>NC_142132.1:10355000-11850000 GCF_024610735.1 Ursus americanus
CCATCCATCACTGGGCCATGTAGCATTTCAGTGTCTACTTTGGGAAAAACGGCAAACAATACAGATTGTTAACCCTTTGTTCTGTCAGCTATTCTAGCTCTGGTTTTGTTATTAGGCAGCTCCCCACAGTTAGAAACACAGCACAAAACGTACAATGAATTCAAATGGAGACACTAGCATCGTTTTTGATCTTGTAAGTTTTACTAAGCGTCCCAGGTAAATTTTTGCATGAATGTTTGGTCAAAACTTATAAGACGTTTTGGGGGCATCTCATTTTTTTTCTTCAAAACCCATAGAGGGACCATTCTTGCTCACCCTTCCCAAGGGTTTTCATGAGAATATCTCCAGTCCAAGAAGCAGGTAGAAATCAGTCCATGGACCTTTACTTTCATCACAGAAGACCCTGCTTATGAACATGGAAGCTGTTCCCCTGAACACTTTCTGCCAGGAAAAACTGCATCTCCCCTGGAAACTGAAATGTTCTTCTTAGCAAACAGAGGATCATATGACCTTGGCTTCCTCCCTCCCTTCTTCTCTCCCTCTGTCCCTCTCTCACTTTCTCCCCTTCCTCCTCTCCCACCTCTTCCCCTCCCCCTCCTCCTTCTTCTCTTCTTTCTCTGTCTCTCTTTCTCTCTCTAATTTGGCAATTCAGCAAGATCATTTTATCCGAAGAGCAACTTTCCCCACTGCAATGTATAGTTTACAAACTCTTTATGTAATTCTTACTCTAAAACAAAATGTTTCTTCTCATAAAAGTAATGTTTGTTGTAGAATGACTTTTCAAAACCCCAAAAAGTATAATAAAAAAATAAAAATCATTCGAATTTCCAGTTCTCAAATGCTAACATTTTGGTGTATTGTTACCATCTGGTAATTTTTCTTTGCAAAAAACTTTTTTGCTCATTTGAGATGAATTGGTAATATATTTTGTATTCTGTAATTTTCACTTAACAAATATTTTAAGTCTTTCCATATGCTATTAAAAACATTTATAGGCACAATTTTTGATGACTGCATACTATTCCACTGTATGTGGACCATATTTCCCCAACCATTCCACTCTGTTGGCTGTTTAAGATGAATCTGATGTTTACTTCACTGTGTGAATTAATTTATAACAACCACCTCTAGGGATAAATCATTGTCAGTATTTTATCTCTCTATCTTTTCCTAGTACAGGAGTCTGCAAGCTTTTTAGTATAGGTCCAGATAGTAAATATTTCAGGATTTTTGGGCCATATGGTCTCTGACACCTACTCAACTCTCTTGCAGAGTGAAAGCAGCCATGTGCAAATGAATGGGCATAGCTGGGTTTCAATAAAACTTTATTTACTATAACAGGATTAGGCTCTTGGGGCCATAGTTTGAAAACTTCTGCTCTAGTGTCATACAATTTGGTGCTTACGGGTTCCAAAACCTTTTTTAGAATTCGGTGGGTCATTATAAATCCATTGCATTATTCTCTCACCCCCGAGTCCTTTAAAGTTAATATTTAGGTTCAAACCAGCTCACAAACAGCAGTTCACGCCAGCCCGGAGAGCAGAGGAGTGGTTCCCTGCCTGTGGCTCACCTGATGGGTCTGATGGGCCATCTCCCAGACTGTAAAGCCCCAGGGGAGCCATCCTCTGGCCTTGAGCAACTCCATTGCTGCATTATTTACCCACATGTCAAGTCTGTTTACAAAGTGATTCCAAAGGGCCTTGCCTGTGTTGGCACCTGCCTTTGCCAGACCATCGCTGGTTTTTGCCTCCAGCCAGTCAGGTAACAAGCCAGAAAGCCACGCGAAAAGAAAAATGCCATGAAATGAGTCCTCCTGTCTTCCCAGGGCAAAATCTGCCAGTTCTTAGTGGTCAAATACAATTTTCCCAAACTTGGCTCCTTGGAAAGTGTGAAGTGAAGCAAGTTGAATAGCAGAGTTATGGAAATAGTCTCTCATTTTTTATCATCTCAAGCCCCCTTGTAGCTGTTGTGCGGAGGACTCCTCAAAGGGAGAGCGTTCTTGCATGTTTCTAAGCACTGCCAAATGTGTGTGGGGGGGATTCTCCTGCTCTAGGAATAATTAAAGGAAGCTCAGAAGTAATGACGTTCATATATCTTCATGGATGTAAGAAGTGCAAATGGTCGGTATTACCCCCCCCCCCCCCAATTAACCTACTTTCTTTGAGGAAGGAAGCTTTTGTGTGACTGTGCTGTCCGTGAGGATAGTGCAAAATGTTTCCTAAAACACTAGGAGGTAGTCGCTGAACATGTCCGCCATTAAACCAACCATAATATTGAGTAAAAAGCCAGACCAGGCTTTTGTATTGTAACTCGAGATGTGATCTTTTTAGCCTGTATCAGGCTTGTCTCAAGTTCTCTGGCTGTGAACTTCAACTTAGGTGTAATTTATTGCTCACGAGGAGAAGCTAATTTGGAGTTATTATATTTTGTCTTGAAGCTGATATTTGAGGGAAAAGTAGAATCGTGGCCCACCCACTCTAGGCGTTTGCCAACGGTAGATTTGCTTCTTTAAAGTCAGTTGAGGAATTTTAGAGGGGAGAAGACAAATGCCGGTAGAAAAATGTTAACTTAATAAAACAGCCTAAGATCAGATTTCTCTCCTTCTGGCCGCCTCCCGCCTGGAATCCTTTTGTTGACTTCTTGAAACTTCCTGTGATTTATAGGACCCCTTTCCTGTAGGCCGAATGCCTTTTGATTAAGAAGTGAACCACAGCTCCGAAACCACACGGACAGCTGTTGTTTGAATTATCCAGAACACTCACTGCCGTTTTCTACTTTGGTGTGCAAAGACATCGTGCTAGGGCTGAAAGTTGCCTCAAGTACAAGCAAGCATTGCATTGTTCTAGACACTCATTGCTCCCCATTTTGAACCATTTGACCTGTGCAGGTCTTAAAAAAAGAAGGTCTTTAAACTTCTTAAATGGATGGGGGTGCTGTTCTACTCTGTACATTCTCGATTCCTTCCCATCCTAAAATTCTGTGAGTATTTAAGACTCTGGAATCCTGTGAATAGCATCTCAACTACCTAGGACGGTGATCCCAAGGAAGGGGTTAGGGGGACCTCTCTTCCTGGAGAGTCCTGTCAGGGTCTGGCATGGTTGGAGTAGCGGTGGGAATGGGCAGGGTGTATGTTGTTTGAAAACAAAGCAGTGATTA
Source organism: Ursus americanus (assembly GCF_024610735.1). NCBI lineage: Eukaryota > Metazoa > Chordata > Mammalia > Carnivora > Ursidae > Ursus > Ursus americanus. Next base: position 10,358,157 of record NC_142132.1, read on the forward strand.
CATCTGTCGATCAGGTGTCTGATGTAGTTTGAATTTCAAATAGCATTAAGAGAATATGACATTTTCTTTTTTTTCTTTTTAAAAGATTTTATTTGTTTATTTGAGAGAGCAAGCAAGAGAGAGTGAGAGCACGAGCAAGGGGGAGGCCAGAAAGAGAGGGAGAAACAGGCTCTCTGCTGAGCAAGGAGCCTGATGCAGGACTCAATTCCAGGACTCTGGAACCATGACCTGAGCTGAAGGCAGACGCTTAACTGACTGAGCCACGCAGGCACCCTAGGAGAGTGTGACATTTCCATTCATCAAAGGGAGGCACGGGGGAAGATGCGAGGCAAAGTAGTCATGTGGACCATGACCTACAACTAAGGCCAGGTCAGGCCAAGATGGGACTTGGGCTCTCTGCTCTCAGCCCCCCTTGGGTCTCTAAATGTGCCTAGAACTGCTCATGTAGGAGCCCTTTCTTTGAGATGGACCACACAATTAGAAGAACTTAGTAAATGTACCTGTGGCACCTGGAAGGGGAGACAGAGTGAGGCATCCCCACGTAGGAAAGTAAGACGATCATGTTATCAGGGGCTTAGGAAGCAAATCACAGCAACTGGGACACGGGGCAGGCATGCTTTGATAAAGAAGGAGGTCATAGTCTAGCATTGGGGTTGGTAAACTACAGTCCATGGGCTTCTCTGGCCTACTGCCTATTTTTGTAAATAAAGTTTTATTGGAACACAGCCCTCCCATTTATTTGCACATCGTCAATGGCTGCTTTTCTCTCCAATGGCAGACTTGAGTTGTTGCAAGAGAGACTATACGACCTGAAAATATATACTATCTGGCTCTTTATGGAAAACGTGTGTCTACTCCTACTGTAGTGAATAAGTCCCAGTCAGAGGAAGAAGTCCCAAATGGCCCTGAGGTGGGAAGACCAGACACAGAGAGCACACGAAAGCACTGTGCCCAGGGGTGGGCGGAACGCAGGAGAGGAGGGGAAGCTTGTCCTGCGCGCCCGTTATTTTTTTATTCCTTTGAGCTCTTTTACGTGAGCATATCCCTAGTTGAACTTTGTCAAGGTTTCGTAGTGAGGACTAGCTGGCAGGGTGACTGTGGGCAAATTCATCCCTTGTCTGTTTGCTGGCACCCACACATCTGTGGTCAATGAAGATGGAATCCAGCCTGGAATGTGTGCAAAACCCTGCATTTAACACAACTGCAGGGAGATCACATGACTCATACGCTGAGGTCATTGTTCTGTTTGAAAAGAAGCAACGGAAGGTGCATCGGAGCAGGAGTGTTCCCCGTAGTTACCACCCAAGAGTCCCAATCAGGCGCTTTGCACGGGCTCCCGCCTGCTGAGCCTCAGTGAGCTGACAGCTGGGAGGTTGCTGTGGGGTTGTGGGCACATGCTGCTCCTCAGCCCCAGCCAGCATCGCTCAGAGAGGCAGGCTCACACAGGACCTGTGACTTTTCACTGGAACGGACCGTGTCTGGAGTGTTCCTGGATAACATGGACGGGGACGCCATGTGGAGTTCTCCAGGACTCCCTGCAGTGACGCCATCACCAGCCAGTGTGATCCGTTCTGAAGATGCCCTTTCCTGGGGTGGGCTGGGCTGGAGAGGGGAACGCACAAGGATCAGAAGTGTGTTTTCCAGGCCCACCTCCTTTTAATTTATGTTCTAGTACTCTCTGCTGAAACATAGCAAAGCACCGTGAGAAGGAGGCAACCATTCTTCTCTGGCTCCCACAGCAGGTAGAGCCCGTTGGTGCTTCCGTGCCTGCTCGAATGAGTTTGGAGTGGGCCCCTCCTTCCTGGCAAAGGCTCGGTGACCTCAGGGATGGGGTGGGGATGTAATCCCGGTGGAATTCTCCTGTTTATTCCTTTTGGATTTTTCTAGTTATATTTTTGGGTGCTTCGCAGTAGAGCTAGCCAAAGGTCATTTTTTGACCCAATAAAGGATTACGTTGCAGAACTTCTGGACCTCAGTCCATTACTATGATCCGTTTAGCTATGGAAATGTCATGGGAATTGGGAGAAGTATTTAAAACTTAATTTTGTCAGAAGACAGTCCCCCGAATCCCCCAATTTATAAGTTTATGCTTTCTTTAAGACAGAAGCTGGGTATCCCCCCAGTAGCGTGCATTTATTAGAGTCATGTGAAGTTTGAGACCACATCAGCATCTTGACACCATCAGCTTGCCTGCCTCCCTTCTGACAGATTCTCTTTTGGGAGAGGGACATCGTGGTCTTAAGCTGGTTTTTCTGTTGGAGTGGGAGCTCTGGTCTGTGTCATCTGTGTTGTCTGCCTTCCTTTTAAAAGTATGGTTTTACAATAATTCTGTTCACCCGGGGTTAACTCTGGGACTGGTCCCCATGCCATCTTGGGGACACGTCACCTGTAAATCAGACAGCTTGGTCCTGGTGTGTCTGACCCCATGCAGATCCGGGAGCACTCTGTCACTCTCCCCTCCATCTCTTCTGCAGTGGCTGTCCCATTCAGACTCCTCTTGGCGTAGAATACAGGTCCTCTTTTGCAATAGCTTAGAGGCCAAGGCAGGCACCTGCCCCAGAGGTCTTCCGAGGGTCAGGCCACTAGGGAGACATGGTGTGACTAGAAGTGCCTTGGCCTAAGGAATAACAACCACTTTCTCCCAAGATCAATTTCTAACCATTAAAGTGTAGAATGAGTTGCGTTTTTCTTTTCTGCAAAGCAGAGATAAGGGTGTCCACCTGGCCTGTTCCCTAAGACTTTCGAGCACTGTTGTTTCTTATAAAAGACACTGGGGAAGTCGTCAACTGCAGGGGAACAGAGAGGGATGCATAGACAGTTTCATGGCAATGACAAAGGAGGCTAGTTCTAGGAGAGCCCACGAGAAGGATCTGTGCAGGGAGATCTGCGTCAGGAGCCAGATGCTGCTGTATCTGGGTGAGATTATCATTCCTTGAACTATGTGGGCAATATAGTTAAGCTCAGTTGAGCAGAACAGGTAACAGGTGCTCTTTGGTGCTTTTATTGTTTTGTTATGTGTGTAACACTCTTCGGTCAGAGCAAAATAAACACATAGCCTGGTTATTTAATAACAAGGAAAAGGCCACACACCAAACCAGGGTGAAAAGACAAATAGAAGAGGAACAAATGCTCTCCTTTGACAGGTGGCAGGTACCGAGAGGGGCAGGGTCCACCAAGGTATTAAGGCGAGGGGTTTATCTGCAATAAGGAACTTTCCAGAATCGAAGTCTGAAGCCAAAGGAGTTGCTGGGTGTTGAACCCGGTCTGACTCCCCATCCCGGTGGTTGGGGGGAGGGGTCAGCACATCCCCAACGAGGACTTCTCAAGGCAATGGCAGCCCTGACCATCGGTGGGAAGGTGGGGGTCCCATCCATCCGGGTCGGGGGAAGTTCCAATGAATTGTCGCAGGCGAGGCGAGCCAAGGGCGCCTCCAAGCTATGACGTTACAGATTGCGGAGCAGAAGCCTTGGTTCCAGGGAGTTGGGGCGAGCCAGGAGAAAAGAGGGTGGAACCAGGAGAAAAAAGGCAGCCGAAAAGAAGGTTGACTGGTGCCTTGAAGCTCTGCCAGGTGCGCGACTCCCTTCTGTGCACCCGCTGGGCTCGGAGCAAGGGTCGCCAGGCAGAGCATCGCGCCATAGAGCCGCCTGGACTTCTGTTGCTTGCCTGAGCCTCGGCTGCCTTCTTGGGGGAACTTAAAAAAAAAAAAAATGGTTTGATTATTTTTTTCTTGTTCTGTGATTCGGATGATTTTGAAAATAGATAGCCTAGTCCCGCTTGCAAGGGCTGAAAACTCACGCCGGGAGGGGATGGTTGGGAACCCAGGAGCGTCTCCTTCCTTCTGAGCTCATTGGTTATGGAGCTGAAAAAATCACTTCCAGTCTGCAGACGCAGCTCTCATTTGTCTTTGGCCTTGATACTTCTCTCCCGATCTCCTTGAGAGCCGTTTCTTCGTGCTCTTTGCATTGTTTTAGAGCTGTCCTCCTTCAGAAGTTTGCCCGGAAAGTTTCTCTTTGGAGTAGCCGGAAACAACTTCCTTTAGGAGGGGCATAGATGCACACGGGGAAAAGACAAGGCAGGTGCTTCTACCCCACGGGGAAGGAGACTGGGGGGGGGGGGTCCACGGGGAGGGGGACTGATGAAGGGAGATGGAGGGAGCTTGACCAGAGAAATGACCAGGGAGTCTGATGGGGCAAGGCAATGGGGCAGTGGCAGGGCCTTTGGGAGAGGATGGCGGGGGGTAGTAGGAGGGTGCTGGTTGGGATGGGGCCCACGGAAGGGTCATGGAAGGGAAAGGAGACCAGTAAGGGAGAGGCCACTGGGGAGGAGGGTTTATCGGCAGGGTTGGACCTGGTTATTTCCAAGACTCTAATCATAGCAGTACCAAATTCTGTCAAAAGTTCCCCTGTAACCCCACCATTATCTTTTCATAAAAGTGATGCGAATGATAAAATATTTCAATCTCTAAAAAGGCCTGCAGTGTCTGACCTCCCTACCATAGGGCCTGTCTAAAGTGCCACCACCCCCGTCACCTGGTAGAGCTTGCGCTAATTAGAGGCAAAGACCTCTAAGGAAATGAGTTCTGTGAAGCCCAGAGTCTAGAAACTGAAACAGAACGTGGCCGCGGCCGTTACACCCACGGCGGTGGAAAGCGTACGAGTCTCAAGCATGGTGCTGGGTCAGAAAACTCCTCCTCTTGCCCAACCACATATACTCTCAAACATTTGTGCCGTTTTGTGAGATCGTGTGCAGAGTAGCCAGAGCTCCAGCGTACATTCAGATGCTGTTTGCCATTTCTACTCTTTGGAAGTAGAGTTCTGTCTAGAGCTGCCGTTTCTGAAGCTCAGACCCTGTAACAGCATGTCTTTTATACATGGAATAACGAAAGGGAGACAATAACAGTTAATTCAAAATGACAAATTATTCTTTTTCATATAAGAATGATGACTATAGGCGCCCCTGGGTGGCTCAGTGAGTTAAGTGTCTGACTCTTGGTTTAGGCTCAGGTCTTGGTCTCAGGGTTGTGGGATTGAGCCCCATGTCAGGCTCTGTGCTGAGCCTGGGTATGGAGCCTGTTTGGGATTCTCTCTCTGCCCTTCCCCACCCTCTGTCTCTAAAAAAAAAAAGAAACAAAAACGAAAAACAAAAAACCCCAAACAAAACAAAACAACAAAACAGAACAAAAAGAGTGATCAGTGTAACAATAGGGATACAGACGGGTTTGACTTCATACGAAATACTTCTGAGGTTAGTAAAAGAAACTGGCAGAATATATTTTGGGTTGTAATATCATGCTGCAGCTTCAGGAAAGTACTCATGTTTCCAGCACAGAAAGGTCCTCTGATTTTTACCCCCTAAGAACTGAGTTTGGGAAGTCTGGTCTTTGAGGCATGTGATAAGGTCGTGATGGAAGCTGTGGTCAGTTCTTCATGAAGCAGCATGATGCCCGAGCAGAAGCCAATAGCCCCCACCCTGCCTTCAACATCCATAGTCCCCTGCCTCCCCTGGGCCACCCAGAGCTGTCCTCAACATGGACACCTCGGACCTGACCATTAGTTCTTTCTAGAACATTCTCCAAGAACGCATTTACCAGCCTTTATTTTTTGGTCTCTATCCCATGTCTGGTTTCCCACCCCCGAATACTTTCTCCTTCTGCCATCTACACACTCAGCTCCCTGCTCAGTTCTGAAAACCTTCCAACCTTGACACAATCGTGGTCACCAGTCCAACCCTAACATGAATTATGGTTCTATCAAAAGAGTTTTCTGCTCCCTAATCATCCCCTTGTGCCTCGATTGGAATGAAGCTTTGTTCTCGTCCTTCTCTATCTGGGGGTTGGACCAGGGAGAGAGGTGGTTCAGGTCAGATGGCGTGCGCTAGGCTAGGAGCCTGTCCTCTGAAGGTGTGGCAGTCAGCAGCTTTGAACAGGGGAGAGTCATCCTAGCAGTGGTTGGCTGAGGACTCAGAGCCAATCCCTCAGGTGTTTCCATTACCTTCCTGCACATCCTGTCCCTGCAACTGTCTAACCCTTATGGCTGGGCGCTGTTGACTTTGACCGGCAGGCTCAACACAACTTCAAGCCCTCAGAGCCAATCCCAGTTCTGTGTTTGGGTGAATGTGGGGTAGAGAGACTGGAGACCCAGGTTCCAGTCTTTGGATCCCATTTCTCCCAAAGATGGTGCCTTATTTCCCTGTCAGCTCCTTGTTTACATGGGTATGGACATCCTATCTTTGAACTGGGATATTCAAGTGAACTGTTTCCCTGCTTGCTCCCACACCTGCTTGAATTACTGGCCCTCTCGGACCCTTAGAGACAGAGTTTGGACATGGGCTACTGGTGCCCTTTTGTCTGGTTATTATTTTTCTTTACCCAGGTGGGGGTGACCGCCTGGCAAGAAGTTCTGCCCAGGGGCTGACGGAGGCTCCCAGGGAAAAGGCTGGGCCAGGTTGGGAACTAACCAAGGGTGGCTGGACCTGAGTCTGTCTGAGGAGGGCGGGTGGTGGAGGAACAGTCTTTGACATTGGAACAAGGGTCAAGTGTGAGGCTTGGAGCAGTGCTGAATCAGAGCTTAGGGACATGGGAAGGTGGAGGGGGCTGGTGCTATGAGGGGAAATGGTTTGGAATAAGGGCTACAAACAGAAATGAAGATGTGGAAAGTGTGTATTTATTGAGTGTTGACCTTGTGAGGAAGGGGGGGCTGCCTGGTCCATCATGCTCACCATATTCCTCACAGACACGTCTTCAGATTTGGATTTACCATTTGACCCACATTTAGTGCCCAGCACAGAGCCTACAGGGAGAACTCCTGGAGATCCGGTGCCTTCAATTTGACTCAGAACAGAAAATTTCTTCTATTTAAAAAAAAATCCTTTTAAAAATAGGCTTTCCCATCACCAGCTGGTGATGGGTATTATGGAGGGCACGTATTGCATGGTGCACTGGGTGTTATACAAAAGTAATGAATCATGGAACATTGCATCAAAAACTAGGGATGTACTATATGGTGACTAACACAATATAAAAAAAATATTATTATTTAAAAAAATAGGCTTTCCTCTGTACACTGTGACTGAGAAATCTTTACTGAATTTCATGCTGACTTTTGCCTCTCTGTCATCCCGGAATGGAAAGGAATCTCTCCCAGTCCGGAGTTTGCTGATAAATTGGGAGCATGGCCCCCCTTGGTCCTTTTGTGGCCTCAGGGCTGAAAAATCCCCCTTCAGGTTTTAAGCAGAGGAGGTCCAGGGTCTTCCCTGCTTCTTGCCAGATTCCTGCATCTGCCAGGCATTTTCCTTGTATAGCATCGTGGGAACGGGGAGAAATCTCAGCACCTCTGACGCCGGGAGGATAATGGAGCCCTTGATCATTTGAAGAAGTCTGCAGAACGTCCCTTGCCAAAATTACCTCGTGAAAGGCTGCCCTCCAGAATACACTGTTCCCTCAAGCCCTCCGAATGCTGCCCTTCTTGACCTCTGATCCCACAGCCCCATGGTGGCCGAGTGCCACCTCTTGTCCATTTACACTTCTAACCTTGCGATGTTGCTGGGAGTCGTGGTCTCTCCTGGAAGGCAGAAAAACAGGACTGAAGAAGAGGAAGAGTGGAGCAGGTGAACACCCACGCCATGTCAAGAAACCGTCCCCACTGGGTGGCTCCGTGGCTTACGTCCAGAGCACTCACACCCCAGGAATATAAAACCCCCTTCCTACCTTTTACCAGCCTGGCTCTGCTTTCCTGTTTTAGAATCCAACTGTCCTGCAGTTTTAACTTTGCAATAATTCTATTTATGTTCAGTGTTTACCCCAAAGGTGGCATATCATGAATTTATAGGCCCAGTTTGCAACTGGCACCTTTTTCGTGTGTGTCCAAGGATGATGCATTCATTCATCCACTCACTCAACGAAGATGTGTGGAGAGCCCGTTCTGCACCAAGTACTTTTCTAGACTCTTGAGATACTGTGGTGAGTAAAATCATTGTCTCTTCCAAAAGTAACATCATAAATAACTTAAGCAATGAAAACTGTAACAAATGGCAGGGGGGACAATGTGGGAAGCTGTGAAACAGGGGGACTTACTTGATGTGGGCAGTTGGGGCTGGCCTTTCAGGACAGGTGACTTTGAAACTGAGATGTAGAGATCGAGAAGTACCCCGATAGGTGAGGAATTGAGAGTGTTGCAAGCAGAGGGAACACTACGTGCAAACAGCTGGAGGAGGGAAAATGCTTGACGTGTAATTCGAGGGGAGCCAGTGGGCCCGGAGCATGGCTTATCCAAGAGAAAAGCAATAAGATGTGAGGTCAGAAAGGTAGGCATGGGTCAGATCACGCAAAGCCTGTGGGGGTAATTCTAAAATTTGCCCACACAAATTCTTTGGCACTCATCCCTTCAAAAGGCGGATCCTAATTCTCTTCCTGTTAAGTGCAGTCTATATTTAATGACTAGAATGTGCTGGAAGTGACAATGTGTGATGTTCAAAATTAGGAGAGAAAAACACAGTGTGGCTTCCTCCTTGTTTGCTCTTGGATCACTTGCCCTGTCAGAAGCCAGCTGCTATATCCTGAAGATACCCTAGCAGCCCTGCTAAGAAGATATACATGGCTGAGTCCTCCCACCGGCACATGTGAGTGTGCCATTTTGAAAGCCGATTCTCTAGCCCTGGTCAAGTTCCAGCCAACACGTTGACCACAACCTGATGAGAGACTGAGGCAAACCTCCTAGCTAAGCCACTCTTGAATTCTTGATCCACAGAAATTATGAGATAATAAATGTTTGTCGTGGTAAGCTGCTAAGTTTGGGGGGTGTAGCTGGATATGCAGCAATAGATAACTGATAGAAGAGTTTTGAGTAGGGTGGTTACATAATTGGATTTATTCTTTCGAAAGGATCGCTCTGGTTGCTGCATGGAGGATGGTTTTTAGTTGGCCTAAAGAAGAGATGAGGCATGCGAGGCTGAATCATTCAAAATACCTTTGGCTACAAGTATCTGAAATTCTCAACCCAAACTGACCTAAACAATAAGGATATGTATTATCTCATTTTTTAAGTAGCTCAGGCAGAGGGTGGCTCTCAGGTGAGTTAATGTAGAGGCTCATCAGTATCTTCAGGACCCTCGCTCTTTGTGTCCCTGTTCTGCTTGTCTTGGAGTGTTGGCTTTGTCCCCAGGCTAATTTCTCTTATGGGGACCAGATGGCTATTTGGATTCAAAGTGTCACATCTAGAAATGACAAAGTCCAGTTGAATCAAAGGCCATCTCTTCCTAAATGGCTCTTCCTAGGAGTGTGGGAACCTTTCCCAAAAGCTCTCAGCAGGTGTTCTCTCCTACATCATTGATCATAATTGCATCACACGTTCATGGCTAATCGATTCCTGGCAGGGGGAAATGACCAACATGATTGGCTCAGACTATATAGTATGGTGTCCTGGAGCAAGGTTGTGGCAGTGAGATGGAAAGCAATAAATGGTTGACATATATTTTGTAGGAACCAGGAGGAATAAAAGATTTTTAGCACAAGCAACCAGGGGTATAGAAGTACCTTTTCCTAAACTGGGAAGCCTGGGGGAGAGAACTTTGGGCAATGGGTAGAATAGTTTGTTATTTCCATGGGCAGGGTTCATCAGGCCCACTTTGCTAACTATCATCATAGACCCGAAGAATGCAGTACCTTCGCCTCAAAGGGGGACTCACTAGTGATACATGTCTAGCACCATCACAGGCTGGCTAGGGGAGTAGCGTTAGTGAGGGAGGCCTTTCTAACCAAGCCATAAAGGCTGCAGCGATTTCATTTTACTCATAGAGCTTGCCTTAATGATTATTCTTAAAGACATTAATTGATACTGTAAACTATAACGTGGTTTTCATTGGGTGTCCTTGGGTCATTTTCCATTCATCGGACACTTTCATTAGCTCTCTTGGCGGCCAGACACACTCTCTTACAACTTCCATGAATAATAATAACGTGAGTACTTGCCTCTAGGTTATCCTTTCTATTTTTAAAGCTCTTTGTCACATTAATGGATTGATCCATAAATGTGTAAAAGCTATGTAAAAGAAACATCCTCATCACATTTTCATATCCTGTATTATTTTAAGTGCAGTTAAGACCAAAACTCCAGGTGACAACTTAGTTTGACCAACATTTATTGAATACCTATTGTGTTCAGGCAGTGCTCTAGATGTTTGGTCAATACCATTGACTGTTGAATGATTACACTCAGATGCACTTGGCCAAGGAAGTGATGATAAGGCTATGGTCCATAAAAAAGGCATTTCTCCTCTCTGGCACAGTTTCTTCTTTCTAGAAATGATGGCAAAAAATCACTTTGGGTCTTGATTCTGGGAATTTAAAAGAAAACTGCCAGAGATGAGATCTGTTTGAATCTTACTGGGTGCAAATCCTGTTTCTGTATAGGGTGGAAACGTGCTGTCTACAGAGGTGCAAAAACTTTAAATCAGTTTGAGATTTGGGGTCCAAAGAATGAGCTCCAAAAGCCTGAATATAAATTGCTATGACATTGGGTTTGCCTGGACGGATGTTCCACACTGAAGTCTGCAGATCAACTGAATGCATTCCACCAATCTTGATTTTTTTAACTTAATTTCCCTTAATTTGCTTCCTACCATCTGAAATGAACTCATTTATCAGTTTTTGTTTTTATCTGTTTTCTATTGAGACACTAGCACTTAGAACTGTGCCTGGCATGGAAAAGGAGCTTAAATATTTATTGTGTGAACAGATGAAATTCCCCTCCTGATCGAGGTTTTCCTGACCATTTAGCTCTTTCCTGGACTCCAGCTGCCCTAGATATTACATGGTAAGTTCTTCTTGTGTAGGACTTAACTATTTAAAGGCAGCAACCAAAATTGATACCAAACTAGAAGATCCTTGCATCTGGGGACCAGGTCTTATACTCCCCCTAAAGCTAACCCCCAAACTCAGATGAAGGGAGTCCATCAGATACTGGCTAGTCCCCTGCTCCAGGTTGGAGGCAGGTAGAAATTCAGGGAGGGCTCTCCTTTTGCCCCTGGAGTCCCCAGTAACAGCAGACAGCGGTGGCTCGTGAGGAGAACGTGAGTCTAGTTTCCAAAAGAAAACTCACCAGCTTCAGGAGTTTGCTTCATTTCTAGGCGGTGGCGCTCAGCTCTGGGGTTGGTGGCTTTGTGTGCGACTGAGTAGTGTCATAAAATTGTCAGTGGTGGTTGTGGCTTAGAACCGAAATTTGCTGCCAGTTCACACCCTCAGGAAATGCATAACGGATTTAGATTGGTGTGTTTTTAAGAAAACCAACAACCAAAAAAGATGTGGAAAACGTTAAGCTATAACACGTGCTCTCCACCCATGAAGGATGGGAACAGACACTGATGGCAAAGAAATTGCTGGGTGGACAGAGTTGGAGGCAGGAACTTAGGACAGATCTTATCCTAGCAGAATTCGGGTTGCTGGGCTCTGGAGATTGTGTGAAAAGAATCAGGATAAATGTGATCAACATTAAGAAGATACTTTTGTGATTAAATATCTTTGGGACTGCTAAGCTCACTCCTTCTGCATTCCATAAAGACAGAGCTTACAGGGGCTCCCAAGAGGCATTAAGTTTAGCAGTATTTGCCATTGATGAGTGGTCCAGAACACAGAATGGTTTCCAATAGCTGGATTGTCAATGAACTGATGAGGTCACGATGTGGTACGGGGCTCCCATGGATCTCACGCTCTAGAGAGACACCCTTTGGAGAGAGAGCCAGGACGGATTATCAGTTACTCTGGCCATCACAGACAAGTTAACTTTTTAAGAAGCTCAGAGAACTGTCAGAACGGCTGCTGGGATATCCAAAAACAGGACTGGAACTCATTTGGGACTTTGAGAAAAGTTGTAAAAACCGTAATCGTGAGTTTCAACATATCCCTCACCCAGTTTCTCCTAATGTAACATTAGCATGTTATAGAACTTTGTGATAATGATCAGAACCAGGAGATTAATCGTTGAGCCTATACTATTAACTAAGCTAAAGACCATGTTTGGGGGTGTCTGGGTGGCTCAGTCGTTGAGCGTCTGCCTTCGGCTCAGGGCCTGATCCTGGAGTCCTGGGATTGAGCCCCACATCGGGCTCCTCCACTGGGAGCCTGCTTCTTCCTCTCCCACTCCCCCTGTTTGTGTTCTCTCTCTCGCTGGCTGTTTTTCTCTCTCTGTCAAATAAATAAATAAAATCTTAAAAAAAAAAAAAAAGACCGTGTTTGAATCTTGCTCAGTTTCCCACGAATGCCCAGGACCCCGCATTGCACTTACGTATTCTTTCTGTTCAGGCTCCTCCAAGCTCAGACAGTCCCTCAGCCTTTTGTCTTCACAACCTTGACACTTCCGAGGATTACTCATCAGCTTAGCCCTGACTTAGGGCGTAGCCAAAGTTTCCCCATGGTTGGAATGAGGTTGTGCATATTTGGTAGGAATCCCAGGGAAGTGCTGTTTTATCCTCCTCAGAGCATCCTATCGTGGGGTTCCTGATGTTGACATACTTTGTTGCTGATGATGTTGTTTACCTTGATCTTTGGTGAAGGTGTGGCCTGCCAGCTTTCTCCACTACCTTTCCTTTCCTAGTTAATAAATACCTCAGGGGAGATCTTATGAGACTAGGTGGATTCTGTTTCTGTGACTTCCACCCTCGAATTTTAGCATCCATAGTGTCTTATCTGCAATGATAATTATTACAGAGTTGGCCTATTATGACCATGAATTTTTCTGTTTCCTTTTGTCCTCCTGTATTTATTAATTGGGATTTTATTCTAAGGAAGACCAGCCTTTTCTCCTCAATTAATTAATAAAAATTAGTCAGTATGGACTTGGGATATTTATTCTGTTCGGTGAGTTATAATCTAGTGTTATCCTTATTTATTTTGTGGCTCAAGTTGTTCCAGCTTAAGCCATTAGGAACACCTCTGGCTTGGCTCTTCTGTTCCATCAACAAGCCCTTAGCATGTTTTGAGCACTCCCTTATTTTCTGGCACCACAAGATGTTCCTGGCTCTTCCTGAACTTTCTCTGCCCCAGCCCTGCAGTCGCTGGGTGACTTTTACATGGGAGTAACTACGGAGCATCAAGTCATCATTCATTTAGCCTTAAATTCAGATCTACCTTATTCAGAACTCAACGAATGACTAGGAGGCTTGATGGGCTGTCGCATGGCCCCTGAAATCTGTCAAGGTATTCTCAAAGATCATTTTAATCACACACTAACACCTGCACCCACCTGTGAAGTCTGGAGATCGATTTCACGGCACCGATAAAGGGGAGAGGCTGCAGCATGGGAAGACCTGGTGTAGGGGCATCTCTACCACCTAACATCCGTGTGTCCTCACGCGAGTCACACTGCCACTCCGCAGAGGGACCACATCTGACTAAGCCTACTATTCACCGATTTCCTGTGGGGATCAAATGAGCCATGCACGAAAATGCTTTATAAACTATAAAGTGTTGTAAAAACGAGAAGCATTAGTGTCCGTCCTTCTATAACCACTTATTCATTATAATCATGGTGGAGGTAGAATAAGCCAGAAAGATCGTCCCATCCGACACCTGTGCTTTACGGGGAGCGCAGCAGAGCCCGGACAGGTGAGGTGATTTGCCCAAGACTCCAGGGTAGAACTGAGACTAGCACTTAACCCCTTGTCATGTGTTCTCCCCGTCACAACATCTATTTAAGCAACCTTTTCATTACCAAACTGGGGAGGAGCTCCCATGATATTTTCTTTTAATACCTCCTTCCTTCTACAAAATTCAGGTAGACTACGGGAACACATTTTCGGGGTTAGCTTTAGAAATGCTGTTACTTTAAAATTTTCCTGTACTCATTTTTACCCCTTAGCCCTGGCTCTCCAAGTAGGGTAGGGCTAACTCATCTCTGTAGGAACCAACACAAGATAAGTTATCTCTCCTCTCAGAAAACAACTATCTGAACTCGGTTCTGGGAAGTGATTCCGAGTCTGCTGTGTGAGGGGCTCCTGCAGACCGCGGCAATGACTGACAGCAGATAGCTGCATATTTAGAAACAGGGAGGTGATTGCCTATGTGTTTTCCATTTCTGATCCAGATGTTTGGGATCATGAAGACGGTCTTTGTGTCTAGAATATCAGAGAAGAAAAGGTTTTATTTTAAAAATCATACGTATTTTCATAGTATCTCAGAATATGGCTTTTTTTTCCCCTTTCCTGAAATGTTTGTTGAGAAGGAACTTGGAAAACTTTAGAAATGTTCACTTTGTTGGATCCCAATCTCAAAGATTTTGCCATTAAAACCAAAAGTGGGCACCTGGTGTCCTATGGTGTTCAGTATCCCTCTTTCCATGTGGCAATTGCTTTCCCATCCTGTGTACATCTGGGCAATTGCTGGTGGTGATCTCCTTCCTCTCCTCCGACTGCAGTTGCGGATACGTGACCAGGTCTTGCTAATCTCGGCTCCCACCTTTGTCCGTGGTCATTGGGTAGGACTGATCATACTGTTTGTACTCCTGGATCCCACTATACCTGAGCCAGACCTCAGGACTTCATAGTCAAGTAAACCAATAAATTCTTCCTTTGCTTAACTAACTGGTTGGGTTTCTGTCTTTTGCAACCACCAAGGTCCAAACTAATTCCAGGTCCTTATCTTAGGAACTGTCCATTTTCCCTGCCTATCGAAGGCAACCAATAAATGCACATTGAATAAGTGAGTACATCAGGGATAAATATCACAGGGCTTTTTAGTCCAAACATATGAGCCTGTGGTTTCAAACTCTTTTTGTCCCCCCAGTGGTATTTTGTCAGTGTACAAGAGAAAAAAGGGGCGATGGAACAGTTTATTTTTGAATTCTCAGCAGAGACATAAAAGAACAAGAAGAAAGACAACGAAGGTATCTGAATAATTCACAAACTGGATAATTAGCCTGAATGGTTAGCATTAGCAGAAGTTGCTCTGCCCAGGATCCCTTTGTTCAGCCAGTAGTTACAATCTGTCTCATTTCATTACATCAGATTTTTAATGAGAAGGGAAGGAGGAAAAAAAAAAAAAAGACACTCATTTGCTGGAGCTCTCCTACTTGCCAGACATTAGCCTGGGCAGTGGGGCCAGCTTCACAGGCACAGCCTGTGTAGTCCCACTGGGCCTCGTGCTTAGAAAGGCCCGATGCTGAGTTTAACGTTCTGCTGTTGCCAAGTTGAAGTTCTTAGTAACTTTGAATAGCGAGTCCCATAGTTTCACTTTTCACTAAGCCTTTGAAATTCTGCAGCCAGTTCTGCTGAAAACTTTGCTTTCTCTCTACTAATCCCCATATCAGCCCAATGACACTGTGTCTTTTACCCCATCTTTCCAGAAGGAGAACCAGGGTAGATGACTGGCTCAAGGTCACACTGCAGAGCCAGGATTTGGACTCATGGGTGTTTGGCATGAGAACCTCTGAGCTTTCCTCTGCCCGTACACAGGTAATAAAAGGGGTCCTGCCTTCAAGGATCTTCATTTAATATCAGGAGGATAACATGGGAAGCATGAGGTCGAGTGAATTCAAGGATCCTCCAAATATGTGTAATTGGACTAAAGACTTCTCAAGTTCTTTTTATTCATTTATCTGGCTCATATTTTTTGAAGGCCTAATACCGGTCAAGGACTTGACATGCATTTATTCACTCAATAACAGATGTTCATTGAGCTCCTGCTCTGGGCCAAGCCTCGTCTGAGGTTCTAAGAATAAGGCAATGAGTAAAGTCAGCAAGATCCCAGCTTTCGTCGAGGTGACGTGTGTGTGAGAGACAGAGTTGGGGGGCGGCCGTGGGAATTGACAACAAATAAGTTCACAACCAAACTGAATGATGTAGGATGGGATCGCCACCATGAAAGAAATATACAGCATGTTCGAGGCAGTGTAAGCAGGGCCTCCTCTCTCCCGGGAGTGAGTATCTACACTCAGCCATGTCTGGAACATCCAGCCATGGGGAAAACCAGGGTAAGCAGCTTTCTAGAAGAAGCAAGGGTGGGAGGGAAAAGTTCCTGGGGCTGCAAACAGTTTGTCACCTCACACTGATCGTCCCCAAAGCTCATTTTGAAGATGCCAAAACTGAGATGTGGGAAGGGAAGGAAATTTGCCAGCGTCCCGGTGAGTGGGAGACCGAGAATGACATTCTGTCTGCAGAGCCCGTGCAGCGGAGCACTCCATTCTGGTCTCTTTGGAGCAACACGCACTTGAAGGAACTTGTGTGAGACGGTGGCCGGTCTTGGAGGAGTAGGCACACATTAATCTGAACCAAGACCTCTCTGACCCCATAAATACTTACTGCAAACTTGCATCACATTTTCCTGTCTTCTGGGTTTTTTTTTTTTTTTAATTGCCCAGTGCAATTTGTTTCTCAGAGACCTGTTAATTTCTAGTGGAAGATGACAGTTTAATTTGGGGAGACAGCGGGCATAGGCTTGAGGAGACGATCTGTTGCTTCTCACCTGAGTTTAGTGTCTCTTACCTTGGATTTGGGGTTCCAGTGCCTTGACAGATGAGAATCCCCGCTCTAGTAGAATGGCCAAATGTCAGCCTGAACCCACCTGCAGTAGGATGTTCAGGGCACCCGGCTCTGATCAAGGAGCGGCCCCATGGCCACCCAGATTTGAACCATGCGCTCGGGAAGCCCTGCCCCAGTCACTAAGTGGATTAGGAAGCTCAGCTCTGGTGATAAGTGTGACCCTGGTGCCACATTTCACCAAGAGAATGACCAGAGCCTCATCAGGTTTTAAGTCCCGTAGAAGAAAAAAATCGTTGCATTCATTGCCTTGCCTGAAATGACTTTGGCTGGATTTTAAAACCAGTAACAACTAATAATAATTATTATTATGGGTGTTTAAACGTAAGATGCAGTCACTTAAATAGTGAATATTAACAATCATCATGCAAGATAATAAGATGATCTAGACCTTGTGATTTAGCTAAATGCACTAAAATTTGCATTTCTGTTTGTTTCAAATCACGAATTTCAGTGCTTTGTATTAATTATTGGGCCATATCATTGCTTTATTGCTTTTGGCTATAAGATTTATAAAGCAAAAGCATGAGTAAAATGTGATTTTTTAAAGTATGTCATAAAAATCTCCGTATCATAAAGCTAGAGCAGATTCCTGAATGTAAAAATTGCTATTTTTGATAGTTTCATTAAATATAAGTATTTTAAGTTACAAGGCTGTCTTAATGACAACAGCCCAAAGAACAGCCATTTCTGACTTTTGATGCAGAGAAAGTAAAGAAAGAAGCCCTAAGAGCCGTTTACATGACTCGATTGGCAGTAAGCTCTTTCTCTTTTCTGGCATTATTCTTGGGTGGGTATGAGCTAAAATGTTTTTTACAAAATGTCATATGTGTTCGCAAATACGTGGTCCAGTTTGGACTTTGCAAAGATAGAAGAGGTGTTTGTGCTCAATTGTGTTTTTATTGGGGTTGGATGAGCGGCCTTCCTCTAGGAATGAACATTTCGGGGATGCCTGGGTGGCTCAGTCAGTTAAATGTCTGCCTTTGGCTCAGGTCATGATCTCAGGGTCCTGGGATCGAGCCTCACATTGGGCTCTCTGCTCAGTGGCAAGTCTGCTTCTCCCCCTCCCTCTCCCTCTGGGATCTCTCTGGCTCTCACTTCTCTCAAATAAATAAATAAAATCTTTAAAAAAAAAAAAAGGAATGAACATTTCTTGGTGTCACACCATAGACCCCATTGACAACACGTGTAATTAATTCTAGGGGGCGAGGGGTGGGTGGGTGTCAAGAAGTGATATTGCTAAGATACTTTCTTTTCCAATCCCCTCCCGCCCCTGCCGTATACGTTCTTCTCGTTATTAGAAGCTCTGCTTTGCACGTGGGTGCCTGGTTCAGGCTGAAAGGAGATTATGCAAAACTCACCCCTAGTGAAGGGATCTCGGCACCTGCTGGCAGTGACACTGGCCAATTTAGGAGTGACACAACCAGGCAGATAGCAATTTTCGTTCTCCTCCCTCCCTATTTCTTTTGAGACCTTCCTGCGCCTCAAAGCTTTTTCCTTTCTGCGTCCTACGGTTATGGACGCTCCCCTGCTTTTATTTTGCTCTGTGTTGATAATGTCACAGTGACCTTCTTGCAAATTACCACTACCTACCTGACCCAAGTTTCAAGTAATTACACCTCGTTTGGCTACAATTACAGGCTCACACCAGACTTAACGCATGCCTGAGCAGTCTGTAACGGCTCCGATGGGTGAGAAATGTCTAGTCGCTGGTTTTAACATGTGGGAAGAGGCTCACCCCGCCCTCCCCCCAGTGTGGCTCATTGTTATGATATCACGAACAATAGGACATCTGAGGGAAGTGGCACCATCTCGTCTCTCAGCAGAGGGAGTGTACAGAATTGCTCTGAAACTGGCTCTCCAGCAGAAACTGGAATGTTCTGCGGGGCTTGCCCAATTAGCCACTTCGGGAAGCAAATTGGCAATAACAACAAATTGGGTCAAAAATAATTTTCCTACATATTTCTCAAACTTCTTTCTTTCTCTCCCAGAGAAATGAAGGGGGGGCATGCAATAAAAAATGAGGAATCTTCTCCTGAGCACCTAAAAACACACCTGCTCTGTAATTGCAGAGACCACGGAAACTGCTGTGCTCAGCAACCCCGGCCACAATTCCCAAACACCTCCGGGCTTTGTGCCTTTGTAGAATGTCCCTGCTCATTCTCTTCAGATAATCACAGACGGAATCAGAATTATGCCCAGAGTGATTCTTTCCCACGGACTCTGCTGTTATGGGAAGAGCCTGGGTTCAGCCACATGGCAACAGGTCAAGGTCATCTCGTGTTGTTGACGTGCACATGTTGGTTGTACCCGCACGCTTTCTGCTCCAAAGACAGTAGTTTTCTCTGATTAAATCGTGTTGCTTTTGCTTTGCGACTTAATGTCCTGGCAGGGATGTTGGGGTGGGGGGGACGCACCCTTTCCCCCGCCCCCCGCCGCACTCTGGGCCATGAAGGAGTTTGTGTTTCTGGGTCAGTGGATGATGTCTTCCCTTTGCCATGCCTGGCAGGCGGCCTTTGGTGGAGGCAGCCTTAGCAGTGACATGTTTGGTAACTTGAGATCAAGATGGAGCAATCCGTTATCTGCCTCGGTATCGCTTAGCAAGCCTCGTGCCCAGAGTGGCCATCTTGAATTGATTGCTCCAGTGACACAAGTCAGAAGTGAGCTCCGTGCCAATCCCGCCTGCCAGCAGATGGCTCCAAATGAGGTCATTGTTTTGACAGTTTCACAAAAGAACCCCAAACAGCCCGAACAGACCCTTACGCGTGTTGGATCATCCAGAATGGTTGTGAGATGAAAAATGAATTTGGACCAAAACTTTGGAAATGTGAACCACCACTGAGGGTCTCTCTCTCTCTGACTCCTCACATCCAGGGAAACTCCAACTGAGGCTGGAGGATGTGGTTCTGATTCCCTCCCAGCCTCTCCTCTGCCCTGGGTGTTGGAACTGCTTGGGTGGCAGTGATGATCTGATTAGAGGAAGACAATTATCTCACACCTCGGTGATTGCAGGCTCCATTGAGAAGCAACTTGGCAGCTCCGGGCTGATATTCTTGGAATACTGTGTTTTTCACCAATTCCAAGAGTGTATGTGTAGCAAGTCACGTGACCCCCAAATAACATTGGAGATTCTAGAATTAAAGCATCCTCTGGGACTACTTATCATTTGGGTTGGGAAATTGGGCAGGCATATATCTTTCCAAGTTATTTTCTAGGATGACCACTGTATCTTGGCTTCCAGAATATGCATCCCTTGACAGCAACGCTTGAGTCCTTAGCACTGATCCAACTTAACCATGTCTCTCAAGCTTGTTCCCAAAGAAGGGACATCTCCCCGTTTCAGATCTGTGTGCTCAGCAGGACTGGGGTCAAGAGGGGTTGCATTTTCCTCCTCCTTGATGTGGCAGAAAGAGCATTGGGTTAGAAATATGTTTTCTACTCTTAGGTTCTAGTTCTGGAAACTTGTGAAGGCAAAAAACCAGACTTGGGATTTGTATTGGTTTCCTACAGCTCCCATAGCAAAGTGCCACGAACAAGAAGTCAAACACAACAAAAATTCATTCTCTCACAGTTCAGGAGCTAGAAGTCCAAAATCAAGGTGTCAGCAGGGCTGGTTCCTTCTTGGGGGCTCTGAACAGAGGGTGAATCTATTCTGTGCCTCCCTTCTGGAGGCTTCCAGAAATCGCTGGTGTTCTTGGCTCATGGAGGCATAACTCCAGCCTCTGCCTCCCTCTTCACATGGCATATTTCCCCACGTGCCTCTGTGTCCAAATGTCTCTCTTCTTCTAAGGACACCTGTCACTGAATTAGGGCCCACCCTCCTCCGGTCTGACCTCCTTTTAACTAATTACATCAGCAAAGACTCTACTTCCAAATAAGGTCCATTCACAGGTACAGGGGTTGGGACTTACACATGTCTTCTGGGAGGACCCAGTTCAATCCACTATAGGATCTGATTCGCACATCCATCCCTAGCACCAGCCATCCCTCGCCCTCTGTGCGCCTTTGGCAGATCATGGGATTTCTAGGTCCATTTCCTTTTCTGTGGAATGATAACGCTCAACTAGGCGATCTCGTGTCACGCTGCTGGTGTAGAGTCCTACTCAGAGTGTTGCTGCTCCTCGTCGGGGTAGGGAAAACTATCAACCCAGGAGGGATTCAAGTTTGAAATATGACCCTCAAGTTCTTCCAATACTCCACTTCCAAACTGGGCAATATTGGCGAAGTGAGCTTCAACTGAAATCCATCAAGTGCTAGGTCTTCAGACCCACGTGTGGGATGTTATCACAGGCGTGCAGGACACCATGTTGGAGGAGCCAGCCCTCAAATATCTGCATTTCCCCCTTAACACGGAGGGCTCAGAGAAAACCCCTGATTTCAGAAAGACAAGCCAGGGTCGTGCAACTCACAGGTGTTCTGGGGCCCGAGCCTGGTCTCACTGGTGTGCCCAGCAAGGAAGTCAGAGCTAAAGCCACAGAGCAGGCTCATGGCAGCCCAGTGGCACTGTCACCCCAGTTCCCCTAGCCCAGCACTGTGCTGTTTCCTTCTCTACAGTGATGCTTGTTTCTTCAGCATTTTTTTCTCATTCCCAGGGTTGCAAAGCCCCATCTCAGTCTCTTGGGGGACTTTCACACCATCAGTTTCTGCCCCTGCTCCCCTCACCGGCCTATTATGCATCATGGTGTTTCATTTATTCTAGGAGCTGTTCCCGGGGCGCACGTGAGCGGGGCCTGTGAGGGTGGCGCGTGGTCCACGCAAGGATGACTGCCACACAGACACCTTCTTCAAGGAGCCCAGTCCACAGGTGAGATGTCAAGGCACAGTATGCCAAGTGCGAGGATGGAGACATGCACAGGTGGGTGCTGGGTGCAGAAGATGAGCAGCTAACCCAGCCTGGAGCCCAGGAAGACTTCCCGGCGGAGGAGACAGACAATTGAGGGGTAAGGGGGAGTCATCAGTGAGTTTGCTAGGAGGGCAAGGCATTCCACCCAGAGGAGGAAACGAGCAGACAGGAGGCAGGAACAGCAAGCTGAGTGTTGTGTGCAACTTGTCGTCGGAGGGTGACACCTACACTCAGACTCACAGGTCATGAAAGCGGGGGCAGCCTTGGAAATTACTTCCCGCAGGACTTCTTACAGGTGAAACTTCATTTTAGAACTGTTTACAAAGGGGAGGCCAGGCTAGCCCCAATCTGGGTGTGTTCCGCTCCTAACTCTCTGAAGTGAGTGTACAGCAGGAAAATAGTTTAAAATACATGCAGTGATTGGTCTTCCTTAGTCTGAAGACCCTCATCGAAGGGTGTTGGTTTGCTTCTGGACGTTACCACAGGGAGGTCAATGGGCAAGCCAGAGGCAGGCCTGCAGCGTTCCACCCTGGTGGGTGCACGGACTTGAAAGAGGGGCAGCCCGTGGTGGGGGGTTGGGGAAACCTTATCATCCTCCGCCAGTTACGACTCTGCTTGAAGCCTTTGTCTGTCCGGGGAGCCTGTGGGGGTCAAGCCCGTCCTTGACCCCATCTCCCAGGCAGTTAATCCCGTCTGGCCAGAAGCCTCTCCTTCTTTGAAGACACCTTAGCTAGTCTGCAGGGCTCTGCTCATCCCCATCCCCCCTCTGTGAAGCCCTCTAAAGCCCTCCGGGAGAAATTAAGAAGCACACCCCATAACTGGCGTTCTCTTGGTATTTTGTTCATAATAATAATACTACCTTACCATGGTCAAGGCTGCTCAAACTGTGCTTGACGTAACTATAGCGAATACGCACGTTTTCTCGTATAATCTGCCTGCAAAGCCTGTGAGCATAAAGCTCGTGTCCGCCACTTTGGGGAGCAAGATGGGATGGGCTCAGCTGCCACACTCGGTGTCCCCACACATTTACTACTGCTGCTGTCAGCCGTTGGCTGGCCGAGTTGGGCAGGGATACAGACTGAAGTGCGGGTCTCCTCTGATGTGCAACATTGATTCCTGGCTTCCTGAAACTTTCTTAGAACTGCACACAGCCTAAGACTCTTCCTGCCCACCCTGCTTTCCTTCTCTCCCCGTCTC
Organism: Ursus americanus; assembly: GCF_024610735.1. Lineage (NCBI taxonomy): Eukaryota > Metazoa > Chordata > Mammalia > Carnivora > Ursidae > Ursus > Ursus americanus. Next base: position 10,380,718 of record NC_142132.1, read on the forward strand.
CTCTGCAGGGGCAGCTACGGGGTGATCTGGTGATTCTGCCCGCCTCCTCCAGCTCCCCGGCCCCCAGGACAATCCTGCTGTGTCTGCTTCTAAACGGCCCAAACCAACAGTCTCCCAGCAACCCCACCAAGGGGGCACTTTTCTCCCCACTGCCCTGAAGTGGAAACTGAGGCTCAGAGGGGTTTTGAAACCAGGACTTCCTGGCCCCTCTATCTGATCTGTCTACCCTGGCGTGAGGCCTTGTCTTCCCCGGGCACCTGTTCCTTGTGGAGAGTTTTCTCGTGTTGATATGTTCTTCCACCAGCTTCCATGGCTTGTAGGGTCTTGGTTATCTTTGGAAGTCTAGTTCCTAGCTCAGTGCCCTGCACAGCGGGTGCTAAATAATTGTTTGCTGCATGAATGTATCCAAATATCTATTTTCTGAGGCTTTCTGGCCCCACCTCCTCCAGAGAGACTTGCTTTGTTCCCTCCCTCCCCATGGTGATGGCTGTCTTGGACCCCCACTGCACTTGCAATGCTCACCATAGCAGGGACTTCACTGTTCTCGAACAGCCCATGTGTTCTCTTCTTGGGTCTCCAAATAGAGGCAGTCAGAGTCTAGTCCTTAAAGGCAGGGATGGCAGCTGCTTCTCTAGTATCCCACACTCCCACCGGTTGGGGACATCTAGTAGACATTTGATGAATACTTTTTGATTGACTTTAACTCAGTAATTTTTAAACTCTGTTACCCATTTTCCTTCTGTCCCTACCCCCCCCCCCCCATAGACTATTGGGCTCCAAGGTCTCTCAGCTTCTGGGATTTGTTCACTTCTGGTTTATCTTTATGCTCTAGGACATGCATTCTCAATGGGGGCAATATTGTCCTGAAAGGGGCAAAAATTAGTTCTTGGAAGATGAAAAAAAATCTAATTTTTTTAAATGTATAAAGCATAGATATACATTTGGTACATAAACAAATGTACGGTATATCTGTGGTATTAAATTTTCAGGGGAAAAAGATTCTGGAATAAACCTGAAAAAAATCTTGTGGGAAGTGATTCAGAAAAAAAAAAAAAAAACTGTAAATAGTTTCTGGTGGGGAGGTGAGTGGGGTGGCAGGGCAAGAATGGGGAACAAAAAAAAGACTGAGTAACACAAGCCTAGGAGTTAGGTGGGACCATGGTACAGGGACCGTGTCTGTCTTGTCCAATAGAATGTTCCCTAGGAACCCAGCACAGCCTATGGCAAAGAGTCCACAATCTTTATTAATTAACCTTTTTTTAAGGTAAAATTAATTTATTAATTAATCTTTATTTATGGAGTGGGTGAATGATTGACAGAGCTGGGGAGACTTTGGAAAATTTTGCTGTCTATGGGTAGGTTTTGCCTTGGAGTGGTTAATCTGATGAGATGCCCATCACCACTTTTCCTTTCTTTTTTTCTTCTCTGTTTCTTTGAAGATATTTTTTAGAGTGCTTTAAGGTTCACAAGAAAATTGAGAAGAAGGCACACAGATCTAACCCGTGTGCCCTCTGCCCTGACACATGCATAGCCTTCTGCATGATCAGCATCAGTCAGCAAGTGGTACATTTGTTCCAACTGATGAAACGACACTGACATACTCTCAGCCTGTGGTTTACATTAGGGGTCACTCTTGCTGTTGTGCACTGTGTGCATTTGGACAAATGTATATTGACATATATCAATCATCACAGTATCATACAGGGTATTTTCAGGGCCCTGAAAATGTTCTCTCTTCTGCCTGTGCGTCCCCAGCCCTCCAAACCTTTGGCAACCACGGACTTTTTAATTGTTTTTTTAGTTTTGCTTTTCCCAGAATGTCACAGAGTTGAACTCACACAGTGAATAGCCTTTTCAGATTGGTTTCTTATACTTAGGGTACGTATTTAAGGTTCCTCCATGTCTGTTCATGGCTTGATAGTTCATTTGTTTGTTTGTTTGTTTGTTTTGTTTTTTATTAAAGTATAATTAACATACAGGGTTACAATAGAAAGATTCAACAATTCTATGCATTACTCAGTGCTTATCACCATAAGTGTACTCTTAATCCCTTTTACCTATTTCACCCATCCCTTGCTTCTGGCAACCACCACTTTGTTCTCTACATTTAAGAGTCTGTTTTTGGTTTGTCTCTTTTTTTTTCTCTGTTTTATTTCTTAAATCCCACGTAAGAGTGAAATCATAGGATCATATCTCTTTAGTGCTGAATGATATTCCATCGTTTGGATGGACCACGACTTATTTATTTTTTTATTTAATTTAATTTTATTTTTTTATAATAATATTTTTTTTATTATATTATGTTAGTCACCACACAGTACATCCCTGGTTTTTGATGTAAAGTTCGATGATTCATTTGTTGCGTATAACACCCAGTGCACCATGCAATACGTGCCCTCCTTACTACCCATCACCAGCCAAAAGTTCGATGATTCATTTGTTGCGTATAACACCCAGTGCACCATGCAATACGTGCCCTCCTTACTACCCATCACCAGCCTATTCCCCCACCCCCCTCCCTCTGAAGCCCTCAGTTTGTTTCTGAGTCCATAGTCTCTCATGCTTCATTCCCCCTTCTGATTACACCCCCTTTCTTTATCCCTTTCTTCTCCTACCGATCTTCCTAGTTCTTATGTTCCATAGATGAGGGAAACCATATGATAATTGTCTTTCTCTGCTTGACTTATTTCACTTAGCATTATCTCCTCCAGTGCCATCCATGTTGGACCAAGATTTATTTATCCCTTCCCCTACCAAAGGATATCTTGGTGGCTTCCAAGTTTTTGGGAATTAGGAATAAAGTTTCTATAAATATCTATATGCAGGTCTTTGTGTGGGCATAACTTTTCAGTTTGAGTAAAATACCAAGGAGCTTAACTGCTGGATTATGCAGTAAGAATACGTATAATTTTATAAGAAACTGCCAAACTGTCTTGCAAAGTAGACGTACCATTTTGTATTCCCACCAGCAACGAATGAGAGTTCCTGCGGCTCTACCTCCTTATCAGCATTTGCCCTTGTCAGTGTTCCAGAGTTTGGCTATTCTAATGGGCGTGTAGTGGTATCTCATTGTTTTAATTTGCAATTTCCCTGATGACATATGATGTGGAGCATCTTTTCATATGCTTGTTTGCCATCTTATATCTTCCTTGATGAGGTATCTGTTAAAGTCTTTGGGCCACATTTTAATCAGGTTATTTGTTTTCTTATTGTTGAGTTTTAAGTTATTTGTATATTTAGAATAACAGTTCTTTATCAGATGGGTCTTTTGCAAAAACTTTCGACAAGTCTCTAGCTTGTCTTCTAATTCTCTTGACATTGCCTTTTGTGAAGCAGACTTTAATTTTATTGAAGTACAGCTTAACTATTTCTTTGGCGGATTGTGTCTTTCATATCGAAAAGGACATCACCATACCCAAGATCTTCTAAGTTTTCTGCTACATTATCTTCAAGGAGTTTTATAGTTTTGTGTTTTACATTTAGGTCTAAGATCCATCTTGAGTTAATTTTTGTGAAGGATTCATCTTTTCATGTGGACAGTCAGTTGTTCTAGAACCATTTGTTAGAGACTATCTTTGCTCCTTTGTATTATTTTTGCTTCTTCGTCAAAGATTATTTAACTATATTTATGGGGGTTTATTTCTGGGCTCTCTGTTCTATTGATCTATTTGTCTATTCTTTCACTAATACCACACTGTTTTAATTACTGTAGCTTTTTAATCATGAACTTGGGTAGCTCAGTCCTCCAACATTGTTCTTCTCCTACAATATTGTGTTGGTTATCCTGGGTCTTTTGCCTCGTCATAAAATAACTTTCTGGATTATGACTGAGATTGTATTGTCTCTACAGATCAAGTTGGGAAGAACCAACAACTTGACAATACTGAGTTTTCCTATCCATGAACATGGACTATCTCCCCATTTATTTAGTTCTTTCATTTCTTTCATCAGAGCTTTGTAGTTTTCCTCATATAGGTCTTGTACGTATTTTTAGATTTATATATAAGTATTTTATTTTTTGCTGGTGCTAATGTAAATGGTATCATATTTTTAATTACAAATTCCATCTGTTCGTTGTCGGTATATAGGAAAGCAATTGGCTTTTCCATATTAATCTTGTATTCTGAAACCTTGCTACAATCATTTATTAGTTCCAGGAGTTTTATTGATTATTTCAGATTTTTTACATAGACAGTCGTGTCATCTGTGAATAAAAAAAGTTTTATTTTTTCCTTCTCAATCTGTATACCTGTTATTTCTTTTTCTTCCTGATTACAGTAGCACGGACTTCCAGTATGATATTAAATAGGAATGGTGAGAGGAGACATCCTTGCCTTATAGCTTAGTGGCAAACTTCACATTTCTCATCATTAAGTATGATGTTATCTGTAGGGTTTTTTGTACATAGCTTGCATTAAGTAAAGAAAGTTCCCTATTATTCCTCCTTTACTGAGAATTTTTGTCATGAATAGTTGTTGGATTTTGTCAAATGCCTTTTCTTCATCTATTTATATGATTATGTGATTTTTTTTCAATCTTTTGATGTGATAGATGACATTAATTGATTTTCAAATATTGAACCAGCCTTGCATATCTGAGATAAATTCCACTTGGTCATAGTGCATAATTGTTTTCATTCTTTTTTGGATTTGAATTGCTAAATTTTTTGAAGATTTTTGCATCTATATTCAAGAGAGATATTAGTCTATAGGTTTTTTTTTTTAAAGATTTTGTTTATTTGAAAGAGAGGACACATGAGCAGGGGTAGGGGCAGAAGGAGAGGGAGAGAGAGAAGCAGACCTTGCCTGAGCAGGGAGCCCAATGTGGGGCTCAATCCCAGGACCCTGGGATCATGACCTGAGCCAAAGGCAGATGTTTAACCGACTGAGCAACTCAGGCACCCTGTTGGCAGTAATTTTAAAACAGCAAGTACATCACTTTAGCTTAAATTAGGTGTTTGCATGGGAGGTCGCTGATGGAGATTATGGAAGAGTATAAAGTACCCTCCCCTCTAGCTATCCCTTGGAACCATCATTGCTCTTAGGAAGTCTCCTCAGGTGTAAAAATAGTTGTACCTACTTCATTAGTGATACTATTATTATCCTCAGTTTACAGATATAGAAGACTTGGGCTCGACAGTTTAAAGGAAGTGTAATATCTAGTAAGGATCAAAACCAGGATATTAACCTAGGTCCAGCTACTTACAAAGGCCAAGCACCTCTCACCATTGCCTACAAGAATTCACGGAGTTTGAAGATGGCAGGGCTGTGAACTAATGAATTTATTAAGAATTTTCTGTCTCTGCACAGTTATTTTCAGGCTGTAGCATCTTAATTAAAAGACTCTGAACATCATGGCCCGGACTCCAAGTGAATGAAGTTGAGTGATGGAGGCCCAACAGAAAAGCCCTACTCCATATATTCCCTGATTTATCCTGGTTCTCTTGGCGCCTTAGCCTGGGCAATAGTTAAGAATCGAAATAAACAAGTACTATGCCCTTAATTATTGTTAATTATTTTTGCCCATACTTAGGGTCCTCTAGGCTATCTTAGCTCCTGGAGATTTTAATTAGATATATTCAACTAAAGAGGCTGAAATGTGCTGGGAGACATCTGTGTGTGTGTGTGTGTGTGTGTGTGTGTGTGTGTGAGAGAGAGAGAGAGAGAGAGAGAGAGAGGGAGATGGGGAACCCCACTACTGTTGGTACTTGGAGTGGACCTTATCCATACTGGTCCTGAATGTGGTGACGTTATTTGTGACTTAAAAAGCCAACTTTCTAAATGAAGTTATTTATCAGTCACTCCTCCAAATTTAATGACATGGTAGAAAAAGGCAGGAGAGATAAAAAGTGTATTTGTAGAGCTTAAAATTTACCCAAGCCTGCAAGGCACGTTTACTGGCACTTTCAGACTGCAGATCCTCATTTCAGGACAGAATCCTTTTTATGCTGGAGTTCTCAATTAGTCTGGAGTTTCTCAGGAGAATGGAACAAATCTAAGTATTCCAGGAATAAAGGGCTTTAAGCTAGGAATTAGGATGTATATGAGTATTGGAAGACCTAAGGTTACAAAGGTCAGAAAAGTTGCCGCAGAAAATCAGGAAAGCTGTAGCCAGAAGGCTGGGAAAGTAGACATTAGTGACCTCAGGCTTCTCAAAAGCTTCTAAGGAAACTGCGATAGTTCATAAGAATTCTGCAGAAGCTTCTACCAACTGGCTTAATCTGCAGTAACAGAATGGGTGATTCATAAGCCCTGGCTGAGAAGCAGCTGTGGATCTCACATCTGCTCTCATGTCTGCTGACACGATCTCCAGAGAAGAACGGCCTCTGCTCCTCGCAGGTCCCATTGGCAAACCCACACTGGGGAGGGATTCTGGGCATTGTAGTTTCCCAATCCTTAGATGGGTGTCCAGGTGATACCATGTTGGTAAAGGGCCATTCACTCCAGCTGGTCCCTAAGGTGGGCTTTTTGCCATTATTCTTTTTGGTGTAATGATTACAGGCAAACTTGACTTACAGAGAGCAGGTCTAGGAACACCCCTTCCACATGTTATTTTCTCTTCCAGTTCCATGGACGCCCCTAAAAATTCTCCTTGCCTCTCTTCCTTCTTAATCCCATCACCAGGAGGCCCTCATCTACTTGCCTTGGGTTTTGTTTAACTCTTAGCTATGGGCCAATTCATTAAGTGGTTACCCATCTTTTCTTCCAAGGGGATGATTGATGCCTTGCATTGGTCACATAGTAGGGCCTCAGTAAACATAAGTTCCTTTCTTCCCTATACTAGATATTTGGTGTTTTTGTTTATCCATTATCCATTCATCCTTCTATGGGTCACAGCAGCTCCATTCATGTTGGGAATATGCCTTTTCTATTCTACAACCACGTGTCCATGCGATTTGGGTAAGGCTGACCACTGCTTTGCTTCCTTTCTACCCCCCCTTCCACTGGCTTCAAGAGTGAGTATATGACTTGGATTTGCCTGATCAGTGTTTTCCATCCCTTTGGTCCTTATGATATGCTGAGAGATGGGTATGTGACTTAGACTGGTCCAGTGAGAGTCAAATCTTGAAATTGTGTGGGAACTGTGGGAAAGAGAGGCCCACCCCACCCCCCTTTTTTTTGGTCTGGATGATTCAGGTGATGAAATTTAAGTCTGGAGATGTTGGAGGCCTCTTTGTCTTTAAGAATCAAGCACCTGCCTGAAATGCAGCCATGACAGAGGAAGTGGAATCCAGGGATGAAGAGAGTCCTGATGACTTTGTGGGGTCCCTAGATTCAATTTAGGTTAAGGCTGCTGGACATTCATGCCCCTGGTGAAGCCCTCATTCTTGACCTTCAATCCACAATGATTCTGGGACCAAAAGTAAGACATTCTGTGGAACAAAAAGATTTCAGATCAAGAGTAATACAACTGCAGGCTGTATCAGGAAAAAGAGCAGGGCCATATTTAAAGTTGATTTAGACACAAAGTACCAGCACCATGGATCTCTTGTGCTCTTCTTGAACCTTTCCAGAATGTTCCTAAAATCTCTAAGCACCTCTCATGCCTGCTTTAATGACATTTGCTTTACCTCAAACCCTGGAATTTAAGAAAAGTAACGTTATCACGTTCAATATTTTTGCTCTAATAATTAACAGTATAAGTATATGCCAGGAAATGACTCTATACCTACTAAGATAGTATTGGGTATGCTCTATGTTTCAGTGGCTTTTACATCCAAAAAATATGAGTCCTTACTAGTGTTTTGTATATTATTTCAAACAAAATATATTTCAGTTATGGGAGGGCTATAGCAATCTTGGTGATTTGACCTGTGAATCTAACTGTCGTGTATTACAGTGTTTTTATTAAAGTTTTGATTTCAGAAAACTGGCCTACAAATGAATTTTTAATATACAGGCTTGGGGAATTACTTGTTTCTCTAGTTTAGCATTTGTTATCACAGAGGACTTAATATATGTATGCTATGTACTAAAAAATGCAAGTTCAATGTTAAAAAAAAATCTTATGCAGAAAAGCCAAAATGAGCCTGCTTTTGAGCTGTGATAATAGAAACCCAGTGTCTGGGTCAAGAGCGGTGAACCTCTGTGCTGGTCAGACCACACAGAGCAGTGTGGGATGTGGTCAATTGCATGGTTAGACCACTACAAGGAGCTCTGCTATAGAGCCAAATTCTAAGGACTTTGATAAATGGGAACAGTCTGGAGGAGAGTGGTGGGATGCGGGGACATAGGAAACCCCGACAGATAGTCAAAGGATCCAGGAATGTTTAGTCTGGAACACATAGGGCTTGAAGAGAACACATGGTCATTCAGTAGGTGATGGGTCTGCTCATTCTGTGTGGTTCTGAGGACTGAACCAAGCCAGTGAATGGTACGTGAAGGAAGACAGAGTATAAATGTCTAGGGATGGTCACAGTTGGAAGGGTTTGCCTGACCTGGCTATCAGGAGATTTGGCTGGCAGAGAAGTTAAGAGCTGCAGCTCTGGGTTAGAGGCCTTGGTTAGGATCCTGCTTAACAGATGCGTGACCTTGACAGAGTCCTCGTTCAGAAATTAGAACAATGACAGTACCTACCACGTAGGAATGGTTACAGGGGGTTTACTGAGATGAATGTGAAAGTTTGCAAGATTATGGGCAAGGACGTATCTAAGAGATTGCCAAGCATAATAAGTACAGTTGTCTAATTTGTTGTTTGTTGACTGACTGAGTGAATGAATGAAATGAATGGATCATTCCTAATGTTTCATCCACCTGTGATTCTGGTGCCTCATCAAAAATAGCAGCAGGTAGAGGCACCTGGGTGGCTCAGCCATTAAGTGTCTGCCTTCAGCTCAGGTCATGATCCCAGGGTCCTGGGATCCAGCCCTGCATCGCGCTCCCTGCTCAGCGGGAAGCCTGCTTCTCCCTCTTACACTCCCCTTGCTTGTGTTCCCTCTCTCGCTGTCTCTCTCTGTCAAATAAATAAATAAAATCTTAAAAAAAAAATAACAGCAGGTAGGGGCACCTGGTTGGCTCAGTCGGTTAAGTGTCTGCCTTCAGGTCAGGTCATGATTGCAGGGTCCTGGGATGGAGCCCCAAGTTGGGCTCCCTGCTCAACAGGGAGCCTGCTTCTCCCTTTCCCTCTGCTGCTCACCCCTGCTCATGCTTTCTCTCTCTCTCTCAAATAAATAAATAAAATCTTTAAAAAAGAGCATTTAAAAAAGTTTTTTTTTTAAATAGCATTTTCTTTTTTGCGGATATACATCAATTCTATTTTTATGGGTTTTAATATATCATATATATTTGATACATAATATATAATTTGTAATTATATAATACATAACATAGAAATCTTAAGTATATAAATATATAAAATAATTTATAAAGTATGTTTATATATACTATATATATTTATATTACATATGTATTTACAGTTTAAAAGTATAGAAAATCAAGAGGCAGGAAAGAAAAACACCCATAATGATCTCATCTACCATAAATAACCACTAACATTTCCTTTGATTCTTTTTCCATGTCTTTGTTTACATAGTTGGATCATACTAGGTACAGATTTTGTTTCCTGTATAGGTGGTTTTTTTTTTGTTTTTTTTTTTGGCTAAACATTACGTGGCAGTTCGATTGCTTTTGGTGTTTGTTTATTCATTTACTCCTCCAATCTTGTGCATTCACTGAGCACCTACATCGTGTTCAGGTCCAGAAATGGAGAGGTGAACAGACGACTGCTCTTGGCCTCCATTTGCCAAGCCAGGTGCTAGATGTTGGGTTCATAAGAGTGAATAATAGGATATTAAACAGTTAAAACCCCCTGTTTTTACCATTTTCATTGAAACACTTGCCCCAAATGTGTATTACCAACAGTTAACAGGTTTCTTTTTACCCTTGGAGTAGAAAAATCTTCCCCCAGTAATCAGTTCCTTCGCCTTTAACAATGCTTGCCTCCCTGCTGCACCCACCCAATCGCTTGGAGCTGCCAGTGCACACACTGCACTACTAGACATGTTCCCAGACGACGCTTAATTAAATCCTTTAATTATTAGCCACTCACCACATTTGCATCATTCCCCAGCGCTTAGCAGCAGAATCACTTAGGAGGAGAAGCCAACCTCCTGTCTGTCCAAATTACTGCCTCATTTAGAATTTTATCAGATTCAGGAAAGTTGGAATTCTGGACATTTTTTTGAACTCACCAGCATTTAGCTTTGTGCTAAGCAAGTCTTTACGCTTTGAAAATGCCCTTTATCCAAATCGATAAGTTAAGCCCAGACTTCAAGTTGTACCCAAATATAGGTTAGCTTAATCAAACTCATTGATGAGAGTAGCATTATCAAAGGTAACTGGAAAGTGATATTTTTATAGCTTTATTTGCAGACCAAAACCCTGTGCCACCGTGGAACCTCAGGTATAGTGTGTGTGTGTGTGTGTGTGTGTGTGTGTGATTCAAGCTGTAAAGGCAGGTATGGAGGGAAAAAGGAACGGCAAAAACTGAATTGAATTTCTGCTTGGCCGCAGGTTAACTGATGACCTGTCATTTCCCTTGTCCGGGTCTCAGACTCCCAATCTCTCACAGTCCCTCTCCCCGGGGATGGTGCAAGGATGAGGGGAGGCAATAGAAAAGAAAGCACCTCCCAGGTATAAAGAAAAAGGGGAATGGGAGGGGGGAGCTGGCAAGAAGTATGGAGGCCACAAGGGGACAAGAAACTTCCACATACCACTTGCGAGGAAAAACAACAGTGCTAACCATGTGCCTTGTTTCGTTACCTACTTTTAATACCTATTTTATCTTTGGCCCTGGTACAGGGTTGGGAGGTAGGATTGATGTTAAACTCCATTTTACAAATGAGGAGACACCCTCAGAACGCCCGAGAGAACCACTGACTCTTCCCCAATGCTCGTGCCCTCAATGAAATGTTTCAAAGCAGGAGACAAAGCAGAGCTGGTCAGTCTGGGTGGTCTGTCCTCTTCGTGCCCATGAGGAACTGGGAGGCTGAGCCCTGGCGCTGGGCTGCCATAGGGTCTGTCCTTTCTCTTGGGGAGAAGATCCCTCAGTCCTCCCTCCTCAGAGTCCTCAGATGTTGTAGGCACAGTACCAATGGCTGCCTGTTGGCACTGAGGACACCATAAGACAGGTGAAGCAAAAGCTTTTTCATGGAAGCGGAGAAAGTATTTGGCAATATGAAGAACAGATATGGTGCTCAAAAATATCGTTTCAGGGGCGCCTGAGTGGCACAGTCGTTAGGCGTCTGGCTTCGGCTCAGGGCGTGATCCCGGCGTTATGGGATCGAGCCCCACATCAGGCTCCTCCGCTATGAGCCTGCTTCTTCCTCTCCCACTTACCCTGCTTGTGTTCCCTCTCTTGCTGGCTGTCTCTGTCTCTGTCAAATAAATAAATAAATAAAATCTTTAAGAAAAAAAAATACCGTTTCAGTCAAGACTTTCTTCACGCAGATACTCCACTGATATTCCAATCTCTGACGCCTTCTTTGACTACCCTATCTAAAATAGCCCAGTCCTTCCCTCCTGCCACTGACATCTATCTGCGTCTTCACTCCCTCCCCTCTCCTGGCATAATTTTCCTCCTGAGCACCTGTTACCATCTACCCGACCAGAAGACTTTTGGTCTGTTTGCTTATTATATAACTCTTCCCCATCTCCCCTTTCCAGAAGGCAAGCTCAATGAAGCTGGGCTCTGCTGTGTTCCTTGTAGGACCATAGTGCCTGGGGCATGGTAGGTGCTCAGTAAATATTTGTTGAATAAATAAATGCATGTGAGCAACTCCTAGAATCTTCTGAAGTTTGTAGTGGTGGAATCTGCCTTAAAGACTCTTCATTTATACAAAAGGACTTAATTAGGGATGATTCTTCTCTGGATAAGATGATGTGAGAGCATTTGCCCAGGCCTGTTGTAAATCCTACTTAGAAAAATGGCTTTTCATGAGCACTCTTTACAGGCAGGTATTGTGCTGGGCACTTGGGTTTTAAAACAAAAACAAAGTAGTGAATGGGACATGACTCTGCCCCCAGACTCTGGGTAGGACAGATAAGTAAGCAGATCATTAGAGTAGAATGTGAGGTGGCTGGCTTGTTCAAGCTGCTGAGGGAGTCTGGGAAGGGAAGCAAATAACTTACCCAGAGGAGTTGGGAAAAGTTTTCGAGAGGGGATAAAGAGGAGAACTGAAGCCATTCCAAGCAAGGAACAAATGTTCGAAGGGAAGACATCATTAAAAGGGCAGGATGGCCACGCAAGGCCGTGCAGGCTGTGCACTGACAACTCCAGGTGTGTGGGGGCAGGGGGTGGAGAGGGGCATTCATATTGTAGTCTGTGCAATGTGGTGACCCAATAAAAGGACCAAGCAAGTTCAGAGAATAGAAATGCAGAGAAGCTGGGAGATAGAGTGATTTTAATGGAAATGAGGGAAATGGCCAGAGGGTATAATGGGAGGCAAGTCAGAATGTGAAGGGCCTGATAAGCAAGGTAAGGAGTTTGAAGTTTCCTCTCTAGGCCACTGAAGGCTAATGGCACAAAAACCAGAGACAAAAAGTCTCAAAGTAGCATGCTCTGTTCTGGGTATGCTAATGAGGATGGGGTGCTTACCGATCTTCTCGTGGAAGATTCCCTTCCCGTTTCCCTTCTTGCTTCCTTCCTTAGCTGTTGCTGTTGCATCCTAGATATCTTTGTCTTCTCACTTCATGTTCTTTCCCTGCCTTCTCTCACCCTCCTGTATCTGTTCGTGGAGGAGTGACTCCTGACACCCAGGGTCTCTCGCGCCTGAGGTCAGGCCCCTTTAAACAACCATCTTGACCTCCTTGACCTCTCCATCTGGATGCCCCCCACCCAGCCACATCAAACCTGACAGGACACCAGCCCTCCTGTAGGCCGAATCCGTTTCCCCTTGCAAATCTGGACCTGCTCCTGGGTCCTTGCTCAGTGAACCGGCTGCCAGTCACCCAAACTTAGAAACCTGTGGTCGGTCCTGATACCTCTCTCCCTTGAGCCCACATCAGAGCCAATGGCTTATCAAGTTCTGTGTTAGCTCTGCCTCTGCCATCTTGTGTCCAGCCTTCCCCAAATCCCTGCTCTTGGGTCCTTGTTCCTGGTCTGAAATATGGTGGTGGCCTCTGAAGAGCTTCTCTTGCCTTCACCTGAGCCTTCCTCGAGGACCTGCCCGAGTTGCCTCTTTAAAGCACTGGACCTTTTTAGCCCCTCTGGCTAAACTGGCTCTGGAGCCTTCAGGAGTGCAGCCCCACCGGCCTCGCGCCTGGCCGTCCAGCTCCCACTCCAGGCCCACATGCTGCCCGCTCACACTTCAGCCCCTCAGGATGCTAGCACCACTCAGACTTTGGCGGCTCCCTCAACTGGGAATGCGTTTTCAGCAACACTCCTGAGGGCCCCTTGCTGCCCCCCAGTGAGGAATCTTCCTTACGTGTCCTGAGAACAGGAGCTCGTCACCCCCACTGGCCTGACTCTAGGTGCCTCCCCCCGAGACTCGCGAACACATCAAGAGCACAGATACTGCCCTATTCAATTATGTAGGGCATATTTTTGGCAGTCCATTCAACAAAAACTGAATGCATAAGTGTGTCATTTTCCTGTTTGGAAGCCAGATTTGTAGATAAACTCAGGCAGATGATGCCTCGTTTCTAGACAGCGGCCTCCTTATGGAAATAGACTGAATTCAATAATTTCTCTCCTCTTTCCAGTGTTGACTGTGTAAGAATTGATTCAATAGAATTCTGTTATCCAAGATAAAGAAATACTTGGCATACATGCTTCTTTTTCTCTTTTAAAGATGTAGAATCTTAAATTGCAATTTAAATTTATATGTATTGAAAGTAAACACCATGACAGCTGGTGGGAAAAGGCAAAAACCTTGAAGAGGCGGTGGCTTGTTTTTTAATTAAAGCATGTCACATGACTTCATTCTTCTAAGTCCTTTACCCTTAAATCATCATTTGTGAAGAGACCTTGAAAATGGAAATGGTTTTCACCTGCAAAGAAGTGGGGGTGAGGGGGGTGAGCAAATGAAAAAGAACCATGGCTCCAAACGAAGCAGCCCGGCCTGCCTGGATTTCGGAGGCCCCCTCGGATTCGGATTGCTGTCCCCTTCCCCACCCCTGGCCACGAGGCAGCACGGATGGGGGGTGGAGTGCGGGGGGCCTGACCCCCTTTGGCTGATTGCCACTGCCCCTTAGGAGGTCCACACTGGGTTGAGCTTGATTCCTGCCCTGAGCCTCCACGGCGGGGGGCCTGGCAGCCTCCCCGTGGCATCACTGCTGCTACCCACGGTCGGGAAAGATCCATGAGTCACTGGAGCGCTCCTGGCGATGATGGAGGGTCCAGGAGCGCCCGGCGACAGGCCTGACAGCGAGGCATTATTCCTTACATGCAGTCGACACACAGAGCCTTAAAATGATTAACTCGAGGAGAAGTTTGACACCGTCCTGAAAAGTTCCAAGGCTGAAAATCACCGTGGTTCTCTTCACAGCTGTGCTTCCAGATGCATTCCGCGTTCTCCGTCCAGGTCCAGACGCACAGTGAATTGCACCTTCGGTATGGAATTTGGCTTCTCCTGCCCCCCACGTTATGTACATCTTGGGAGCTGCTGATCTTAGGTTCTCATCAGCCCATATGTCCTGACGGTTGCGGCTGGGTTCCGGAAGCAGGCATGCTAACACAGGTGGCCAGACACCCCGGACCGAAGGGAGACATTCCAGGGGCGGCCCCCCAAGTGCCCAAGGGGCTCCTTCTATACAGAACCCCAGCCTGCGAGACTTTTGGGAACCAGGATTCTCTTCCCGTTGAAATAATTTATTTTCTCTTTGTAACAAGTAAGCAGCAACCAAAAAAAAAAAAAATTAAAGAATCTTTACTTTCACGTGGTAATTATCTCTCTCTCTTTTAAAAGATTTTATTTATTTATTTGAAAGTGAGACAGGAGAGAGAGAGAGCGAGTGCATGAATGGGGAGGAGGGGCAGAAGGAGAGGGAGAAGCAGACTCCCTGCTGAGCAGGGAGCCAGACATGGGGCTCCATCCCAGGACCCCAGGATCATGACCTGAGCCGAAGGCAGATGCTTAACTGACTGAGCCACCCAGGTGCCCCAATCTTTTCTAAAGATTATCAGAAGTGATCATTTATTGAATACTGCCCAGATACAACTGTGGGTTTTCCATCCTCGAGTCATAGTGGACTGTTCCCTCCCTCTCTGGAGATTCCAGTAACGACTGTGTCAGGACTCCTGTCCGGATGGGACCCGTGCGACGGAGGCCGGTGTGTACAGATCCTCGTTATCTGAGGATACTTGGTTCTAGAAAAAGTAAAACCACTTAAAACCAAGACCATAATTGCTGTAATACCTAGTGAAAGCCAAGGACATTAAAAGCTAGGGAAGTAGGTTTACTTTACCTTTGAGTAAGCACAATATAGGTCATCCGGCAGCCATGTGCTGATTTCTTAGTATGAACAAAGAACTGATAGGATGTCGGGGCGCACGAGACATAATATTTTTCTGACTAAATTGTCTTGGACTACCAACACTTTTCCCTTTATATATGACCTTCACAGCACTAGATCACAAAGAAGGTCATTTCAGCAAAAATGTAAGAGCCCATTTCGGCAAAAATGTAAGAGCCCATTTCTATTTCCTCCCGAGCCCCTCTTCGTCTTTGGCTATTTATATCTCCTGCTTCTACATTGCCCCTTGTGTCGTCATTCTGGACGATCTTTTCTTTTCTTCCTTTGTTAACTGGCCCTGTTCTACCAGCTCCTCACCGAGGACGGCTCTCATCTGAGCTGTTCTAATGTAATCGTGATTTAGCGTACTATAAAAATGATAACGCGATGATCTATTTTTCTCATTTTATAGTCCCTTAGGTCAGTTTGTCCGTGAATATTTCTGTGTGCTGATAACTTTTCCTTATCCATGCACCCTCCTGGCAGAGAGAAACTAAATACCAAATGTCTTCCCCACGAAAAGGAGGTAAGAGCAGAGGGAGTGGCTTGAGCTAATCGTTGAGTGGCCCAGATGTTCGTGCTCCAGGTTTGGAGACCATGTGCCTGCATTTGGGTCCTGCTGGAGGCTTCAGAGCATCGCGCCATTCCTTATCGGTATGGGCCTCATCATTCCCTGCAAGGTCAGAGGCGATGAGCCCATTTTACAGATGAGCCTCCGAGGGCAACATCGACTTGCCCAATGGCTCGTGCAGGTCAATGCCAGCACTGAGATTCCAAGTAGACCTCTTAATTTTAAGAGCATTGAGGGAGCCTCGAAGCTTAGATGAGTGGAGAAAAGGGAAGGATTCCAGGTGAGGGGCCTCGGGTGGAAATCACCTGGGGTGCACTGAATGATGAAAAATTCAAACAGAATAGTAAATACAGAATATGTAAAAGGAATTTTGAACTTTGTGTCTGAAATGACTGGGCTTTTAGTATTTCGTGGAAGATTCTGGGCCAGCTCCTGAGACACCGCCTTTATCTTTCCTTCCGCAACTATGGCGAGCTCCATTGTCCCCAGTCCTTATCTCTTGTCACATAGGCTGGGCAAACTCTTGAAGTTAAATGGAAAATGCTCTTTTTTATCCTGCAGCAACTAGCCTGGCAGATAGCATCAGATAAGGCACCCGGGCCATTTCGCAGGGCTTCGTACACAGCAAATGGTTTTTGGCAATAAAAACCAACCGTCAATGTAAAAAGAACTTAGAAAAAAGAAATCTTTTGAATTGTTATTTTTCCCTGAGGCCTTAAAGGAAGAAAGAAAGTTTACTTAAAGGGGAATACTTTTCCATAGACTCTAGTAGCTAGTAATTTGGGCCTGTAAAACAGTATTCCAATGACAACCTGCCCCAAACGTCTTGAAAATCGCTTTTGACCCAAGGAACAGGCTCCAGGAAGCCACTGTTGATATATTTAAATGAATCCAGCTGGATTACTCTGATGTATTGATCCAGGGGATGTGGTAGGGAGTCTGGGGGACAATGCTTGAAGTCAATCCAGTGCGTTTTGAATAAAAGTTTATTTTATTGCCACTTTTATTAAAAGCCCCAAGACTTTTAAGACTGTAGCAGTGGGAACCCTCGGCTGCCTGGGGCAACCGGCCCTGCTCCTCCAGGTGCCTGCATCAGTGGGTTGAGCACAGGGCCTCCCCAGGGGCCAGCTTCTCCTGTGCTCTTCCCGTCCAGGGACCTGGACTGGAAAAAAATGGGCATAACTCAAGCTTGTAATTATTTCCATGAACATCTCTTAAATGTTCCTGGATTCTGGATCTTCCAGCAAAATCCTGGAGTCCCCTCCTCTCTACTTGCCTTCAGAAGGCTGGATGGGACCCCCTCTCCTCCCTGGCTGGCCTCACATTCTGCTGACCACCATCGGTCCTCTGGCCCCTCATGCTGCCAGGGCAACCCTTCCCTCCCAGGCTGCTTCTGGTGTCCTGAGAAGGAGCTTGTGGCAGGCCGGCGTGTGCTGCCCAGGCTTCCTGCAGGAGACTGTGGCCGGTGCCCAGGCCAGGCAGCCATGCTGAGTCCTTCATTTATCAGCTTGGGCAGGGGCAGTGTGCCACACAGGCCTCTTGATGGCCAGGGCTTTTCTTCTCGGTGGACAGTGTCAGCCATGGGGAGTGGAGGGGAACATAAGGGCAAAACCTCGTCTTTCTCAATATGCCAAAAAAAACAACCACCCCAAAACAAACAACCCAGCCCACTTTGGACAGACCACCGAGATGTGATGAATCTGAGGGCTCTGGTGCGTGTGAGCCAAAAACAAGTTGAGAAAAAACAGAGCTGTGAGGGAGGCAAATCGTTGACAAAGACAAAAACGGTCTTTTGTGCAGCCCAGAGGAAGCCAAGCTGGAAACCGTGGCCGAGGAGTTGCCCAGAGCAGGAGCGCCGCCCGGACCCTTCTGTCCAAGTCCTACATTCTGGATTAATCCTGAAGAAAGGAATGAAGCCCTGATGCCACTGGGGTCTGGAAGAACTTTTCCAGCATGGTCCCTCAGGGGTTCTTGGAAATGAATGATTTCGTGTTTTCTGATGTCTGGACTCTGGTTGGAAGGACTCTGTTATGAAGAACCCACCGTCCCTCAGGGAGTTGATGGTCCCACGGAAAATGGAGGCAGCTGCCCTTCACGGAGGAAGTTGTAGTCCAAAGGCCACCATCAAAACACAGTGGAGTATAAAATATCATATCCAAGCCTTGACGCAGTCATCCAGGTAATCAGAGTGTGGCCTGTGTCAGACTCAGTTGCGCTCAAGGAGACCTACTGTTAGTGCTGTAGCCTGTCTTTACAGAGAGATAGCATAAAAATAAGATTGATCCTTTTTTTTTTTTCTCAACCTTCCATTATTGAATTTGGTGCCTAGAAAGAAATTTTAAGTAGTGATGTTATACAGTTTTTTAGTCTAAACAGAAATCATTACTTTTTGGACAAACATTTAATGAATCCTGCCATGTGCCAGGAATTGTGCTAGATGTGGACAGTGTTGCTCTTTTCTTAGGGCCGTATTGTCCATTGAAGAGGACGGGTACATAAATAAGTCCAGTGCCGTGTGATAAATGCTCCTTACATCCGTCTCCCGTGCAAGCAGATACCTCTGTTCTTTTTCAAATTCTTCAGCCAAAGAGATTGCTACTGTCTTCCTTGGGAGTATGTGCAAGTATAGTAGGAGGCCCGGTGGGCTTCATGGATGTTGGAATCATTTCTAGGTCTGCTGTCTGTGGCTGGTGGGTTTAGGGGTTGACGTTGGCTCCTCACCTGGGCAACCTTCATTCCAGCTCTGTTGACATTTTACTTGTCACAGTGGACCAGATGGAAGGATGTGGAAGGGCTTTATGAACCCACCCACCTCTCAGCTTACCTGGGCACATGAGACAGAGCTCACTTGGTCACCCACTGAGGGATGCTTATAATAAAGTGGCAAGGAATTCTGCCTCTACCAGGCACCTTGCCCTTAATAGCTCCCTGGTTAGCTTTCGATTTTTCTCTCCATACCTTGAAAAAAAGTGTTGACTATGTCTAATCTGTAAAATAAACTGTTGCTGAAGGGAAAGAGAAATTTCCTGGTTGCACTGATCTGCATGGAATTTCGTGGTCAGATTGGACCGCAGTTCATTTTTCTATTTTCTGCCATGTTGAAAGCAACCCAAAGTGAAACCCGGCTGAGATACACCAACCAATATCTCCACTGTTGGCCACAACAGGAATGGCCTTTGCCAGGCACAGCCCCTCTAGAAGATGGATCTTGGGCAAAACTGGGTTGCCACAAAGCACAGCCCATCTTGACTCCTGGTTGCCTCTGCACTGACATTTCCACGCTTGTGCTGAACTTGACCTGGAGCCGTTCTGCTCCCTTGCTCTTCAAGGCTTACTGAGGGTGGTTATGGTATCGTGGTAGAAGGAGGGCAAATCGTGTCTGTCATTCTACAAAAAGCCTTCCCCAAATAGAGGCCAAATAGAGCCTTCCCAAATAGAGGCCCAGGAAGTACTGGCTCATTCTCTTAGCTCCCAAAGGAAGCATCTGTAGTTACCCCTTAGTTAATGGTGAAAGACTGGTTAGTTCAGGTCACTAGTGACGGCTTCCGATCTGTAGTCTCTACTGTGCCGCCTGATCTCCAGGGAGGGGCATCTCTTGATCGTCACAAGTGTGTCTTTTCCTAGCAACAATTTTGTCAGGGCTTTAATGGATTGTTTCCCTAACAAAAAGCTTAAATGTGATTTCTGAAGATACTGTAAGATTATTGAGATTTCCCTGTGGAAATTTGAGAAGCCTGTCTTCATTGACACCAGCAAAACATTTGGCACTGGGGATTTGCAGCTCGAGCTCGGAGCAAATGAAAAGCTTGTCTCTGCTGTGAGAATTTCATTTTTGGTGAATGGTCCAATTCATACACAAAGTCAGAAGCTAGAATTCCAGGGGGAAGTTTCCATCTTAGGTTCTAATTGATTCTTTTTTTCCCCCTGCCTAAAGATGATTGAGTGTGAAACTTTTTATACAAGGGAAATAACATGGCGAGTCTTTCTAATGCTGTTTCTCTGAGGGAAAGTTAAAAGTGCCGTGCAAGCATTTAAATGCTGCAGCACTTTATGAGGTAGAACATTTGTGAGCATTAATTATTACCAAGGCTAATTAGATATCATTGGGTCAACTATAAAGCAAGTTCAGAGGCTATTCTATTCATCAGGGAAACAAATCTTCGGTAAGACAAAGTGTGTGGGGACAATAATTTGAAGGATGGCTATGCCAGAGTCAATTAGAGCAATTCTACTTTGGTAGGTATTAAATATTGGGGTTCCATTTAGACTTCCATCTAACCCCTTAAAAAAGGGTTCTAATGGAAAACGTTTAGTAAAAGAGTTTTCTACAGAGTATTGCTTCTGTCCTCCCCTAATTTTTGTATCACCTGGTTTCTCTTCTCAAGGACATACACCCATTTTTAAAATATACGATTAAGTATATTCCCACCCATTGATACTCTCTGTATACCCAGCCCTTTTAGCCAGTGCACATGGCTGGGGGATGCGCGGCTGAGGTCAGACTGGGGGAGGGTGAAACACATGCTCCTTGTAATTTGATCAGCAGGCAGGTGGGCTCCAGGGACAGATTGTACTTTGCTAACAGAAGTGTCAAGCTTGAGGAAAAGAAAGAGACAGAATTTCCCCTTACAAAGAGATCACCGTCACCTAACAGCTTTATTCACTGGTAACTTAACAGGATATGACTGTATGGAACCATAGATACCAAAGAGTTTTGACTTCCTCAAAATTGTAACCTTCAGCAAGGCCTCTTTTATTCCAAAGATGCAGCCAGTTCTTTTTACGAATTGCCGTCAGCATCCATGCCACTAAAATCATCCTTATAGGAAGCACAACACAGCTCTCTGATGATACACGTTGGATTCGGGGGGACCCACTAGAAATCACAGAGTCACACTGGGTAGATGAGGTGGCCATTAGCCTGGGTAATAACATTTTAAGTAAAAAATCTATAAACACCAATTTCCCCCTGGGATTCATTAACTGGTTCTGGAGAACTTATATTAAAAAAAATCATTCATTCTCTCAAATCCCTGCTTATGGAACCTCTTCCCCAGGCAAGTAATTTCTCCTCAGTTACTACCTCTTACTGTTCTCCAATTAAAAACACTGCCTCTTAGCTAATGTTGCCCACTGCTTTAGAGCACCTTTTCCAGGCCAGTCCCTCAAATGAAAATCCAACTCTTGCTTGAAGGGTCTCAAATGTTTCTTTAAGCTGCCATATTTAAAATTCAGGCTCCAGAAATTCTGCTGGCATTCCACAGTATTTGGGAGGTTGACCACAGTCTGCAGTTATTCTAGGCTATTTTTAGAGCACAAGCTTGGCAGCACATTATTTACATTGGTCAGATTAGATGGCTATTCGCCAGTAGCCCCTTTCCCTTCAGAAATGCTGACGGCACCTTCGTTCTGCTGCTCCTAGAAGACCTAGGTGCTTGGGGCAAACACGCTGTACAATTGCAAAAAAACCAATAACTGTCTCAAGCATCTGGTTACATAATCCATTCCTTTTTTTTTTTTTGTCCAGAAAGAGCCGCAGATACAAGCTGAATTTTTTTTTACCCCCCCCCCCATGATAGTAATCATGCTGCCAGACCCCTGGGGCGTCGAGTAGGTTCTGCTAACCAAAACACAGAGCAAATAACGGGAGACCAACAAGGACATCAGTACACCACCATTCCTTTTGTTTCCATAGAACTGTGTTCATATTGATGGTTTGCTTTAATTTTCTTGCTCGTAAAACTTGCTGGTGAGACATGGTCCTGCTTGAAACGTAGGGAGGGCGACAGGATTTCCAAACTGGCGGGATGAAATGAGAAAAGAACCATGGAAGCCCAATGTGCAGAGCGGCAAAATGGCTCGGGAACATTTTCTAGCTGACCGAGTGTTTTAAATATCAAACTGGGAATGTTACCCAAGGTTTCAACACATTTCAGCGTATTATACACTCCATGCTATGATTAGTCATTTCAGAACAGCTTGAAAAATTGCACAAAGTTCAGTGGATGACCCAGTCACGTTAGAGTAATAATGTAGCCTGAAAAAAAATTCCTTCGTGCCTCCCTATTTCATGTGAGAACCCTATTGCACTTTATAAATTTGACTTTGTTCATCTTCACAGTTTCATTGCTTGGTTGACGCGTTTGTTAGTGTTTCAGATCTCTCTCCTTTTTTTTTCTTAGGTAAGTGAGCGATATCAAGGCCTGCATTTCAGAAAATGGATGCAGCCCTTGACTTTTGCCCATTCTAATATGATCATTAAGTAACCCTGGAGGAAAATGGAACACTTTGAACAAGCGATGTGAAGCAGATGTAGCTTCAGAAGAAACATTTAAAAATGTGCATTGGGTATGACGTCTTTTCACATTTCAAAAATCGCCGGCACAGTGGATTGTTTAAAATATATGAAGTGAGATTTAGCAGCTGGGGAGCACTTGTTTATCTACATCGTCGTGTTAAATCCCAATAAATGTTTTGAACAACGCACTGATGCGTAACATTACCAAATAACTCCTTCTATTAAATGAACGTTGTGAGATCTCATGGCCCTGCTGAGTTTTGTAATATCAGAGGATTATGGGCCACGTGTTAATCCGGGATAACATACAATCACATAATTGTTATAGCTGTATTTCAGAAGTTGTTAACTTTAGTATGCGACTTTATTTCGTCCGTTACGGTGAGGTATGTCCTAAGCAGGGCCAGTCGGAGAGCCTCGGGTTATAGATGAGAACCACTTGCTCCAGTCAAATACATCCACTGAAGGGAAAGAATCAGAAGACCTAGCTGGTGTTTTGCAGTCAGAACCACCTGTGGGACTGGATGTCTGTCTTTCATCCTGTTGTGTTAGCTCGTTATAAGTCAGGTCTAGCATAGTGTCTCGGATGTTCGTTCTACCAGAGACCATAACAGGGTCAGATCCTGCTGAGCTGACTCACTTCAATTCCTATGTGGGCCCCCCATGGGGTGGCAAAAGTTTATCTTGCCAATCTTATTTTCCATGGCTCTTACATGAAGATTATGAAAGTCTCCTCCCCAGGGCCTATTACGTAATGCGGGCACTGTAGCCTAAAAATTGCTTAAGAAAATAAACACCGCAGTAACTACTGTTGACAGCAGGTATGAAGCCCAATCACAAAATCTGGTGTGAGAGCTAGGGCGTCTTTCTTCCTCTCATTCTGGGTTCATCTTTTTACCCTGGCTTCTATCTGAGGGCAGAGAGGAGGCTGATGCAGGTCAAAGGGTCATAGGTGGGCAGGTCCAGATATGGATGCCATCTCTCCACATGGGCACCTGCTGATTCCTTCCTCATGGGGGCCTGGCTCTTGGTGACCAGTCACTGTAGCCCTTCCTTCTTTACCTATATTCTCATCTACAAGGCCACCCCACATCCTGTGGTTCCCGCCATTGTTTTCATACTGCCCAGAAGTCATTTTTTGCAGCTTCAAGAGCATTTGGGAAGTAGAAGATTTGTGGGGCTAAGTCTCCATCTGCCTAAAAATTTCATGCTGTCATTTCTTTTCCTTTGGAGCCATTCCCAGGAAACAGGTCATAGGTGTCCCCCGCTCTTGGATCCCACAAACCAAATGGGATTAACTCCTTCCTAGGACTGGATTGCAGAATGGAGCAAGGGGCAGTCAGGGTCTTTCATCTGAGCACTTTGGATGTTACCTTCTTATCTGACTCTTTTGGCCTCCAGGAAATCCTTTTCTATTCTTCTATTCTTGGGGTATTGTATTATTACTTATAAGTTATCCTTCTTCATCTCTGTCCATACCATGAACTTTCTTCCTTCCTCACATTATCTAAGATTTTGAAGGGAAAGGCAAATTGAGGACGAGAGAAGGATATACTGAACAAAATCATCACTAAATATTTCAAAACTTTAAGCTATCACGTATTTATGGATCACTGGTGGGCCAAGCACTATGCTGTGTGTAAATATTTTATCCATTTTCACCCCTTATAAAGCAGGCGTCATTAGCTATAAAAATAGGTGTATACGCATCTGCTCGTGTATCTCTCTGTGTGTGTGTGTGTGTGTGTGTGTGTGTGTGTGTGTGTGTATTTGGAAATCTAAGCTCAGAGAGGTTGAGTAACTTGTCCCCAAACCAGTAAGCGGGGAAAAATAAGATATGAACCAGGATTTTCTGATTCCAGAGTGCAGAATCTGTCCCCTAAAATAGTGGAATTTCTGGAGATTTCTGATGTGACTGGCCAGGAAGCAGCCTGGGCATTTGGGATTTTTTTTTTTTTTTTAAGTTTCCCAAGTGATTCTGTTCAACCAGGATTAGGAACCAGGATTGTAAACCACATACCACACAGATACAAGCACTGTTTCAGATCCATCACACCTTGCTTGACGCTATCTATCAGAGATGGATCTTTGGTTTTTATTCCATTTTGTCCCTGAAATGTGAACGGGCATCTGGAAAGAAACAGGAAGCACATAAGTTATTGGGATTTTGATCCACAGCATATATTCTTTACTTGGTATCTTTTTGTGTGCCAAAATGTCATCTTGGAGCTCAATGGGAAAGGGAAACTTTAAATGTTCAGATTTTGATTTAAGCACTTCAAACAGAGAGAGAGGCCGAGGCACAGTGCTCCATGATGCCGCTCGGAAAATTTGTTTGAAAAAAATCTTTCTTTGGAACATTTGCTGAGAGGGTGGGGGAGTGGGAGGGCTATTTTTACCACTTCCAATGGAACTCATAAATGATCTTCTTCCAAAAGGGCTAATTTCATAGGAGGCTGGAGAAGTCAATAAAGGCCTTAAATAAGTTGAACTTCTTTAGTTTTCACTTAAAGGCCATACTCAATTGTAGCCCTTGTTAAAAGTTAAGCCGGGAAACGTCTCTGAGGAGAAATTCAAGCTCTGCTTCCAGCTTGGACTGGTCATGAATGGTGATTATCTGACTGTAATTCAAATCATATGTGCTGCTCTTGTTTTTGCCCTCCTCAAGATTATTTTTCCCCTTTTAAATCGAGCAAAATAGTCCTTGGCTTAAGGCAGACCTGTTCACATAAAGACATGAAATGAGGTGGTGTTCCAAGACCTCAAACTGCAAACCAGATTTCTAAATCTCCAGCGAAGAGGTGGCCCCGTACGACCACGGCCATGATGAGCGTGACAGTTTTCAATCCAGCCTCAGTCCCCCCGCGACCCATGAATGAACACATTTTAGAACATGAAACCAATATCATCAGAAAAATACAAATGCGGATGAAACAGAGTCAAGGGCTTCATTTGTAGGCCAGTAGCAGGGACTCACTGTATCTACAGATGGCCTAGTCACGCTTTTGTCTCCAGACAGTTGAACAAAGAGCGAACAACCAACGTGTCTCTAGGAATCTTTCCCAGCATCTTGATGTCATGTGTCGTTGTGGACAATGTATGGAGATATTTGGTTTTACTCGCATGAAGGTTTTCCACGTGTTTGGCATCTTCTTAGACAGACCTTTAGGCCACACGAGGCTGTGCGGGTTGGTAGGGAGAACTCGGCATTTAGAGTCAGTTACAGGGGGGTGGAGGGTCTGCACTGGCCCTTACTGGGAGTGCTCTTGAAAACCTGCAAACAACTTGAATGTCAGTTTCCTTCTGTAAAAGGGAAGACAAGGAGCGCCTGGTGGCATAGTTGGTTAAGCGTCAGACTCTTGGTTTCAGCTCAGGTCATGATCACAGGGTCGTGGGATCAAGTCTCGTGTTGGGCTCCATGTTCAGCTCGGAGTCTGCTTGAGATTCTCTCTCCCTCTCCTTCGGCTCCTCCCCCTGCTCTAAAGAAAGAAAAGGAAAGGGAAAGGGAAAGGGAAAGGGAAGGGAAGGGAAGGAAAGGAAAGGAAAGGAAAGGGAAAGGAAAGGAAAGGAAAGGAAAGGAAAGGAAAGGAAAGGAAATAAAAGAAAGAAAAAAGAAAGAAAATCAATTAAAAAATAAAAGGGAGGACAATAATTCTTATCTCACCGGGTCATTGTGAGTTTCCAATAGGGCTACGGGGAGAATTTGTGGAACATCAGAGAAACACTGGCTATTGCTGTTATCAAATAATTAGGAAGATGTTGAGGACTGCAAAGGAAATGAAAATGTGCCTTGAAAAGGGAAGAGATAAATACTCCCAGCATGGCCCTGCTCCACACAGGCGCTTGGACTCCGCAGACCCTTCAATCACTTGACCCTTCTACACGTTCCTTGTCATTGGCCTTAGAGGGTTTCCTGGTTTGTTTTTTGTTTTTTGTTTTGTTTGTTTGTTTGTTTGGTTGGTTTTCAAAATCATTCTCACTGTTATGTAACCAGATTTCTTTAAAGGGTCCTCAGTGTTCTAAAAATTTTAAGACCCTGTTCTTCAAATGCGTTTTATCTTTTGTTGCCATAGGTAATTATTTCCTCCCCCTTGGCTTGGTCATGAAGTATCAACCAGAGCTTATCTCTAGTCATGTCTTGTACTCTTCCGTAACTTGATCAGTCCAGGGACCTACACCACCCCTCCCCCCAGGCCCATCCTGTCGGTTCTGTGTGTGCATATGAGGTATGTTTATTTGGGTGTGTATCCTTGCTCATTGTCCTCGTATGTTTATATGGTTAAATCGATAGAGCAAGAGTTATGGCAGATCTTTTGGATATGACCCTGTACTGCTGCATTTTGTAATAAACTATTGTAACGTACAGGGTTATTTTTTAAATTCACCTATGGGGCAAAACGTTCTTCTGACGGTCAGTCTGTCTCAATCAGCATGGGACAGCTGTCACTGAGGCAATGAAAACTTCATCTGTCTTTCACATATTGGGGTTCAGACATGATCCTCCTGAGCTGTAGGAGGAATAGAAACCAACAGAATGACAACAACAAACTAAAGCATCATCAGGCACGATTCAGGAATGTTAGAGCTACCGACTTCTGATTTTCTAGGTTTATAGGTTGAGAAAGAAGCAAAATTAGGTCATGGTCATGGCTTTTGGAAATAAGAGGGAGAGAAAGAATCGGGGATGGGAAGGTAAAGGGCGACAAAGGAGTAGCCTTTATAAGGCAGCCTTGGAAGGCATCCATCCATTCCATGGATGGATTACGCACAATTTGGGAAGGTCTGCCCTCCTTACCTCTTAGAAAAAAGAGTTCTACCATCTAGAGTCAGGCTGAGGCTAAGGCTGCTATGGAAAGAGCTAGGGCTCCCAGTATGCTGTGTGGGGGGAGGGGGAAGAGGAGATGAGAAATGCTCCATCTGCTCATAGCGTAAGCTTTCCCCATCTGAGTAGGCTCACGGAAGGTTTTAAACTCAAACCTTTCCCTGTGTTAAGTGTCCAAGTGTCTCCTCTCCTTTGGAATTATGATGGAACCAGGAAGCAAGAGCCAAAAACAATCAGGTAGAAGAGACATCTCCAGCATTCCTGGAAGCTTCCACTATTGTGTTCCCAGTGTTAATGATGCCAGTCCATGGCGGAGCCTCAGGTGGGGCTCTTCTTGAGCATTTCTGAGGATGTAAAGAGGCACATGGGTTAAAACAGCAACTCTCACAGAAAACTGTTCCCTTGGGAGGTGTTTTACCCGTTTCAGGTCATGAGGGCACCCTATAAGCCATCAGACTTCTTTTCCAGTGTGTTAAGACATGGACCTGGGTGTATCCTCAATTCTTTAACTTCCCTCTAGAGGAATGCCTGTGTGTAATCTCTAGGATTTTCCAAAATGAATCCCACTGCCCTTTAGATAAGCAGAGACCCGGGCACAGAGCAGAACAAATTCAGCCCTTAATTCCTCTGCTGCAGAGTCAGCAATGGCCACGCACAACCTCGGGGCCATTGGTGAGGCTTCTCGCAAAATCTAATTTAGCACAACGGATACATTCCAAAGAAAGAGTGAACATGCCTGGCTCGTGTTTGTTTTTACAAAGTGAGCCCTGATATTGTTTAAGAATGACAACAGAGGCGTCTGCAACTGCAAGGAACATTTTTGTGCCTTGTTCCAACCAAAATTTTCCAACAGATTTTAATGTAATTCCACCACCTCCCACCCCCACCCCCCACAATGAGAAAAATCTGCTTCCACAGTGAGAAGTCAAGTTTCAGCAAAGAATAATAATCTCTCTGCAACTCAATTATGAGTAATTGAGAAGTGGTTTTAGAAGAAGTTGTGGCAAATATTCAGTGCACCGCAGCGTAGGGGATGCCAGGCTGGGAGGGTGAGTGTGGTCTGCACCTTCTCCTAAAGGAGAGTCCTCTTGCCCCATCTCTGCACGTGAGTGGCAGCCAGCCTTCTGGTGTGGCCCCTCGAGAAGGTATCAAGGCACCAGCCATCTGTGGGGAAGAAAACTTTCGGTCCCTTAGAATAAGTGGGTGGAATAGTGTGACACATAATCACCGTTTTCAACTGGGCTTTTCGCTTCCATGCTCAGAGAAACACGTGTCTTCTCAATTGAAATATTAGCAATTGTGCCCATGGAGGAAAAATGGAGAGGGTATCCTACTAGTTTTTTCCTAGCTTGAGGTGAGACCAAATGATGCATCAAGTCGGAGAAATAGGGACCCATTTTCTCTTGTTTTGTGTGAAAGAGTCCTTTTGGCAGAGTTCTAAAAGTTATTACACTAATTACAGTTAATGCTGAGTCTCATCCTAAGCCTTGATGTGCCTCATACTATTTACTCCTTTTAATGTTATTATCCACATTGAGTCTCAGGCCCAAGTTCATGCAGCTAGTAAACTGAGTCAGGATTCAAAACCAAGCCTCCACTGAAAGCATTCTGCGAAGTCTGAGGGTTCACTAAGGAAACGAGTTCTAAGCATCCCCAGACCATTGGCGGAACTTTGACGTATCTGCTGATCTTGAATCATTCTGTTTCGTCAGAAGGATTGTTAAGGGCAAAACCTGGAAGCCCATCTATCAGTAAGACATACATCTGGACAAAGCAAACTTCTGAGCCTTTTTGTTTTCGTTTGGCTTTTTACATGAGCCCAGATTTTCATGGCTTCCTTTGACAAGGTCAGTGGCTTGCCAGACCAGCCTGGTAGGACCAAGGCAGGTTAATACGAAACCAGGGTTGGTTGGTTACCATGTCCTTTTCCAGTAGGAGCAACAGCCTGGAAAGTATGCTCCTTTGTGCCATATTTTCTTTTTCCCCATTTCCAACATTTGAATCATTTATTAAAGAAAAGAGTCATTCTTTTCCGTCCTTTCCTTAGAACGGTATGTTCTTCAAAAATTGAAAACAGTGCAAAAGCCAAAT
Source organism: Ursus americanus (assembly GCF_024610735.1). Lineage (NCBI taxonomy): Eukaryota > Metazoa > Chordata > Mammalia > Carnivora > Ursidae > Ursus > Ursus americanus. Next base: position 10,409,952 of record NC_142132.1, read on the forward strand.
ATTGAGACCCAAGCCACGTCCCCCACAGGATACCCTGGAGACTCTTTCACGCAGGTACAAAACATCACAGTTGTCTTGTATCTTCACACAGTGTGTGGGAAGGAAATCCCTCCCTTGAATGAACAGAAACTCAGTACCTTTGATTACTGGGTGATATGAAATTTGGTGAATCATTAATTATGTAAACACACAGTTAATGCATACATATGGTATGAATTCAAAACATTCAAAAGGGCACCCACCGAACAGACTCCCTTTCACACCGTCCAAAAGTCTACTCAATTCCTTTCACTGGAGGAACATCAACGGGACCAATACTTTGCTTGTTTATTTCTTCTTCGTTTCTCTCTTCTTTTCTTTCTTTTCCTTTCCTTTCCTCCCTCCCTCCTTCCCTCTCTCCCTCCTTCCCTCTCTCCCTTCCTTCCTTCTTTCCCTTCCCTTCCCTTCCCTTCCCTTCCCTTCCCTTCCCTTCCCTTCCCTTCCCTCCCCTCCCCTCCCCTCCCCTCCCCTCCCCTCCCCTCCCTTTCCCTTCCCTTCCCTTCCCTTCCCTTCCCTTCCCTTCCCTTCCCTTCCCTTCCCTTCCCTTCCCTTCCCTTCTCAAGTGTTATTAAATCCAGTCTTCTTTTTAGTTATACTAAAATAATTGGGATTAACATCTTTATACATTTCCTCCATCAAGAGTAACACTTGTTGTTGGGGTGTTGAGGTTGTATGCTTACCTCCAGCAGAGGCATTTCATTCTATTAACATTTATTAAGTATGTACTCTGTTTCAGAGTCTGTGTCAAAGAAGCCAACTCAAGTTGCCAATCAAGTCAAACAGCTGTCAGTGAGTTTTTAGAAAACTGACAGTCAAAAATTCTAATTGGAAACTAGACAAGTTAATTAGGAAAAACAGATAAATAACAGTTACCCTGAAAAAGAAGAGCAATGAGAGGGATAAACCCCACCAGACAGCAAAACATAGGAGAAAACCTTTATAATTGAAACAGGTTGGTACTGAAACATGAATAGTAGAGTAATGAAGCAGAATAGAAAATCCAGAAAGAGATCCATTTGCATGTAGAATCAGTATATGAAAAAGGTGGCGTTTCACATTGGTGGAGGAATGGGCTTTTCTACAGGTGGTGTTGAGATAAGTAGATAGCCATTAGAAAACAAAAATTGGATTCATTCCTCACACCATATGCCAGGGTAAATTCCAAGAAGGTAAGAGATTTAAATGTAAAAACTGGAACTATAGAAATGTTAGAAAAAATATTGGTAAATTATTACCTAACTTCGGAGAGAGTGAAACTTTTTGGACTATCACTCAAATCCAGATACAACAAGGGAAAAAAATGATAAACTTGGTTGTATTGAAATTAAAAAAAAAATCTTTGTTCTGAAACAAAATCAAAGAACAAAAATAAAAGACTCCATGAGTAAGATAAAAAGACAAATGACAAACTATGGAAAATATTTGCAACTTCTATCAAGGATGAATGGTTAGCAGTCCTAATGTTTAAAAAGGCTTTAAAAATTAGAGGAGAAAAACTCCAACAATTTTATAGAAATAGGCTAGAAATATAAGCAGACAATTGGAAGAAAAAAAAGTACAGGGGCTCCAGGGTGGCTCAGTCAGTTAAGCATCTCTCTTCAAATCAGGTCACAATCCCAGAGCCCTGGGATCGAGCCCCATGTCAGGCTCCCTGCTCAGTGGGGAGCCTGCTTCTCCTTCTCCTCCGTCTCTTGCTATCTCTGTTGCTATCTCTGTTTCTGTCTCTCAAATAAATAAATAAAAACAAACAAAAAAAAGAACTACAAATCTCTCTTAACGGTATGAAAAAATGCTCAATTTTATTTAATATAAAATAAATGTAAAATAAAAACTACATCAAGATACAATTTCTCATCTGTTAGGTGCCAAAATCCAAAAGGTTGACAACATGCTCTATTGGCAAAGCTCTAGGGATAAAGTCACTGTCATATGGTGCTGGTAGGAATGCGAAATAGTACAGTCGCTATGAGGAGACTTTGACATTATTCAGCAAAATTACATACACCTTTACTCTACACCCCAGCAATTCTACTTCTAGGAATCTCCAAAATACCCTGGCAAAAATATGAAAAGACATAAACACAAGGGTACTCACTGAAGCACTATTTATAAGAGCATTTCCATCAAAGTGAACTGATTGAGTAAACTCTGGGCCATCCACATGGTGCTGTGTGGCCATACAAGGGAATGAGTGTCTTTAGGGTATCTTCTCCTTATATATAACTCAGGAGTGACTTCCAAGGTTAAGTGGACAAAGAAAGGTGGAGAAAAGAGAAGTATTCTGCCATTTATCAATAAATCTATATCTGTCATTTATCAATAAATCTCTCTATATATTTATTTATTATATACTATATATTTATATATTCAGGTTTTTTTTTCCCAATTGGAAGCTAGATAAGTTTATTAGGAAAAACAGATAAATAACAGTTGCCAAGAAAATCCTGAAGAGCAATGAGGGGAATAAACCCAACCAGACATCAAAACACTGTAGAAAACCTGTTTTCTACACACACACACACACACGCATGCACAAATACACACACACACAGTGTTTTTAACTTCCTTGTATTAAAAAAACAATCTAAGAATAAGCCATTTTATTTTTTTATTATAATAATATTTTTTATTATATTATGTTAGTCACCATACAGTACATCCCTGGTTTTTGATGTAAAGTTCCATGATTCATTACTTGAGTATAACACCCAGTGCACCATGCAATACATGCCCTCCTTACTACCCATCAGCAGCCTATCCCATTCCCCCACCCCCTCCCCTCTGAAGCCCTCAGTTTGTTTCTCAGAGTCCATAGTCTCTCATGCTTCATTCCCCTTTCTGATTACCCCCCCTTTCTTTATCCCTTTCTTCTCCTACCGATCTTCCTAGTTCTTATGTTCCATAGATGAGAGAAACCATATGATAATTGGAGGAGATAATGCTAAGTGAAATAAGTCAAGCAGAGAAAGACAATTAAGCCATTCATTTTAAAAATGACTACTTTTGGGAGGGGGGGAACTAGTGTGGAGGTGACAGAGATGGAAGCTAGCCTCGTTAAATATATCTTGTTTTGTTGATTTGACTTTGGAACCATGCAAATGTTTAACATCATTATGAAACTGATTGTTCAAACAAAATTTTAAAAAGCAATCTGTAAAAGTTGAGAACAAAACGAAACAAAATAAAACTGTGTATTGTGCTTGCAGCATAAACAGGGATGGACTCCTCCAAGTGACTTTTAAATATGGTAATCTGTGTGTCCCTAATGAGTACACTCTAAGAACAAAGAGAGCTGCACAAAGAAATCTTAGATTGTTTTCAGTAATCATATGGTTGGTGCTTGTGCTTGTATTATTATTCTGATACTGTCATAGGCATGATATGGGATAAAGCAAGTGAATCATCATGTTAGTGTCACTGAAAAATGGGATTTGGGGCAAGAGTAGGGATATAATTGTAAGATTGAGAAATTTAAGTAAAATCTTTTCATCTTGATTGTGAATTAAGGGTATGAAATCAGATAGGTAGGTAGATTGATAGATAAATAGATGGATAGATGGTTTTTTTTTTTCAAGCTCTATCCACTGAAAAGATTTAGAACCAAAAAATAAAACAAAAAGAAGCCCCCCTCCCCCCAAGAAACCCACAAAAGACCTAGAACTAATGACCAAACCAGCAGCAATGAGCATACCTAGATCCAGATTTGGGTTTTGCTGAAAAGTTCTACCTATCAAACCTTCTTGGCAAGATGGTTGATTCCAGGTTTGGGAGGAAATAAACAAGGAGAGCCTGGGGCAACTTGTCATAACTGAAAGCAAGGAAGCTATCAAAGACTAGAAGGGACACGTCAAAAGAACTCAGGAGCCAACTTGCAAAAGCTCCTAGAGGGCAAATATTTTAACATCAATAAAAGTAGTAACTAAATGGATTGAGACCCATCAAATATGTTTGAATCCATGAGTTCAAAATGGTGCTGGAAAAGTCACTGGTGACCTTTGGAGAAAACAAGGAAATCACTCATTATTTGGAACACTGGTAAATAAAGAATAAAGCATGTATCCTGTGTTTTTGTTTTTGTTTTGTTTTGTTTTACATGAACTGTACCTGAGGAAACAAGAGTTAGTAAGAGGAAGTTACTCTTCATAGGAGCGTTACAGCTCATGGAGAGGGATGACGGAAGGAACAAAGCCAGTGAGGATAAAGCCTCAGCCTCTGATGTTCCTCCCTGGGGACTCAGGCTGGAGAACGGAGGGCCTTTTGCAAACCTTAATGATGTCATGGATCCGGGCAGTGATCCTCAATGGCTGCAAATGTCACAAAAAGAGAAAGAAACCAACTGATGGAGGAACATACTACCTACCCACGAGGTGGCTGGTCTTGCCAAAAAACGGAACTTGGATCTGATGGGAGGCTCTTGATCCGACTAGAATTACAGAAGCACAGGCGCCAATGGAACATGTTAACTCCATGGGGATGGAATCGTCAACGTGCAGAGCGTAGGGGACTCTATAGGACAAATGACCCAGTTTCTTCAACAAAAAATTTCAAGGATATAAAACAGATAAGGGGAACCAATAGATTTTAAAAGACTTTCGAGACTAATAACCAATCACATCGTAGGGACCTAATTTGAATACTTCTACAAATGATTTTAAAATGCCTAAGATAATCAAGAAAATATGGACACTGGGGTATTGACTACATATTGATGATAAGGAATTATTACTGTTAATTCCTTTTAGGTGTGGTACTATTATTGAGGTATTTTTAAATGTCCTATTTTTTCCATATACCTATTCGGATATTTGTAGATAAATCAATATGATATCTGATATTGCTTCAAAATATATTGTGGTTTGAGGAGAGATATATATGGGGCATAGACAAAATAAGATTGGCTCTAAATTGATAATTTTTGAAGCTGGCAATGGTACCTCCGGTTCATTAAACTAGTCTCTCGGGTGCCTGGGTGGCTCAGTTGGTTAAGCGACTGCCTTTGGCTCAGATCATGATCCTGGGGTCCCAGGATCCAATTCTGCATTGGGCTCCCTGCTCAGCAGGGAGTCGGCTTCTCCCTCTGACCCTTCCCCCTCTCATGCACTCTCTCTCTCTCATTCTCTCTCTCTCAAATAAATAAATAAAATTTAAAAAAGAATAAAAAATAAACTAGTCTGTCTACTTTTATAGACATGTGAAATTTCTGTAATAAAAATTTGAATAAAAAGTAGAGGATAAGAAGAACATAACATGGCCATTCCTTCATTTCAGAATACCTTTATCCAGGTATAATTCACAGTCCACACACACACACAAATGAATCTGGACTTTTCAATTTCCCAAACAGACAGCTAACTTTTAAGTTTAAAACAAAAAATATTTAGGGATCTTTATTTCAGTTCACTTCAAGTTTATTGCCAACACAATAAAAAAAAAAAAAAACCCCAAGCCAAATAAGACACAAGGTATCTGGGAATTGATTTCAGCACATTCTTAAAATTTCCTTTTCATAAAAGACTTGGAAATGTCAGTGCTAAAAAGAGGCAGCTCACCGACCGTCACAAGAAGATCTATCTCAGCTCATTAGAACTCTTCCTCCTTCCCCTCTCTCTTTTCCCATCTGTTTCCTTTTTTGAAGTACTATTTTTTTAATTTACAAATTGTCATTGGTAAGATTATAATAATTGTCAGTAGCAGAGTTTTGAGGGATGCATAGAATAAAAATGGATTTACCTGTTCCTTGCATTGCACTCATTTTAAAATTAAGCTTTACACAAAGATTCCGTTATCCTATAAATAGAAGCACATTATTCACAGCAAACTGCCCTGAACTTTGACTTTTGTAAGCTGGTTGTTTTGAAGTTCGAACAACCAAGGTCTTGCCTCCCTTTGAAGAGCAACCTGCAAATGGCAGCAGGGGAGGGGGGTGTCACCGAGGGGGAAGAGACGGATGGTGGTTCCATCTGCGACATCTGCTGCTGTCCTTGTTGGGATGGGCTCTCAGGTGGACCACTGGCCCCTCCCATTTGGGTGAGAGCACTGATGAATTTTACAAGTAAGAACAATCATAATTTCTCTTAGGAAGGTGTTATGATGACCAAGATTGAAGAGTGAACATTTAGATGCGTCTGCATGGTCTGTGTCTTCAGCATGACATCTCAGAACTTCACGGTGAATTTTTACTGATGATTTGGTGACCTGTTTAGCATCGTAAAGATGATAGTTTTGGAAACAAGGTGAACCACCGGGGCTGATACCAGTGATGGAGGGTTGTTTGATGGTGTGGCCTCTCTCCATTCATTCAGCGAACAAAGATTTATCAAGCGTGAACTATTTTCATTGCGCTAGGTGCTGTGGGAAATGTCTCAGGAGAAGTCTGGGATCTCAACATGGTGAGCATTTAGCCAGAGGGTGAAATAGAACAGCGCTTCTAAGTTTGTATTTTAATTATGTGTGGCTCAGAGAAAGGGATATGCAATTTCAGATGAGTTGATTTTCTCCATTTCTAGTCTCAGTGGGGACAGATCAAGGGAGGATACCTAGAAAAGTTTACAGTTGAGCTGCCGCTGAAGGTTGATAGGATGTAGACATTGGTGCACGCCCGTGTGCACTCACTCAGGAGCCCATGAGTGTATGCAATTGTCCGGGGGAGCCGAGATGAGTCTGGGGAGAGCATTTCTGATGAGAGAAACGGCATAAACAAAAGGCCAGGAGGTGGGAAGGTGGGGCAGCATCTGGAGAACAGGGACATGTTGTTTACACCTGGCTTTATCCACCCTTTGGAGTTTGGGGTCACTGCAACGTTTCTTCCAAAGAGCACATCAGTTATAGCTGTTGGAACAGAAAAGTTCTTTCAGAGTGTTTATGAGGATAATTTTTTCAATTCCACTATCTACAGTGATAGTGAGATAATTAGATTGTGAAAGACTGAGAAATACGATGTGGTTTTCGGAGTCTCTTGGTCATTGGCTTCAGTTTAGAGCTGATAGATCATTTTAAGAAAATTCACTGCCAGAGCTTAAAAAAACCTGATGAATTTGTACTGAACTAACTTAATTACAAAATATATTTACTTTACAAAAGGGATGCCTGAAGGGGATTCCTGTGAAGAGCCAGTTTCCCTCATTGTGTTTACAATATAGTTTCTTTGGCTGCAGTTTGGTTTACATCGAGTTTTGAGGTTCCAGTGTATGGCATGAGACACACTGTAACCCAAGATGGAGAAGAACAATACAGGTTTGTCTCCATCAGTGAGTTGTTTTTTTTTTTTTTTTTTTTTTTTTTTTTTGTATAAGACGTATTTATTTATTTTGGAGAGAGAGCAAGTGTGCGTGAGCATGGGGAGTAGGGGCAGAAGGGGAGGGAGAGAGAGTCTTAAGCAGACACCTTGCTCGGTGCGGAGCCTGACGTGGAGCTCGATCTCATGACCCTGAGATCACAACCTGAGCCGAAACCAAGAGTCCGTCACCCCACTGACTGTGCCCCCCGGGAGCCCCTCCATCAGTTAGTTCGTTTTTATGTTAGGCATCACAAGGGAAGGACTGCGTTCACAGCCTGGCCCAGTGGTCTTCATGCTTGCTGTCCAATGGTGCCCATGCCAGACCCCTAAAATCTTAGAACTCATATTTGCATTTATTTTTACGAGAAAGAACTTAAATCTTACTGATACTTAATATGCAGTTGGGCAGCGGTCCACATAGATGGTTTTAAAGTAAATATATACACATCAAGGTTGTATGTTCACAAAGGTTGTTTGGCTGGCTTGCATTCTGACTGGTAAGCAGCTGGGGTGTTGTATACTTCGAACAATAGCCTCGCTGTGGACCAGTTGAAGCTCCTTATTTTTAGATTATGGGCAGGGGGACCCGTTAAAGTGTTTTAAGCAGGGAGGGGCATGACCTGGGGTGTATTTTATTCAGATCGCTTGGGCTACCCTGTGCAGAATGGGTTGGAGAGGGGTGGGGTGACTAGTTAGGAGACTACTAGTCTGGTACTTTAAGGACTCTGCAGTTGTGGGATAAAAAGCCGGGACCAGGAGGCAACACAGGTGATGTAGACAGTCCTGGTGCTGTCAACTCGATACCACATTTGGTGTAATTTTGTTGTGGTTTAGTTTTCCATTGCGCCCTCTAGCTTTATGACACAGATGTGTTTAGCCAGTGCTGTGAGGGGGGCCAGTGCTGAGGCTAATAAAGACTTGCCCTAAAGAGATGGTGTATTTTTGGAGAATTTGAATCGAGAAAAAGCCATTTAATGCTAACACGTTACTCGTTCGCTGAAAACAGAGGATGCGGAGCCCTCTGAGCCAGGACTCCAACTCAGACACTTGTTTACTCACTTCCTATTGGTCTTTCTCGCTCGGATGTAAGGGCAGAGACTGTCGATTTCCAGCCCACGAACGGACTCTGACACGTAGGAGGAGCTCCATAAATCTCTCCAGCGTGCTCAGCTCCAGACTTGCCCACGAGCATCAATCATCCTTGTCCTGAAGCCGCCCTAGCCTGTGTTGTGGGAGCGAGCTCCCGGCTGGATGGCATGCTTTACCCTCTGTGCCCCAGGCCGTGCATAGTTCTGGAGAGCTCTCATTTGTAAAACAACCCTCATTTTCACACACATTCCCTGGGCCTGCAGAACAAGGGCAGAACGGGAAATGAAGAGTAGGTGTGGGGCGTCCAAATGGCCAAGGGCCTGACAACAAGCGAGAGGCCGTTGCGGCCCCTGGACATGGCCGGGAAGGGCGGGAGAAGGGAAAGCTGCTAAGGAGGAAAGAAGTGACATTTTTATCATCACCAGCTACGCATTTCACGGCTCATGGGATTCTCTTTTCTTGGTTTCTTAAGGAACGGTGCGTAGAGCAAGCACGTACTCTTCTTTCCTTCCTGTCCTCTCTTTCTTTTCATTTGTTTAGGTGGATTACAGCTAATAATTTCAAAACAGTCATGGCTAAGATTCATTGAGCCCTCACCCCAAGCCAGGCATTGTACTAAACACTTGAAAAAGGCTCAGTTCGCTGAAAGCGAACGGTAACCCTCTATGAAGGGCTACAGTGAGCCCCATTTTACAGATGAGAACATGGAGGTTTTTCAGAAAGGCCAGAGTCAACGTGCTCATCACTTCGCAGAGCTCATCAGTTGTGGGCCCGACAACGAAACCCCGGTGGGCTGACCCCGAAGCCCACAGACATAACTGACACATTATGCCACCTGCTCACGTAATGTCACCTACCTTTGGCTTTTTGAGAGAAAGTTCTTTCACTGCTGCACACAGAATAGCACTTCCAATACAGTAGTCTTCCTCTCAGAGCACTAGGGGCATAACCTTGGACTCTGACTTCTTGGACAGAAGGGGGTCTGCTGTGTTCCTCTCTGTATCCTTCTGCCTCCCCGATGATAGGAACTCAATAAATACCCACTCGATGAACATTGGGTGACCTCCTTTCTCTTTTCTCTCAATCCTCAGACCCTCAGAAAGGATTTGAAATTCATTTTGACTTTCAGGAAACATCAAAGCTCAGAAGTGCATGGCAGCATGCGTGCACTGACCTTGAAAGTGGCTTCAGGTGTCTTTGACCTCCTTCAGTGGTCTGTGACCACTCCTTGGTATCTTTGGGTGTGTCTTAATGAAACCTCATCAGGGGAGCGAGTGGCTCAAGATGGACTTGCCAATAAAGTAAAATTCTACTCTGTGGTGAAAAGCATGAAAACCAAGTCCCAGTGAGACAGCAAGGGTTTTATTTGTTTTCACGGCGAGTGGAATTCCCTGGCTTTTCCAGCTTGTTCTTCTGTCCTGATCCCACTATCCTACTCTGAATTAGGGCACAAAGGCTGGTGGATGTGGGCCTTGGGGCTTAGTTGCAGAGCTGGGACTTAGCGCACGGATGGGTTCTGGTGGGCCATGGTGCGGGCCATCATGTAGTTGGGTTGAACGTTGGGACTATTTACTGTCCTCTTGCCTCAAGATCGTGCCCATATCTGTATTTTAATCTGGGGGATTTAAACTGGGATCCCACAAGCTACGTGGAGTGGTATATCTGCTCATTGATTTTAAATTTCCTTAACCCATTCAGCAGCCATTTTTACAGAGTAAAAGTATATTAAGGAGCGACTTGTAACCCCAGGATCCTCCTAGGTCTCACTGTAATATGGCATTGCTTTAATCCACGAGGATCTGACCTTTGGGACGTCCATGTGGCAGAGAGCATTGGGCAAGAGTGATCCAGTTACAGCCCGAGATATCTCAAGGGATAGAAATCCTGACTTGATGACAAGGGGTGACATGCCATTGGACCCAAGGCGTGATTTACACTGCATTATCGGGGGAAGGGTTACATCTTGGTTAAAACAACAACAAAAACTCTCCGTTTTCTTGGAACTGCTGGAGCACCGAGTGGAGAATAGTTCTGGAGTAAGCAGTTAAAGCTAGTTTTGACTTTGCCAATGACTTGCGTTTCGTGCCTGGTGCATAGTATGCACTTACTAGATATTTGATGAGCGTTACATGAGGAAAAGCCTTGGACTAGGTAGTTGATCTTTCTAGATTTCATTTTTTGTATCCATAAAAGAGTAAATGTGGATCACACGATTTTGAAGGTCCATCCCTTCTTCAACGGTCTGTGGCTGTGATTCTTTTTGTAGGAAAGCACGCCCAGGAAAAAGAGAGAGAGAGAGGGAGGGAGAGAGAGATTTAATTAAACTCTGTGTAATTAAATCAGCATATCTTAAGTGAGATCAGGCAGCCAAGGCATCTTTTTAACCAGTAACTTTATAAATGGTTAGTTGACGGGTGCCTGGGGAGTTTCAGAAACACCAAAATTATCAACAAGAATTCAGGGGTCACTGCGGTCAGAGGTCATCTGTAGTGATATAGTCCAGTATGGGTGGTATAATTTCATAGCTGAGAACACGGATCAGACTGCCGGAGTCTGAGTCCTGGTTTTCCCCACTCACTAGCCTGGTCCTTGGACAACAAGTGCCTCCTCTTAAACTTTTATGTTTACAGTTTATGTGACAGGGTGGTAACAATACACCTTTCCTCATACCATCCCCGAAAGGGTTGAATGGAAATTTCACTGAAACACTTGGCACAATATCTGGCATGGAGCAGAGGCCAAGTACATATTTAGGGGACAGATAAAGGACATGTTCACTGTTTGTTGTCTAGAAGACTAGCCAAACAGTTCGAGCAACAGCGTTCTATGAGGTTCCCTAGCTCCTTAAGAATGAGGAAGAATGCCTCCAAATATCGTTTGTTAAGAAGATGCATTAAGAACACATGTATTCTTTTGCTCTGACTCAGTGGTCATCTAATTAGAATCTGATTTTCCTTATTTTGAGGAGGAAATGCATTAACCTGCTAATATGACCATTCCAGTCTGCTAACAGTGTACTATTTCGCATTACGGATCCGTACACTGGCATTCCGGTTATATGCCAGTCTTCTGTGAGTCCAGTTAGTTATTCAGTTATTATCCGGGGTTTGCCAGACCTGCTGAAACTGACTTCCTAGAGCAGCAAAGTAGAAGGCCACGTCTTGAACTGAGGTCCAGACCCCAGGGCATGGCCTGAGGGACACTTGACAGCACTGGAAGACTGTCCATGCACCCACTGACCCTCTACCTGCCTTTGCTCAAGGGAAGGGTCCTCTGTTGGGACAACTTAGGTGACCAAGGCCCTAACAGATACACTCTAGGCATTGGGTCTGTCACCACTAATCCCGAGCATCTAAATGCAGAACTTAAGAAGGTCCAATGAATGAAGCAGGAACTCTTACCTTAGACCATGATTCTAATCTCCTGGTGTTGGTTGGTACTAAGCCAAGATAATTGCATTTTACTATAATTATGAAATGAATACAGAAAACACATGAAATATTAAGATTGCGATGAAATACTGAGGTTGCAAACTGAGAAAATGTTGCAAACTCCAGGATAGTGGTTTGGAAGCCGCTGCTGGCTGGCAGTCACCCCTTCCATCCCTGCTCTCACTGAATCCTCACATATATCCTGCCTTAGGGATTTCAAATGAAGGGCGCTTCACTTTATGAGGGATTTGAAACTCAAAGAGGTTGAGAAGCACCCCTTAACTCTCGTTTGTTACAGGGCAGAATTGGGGCTCAGACGCAGGTCCTGGATCTTTTTGCCTTTGCAGATACTCTTGGGGTCCTCCTCAGTACAAAAGTGGGTTAGAGTACGGTGTCAGGGGTGGTTGTGAGTTTTAGTACAACGTCAGAGTCAGAAATCAGAAGGTCCCTTGTACTACTGTGAAATAAGGAAAGCTGAAGATACCTCTGGCATGTCCTCAGCCAGGCTGAGTTTATTGTACTCAATATCCCAAGATGCTTTCAGGTTAATGTCATGGTGGATTGTAAACCAGCTTCTCACTCTGCTTGGTTCCTCAAGTGAAATTAGTACAAAAGGTTATTTAAAGAAAGAAAGTGGGGCGCCTGGTTGGCTTAGTCAGTGAAGTGTCTGCCTGTGGCTCAGGTCATGATCTCAGGATCCTGGGATCGAGCCCCGTGTCAGGCTCCCTGCTCAGTGGGGAGCCTGCTTCTCCCTCTGCCTGCCGCTCCCCCCTGCTTGTGCTCGCTCTCTCTCTCTCTCAAAAATTTATAAATAAATTCTTAAAAAAGGAGAGTAATGCATGCTTATATATTGACTTTGACTACTTTTGTTGGTTTGTATGAAACAGTTGCAGATTGCCACCAAAGCTCCCCTGACATGCTTCTCGGAAGGAGCACATGCCAACCCTATTCATTGACAAGTTTCTAATTTCACCCAGCAGAGTCCAACGAGCATACTTTCTATAATCGCATAGATTTGTGTTTCAAAAAACCCACACTACGTTGTCAGAGGGGAACGATTCCGGGTTTATAAAAAAAAAAATTTCGCTTCCTAACTCTCACCCCCATTAGCAGTGAAAATACAAAAAAATGTCAAATAACGCGCTGCCTCTGTTAAGGCAGACGTCGCCCTTGTGACCGGTTACCTGTGCAACGGCACAGGCACTGGTTCAAGGCCGGGTCATTCCCGCTCTGTGTTTATCATCCCGACCCCACAGAGTGTGCGCTGGCCGGTGGGGGGCGGGGAGGGGCTCACGTGCGCCGGGAGAAGCTGGGGAAGCTACACAGCTGTCCACTGTCATTATCAGGGTTGATTCCAAATGCAAGCTTGGATCCGAAAATTGTGTAGGTACTTGAGGAAGCATTGGCTCCTCCAATCCTCCCATTGACTTCTGGAGCCTTTACCTGTCAGCATGGAATAAAGCAAAGAAGGGCGTCCAGTCTACAAGAGGCTGTGATGCAGCCTCTTCCCGGGTTGGAAAAACCCCACGAAGGAGTCAAATACTCCAGAGTTGCTGGTGAGCAATGCATTTGGTCAGTGCTCTGGAAACAAAAGAGGCCATTTCACGTGAACTATGATTTTTGTCCTCAGGAAAATTCCCGGAGGAGGGTTTTGCTGGCTCTCTGATGCCACTCTGAGTTATTTGCACTCACGTTGTGTGTCGAAGCCATGTACCATCTGCGTGCCGGCAGGATCCTGGAATGTCCCTTTGTCTTTCCCCTGATTCAAGTCAAGGCCACGTTTATTGGGCAGACAAATCATTATATAATGACATTTAAGACCGGCAGAGAAGGTTCCTCGCTCTGTGGGCACAGAGCCTAACACTCTTCATTAACAGTGATTTCTTTTTTGTACCTTCACCTACACCTGTTTATTGAACCAATCAATATTTGCTGAGCACTTAACATATGCCACAACAAGAATAAAGCAACAACAATGATCACAATAGTACAGTTGTGGCCTGATCTTTGCTGCTTCCAAACACTTCAGGCAGATAGTTAAGTGCTAGGTGTGCTTTATTTCATTTACTCTGCATGGCCCTATCCCAACCTCCATCCCACAGACAAGGCAGGGATGGTAGGGCACGTTAGGTGACATGGGTGCCACACAACCAGCTCGGACATGGGTGTCGTCTTCAAGGAGACTCAATCATTCCACAAGTCTTTACTGAGCACTTACTATGTGCCACTGGAGACATGGGGGCCCTTAGGAGGCAGCAAGTTCCCTGACCTCAAGGATTTGCCTTCTGAGAGAATAGGAAATGTGCACAAGTAACGCTAGTAGTAAACGGATCAAGAACTCCAAATTATCTTGCACGGAAACTGCATCTCAAACAGCATCTGTGGAAAACTGTGTGTGTGATTCTGATACGTGACTGTTTCGTTAAGAGGGGCTCAGCCACTTCCACAGCCTTCCCTCCTGTATCTGCCTGTTGTCTTTCTGTCCCACATCCTTGTGTTCCTACACCTGCTATCCGTATAGCCCTGTCTTACTGTGAAGTTTTTTGTAAGATCGGTTCCTTTGGAATGGTCTGCTCTTCCCTGCTCAAGATACTTCCTTTTTGTTTGTTTTAATAGCTTTGTTGAGATACAATTCACATACCATTTAAAGTGTACAGTGAATGGATTTTAGTGTGTTCATGGATATGTGCAACTCTCACTAGAATCCATTTTATTTTATTTTTTAAAAGATTTTTTTATTTATTTGAGACAGAGAGAGCACATGTATACACACAGACACAAGTGGGGCAAAGGGAGACAGAGAAGCAGACTCTCTGCTGAGTAGGCACCCAGACTTGGGGCTTGATTCCAGGACCCTAAGATCATGACCTGAGCTGAAGTCAGATGCTTAACCGACTGAGCCACCCAGGAGCCCTGTTGGAATCCATTTTAAAACATTTTTATCGCCTCAAAAGAAACTCTGTCCTCATTACTGGTCACTCCTCATTTTTTCCAATGCCTCTAGTCCCTAGAAACCACTAATCTACTTTCTCGTTCCATAGATTTGCTTGTTCAAGAGATTTCATATAAATGGAGTCACATAATATGTGATTTTGTGAATTGCTTCTTTGACCTAGCATGATAGGCCATGATGGGTCATTTTTATTGTAGCATGTAACTGTTCCTTTTTATGGATGTTCCTTTTTATGGATGAATACTAGTCTGTTGTATGGACATACCACAGTCTGTTTATCCATTCATCAGTTGATAGGCATTTGAGTTATTTCCACTTTTTGCCTATTATGAATAATGCAGCTGTAAACATTCATTTACAAGTTTTTGTGTGGACACATGTTTTTCATTTCTCTTGGGTAAATACCTGGAAGTGGAATTGCTGAGTCATATGGTAATTCTATGTTTAACATTTGAGGAACTGCCAGACTGTTCTCTAGAGGGGCTGCACCATTTTGTGCTCTCCTCAGCAGGATGTGAGGGTTCTGATTTTTCCACATCCTCACTAAAACTTGTTATTATCTGTCCTTTAGATTCAAGCCGTTCTACAGGGTGTGGACTAGTATTTCATTTGTATTTTTCTGATGACTAATACTGCCAGGCATCTTTTCATGTGTTTGTCTCCTTCAAAGGGATATCTGGTCCCGTGACTAATCTGTGTATGAGAATTTCTTGGAAAACTTTTATAAAATACAAAAAAATCATTCCAGACCTTCAGAATCTCTGGAAGTGGAACTTAGGAAGCTATACATATATTTTTTAAATCTCCCCAGGTTACTCTGACTGATTTGGCGAGGCTTGTGCTTGCTGTTGTGAATGTGTCTGAGCACTGGGTGGCTTTCTCTGTTGAGCTTTTAACACAACGGATAATCAGTCAATGGTGCCAGTGGCCTAGACCTGTGGTTCACAAACAGTTAATTCATAGTGTGACATACATTTGACATCTTCACTCAGGCCACAGTCTGTATGCATGTATGTGTAAAAGCTGAAACAAAAATTGTATGCAATCTATACATATTCTTATTACAGAAAATATACTTGGATTTTTTTTTTCTGTTTGGTTCTATCCTTATTTGTTCATGAAAAAATTGACCAAAACCCACTAATTTTACAACCAACGAATGGGCATTGACCCACAGTTTGAAAAGGAACAGTCTTAGCCTGCATCTCGTCTTGGCATTTCCCCCATCACCTCAGCTCTGGAAGCCTCAGTTTCCCCTTCTGTGAAATGAGGAGGTTATCAGATCAGAGGATCTCTAAACTCTTGGTTTCTGCACATTTGTTAGCTAGTAAGCGTCTCTTCAGTTGTCCTCTGCTCCTATCCGTTCTCATACCCTGGCCAAATGTGTTGTACTCTCCAATCCCTCTTGAGTTCAATCTCTGTACCTGCTCCATCATGTACCCTGTGCCCGTCTTGCGTTCAGAAAACCAGAATTGACTCCAACAGATGTGTCCTCTACCACGTAGAACTCAATAAAATCAATCATCTCCTCTCTTACACCTTTGTCTACTGTTTGTTTTATTGGAAACATTGAAGAAAAGAAAAGGAACCACTGATTTGTCTGTACAGGCAATATTCTTCTCGTCATCAATCATTCAACAAATATTTATTGAGTGCCTGCTATATGTGTAATGATCTGTGTGTGTTGGGTAAACAGAAGAGTCTTGAAGAAATCCTTTTTTTCAAGACTGATTTTTTTTTTCATGTACACACAGAGATGGAAGAAAGAATGAGGGCAGACAGAGGTTACCACATGGTGTTCCAGTTGTGTAACAAACTCCTAGTCTTTGTGACGAGGCGGAGGGTGCGGCAGGAATAACACTATAACTTATATTGTCTATAGGTTGGGAGCGGCAGTCTCAAATTTTAGCTTAGCTACCAGTAAAGACAGTCTCAGAAACATTCCCAGCTCTGGTGTCAGGATTCTTTTGGCTAAAAGTGACAGAAAACCCAACTCAAACTGGCTTAAGCCATAGACGAAAGTTGTTTTTGTCATTTTGTTTTGTTTTGTTGTTTTGTTTTTGTTTTAATTTACCTCCCTTAAAAGTTCAAGGTGCCAGCTCAATTCTGAGTACAGTTGATGGTGTGAGAACTTGGTTTCTCCCATTTCTTGGCTCTGCCCCTTCCATGGTATTGACTTCATTCCATCTTGTTGTTCTCACTATTCCAGGTTTTCCCCTAAAGGTGACAACACTAGCCCTAACCTCCTTTTGGTATTGAGGTGGAAAGCCCTGTTGCTACCCCTGCATTTTTATCAGAATTGATGCTGCATCTCACTATGGGGATCTCATGCCTGTTCCTGAACCAGTCATGGTGACCGGGGAGAGGCAACATGCTGACAGGCTTGGGCCTGGATCCAGAGGTGGATGTGGAACTCCCCCTGGACAACATGGTCTGAGCGAATGGGGAATCTATGCTCAGTGGGACTTCTCAGCCTCCATAACCACGTGAGCCATTTGCTATTGGTTCTGTTCCTTTGGAGAACTCTGACTAATACAAACACTAAAAGGTGTGAGAAAGAAGGAACCAGAAAAAGTTGAGATGGGGGAACAATGAGGAAGGAGGAAATCCAAGAGATTGTGGTTCCCGGAGGCCAAATGAAAATATGTGTCATGGAAGAGTGGTCAACTGGTTCAAATACTTTTTATGGGTCAAGTAGGATGAGGACAGAGTATGGAACCATTGGATTTAGCAATGTGGAGTTGACGTTGACAAGAGCAGTTATTGGAGAGATGGGGAAGTCTAACTGGAATGAGTTTAAGAAAGAGAAGAAAAGATTTGGAGATAACAAGTCGGCTAAGACACCGAACATTTATTTGGTTGTGATTTTGCTATTTGGGCAGAGCTTAGCAGGGACTACCGTCCTCTGCTTCCCATAGCAGAAGTGGCTCAGTGGTAGCTTGCCTGGGGTTAAAGAATCCACTTCCAAGATGGCTCACTTACATGGCTAGCAAGTTGGTGCTGGTTGTCACCTGGGAACTTAAGGAAGGTTACTGAGCAGGAATCTTGATTCTCTAAGAGAGCCTCTTCACAAGGCTGCTTGGGCTTCCTCATATCATGAAGCTGGCATACAAGAGAGGAAGTGGATTTCTTAATGCCCAGGCATGAGTGTCCAAGACTGTCACCTCTTCTGCATCCTGTTGGTCAAAGCCATCACAGATCCAGCCCTAATTCAAAAGGAGGGAACCTAAGCTCTACCTCTTGATGGAAGGAGAAGTATGTGCACATGGGGAGGGGCAGATACCTGTGGCCATCTTTAGAGATTAACCACATGCGTGTACCTAGAACAGAGAGCACCAAGAAGATGGTATATCAGAAATGTGCCAACAGGGCAGAGTGATGGAAGATTACCTACCGATGGCCTCATTGTGGAACAGTTAGGCAGACAGTCTAACCTGCCACAGACCGTCTTTACTTGTGCATTTCCTCATCGGTGTGTTCATCCTCCTTTCCTCTTTCCCCTCCTCCAGGCTGGGAGAATAAGTAAATGCTCTATTCTTTTCTCCAACCACATTGCTGCCCCCAGGTGGGCTCTGGTTCTTGGGAGCAGTAGAGCTGCCTTACCCTTATGCCTTGATCAAAGAAGTGGGAGGCATGAAGGGTCAACGTTTAAAAGTGATTTGAATAACTTGGCCATCATCCAGGCCATCACCCAAGAAAAACGAGAGAGGGCTCTGCCCGTAATGAACTTGAAATCAATAAGGGCAGACCCCGGTCAACGGTGGCTTGAAGGCCAAAGTCAGCCGGCTGCCTGTGTCTGTATGGCCTGTGAGTAAAGAATGGAGTGTACATTTTTAAATGGTCGGGGAAAGAAAAAGAGTAATATTCTGTGACACATGAAAATTCTATGAAAGTTCAATTTCAGCGTCCATAATGTTTCGTCCGAATATAGCCCTGTTCATTCAGTTATGTATTGTCTGCCTGCTCTCCAGCTGCAGTGACGGAGTGAAGCAGTTCTGACGCTGCAAAGCCTACAGTATTTACCATCAGGCCCTTTATGGGAAGAGTCAACCAACTCCTCCTCTTGGGGCAGTCTGCCTGCAGAAATTTGACTACAATTGACTAAATATTACCTACCTAACCCCAACTCATTATCACATTTTTAAAAGAAACTGGGAGGGGCGCCTGGGTGGCTCAGTTGGTTGAGCGTCTGCCTTCAGCGCAAGTCATGATCTCAGGGTCCTGGGATCGAGCCCCGTGTCGGGCTTCCTACTCAATGGGGAGCCTGCTTCTCCCTCTGCCTCCCATTCCCCCTGCTTGTGTGCTCTCTCTTGCTCACTCTCTCTCCCAAATAAAATCTTAAAAAAAAAAAAAAAGAAAGAAGGAAACTGGGGGTGGTATCAGAAGACACATCACTAATTGTGCCACTAAGCGCTGCTGGGAATTCTGTGTATCTGGTGAGCCTTGAGCTGGACCGAGGCACTTGGTCACTAAGATGTACACATGGCCACCCTTTTCATAAAATCCGATGGATTTTAAGAAATCAGTTATGAGTCTTTCTCTGTCAAATTTCTTTTAAGCCCCTGACACGTGGCTTTTTCTCTGTCAGGGACTGCTCAGAGAAATTGGTAGCAGCAAATGGAAGGTGGAGCTCTGAGTAGTGGCTCATCCTTCTGCGATGTCTTGTTCTTTTGAGAGTGTGCTGCTCATGACAGTGGTTTTCCTAACATCCCCACAATGGCGCCGTGTTTTCTGCTGGCAATTTCGCCCCTGACTTATAAGCTGGACTCGGCTTTGACTGGTGTTCCTGAAACCCTGCCACATGGAAGGATTTCAGCCTCACTGCCCCAGAGATGACATGATACAGAAAGAGTACAAATTTGAAGATCAGAGAGACATTGGTTTAAACCTCTAGCTTTGCTCACGTAACTCGCTCATTGTTCTTCACAAGTTCTGTAATCTTCCTGAGCCTCTCTTTCTTCATCTATCAAACAAGGGTGATAATACTATGTACTTCGAGATGGTCTGTCAACTCCATGAACAATCAGGCACTCTTGGCTGTGCTCGCTGTTACTGTTGCATCTGGACACACACACACACGCACACACACACACACACACACACTGCTGGGAATTGAACTGAAAGAATTTTAACTTTGAACTCTTTCCTTCTTGGTTGAATGAATCACTGCCCATTATCTTTATGATACAATAATGCAAAATGCCAATGAAAGTTGTTTCCACAGACCATTAACTCTTCAGGTAGGGTTTTTCCCAGTCTTGCTACTGAAGTTTACATTAATTTTAAATTAAAGAAATATTTAGAAGGTAATCACCAAGAGAACCAAAAAATGCTCTGCTAGTCCCGTGGCGGTCATGGGAACTTCAGGGAAACTTCACTCTGAAAGGGGTGACTTCGTAGTGACAAGCTGGGGATCACCGTTTGCAAGGGCTTAACAGGTACTTGTATCTACCTGGCCATTAGGATGGCCTGGCCCCTCCCCCACGGGGCTCTGGTCTGCAGGAGGCAGGTGTAGAGATGAGCCGAGGTGCTGGTTTCTGGGTGCTGGTTTTAAATATGTTGGACTTTCTAGAATTATGTTCTAGTTTTGTTTTGTTTTGTTTTTCTCTTAATTTCTTGCCTCTCTGGACTTTTCTTCTTCCTTAACTTTATCTTCTAACATTGAATCTTTCATTTCTGCTCTCTGCTTTTTGACTTTCAGATCTTTTTATTGTTCCTGTTTTATGACTGCTCCTTTTTTATAATGTCTGATTCTTATTTCATAGGTAAAATAATTTCTCTTCACTTTCTGAGGATAGCAATTACAGTGTTCTTTTTTCTCTAACATTGCTTTGATTTCCCACATGTTTACTTTTGAAATTTTGTTTGCTTTGATCTCTGGCTTACAGGCTTTGTATAAGTTAATGGTGCTCCTTGATTGTTTATGTTTAAGAGTGGGGTGCGCGTGTGTGTGTGTGTGCGTGTGTGTGTGTGTGTGTTGTTTATTTGCGCACTCACTGTGGGATGATCCAGCCTCTTTGGGGAAAACTAAAACTACAGCACTTCTGGATTGTTCTGTTGAGCTGGTCAGCTTTCTAGAGAGGCGCCTCTCCAACTTCTGCCTGGTAGGTGTAAACTCTTCTGCCAGATTTTCTCATTGTTGAGTGACAGAGAGCAGCTGGAGTTTTTCACGGTCTACTGTGTGCCTTCTATTTATTATTTTTGTAGCCAACGATGTACTGCTCTGAAAAGACCCACCTCCGGTCTCTTTTTCCTATTTCTGTGCACCCCTCTCTAGGTATCAGATGCTTTTGCCTCCAATGGTGAGCACCTGTGGCTTTTCTTTGGAGAACTTTCCATAGGACACTGGAACACTTTGCTGATACACCCAGAGTTGCAATGCCTGGGAGTTGACATGGACACCGCCCCCCACCCAGGGTGGTTCTTGAACAACGATTCTCAGGGTGGGAGCGTGGAAGCCCAAGTCTTGGCTCAAGATAGGGCAGCTGTGAAGCTTCCCTTCGCCTCAGGGTTTTGTGAAGCTTTCCCTAAAATTTCCCACGTGTCTGGCTTCCTCCCTCCTTTCTTGTCCTGCACTTCCTTACCCACCTCGCCCCTAAAACCTTAATCTGTCTCTTTCCTTCATCTCGGGGACTTTTCCAGGAACTTGATCTAAGACACCCCATTTTCAATGTGGTATCTGTGCCTGAGGTCTCTCTTCTGGGGACCTCATTTCAGGTGCCTGAAAGCCGGTCACGTGGGAGAAAAATTACAGTTAGGATGTGTAGTTCCAAAAGATGGGTCTTAGATCTTAGATGGGATTTATCAGGATGAAGAGTTCCGTTTATTAGAAACTTCATTAGTAAGTAGTAAGTTCACCATCCCCGGAGGTATACAAGCTGAGGCTAATGATTGCTTGATGAAGTGTTTCAAGATAGGGATTCAACCCATTCATGGGACACTGACCTCAGATTCTGTGGCATTTGTATTTCAACATAGGACTTCCTTAATAAAATAATGTAATTTAGCAGCAGAAAAACCTCACCGGAGGAGCAGATTTTCAATTTTGAAGGCTTTTTTCAGTACTATGTGGTGCTCTTTTGAGATCATGAGTATAATTAGAGCTTGTAAGATTGTAGAGAGGTGCCCATGTGTGAATTTCCCAACAGCAATTACGGCTTGATTAAAAGAGTACCCAAACAATTGCAGTGCAAATGCATTGACAGTAACTGCTTTGTGTGTTCTTGGCATTTCTCTGCCTCACTTTCATTACCAAGAGTGTAAGTCAGAATTAAACATCCACACGCTTCCAGAATCACGTGCCTGTAGCCCATTGTTCCCGGGATCTGTTTGTCATCTCTCCGGTGTCCGGGTACACACACACGCGGAACAAAGTCTGCTGATTCAGCCCCTACAACTCCATCTGCAGCCTCTAACGCAGCAACTGGACATCGTTTTCCACCCCAAAGACAGGCTGGGCTCAAAGGCAGAGCTCTGCTGGTTTCACTGCATACAGTCGTAAAGACTAAAGGTGCGCCTTGGTCCATGAAGACTGAGCTTTGAAACTCAAGGTCAGGGGCAGGGATACCATTGGCTCAGTCACCCCATGGTTGTTGAGAAATTTAGGCAGGAGAAGTAGTTCCATCAGCACACAAAGGTACTTGGGTGCTTGGTACTCAGGTCCTTGAAAACCCGGGTCAAAGAAACATACACAAATTTTAGCCTTTATGTGACAAGAAGTTTCTCTTTCAGAAAATAAATATTACTATCTCCACTTCCATTTTTCTTTCTGCACTGTAAAACTGTAGGGCAAAACCTCTAAACAAGCAAACAAGCTAGCAAGCAGATGGTGAGTGAAGAAGCTATGGGTCCCCCAGTCTTGGCTGACTCTGGAGGCATCAGAGCCAGGGGAATTGGCTGTAGTCTCAACACTAGACCCTGACTCTGGGTACAGTCACTGTGAAATGGGGGATGCACTAAGTAAGCATTCCTTCTGTTCAGTCAGCCCATCAGTAAATAATTGTCAAGTCTCCACTACTGTCAGAGACTTTTCTAGAAGCCAGGGATATATGATGGTCAACAACACATGTGTTCTCTGCCCTCATGATCCTTATGTGCTAATGGAGGAGACAGTCATAATATGATTAAATGTCCATTGGCATGGAAAGCTCTGATGACAAGTAAAGCAGAGTAAGGGGCAGGTCATGGGACAGCTTTGGAAGAGTGGTCAGAGAAGACTCTTGAAGACGTTAAGCAAAATGAGGTGAGGAAGTGACCCAGGTGACTGTCCAGGGTGAGTATGTTCAGGCAGATGGCACAATTAATGCAAAGGCCTTTAGGTGGGTGAATGTTTGACACATTGAAGGAAGAGTAAAGAGACCAGTATGCAAGAGGAAACATGGCAGAGACGTGGCAGAAGCGGAGGGGACCAGCCATGGCAGGTCTTTGGGTCCATGGAAAGGAGCTTAGTCCTTCTCTGAGCTGAGCCCTGGGGGAATTTTGAGCGGGCGTGTGATATGATCTGATTTGCATTTCACAGGAACTATCTGGCTGCTGAACTGAGAACGGTCTTAAGGGAAACAATGGAAGTAGGGAGGTGAATTCAAATGCTTTCAGTCCTCAGGAGCGAGGCGATGGTAGCGTAGACTTAGGGGAGTGGTGCGATTCAGGATTTATCTTAGAGATGTAACTGAGCTTTTTAGAGTGTAGGAGAGAAGCCATAGATGATGCCAAAAAGATTTTCAGTCTGTGAGCTACTGTCTGGTGGGGCCATTTACTGAGCCTGGGCACTGGGTCCGGAGCAACTCTACCAATTCTCTAATTCAATTTCACTGAAATGTATAAGGCCTTTCCCTGTGGGCACTCTGCTGACACCTGGAGATGCGTGTATTTTGTATCTTTGATGTCTGGCCCATAGTCTTCTCAAATTTTTTGAGATAGTCTTACCAGATCTTAATGTCCATAAAGACAATCGCTCCAAGACTGGAGGCTCTCACTTTCCTATATTCTGTCCTTAGACTTCAAACCCATGGGCGAATGTAGGTCCTTGTCATCCCCATTTCTGTAAATATAACTTTGGACAACTTACCCTCTGCTTGCAAGCTCCTGTTGACTCCACCCTGTCCTTGGCTTCCAATAAACCTGCCTCTTGACCCCTGAAAGCCCCACTCTCTGTACCCCACCCCCATCTACCCGTGCAGCAGACCCCTCTCCCATCTCCTTTCCTTTCTCACCAGGCACAGACTCCCAGTCAGTGACTTCTCTGCAGCATCTTCAGTACCCAATGCATATACCAGTCTCCAGCCCTGGGTGGATCAGATACTCCGCTTTCCCTGTTCTTCTCCCTAAGCTAAGCTCTCTCAATACTGATAGAGCAATTTCAGGTCTGGTTAATGTGGGTCTGGATTTAGCTGGGGCTTGCTTCTTGTCTGCTGTCTTTGTCCTCATCTATGGTAGACAGACCCCTAGATGACTCCCAGAGATCTTACTCCTGGTGCTAGTGCCTTTGTATAATGTCCTCTCCTTGAAAGTGGGCAGGACTTGTGACTTGCTTCTACCAGTAAGATAAGGAAAAAATGATGGGATGTCACTCCTGTTCCATTATGTAAGAATCTATCTTAGCATACTAGAGTGAGTCACTAATGACTTACGTGAATTAAGTGACTTTTTGGAAAAGCTTATGTCTCAAGGAACTTTAGGGCCTGAGGATGGCCTCTAGCTGACACCCAGCAAAAATCTGGGGTCCTCAGTCATACAGCTGCAAGGAAATAAATCAAAAATAACTTGAATGATTCTTCCCCAGTCAAGGGTCCAGATAAGAACACAGCTCAGGCAGAGAACTCAGAAAAGCCACGCTCACACTCCTAACCCACAGAAACTCAGACAATAAATGTGTATTGGTTCAAGCTGCCAAGTTTATGGTAATTTGTTATACACTGGTAGAAGAGTACATACATCTTTGATCCCTTTGTCATTTGCCAAGGGATTTTTTTCAACCTTTGACATTTTGTCTTCATTCCCCCTACTACACGCCATTGCTTAGCAGAATGGTCTTGAGATTAGAGAAGATGAAAGGATTTGCTATGAAGTCTATGTCTATTAACTTCCTTCTGCATTACCTCCAAACTTATCCATATGTCCCCCCATTCCTCCCTCTTTTTCTCCACCCCTGGGCCATCCCCTCCACTCATGACTGGATGCAATCTTCCCAGGCCACCCAAAGACCTTCTTCTATCCTCCTCTTCTTGTAGATTTGTTACCTCTCTACCTGCTGCTTCTTCTCACCCTCTCTGTAGTTTCTTCTCTCTCTCCTTGAAACAACCAAATAGCCAACACACAGAACAAACAGCAAACAAAACAACCTCCCTTGACCTTGCCATTCCGTCAAGGTGTAGTTCTTCCTTTCTCATTGTCTTTACTACAAAAATGCTCTAAAAAGTAGACTCCATGTGCCTGAAACCTTTTATCCCTTCCATGCTGTAACTTGCCTCCTATCCCCACATTTCCCTGAGAACGTTCTGGGTACAGGTCACCATAGGCTTCTAGATGCCAAATTCTTTTTTCAGTCCTTACCGTGGGTGAGAGGTCTGAGTCATTGCACATTGCCAACTACTGTCTTCTTCAACACTCCCCTGGCTCATGTGAGACTCTTCTTGGGGGTGTCCGCCATGTGTATGTGGGTTTTTCTCAGTTTCCTTCATGGTTTCCCCTTCTATTATCCTCTGTCACCTTTTGGGATTTAAAAAAAAAAGTTTTTTGTAATTAATGAAGAAACCCTCACTCCAAAGTTTTATCTATTGCATTTCCCTGGTATAGTTAATCCCTATGGAAATTTTTATAGGTGATTCATCAATTCTTAATTATCTACTCTAAATCTTTTGGGGTTATTAAGAGATTTTTCTCTATAATATATTGCCTAATTTTTGTCTTCCGCTAATAGGAAACTATGTTAATTAGAATTAGAAAAAAATTGCGAATTATTCCTCACATTTTTCTGGTTTCACAGGAGAGGAGGAGTAATTTGCTGGAGGCAGGGGAAAAGGAGAAGGGCCATGTGGGAAAATAGAGTAGAAAAGTGGATGACATGGACATTCAATTGTTGATGGATTGCTTATGCTTAATAGTACCATTTTATTCAACTGTCCTGTGGTATAAAATTTTATCAGATAGTTTCAAGGATAACTTGCTTAATGTTTTAATACTTAGAAATTACAGAAATTTAACCCGAGCATTTAGGCTTATACAATTTTCCCAGCTAATCTGAATTTATTAATAAGCAAGCATTTACTGATCACTAGTCTGTCTGTGACATTCTGCCCATCATGTGGGTAGGCATCATTAGTTCCAAATTATAACTGAGGAAACAGATCCAAAGGGTTCTGAGCCACTTGGCCAAGGCAGGATTTCAATGCAGATGCAAATCTTGTGGCAGAGATGCTACTTCCCTGTATTTGCCTGGGGTCTCTTCTCGCTAGGGTACAGTGGAAGCCCACATTTCCCAGCATTCCTGAGGTGAGCAACTATCCCAGGGACTGGACAGAGTTCTGGCCGAAGAAGTGTGCGTGAGGTCACATAAGCCACCTTCAGGGATGGTCCTTGAAGCATCCTGGAGCAACTTCCTGTCCTCTTCTCTCCTTATGCTGTGACGGGAAGCTGCAAAACCAAGATGGAGCAGCCTGGTTCTCTGAATCACCACATGGAGGAGAGAAGATGAGGGGAGCTTTCCATGCCTCACTGAACTTTGCATACGAGGGATACAAAGTTT
Organism: Ursus americanus; assembly: GCF_024610735.1. Classification (NCBI taxonomy): domain Eukaryota; kingdom Metazoa; phylum Chordata; class Mammalia; order Carnivora; family Ursidae; genus Ursus; species Ursus americanus. The sequence goes on from NC_142132.1 coordinate 10,436,483, forward strand.
TATTCTGTTAGTTGGCTGAGATTTCTGTTGCAGCATCCAGCATTGCTCACTTTGAGAAATTGTTATGGAGTCGGGGTATAATCAATGTTTGCTTAGCAATCCAACAGCAGCTATTGAGGAAGTGGATAGGGTTTCTTCTCCTTGGTGAGGTGATATTTGAGCAGAGACCTGATTGACATGAGGACTTGAGCCATGCACATATCAGGGGAAAGAGAGGTTGGGAAGTAGAAGTGTGCTCTTAGGGACAGGGAACTATCAAGGAGGCCATGTGTGATTGGGGCAGGGTGAGCAATGGGGGGGCAAACGGTGCGGGATGAAGGCAGGTGGAACTGATCATGTGGGGCCTTTGAGGCTCTGCTAATAACTTTGGATTCATGGAGGGTGATATCTCAAATGACTTGAGACAAAATCACAGTGACTGCTCTGGAGAAGGGTGTCCCATGACTCAAAACCTGGCTCTAGTGATGACAAAGACCCTAGTGACAAAGATATGCATGGAGAGCTTGAGTGAAATTATTTAAAAAATAATCAGTTGCTTTATATGCGATCTTAAATGCATATGTGCAACTAAATTTATGAATTAAATGTTAAAGTATACATTTGAATATATCATCTACCTCTCTAATATATATGCACATTTATGTATAGAATATATATATCTGTCTATAACTACATCATAAAATATATTATGACATACATATTATGAATTTATTTAATATCTCATTAAGAATATGGAAAGCTGCTTTAATGTTGTCTTATATTCAAGGACATGACCTCTTTTTTTAAAGATTTATTTTTTTATTTGAGAGAGAGAGCAAGGCAGGAGGGGCAGAGGGAGAGGGAGAAAGAGAATCTCAAGCAGATATCCCGCTGAGCATGGAGCCTGATGGAGGCCTTGATCTCACAACCCTGAGATCATGACCTGAGCTGAAACCAAGAGTTGGATGCCACCTAGATGGCCCTTTGGGACATATACTTTTTATATATTTACATATGTTTGTCTTATATACTTATGCAAAGCTGAAAATGAACAATCTTGGATTTTAAGCAATTAAGTAGTATGCAGCCCAGAAGCCACAGAAATTTGGATCTGATAGAAATAGGAGAAATGGGGGCACTTGGGTGGCTCAGTCTACTAAGCATCTGCCTTTGGCTCAGGTCATGATCCCAGGGTCCTGGGATCGAGCCCCTCATTGGGCTCCCTGCTCAGCGGGGGTCTGCTTCTCCCTCTCCCTCTGTGCAATCTCTATTTCTCTCTCTCTCTCAAGTAAATAAATAAAATCTTAAAAACAAACAAACAAACATAAGAAATGGACTCCAGTGCCCTTATTTTACAGACAAGGAAATGGAAGTCCATCCAAGGAAGTTAGGCAGCCTGCCGAGCCTTGATGTAGGGCCAGCAGTTCTCCCTATGTGGTGCTCCCTCCTGCAGGGATGTCCAGTGTTAATGGGCAGGGACGGAAGAGTCACCTGTGTCGACACTTGCAGCCAGCTTAGCTCCGCTCCCAGACTGTACTGATTTGCTTATTCCTTCCACAGGTGCATTTGGGCTGGCGGCTGCCTCCATCACAGTTTGTCCATAATACTAAAGAGTAGCTTCTGTTAATTGAGCACCTACTATGTGCAGGAGCTGGAGCTCCCTCCAGAGCCTGTGTTCTTCACCACTGTGCTTACTGCCCTAGCCCTGCCTGGCCCCGGCACTCAAATGGTGGTTTGTATCTTTGAGGTTATGTGGAACGAGAAATGACTTGAGGGCACAAGGCAAGTGTGTGAGTGTAACTCAAAGCCAGCCGTTTATTCTTGGAAGTTAAGCCTCCTGGAAGGAGTTTGAGGTATTGTTCCCATCAGCACCTACATGAGCCACGCTGTCCTCCCTGCCTCATCTTGCCCAGAAGCGAGCTGGCCATTCCTTACAATGCTGCCTTGTCTCTGTCGTTATCAACTGACTGCCCAGGAACCCTGCAGCCTCCCTGACTCCAGTCTTATCTCCGAACAGGACACCCTCCTCTGCACATCATTGGGCTGCCGATGATGCCAGCTCCGCTCCTCAATCGGGCTCTATTCATGTGTGACCTTAGGCGGGAGCAGAGGAGGGACAGGCCAGCGGCCCCCTTTCCACCTGAGCGGTTGCGATATGAAGCCCTGCTTTGGAACACTGAGACGCCTGGAGCCTTGCTGCGCTCCTGGGCACCCGCAACCCTGCATGAAAGGCCCTTCTTGTTCTGGGGAGTGCGGCCAACTGTGAGATAGCCCCCGAGGTGCTTTTCATGTGGCCGCATCCAAGCACCCCAGTCTGCATTTTAATAGCGGAGTTAAAAGTAACTTGATAGGCAGATATGCCCAGAGCTTGGACAAGGGTCTATGTTCCTTTATCCCTACTTTTTAAATGAAAATAGCTGCAATTGCTAATTTCCCCCACTTTCTTAAATATTTCAACGTGCAATTTAGCAAGCAGCTACATTTACTATGTAGTTAGCAAGAAACTAAAACTCCTGAAATATAGTTTGATTCTGTTGTCACACTCCCCTACGGCTTCACTGTTGACCTGATAAACTGGAGGGTGCAGATCACAGGATCGTGGTTATCGTCTCAGGGTGCGGCCCCTCCCCCCTGCCATGCTCTATCGACTCCTGGAAATGGGGCTAAACAAAGAGTTAATTAATTTCTTAAGGAGACAGAATGATATTGTAGGCTATATTGAATTTTTCTATTACTTGGCAGTCAGTGTTGCCTGTGGGAAATGCCTCTCATAAGAAAACCCTTGCCGGGTGTCCTTGCTAGAGTCACATGCCTGTCTGAGATTTTTGAGCCTCTTATCTGCAACTGGGAGTGTCTTTGCATACTGGGATGGTAGGTCAGCTTTTGGGAAAACGCATGTGCCCTTTGAGGTTCAGACTGGTTCCTAGGGTGGCCGACCATCTGGGTTTGCCCGGGATGGAGGGATTTCCTGGGATGCTAACACCAGGAAAGTTCTGGGCAAATGCGGACTGCTGTTCACCTTAGCATGGACAACGTTCCCAGGCCTTTCTAAAAACTTTGGTTAGTAAAGCCCACAGGATTTGTGTAACATTTGTGTTTTTGTTAGTAAAAACCCATGCTTGGTGAGTGGTGACTGTCTTTTTCAGACAGGACATTTTCAGTAGAAATGGTGATGGCCACTGTAATAAGCTGCTGAAAGTATGGTTCTCCACCACTGGTGTTTGATGCTCATGGGACCCAGGGAGTGAGCCAGGCATGTCCATCTTGGGTCTAGAATGCCAAGTCTCCTGTAAGAAGAGCAATTTCATTCAAAAAGCCAGGAGGATCCCTACCGAGGAGCACTGGATGTGGCCAAGCTCCTTCCCCACCCCAGTTTTGGTCCTTGATTGGTTGGTTGGTTGGTGGTCCAGTCCATTGGCAGAATGCAGCTATTCCCGGGGGTAGTGGGGAAGCCGCTTTGTAAACAGACGTGGTACCTCTACATTTATTCAATCCCTTCATTTATTTTAGGAAATATTTACTGAGCACTTAACTATGTGCTCTGGGGATAAAGTGGGGAGTAAGGCATGGTTCTGTCCTCAGGATGCTTATGGTCTAGCAAGGAATGCAATACCAAAAAGGTGAGGACTCTGGGAGGAAGGGAATCCAGGGTGATGGGAGTCCAAGGCAGGGCAGCTCTCCTCATCTGGGGACCGCGACGTTCCCACTTCTAAGCCCAGCAGTGTGAGCCTTCCCACTGCACCTGTAACCCGTGACTGCCGGGTACCCCTTCAGTGGGCAACTGTCTAGAGGAAATTGTGATGATCCTCTTATCTTCAAAGACTTCAAAATCTGGGGCATTTTTCCAACAAAGCAAATGCTTCTTAACACCCACCACATGTGGTAGCAGTAACCTCCACTTTCTGACCACGTTTGAAATTTGACAGCTCCCTGGATAATTACCATATCATTTGGTAAATGAGTATTTCCAGCCAGTCTCTGAGGAGTAACTGAATGCCGACTCCTTGTCATAGCCCTGAAACCCTCCCCACCTGAGCCAGGGACAGACCTCTCAGGGCACCTGCCTCTGCCCTCATCACGCCTGCCATGCCACAGCCACAGCAGGGACTATCGACAAGCTGCTGGTTTGTAGGAGGGGGAGAGTTTGACTCTGTGTACCGCTGCCCTGAATGACTTGTCTCTGCAGATGACAGTCCCCTCCCTGGAGGTGAGCACCCTGATTAGCTGCGGCCCACCGGCTGCATCGGGCTCAGGTCTGCCTCAGGGAATGGTGACGGACGCAGCACTGGGAGCGCCCTCTGCTCCTGCCTCTGGCACAGCATGGCCAGAAGGGGTGGATGTTGGAGTCAGCTGGGATCTAGCCCCTGGAGGAGAGATTGTAAGCATATTCTTGACCTTCTCAGAGTCCTGGTCTCCTTATCTGAAAATGGGAAACAAAACTTACCTTGCAGGTTATTGTGAAAATTAATTTATGCTAATTGAAGGGCCAAAGAGTAATATTTTAGGCTTTGCAATCCGTATGGTCTCTAGGGACCACAGACGCTATGGAAACAAATGGTTGAGTTTGAATAAAACTTTATTGGATTTGGTCTGTGGGCTGTACAGCCGATCTAGATCATCGAGGTCAAAATGTGGCACATGGTGGGCACGGAGGAGAAGCTGTTACTGCTTATTCCACTAGTGGGCAACCAGAATGAACTGGTGGTGCAAAACTCAAGCAAGGTAGGGGCACCTGGGTGGCGCAGTCCATTAAGCTTCTGACTCTTGGTTCTGGCTCAGGTCATCATCTCAGGGTCGTGAAATCGAGCCTCTTGTCGGGCTCTGCCTTCAGCCCAGAGTCTGCTTGAGATTCTCTCTCCCTCTGCCCCTCCTGCTCCCTCGTGCTCTCTCTCTCTAATAAATAAACCTTTAAAAAAATCAAGCAAGATAAATATATGATGATAACAAGGATACATAAAATAATATAGTAAGAAAACAGTACTTTAGAAAGGCTTACTAGATGCCACTCTTCTAAGCACATTCTGCATGTTAATTCACTGGAGCGGCAGGCACATTTTATTATTATCCCCATTCTGCAGATGCAGAAACTGAGGCCAAAAGATCTCAGTGACTTGCTCAAAGCATAAGCTAGAATTCAAACCTAGACGATAGGGCTTCAGAACCCAGATAACGTCTGTCATTACCTGGAAAATTCTAGAACATGATACTTCATCATGTGATTTCATAAATCGTATCTTTGCCTCTCCCTCAAGTGTGATGCCCTCCTGAGGATTTGGGGGCTCTGGCCTTGCTTGGCCTGCTGAAGAGCTGGACCTCTGGCCTGGGCCTCAGCTGGGGTGGATTCTTCTCCCAGGGTGCCTCGCTCCCCGCCCTAGGCTCTAATTGCTGGCCGACGTGGGAGATGCTTGGGGCGCAGCTAATTGCCCGGAGCACGTGGGCAGCTCTCATTTACTGGTTCTCATGAAATGACTTCAGTGCTAGTGGTGCCCATTACCTAGCTGACGGCTTTCCCTCTGCCCATTAACAGTGGAATTACTAGAGCCTGGAAAAGGTCTGCTGGGAGAGAAATAACTCTTGCTCGGGCGGGACGATTATTTCATTTTTACTATATATTACGTCCTTTAAAACAAACAACTTGTAGACATCATTTCATTTTGGAAACCTCTTTACCGATCCCCAAATCCAAAATTTGGCAGATTTTGGTGATGGTAAAATTTCCACTTCAAGTGAAATGTTAATTTCCCAGGGATTTATTGCCATCTTTCCACTGCTGGGTGTATTCCCCTCTGCATTTAGAGTACTCTGTCCCTTTGAACTTGTCTCCAGCACCCGAACGCGACCCCGACCCCGTGCGTGGATCTGAGAATCCAGGGATTTGGCTTTGCTCCCTCCCCCTCAGCTTCACAATAGCAAATTAAATCACAAAAGCAAAACAATCAGTTCCTTGCCAGAGCCCGGTAACATCAGCCCCAGTAAAGGAGAAACGGCCTGCCCTCTTGCTGGGCAGCCCGCTGAGCCGGGTGATCTAATGGGTCTTTTCCACGTTTGACGTGTGATTCATACCCTGTAGATGAGTGTGGCTCTCCAGTGAGCCAGGCCAGGGGCTGCCGGGAGAGCACAAACCTTGCTTTATTTCTATTTTATTCCTACCTTTATAGGCTGGAGTCCTTGGGTTCTAAACATTCTTTTGTTGAGCGTGTGGGGAGAGATGGATTTTTCCAGGCATAGTGGGTACGCTCTTTGAGGCCACACAGTTTGCTGTTTCAAAACCCAGGGCTGGGCAGGGTTCCTCTGCCGGGTGTATGTGGAAATGTCGGCATCCTCGGTGCCACTTAGCAGTCCGCGGTGGAGAAAGCAGCCAGCCGAAGCCAGGTGGCATCCTTGCACGCGCAGGCTCCCAGATGCAGCGGCGTGGGGCCCGGAGAAATGGGGGCAAGGTTTATGGGAGCAGATCAATGGGGGGGGGAGGGAGTGCTCTGGATAAAAATAGCACACGCATGAACTCCTGCCCCCCACTCCTTAATGATCACTCCGCCGACGAGCGTTTGGCTCTCGGAGGAACAGCGGGCGCCGAGTGTGTTACTCAACTGCAGAGAGATGCAGGGAGCCCGCCTGCCAGGTGGGCTTTCCAAGCCTGCACGGCTCTAAACTTCTCCACATGTGAGCAAGTGTTTACAGTTTTAAAGATGTGTTGAGTAATTGCACATGCGAGATATCTCCCCTTTAATGCGCCCAGCATGTTCCCAGGCTTTCCAGAGAACACCCTGGTTGACAATGAAATTGTTTGCCTTCACCGCGCGGAGGCTTAAGGAGGCACTGGTTTGTGTTGAGATGTAATTGGTAGCATTTGTGCCTTTGTAGTTCTTTCTTAGCTACCGAAAATTACTGCCTTAATCCACTCTTTACTTACCCGGATTTCGGTTAGAAGCCCCCGTGGAACCCCCTTCACATCACGGAACGGAGTGGCAGTTCTTTAAACTTATTTCAAGGCTCACAGGAGATCTCAGAATGCTGGTTAAAAAACAAACCACAAAAAACAACAATAACATCAGTTCATTCTCGAGTTCTCTGAATTTTCAAGAATTCTGAATCCCCTCAGAATAATGTAATAATTGTTCTTTTGCTACTGCAAAGCCATTGAAAACCCTCTTGTTTTTACTGATGGGGTTCTGACTCTCCCTTCCCCCCTCTCTTAATTATTCCTTGCTCTATTTTCATGGGAAAATAGCTGGTGTCACCTCAGAGAGACAGCGCATTCTGCCGTGCTTGTTGCTTTTTATAGTGTTCTTTGTCTTCTCTCTGGCTTCCAGCAAAACACAGCCAAGATGGTTTGGCTGATCACTTTGCATTAGTAAAACTCTGTGTCAGCCACAACTAAGGTCCAGAGTAAAGGACTAACGTCAGCTTGCAAGTTGGAGAAATATACCGAGCCTTACAAGTGTCTTCCCAGCAGCCTTCTGATGGGATTCCATGGGCGAGCAGGACCAAAGGGATGGATGACACCCTTCCTGGCTGTGTCATCTGCCTGCTGGTCCTCTGGCTGCCCCAGGATCTCCCCATGGCAGCTGACAAATCACAGAGCTTCATGACCTGGCTGGTGTCTATCAATTAACATTGGGGCTACATTTTCCAACTGGAAAGTCTTTTTACTACTGTTTTGCAATTTTCCCAACTGAGCACTTTGGCATCTGAGACGAGTCTCTGAGAAGTGGGGCCCAGGGGGACTGTATCCTTCCTCCTAGTTGGGTAGCTGTGTCCCTGCCCCAGACACCCTGCTCCCACTGCTTCTACTCCTCCTTCCAGCCCTTCCATGGCTGAGCAGATCCTCACATGAGAGATGAGTGTCTGTTTGGAGAACAGACCTTCCAGTTTCTCCAGTCTTTTCAATATCTGAGCCTGAGTGTCTGCTTTGCCAGAATTAGACATAAATTAACATGTAAGTGAGAAGTAAAATCGTGTTCACGCTCCTTGCTTCCACCCCAGACCTTTTCCGTGGGATCTCACTGCCTCCCCTCCACCTGAGCCAGAGTGGGGCAGCCTCTCAATGACTCCCCTTAGTTGGTTGGTCTGGTGAAGAGGCCACCTGGAGACCCCAGTCTTCTCTTTCCCCTGCACCCCCCTGCCATGGCTGTAGCACCAGAAGCAGGGCTTTTATCATTCTAGGGTAGTTAATGGTTTCTTTGCCATTTTGTGAGATTCTCAAGCGTAGTTACTGTGTTGCTCATTTTTGAGCAACTCTCAAGAGTTGACAAGGATCAGGTTCTTAATAAATATTGTTTGAATAAATCCTATATTCTCTCTGGACCTGGGCCTATTTCTGAGCTTGGTATTAACCCCAGAATTGACATTAAAGATGAAATTCCTACAGCATAAAATAGAGGCAAAAGGACTGGACTGGGAATGGGAAGTTGAAGTCTAGATAGAGCCTTCAGAGGAGCTGGGATCCGTCAGCAGAGCAGTCAGCACCGGGAGCTCCAATGTGGCAGAGGGCAGATCTATGGGCAGTCCTGGGAGCCACAGACAGGGTAGAATTGTCTGGACATCATTCATTCCAGCACACAATGAGTGTCTGCGGGAGACGACCAGGCACTAGGTGGGGTCTTTGTGGCTCCAACAAGGAACAAAAGAGAAGCTAAGGCTGTCTTCCTGGTACATATTGCCTACTGAGGAACACAGACAATAACATGTAACATTAATGATTCTGATAAGTGCTAGGAAGGAAATGTACCCTCCCTAGCCAGGGTCAAGAATACACCTGAATCCAGGGGTCCTGTGGACAAGAGTAGACAGGGCAGGAGATTCAGGCTGGGGCTTTGGCTCAGAGAATCAGAGGGGACTTGTGGGATCACGAGTGGGGACAAGGCAGGGATGGAGATGCAGCAAGGGAGGCTGGGTATAGAATCCAGTAACCCAGGTTGGAGCTCTTTCAATGCATCCTGCCCCAATTCAGGATTGGTTCTGAAGGAGACAGGGCTGACCTTAAAGTTCAGGCCAATTTCATTTATTTGTTCGTTCATCAAATATTTCTGGAGCATCTCCCTCATGACTGACATGTTGGAGATACCTAGCAAAATCAGTACAGTTCCTGTTCTCACACAGCGTGCAGTCTAATGAAGAAAACAAGCAACTAGTAATTAGAGGAATTTTTCTGATTCTCTACTGTTGGAAGTGCTATGAGGGAAAGAAACAGGAGCCTGGTAGAGTAACCAAGAAGTCTAACTCACCTAAAGTGACTTCTAGGGAGGTCTCTCGGAGGATTTGACATTTGGCCTAAAGCAGTTGACCTGGTGAAGAGCAGGTAGGTGAACAGTCTGGGTAAACAGCACATGCAAAGGGCCCGTGGTCTGCAGAATGATGCCCCTTACAGATGTTCACACCCTAATTCCCAGAACCTGTGGATGGCTTACCTAACATGGCAAAAGGGACTTTTCAGGTTTAGGTTATAGATCTTGAGATGGGGAAATAGTCTGGAAGATCCAAGTGGGCCCAATCCAATCATAAGAGTCCTTAAAAGCAGAGAACCTTTCACAGCCACAGAGAAAGATATGACAATAGAAGAAAGGTCAGGGAGAGGCAATGTTTGCAGATGGAGGAGGGACCACAAGCCGAGGAATGCAGGTAGCCTCTAGAAGCTTGAGGGGCAGGAAACAGACTCTCCCTAGAACCTCCAGAAAAGAATGCAGTCCTGCCAAACATGGCCTGCAGCCCAGTGGGACCTGTGTGGGGCTTCTGACCTCCAGAACTCCAAGATCACACATCTGTGTTGTTTGAAGCTAACTTGTAGGGAGCTCATACAGGCCGGAAGCAGGAAAGAGCTTGGTTCATTCCAGAGACCAGTAGGGGGCTCAGAACAGTGTGTGTGTGTGTGTGTGTGTGTGTGTGTGTGTGTGTGTGTGACACACAAACCTTTAGTGAGTTAAGCAGGGGAGGGTGGACGTAATGATACTGTTTACATTTTATGATTTCACTTGGGTGTTAGGTGGAGAAAACGTTAAAGGGCAAGTATCGGGGAGGTAGCAGGGCGGGGTGGGGGGAGACTAGCTAGAGGCTGTTTGAGTAGCCCTCCCAAAGGTGGTGGGAGCTCAGATTAGGGACATTGCAGAGAAGAGAAGTAGTGGACAGGTTGGCCAGCTCTCTGGAGGTGGAATTAATCAGACATGATGGTTGATTGGATTCAGGGGGCAAGAGAGGAGGGGTATCAGAGATGACCCCCAGGTTTCTGGCTTGCACAGAGGCTGGGAGCAAAGGTTGAGGGAAGCCAGGAAGGAGGCAAGCAGGGCCCCACTACACCCGGCCACTGCACAGATGGCCCCGCCTACCATTAGCAAAGCTGATCCTTGGGAAGCATCTGTCATCTCAGAAGATGATAGAAAATCATCTGGAGAGCAAGGAGAATGTCTGTTACAAAGCCCATTGGTTGGGACTCTTTCCGAAGATGGGCGTGATATGAAAAACCAGTTCTAAATGTCTTAAGCCTGAAGAGCATTTGCTTATTTTTAAGCTGAAAGTTTGGGGAGGGGGTGGGGCTCATCAGCTTAATCACAGCTTGATTCAGGGTTCCATCTCCTGGCCTTGCTTCTTCTGAGGGGCTCCATCCTATCCTCCACTCCTGCCTGCCAGCAGCCCCACAGCCAGCAGAGGAGAGGAAGTGTCTTGCCCCAGAATGCCCAGAAAAACTACTGGGGGATTCGGATTAGACCAGCCTAGATCAACCTCTCCCCATCCTCTCCCTCAGAAAGCCATGGGACAGGGAAAGGGAAGGAGCTGAATGCCTTGGCGTGGGGCAGGAGTTCCATTCCTTGGCTGTGGTTCCAGAGAGGGAGGAGTGTAGGTCAGAACAGAGGTCACAGATGCTACAGGCAAAGGGACCGATAGACCCAGAGCCGCTAAGCCCCACGCCCACCCCATCCAAACGTGCACGATCCCCGTATGCCTTAGTGATCCATAGCAAAGGTGTTTGCAGCCCCCAAACATGAGGCTTGTTGACAGAGAACGGTGTGCAAGACAGAGCACTGAGTCACGGATTCGTTGTCTCTCTCCCAGGGAAGCTGCTCTTCACCTTCGCAATGGACACGACAGGAAATACTGGGCAGGAAGAACAAGGAAAACCAGGTAGGAAAGCAAATGACTGAATACTTAGAAACTATAGACAACATAGTGTCTGAGGCCACCAAGTGTAAGGGCAGCACGACATTCCGTGGTGTCACTGGGCTTGGCATCCTGAGCGTTGGCCATATCTCTTATCACTGGCCCCGTGGCTCCTTCCCTTGCTGCTGAAGAGCAGCGTCCCAATGGGTGAGGGTCCTTCCTCCCCCAGGAACCTTGTCCCTTGAGCTTGAGTGGCAATTTCCCACCCACCGCCCCTTTTGGGGAGGGCATGGAGAGCTTTGGTCAGCCTCTGAGGGCTGCATGGTTTGAGCAGACAGTGTTTGCAGGGCTAAGATCACAGCGGCATCCATCTTGGCCCTACTTCCTTTGGGTGAACTCAGGAGCTGAGCAACGGAGCAAGGCACCCATTAGGTTGGAAGGTTCTAGAGCACCAAAGCGTGCATCACATCTCAGAAGAGGTTCTAACTAAACTAATAACCTTAAAGCCTTGGAGCATGGGCAAGGGACATTTTAGTCAGTATAGCCCATGGCAGACGCTCTCCCCTTTGCCCAACATGCTAATAGCTTGCTAGAAACAGAGGCTCCCAGCCTGCTGGCATTGTACGGCTGGAGTGTTTGTCCCATGCTAGGGCAGGCTGGACTGCCCGGCTGGTGACTGTCCCAGGGCCGCTCTCAGCCAATGACTGGTGGCTGTTTGGAGCTCCCACAGTGGGCTCTGCTTCCAGAAGGGTATCATCTTTCCAAGTCCCCGCTGGGCAGTGGTGTGCTAGCAAACAGGCTCTGGGGGCAGAAGGGAACAGAGAAAGCACCTCAGTTCTCCAACCAGACCCCTCGCTCCCAGTTAAGAGAGCTGTCACTCTGTGTGTGTCCCTTTCTGGTAACCGCAGGGGCTGAGGCCTTGCTTGCAGGGTCCGTGCTGGAGGCTGTTGGCGCACCAGGGACCAGCACCCCTTCTGATCGTTGGTGCTGGAGCTGTGCCTGTCCAGCCAGGATGCCCCGCGCCGGGAGGCCCTTGGCCATGTGGCCTCCGAGCTTCCGGTCCTGCTCTAGGACCCCTGGGCGATGGGCTGCACAGATGCACCAGAGAGGCCCCATCCCTCCCCCAGCGCCACCTCCCTCACTGCACCTCACTCCTGCACCGCCTTCCTTTCACACCAGAAGAGCCCCGTCTCGGGTTCGCTGTCAGGAGGATTCTCAGAAATAGCGTTTCTATGGTGAAACAATGTCCCTTGTTTGGAAATACATGGCACTTATAAAATATGCCCCTGTGTTTTCCTGGATCGGGGTCTATTGCAGAGCCTGGGGATTTATTTACAACGGAGAAATTGTTTTTGCGGATTGTGGTTAAACAAAAGGATTGTTTTTGGAGAGCTGAGTAAAGGAGACGTTGTTTGGTATATTAGTTATTTGGGACACATGCTGGAAAGGGTTATTTTACGGGGAACAGCGTTGGTGGGGGCGATCATTGGACATGATTGTCCATTTCGGGGGGCCAGGGGAGTGAGAAGTCAAACACTGGAAGCTCTCTGTCATCATCTGTCCTCTCTTTCCCGGGCCGGTCTTTTGCACTCTGGCCCCTACGAAGGAACACACGTGTATGTGTTGTTGCCCCGTCCTCATCCCCTCAGCTGGGGCTCCAGGGCTGGGCCCCCCTCCATCCCAGGGACAGGAGATGGGCTGCGCGGCCTGCCTTATCTTGCAGCAAGGCTTTGCCTCCAAGGGGCTCTCAGCACTTCGGAGACAGCCTATCTGCTTCGCCCACAAAGTCCCCAAGCAGCGGGGGAGTGGAGCCGGTCAGAGTTCGCAGGATGACAATAAGAGCTGAATGGCAAATCTTGGCATCGCCACGGTCACATCTTGTGAGCTTTCCCAAGTGGCAAAACTGGGGCACAGAGAAGGAGAGCCTATTAACAAGACTCCGCTCTCTGGAGGATCCAGGCAGTGCCGTGTCTGCTACTGGGGAAGACATGTCCTTACTTATTTAAGGAGCTTGTCATCTGTCTGGCCCTAAGCTTTATGTATTTTGAATGTTACTTTTGGGGGAGCAGAGCTAACTTCAATTATTGGGCATGTGGGTGTGGGTGTGTGTGGAGGGGGGCTTGTTAGCTTAAAATATCTATTCCACAGATGCCATTGTTCAGAGATGTTGAAGAGTTTTCTGTCTTTCTGGAGCTCTATTGGAAGTATGTGAGCCCCTGAGTGAAGAATTCTTCATTCACCTGCTAGATCAGGAGAAATCCTGTGCTTGCTGCAGCAGAGCAGCATTACAGATGGTATCTGGGGGGAAAGCAAGGGTGCTAGCTGATGGAGATGGTGTGTGGGTCCCATGCCTCTTACTTCGTAATTGTTCCCAGGGCAGGGAACATCTTATTCAATGGAGCCCATGGGCGGTTCAGACCCATAGTGGGTACTATGAGGGGCCTGGCGCTACCCCTCAGCCCCTCCCTCTTCTCTAACGTGCAGGTTTTCTACCAAAAGCAACTGAGGCTCCCAGCCTGCTTGTAGACTGAACGAATGTGTGTGTTACCCCAGAATTCATGTGTTGAAATTCTAACCCCCAATCTGATGCTGTCTGACTTTAGGACGGGATTATTAGGTCATGAGGAGAGAGCCCTCATGAATGGGATTCGTGCCTTTGTGAACGAGTCCCCAAAGAGCTTCCTAGTGCCCTCAGCAAGAAGACAGACATTTGCGAACCAGGAAATGGGCTCAAATCTGCAGGCACCTTTATCTTGGACATCCGGCCTCTGGAACTCTGAGAAATAAATGTTTGTTGGCCAAACCAGCAGCCCTGCACGGACGAAGAGCCACCCCGGAGGGCATTCTTCAGCGGGATGTGTGCTTGTCCCGTTCTAAGGCAGGCTGGAATGCTGGCAGCCCTCCAGGGGCAGCTCTCAGATAAATACCCCAGCTCCCCAGGGCCCTCCCCCCTGGGAAAAAATCTTCCAGAGGCCTCAGCAGGCAGCCGCGTGCTGTTAACAGCCCTTGGGACGGAAATAGGGGCAGGTAAGGCCTTAGTCTGTAGCACCTGCCAATTGCTGTGGTGTAAATTCTCCCACCGAGGTGGAATTCGAGTTCCTCACAGATGTCAGTGATCTCGGAGCTGGGGAAAGACGCACCTGGTTGGCTCTGTGAGTCAGTCCCAGCCACTCCAGCACATGCCTGCCCGTGGGACGGAGGCCCAGCTGCCCCTGGCTGTAACCTGCTCATTACCACACCCTGCCCTGGCCTCCTTCCCTTCCCTGCCTCCATCCCCCACAGCCTCCCAACACTTCCTTGGACCAGTTCCCAAATAAACAGCTTGCACCGAAATACTTCTTTTGGGATCTGCTTCTGGCAGAATCTGAACTTGAAGGAGAGAATACTCGTTGCTCGTTGTTCTTTGAACCAAGTGGGCAGAATTCCCCAGTGGAGGGACAAGCGTGCGTGCTCGTGGTCTGGTCCCAGCCTCACTTTCAGCCTCACTCCCCGCCAGAGCCCAACACCTTCCTCTGAAGTCTCCTCCAGCCACCACCACGTGGTCCTTCTACGCCTGGCATCATCCCACAGGGGCCTCTCCATCTTCCATCACCTCCTCAGGCCCAGTTCATACCCCACCTCCTCTGCCAGGCAGTTCCTGGGCTCTCAGGGCGCAATGAGCCACTTCCTCCCTGTTTCATGGAGCTGTTTGGACCTTGATTGCGACATTTGCCGGGACAAGGTCTGTGTTAGCTCTCCTTGGGTTTGTGACCGTGTGTCGCCGCCCCGGGGAGCCTGGAAGGCAAGGGCCATAGTTGGCTGAAGCAGTTTCTATCCCAGGCAGTGGCGGGGTTGTTGTCAGAGAATGTTTGCTGAAATAAATTAACCAGGCGCTGGCCTGGGTTGTTGGCGGTCCATCTCCTGCTTTCACTCCCCCTAAGTCGTAGCCGAGAGTGCTCCCCGCCCCAAGCAGGTGGGCACTGTGCTGTAGGTGAACACAAAGAGGGCCGCCTGAAGGGGGTGACTGTTCCTTCCCAAGGCAGAGAAACTGCCAAGCAGCAGGGAAAAGCTTTCCAGTTCCCCCCCAGGGGTGTTCAGCATAGCGAGGGGAGGTGAGATATGATCTCCATGCCCCAAATTGCCCTCTGACGAGAGAATCAGCCCTCCTGGCAGCCACCACAGTGTAGCAAACATTCTCTGATTGGCAAGATCCCTGGGGTGGGGGGCACATTAATTTTTTTCTTTCATCTGTTAGTTCATCAAGTATCAAGTGCCTGGTCATGTTCAGGGATTAAGAGGCTTTGTCTGAACAGCGTGGGCCCCAGCCTTGGCTCTGTCTCTGCCACAGGCTGGAACACTTCGAACACATCCCTTAACGCCCCCCCCTCGCATCTCCATCCCTACTCCTATAAAATGAGGATAATCTGGTATCTACCTCTTAGGGTTGGGGGGACCCTTGAAGCGGGTGATGTAGGTGAAGTGTTTAGTGGTTAGTACCTGGTACAGGCGAACGTCCCATATACATCAGTCATTATTAAAATAAAAGTGTGGGCCAAGCTCTGCACCAGGCTCAAGGAGTGATACAGCCTTTGCCCTCAGGAAGGTCACAGTCTAGGGAGAGAGACAGACAACAGGCCAGTGACCCCAGTGTAGGGTGCTGAGTGACAGCGAGGTGTGCAGGGGGCTCAGGGGGCCCAGGGGAGCAGGGACATGGCAACAGCACCCCCAGCCGTGAGCTGTCCTTCACTTCCTCTGTCTTCCGATAAAGATGTTTAGTTTGGCAAAAACTCTGTCCCTTTTGATTCCTTTCTGACGTAACGGAGGAGGCTGGCTGGGGCAGAGCTGACGCAGAGGGAGACAGAGGGGAGATGCTGGGGTGATCATGCCATTTCCCGACCCCGAGGCCTCCTCCACTAAGCCCGGATGGCGCGGTGGAGGGGCAGTGGAGGCGTGACAGGGTCCCCCCACGCTGTGTATAGAAGCCCCCCACGTCAGGAAGGGCTGGCTGATGCCTGCTGACAGCACTTCTCGTTTAGATGGACTCTTGGACTTTCTCCCAACTACTTAAACTTTTTGATTTGTTTAATCCCAGAAATAAATCATAAAAAGGGAACTTTCTTACCCAGTGTCTAGTATCTCTTGGCTCCGCGAGAAGCTAGAAATCGTGTTCTATATGATTCTTTTAGGTCTGAGGAAACAGTGGGTCACAATGTAGGGGGGGTGATTTTGCTCCTTGGGGGATATCTGGAGACATTTTTGTGGGGTGACGCTGGCATCTCGTGTGGTAGAGACCGGGGGTGCCGCAGAATATCCCATGATGCACCAGTCGGCCCCCACCACAGAGAATGGTCGTATCATTACCAAAATGTGAATCGTGCTGAGAATCTGTTCTAAGAGAATGCAAAGTAAGGGGTGTGTGTGTGTGTGTGTGTGTGTGTGTGCGTGGAAAAGGGCAACAGACATGGGTAAGGAGTGAAGGGGGACACTCTGTAGTATTTTTCAAGTATCTAAGAAGGTAACGAGTAAGGCTGCACGTTAGACTTCACTTTATTGAAGTCCGATTTGCTGGTCAAGTCAACTCACCAGGACAGTTTCGGATCTCCAAGGTCCCAAGGAGGCGATGGGGAACCAGGTCCGTGAGACACTGGCGGAGCCTGGAGCTGCCTAGAGGACCGTCCACTGTGTCGCTGGAGCCCATGCTTAACTAAGCCTCCGACGGCGGCCGGAGACTCAGCCTTCCGAAGGCCAGACGAGACCGTTCAGGAGTTGTGGGGTGGAGTGGAAAAGTGCCTGGAAATTATAAGTAGGTCTCCCCCATCCCACCAGCAACAAGCAAGCCAAGTTCAAAATAAACAGGATGTCCTCCTACCAGGAGGCAAGGATGACGCTAATTGGTTTGGAGGCCTGGCGCTGGACGGCAGGCAGCCCTCACTCCGGAGGAGCCGGGAAGCAGCTGCGGTGACACTGCTCGGCATCGGGGTACCGGGCGGCCGGGGCCACTGCTCCCCGTGCAGCACTTGCAGAGCAAGTGGCCTGGAGGCCTTTGCCCCATTGCAAATTTCTGGCAATTCCTCTCCTTTTGAAGTGGCTGGACATTCCAGGGCCATCGGATGCTGTGCAGGCTTCTTATCAAGATGGGTCTTGCTGGAGTGACTATTTATTTATTTATTTATTTATTAAAGATTTTATTTATTTATTTGACAGAGACAGCCAGCGAGAGAGGGAACACAAGCAGGGGGAGTGGAAGAGGAAGAAGCAGGCTCCTAGCGGAGGAGCCTGATGTGGGGCTCGATCCCATAACGCCGGGATCACGCCCTGAGCCGAAGGCAGACGCTTAACAATTGCGCCACCCAGGCGCCCCTGGAGTGACTATTTATGTTAATGTCTCCTGCTTGCAGGTACCCCCCCCCCCACGCCTGGCCCTGAGGACTCTTCCTTGCAGTCTTCGGCTGCAGGCCATTTCCGATGTGGGTTGTTTCCGGGAGAAATGCAGTCAGAGTGGGTAACCCTGCGTGGTGATGGGCGCCACGCCTCCCGTGTATCAAAGGGGCCCTAAATCTTGCTCAAGGCACTCTGTACCAGGCAAAGACCCCGTGTCTCCCACGGGGATTTGGATGGAGCTTAGGAAAACAATAGAGGGCTCTGTGGGCTAACCTCCACCTTTATCCAGTCTGATGTCTTAGAGAAGTGGAGGTGGTACCATTTTTGAATTAATTGTTTTAAGGTTTCTTGAATGTCTACTATGGTCTTGACAAGGCACTGGATCCTGGAGATGCTCAGGAGAGGTGGTGTTGAGAAAAAAACAGGTTAAAAAGACATACACAAGGGACGCCTGGTGGCTCAGTCGGTGAAGCGTCTGCCTTCGGCTCAGGTCATGATCCCAGCGTTCTGGGATCGAGTCCCCCATTGGGCTCCTTGCTCAGCGGGGAGCCTACTTCTCCCTCTGCCTGCTGCTCCCCCAGCTTATGCTCTCTCTCTCTGACAAATAAGTAAAATCTTAAAAAAAAAAAAAAAAGACATACACAAACTCTCACAGAGCCCGAGGCCTGTGCATAGGACACACAGAGGCCCTGCTCTCTTGTGAAATAAAGGGAATGGGGTGACGGAGGTGGGACGGAAGGGGGAAGGTGGGTAGCGGTGAGGTGAGAGCCCCAGGAGGAGTGGAGCACGGTGCTAATTTCCTTGGGTCCCCAGCAAGCCGTGTGATTCCATAGAATCCGGATGTGGCATCAGCAGTCCATTTCAAATGTCTTAGGTAAGATTTGGCAAACCATCGGTAGACCTGGGTGGGGACATCAGTGAAGGTGTTTTTTGTTTGTTTGGTTTGGTTTGGTTTGGTTTTGGTGGAGTCCTTCTGTTCTGCGTCTGGGCAAGCCATCAGGTTTGCTTCTACTCACAGGCCAGTTCTGGGCCATGGGTGCACCCCTGAAAGAAGGGTTGTAAGGAAAACTCTGTACTGGCAGGAAAGTGTCCGGCAGAAGTGTGTGGCACACGTTTGCCCTCCTGGGTAAGACCGTGACCCTCCAGAGCACCTCGCGGAGTGCGTCCGTCTCATCTGCCACCCATGCGTGAACTCTGCTGGGGTTCACCTCCTGTTAAGATGGTTCTTGTGCCTTAACCCTCATCCTGCCCCCAAGGAAGCTGTGGCAAAGCTCATGTGACAGGACACCTTGAGTAAGGGGACAAGGGCTGTGGTGGCCACCACACGGACATACTTCCTCTCCGCCAGACTCAGGGCTGTGTCTCAGTGCTCCTGTGTGTCTCTTCTCCATGAGAGATGGTGCTTTCCTTGGTCCTTGAAGATCTCCACGCACAGCTCCGTAGCTGAGACCACATGACTCTTTAGAGAGCCCCCCCAAACCCCAGATTTAGAGTGTATTGTTTTGCTTTCTCTTCTCTTATCTGTTCATTTTCTTTTAATATATTGAATTGTGGTGAGAGTCACCTTATTTGACATATCTGGAAGACCTACAATAACAGCTTCAAGTGCTTTGGCGATGTGGTTAGAGAAATCTTACCTTGGAGAGGATTTTAAAATGAATTTGTGGAACGTTTCTAAGTCACCTGCTGCTAAGCCTGCAGGGAAATCTCTTACCACCCGGGAGTGACTCTGGATCAAATATTCTCTGCTTTATTTTCAAAAGTAATGTTCCTTATTTATTTTTCTAAATACAAAAGCCAAACAATATGCATTATAGAACATTTGGAAAATATAAAGAAGTACACATATGAAAATAAAAATCATCTTTATTTCTCTGCCAGGGCCATAGTCACTGTCAACATTGTGGTGTTTATCCTTCCAGTCTTTTTTGGTCCATGTATAATTGATATACACTTGAAAATAAACTTTACAGATATACACCGTATATCTATTTTCTCTCTTCTCAGAGAGTTTTTCCTGAACAGCCCTATTTAAATAGCCTACTGGTCTCCTTCCATTACTTTCGGTCTCTGACCCTACTACATTTTTCATCATAACACTGACCTTTATCTTAATATTCAATATCCAATGATATTACATTGTATAGCCATTTGTTTATTTAGTTGTCTCCACCATGATGATGTGAGTTCTAGAGAGGCAGAAGCGATGTGTCAATCATATCTATATCACAAGGGCTTAGCAAGGTGCTTGGAACATAGTAGGTGATCAATAAAAATGTTGTGGAGTAGGGGAATTAGTGGGCTCTTACTCAAAGTATTTAGCTTGCTCTTGGATTCCGTGTTGTGCTCTTTCACTAAATATGAGACCCAGTGTCCTTACCTGATAGAGTGCACATTGTCTCTCTCACTACAGTCAGGTCCTCCTCCCCAGCTCTTGTCTACCGCTCTGACGATGAGTCTGTTGCTGTCCTGCCTCTGCTCGTGGGCGCCATGACACTCAACGGCTATGTGGCCATTTCAGGTGGGTGCTGGCCCTCCCTCGGGGAACATCGCTGGGCACCAGCAATCATGGTACATTGCTTGTCATGGGCTCATTTCCCAGGGCCTCTGCTGCCTCCTTCACTGAATACTGCCACCCTGCCAGCCACCATGGTTGCTTGATGCCGTGATCATTTCTGTGCCCTCACAACTTCTGGAAGGCAGGGACTTGATCTCTCCAATCATCTTGCGATTACCAGAGAGTTTCTATCATGTTCCTTTTTTTTTTTTTTTAAACCTGTATGTAGCAGTCAAGAGCAAGGGCTCTAGCATCCCGGGGACCTGGACTTGAGCACTGGTTGCTGAGTCCTAGCTGGAGAGCCTTGAGCCAATTATAACATTTTGGACCCCCAGATTCTTCATCTATAGAGTGGAATAAAACTCCAAATATCATCATTATTATTTTTAGGACATGACGAAGAGCCCAGTCCATGCCATGAAATACAACCATTACCTCTTGCCCTCCCTGCTCTTGAGCTTCACTCCCTAGCCACACAAACACCTTCTACTTTTCTGTGCTGTTCCTCACATCTGTGTCTTTGTTCGTACTCTTTTGCCCAGGGAGACCCTTCCCTACCCTCTCTCTGGCCACACTTCTACACATCTTCTAAGAGCCACCCCTGGGCCACCTCCTCAGGAAGGTCACCATGATTGGCCTGCCCCCCTTGAGCACCCACAGCCCCACTAAGGCTGTCACAGGTCCTGGTTGGTAATGGCTCTCAGTGCACAAGGCATGTCTCTATTTGAGTGTTGGCCACTTTGTGGCTGGGTAGTCTGTCTTCCGTGCTAGCTGATGAGCATCTTGAAGGCAGGGGCTGTGTCTTCTTCTCTTCCCTTCCTGGTACCAGTACCGTGCCTGGCCCTTAGAAAGCTTAGGAGTTTATCTGTTGCTTTTCAAGAAGTTGCATGGATTGGATTGAAGAGTATTTCTCTCCAGGGGGATCCTCTTGAAGTGGAGTGCGGAGGGACTGGGGTGGGAGAAAAGGAATGATGATCAGCCAAGACAAGCTGCAGAATCTACCCCAGTGATTAAGACGAAGACAGACACGGTAGCCAGACTACCTTCACCTTACAGACAGGGGCCGTTTGACCCAGGGGCTTCAGAGCGGCTTCACTTTAAAATGGAAACAGCTCACCCTTGCAGGGCAGCCCTTTCACGAGACCTGGCCCCATCTCTTGCTTTCTTTTGAGGATGGCCAAATTCAACATGCGGGAGGGACGGTTGCAAAGACATATGTGTCACACCCAGGCGGCTAAATGCTCCCGGCTCAAGACAAGACCCAACTGAAAGGATCAAAGCCCGCACATGGCCAGGCAGTGACAAATTTATGAAGTCCCGTCATCCACATGAAAACATTGTGTATTTTAATCTGCCCAGTGGAAATAAATCAATCTCGAGTTTCTCTAGAAGGAATTGCGAGTCAGCTACACTTCTCCGTAAAGATGCAAGGGATCTGTTTAAGCTGACTTCTACATCTTTGAAAGAATCAAGGTTTTCTTCCCAGTGGAGGCATCTAAGTGCACCTTTGTCTCCCCTTTTCACAGAAAATCTTGAACATCTAACTTTCAATGAGTATACAAGCTTTGTTATTACACTTAGATTTACAAACAAAATTGTTGGCACAGGAAAGCCTGTGGTAGGTAGGACAGACCACCCGTAAGTATGCGTATGAAAGCCCAGTTGGAAAATCTCCTTATGTCAGCCAAAAGTGTGACTGCATTTCTAAAAACTTGGCTGTTCTCTTGGTGGTCGAAACAGTGAACCTTTTTGTTCATTGAATGCTGAAAAAACAAGTATGCCAAAGAGTGCCTTTTCCTAAAGGGTTTCAAAACTCTTAGTTATTTTTGACTCTTTCTCTCAGAGCTTGAGAACATTCAATAAATGTGAATCAGAGATGTTTTATTGTTTTGTGTGTAGGTCGGAGATTTCAGGTCATGGCCAACAAGAGTTGGCCCATTTGCCGGCCATGTGCCTTACAATGAAGCCTCTTTTTGCCCATGTCCTCTGGCCACAGGCAGGGATGGATGCTGGATGTACCCGCTTCACTTCTTGGGCATAAGAAAGAGGGGTTTGGCCATTGGATGGGAGGGAAAAGAGCACAGTCTTTCATCCTAGAGAGTCCATTGTGAAAGGTGGCTGGCCGAGTCTCGAGCGCGGTCTGTGGTGATGGGAGAGAGAAGCTACGTCTCCAAACTGGGAGGGGACTGGTGACTGGAATTTCATGAGCTTGCTCCTTCCAACCAACTGGGCCAACAAATTCTCCAATTATTGTGTGTGACATATATAAAACATATATACATGCATGGTATGTACATATGTAATGTAGTTGACATATTCATGACTTCTATGTAATATACGATACTCCATATGCTCGTGGATAGGTAATACTTTATATAGCATAGTTAACATAATTTCTCTGATACATTTTTATGTTTTTGTCCTGACCTCTGGTAGACTGAAAAACATTTTTGAACCAGTTTTGTTTTTAATGAAAAAGTAATTTTATATACAAAGCAAAATATTTAGAGTATAAAAAGCTCTGCCATAAAAAATAACTCTCCCTTTCATCATAGGTCCCCAAGTCCTCTCCCCATGGCAACCACAGTCAACAGTTCTCTTTTAAGTGAATCCTTCCAGAGTAGGCTGATGCACACACATACGTACACGCATGCACACACACACACACACACACACACACACACCCCTTCAAACCATATAGCCAGACCCAGTGGGAGCACATCGTATTGTTCTCCACCTTTTCCCCTTAATAATTTATTTTGGAGATCTTTCTCTAATGCACACATTCAACTACCTTATTCTTTTTAATGCCTGTGTAGTGTTCAAAATGAGACGTAGCACAATTTAATGTACTGACCCTCACCCAAAGGCACGCAGCGCATTGTTAGCTTTCTGTTATAATAGATAGCACTGTTGTTTATCTTCCCTGTACAGATTTATCTCTAGAAGAATCTCCTAGATGTGGTTTATCAGTCTCAATGGGTATATGCATCGCAATTTATTATGATTGCGATTGTTGTTATCACTGTTTTTTATAGATATCCAAAGAGATCGAGCCAGTTTACTCACCCACCAGAGGGCCCAGAGCACCTCTTTTATTATCCCTCATAAGTTCAGGCTGTTTCAAACTCAGTCTGCCAATCTGATGAATGAAAATGCCACATTAAATGTGAAGGTTTTTAAAGACGGAGTCTTTACATCTTTCCCATAGATATTACAACATCGTGGATCTTAAACACCGCTTAGGCATCAGTTGGTCCAATGTTCTCATTTTATAAGTTGAGGAAGGAAGCTCAGCATGGGAATGCCCTCCGCGGGTCCCTGCAGCACCACCCCCGCCCTGCCCCCCACCAGTGCCGAGCCTGCCCCGGAGCTAATGTAGGGCTAACATAGGCTTTCAGGCCTGTGGAATCACTGCTCCTGGTGAGCAACATGAGACCAATTACTTGACTCATTGGCGAGCTACAGTTGATGCATAATGCTCACCTCATCATGCACTGCTCTTGGGAATACGGATCACATCCAGGCAGAGTTTGCCTTCGCACCTCTCCTCAGCGACTCCATACTGGAAGCTCCCTAACGGAGATAGCAAAACTTTTGACCGCGTGAGAGAATTTCTAAGAGGTTCATCTCCTGGAAGAGGTCATGCATCCCTTTATTGTCTCCGAGCCTATGATTGTAAGATATGAGTGATTGACAGCAGATCCTTCCTAAGGGGGAGGGCTTTTGTTTTGGGGTGAGGGAAAGGGAGTGCAGGCCGGGGGAGGGTGAGAAGTGAAGGCTGATGGCCTCTGTCTTAGTCTGTTCAGGCTGCTAGAAAACAAAAACAAAAACAACACCACAGACTGGGGGGCTTAAACAGCAGACATTTATTTCTCACATTCTTGAGGCTGTGAGTCCAAGATCAAGGTGGTGGCAGATTGGGTGTCTAGTGAAGGCCTGTTTCCTGGCTCAGAAATGGCCATCTTTTCACTGTGTCCTCACCTGGCAGAAGCAGCAAGGGATTTCTCTAGGGTTCCTTCGATCAGGGCACTAATCCCACTCAGGAGGGCTCCACCCTCATGGCCTAATCACCTCCCAAAGGCCCCACCTCCTAATCCCACCACATTGGACATTAGAATGTCAACATATGAATCTGGTGGGAGGGCCCAAGCCCTCTGTCTGCAGCATCTGGCTGTGGTCCTCTCTTCACTCGTGTTCTCCCTTTGGGTAAACTCCCTAATTCTTTCAAGCCTCAATTTCTCCATCTGTAAAATGGAGATAATTAGAGTATCCACCTCTTATGGTGTCCATGAGGGTTAATAAGGTAATACATGAAAAGCATTTGGCACTGCGCCCGATAGGTCGTTAAGCTCTGATCTATGAAGATGTCCACATCGGTGTTCTTTACAGCTCTCCAGAGCTCATCTCTGCTACGTCTTCATCCCAGCCACCTCTGACCCTCACTTTCTTTACCTGCACTTCTTTTTGCTTGCAGACAACTCTCCTGGACAAGGCATTATCTCAAATAGGAAGTGACTCCCTCCTGGAAGAAATAAGCATCGCCCCAAGAGAGGCAGGCAAAGGAGCCCCACCCTCCAGAGAAAAACCAAACCCTCTCTCAGTTGTGCTGAGCCAGTTCTAGATACTCAGGTGGTGTGGTGGTATATGGAGCCCCCGTTCATCATCCGAAGGCATCTGGGAGAGGGGTGTCAGGATTTATCTCAACTTCCTCAGAGCCAACCACCAGAGTCCTTTTTGTCTGTATTCAGAATGCTGTTGTTCTGAACTTAACTGACATTCTCCATTCATGTTTAATTTCAGAAGCTGACACCCTTGGAGATAAAGCCCATGTGGCAAGACAAAATGGCTACCTAGAAGGCTGGCTGGGATAAACAGCTTTTCAGGGCTGTAGAATTGCCAAATAGAAACTATGTCCCTCCAGTATTTTAAATCTAAAATACTTACGTCTTTTCTCTCTTCTCTAGTGATGGTAGTCTAATTCCTGAGTTTTTGGAGTTGGAGGCTGGTCGTGGTTCTTGGCTTTGGGTGCACAAAGTGTGTGTGTGTGTGTGTGTGTGTGTGTGTGTGTGTGTGTGCGCGCGCGCGCGTGTGTGTGTGTGTGTGATATTACCGTCTCTTCTTCTTAGCCATTCTCTTCACACCAGTAAGAACTGGCTTCCAGGAGATCTGGTGGTTTCTAGGAACGGTAGAGGACATATTCTGTGTGACCAGGTTGCAGGTAGGATTTCTATAACCTGTGTATTTTTTGGATTCCTCACAAAAACATCAGGTCTTTTTGACAGAGCTGAAACTGATGCTACATCCGCTCTTTCACTAGAAAAGATTCAATGTAAAGATTAGTTATAGGAACAATAGCCCCTTTTTACCTCATTTTTATGTTACACATTCTTCTAATTTTGCTAGAACTGCCTCCCCCCAAACAATCAGGGCTCTGTCAGAAAGCTTTCAACCATGTTCCAAGCACATTTTAAAAATAACACACACACACACACACACACACACACACACACCACACTCGCACACACACACACACCAAGCACAATGTGGGCACTTCACAGCCAGCTTCATCCATAAGAAGTCTCTAGAAGAATATAATTAATTCTTGTTTAATGAAGAGCATGGGGCATGAGGCTGGGGGTTAACAGATCGGGCTCTAAAACCCGCAGTGCCCCCTGCGGGGGTTGTTGCCTCTCCAGGTCCTGTTTGCTCAGCTGTGTCGCAGGACGTTGGGTTGTATGATCCAGATTGGGGGTGGATTCTCTCCACCCGTGATGTATCCGAGTTCCAACTTCATGCTCCTGTTGTTCTTTCCTGATGTTTTCCTTATTGGTTTATTTGCTTTTTTTTTTTTCCTTTTCATTTTTGGAGATTTCTAAAGCAAAATAAGAGAAGAAGTAACAACCATTCTATTCCCATCACCTCAAATGAATAGCCTGGTGTTATGAATCCGGAATCTCTTTCTTTCCTCTTGCCTTCTTTTAAAAATCATGCTATTGATATACTAAATGTGATATATGTTCATTTTAAGCAAAAACTTTTACACTTAATGCAGAATAGTACAAAGATGAAAGTTAAAAAAAAAAAACACACATGAAATCCTACTCTCAGAAACAAAGATTCTTAGTATAAAGTGGACACCATTTCTTCCCTGTCCACATACACACTTATTGGTAAACATATTAGGTGGATGGATAGAAATCGCTTATAAAGATGGTTTTAGTCCGTACATATTCTTTTAATGACAAGTGCTTAGATTTAACTTTGAGTATAATAAAAGAAAATCTGAATTGAAACAGAAGATTCTGTTGGAACCACAGGGGGTTTCTGTACCTTATGAAAGATTATTTTCTAAAGGAATTCTTTAAGGCTAAAAATGTAAGTTTTAGGCGATGAGGAAAGAATTTATTGGCTGGCGTAACTGGAAAGTCTAAGGAGAGGCTGTTATTCTAGATGGAGCTGGATCCAGGAATGACAGGGGAATGATCAGGTCTCTATCCCTCCCTTCACCCATGGCTCTTGCTGTTTCCTTCTGGTTTGTTTCATGCCTGGCCCAGCTCCCTGCATGGGGTGGCACACATCACAATGGGCAGCTCCACTTACATTATCATGAAATAGAGATGCTGGAATTCTCAAAAGACTAGAGTCATTGCATCTTCCTTGTTTAACTATTTGTTTCCATCTTAGTCAATATTCACTGACTTCCTGCTCAATAAGATGGAACATTGGCAGTTTCACACTTCTGCCTCATCTCTTTCTACTACATACCAATTTTTGGTAATTACTATGTTTACATCATCCAGATTTATAACATTTACCTTTAGCATCATAATTCCTGTAGTTGTTGATCTGACAGAAAAATGAATTCAGCGTTCACTATCAGTCATTTTAATATGGTTCTCCAATCCTGATATCACTATTTTATCATGATTGGTTGGATTTTGTATCAAGCAGCTTTTTCAAAGTTGTTCATTATGACTAAATGCCCAATGGTTTTTCATGTTTGAGAGGGTCTCATGTTGCTTTTATACTTGGATGGTATCTTAGATAGGTAAAAATTTCTTGGGACACACTTCCTTTTCTTTGGGTATTTTGCCATTGTGCCAATGTCTTCTGGCTTTGAATTTTGCTAGGAATTCTGAGGCTAACTTGATTCTCCCCCACATTTACAGGGACTTATTTTTTAACCTGCTTTTTTGCTTGAAGAATTATTTCTTTATCCTTTAAATTTAATAATTTAAAAAGACTATGTCTTAAAGTATCCTCTTTCACGTTTTCCTGGAATACTGTATGCTCTTTCAGTCAGAGGATTTGGGTCTTTCTTAATTGGGGGATATCCTCATATGCTATATTTCTAAATGTATCTTTATCTTCCTTTGTATCTTCTATTATGGGGCACCAATTATTTTTATGTTGGATTGTTTTTTTCTGACTTCTATATTTTTTAGCTTTTTTCATTGTTTTCCCATCTTTGTGAATTTTTTTAAAACTCTGTATTTAGCTTGATTATTTCAAACCTCTGTATCAGTAATATGAATTCATATTTTAGTTCATGTTTACCATTTCTGATATTCTTCATCTTGCGGTTCCAAGTTGCCATCTATTGTCTTTTTGTTGTCGTTGTTTGTTTGTTAGCTTAAAGTTATTGTTAGGTTAAAGAACTTTCTTTACCATTTCTTATATTTTCGTTTAGTATATTGTATTTTAGATTCCAGGATTTTCATTTGCTTCCGTTTCTCTGCTGAGATTCCCCATCTTTTTACTAAGACTGTATATTTTTTAAAGTCCTTAATCATATTTTTACTAGATGCTTTAAAGTTTTCATCTACTAATTCCACCATTTGTGTCAAATTGGGATCAGTTTTAATGACTACTTTGACTCCTGAGTATGGGTTACATTTTCCTTTCTTTTCACATTTAGTTTTGCCCTGTTTTGTTGTTATTGTAGCCTGAACATTGTGGATGATATATTGTAGAGACCTGAGATTCTGTTATCTTCCTCTGAAGAGTGCAGAGTTTTATTCTAGTAAGGAGTTAAATTACTAGTAATTATCTTGAACTTGTGGAGGCTTGGATTTATACTTTTTAAGATAGGTCTGTTTTGGTTGTGCCCTTTGTCTAAGGGTGAATCTTTAGTCCTAGGATGTAGTGTTTATTCCTAAGAATGGCCTTTCTGGGATTTCAGTGAAAAACCTGAGGTATTTGCCAAGACTCTGTAATTTGTCAGGATCCAAGCTCAACACTCTGTCACCCTACTAAGGTCAGCCTTTTCAGGCTTCCAGCTGTTTCTTTCTGCTAATCCTTGAAGTATCTCTATCCATGTGCAGTTCAGGGGTCAGCCACAGATATGGGGAAATAATATATACATATTTGGGGGGCTCTCCATTAAGGCTTTCTCAATTTTCAGATGCTCCGGCAGCTCAAAAATTCATCTTCAAACACGTCAAGCCAGTAAGTTTGTAATTTTTCTGCTTGAACTTTGGCCACTCAGTACTCTGTGGACTGGAGAGTTTGTTCCCTCATGGAAAAAGTCATCTAAGCATAGCTCTTACCCAGTGCACCTCCATTTTTCAAGGGCTGAATCTCTCCCAGTTCTGCCTGATTTGAGTTGCCCTCTAGCATCTTTAAATAGTTGCTTTTTATATTTTGTCCAGAGTAGGGGCAATACGAGCTACTCCAACATTACTGGACTTGAAACTTCATAGGAATGTGATTTTAAACAATATCTATTCTGTACCATTAGTTCCATCATAAGTTATTACTGTCCTCATTTTGCTTCCTTAAGCCTGAACCTCCATTTTTATCTCACTTTATGGATTTGATATTTTATCTTAGGATTATTACTTTTTAAAAAAATGGTAGAAGTTTCCTTTATTCAGGAGCACTGCAGACACCAAAAAAGGTTCTTCCACATTAAGATGGTATTAGCAAGAGAATAAGCCCTACTTGGCAGCATGGCTGAGTTGTTTCCAGTCATCTCCAACTGTCATGTTGCCCAAAGTTGTGTTATCATTGGTTCCTCCTTCTATATACAGTTGTATCAATTAGGACTCCTGATGTTGCAAATGGCACAAAATTGGTCTTGAGCATGAGAAGGAAAATGATTGAGGTCCATGACTGAAAAGTTCAGGGATATGTCATTTCACATGAAATCTGATCCAGGAGCTCAAATGTTGTCCCTAAGACCCAGTTTCTTTCTCTTTCTCTCTTATCTATGACCTTGGTACACTGTGAGTTCCATTCTCAGCAGATTCTCACCTTAAGATGGAAAGATGGCCCACCCAAGGCTCACTTTGGTCTGGATTCAAGTTCAGTAGGAACAGGAGGGACTGAATGTCTCTCAGTAAGAGCCATTGACTCTCACTAGCTCTGACCACAAAATCCCTTATTCTTGAATCAATCACTGTGCCAGGAGAATTTGATCTTCTCATTGGCAGGCTTGAGTCAGTGGCTTCCTCCAGACACACAGCCAGAGTCAGCTCCACTGAGCCATGTGGACTGATGGTGCAGGAAGTAATTTCCCAATGGTAAACTACAATAGTGTCAACAAAGCAAGCTCACTGGACTCTGGAAGACCACAGAATGACAGGTGTTCTCTACGACAGAGTAATGTGTTAGGTGGTTGGTTGGTGCTGGGTATTATTTTAAAAATCAAAGGTCCTGAATAAGGACCAACCTGAATAAACTTCCAACTTTTATGCTCATCAGTTGACTTCAGGGTATGTCTCAGGACCTATATAAGAACCACCCTGGAAGAATCCATGTGAGTCTCCCAAGCAGGCAATCTGAGATACTCACAGAAAGGTGAGATGTTCCTGTGGCCCAACTACCATTTATTTTCTGCAAAGATGAATCATTCAAGGTTTTTTGGAGGTAAAAATAAGTGTTTTTTAAAATTTTATAAAATTAAGTAGAAAATATTTCTTCTGGGAGTTCAGATCAAACATGCATTTAAAAATATTTGATATTCTAAGCAGAAATACAATGCGAGGGTCCATGGAGACTACAAAGGCCTCCGGTTATCTCAGATCATTCTTATTTATCTGATTTTTAAAAGAACTGAGACTCTATTTTGGTACAGTCTGTTTGTGCAAGGTTTTAAATCTTTAGAGAAATATGTAAGAGAAAAGGATTTGAGGACCCTATCTGAAATTGTTTTTGGTAAACCAGGCAGAATTAGAAAGAATAGATTGAGCTCCTTTGCTGTATAACATGAGAGAGAAATTCTCTGTAGGACAGAGCAAAGCTGGTTTGGCTGTATTCTTTCTTTGGGGCACTTCACTTTATGGTGTCTGTTTCTTGTCACTTCTCAGGTTATCTGGGAACTTTTAAGGCAAATGTGTAGACTGGTTAGTTTCTCTTAATCAATGTAAGCATCGTTTCATCCTTAGCCTGGATTGTGCTGTCCTGGTAGATAAAGAGGTTATCATCATGTTATTCTCACATCTAACCTTTAGAAGTTAAAAACAAAAATTAAAAAAAAAAATCCACATCTGAAGAGTTTCACAGATCTCTTATCCCAGTTTGATGTATGGAGGCCAGTGCTCAATTTGATACTTTTAGGATTAAGAGCAGGTTTGAGACCTTCAGAAATGCTTTTTCTTCTTGAGTGTCTAACCCACATGTCTGGGATGTTTCTATAATATTCTTTTTTTTTTTTTTTAAGATTTTATTTATTTATTCGACAGAGATAGAGACAGCCAGCGAGAGAGGGAACACAAGCAGAGGGAGTGGGAGAGGAAGAAGCAGGCTCATAGCGGAAGAGCCTGATGTGGGGCTCGATCCCAGATCGCCGGGATCACGCCCTGAGCTGAAGGCAGACGCTTAACCGCTGTGCCACCCAGGCGCCCCCGTTTCTATAATATTCTTAACTGGCACACTATCCTCTGTCCTAGAGGTCAAGAAGAAACCCAATGACTAATTATTATTTTTACAGGCCTCTACAATGAAGAGTCTCAGGATTGGGGGTCCCTCACAGTTGAGGGAGGTGCAGATCTGGGCATCTCACTGCATGCTATGAAATTCCTACCATTTTCCAAATATTATTTGTACTCAGTTGTATTTAAAAGACAAATATTTCACATATGTAAAAGATAAGGAAGTTGGAACCTGAAATTTTAAAAGCAACCCCTAGCAAGCTGCCCATATCCAATGACTCATGAGACTTCCAGGGGTACCAAGGGTTGCCTGCAACAGCTGGGGGTTGGAAGGTGTCAGCTGAACCTGCTATGGTTTCTGTCCGAGGACTGTGCCATTTTGAGGGCATCCTATCACATGACCCACTTGCTTTCTGGAAAACGAGAGATGCCACACGATGAGGAAGCTGGCATTGCAGGACAACTGGGAGCTTTTGCACTGAGAACTTGAGCAAGGTGGCCTTGCAAAGGCCCTTCCAGCCTCTGGGCCTGCTCCCCTCTCATCCAGTCTCTGAACCACAGCTCAAGTGAGTTTGAAAAAGCACAACCTTGACCTTATGAAAGCCCAGAAGTCACCTTGTCACTGCACAATTACAACCCTTCAGGGGAGCTCCCTGCTCCCTTCAGGATGAAGCCCAAATTCCTGTGTATGCTTTGCGAGACCCTAGCAGTCTGGCCCTCCTGGCTCTCCAACCTCTTCTTGGCCACGCCCCTCCCACCTGGAGCTGCAGATGGGGAAGGTACCTTGCCCTCTCCCCTCCTGTCTGCTCTGCTGGCCCCACTGCCTGGCCTTCTGCCTCCCTCTCTCTACCCTCCCACTTATCATAAAGCTCAGACATTAGCCCTCCAGGGGATCTCCCTGATACTCCCTCCCTAAAACTTGAGCACCTCTCCCAACTCGCTTTCTGGACTGAGAACCATTTTCAGTACTGAACCGTCTTCAGTACTGCATCCTTAGGGCCCCAGTATGGGGGGGGGGGGGCGGCGATGTGGTAGATGCCCAGTAAATATTTGTCGAATGAATCTGAGCATACTTTACAATCCTTTCATAGGTAGGGCTGGGGGACAGAAAAAACAGTTGAGAACTGTTTTGTTTCCTTTTAAAAGAATTGTTTCTGAGAGTGATATCATTGAAGAATTTCCGTGTGTGTGTGTGTGTGTGTGTGTGTGTGTGTGTGTGTGTGTGTTTAACATCCTCTGGTCTCTGCCATCTTACAAGGGTCTCTCTTGATTTGTGGCTCTCAGGACAGAACATCAGAGAACAAAAAGCCCTGGGAACAGTTCATTCAAATTTGAGGTGGTGGAAACAATTGAATGGACTTCTCAAATTATTTATAAATAGTGATAAAGTATTTTCTTCTAGTTTTTTTTTTTTTCTCTTAGAACATCTTGTCTGAGGGAAGTGGAGGAGAACCTGGAAAACTGTCCCTTAAAACATCCATTAACTGAAAAATGGCGTTAAAGGAATATATCTGCCTTATGGAAATGTAGTTGAGCCATCATGCATCCATATGGGATGCATTTTACTCAAGTCAAAAAGTTTCTGAAGGAAGGAATCCCATAAATATACAAACTGCTTTATTTTGTTATTCAACTCAATTCAAAAGTGCTACAGGGAATTTAATATGAGAAGCACTGGCTTTTGAAGACCACACCTACATTTTTATTATTGTTGGCATATTTACTGAAACATGTAGCGTAGATGATTGATTTATTTCCATGCTGTTTTGCTGAGCTCATGTTTAAGTCTTGATTTCTGTTCAAGGCTGAGCTTTGTCTCTGGGATTTTAGTCGAAAGATATTTTACAATATAGGAGTAGATCTGTTTTGCCCTTCATTTCTATAAGTAGCAGAACTGCTCTTGGAACTTCCCATTTTATGGGTAAGGTGTTAAAATTAGATTGTTCTAGAAGATCTTCTGAGAGTCTCTGTCTCTGAAGTATCTCCAAGTTGTCTTTCCCTCACTGGCTCTGAGCCCCAGGGCAGGACCACCTGGGTCACAGTCATAAACTCACATGACTCTTTGATACGGTGATGGTCCTAGGATGCGCTACCCACCCAAACATAAAAATAGATCTTGCAGGAGCATCGTCTGGGTTCAGAATCCTAGGCTTGTGTGAAATTTGCATGTGGCTCATACTTGCTGCTCTTCCTTTGCCAATGCTGGAGCTCAGTGCAGTTGGAGACAAGATAAGACGCTGGCCAGCTGAATGGAAAACATGGAATAATATGAGTATCTCACCACTAAACTCAGAGCTCTTTTCACCAAGTCTGAGCCACCTCTGACATGACCATAGGTCCTTGGGGGAAAGGCCCTGGACCTGCATCAAGTGAAGAAAGTATTCCAGCAAAGTCACATTGTGAGAATTCCTCTCATTGAAAGAAGCTCTTTGTGGAAAGGAGGGAGGGAAGAAGGAGGGAAACTTGGAGCTTAGCCCAATAACTCCCCTGCTCTTCTCTTGCAAAACAATCCACCCAGGCTCCAGTATCCAGAGACCACTGTGATCCCACATCTTCTCTTTGTGGACTCTCAGGAATGTCCAGGTTTGTCTTAACTGTTGGTCTGACCCACCTCGTCTTCAGGCTGTTGTGAGCCTGGGAATTTTTAGGCAATAGCCTTCGCTAGGAACTCTTAGACCTTGAGGGAGGGAATGATCAAAACACCTGTTCTCAGGAGGCTTCCCCAGAGAAGAGCATCTCACTCAGATGATAGGTTCAGGAACAGAAGCGCCTAAGACAATAATCTCTCATGTTCAACACTGCCTGTGGAAGCTTCTAGAGGAGGCACTGTGGTGGAGATTGATGTACATTGACATTTGTCTTCCAAAGTGTCCAACACTCCATTTTTCCTCCTGGACTGGCAGTTAATCATTCCTTCCTTGTGTTGAGCACTAAATGAAATAGTTGACTTGACTCTGGGAGCCGTGTTAGAGAATACATACTAAATATGAGTGTGTTCACTCTCTGAATCCCACGATAAACAGGTAGGGAGGGATGGGAAGAGAGATGCAGTGGAGCCACCTCTGACATGGTAGATACTTATTTCCTAGTCCACATTTATTCGGTCACTTGTTCACTGAGAGAGGATTGCCCTTTTCTTCCTTTCCTGCCCTAATCCACTCAGCTGCACTCCCAAGCCCTTCAGGTTAGCCAACAACTGAATGTGTGCTTGGTGTTACTCCGCTCTAAACCAAGTGGGAGACTTCATGATGGTGGAGTGCCTGTCTGTTTCAATTACTCCTGTACTGCCCATGCCTACACTATTTACTACAAACATTTGTTAAATGAAATAAAATATTTAGGAAGGATTTACATGAGAAATTAAAGTGATGAGAGTAGATTTCTGAATGGTATTAAACGGGTGAAATTTACTTAGTAGTTGAGAGAGTGAGTCCATCAGCTGAACATGACCAAGGGCAGCTTCCTGGAGGGTTTGGGATTTGAATTGGCCTCTGACAGTAACTTGGAAGACAGGGCCTGAAAGACACGAAGACTGAATAAGTAGAGACAGGAAATTATAAGGAGTGGTCCTAGAATTCTGGGTAGACCAGTTAACTAAGAAAGTTAGTACAGCAGAAGTAGAAAAAACACATAATTAACCAAAAAGTTAGACTAAATTGAAGTAAAATCTTGTATTTCCAAACTTTTTGGTCCCTTTCTTTGATATTTCTTCTTCTTCTTTTTTTTACTCCCAGCACCTACCCTCTCTGGCTTCTCAGTTATGTGCTAGGCTTCTCTTTATGGAATTTTCCATGGGTTAGAAACCTATTGGTTGAATATTCCTAGGTAGGATCTGAGGAGGGGCTCGGGACATGGTATAATTCCTGAAATGGGGGTTCTCAGTGACTGAGTTGAACTGAGTCCACTATCTGCATGAAATGTGATGCAAATTGTTAAAAGCAGGTGCTTCATACTGTGTGGGCCAAAACCAATGTGAATGTGCTGTGATTGAATGTGACTTCTATATTTTTTTTTTCAAGTGCATATTTATGGGGGGAAAAAGAATCTTACTTTAGAAAAAAGGAAATCTCCTGAATGAGGGTTGCCAGTTGGGACCGATGGGATAATTCACATCATGAAGATGGCCTCGTTATCCAAAAAGTGTTAACCGGTGGAGAATGCAGTCAAGTTCAGAACATTTCTCAGGGTTCTAATGATAGAGCAAATGCAATAATCAGCAGCACATTTCCTGCATTACTATGCAAATCGCACTACCACGAAATTAATAGTTGTCATTTGTTGTGTTTCCTGGTTTCTCTTATCCCTTTCATTTTGGTATCAGAGATTAAGAAAAAAGGCATACTTCTATTATCAGTCAACTTTTGACTACATGTATTTTCACTCTTCTTGGCCAACCTCTAGTTCACTGACACAGACTTAATGGAAAGAAATGATAGTACTATTAAAAAATAATTATGGACTTAAAATAGCAAGCGCATTCTTAACCACCATGGTTGTAAGGGAGATGGGTTATGATTAGAACCTTGAGAGTAACTATGAATTATCTTCCTTCTGCTGTTTGGGGGGGGGCAGAGGGAGGAGTACACATGGATTCAGAATTATATTTTTCCTTTTTTTAAAATTATTTTTGGCTGGAGACAGAATTTAAAGATAATTTTGCTGTGGCATGCTCTAATAAGCCAGTTTAATAGCTTATCAGTGATTCCCAAGGTGTGTGGGAGGGTGAGCTGCGTTATCAGAATGAGCAGGGGGAACGTTTCCATGTAAAGTCCCCAGGAGATTCTAACATATAGCTTAAGGGGGACCATTCCCATCACTCCTTGCCAGTATAAGCAACTTCCTCTGGGTTACATAATATTCTTTGGGTATCTTGAGGATATAGGAGAGCTGAGAGCTACCAGCTTGAATGGATTTTATAGCTAAAAGAACCAGGCCACTGCTACTTAATATTCGGGTCTTATAGGATAAGATTGGCTGCTGATTATTGAATATTGGTTATGTGCTAGGTACCTGGCCAGATGCTTACATCCAGTGTCCGGTCTAAATCTTGTTCTCGCTCTATGGATGAGGACATGGAAATTCAGCAAAGTGTATGGTCCAAGATTTCAGCGAAGTGGCTCTGTAGTGATGTGCATGCTAGCTTTTCTGGCTCCAAAGCTAAACAAGGTCACTGTCAAGTCCAACACCTGGGACATGGGCATCTGGTTTAGCCTATCACCCTCTCTTTCTGTCTCAGAGTAGCAGCACCCTGACTCTCCTTTGGGGGTCATTCCCTTCTTGCTCTCAGTTCCTCAGCTTGTTCTCACCCACCAGCTTCAGGGATGGACAACTTTCCTAGCTAGCAGCCCATCTCACAGTGGAAAAGTATACCCCCTTCCTGGCCCAAGGCCTCTCCTACATTGTTGCTTATTCATTTAAAAATGCGCCCTGCTTAAACTGATACGTACCTGCCATACCGACCTGACTGTTGGATGCATCCTCAGAACATAGAAATAGTACGGCAGTCTGGGCTTGCAAAACTATAAAGGCACTTTGAACAACTCCATAGTTCAGATTCTATCATCCATAAAATGGACAGTCAATGTATTCTCAGCCTAC
Organism: Ursus americanus; assembly: GCF_024610735.1. Lineage (NCBI taxonomy): Eukaryota > Metazoa > Chordata > Mammalia > Carnivora > Ursidae > Ursus > Ursus americanus. The sequence goes on from NC_142132.1 coordinate 10,472,942, forward strand.
TTTCTATGGCAATTTTGAGAATAAACTTACATAGGAGATACGGAAAAGTACATTAAAACACTCCCCAAGGTAGTTATTCTATACTATTCTTTGTAACATCGGATGGGGGGTGTACTAATGGGGCTGAGTGATGAGCAGCTTTTTATACTAAAACCATTTTAGGCAGGTGGTGGTCTGAGGTCTCCCAGGGATGCTAGTGCGGGATAGGGGTCCTTCTCTACCCCAGTATGGAGGACAATCACAATCTGGATCAAAGCCCAGAATCCTAAAAACTCTGTGCTCCAAATTTTCTGGAATGTAGAGCCCTCCATGGATGTGTTACCATAAGCAAGAACAGGGTATCAACACGAGTGGCTCTCTCTGGCCTGGGGTACAGCTAGCACAGGAGACGGTGGAGGGTGATGGGATCTCCTGCCCCCACCACAGTCTACATCTCCACCCCTTTCTCCCTTATAGAGCAGATGAAAATGCAAATGGGTATGAATTGGTCATTAGTGACTAACTGGAAATCTGCTACATTTTTAAAAAATCTTTAAACTTTAACAGCATAACTGTTTACACATAAACTTCAGCACCAATTCCTTGAGATGTAGCTCACAAAGGAATTTGAGCCACCAGTGGGTGGTGACCCTGCAGTTGAGGACTGCCCATGTGGGGTGGGAGGTAGAGATACGCAGTAGGAGAGATGGGGCCACCACGTGTCAAATCGTCTGGGAACCTGCTCCTTTTCAAAGATCAAGAGTGAACCTCCATTTCTTCAGCTATGAAACGGGGGTCGTATTAGGACTGGAGACAATGTATGGAAGCATCTAGCCTGCAGACGCTCAGCAAATGGAAGCAAATCTTACTTTATAAGACATAACAGTGGAGCACTCTTCCAGGTCTCAGGGACTCGGGAAGCATTATTGAGCATCGGGTTTTTTGGGGTGCATCCTGCTGGGGTGCAGGGAGAAAAATGGAAAGAAACTAGGCATCTAATGCTTGTTCTCCTGGAGCGCCCCACGAATGGGGAAAACAGACACAAGCCTCAGGAATTCCACTATGGTTAAATGTGGGCAAAACCTCCGTGGAAGGGCAGAGAAAGTTTCATGGCATGGGATTTGCAGGGGAGGGGTCAAGGGATTGAGCGGAGCCAAAAGGCTACTGTTGTGATGCTTCGGAGTTTCCTTCCCTCTTCCACAAGATGTCTGCCATTCTACCTTCACACACTGAGGGTAGTGCAGGAAAAGAGGTTTTTGTTTTGTTTTGTTTTGTTTAATCCAGTTTGGCTCCTGGGAACACAAAGCCGTTTCTTGGCGCCTTCCCAGGGAGCAGAAGAAACTTACAAGGGCACGACTGCCCTGATTACACCGCGTTTGAGACCTGCGCCTCTGTCAGGTGCATGTCTGTTCCCTGGCCGGATGTAAGCCAGTTCAGCCTTTCTTGCACAAACAAACGCTACCAGGCAGCGGCGTCACACACGGGCACGTAAGAGTGCCAGGTTCCTTTCTTCCTTTAAGAATCGTGGCCCTTAAAGAAGAGAAGGAGATGCTTTCCTTCCGTGTGGCTGTAACAATGGAGTTGGTGACGAATGGCCTCCCCTTCCGGCTGCTGCCTGCCCCTGGGAAGGTAGTGTTATCTTGCCTCTTTTGTCTGGCAGGGCTTGGCCTGTGACCTGGGAGCCCCAGAGCTCTCTGGGAGCATCAGCTTGTTGAGTGGCTGCCTAATGTGCAAGCTGTGTTGGGACGACGTCCAACCCTTTGTCTTTCCTGAAGCTGCACAGAGCAGCCTCTGAGGCTAGAGAAGACCTGGCTCCGTCCAAGCCCCACATGGAGGAAAGGGCTGGAACAATGGCTCACTTGGAGCAATGATCCACGGTATGGTTGCCAGTGTCTGGTCCAGAGGTAATGACAGTTTGTGCGAGCCCTTTACTCAGGAGCCCTATAATTAACACGCCACCATGAACAGAATTGGGCTTGGATGGCCTTTCTCCTAAAACTGGGTCAGGGCAGGGCGGCCCCAAATGTAGACAGGCATTGTTAAAATATCGGGACAAATAAAAGCTCAGAGTGGTAACAGCCCCACGCTCTTCTTACTCAATCGCTAAGGAAAAGGGACTTGCATTGTTTGCGTGCCAACAGGTTGCCCGCTCTATGCTAGACACTTTCAATAAGTTACTCGATCCAGGCTCATAACGATGTAGAAAGTGGGTTATTATTTCCACTATGTAGGTGAAGCAGACTCTCAGAGGTTAAGAAAGTTGCCTGAAGCAGTTGCATTAATAAGCCCACTAGAAGAGCCTGGTCCAAACTCAACCTTGCCAGCCTAACACCATTTTCATATGCTCCCTTCTAGAATAATCTTCTGTGAGGACAGAAACTAGGTTTGTTGTTTTTATTATTGTTCCTTCTGTGTTTAGCCCGGTATCAGTTCTTCTTAAGTATTTGTTGATGATCAAAGAGCTGCTTGTAGCCATGATCTTGGGCCAAGCATAGCAGAGAAGGAGCGTGGGACCCTCCCACGCAGATGCTGGAATCTGGTAGATGAGATGTCCGCATTTATTGATCTCCTGCTGGAGGAAAGTGCCATGTTGGGAACCGCAGTGGGAGACAGACAAGGCGTCTGCGATGCACCCGCCTAGGGGCCACCTCTCACGTAGAAGGGAGTGGAATAAAGGTCGAAGGAGGGTCCTGCCTACAGGACCTGTCTCCACTCTGTGAAAGCCAGAGCGGTGCTACACTTACCGCTTTTCTCTGTGTCAGCTCTCGGCGGGACGTCATTTGAAGAGCAGATGCTGACTCAACTATAACCAGCTCCTTGACTTGGGGACTTGGAAGCTGAGGGCCAGGTGATTTGCCCCAACCTGCCCAAGACCACCCCACAGTTAGTGGCAGATCTGGAACTACAGCCCACACCCGAGGAAAATCTGGGGCCATCTGCATTGCACCCTTCCCTTCTGAGCATCACACTGCAAGCCTCCTCTCGGTGAGCCGTGGCTGCAGAAAGACCCTTCTCAAGCAGCACGACAACCGATCTTTCTTTTGAGAAAACCCAAGCCCTCTTTTGATAACGGTTACCATTAACCCATCTGTGGAGGGCTTACTCGATGCCAGGACTGTTCTAGATGCTCTCTCAAGCCTTGTGTCACTTAATCCTGGTAGAAAACCTGTAGGAGAAGCACTGTTATCACTGTTTTGCCGACAGGAAAACTGAGCCTCACAGACTTGCCTGTGGTTGACCTGACTGAATTCCAGCCTGGGAAACCCTGGATCTCACTGAAAGCTGCTTCTCTCTTAAGAGTTCACTGAACACAGTAATAACTCGGCCATGTTTCCTGTACATTGTGCATTTTTTTCTGGTTATAATATATATATATATATTTCCATCTAGTGAGGCATGCCTGAAAGAGCATAGGCCAAGAGATCCTGTTTATTATTTAGGCAACAGTTTCAGTGCTGACTTTCATATGAACCTTATCAGTGTCAAACCAGAGTTTACTAACACTTTGCTGACTTATAAACAGGCTCCCACACGCTTACTTTCGTGCTTATACAAAGAAACACATGTAAACATTTCAAAACATTTCTGGTGGGCAATTAATTTTTTTTCCTTTGGGAAAATATCCAATTGATGATAATAATGAGGCAATGCATATTTTGGAGATAAATAATATTAAAATGGGTAGCTTTGGCCTCTTTCAGGGATTTTGGATGCTTAGGAATTGTCATTAAATATCTGTATACTTAGAGATCCGTTTTTCAGCATGGCCTGAGGAGTGTGTTCAGGAACTCGAGATGGAAGAGGGGGACCAGTCATGAGGGTTTCTTTTGTTTATTTGGAAACTCTGTGTCTTCTGGAGAACTGAAGACTTTGGTGGGGGGGAGGGTGGGGGAGAGCTTCCTTGTTTGCTCTAAGCACAGTGCTGCACTTCTAAGAACCTTCTCTACGGCTACTTCCAGATTCCTTCCCTGCTATTTCTGTTCTCTTTTTCTTTTTTCCTTCCTCTCTCATCTCTGTGTGGGAAAGGTAGATTATGAAGCTAGTGGGGGGAAAAGAGGAGACTGTTTCTCATAGTTTATGACCCCGGTGCTTCCGAAAGGAGAAACATTCTCATCTGAGCATCCTCTCTGGGCCTGCTGTCCATTTTGAAAGATGTCTCTTCCAGGAGGAACCCCTGTGTCATAATAGCTTGCTTCTCTCAAGCTACATTAAGATAATACCATTCCGCAGTCGAATACCATTTCTCCAGTTGAACATTTTTGGCTAAGTGCTTCAAGAAAGACACCAACAAATTCAAATCCCTGACCTGTAGGCTTGAATGTTGCATAGCAATCATCAGTTTTGAAAACCTCTCACCCTCGGTTCAGATGGAGAACTGGAAAGGTCTTTAAGACATTCACTACCTCTCCTTTTTTTCCTGGAATATAGTAGGATTCGCACTTCCTTACCCTCTTTGAGGCCAAGCATGACTGTGTGACTTGATGTGGCCAGTGAAATGTCAGTGGCAGAGCAAGGAGCCAGAGGGTAATTTGCCACTTTCTCTTTCCCTCTACCGTAGCAACCAGCAACGTTCCATCAGTCGAAGATGCCTGGTCATCTGTGATGGGCACATCCTACCTAGTATAAATACTGTGTGGGTGGGAGTCTAGGCCCAGAGGTCTGTCTGTGGGGAATTCCTTGGCTGGGTGAGAGTTGCCTTTTGAGGTTCCTTTCTATTCTAAATTCCCAATTACTGTGAAATTTGAAGGTGGAAGTTAACTTTGGTGTTTCACTGCATGGTGTCTCTACAGAATATTTTCTGACTCATAGTCAAAGATCCAGACACAGAGTTGGTTCCTGCCTCTTATGAGCTATTATTAGCCAAATATTAAACCTTGTTAGCCACGTAGTAACCTTTCCAAACCTCAGCCAAATCATTTAATCTTCCTGAACCCCGGTATTGAAAATCCAAAAGTGTGGTAGGCACCAGCCCTGCCTATTGTACAACATCTTTGAGGAATCTTTAGTCAAAGCAAGATGGTGTCTCTGAGGTGGGAGGCAGTATCCTCATTCCACACAACAAAGATGCATCATGACCACCAACTCCTGTTCGCTGGGATGGGTGGTCCCAGGACTGGTGTCGGGGGTACATGCATCCTGATTGGGTCAGGGGCTCTGCTCTCTCACCGGGTGGAGTAGACTCTTTCTGAACTCAAGAACTGGAGCCCCCGTCTCCTCTGACTGGTGCTATCTGAAGTTGGGCTCGGTTTTACAAACACAAGTTATGCCTCTTGGCTCATATATTTGCAAAGCTCCCAAAATATCTACCTCATTTGGTTGTTGCTTTATAAAATGACATCTAAAGGAACATTGTAAGGCCAGAAGGGTCACACAAAAGGTCCTACGAGAGCCCTGGTCCTTTTTCCATGTCAGAGGGCTCCAGATCCCCTTCAGTCGTTGGTCCCAGTGCGTCCTGTGTGTGAAGCTTCCAATCGCCAGAATCCATCATTCTGGCCATTTCCTCATCAGTGGGAGGCAACGCATTTGCCAACTTCTGAATACCTGTCTTTCCCAGCAGATAGATTCCTTTTCTTGGACAGATCCCTGCTAATTTTTATTAAATCAGTCTTTTGCTGTAGAGTAGGTGCTGAGCTTTGACTAATTTTTTAGCCCTAAGTAAATGTTTGGACATTTCAAGACCACCCCCCCAAATGGCTTTTCAATTTTGACATGTCTTTTCAGTGCAACATTGTTTCCATTTTCATATACTTAGCATCACAGAGAGACTCAGAATAACTCAATTCTCTAATTCTTTCATTCTTCCCTCTTTTCCTTCCTCCCTCCTTTGCTTCCTGTCTTATAGCATTCTGACCAGCTCTTTGCTGACCCTGGCTCCTTCGGGGAAGCCATTCGCTGGTCATCTTCCAAAGCAGACCCTGAGAAGGTGGTGGTAACCCCCATAGACTCATCCTTGGAACAAGCACCCTTAGGACAGGTTCCCTCCCCATTTGGGAGTGCGGTTACAGAGCTTGGCAGGGACGTCACGCTGAAACTGATTCATTCATAAGTCTGGCCACAGTGCACAGAGAAAAGCCCTTTCCCTGCCCTGGACCCCCCGACCCCAGCCAAACAGTTTCAGCTTATCTCTAAGAAGATTAGAGGACCTCTGGCTCATCGCTGGCTTTCTTTCGATGCCAAAAGGCCTGGCCGATCAAAGCTGACATGACTTCACATAGCTAGTGGCTTATCTCCTGCCTGTCCTGAGACTGCTGACCTCTCAATTAAGGTTTTAACAACAGTTTCTCTTTGGGGAGGAAATGCTCATAGCATGGAGGACAGTTTACACTACCGGCCTGCCGGTCCTGACCCCACTGGCTGGGCGGCCTGTCGTGACTGCTTACCATGCAATTAGGGGATATTTTTCAGTTCCCTTATAAAGAAAAAAATGTTATTTCTACCGAAAATATCTCCAAGTGTCCTAAAGCATTCTATTTTTCATATCTAATGAGGTGACAGTGGAATTTGTTAGATGAAGATGACTTTATCAAGCTTTCACGCTAACATGCCTCTCAAATCCAGAGCCTTGTGGGCGCGTGGAAGGAGACATGGGTAATCCAAAGCCTTGAGTGATGGATGCATTTTCGTGCATTCCTTTGCTTTCTCATGGAGACCAGCCCGTCACCCCCTGTATTGTGTCAGCCTTGTTGAAGTTTTGTCAGAAATATGGCCTGCTAGCTTGAAAGTTTTAAGTTGATCAAATTGAAATTTAAAGGCAAAGAAAAATATTTTGTACTGTATGGTGACTAACATAATAAAAAAATATTATTATAAAAAAAAAGAAAAGAAAAATATTTTGTACCTTGGCACTGAAAATTTTCCCAAAAGTTGTGAGCTTGTTAGGTGAATGTCGTAAACTGGTGAATTATGGGGGAAATACAGATTTTTTTTTTTTTTACTAGAAGATAAATTCCTTTTATTGGATGTTTGTGCCAGTGACCTTGGAAGAGATCATAGACTTATACAACGAGTCTCTGCACTCAAGAAGCTTCCATCATAATTAGGGAGGTAGACTATTGCAATAGACCAGAGCTCAGGTTCTAGGCAGACAGACCTGGGTTTGAATTGCAGCTTTGCTCTTTATGATCTTCTGCCCACCCCCAGCGTCTCAGAAAGATCACTTACGTTGTGAGTCTCTGTTCCTTGGTCTTTAAAATTGGACGAAGCCTCCTCTGTGCTTCTCAGGGTTGTCGTGGGTATCAAATGTTGCCCAGTGCATGGCATATGGTAAGCAGTGGGTGAAAGGCAACTGCTAGTTGTTTCATTATGATTGTGTAAATTCTGAAAAGTTTGTTGTAAAAGAGGGCGTAGAATTTACCGAAAGGCAGGGAGGCAGGAAGCCCTTCTTGGAGCAGAAGCAGACAGGAGCACAGGCTGAGCATTAAGGGGACAGCTGGTAAACCCTCAAGAGCCACTTGCTGGCCAGTTGATTTTACGCTTGCCTTCCCAGGCTTTCATACCTTGTATGCCTGCCCGGCCTGCTGAGAATTCCTGAGGAAGCCACGAAGTTAGTTTTCTGTATTTGTTACAGATGAGGGCCAGTTGTCATTTCCATCATAAAATCCATGCTTCCTGGATCTAAAGCTTGGAATTTAAAATGACATGGGGCTTAAACTCTACTTAACACTTTTGATTTAAAACCTTCTCAGAGAACAAGAGTTCTTAGTCCGCGTGGCTGATAATACCACTGCAGGCTCTTCGAAAGTGACTTCTGTATCTGGCTTTGCACAGCCTTTTCAGTGATGAATAGCTTTAAACAAAAAGTCATAAAAACCCAACACTTTGAAAAGGCAAGTGTTCGGCCACATTTGCATTCTCTGTGGAGGAATGACTGGTGGGTGACTTGAGAGGTTTCATTTTCCTGCATTTTAAGGATGACTTTCCAACGTGGCTATTTTAGAAAAGGACAATTTAAGCAGAGGAAGGAGAGACCTTTTAAAGGCTTCTTTCTTAGCCTCCAGAGATATCTATTTAGTTCATCAATATTTTTATATGGAATTTTATTTTAAAGATAAAAATGTGTTATATACAATATCAGTAAATGTTTTGTCTTCTGGCTTACACATCAAAGACTTCCTACAGCTAAATATGCAACTGTTAGTGGACGAATCCAAAAACATTTTATTTAAAAATAACAAGATCAATATCCCACAGGAAGTATCTGAGGGCCAGGATCACCGAGGAATTTTAATTTTTTGTTAAAAAAAAATGATTGCTCTGATTTCAAATTTGGAGAGAAATGGAGATGTGAAGACACTCCAAGAAGTTCCCAAGAGAAGGTTAAGAATTTGAAACACTTGTAGGAAGTGCTCATGTCCTAGTTGAAAATCTAAAAGCTCCCTAGTGTTGAGTAGCACACAGAAACCCTTCTGTGTGGTGTCTGGGTGAAGGTGATGAGGATGGGGGAAGACGATGGGCCTGCATCTTCAGTCATCTGCAATTTTGATTGTGAGCAGGAGGACAGGTCTTGGAAGGACCAACCTGGGGAAGACCTCTCTTCCTCTTCTGGACAGACACAGACATCTCCCAGAGCCTTTTCATTTTCCAGAGTCCAATGAAGATATCTTCTGACCTTGGGCTAGCTTCATAATTGGATTAAGGTTCTCAGAAAAGCTATCAAAAAATATATATAGACAGGGCTGGGAAGGGAGTTTAGTTTCATGACTGGTGAATTGGCTTCCATGGACACATGCTGGTCACAGGGGCCTAAACTACTCACAGACCCTAGAGGATTTCTATCTACTGGCAGAGATGTGAAAGCTAAGGTAAGCTGGCCATTCTGAGACAGGCTGAAAAATAATGACGACATTGAGCAGCTCCCTCTAGACTCCAGAGACAGAGTCCACTTCCCCACCCCAGAAACTAGTCCAGACTGTGGCTTGCCTTGACCAATAAAATGTGGTAAAAGTTGTGTAAGTTCTGGGGTCTAAGCCTCAAAAAGTCTTGCAGTTTCTGCCTTTTCCTTCTTGGAATGTTCCAGCCACTGCATGAGAAAACCCAGACTAGATTTTTGAATGTAGAGAGACCGTGCAGGAAGAAAGGCCAAGCTGAAGCCAGCACCAGGACTCCGGGGCATGTGAGTGGGGTCCCCTTTGTCTCTCCAGGCCCAGCTAAGCCACTGGCAGACTGAAGTTGCCTGCAATGAAGCGTGAGCCCAGGCACAACTAACAGAACGTCTCAGTCAACCCACAGAGTCGTGAGAAACAATAAATTATGGTTCTAAGTGAGGGTCTGCAGGCCAAATCTGAGCAGGTACATGTTCGTGTCAATAAAGTTTTATTGGAACGCCACCACACTCATGCATTACATACTGTCTGTGGCTGCTCTTGTGCTCGACAGCAGAGTGGAGTGGTGACAACAGAGATCATACGGCCCACAAAGCCTTGCTCTTTGCAAAAGTTTGCCTACCTATGTTTTAAGCCACTAAGTTCTGGGGGTGTTTTGAAATGCAACAATAAAAAACATATAGACTTGGTGTATTAGTCAGTGTCATCTAGAGAAACAGAACCAGTAGGAGTTGGCTTACATGATAACAGAGCCCGAGAAATACTAAGCTCTACAGCCAGCAAGCTGGAGACCCAGGATTGCTGATGATGTAGTTCTAATTTGAGCCTGACAGCTTGAGAACCAGCAAAGCCAATAGTGTAAGTTCTGGTCCCAAAATCATCAGTCCCAAATCCGAGAAGAATGAGCCTATGTTTCAGTTCAGTTCTAAAGGCTGGAAAAGACTCACGTCCCTGCTCACAGCCAGGCAGGAGGAATCCCCCTGTGCTTGGGAGGGCCAGCCTTTTTGTTCTATCCAGGCCTTCAGTGGTTGGATGAGGTCTACTCGAATAGAGAGGGCAAACTCTTTTCTTCAGTCTATCAATCCCAATGTCAGTCTCATCTAAAACACCCTCACAGACACACCCAGAATACATTTAGCCAGATATCTGGACACCCCCTGGCTCAGTCAAGTTTACCCATAAAATTAACCATCACAGTTGGTATCTAAAAGTGAGGTGCTATAGTAACAAAAACCTAAATTAATGACATTGGCTGTGGATGAGGAGGTGGGCAGAAGATGAGAAGGATGCCATCAGCAGCAGCTGGAAAGAAGGGGCAGAAACTTCTATTGGCAGCAGGAAACAAGAGAAACCCAGGCTATATAATGGTGGAACAATAGTCCCAAATAGTCCAAACGGCCACCCAAGGTAACTTGGAAGATAGAAAATTACATGTTGAATTCATAGATCTGGCCAAGGAAATCTCTAGACAGAATATTGGGAGTGCCAACTGCCTTTTCCTAGCTGCATCTGATAGCATGCATGAAGAGAGAGAGGAGCTAAAGGACCGCTGAGTTTAGCAGCAGAATATAGAGGAAATGTACAAGGCCCGGGACATGCTGGATTAGAAAACAAGACTGTCTCGCATTTCCAGCATTTCCAGCACACACTCCCCACCCCAGAAAATAAAACATTCTCCAAGTGAAACAAGGCAGAGAACCCAAATCCATCAAGGTTGTGGCCGTGAGGTCCCTTATTAGGACCTTGGAAAACTTTAAGCTTATGCCTAAAGGAACCTCTCATCTAGACAAAGGGCTTCTAAGAATCTTAAGAGGGTATCCCACAGCAGGTCCACAGCCCAGAGCAGAGAAAGATCTGTCTCAGAAAAGAATAATAGATGTGGGGCACCTGGGTGGCTGAGTCGGCTAAGTGTCCAACTCCTGATTTTTGGCTCAGGTCATGATCTCAGGGTCATGAAATTGAGCCCTGAGTCAGGCTCTGCTCTGAGTGTGGAGCCCCCTTAAGATTTTCTCTTTTCCTCTCACTCGGCCCCCTCTACCCCCTGCTCATGCTCTTTCTGTCTGAAGAAGAAGAAGGAGGAGAGGGAGGTGGAGTGGAAGGGGGAGGGGGAGGGGGAGGAAGAAAAGGAAGAAGAGGGAGAAGAATAATGTGCTTATGTGATTTTGAGGCCATAGATTCAACCCCAATCAGAATTAAGGGAAATTGACAAAGTTTTAAAGACACTGTATTGGTGAAAACACCCTCAACTTGCACTTACATGGCAGACACAGTTGTAAATGAAAACAGCCTCTGGGTCACCAACTTTCTAAGGGAAGGAAGCAGGCAGAGGAAAAGCTATTCAACTGCAAGCATGTGCTATTTCCTAAAGAGAAGGAAGGACGACTCAGAAGGCAGAGCCAAGGGGCGCCTGGGTGGCACAGTGGTTAAGCGTCTGCCTTCGGCTCAGGGCGTGATCCCGGCGTTCTGGGATCGAGCCCCACATCAGGCTCCTCCTCTATGAGCCTGCTTCTTCCTCTCCCACTCCCCCTGCTTGTGTTCCCTCTCTCGCTAGCTGTCTCTCTCTCTGTCAAATAAATAAATAAAATCTTTAAAAAAAAAAAAAAAAAAAGAAGGCAGAGCCAAGACCCAGGGAGAAGAACCAAGAGCCAAGGAGAATAGCTTATGGAGCAGCTTTACTATGGACTGGATGTTTGGGTCCCTCCAAAATCCCTATCTGGAAGCCCTAATCCCCAGAGAGGCAGTGTTTGACTCTGGGAGGTAATTGGGTCTGTGTGAGGTTATGGCGATGGAGCCCCCGTGATGAGGTTGGGGCTCTCATAAGGGGATGAAGAGACTAGAGCTCGCTCTCTTCTCTCTCTGTCACGTGAGAATGTCATATACCAGAAGATAGCCATCTGCAATCACGAGAGCATTCTCACCAGACACAGAATCTGCGGGTGCCTTGACCTTGGACTTCCAGCCTCCAGAACCATGAGGCTGTGAATCATGTTTGCTGTTTAAGCACCTCCCCCCGCCCACCACCGTCTGTGGTGTTCTGCTACAGCCGCCCTCACTGACTGAGACCCACTCCGAGGGACAAGTGGGCCCTAATGGAATACTGCTCAATTGCAAATTGGAAACTGGTGCCCGGCTGGATGTCCGAATGCCATCAATCAGCGACTGCCATGTGCCTCCCATTCTTTCACTTTTGAATGGAAATATCTACTGTGGTGACACACTTTACCAATTATGTTTCCAACTTGGGACAGATAGGAAGTCTCCTTGGTTGACAGTTTTCGATTCCAGAGGAGCTGCATCTGAAGAAGGGCACCTGAGGAACTACAGCCGGGGCATCTCGGCTATATTTGCATTGAGACGGTCAAGACCCTGGACTTTGACACAGAAACCGACCCTATCATGAGATAAGACCCCCAAGGCAGGGAGTGAATGCGTTTTTTGTGTGGGGCCAATGAAAATAATTTTCCAATCGTTCCTATAGGCAATCAATCCTATCATCCCTTATACTGAGGCTGACCTCGTGACTGCCTTTGGCCAATAGGTTATACCAGAGGTGACATTAAGGGCTCTCAGGGACCTCACAGCATCCTCCTTGGCCCTCTTGGCACACTACTGCTCCACGATAGAAAGCCCCAGCTCAATACCGAGTGACAAAGGATCTCATGAAGAGAGAGACACAGCCAACAACCAGCACGAAGACCCCAGATGTATGAGTTAGGCCATCTTAGTTAGGTTGACTATGCAGTCAACCTACAGAGCCATGAGAAACAATAAATTGTGGTTTTAAGCAACCATATTTTGGGGCGGCTTGTTACGTGGCAAGGAGTAACTGATACACTTTCCAACTAATTATTTTTATGTTCACATTCAACTGAATGAAATTCAGGAAGGAGAACATGTTTAAGCTTGCCATTTATGGGAAAGTAATTATTGCATACAAATTCCAGTATAACGCCTTTCTGTTCAAACCTATCAGAATCATAGGCACTATACCAACGAAATAGAAATCCAAGATTGTGAAAACGTATTTGGATCCAATAGCTAAACTGAACAGTTCTAACCCACAGACCAAGTCCCTTTATTTTTATTAGGAAATATATACTTGGATATTTATTCTTTTAAAATGACCACAGGGACCTTTCTTCCAAATCAGGAGCAAAAGTTTCCATCCCAGAACCTACCTGGGACAACCTAGAGAGACATATTTAGCTCAGAAAATACTGGTTAGCCACACAAAGTGAGAAAGCATTTCGGTCAACTCTAACGACATTGTCAACACAGTGAAGGCGGGGAAAGAATTTGGGGTCATTGTTTTAAGCACGGCTGATTGCAGTACTTGCTACTAGAGAATTAAAATAGAGCTTGACATTTGAACAAAAGTCTCCATGAGCGAATAGAGCTTTCTTCTTCTTATTGGAAAAAAAAATGTATAAGCAGTGATGAATTTCCTTGTCACTACATTTTAACAGAATGAGGGCACATCGAAGCCATAGGAATGTGCAGGCGGCTGCTGGGGGTTTCGTGTGTTTACTGGCATCCTGCCCACCCCTGGAACTTCTGTGAGTCATTTTGGTTTGTGTCTCTGTTTCTGTTTGTATGGAGGGAGCTTCTTTCCCCACCCAGGGCTTGGCGCATTTCAGCCCCAGGCTGCTCTTAGCCTGCAGGAGCTGATAATGCTAGGATTAAATACCCTGTCAGAGATTCTCCTAGTGTTACTCATTCTTCCTTAGTAGGGTTGAAAGCGCAGCTCTGCTACTGACTGTGGGACCTTGGGCAAGTTATAAAACCTCTCTGAGTCTCAGCGTCTCATCTACGGAGAAAAAGAATCCCGGCCCCTTACAGGATACGTGTGAATGTTAGAGACGACCTGGGTACAAGACCTTGATGGCACCTGGCATGTAAGGATATGTCTCTTATGGGGTTTTTATGTGAACCTAATAAGTCAATACTTGTAAAGCTCTCTAAGCATTGGCTTGCACACGGTAAGAGTCTGTTATATAAGATAAAACTTGAGATGCTGTTGTAAGCAGTAGATGCTGGACCTCCGGGAGTTTGCCTTCAATTGTGTCCACGAAGCACAGAGTCAAAAACCTGATCATTTACGACCGAGACCAGGGTTGAAATGCAACTGTGCCCTGGTTTCTGTGTAATTCCCACACAGTGGATGCCTGCTGTATGCGTCGCGCTGAGCATTCTGGGAAGCACAGGGGAGGGCGTAAGCATCAGAGAAGGAGAGCTTAGCCAGCCTTTACCTGGGTGTTCCAGGACAGTGAGGGCCCACTCGGCATTAGTTTGTTTGGGCTGATCCAACAAAATCCCACAGACTGGGCAGCTTATAAACAACAGGCATTTATGTCTCACAGTTCTTGAGGCTGGAAAGTCCCAGATCAAGGCACTGGCAGCTTCAGAGTCTAGTGAGGGCCTGCTTTCTGGTTCATAAATGGTCATCCTCTTCTGTGTCCTCACTTGGTGGAAGGGCCGAGGGAGTGCTTTAGGGTCTCTTTCGAAGGACACTAATCCCATTCATGAGGACTCCACCCTCATGACCTAATCCCCTCCCAAAGGCCCCACCTCCAGATACCATCCCATGGGGAGGGGTCCTGGAATTTTCAACGTATGAATTTCAGTGGGACACAGTCCGTAATGACATCCATCGTCTTTTCTTCCACCTGTCGCAAGGGGTACAGTGTTGGTGGGACTGCCCATCAAAGTGTCTTCCCTTCTCTGACCAAGAGGTGGCCTCTGAACCATCTAGACCAACCAGAAGCTCTCTTTCCCTGGGATCGGAATCTTTGTCCCAGTGATACTGAGCCCCCACCGGACACTCTGGTTCTGACCACTCTCTGAAATGGTATCAAACCTCTGGTGAAACCCCTAGAAATATGTACATTGATCTTCTATCACAGGCCCTGATGATTCTTCAGCTAGGAGTTGGAAGACTGGTTTCTGGGGACCACTGGTCCACGGCCCGATTTAAAGAATCCCAGGACAATCATATCCTAAACCAGTGTTTTTCAAATTGGCAGCTGGTTGATGAAACAGATGGTGGGTGGTAACCAGAGCTTTCAAAGATGAGCTAGAGTATCAGAGGGGAACGGAGGGGAGTGAGATGGAGTGGAAACAGTGCAATGCAGATAAGGTTAAGTGTAGTGTTTCAGGTACATTTCAGTCGTTTATATGAGCGTGTGCTGACTTGCAAAGTAAAATGTAAAAAAATTTAATGTATTTGGTACTGAGGGCCTTGGCAAAACAACAAACTGTGAGCCCATGCCCTGAGGTGTGTTCCTCAGCCCCCGGCCCCCTTGTGGATGCTCCTCATCACTGAGCATGGGGAGTGGGGGTGGGGGCGGGGGCGCTGCCCTAAATGCTCCGAGCTCTGCATTTGACAAATAAGAAGCTGGCAGAGAAGGCTAAATGCTCAGGAAAACTGGTTGTCAGAGTGGGAGGGCTGCACAATTTGGACCCAGTAGAAACCACACGGCAGAGGATCGAGGGGTGGGGAGCTCGTGAACGGGGACAATGACCTGGCAGGTGCACACCTCTGCCCCTTCTTAAGACCAAGCGTTCATTCCCTCTTTCAACTCACATCTCTGAGATGACCGAAGGGCTCCCAGCATCCTGGCTTCTTTCGTTCCTGCAAGTTCTGTGAGTGCAAGCATGTGAGCCGAACCTCTGGTATCACATTGAAGGAGGCAGAAGTGGACCTTGAACCCTATTTGACCCTTCATTGGGCTCTGGGGTTCTCCCTGTCCCCTGGGACTCTGGCACTTTCCAACAGACTTCCACTGCTCTGTCTCCTCAGCTGGCTGGCTGTCTTTTTGACCTTTTCGGGCCACTCTCATTCTCTGTGGTGACAGAAGTTCCCCTAAGATCGCAGGGACGGCAGAGGCCCATGGCTGGTGTCCATTACCTGGGAGGAGATTCTGGCCTGGTGCGCAAAGCTGCTGGGAAGAAACTTGATTCTTCGTCTTGTCCACATGCCCCAAACCCACGGCGGTGCTTGTCAAAAAGGAGACTCAATGCCTCCCCTTTGGGACACGGCTGTTCCTCATCACGAGATAAAATGAAACCCTGGTGTGGCACAGCCTGGAAACCTCCGCCCGATCTTCCTCACCTGCTGGAGAAATCTCTGTCCCCATTGACTGAGGCTTGAGTGGCGAGCAGGTGGGTCTGATCCTTGCTTTGCCTGCTGTCCAGAGGATCCAGCTGCCCTTCTGGGGGGCTCTTAGGAGGAGAGGGAGAACTGTGGGAGAGTGCCCTGGATCAGGGTTTGTTCCCTGTAACCTGACAGTAAGGCGTTTGCTTCACTGTGGAAAGAGCCACAGGCCAGGGCCATCAGCGAGACGCCCTTTGTGCCAGGGCCGAGCTCACCCTCTGTAGAAAATGACCTTTGTTCCCTCTTTCCGTCTGTCTGTCTACCTGAAGCCTTCACATGGGAATTTATATGTGCTAGCTGAGTAGAAAAAGGATGAGTATGTTTGGGGGAAATGTTCATTTAATTTCAAAAAATTTAATTTAATGTTTAAAAATGTTAAACCACTCTTAATGCACTGAGTGGGTATGAGAGAAAGAGAGCTAGAGAGGTTGTTCTAGAGAAGTGGCATGAAGAGGCGGAGAGAGCTGGCATCTGAGGTTCATATTCATAAGATACGGGCATGACTCCGGGCTATACCGCTTCCATCTGCCTCCGAAGTCTACCTCTGAACCTCAGTTGAATTCTTCTCTGACACGGATGAAATGACAAAAGCCAGCTTGGGTTCGGGAATGCTTGGGTGGACGCCTACCACGTGCTGGGTCACATGTGGGAGTGTCTCACATACGGGAACGAATGCTCGCCATGCGACCCCATTGGGTGGAGTCATGTCCATTGTGCAGGTGCGGTTATGGGGAGTACGTGTCAGGAGTTTTGTGGGGTAGTCCTCTGGACCTCCTGGACGTACATCTCTGCTGCACCACGGTTGCCCCGGGCTTGTCGTAACTGTGAAAACAAGGCTGTATGCCATTCATTCATTCATTCATTCATTCATTCATTCATTCATTCATTCAGTAAATATGGTTGAGTGCCTATAATACGCCAGACCCTATTCCAAGGTGGAGGTATGTTGGTGGATAAGACAGATAGGTCCTCTGCTCTTGTCAAACTCCTCCCTCTTCTAATGAAAAGAGATGATAAACAAGCCACAGGCATAGGTAGGAGTAAGTGCTGTGGCTAATATAAACTGGCAATGGGATGGAGTGAGTTCGAGGACCATTACTTAGAAGGCACACGGCCTTCTCCAGAACAATAGTGTGAAAACACAGGCTGGATCGTACGGACTTTAAGGAACAAATGTGCTCTTCCAAGGCCTTGGGTGCCAAGTGTCCTGCGACTCTGAGGCTTATCTTTATACCATTCCAAGCTGTTTACTGCTAATCCGAGGTATTTTTGTTCACTGTGATAGATACGTGTCTTAATCTTCGAAAGAAGATCAGATAATGAGATTAAGACAGGCCAAGAGAGAGAACAAGATACATGGTTTCATGCCAATTTGAATCCAATTTAGAAAGAAACATAAAGCATAAACCATGATTTTTCTAAAATGAATAGCCCGTGTCTGTGTGTGTGTGTGTGTGTGTGTGTCTGTGTATGTGCGGGCACGTGCGTGTGGGCAAATGCGTAACGTTTCTTCCCATTTCTAACAGAAGTTATTCTGTGGCCACAATTCATCAATGAGC
Organism: Ursus americanus; assembly: GCF_024610735.1. NCBI lineage: Eukaryota > Metazoa > Chordata > Mammalia > Carnivora > Ursidae > Ursus > Ursus americanus. The sequence goes on from NC_142132.1 coordinate 10,490,455, forward strand.
TTTGGCTGTCATCCTTTCCCCATCACACCATGCCTGTTGTCCCTGGGACTTAGAATCCCTCAGGAGCTGAGGACCGAGGACATCAGGGTCAGGGTGTGGGGGGTACTCAGCGGCAGAGCCGGATTCACCCACTTCCCAGACCCACAGCAAGGCCACGAGGCCCCGTGTCTGCCATCACACAGGAGCAGGGGAGAGCCCTCAGGGACATGCCCAGCTCAGGTCCTGTCTTACATCGTCTGTGGCCCTTAGGAATCATTTTCTGGCTGTCTCAGTGTCCCTGGCAAATACCCAAGAAGAGTGTGGGCAGCGCATCCTTCGTCTCACTCAGCAGTTCCCTCTGTTCTGTCCTCTGCTGATGGCACAGAGAGGGTTTTCACGCTACACGGGACCTGAGAAATCACGTTGCTCAGCAGTTTGAACAGATTTATGCATTTAACTATTTAATTACTTAATGGGTTTTTGACCATCAACCCCTTTGTTGGAACAAAATTTCATGCAGAGTTCTAAAAATGTGAAACAGATACACGTTGGTCAGGGACCCAGGATCCCTGCTGCACCCCCCCCCCCAGCCTCCTCTCCCTTTGGTAGCCTCTAGGGAGGCCCTCAAAAGGCCAGAGCTCTTCTCAGAAGCCCAGTTTGGAAAACCCCCATCTCATCCACACCCCTTCTTGTTCTAGAAGGGCTGCAAGGAGCAAAGGGTGCTGTTTGCATGGGGAATTGGTGGAAAATAGGTGCATGAGTCAGTGCAGGATACCGGAAAAGCAGCCCACTGGTGGCACGAGGAAGGCTGCTCCGGGGGGTTGGGTCGTGGTGGGAGCCAGGGATTGGCCTTGAAGCAGGGTCCCCACTGCCAAAGAGCTCCACGTGCATCGTCCACAAGCCCCAGGACTCACGAGCAGTGGTGACAGCTGGGTGATACGTTTCTCCCCAGGTGCTCTTACGTATGTTATACGTTTTGATATTTTTCTTTAACTGGAAGCGGTCAATCTGGTGTTTGTGAGGCACAGAGAATGGGTCCCCTTCACACTGATAATGCTCCCGGCCTCGGAGTGTTGCAGACAGGGCGCAGGCGTCACGCTCAGGCTCATTCCGACATGCTTTGGGCTTCATCTGACCCGAAAGGCCACCTGGAAAGGGTTTGGTCCCAAGGATCACTGCAAGTGAGACAGACTGGGGGAAAGTGCCCTAGGTGGGGAGGCTGTGTGGCCCCGAGGAAGTTTCCCAGCCTCTCTGGGCCTTAGTTTTCTCATTTGTAAAATGAAGTCGACAATAACAGGGCCTACCTTGCAAGGTCAAACCCTAGGAAGTGCTTCGAACAGTGGCCAGCATACACTCCGGAAGTCCCCAGAAAATGCTGGCTGTTGTCACTGCGGCTGCCTCAGACCTGGTAAGGCCTCTTGTCCTACTTCCCACCAAAGGAGGCCAAACTGCGTGGTATATAACTGCCCGGAGGGCTGTCTTCTAAAGGCCCTTAGGAAGAATTTATAGGAGAAACTTCCACTGTTTGCTAATAAGAAAGGTGCTTTCTGCTGAGCCTTTCATCTGCATGTTGTCATTTTTTTTCTTAAGATTTATTTGAGAGAGAGAGAGAGAGGGAAGGGGGAGGGGAAGAGGGAGAGAGAGTCTCAAGGAGACTCCCCACTGAGCACAGAGCCTGACGCAGGGCTTGATCTCAGGACCCGGAGACCATGACCTGAGCCAAAACCAAGGGCTGGATGCTTAACTGACTGAGCCACTGAGGCACCCCTGCATCTTGTCCCTTAAATCTCACGCCGTACCATTGAGACGGGACCACTGAAGCTCTGTTTGGGGGTGAGGAAACCAACACTTGGGGAATTCTAGGAACTGGCCCAAAGCTACACCGTAAACCGGGGGGGGGGGGGGGTCAGGACAAAAACCCCGGGAATTCGATTCCTCTCTGGTTCTGTTTGCTTGTTGTTTCGTAGATTTTATTTTGGTTTTGTGGATTCAGGAGACAGGGGCACCTGGGAAAACAAAACAGCGACCATGCTCAAGAATGAGATGCCCAGACTCTGGGGAGGGAGCAGCAGGGCCTACAGACAGGGGTGCGGCTCAGGCGGGCACAGCAGCCTGCCTCCCCCTTCGGGGGGTCCCAGGAACTAGGCCGGTGGGTGGGAGTCCTGGCAGCCAGGGGGGTGGGGGGGGAGGAGAGGCCCTGTGACCGTGAGCAGAGCTGGGCGCGTCTTTCTGTCCAGTTTAGCACATTCCGCCCTCCCGCAGACGCTGGAACGGAGACCCTGCTCCGTGGCAAACCAGCCCCGTGGCCTTCGGCAGACCTCGTACCCTCGCTGCAGTTTCCTTTCCTCCGTCACAAAACGGGAACATAACTGCTGGCGGCCAGCGCTCTGCCGTGCGGTGTTATTTAATTACGTTCCGTAGGCGGGCCCTCTGTGCTTGTAACGCAGATGGGTCCCCGTCCTGCGTGCCATGCAGCACTACGGGAGCTGCGAGTTCACGGACTAGGAGAACGCCAGATCTCCGCACGGTTCAAATCAGAGCAAGTGTTGCCGTTTGGGCTAGACAGACTGTACAGTGTCACCATAGGCACTCTTGAGCTGTTAAACTCTCATGTTTTGAGTAGAAATACTTGATTGTGCTGAAGGCTGATTCACAACCACACTGTGGACGGAAGAGAAAGGAAGCTTGCTTGGAAGGGGCAGAGGGCAGATTCGAAAGTCTGAGGAACCCGGATCATTCTACAGCACGTGATCCCCTGGGGGCATGAGACGGGGGCACAAAGGAGGAGTGACGGGACGTGATGGCTTGGTGCTTGTCCGTCTTCCTCCTCCTTGCAGCCGGCCGTAACACTCTGATTGGTGCCGTCTCTCGGGATCTTTGTGGAATTGTAGGGTAGAAACGGCCGGCGTTGCTCCTGTCTTCTCCTGCCTCTGCCTGGGGAGTGTTGCCGGTTCTCCCCGAGGAGGCAGTTGCCAGGCTCTCTCTGTCTACCTAGACTGCACACCCAACTATAGCTGCCAAGACGACAGTTCCCTGGGAATCCTCGTGCTTATCCAGTCTTTGTAAAGTATAGAAAAGCATCTCGCCCCAGCTCAGCCCATGCAGATGGGCTCATTTTTCAGTGCTCTCTGCCAACACGCCGACTCTATGGTTGATTAGGGTAATGAGGCTTATGCAAGCTTCCTCTGTCCCTCCCCATCTCCTTGGCTCAGAAAGTTAGCCCACTGTCTATCAATACTGTCTGGCATCAGAAGAAAGCCCCTCTCCCTTCCTGCACCCAGCATCTGGTTGCCTGGAAACCAGGACAGAAGCCTAGAGCATCTTGGGTTTCTTTTTAATTTCCCTGCCAGGTCCCCAAAAGCAAGCAGTGTTTGTTTTAAACAGAACCTTTGCACTGTGGAGACTTGCCTTAACCTCGCCCAGAATGATCTCATCAACCTGCATAAATGTCATGTGGAGAGACAGCGACAGCCACTCCGGGCTCACTGTCATTTGGTTATTGGTACACAGAGTCATAATTAACAGTGAAGGCTGGAGATGAATTGTTTCAGAGGGAGCCAGGACTAGGATCCACTCGTGTGTGTGTGTGTGTGTGTGTGTGTGTGTGTGTGTGTTCATGCATGTGTGTGCCCGTGCACATGTGTTGAAATTGGCAGCTTTGTGACTTGCAGTTGCTGTAGCCACATGCAAAAGGGAAGAGAGATTTTTCTTCTCGCAAAAGAACAAAAGCCCATCTTGAAAATGAATGTCCTGCAAAAGCCACACAATTCGGGACAAAGGCTCCAAGACTTTGCTTGGCTCACTACCACCCCCACCCCCCGCCCCGCCCTGCTCTACCTCAACTGGAATGTGAATCATCTTCAGAACGAGCCATAGGAGAGGCAAGGATTTAGAAAAGTCACAAATGGGAAGAGAATCTCCCCACCCCCAGTCCTTTGGCTGAACACTGCGAGGGCCTGCCAGAGTTTGAGACTAAACCTGGCACCCATCGCCTCGAGTGCATTCTGGCTCATGCCACCTGGACGCTGTGCGTTCCCAGGGCTGAGAAGCATTGCATTTGTGGTGGGTAGGATTGGATTTTATATCTTGCCCAGGCAGTCCTGGGTGCCCCAAATGCAAAAACTTTGCAGGAACCAGCAAACCAGGTCCCTCCGAGGAAGACACTTCCTGGGGATTCTGAGCCAAACATCTTGTCTTTCAGTGCACCTTGCCACCATAAGTATTCTCGCGTTTTACAGACAAGAATGGAGAGGCCCAGAGTGGTCAAGCATCTTGCCTAAGGTCACACAGCTAGCGGGCAGAGAAGTCACAACTACATACCTTACTCAGAAATCTTTATAAGGAATTCTTTATCTGACTTCCTCAATCTAAAGATCTTAAAAAAAAAAAAAGATCTTCTAAGGAGATACTGATCTTTGGGCCCACAGTCTTTTAGAAAATTCTTATCACTCAGTGAATAAATTGAAATTCAGCGAATAATAGACAGGTACATAAGGTGTCTAAAAAGATCGACTTGCTGTGTCTTCTTGCTAGAATTTTTAAAGAAGTGCTTTGATGTACTTTTTACAGAGAGGTGGAAATATAGCATATGTTTACGATATAACTAAATCCGTATTTCCTCAATCCATGACTTTCCTAGACTTCCTTTGTCTGTGTTTTGGTGGGTTCTGTGTTTTGGTGGGTCCTGTGTGTTTAGTGGTGTTTTCTTAACGGCAGTTTTTCTCTTTGCTCGAAGAGTATTTTAAAGAGAAAACAATGTTGAGGATAGGGCCTCATATGTTTTCCTCTTGTAAGTGGGCAAAATGGCTGAACAGCCAATCACTGGGATGCTCCGGGTTCGTATCCTGGCTCTGCCAGGTTCTTGCCCCGTGGGAGGTGGAATACATCGATAACCCATCCAGGCCTCAGTTTGCAATCTGTAAAATGGGGATGATAATAGTTCTGAGTTATTGTAAAGGGTAGGAGAATTAAATGGGAAGTGATGAGAATGGTGCGTGACAAACAAGGACTCACTAAGAGGTAGCCACTGTTATTATCAATATAATAAGGGATTGGAGACTGCAGGGCAGACCAAGACTGTGGTATAACTCAGGACTAGAAATCAGAAATGCTTAAACCAGAGAGGTGCTCAGAAGAGGGTTTTCCTGATATGAAGACGGTTTTGTCACTGAACCCTGTCTGTTTCATGACTCCTATATTTTTTGAATTTTTAAAATCTTTAAAATAGGATGGGCTTATAGGCAAATATCTCCATAGCACAGGGAGCTATTGTACACATAAGATAATTCCTGCTTGAAAGCACAACACTCTAAATTTCAGTAAAAGAATTTGAAATCATGGCCTTAAAGAACAAAAAGAATGCAACCCCAGGCCCCTTGAAGAGAAATGTCCCTTTTGCTATTTCCTACTTGTGAAAAGACAGTAAGCGTGATCTTGTTGAGAGCAGGATGCCGTAAATGTGAAGGAATGAATTCTTCTCATTTCTGTGCACAAAACACATCATTTTCATCTTTGTAGCTTTTGTTCCCTGGGCAAACATGACCTGGACCCCAGCATGCAGACAGCAGAACGTTGAGTATTAAGGGACATAACACATATAAGAAGCAGACCTTCCTTTCCAATCATTAGTTTCTGGGCCCAGCTGCCTTCGTGTGGATCCCCCAGGACACCGCTAAGCCTCCCTGCCCCGCCCAGCTCTCCACCATCCCTCAGCCTCACGCAGCAGGGACGGACACAGAATTTACACCTCTGTGCTTTTGGCCAGGAGAGGATTCAAAGGCTGTGCAAAGCTCCTGCTTTCCTGCTCCTTGCCTTCCTCCTCCAGGACCCCAGGCACCCTGCCAGCCCCCACTCCACCTGTTACACATAGTCTGTGCTGCACCCCCAAGGCTGAGAACTAGCTTCCTATAGAAAGATAACGCTTCCTGTCTCTGTCCTTTCAAATTCTCCCTTGTCTGCTTCACCCCAACCTCCCCCAAATAAGCCCAGCTCAGCGATTTGCTAAAGAGGATAACTTAATACATTTCCCTTTGAAGGGAACGGATTTGCATTTTCATGCAGGTTTCCTGGAGCCTCGAAGACCATTAGAGACACCTACAAGATTGCGTCTAATGATGTGAAGCTTCGGTGCCAAGGCCTAACATCTGGGTTCATAATTTAAAACATATGGTTTATTTTGAATCATGCCATCCACCAGCCGCTGCTCTGTTCCTGGCAGCCTTTACCTTAGCCAAACACTTCGCACCTTCTCCGCATCAGCTTAACAATTCTTACGTCTAGAAGTAGTTGTCCTCACTGCTGAGTCGGGGGGAGCTTCGGTTTGGCGGGGAACAGCTGGGCTGTGTGGCCACGAGCGCTCTGCCCTCGCCTTGCAGCCGATCTTCCCAACCAGCCTGTGAATGCTGGTGTCCCTGCACCCACTTTATCGATGAGAACAACGAGAGCCCAGAAAGGGTAAGTGCCTCGGCCGAAGTCACAAAGCGAGAAGCCAGAATTGGGACTCTGGTTCATGTGACTGTATCCATCACCTCTGTCCCGGGCAGAAGGAGAGCCTGAGACCTAGTTCCAGCTGCCGGCAGCCGTGAGAGCCGTGGAAACCGACAACCTCCACGAAGCACTTACAGGAACCGGGCAGTAGGCTTCGCGCATTTGCCTTTGTCCCGAGAACCGACCCTGGAAGGCGCTAACCGCACACTCGCAGTTTGATGGGGAAACTGAGAACCTCAGTGACTCGCCGAAGCCAAGGGCAACACAGGCGTGCTAGCTACCACATCTTCTTGCTTTCCAGTTGACTCTGTATGTGACTTTTGGCAAATCTGTTAACCTCTGGAAGGGGATGGGCCGTTTCTCGTCTGACAAATGAAGTCGTTGGCCTGGAAAATGGTTAAGGTGCCTCCCAGGGCTTCCACACGGACTCCCCCGTGATGAGCTCAGGAAGTGGAGCCAGCCTGGCCAGCCTCCCATCTGTACTCCCAGGGTTTATTTACGCTCGTGTCTCTGGCGACAACTGCTAGACCATATGGGCCGGCCTGGCAGAGGACGGCCTCAGTGACAGCCCTGGGAGCCGAGGTGCTGGTGGCTGAGAAGGAGGGAATTCGGTCCTGTGTGTGGCTGGTCTGGCGGAGGGCCGCGGTGCCTGCTTGCACCCTGAGCGGGAGCGCACGCAGCTGCTCTCACACCGACAGCCCCACGGGGCAGAACGCTTCCCGGCGGCCTCTGCTGCTGCTCCTGCTTCATTGTCTCTCAAGTCAGAAGACGTGAGGACTGCAGCTCTGGCTGCAGTGTGCTAACCTGCCGGCTCTTGGGGAGCTCAGCCCTGGCTGCGTGCAGCAAATCGCACTGTTCCTCGCCTTTCTTCACTGCCTTCTTAGTGCGTGTACCCAGAACTCACGAATCCTAGATGCCCTTCTCTTCTCTGTCCCCAGTTTCACCGACAGCACTGCTCTATTGCACCGAGGTGGAATGTTGGGAAGATTTTGTAAATTTGAATGGATTGTGCTCACATCCCTTGCCTTGTTCCTTTTTGGCACTGTTGTGGATTTCAGGACAAAAAGCCCGCCTGGACACCCAGAAACTGAAGGCTCATGGCATTAATCCGCAAACCCCTGTTGTGATACTTGACAGATTGTTCGTAGCCCATGGGGTGGCTCTCCCAGATCTGCAGCTGGGGAAGAGGCCGTCCCCACGGCACTGCACATAGATGGGGCTGGCTTTGGTGCCTGCGACAGGTGCCAAGGGCAAGTGTGACGTCCGTACGCAGTGATCAAACCTGGTTGTTTTCCTGTGCTAGATGAAAGGGCTACTTCTTCAGGTCCAAATCCCCTGGCCATCCCTGGAAAAACTACTGGAAATCTGTTTCAAAGACTTGGGATTGTACCAATACCTCTGTTTTTAAAAGGCTGAAAACAGCAGGAGAGTTGTTTTTCTTTCACGACGCAGAGGAGTCCCACCTCGTAATAACGGTATTGAAAAGAAAGACAAGAAAGGAAGAAAAGGGAAAAGAAAGAAAACCCTTCCAAGGGCATCTGGTCTGCAGAGGTGCCCAAACAGGACATTGCATGGGCCCTGTCTTTCTTTCGGGGTGGGGGTGGCTTTTCTTGTCTCCCAGGGTTTGCGGCTCACCCCGAGTGGTGCAGAGCAAGGCACCTGGGTCTCCTTCTGGACTGTGTCAAGTACAAGGGGCCAAGTGTGTAAACAGCACCTCTAGCTGCAACAGCCCGTTCGTATCCCTAGTGAACCTGATCTTGGCAACCTGATCGCTGGGCCTCCCTCGCACAAGCCAGGAGCTCTGCCTCCCACCCTCCGAGTTGCCTCCTGTAATGGGCTAGGTTTGATGACGGTGATGGGATTAGCACTGTTTGCTTAGTTTAATTTCGGATTTGTGCTAGCTCACATAAGATCAGCCCCACTGGATGGTTGCAAGGCTTTTTCCAATGATGGTTCTTGGAAATCCCGTGAAATGGCTGACGCTAAGGTTGTGTGTGTGGCTGGGCCCCGGAGAAGGGCAGCAGGGAGGAGAAGGAAGAGGAGGACGGGAAGAGAAGGGGGCAGCATCAGCCCAGAAGCCCAGCCTGCCTAAGTGTAAGGCTCACACCTGGACTCAAGTGGGCGAATGAGCTCGCTGACCACACCCCCCCCCCCGCCCCAGGAAGATGGCCAGGGCTGGAGCAGGGCCCAGGAGGGGGGATAAAAATAATTGAGAGGCTGAGGTGTGCATGAGGACTAGCAGGCGAGACAGATCAGGTCTTTGAGTCTGGAATGATGATGACCCAGGGAATGTAGATATCCGCCCATAAATGCGTCTTGAAGGGATAGGTATGGCCATGTTCACATGCCAGGAATCTCTACCGGCAAGAAGGGGCAGTCCCTGAAACTGGAAAGAGGTAAACTGTGAGAGTTAACTCACACAGCTGCCTTTGTGCCCAAATGGGTCAGGTGCGGGACATACCCAACAGAAATGAGGAGGTCCTCGGTGGCAGGCGGTCCTGGGCCCACGATGACATGATAAGGTCCTCCACGAGTGGAGAAGCCCATGGACAACAGTCTTCCTTCTTCCAGCACTATGGAGGTTCCCCCTCGGCCAGGCACTCTGATCAGCACTGGTGACAACTGGTGGGGGGGGCGGGGAACGAAAGTCTACACACAGTGTCTACCATCAAAAAGCTAACACACAGGGCGCCTGGGTACCACAGCGGTTAAGCGTCTGCCTTCGGCTCAGGGCGTGATCCTGGCGTTATGGGATCGAGCCCCACATCAGGCTCCTCCGCTATGACCCTGCTTCTTCCTCTCCCACTTCCCCTGCTTGTGTTCCCTCTTTCGCTGGCTGTCTCTCTCTCCGTCAAATAAATAAATAAAATCTTTAAAAAAAAAAAAAAGAAGCTAACACACAATCAAAACCCATGACGATCATTGCTACAGGGGGGTTGTGTGTAAGACCCAGTGGGAGGACAGGAGAATGAGTGTCTGAATGGAGCCAGAAGATCAGGGAGAGAGGCGTGTGGGAAGTTTGCCAGATGGACAAGTGAGGTGGGCTTAGTCCATAAAGGTAGTAACTACCCTCTGTCTGTGCTTCTTTAGTGCCGGGCGCTGTGCTAGCCAGAGAGTCTCATGCAGTGCAGTGCAGTGGAGTGGAGAGCAACGCTGTGCGGCATAGCTTGGAGGAGTGTAGCGTAGAGCAATGTATGGTCCAGAAGAGTATAGCATACAGAGCACTGTATGGTCCGGAAGAGTATAGCGTACAGAGCAGTGTATGGTCCGGAAGGCTGTAGTGTACAGAGCAGTGTATGCTCCAGTAGACTGTAGCGTACAGAGCAGTGTATGGTCTGGAAGGCTGTAGCGTACAGAGCAGTGTATGGTCCGGAAGCCTGTAGCGTACAGAGCAGTGTATGGTCTGGAAGGCTGTAGCGTACAGAGCAGTGTATGGTCTGGAAGCCTGTAGCGTACAGAGCAGCGTATGGTCTGGTAGCCTGTAGCGTACAAAGCAGTGTATGGTCCGGAAGAGTATAGTGTACAGAGCAGTGTATGGTCCGGAAGGCTGTAGCATACAGAGCGTGTATGGTCTGGTAGACTGTAGCGTACAGAGCAGTGTATGGTCCGGAAGGCTGTAGCGTACAGAGCGTGTATGGTCTGGTAGACTGTAGTGTACAGAGCAGTGTATGGTCCGGTAGACTGTAGCGTACAGAGCAGTGTATGGTCCGGAAGGCTGTAGCGTACAGAGCAGTGTATGGTCCGGAAGGCTGTAGCGTACAGAGCAGTGTATGGTCCGGAAGGCTGTAGCGTACAGAGCAGTGTATGGTCCGGTAAACTCTAGCGTACAGAGCAGTGTATGGTCTGGAAGGCTGTAGCGTACAAAGCAGTGTAGGGTCCGGAAGGCTGTAGCGTACAAAGCAGTGTATGGTCCGGAAGACTGTAGCGTACAGAGCAGTGTATGGTCCGGAAGGCTGTAGCGTACAGAGCAGTGTATGGTCCGAAGAGTGTAGCGTACAGAGCGGTGTATGGTCCAGTAGACTGTAGCGTATAGAGCAGTGTATGGTCCGGAAGGCTGTAGCGTACAGAGCAGTGTATGGTCCGGAAGGCTGTAGCGTACAGAGCGTGTATGGTCTGGAAGGCTGTAGCGTACAGAGCAGTGTATGGTCTGGAAGGCTGTAGCATACAGAGCGTGTATGGTCTGGTAGACTGTAGTGTACAGAGCAGTGTATGGTCCGGAAGACTGTAGCGTACAGAGCAGTGTATGGTCCGGAAGGCTGTAGCATACAGAGCAGTGTATGGTCCGGAAGGCTGTAGCGTACAGAGAAGTGTATGGTCCGGAAGGCTGTAGCGTACAGAGCAGTGCATGGTCCGGAAGGCTGTAGCGTACAGAGCAGTGTATGTTCTGGAAGACTGTAGCTTACAGAACAGTGTATGGTCCGGTTGAGTGTGGTTTAGTACAGCCCAGTGCAGTCTAGTATAATATAATATTAGGGCGGAGCCAACATATGACCCAGGACTGATCTGTCCCCAAAGCCGGCCCTTTGGCCACAGTACTGGATGCCTCTCCTATATACCGCATTAGTCCCCAGGAGGGCAACAGGAACTGGGCAAGATTTGGGCATTAAAAATGATCTGGGGACATCTGAGCATTCTCCCCAGCCTCTGAGGCTGGCATCTTACACAGCAAGCGTGGCCTCCAGCCAACTAGCATCTCTGCCATGGCTGAGACAACCTCTGTCTGGGTGAGACCGCCACGCAGGTGGACCCAGGCACGAGCCATCCAGGCAAACCTCTCGTTGCAAGTGGTCAGAAGCCTCTGCAGCCAGCCAGGCTTCTGCTAAGCCCTTTCTTTTTCTTTTCCTTTTCCTTTTTCTTTTTTTTTTTTTTTTTAAAGATTTTATTTATTTATTTGACAGGGAGAGCGGCATCGAGAGAGGGAACACAAGTAGGGGGAGTGGGAGAGGGAGAAACAGGCTCCCCACTGTGGGGTTCGATCCCAGGACCCTGGGATCATGCCCTGAGCTTAAGGCAGACGCTGATCCACTGAACCACCCAGGCGCCCCCCTGCAAAGCCCTTTCTCACCCATGATCAGCTTTGCTGAAAGCAGCCATCCGGGGCTCTGGTAGCTTAAACTCTATTCTCTTTGGAGAGAGGGTCAGTTGTCAGCATTGTCATCCTTTCCCCCAAGTGGTAGGTGGTGGGGAGGGGTCTGTCTCCAGGCCTTGTGTTCCTCCAACATGGAAACTTGGACACTGGAACATTCTTGCTACCGGCTCCTCCTGGGATTGAGAAACTGGAGGAGAAAATGAAAAATGGTGAGCAGAGGCAATTTTGCTCGTGGGCTCTGGCCCCAGAAGGACTGTCAGTCCTTGCTTGGGATGTAGGTCCTTGTCTGTTCTGTTCTTAATTTAGCCTTGCTGATCTGCCCAAGTGTAGTTAAAGTTAATGGAAAAGAGGAGAGCGGAGAGGCAGACAGACCGGGAGGTGTTCAGACCGGGCTCTTGACCTGCCCATGCTGAAGGTAATGGTGCTGCATATAACATTCCATTCTTAGAGAGTAGTGTGCCTATGCCAGGGGGCCCTTCACGGGGATCCACAGGGGAAATGGGCCTGACCCCCCTGCCCAGAGTCCTGTCTGTGACCTCCTTTCACGCTTTATCGTTATTCGGAACGTGCGGGAAGTTTTGGAAATGGTGTCCACAGTGGAAAGGAGAGAGTGGCTGATGGTGATGGTCTGTGTTGATCGTCTATGTTATATCCATATGGGAACAGCTTTGGGTTTTCCCCAAAAGCCCAGTATCTTATGGCCTGAGAGTCAGATGAATAACAAGAGTGATTAGAGAGGATAGGGCATGAACACTGGGAGTCCTACCCCAAGCCCTTTGCATCTCTGCCCTGAACTCTTTAGTGCATCCTGGCCCCCACTTGCTTCCGTTTCTGCTCCCCTGATCCACGTTCTATAGGAGGTCACCAGTGAGAATGCTCGAAGTGCTCACAGGGCCATGTGGCTCAAAACCCTTCCACGCTCCCCAGCTACGGGACTAAGTGCAAGATCTTAAATGTGGTGCATAAGGCTCCTCATGATCTGGCCCCACCTGGCATCCAGTCAAGCCTCTCTGCTACCTCCCTGCCCCTCCTGTGCTTCCTCTGACAGAACACAACTACTAGAATGTCCTGCCTCTGCTCCTGACCTTGCCTCTGACTTGCCTATGACAGCCATGCGGTCCGTTCTCCCCAGAGACGTTCTCCTGGCCGAGCCCTATTCCTCCTTCAGCACTTGGCTTCAGATGACTCGTTCTGTAGAAAGCCATCCCCCTCCTCCATTCCCCACTGAGTGGGTGCTCCTTTCTCTGTGCTCCAGCAACGTCCTGCATACACCTTCACTCCCACTCAGCACGGGGCACTGACCCGTCTTGATTCCCTGCCCCGAACTGGTGCTCAGCAAATATTTACAGGAAGAATGAGGGAAGAAGGAAGGGAGGTAGAGAAGGAGGGAGAAAGGAAGGAGAGAAGGGAGGGAAGGAATAGGGAGAAAGAGAGTCCCTTTCCCCCTCTACTATGACCTTTATTAAGCCATGGTTGATGTCATTCATTCCCATATATTTTCCCACAATGTCCAGAGCAATCATAATAGAATGTAAGTCAGACCGTGTCACTCATCAGTGAAAACTCACCAATGACTCCCTGGCTCCCTTGGAATAAAAGGTGCAGGTGCTGACCGACAAGGCCCTGCCAGAGCTGGGCCTGCCCCTCACCTCCCGGATGTTCTCCCCCCCCTCTGCCCCAGACACACTGGCCTTGCTGAGCCTACATCCTGCATTCTCTACGGGGATGATGCCACCCCCAAGGGCACAAAAATTGGTTCTTGTGAGCAAAAATATGTTACTGTTTGTATTTATAAAGTGTGCATATACACATAGTACATAAACAGATATATATCTGTGGCTTTAAAATTTCCCTAGGGGAGCAATTTTTTAAAACTCTAAGCAGGCTCCTTAGGAGGGTGATAATTAAAAAAAATAAGTTGAGAAACATTGCCTACATCATGCCAGGAACAAACCACCCCAGGGCCTTTACACTTGCTGTTTCCGTACTTGGAATTCTGTTTCTCCAGATTCTTTCTGGGCTCACTCCCTCGTCTCCTTCACTTTTCTACACAAATACCATCTTCCCTTCTCTACACAAATACCATCTATGTGGGGCCTCCCCCCCCCCCCACATATCTAAATTGCAATGTCTTGTGCTTCCTGTTCCTACTGGCTGCTTCTTCTTAACCCTAGCCTACCTGGCACACTCTATATTTTACTTATTTTTCTTGTTTATTACGTGGAAGGTAAGCTCTGCTTTGTTCACAGGTCTACCTTCAGTGCCTAGAATAAGCTCTGGTGTAGGGTGGCCACTCAACGCGGACTCGCTCCACGAATACCAGGATGGAGCAGGCATGTGATGGGTACTTAGCATGCCAGTGACCGGAAAGGCCCGTCCTTGTGGTTGTTTCAAATTTCTCCCCAGCCATGACATGGGGAAATGCTTGTAGGCAGCCCAGGTGACCTGAGGTCAGAGAGAGGAAGACAGTCAGAGATTCTGAAAACACAAGCAGCCCTGGACAATTGAGAATTAACCAAGTGTGTCCCGTCCCCTAAGGCGCATGATGGATGTGGGGTGCCATGTTCTCCACACCCGCAGGCCCCCCTGTGCCGGGCTGGAGCTCGGAGTGGACAGTAAGGCCTGCAGGATAGGGTATGGGAGACTCTCCCTGCCCTGGCAGGTCCCCCCACCCATGTCCCCACCCCGAAAGCCCCAGCAACAGTGCAGAACTGGGCACAGGGACAACAGGTGGGAAGTCGCCACTGGCCCTGCTGACAGACCACACCGGCCAACTTTCCCCTGAGAAACGTGTGCCTTTCAGGTCCCCCCCCCCCCCCCCCCGCTAGCCAGTACCTGTCATCAGGAACTGCGAGTCTTTCTCTGCGAGTGGAGCCCAGAGCGCACGCTCTGACTGGAGTGAAAACTTCCCGCTTCTCAACTTTGTCGTCACTTCGCTCGCGAGCAGGAGGCCTGGAGCCGGGCCCTTGTGAGCTGATCACCGCGCGGGAAACCGGAGGCCGGGCTCTGACGGATTAATGAGCATTCAGTAACATCACACAAATTTCTTCCTACAAGATGATGAGTTATTTATAATCCGTCACAACCTACAAAGTCAAGGTTGGTTACGAGGTGCGTCTTATAAAGAAAGGGAGCCACACTCTGTCTAAAGACTTTTGGGGCCTGAGGTTGTTCAGTCAACGTGTGTTGGCCAACAGCATCTTAGATAATTACTTAGACCTTCTAAATCTTCATTTGTTTCCTTTTCTTCTCTTGTACAAGAATTGTTTTTAGGGGCGCCTGGGTGGCACAGCGGTTAAGCGTCTGCCTTCGGCTCAGGGCGTGATCCCGGCGTTGTGGGATCGGGCCCCACATCAGGCTCTTCCACTATAAGCCTGCTTCTTCCTCTCCCACTCCCCCTGCTTGTGTTCCCTCTCTCGCTGGCTGTCTCTATCTCTGTCGAATGAATGAATAAATAAAATCTTAAAAAAAAAAAAAGAATTGTTTTTAACCCTTCGGGAACCTTGGAAAAGGGCTTTCTGGTCCCACCAGCCCTGCTCAATCAGCTGCTCTTCTTTCTCTTCCCTTCTCGTAGTTTCTTCTGGGAGACTCGCCTTCTCCTCCTCCCTGCCCCAAGCCATTCTTCTCCCTTTCCCCTGCCCCCTGTTGTAATTACTATTACTATTATTATAAAATTTTAAAACCGTAAATGGATGGAAGCTTGTTGTAAGAAATTTGGGAAAAAATGGCAAAAGTCCAATCTCTTGGTGACTAAACTATAAACACATGTCTTCTGAAAAACATTTCAATGTATAGACTTCTCATTCCCTCCCTCCCTTCCTTTTTCTTTTCATTTTTTAAACATGAGATTGACATCCTACCGATGTTACAACCTTTCCTTTCTCCCCACTGAATGTTTTGTGGCCATCTGTAAAGTTTCTACATCATTGGCTATTTTTCTGCAACATGTTTGGAATGGATGTTTCGTGTACCCTTGCAGGGCTGAGCTATAATTTATTAAACCAGTCCTGTATTGTTGAACCTCAAGGTAATCCTCCCCACCCTTTTTATTGCTATAAATAATGCTGCAAGGGACGTCCTCAAACAAAATAAATCTTTGTGCAAACTTTGGCTTTTTCTTAGAAGAAATTTCTAGAGGTGGGGTTGCAGGTCATAAAGTATGAACGCTTTGCACTCTTTTTCTTAGACCTGTGAGTTCTCGGGGTGAGATGTCCCCATGCCAGCCATGGCTGGGGGAAGCCTGTTGAATGGAGTGAACTGTCAATGGTCCCTCTACCTTTCCTTCACATTTGTTACTGGCTTTGGCCCTGGGGAGATCCTCTTTCATTTTTCTCTGGGGAGGCCTTGCCAGGGAGCAGCTGTATACCTCTAAATCCACATTCCCATTCATGCTGACCTAGGGTTAGCAGTCTTCAAAATCTTCTGGAAAAATCCTAGCAATGCCAAGTCCTGGCTAGAGTTGCCATGGTGACAGACAATGACAACAACCCTTTCTCCACCTCCCACCTTAGGTCTTCAGAAGCTCTCCAGAGTCAGTAGACACGAGGGAAATGTCTGCTTTCTTGGTGGGGCCGTTTCATCCCATCTCATCCAGCTGGGGTCCCTTACGGGCCAAACTTAATGGCCAGTGAGATTTCTCATGGATCCTATAAAAATACCACCACTGTTTTTTTTTTTTCTTTTTTGTTCCCTCTCTCCTGCTCTCCGTATATCCTAAATAATCCTAGATTTCCAAAAGTCAATCCACACGTGTGCCTAGGGCCCTGATGAAGCAGGGGCATGAGAACATGAGAACACAGACCAAATGAAAAAGACCCTCTTGAGACCATCAGGGAGTATGTTAAATCAGTTTCATATCAAAGAAATTTAATAAGAACAAGGTAATGTGCTTTATAGTCATTATTTCTAACAAAGCATTGAAATGATCAATGAGAAAGAAGCATCAGAGCTCTTACATTTATTTTGTGACTTAGCATTTTCTTTTGAATTGTGTGTGGGATTGTATTGTACCACTATCATGTAAGGGCCCTGGTCCCAATGTCCCAAATGACTGGGAAGACCTCCCTCCCCACCCCCGGACCACCTCCAGGCCAAGGTGACCCCTGACCTTGCCTCCAGGGTGGGGCCTACACACAACTCTGGGTGGCTGTTGGCCTTAGTGCCCTGGATACCTTCTTTAACTGAACACTCAAAAATGCATTATTCACACAGAAAAGACTTTTACTGCAGTTTGCACACAAGGACCTGAGAAAAGTCAACCCTCTTCTTTCAGCTCTCCTTTGTTCTTGGTTGCTAGGCATTCTATTGCTTGGGCGTATAATATTTACTTTTATTTATTTTATTTGCCCTTGTATTTGAAGAGTCTGGGCAGCGCCCAGGATGCTGGGACGGGGGATTTTCTGGGGGATAAAATGTTCACGAAGCAATGTGTCTGTGCCTGCGTCGGAGTGCACGGTTCTTCCCGCACAAGGTCAAGGCCCTGGATGGGCACTTGGGTCTCTGCTTGAAGCACCAAGTGAGGGGTTCCCACAGAAAGACATGGGTTCAAGGGGCTTACGGAAGCTGTGCAGAAGTGTTGGCCAATTCACCACCCCTCCTCAATTATTCACGCTGAGGGTTTTCTTTGCAAAATAAATGTTTTAAAATAAATAGTTATTATTAAAAACTCACATAAGGATATAGAAATAAAATGCAGAAGTCCTGCTCATTACCCATCCCCCGTCCCTTCCCACGGTAACCATCAGGTGCAAGATGGTGTGATCCCTGATTTTGTAAAGCCCACATCTCCTTAGAACTAATTCTAAGGACCTACTGGGGGTGAGGGGTGCAGATCCAAGACAGACAAGCCCTGGTTCCTACCCTTAAAGAAAGTCATGGGGTTTGGGGTCGAGAAGACCTCTAAGAGGTCTCTGAGGACTGCTTTGAAGGATGGATTCAATTCAGAGTTAGAGGTTACAATCCCAACCATTTGGAGAAGTGAAGGGAAAACCTCACGACACTTCTGACATCAAAGATGTGGGGCATTCCCCCCCCTTGAGCCAATTCTCCAACTCCGCAGACACTAGCTGGGTGTTCTACAATTCAGTTCCGACGCTACCTGTCCAGAGTCAGTGCAGACCCCGCACGTTAAGGACTCAGTCCCACAAGACTGCCCCCACTTTGGCTGCCAGTCCTAAGTCCCAAGCTGTCACCTGGGCTTTTGATTGGCTACAAATCAGGGTTCCCACCACCTTTTCCTCAGAACTTGGGGAACACACATTTGCCAGTTTATTAGAAAGGATATAATGAAGGATATAGATGAACAGCCAGATAAAGTGTTATACAGGGCAAGGTCTGGAAGTTTCCAAGCATGGGAGCCTCTGTCCCTGTGGAGTTGGTGTGTGCCGCCTTCCCAGCGTGTGGATGTGTTCACCAATGTGGAAACTCTCTGAAGCCCATAGTTTAGGGATTTTTATGGAGGAATGATCAATTATTAATTCAATTTCCAGCCCCTGCCCTCTCCTTGGAGGCCCACTGGCAAGTAGGGCTGTGAATTTCAAGCATCTAAATATGGCTTAGTCTTTCTTCTGGTGATCAGCTCCCATTCTGAAGATACCTAGAGCCCACCAAGAGTCATCTCATTGGAACAAAAGATGTTCCTATCACTCAGGAAATTCTGAGGGATTTAGGACCTCTGTGTCAGGAACCAGGATCAAAGACCAAATATTAGAATAACAGATGCTCCCAGCGCCTCTATCCCTCAGGAGGTTTCAAAGGTTTTAAGAGCTCTATGTTGGGCACTAGTAGAAGAGGCCAAATATATATTTCTTATCATGTCACAAGAAGGAGACAGTTTGTAAGGACAGGAGAAATCAGATGGAGCTCCAGGTAACATTTGAGCAATATTCCAAAGGATGGGGAAGATTTAGATCATGGAGAAGGAAGACTGACCTGGTACAGGGAGGGGGAAGGGAGCAGGGCCTGAGCCTTACATATGTCCATTGTGTCCTATAGGAATCTGTTGGATGCAGATGATGGGAAATCTAACCCAAATTGGCTTTGGCCAAAAGAATTTATCTATTCATGTAATTTAAAAGTTCAGGGGATAAATTGGGTTTGGGCATGGCTTGATCCAGGAACTCATAAAATGTCAAACGATGTCTTTATCCTTCAGCTCTATTCTCTTTCCTTCGTATGGACTTTATTCTTGGACTCCATGTGGCAGATCAAGATGGTGGCCAGCAGCTCCAGGGCCCAAAGCCCTTCCAGGTAAAGGCTGTGAAGAAAAAGAACTCATCTCATCCTGTTCACTTCTGAATAAGTAGCTGATTTATTCTGATAGGACAAACTTGGGATATGAGCCAGTCCCTGAAGCAAAAACTGTCACCAGAGACTGAAATTATGCTAACTGACTAGTCTGAGTCACATGCTCAGAGAAAAGGAGATTAGTCGTTATTCAAAGAAGATCTGAGGTTCTGATCAGAAGAGGGGTATATTGGTGCTCAGAGAAAATTGTAGAAAATGGCCTCCACGGAGATTCTAAACAAAATGAGATCTTTGCTTGTCCTACTTGGAGGAGCCTGTTCAGGAACAGAAGTCTACAATAAAGAGATTAAGTTGAGCAAAGAATCATCACTTGACTCCTGGGAGTCCCTTGTGCCCTGGGGGGGGGGGGAGAGATTTAGGAGGGACACACCTACTTCAGTCAAGAGTTCCCAGAGGCGTCTGAGGAGAAGCTGGTTGCTTCATGCACAAATCCAAGCCTAGGGGCTTAAGGTGACTGAATTGTTCAGGCTTCTGGAGACAATTAGTCATCCAAAGAATCAGGATACAGGAAACCCAGGGACGTGTATTCAGTTTCTGGCCTGATGTCTGGGTGGGCTGAGTAGTGAATTGGGGGTCCCTGCCATTGGGCATGGCCTAGAAAGCCACACTCTGAGCACAGAGGACACTGAGGAACAGGGTAACGTGGCCCAGAAGCCCCAGAGGTCCAGCAAAGAGGCAACCCCTTCAGGTGCCAGTCTGGAGCATACCCTTAGGAATGGTCTGAGGACAGAGTCCTACTTCCGTGTAGTCCAGGAGGCTCCCAGCCACTCCCACGGGGACTCCTTTAGTCCAGCAGAGACACAGAGGGGGTTCATCACTGCAGCTTCAAACAAACCGCCTGCAACCCTGGGAAGAACTTTTGATCCTTTTTCTGCTCTTCTGTAAGGACCAGGTGTTGTCTTCCACTGGAATTGAAAACTATGGGAATAAGAGGATAGTGGAGGGAGACCCATAGAAATGAGGAAAGGAAGATGAACTAGAGTTTAAAAGGAAACCAGGAGTAGGCTTGAGATGTAAGCATTTACTTAGAAATATTATAGAATGAGTATGTTGCTTTGTACTGACAACTGAGAATGATCAGGGAGAGACACCTTGAGGCTCAGGTAGGGAGCAGATCAGGCACAGGAATTAGCCTTTTGAGCAGTCATACTTTGCACTTTACGGAAATCATTTTGGACAGAAACATTTCAGAGTATTCTATATAGTGCTGTGCCTCCGAAAACATGGGCTATAACAGAATGACTTCTCTTTTTGTCTTCGAGTTGTCATTATGAGCATCAAATACAACCACACCTGTTTGGAGTGTACAGGCTGTTTGACAAAATCAGAAGCCCACGCAACACTGAGCTGAGTATAATTTTCTTTTTTTAAAGAAAGAAACTGAAGAACACTCAAAAGCTAGGAATATGAGGGAACTTCGTCAACCTGATAAGGGGCACGTATGAAAAGCCCACAGCTAACATAATGGTGAAAAACTGAATGTTTTCCTCCAAAGACCAGATATGAGACAAAGACATTTGTTCTTGCCACTTATATTCAACATCGCACTGGAGGTTTTATCCAGGAAAATTAGCCAAGAACAATAAATAGGAGGCATCCTGATTGCAAAGAAAGGCATACAGCTACCTTGTTTGATGATATGATTTTATGTATAGAAAATTCCAAGAAATCCCCCCAAAAACTATTAAAACTAATAAATAAGTTGAGCAAGGTTGCAGAATACAAGATCAATACACAAAAGGGATTGTATTTCTTTTTTTTTTTTAAGATTTTATTTATTTATTCGACAGAGAGAGAGACAGCTAGTGAGAGAGAGAACACAAGCAGGGGGAGTGGGAGAGGAAGAAGCAGGCTCATAGCGGAGGAGCCTGATGTGGGGCTCGATCCCAGAACACTGGGATCACGCCCTGAGCTGAAGGCAGACGCTTAACTGCTGTGCCACCCAGGCGCCCCAGGGATTGTGTTTCTGTACACTAGCAATGAACAGTCTGGAAATGAATTAAGAAAACAATTCCCTTGATAATAGTATCAAAAAGAAAAAATGCCTAGAAATAAATTCAACCCAAAGTAGTACAAGATTTACACTGAAAACTATAAAGCATGGTTAAAAGAATTAAAGAAAATTTAAATGGATAGAAAGGCATCTTTGTTCATGGATTGTAAGACAATATTGTTAAAATGACAATACTGCCTAAAGTGATCTTTGGATTAAATGCGATCCTTATCAAAGCTCCAACTGCCTTTCTCCCCCCAAATTGACAAGCTGATTCCAAAATCTATATGGAAATGCAAGGTACCCAGAGTAGCCAAAACAATCTTGAAAAGGGAAAATAAAGTTGGAGGACACAAACTTCCTGATTTCAAAACTTACTACAAAACTATAGTTAAAGAAGACAGTGTGGTACCAGCATAGGGAGAGACAGATCAATGGAACAAAATTGAGAGTTCAAACGTTGAAGGGTGCCAAGATCACTTAATGGGGAAAGAATAGTCTTTTCAACGAATGGTGCTAAAAGAACTATATATCAAGTGCAAGCAAATGAAGTTAGACCCCTACCTCACACCATACATAAAAATTAACTTAAAATGGAACACATGCCAAAATAGAGGAGCTAAAACTATAAAACCCTTAGAAGGAAACATGAGTAAATCTTCCTGACCTTAGGTTAAGCAATGACTTCTTAATTATGACACCTAAGGCACAAGGAACAAAAACAAAATAGAAAAATTGGACTTCATCAAAATGAAAAATTTTTGTGCTTCTAAGGATACTAAGAAAGCAAAAAAAAAAAAAAAAAGAAAGAAAGAAAGAAAAGAAAAAGAAAAAAGAAAGAAAGAAACAACCCGTACAATGGGAGGAAATGTTTGCAAATTATATATCTGATAAGGAATTTATATCCAGAACATATAAAGAACTCATACAACTCAACAACAAACAACCCAATTTAAAAATGGGCAGAAGATTTAAGTAGATATTTCTCCAGAGAAGATATACAAATGACCTATAAGCACATGAAAGGATCTTCAAGATCATTCAGCATTAGGGAATTGCAAGTCAAAACCACAACGAGATACCACATCACACACATTTGGATGGCTATAACTAAAAAGACAGACAATAACAAGTATCAATGAGGATGTGAAGGAACCGGAACCCTCATCTACTGCTGGTGGGGATATAAAATGGTATGGCAACTTTATAAAACAGTTTGACAGTTCCTCAAAAAGCTAAACATGAAATTACCATGTGACCCAGCAATTCCATCCCTAGATACAGACCCAAAAGAATTGAAAATATAAGTCCACACAAAAACTTGTATGTGACTGTTCATATCAGCGTTATTTATTATAGCCAAAAAGTAAAAACAACACAAACGTCCATCCATTGATGAATGAATAAATAAAACTTGGCATATTCATAGAATGAAATATTACTCGGCTGTAAAAAGGAAACAAGGTCCTGATACTGATAAACATGGATGAACATTGAAAGCATCATGTTAAGTGAAGGAAGCCAGATGCAAAGGCCACATACTATGATTCCATTTAGATGAAATGCCTAGTACAGGGAAATCTATAGGAACAGAAATTAAATTAGTGGGTGCTTAGGGCTGGGGGTTGAGGGAGGGGGTTAGGGATGAGGAGTGACTGCTAATGAATATAGGCTTTCTTTTTAAGGTGATGAAAATGTTCTGGAATTAGATAGTGAAAAGGGTCACCCAATTTTGTCAATATATTACAAAATACTACAGTCCACGGTAATAAGGTGAATGACATGGTATGTGAATTATATCTCAATTAAACTCTTAAAGAAAAAGGCAAAAAAAAAAAAAAGTAACCCAGGAAATAGAAAATTTAGGTCACTGAGAGATCTGGAGATCAAAGAGGTTTTTTTTGTTGCCCCTTTTTTCTCTGTGTGAAGTGATTGTATTTTAAAAACTGATTTTAGGGGCTCCTGGGTGGCTCAGTCGTTAAACGTCTGCCTTCGGCTCAGGTCATGATGCCGGGGCCCTGGGATCGAGCCCTGCATCAGGCTGTACCCCTCCCTGTACCTTTCCATCGTGCTCGTGCTCTCTCGCGCGATCTCTCTCTCTTAAATAAATAAATAGAATCTTAAAAAAAAAACAACAACTGACTTATCTAGATCTTGCCACACTGGTTTCAGCCCTCTGTTTCTTGTAGACGATCAGTTTCTGCATGTGCCACAAATTATTTTTTCACAAACCTGCCCTACACTGGGCTCCCCCGGCCCCTCCCAACATGTTTCGAAGCAGACACAGAACCTGGTTTACGACTGGGTGTCTGAGTCGAAGGGGAGATGTTTCCACCCTTCCCACGAGCTTTCTCAAGGACGAAGTGGTAGGTGGTGGTATTTGTTTCCTGCTGGTAACAACTGAAGTGCCACAGCTCAACACAGGCCGTCTTGTAGTTCTGGAGTCAAAAGTCCAACGTCAGTCTCCCTGGGCTCAAGGCCAGGTGTTGGCAGGGCCGGGCCCTCGCGGGGGCTCTAGGAGGCCGTCTCCTCTTCGTCTTCTGCAGCTTCTAGCAGTCGCCTGTATTCCTTGGCTCTTGGCTCCT
Source organism: Ursus americanus (assembly GCF_024610735.1). NCBI lineage: Eukaryota > Metazoa > Chordata > Mammalia > Carnivora > Ursidae > Ursus > Ursus americanus. Next base: position 10,513,892 of record NC_142132.1, read on the forward strand.
CGCATCGCATCTTCAAAGCTGGCAGCGCGGTGTGTTCTGACCCAGCTCCGAGCCTCTCACTGCTCCTGGTGGCACATCACCTTTTCCTGCTCTAGAGATGAATCTCCCTCTAAGACTGATGTGTCCCTTGTAAGTGTCCTCGAAGGACCTTTGTGATTCCATTGAGGGTCCCCCCGGGTAATCCAGGATCATCTCCCCATCTCAAAATCCTTAACCCAATCACATCAGCAAAGCCCCTTTCACCATTAAAAGGAACAAGCACAGGTTTCGGGGATTAGGGCCTGGATATCTTTGGGGGCCATTATTCAGGCTACCACAGTGGTGATGACATCCTATTGTAAGTCCCCGCTGGAGGCCTAGAGAATGGGCAGGCCTCTGTCTCTGGCCTTCAGCTATAATGTTAATCAACCAGCTGGCATTGCTTTGGGACAAAAATTTCTCACAGGAACTTTGTATGCATTATTGTTCTGCTTGTTGCGATAATGGGAGTTTATCTTTGTGGGCAGGTGCATGCGGACCTTGCTGAGCTGTCCGAAACCGGTGGGGGGGGGACAGCCAACATCCATTTGCATTTGTTTCCCAAGAGAAAGGTCTGAGTTGTCAGCTGTACCGTGAATATTTCAGGGCTCTCGGCCTAGAAAGGGTCTCCTAGAACTCAGGCTGTCTGGATCAGGGCCAGGCCTGTTGCCTCCCCACAGAATGGCTCCAGGCGGCTGTCCTTTGATTTCTGTTGTCTGCTCTGTGCTGAGTCTCTCTTGCCTCCTTTGCTTTCTGCTGTCCACACCCCTCCCTGAGACTGCTGTGCTGCCTCTGTGAGGCCTCTATGAGCTTCCCCATGCTGTGGGGAAGGGGAAGCAGATCACATAGCTTTGGGTAAGTTTGGCCAGAGGGCCAGAGAAAAGCCTATTCCCTCCTCCATCTTGTAAGCCCACTCTGATATTTCTCCTTTAACTTCTGAGCTAGCTCTTTGGGGAACTTCGAAATTTTCTAAAACATTGCAGATACAAGGAGTTGCTACAGAGCTGGGTTCTGCATAATTGAAGCATTAGAGAATCAATCACCCCCAAAGTTAACCCGGTTTGCCTGAGGCCGACACGTATTTTTAGCCTGTTCTGACTCTTGAGGTAATGAGTCCCATAACTATTCTATTCTTTCCTCTTCATTATGAAGATCATTGTGAGCAAGGGAAATAGCTGCAAGAAAGGACAGGAAGACTTCTGTAGAATTTGATCTCAACTTTCCTTGAGCTCTTTGCTCTGAACAAAACTAAAGCAGATTTTCAGCCATCTTTGACATTTGTGGTGGGATGACACTTCCCAGAAGTCCACGTGACATTTTTACATGTGTCTCCTGTTGAGTTCCTGTCTCCCACCTTTTTTTTTAAAGATTTTATTTATTTATTTATTTGACAGAGAGACACAGCCAGTGAGAGAGGGAACACAAGCAGGGGGAGTGGGAGAGGAAGAAGAAGGCTCCCAGCGGAGGAGCCTGATGTGGGGCTCGATCCCAGAGCACCAGGATCACACCTTGAGCGGAAGGCAGACGCCTAACGACTGCGCCACCCAGGCGCCCCGCTGTCTCCCACTTTTGATGAAGGTCTCTCTATGGTACCAGTACTGTGTAACAGCACTGGCTTCAGTGACCGCCACCCAAACTGGCATGCCCATTGAACCCTCTAAGATATTACCTTCAGAACCTACTGTGGAGCCTTGCAACCCTCCTCGTGGATACGATGGTCACAGAGATGACCGTGTATGGCGTGCCCAGCACTGTGCTCGGGGCTTACCATTTACTATTGCTTTAAACTCTAGAAACAACTCTGTGAGGAAGCTAGTAGTGTTTCCTTTTTACAGATCAAGACATGGAGACTCAGAAGAGTTCCCTCACCAAGAATCCCAGGGATGAGGTGGCCAAATTGGGATTTGAATACAACCCACTTTGGTTTCAATGCTTGTGATTTTAACCACTATCTCAATACCCAAAGCTGTGATTACCTTTGCTGAACTTTTCCTGGGGCACACAGTCGGAGAGGTACCTGCTTTCTCCTGTGATCTCTGTGCCAGCCACTCTACAGATCAAGTCCTTGCTAGAGTAGGGCCAGGGCAGCAGGTCACTTCATTCCTTGTGAGGGTTGAAGACTCATTCAGAGAGGGGCTTCCCTTTGGGAAGGCTCCCAGTATAAGCCTCGAGGTTTCTATCCAAACAGCTTCCTTGATCATTCCCTTAAAAAGGTGTTATCAGTGGGGGTGGGAGGAGTGGAAATGTGTTAAAATGTTCCTCTTAAATTCCCCAAGACATGGAGATCCTGCACTAATTTTTTTTGGCTTTGTTTCTTCTTTTTTAATGAAGCATTTACATCCAGCAAAATCCCAAACCTGAAGTGTGCAGTGTGACGAGTATTGACAAATGCATATACCGATGTAATCCACACCCCAATCAAAGTACAGAGTATTTCCATCACCCCAGAATGTTCCATCTGGTCTTTTTTCAGTTAATCCACTTCTCTCCCCCTTTCCTACCCCCAGTGTTTCTTATGGCATCATGTAATCAGATCTGATGTGGTTGATCCCTAAATCTTTACTGGGTTTATCTCCCCCCCTCAGGAGTTCATGTGTCTGACCAAAGCCTCCAAAATCCACTTCTTGCTTATCTGGTTTGACTAACATGATGTCATTGATGTACCAGACGAATAGGATGTTCCGTGCGAGGGCCAGATGGCTCAGATCCCTTCAGAACACACTACGACCAAGGGTGGGAGGGCTAAGGTAACACGGGGTCAAGATCATAAATGTATATGATGGTTTGTCTCGTGGGAATACTAACTGCTTCTGGTTCTCCTTCCCAATAGGATGGAAGAGAACACATTCTCCTGAGCCGTGGCTCCATTCCCTGTGTGGGAGACCACGTGATCTGCTCTAGTGAAAATACCACATCTAGCATCACAGCCAGGACGGGGGCTACTGCTTGTTGAGCTCCTATTAATTTTCCAGGATCCGTCTGGGTTTTGCAGGGGCCACACTGTGAGTCACATGAAAATAGGATGGGACCACCATCCCCTGAATTCTTTAGGTTTTTCTGGTTCTCCACAATTTTCCCTGGGATGAAACATTTGTTTGGGTTTACTGTCTTGGCCAGTTAGGGTACGGGGTGGGGAGATGAGAATCTAGAGGCTTCCACTTGGCCTTCCTTACTGTGATAACCACAACCTCTCAGGCCAAGGAACCAACATGTGTATGTGGTAGGTGTAGGGAGTAGTTGCCACTTGCCAATTCCAATGATACATTCAGAGACTGGGCAAATAACCACGGGATGGATCTATAGACCCAAAGAACCCAGTGTGAATTGGGCCTTAGCCAGGACCGTATTCATTATCTGGGCCTACTATTCACCCTCTAAAGGGAAGCACAATCGTGTTTCAGGTCCTCAGATAGCAATGTCAGCAACAAGCTATGTCCGGCAATCCCCAGAATATGTGAGCAGAGTCCAGAGAGCCAAGTAGGGGGCTGTAGGTCCCTCGGGGGGAGGACTGGAGAACCAGCCTCATATCCAGTGAGTCTGTTCCAAGTGGGAGAAAGTGGACAAGGACTGGTACCTATATTGGGAGGGCTGCCCTCGGCCTCCTGATTACCCATTCTTGATTTATTTCGGCTGTACAGATTGCACAAATATCCTTGTTGGCTGCCTGTCTATCTTTCCTCTCAGGACGCAAACTTCTTTTAACTATTTCCATGGCTCTCTGGGTCACATGCCCCACCTTGGTGCTCATCACGATAATTACACCTTCCTTGCACCTCATGCTAAGTGCTACTTCCTGGCCTCTATCACCCTCATTGCTACCAGGAAGCCCAGTTCTGTATCAGGGTCTCCCCTGGCAACCTTGACCTTCAGGGGAGAGCTACCACTGAGCTTCCTCATGCCCTCTCACCAGCGCATTCTTTTGCTTTGGCAAATGCAGTGCTATTCTAGGCCTTCCTGGAACATGCCAGCTGGTGGGTTCTCTGGCTTTACAAAGTGTATCCACTGTAGCTTGCCCACTATTCCAAGCCTTTGGATCCCTTCCTCCACCATCTGACATGACAGATGAGAAAATCTTGACTTCACTTAGCCAACCTCACAGGGTACCAGCTCCATCTCCTGGGTCCCTTGCCAGGATGTTAAATGCCATATTAGAGAATGCTTCCCCATCGATACACTTTCCCTATCCAATTTCACATTTCATCTCCCTATGGCCTGCACCCTCACCATCCACCCCCACACAGAACCCATGGCTCCTGCGGGCACATGTTGGCTGCATCCCACAGCTCCTTAGAGCCATATTCCCTTTCCTCCACCAGCAGGACCACACTTCCCTGGACAGATGATGGTGTGACTGGACCTTAGTTATTGGTCCGGTGGCAGGAGGGGAGCTGGGAGATTTGCAGGGGCCCAGGGGAGGTATGGGAGAGAGCGGTCACATATTGTCTTGCAAAGCAGACCTCATCTTTACCTTCGGCAAAGGCTGACCGCCTGTAAAGAGAAGAGCAGGGTACTCTTTCAGGCCTGGGGAATTCCAGGGGGTCTGGGCTTTACAGTGTTTTCATATGTCAGCCCAGTTGTCCTCTTCCCGCTCCTTCCCCACAAGGTCCCAACCTTGGCGTCGCAGACTTGCCAGCACTAAGACTTCCCTGGTCCTTTGGGTGCCTCTACTCCCCTAACTCAGTCTGGGGGCTGCTTCTCAGCCATCTCTGCCTTCCGGTTGCAAAAGGTGAAGGTCTCCTCCCGTGTTGCCAGAGACGCTCTCTGCTTTTCATACTCTGCTTTCTATCGATGTTTAATCACCACCAGCCCATTATTGCCCTTCTCCAGTACACTGAGGACTTCCGGCAGTGACCTCCAATTCTATAGTGTTTCTAATGACTATCTCCCCGAAATTCTAAACACCTGAGCATTCCATTAAGGCACTCTCCTCCCAGGTGCGGAACCCTAGCTCACCATCAGTGAAAATTTCAGCAAGTGTACCACTAGGGCGAGCACCTACCCCAGGTGATGAGGTCTTCATTGCCAGCCTCTGGCAGGTGACCCAGCTTTGGCGTCCTCCTGGGCCCAATTCCAGAGGACGGTTTCCCCAGCACACTGAGTGTGTGCTGTGTTTTCCTGGGAGAGGTCTTGGGACCAACAGCTGCAAGAGGTAGGGGAGGCAGGAGCAGGCCAAGGGAGAAGCGAAACTGTGGTTCAGTTGCAACAAAAGCCTTAGCCAATCAATCCAACCAGGAACTCTGGAGCTGGGCTCTCCCCAGCTGAGGCACGGGGGCTGGACCTCTAGGATGTAGGCTGCCCCCAGGAAAGGGACGTAACCTTGAGCGAGGCTGCTTTCCAGGGCCAAGGGCAATTCTACAAAGCAATTCAGCAAGAAGCTGGTAGCCAGCTTTTGCAGAACTGGGGAAACGAGTGTCTTTGTGCTGAGGGCACATCTGAGCAGCACATCTCTTCCCTTTTCAAAGAGATAGAGAGGAGAGCTTATTTGTTCCTTTTTAAAAAACTGATTGCACAAAGACTATAATTTTCATCCTTAATACAATACACACTGAATTCACATTACACCACTTCAAGTGTGAGGTTTTAAGAGTACATTCACATTTATGCCCCCCCATCTTTTGTGCTATGATGTCCTATCTTTTCCTTCTATATATGTCATAAACCCCGTAGCACGTTGCTATTATCCCGGCTTTAACAATCACCCTTTAAATAACTTTTGGTTAAAAAAAAAAAAAAAGTCTTTCATATTTACTCACTTATTTATACTTTTAGGTGATCTTCATTTCTTTTCATAGACCCACCTTTCTGATCCTGCCAGTATTTGAGCTAAGAAGGGGTTAAGCTGGGATTCCAGAGGCTGGCGGTTCCTTGTGGGTTAAACTCTGTCTGGGTTTCTGAATCCAGGCACCACGGGGGGCCTGTTTTCCAGCTCTTCTCCCACTGACCCCTCCTCAACTGGGGTCGTATGGGAGGAAGTATGATCGGCTGGGTGATTTGTCTGGGGTGCCTCCAGATTCCACCTTCCCGCCAGCCCCACAGTCCTGACAGACTCCCTGCAGTCTCCCACTCGTGGGGGACCCTCCTCCATCTTCTCATACAGGACCGGCTCCCTCCCCCGAGGAGCAAGCTCTCACCCATGAAGGGCTCGCTGCTCTCTGGAATTCGGTTCATCGGGCGTTCCTTACGTCCCACTGCTTTTAAGGAGCCTGGTAGAAAATCCTGCTTTTACGTTTGCCAAGTTTCTCTGACTGTTACCCCAACAACAAAGGTGTTTCTCGTTCTCCAACATTCTAACTCGAAGCAGAAGTCCTCTGCTTGGTGGCTTCGCTTCTCTTTTCTCCTTTATCAGCAGGTGGCTGTGAGGTGCTAAGGAGGGACATATGATATCATGAGGCCAGGGTTCTCACAGAGCTCTGGTCGACCCAGGCCCGTGCCCGGGGTGTGTGATGCATGGTGTGACCACCACACTTCCCTCCATCTGAGGGGAAACACTGGGCAGTGAGGACACCCATATGGGGGCTGCCAGACCCCCGTGAGGTCTCGGGCTTGTCATCGCCTCCTTGGGCCTCCCTGTTTCTCATTTGCAAAGCGAGGAGTTCCTGTCATATTACCTCAGTGGGGAATTAAGTGGTGGCACTTTAAGATTCTAGCTCCATTTTGCCTGAAAAAAAAATGAAGAGAGGATTTTGTGGTATCCGAGTTCCGGTAACGTGAGAGGCCCCAGTCATGCTACCTCCCTCATTAACTTGTGATGATAATGTACACACAAGGCACTAATTCTTTATTTTTAAAAAATAAGATGGTGGCTAATTTGATTTGAATGCTCCAGTCTGAAAGTATGCTTCATGATTTTTAATCCAATTAGTGTTGGAGATACTTCTGATTCTAAGGGTATCTGGTTTCTGCTTATGGTATAAGTTCTAGGCCCCAGTGACTCATGTTTCGAGAAGGGAGAAGTTGGGGCCTATAGTCGATAAAAAGGGTCTGTTTATATGGTTGTTTTGTGTTTTGTTATTAAACCCAAGCGGCAGGGAGCAGAGGCCTCGCTTTTAGCTCAGATTTCTAGAAGCAGCCAAAAACCCACCGAGAATTTCAATTTGAAAAGTTTCCATACAAATCAGGATTACTTCTCAAGAGGGTCTCAAAACATCCTACTTGAAGGTAAACAAAAGCCGCCACCATGACCGCCACACTGAAGGATGTTCTGGAAGTCTCGGCCCAGAGGTCAGGGGGTCAATAAGCCAGTGGGTCAGCTCCCCACTTGAGCTGAATGACATCAGGCGGCGACCTTCCGTGCCCGCTTGGCCCTGTCCCTGCAGGCTTTCCCTTCGCACGAAACCTCAGAGTCCGTCCGAACCACTCTCCCGAGAAGTAGCCTCTTCACGAAGAAAAGGGTGCCCTGAATTAAATCCTCAATTTTGTTTTGTTGGCACCACATCGGTCAACACAGAAACGTCTGAGGAGAATGTGCGTGTGTAGTTACCCTGGGCTGCAGTTTTCACACTTACACTTTCTTTAACCAGTAAGACTCTGTATCACTCCCAAGGTGATGTCCTAATGAGAGACTTTCTTCTGTTCTTGGCTGTTGTTGAGAAAAGTCGAATGAAACCATCATAGAGGAGATACAAGCTGTGCCCTGTGGCCCTGGGGATCAATCAGCTGACGATCCAATTTTTTAGGGGCCAGGAGAGTGAAAAGAAAACAGAGGAAAGTGAAAATGATAAGGCAGGGAAACACTTGGTAAATCCCATCTGCTTGAGAACGTGTGTGTTAAGCTGCGATCCTGTTCGTGGGATCGGGAATACGGTCTGTGACAGAGGACAGGTCTTGTTTAGTGCTGTGGGGAGGGGAGTGTCGCTAAATAGTTTTTGGTGTTATTTCACAAGGCGGAATTTAATATCTTTGCTGCTGCTGTGGTACTCGGGTGACTAGAAAAGAATGGGAAGAAGAATCTTACTTTTTTTTTTTTTTTTCCAGCAGGAAAATAGTTCCTGGGACGTAACTACCCACAATGCCCTCTACGACTCGTCTGGGTCTGTATGTTCAATTAATTATAAAAACATAGATGAAACCAACCAAAATAGTGTACAGAAATTAAAAACAAACACTTTACTGATGGGAAGTAAAGTGTTTGTGGAGAGCATGAAAAACATACCTCTGTCAAGAATGTGGAAAACAGGGAGTGGCCCTGAAATAACATTTCTTTTTTTGAAGCCTCTAGGAAAATCAAAAACATATTGAGCTTTGGATCGGGGCTCATGGCAAAGGGGTAGTTGACAAGATTACTTCTTCTTGGCACTCCGAGGAGAGGGATTAGTTAATTGAATCTGTGGTTTTTAGATTTAGTTGGTGCTTCTGGCATGGCCGCTGGATGGCCAAGGTTCTTGGGTCCATTTTCCTGCTGGGTCCTCTGCCCAGTTCTCCAGTATGAGGAGGAAGGGTTCTGTGGTCCGTCAGCGCCCCAGCCTGTTGAGACAGCCCGATGTGAAATGAGACACATTATTTATTGGGGCAGCAGGAAACCTAGATGTCACTGAGTACCAGGGAAAAAAAGGTTCTTTTTCTGTAGATGCAATCCTGTATAAATATCTCAAATCCAAAAATGAGGGTGGGGAAAACAGCAGGGGTGGTTGAGAATGTTGGAATAAAACTTCATCCTCCAACAGATTCCCCAATCTTAAGATATGAAAAGAAAAAAAACCTAAAATATTTAAATATGTAAGACAGAAGGTGGTGGAAAACTCACGGATACCCTTTTACACCTAATTTTCAACATAACACTTTTATAAAATGATCAAGCTCTTAAAATGGCCTCTCACAAGATCCCCAAATCTAAGAGGTGTCATTGAAGTCATAGGATTGATATCTGATAGGGAACTGCTATAAATTTTGTTTCCATTGCCTTACGCTGTGTCCATCAGCATGACTGGTTATTCATCTTTATACTGACTATGAAAAAGGTGGGCTTTTTTTTTCTTCTTTTTTTTTTAATGTAGGCTCCACGCTCAGCATGGAGCCCAACATGGGGCTTGAACTCATGACCCTGAGATTGAGACCTGAGCTGAGATAGAGAGTTGGACTCAACTGACTGAGCCACCCAGGTGCCCCAAAACGTGGGCTATTCTTATCCTTAGCTTATAATCAGGGCATGTATGACCCAGATAACTTCTTTCCTTAAGTAAGACTACTGTGCCCAGTCTATTTCTCTAAGAAACCCAAAGCAAACAGATCTTGACAGTTCCCTGGAGGACATGGAGTCCTCAAACTTGACGGTGACAAGCTACTCTGATTCTACCCCCTCACCCCCTCCCAGATGTCCCAAGTGTCAAGTTAGAAGTCTGTGGTCAGGGGCAGTGCTAATGACTGGCAGAGTATACAACACCAATACACATGTTTCAGTTGAACAACTGTCCCACCTCTAAATGGCTGGATGACAACATGAAGTCAGGTGACCTGGACTAGGTCTTCATTTCCTCATTAATAAAGTAATAGAGCTGGGACAAGATCATCTCAAAAATCCAGATCTACTAGTCTATGCGTTGATAAAAATTCTTTTTCTTTTATCCTTAGAAGGTAAAGGCTCATGTTTTTAAAGGAGCCTAGCATTCTAGCACATCTGTATTTATGAATTATATATTTTAATTGCTTTTTAGAAGGCTAAATCCAAACTCATGATTCTGGCAAAAAATATGTATAATGGTTTAAAAATATGAATAGCCAATGAGCATCCTGGTTGTATCTAAATTCCTGGTTGTAAGTTCGAGAGATGAGAAAATTATATTCCTATTGCTAGTTTATAATTCTCACCAGCAGCATATTCTTTTTGTAGGTGTGAATAATTATCTTGCCTCAACTGTCCAACTTTCTAAATGTCAAAAAAAAAAAACCAACAAAAATACCCAAGCAACCAAATACAAAAATAATAATAAATAAACAGGAAAGCAAAACAAAGAAAAAAACAACATCCAAATTCATGCCTCTTACATCATACTAAGACAAGATTATGCTTTCAGATGTTTCCTTTTAGAATTCAGACATTTCAAGTGTTTTGTATATGATCACTCCAGACACTGGCCACTGGGGAGAAAGGAGAACAGGAAAAATGGTTTCTCTCCAACCTACCTCTCCCAAGGGGGGCCCCAGAAGAGGGCACCTGGTAGACTTTCAGCAAAAAGCAGCCTTTACTTGATTCTTTCCCCTTTTCTTCCTTCCCCACATTCTCTGCTTTACGCCAAAAAATGCAGAGTGCAGCATGGCACCTTTTGAGCTAGCCGTGTAGAAAATTAAGAGAAAATTCTAAGTAAGACCTTGATCTAATTCCAATGTAGCCTTTCAATAGTCATGTGATTTGGGGCAAAGTTTCCCCATCTGCGAACGGAAAGGTAAAAATACCTGAATGGTCTCCAATGTGTTATTCAGTTCCCCCATTGTATGGCTCTGACTCATTGTCTTTAAATGTTTGGTAAGTTTCTTGGAGCTGTATCCTACTTGTTTGCAGAACCAGAACCTTCTAGAAAGGTTAAAAGAAAGAGACTAACTTCATATTATTTAAGACTACAAGTTTAGAGATTTTGGTATGTCTCCCCCTCTCAATAATTAAAACTCTTTAGAGACAATTATCATTGAAAGCTAATTGTTGAACTAGTTTAGAGTTAATTAAGAAAGAAACATTGGCACTAAGTACTTGCTCATTCTAAGATGACTAGGGGTTTAAATATTTAACTTGTAAATATTGTGATTCAGACAAACATAACTCTTTGAACAAGGAAATTGAGGAGATTAGAATCCAGGAACACCAGGCTGCCGTTGGGTCATGTTATAGATTGTACAACCTCGTGAGCCCATAGTCATTGTTTGGGGCAAGAGATTATAACTAAAGATACACAGCTTTGAGTTGTGGTAACCTGTTTCCTCAGATTGTGCTCCACTATTCTTTCCTTCCTTTCCTCATTTAAGGTAAGGTCTGGGTGGCTCAGTCAGTTAAGCCTCCAACTCTTGATTTCGGCTCGTGTCATGATCTCAGGGTTGTGAGATCAAGCCCCACGTCTGGCTCCACACCCAGTGGTTAACATTCTCTCTCTCCCTCTTCCTCTGCCCATCCCCACCCTGTTCTCTCTCAAAAATAATAAAATAAAATAAAATAAAATAAAATAAAATAAAATAAAATAAAATAAAATAAAATAAAATACTTTAAAATTCTCTCTCTCTCTCTTTGGACAGGCTACTCCAAATATCAGTAAGTTCTTTGGTTCTGCATTTAACTGGGTAGAGAGCACTGGTATAATTACTTCAGCTACCTGAGTATGGCAAAAATCTCAGGTTAAGGGCAAGTGTGAGTTATCCTGTGCCAGTTATCCATTTATTGCTTCCCAACTCCAAATTCACCCTTAATTGCCTGCTCTGGGGAAATGTAAGAGCCCTTTAAAAGTTTTTCCTTTGCCAGCTAGCATAACGTCAAGCTTCGTCAATAGAGGGCGCTGGAGAGACACTGCAGGAGGAAGACGGCATTTTTTTTTTATTTTTATTTTTTTCCTTCTGGTTCTGGCTCTTGCGCCCCACGTGACTTTTCAAACAGCAAGTTCCGGTGGTGCCCATGGCTTCTCGGGTGCACCGCCTACAGGGTACATGGCCAGGAGCACCCAGTCGCTGGAGCCTGGGTTTCCTCTGCTCAGTAGCCAGAGCAGTTTTGTAATGGAATACCTCCAGCGTGCAGTACTTTTGCTGGGCCCCTGAAAGGCAGATTACTGGCAAGTTCTTCACCTGTAGCGTCGCAGCAGCTTCCCGGCCATCCAGGGAGCCATGCCAGTGCTCTCTCTACCAAAATGGACCTCAGCCCTGAAGGTGGGCTGGGTGGGTGGGGGCTCTTCCTTGGGCTTTCTACTCCAGCGTGGGGGGGGGGGGGGAGTACAGCGGCTGCTCCTTAAACCTGTTATTCCTGTATTCCTTAGAGTTCTATGGATCCATTAGTAGCCAACCCCCCGTGATTCCAATACTGTCTTGTAGGTAATAACTCTTTATATTAAACTTTTCTGTTTAAATTACTTTGGTTTGTTTCTCCCAATTGGGCCTTAAGTGCTATCTCTAGAAGCCAAGGTGAAATGTACATGTATTTATGGAAAGAGAGAAAGAGAGGAGAGACTGGGAGGAAGGAGAGGGGGAGAGAGGTGTGTTAATCTGAAACAAATAAGGTTACATGCGTTGCTCATTTATTAATGTTGGGTGGTTAGTGTTGGGGTAAGCTCGCTTCCATCTGGTATTACTGTGTGTTCATTTGCTAGGGCTGCCATAACAGAATACTACAGACAGGGGGCTTAAGTAACAGAAGTTTATGTCTCACGGTTCTGGAGACTGGAAGTACAAGATCAAGGTGTTGACTGGGTTGGTTTCTCCTGAAACCCGTCTTCTGGATTTGCAGATGGCAGCCTTCTTGCTGTGTCCTTCCACAGCCCTTCCTCTGTGTGAGCTCATTCCTGGATCTCTGTATGTGTCCGCATTTCTCCTCCTTATATGAGCGCCTGTGAGATTGGATTGGGCCCACCCTGACAACCTCTTCTTCACTTAATTACCTCTTCAAAGACCCTAGCTTCAAATACAATCACATTCTGAGGTCCTGTGGAGTGAGGCTTTTGAATGTTATGGACTTTGAGGGGGACACAGGTCAGCCCACAACATTACTAGTTCTTAACTTCCAACGTCTGTATTCAATAGGGTGCAGAAGTAACTCTGTGGCAGCGAGAAGATCATCAGACTTGGCTTTGGAAGACATGATTTGGGGCCCAGGTTCTGCTACTTACCAGCTGCTAAATTGTTTAGCCTCTCGAATCTCAGTACTTCATCGGTTAAATGGGCTTAAAGGGCCATAATGGGGCTTCAGTGAGATCACGCGAACAGAAGTGCTCAAGAACGTACAGAAGACTAGAAAAAGTGAGGTATTCCTTGGTAAGTGTATGGACTCACACATTTTTAAAAGCTCTCCATTACATTTCATACTTTATACTTATTAAAAGGCAGTTGCCAACCTATTACACTGGTGTTAAGCATAAATGATTTGTGTAGCCAGAAAGTCTCTTTGGCCTATTCATGAGACACGAGAAAAATCTCTCTAGCCCCACAACTGTCTCTAACACATGCCAAGTTGCATTAATTAAACCAAAATTTTGAACTAATTATTATATCCTCTATTTTTTTTTCATGCTCTGCAGAAGTAATAAGCAATATGTTTAAAGCCTCATGAACTTATTTGACTTGCCCTTCATTTTTGAAAAACGTAGAAATTATACAGCCTTTAGAACGACAGCCAGCAAATTTTTTGGCAATTACAATATTCACTAATAGAGGGATAGGAAAGAAACTATGGCCTGGTTCTCATTTCGCCCAATATCACATTTTTTCCCATACTACAGTAACTCTGTGCTTGTGGTCATCGTCTCAGTGGGAAATCGAGGCACCAGGCATCATCATTTTGTTCAAGTCCTGAAAAGAAAGAAAACTCTCGTTTATTGAGAAGCTTTATGCACAAAAGGCACATTGTACAAATTTCATGTAATCCTCACAACATTTCTAGAAAGTAAATATTATTAATGCCATCTTACAGATAGGGGAACTGAGGCTCATAGAGTGTTAGTGGCTTGTCCAGAGTCCTGGGGCTCATAAGTAGATCAGAGATCAGAACTGAGACCTTCCTGATCTGTCACTGTGTGTCTCATCACCTTGTTTGTTAGTTGAAATTTATTTACAATGGCTTCAGTTTATATTGCTATTAGCGATGTAATTGTCATGGAGTGAAAAGCAGTTAGCAGTTGAATCTAATAGAGCTTCAATTAATAATAAGATTCTCCAGTGATTAGTTAGTTCAGAGTTCTCAGGCTCTATTACGGATAATAAGAGTTAAGTGCTGGGTCTTAAAAAATTTTTTTCTTTTGGCAAATATTCAACCATATGCTGTAATAGCACCAATTGGCCATTTGCCCCTTGTGCATATATAATCATTATCTACAGTGATATGTATTCTGTTGCCTTTTTGGTTTTCTCTTTGCCATCTGTGTGTGCGTTGACTTAATCTGTATAGCAAGTTATGTTCACATATTTATCTGGTAGAAGAAAGTGCTCTTATGATAACTATTTGTTTTCCTTTTTAATTTTTACATCGGATTTAGCCACTGAAAAAATAGCATAGTTTTATTTATTTATTTTTAATTTAAACTTTCTCATGTTTGCCCTAGATCTTTAAGAGACTTAAAGCTTAGCCCTCTGTAAGCTTCACTTTGAAATCTTGTTGAAATCTGGAAGACAGATCTCATTTCAAAAGGAAAACAGAAAAAAAGATCAAATCAAACTTTACTGAAATTGAAAAGACAAGTCATGAGGCTCAAAGGAAGAATGAATGAAGGAGAGGGCTGCTTTAATAGCAGGGGGTGGAAATGACATCAGTTAAGTGGGACCATTCATGGGGAACCCCTCTTGGAGGCGTCTCTCTTGGCATTCTTCTTTACGGGGCTCTGTGGTGCAATTATTTTAGTATTCGATTTCACTCCCTACTGGATAGGCTCCTGGAGATCAGGAATCGCTTTACCCAGCTTTATCTCTTGTTCAGCATGTCTCTGCTGCATTATGGACCATCCCCTTCTCTAACTGGACTAATACAGTGCCTTCTTGAAGAGCTCCCCGTCTCCAGTCTTCTCAGCATCACCGCTAGCCACAGTGCAATGTGATCCCATTCTGATGCCAGGTCGCTCCCTGGATACCATCCAAATGCCTTTGCAGACTTGGAAGGCCTTGAAAACTTGGCCCAAACCAAATACTTGGTCAGCCAGGTTTCCACCGCCTCTACTCTTTCCCTGACCCTACCCCCTGAAACACAAGGAAGGAAGTAAACAGGATGATGAGATACCCGAGGACCAGGCGGTGGGGTGGCCAGGACTCCTTTAGATTGAATGATCAGAGAGAGGCCTCTTTGAGGAAGTGACATTATGTTAGAACATACTGGAGTTGACCATGTGGAAAAGTGGGAAAGAACATATGGAGGCCCAAATATGAAGACCTTGTGGGATGGCAGAGTTGACCTTTTGTGTGTGTGTGTGTGTGTGTGTGTGTGTGTGTTTTAAGATTTATTTATTTGAGGGGGAAGGGGCAGAAGGAGAGGGAGAGAATATCAAGCAGACTCCTGGCTGAGTGCAGAGCCCATTGCAGGGCTCCATCCCATGACCCTGAGACCATGACCTGAGCTGAAACCAAGAGTTGGATGCTTAACTGACTGAGCCACCCAGGCGCCCCCAGAGTTGACCTTTTAAAAGGACATAATGGAGACCAGTATGCCCAGAGCATAGTGAGGACGGGGGAGAAACAGGGAACAGAGCTGCGGATTAGGCAGGAGGTAGGTTCTGGGAGAGCTTTCCTGCCTAGTGAAAAGGGCAAAGGCAAGCCCTCGGAAGTATCTATTGTATCTATGATTTTGGAAAGGTCCTTCTGCCTACGAGCTAGAGCAAGATGGAGCGGGCTCCAGTCCCAAACTGTTCTGCAAAGTCGCCTCTCTGAACACAATCTGTGTGCAGATGAGGGATTATTATGTCTCAATAATTTGAAGGAACACAATATCTTTGTTTGGGTCCACATTTTGGAGTCTCCATGGAATAGGCTAGCATCGCGCCTGGTGGCCCATGTTTCGAGTTCTGCTGGTGCATCATTTGAGACTTTTAACCAGCCATGTATTTTCACACCTGACAATATTTGACATTGCATTATTCACATCAGCTTAGAACCCACTGTGACCGTTGGGTGATATTTTCGCCGCAGAGTCACACATTTTTCTGTATTCCCCCCGGTTTAATTTACATAGTTGTTTTTTCCTTTCTCATTTTTGGCCTCAAGGACTCATTCTCTTTGATTCTGATGATCTTTCCCAGGATATTTATAAATGTGTGTATTGGCTGCAAACAGCCCAGGGATCACTTCCGAGATGTCTTTTTCTGTGTCATGAAAAACTGTGCTGATTATATCGCTCCAGGACTGGGGTTGACTCTGGGGTTTCCCCAGTAGTTTGATAGGTTTCTTCTCAGTTTGGGCAGAAACTATAGTTAGACAGTCATCAACTTTAGTCTGTTTCTTTAAAGTGGGACTGTACTTGGGTTTGGGGACAGACCCCAGATTTGCAAGGACGTTGGAAATTCTGAGGTATGTGCCCCACAGTTACAAAATTATATCTTAGAAACAAGTAGCCCATTTTTGAGGAGAACACGACCACATTTGTTGCATTTGGACCCAGCAGGGAAAATGAAAATCTTGTGTTTGTCAGCAGCGAGGCCACGATGCCTATGCCCCAAATTTAAATATCCAGGAATCATCCAGTGGTTTGCTTTTATTGTTCATAAAGTCAGCAGAGACAAACCACCTGAGTAGTTCCAGATGTTGAATCAACAAGGCTGTACTTCACAGACCCACGTGTAGAAGGTGGATTTATAGACCCAAGAAAAGGCTGGGAGGATTGTGCTGTTTTAGGATAGAAAGGTACCTTCATTCTTGAAGCAGATTAAAACACAGGACACCCAGCCTTGCAGATGCCAGTCTAGGTGAGTCTCACCTATGTTAGGCCACTTCAGGCTCCGTGTGGTAATCCACTCCCCTCTGCTCTCTTTGCAAAGTAGAAATCCCACCAATGGGCTGGCCAACTCCAGAGGATTGGACTATTTTAAGATAGCAAGTCTCTCTTAAGTTTTAGCAGAAGACTTTGAGGGCACCATGGCAAAGAGAAATTTCTCCATGTTGACTCAAATGCCGGAGAACATAGAGACATAAATATGGCTTGTGGTTATTAGAGTCGGCTCCGTCTCTTTGGTATTTTGGCAGCAAAGCCTCCCGTTGTCCTAGGCACCCTGCTTTGGCCACACAAGGTAACATTATATGGTGGTGAGGAACATGGCTTGCATGGGCCTGGGGCCAGGAGGTTGGAATGTGTTGCCATAAATCTTGAAACTGTTGAAGGTGTCTTATGTTCCAGTTTATCTGACACAGCCCAAGAAGTGAAAGTTCTGATAGTCAGAACGCCTACATGGCCATAATACATAACCTTACTGAGTGGTGAAGAATTTTTATGGCTACTGGCAAGACTCCAAACAAAGATTCAACTATCTCGCCATAAGATATTTCAGTGGAGTGACCCAAGTTATCCAAGGAAGATTCTGGCTCATAAATCTCAGGCTGGGATAATAACATTACTCTGTCCTAAATATTACGTTACAACGGCCAGAATGCAGGTATCTATTTTAGTTACGCACAGCGCCACTCCATTGTCAATCCACGAGTCAGCATGGTGACCCTCCCATCCCTTGCATTTTGTGCAGTAGCTAAAAATCTAACATTTATTGAGAGGTGATTATGTGTCAAGTGTGGTAAGTGGGCTTCAAACATTATCTTGTTTAAGCCTCCCAGGTATTACGAAGGAGGTGTTCTTGACAGATGAGAACCTAAAGCAGAGAGCAGTGGAGAAGTGAAGCAAATTGCCCAGGGTCACGAGTGGTGAAGCCCGGTTCAGACCAGCCCCAGGGTCTCCTCCATCACACCCTGTCACCGTATTCCACCCTTAACGCCTCTTTGGACAATGATAGAAAGCTTTCTTAAAACACTCTTGACCTTTTAAAATATTAAAAACATGTTAAAATGTATCAATAATAATGAAAACAGGGTGCCTGGGTGGCTCAGTCAGTTTAGTGTCCCGACCCTCAATTTCAGCTCAGGTCATGATCTCAGGGTCCTGGGATCGAGCCCCACATCGGGCTCTGGGCTCAGTGGGGAGGCTGCTTGAGATTCTGTCTCCCTCTCCTTCTGCAACCCCCTCCCAGCCTCTGTACTCTTTCTCTCTAAAATAAAATAAATAAATAAATAAATAAATAAATAAATAAATAAATAAATTAAATAAAATAAAATAAATCTTTTAAGAAAAAGAAGAAGAATGACAGAAATACTCATGCAGCCTCCCTCCAAGCTTAAGAAATAAATACCGCCAGCACTGTTAGACGCCGCTGCCCTGCCCCTTGCCACCCCCAGGGGCACCTCCTACCCCAGATGGGACACTCCTCATTCCCGTCAGCGTGTGTCCTGAAGCAATGCACATGGTACAATTTGGCATATCTGCATGAATGCTGTCCTGGCCTTCCATGCTCTTTTGCAGCTTCTTTCACTCAGTACTGCATTTGTGGGATTCATCCGCGTCGGTGTGCGTGGCTGTAGCTTTCTTCACTCTCATTAGATGAGCACACACAATTTAGTTCTCCTCCTGTAAGGGACATCTTCACATCGAGCATGTTGGTGACCTTCACAACTGCCTTCTGTGTTTAGCAGGACTGGTACCAATATTTTCATTTTACTGATAAATCGAAGCTGAAGATCACTTCAGTGCTTTCCCCAAGGCCGCCGTCTTGGTCCGCGCTGCTAGAGCGATACCACACGCCGGGTGGCTAATGAACAGCTGACTGTTTTCTCACGGTTCTGGAAGCTGGGAGTCTGAGATCAGGGTGTCAGCGTGGTTGGCGTCCAGTGAGAGTCCTCTTCTGGTGGGTGGTGGGCTGTCTTCTCCCTGTTGTCCTCACGTGGCAGAGACAGAAAGAGAGCTCCCTGGGGTCTCTTCTCTCAGGGCACTAATCCCATTCACGAGGACTCCACCCTCCTGACCTCGTCACCTCCAGAAGGCCCCGCCTCCTAATGCCATCACGTGGGGGGGGGTTGGGGAGGGGGGATGGTGGGTAGGTGAACATGGTCTGGAGGAGGAAGACACACACATGTCACTCATGGCAGCTGAACAGCCAGAAAGTGGCAGAGCCAACATGTGAGCCAACACTGAACAGGCTTTCTCTCCCACTGGACTTTGGCCTTCTCAGCCAGCGTTCTAAAGCCTAAGCCAGAGCCCTGTCTGCTAGGGCCTTTTCTGGCCATCTTGTGGTCTTCTATGTTTTCATTTTGTGACTAGAACAACTGACCAGTCTCTTCTCTGGAGGCCTTGAAGGCAGCTGAGAGTGAGGGCAGCCTTCGGTGCTCTGCCCCTCACTTACTGCCCCTGAAGCTCATGGGAGCGGGAGCGCAATGGAGGTAAAGACAGAGGCTTCCCTCAAATAGGTCTGGGGCAGAGCACACCCCTTTTATTTTTATTTGTAAAGGACTCTTCAAAATGTGTGTGTGTGGTGTGGGGTGTGTGGTGTGTGTGTGGTAGGTATGATGTGTGTATGTGTGGTATATGTGTGTGGTTGTGTGTGCGGTTGTGGGTTGTGTGGTGTGTGTGTGGGGTGTGGTGTGTGTGTGTGTGTGGTATATGTATGTGGTGTGTGTGTGGGGTGTGGTGTGTGTGTGGTGTATGTGTGCGGTATGTATGTGGGGTGTTGTGTGTCTGTATGTGGTATGTGGCGTGTGTGTGTGTGGTGTGTATGCGTGTGTGTGGTGTGTGTGTATGTGTGTGTGGTGTGTGTGTGTGGTGTATGTGTGTGGTGTGTGTGTGGTATGTATGATTGTGTGGTTGTGTGGTTGTGGGTTTGCATGTGTGTGGTGTGTGTGTGGGGTGTATGTGGGGTGTGTGTGTGTGGTATATGTATGTGGTGTGTGTGTGGGGTGTGGTGTGTGTGTGTTCTGTGTGTCTGTATGTGGTATGTGGTGTGTGTGGTGTATGTGTGTGGTGTGTATGCATGTGTATGGTGTGTGTATGTGTGTGTGTGGTGTATGTGTGGTGTGTGTGTGGTGTGTATGATGTGTGTATGTGTGGTATATGTGTGTGGTTGTGTGTGTAGGGTGTGGTGTGTGTGTGTGTGGTATATGTATGTGGTGTGTGGGGGGGTGTGGGGGGTGTGTGGTGTATGTGTGTGGTATGCACATGGGGTGTGGTGTGTGTGTGGTATGTGGCGTGTGTGTGTGTGGTGTGTATGCATGTGTGTGGTGTATGTGTGTGTGTGGTGTGTGTATGTGGTGTGTGTGTGTGTGTGGTGTGTGTGTGGTGTGTATGATGTGTGTATGTGTGGTATATGTGTGTGGTTGTGTGTGTGGGGTGTGGGGTGTGTGTGTGTGGTATATGTATGTGGTGTGTGTGTGGGGTGTGGGGGGGGTGTGGTGTATGTGTGTGGTATGTATGTGGGGTGTGGTGTGTGTGTGTATGTGGTATGTGGTGTGTGTGTGTGTGGTGTGCGTGTGTGTGGTGTGGCGTGTGTGGTGTGTGTGGTGTGGTGTGTGTGTGGTGCGTGTATGTGTGGTGTGTATGGTGTGTATATGTGGTGTGGTGTGTATGGTATGTGTATGTGGTGTGTGGTGTGTGTGTGTGGTGTGTATGGTGTGTGTGTATGTGGTGTGGTGTGTGGCGTGTGGTGAGTGTGGTGTGTATGGTGTGTGTATGGTGTGTGTGGTGTGTGGTGTCATGGCAGGAAAGCCCTGGCAAGTGCTTCCAGGCAGCTGCCGCACTCACACCTTGCCAAGGGCACGGGACTGAGAAAGTAGTTACACTTTGCCGGGAGGTTTAATACTTCAATCTGGGGAGACCTGCAAACTGACAAATGGAAAAACAGTAGGAAGGGACTGGAAGCCAGCAGGCATCAATCGGGTCTCAGTTTTGAAGAGGGTGGAGGTTGGATAATAAAACGAAAAGCTGGTTATCTTTACCCGTAACCTCCTTTCCTGGCATCCTTGGCAATGAGCATCATTTAGAAGCAGAAAGATCATGGTTGTTTTGCCTTCCATAGAAAGCACTTCTAGAGGAATAAAGTTGATTATTTGGGGGAGGGGGGATACATTTTTAAATGTTTTATTATTTGAAACTTGAGTAAACTGGTAAAATGCAAGTAAGATTGTCAGTCAATGAATAGTATTGTACCAATGTCAGGTTTCCGGTCTTGATACTGCACTATCGTGACACAAGATGTCATTGGGGGAAGCTGGGTGAAGGTCACTCTCTACTACTTTAGAAACATCTATGTGAGTTTAAATTTATTTCAAAATCAAAGTTAAACAAAACAAAACAAGACAAACTCAAGCAGCTCTTTATGCTCTTGGGATTTTGAGCCAGGCAAGCCTCAGCAGTGGGCATTTTATGGCAATGTGCTTAGGATAAGCAAAGAATGGGAATTTTGCAACAATATCTAACAGCCAGTTAATTTGCTGGAAGTTCAGGTTAGTGCTTACAAAAGCATCTTAAGAAGTTTATGATCACCCAACCCTGTAAGTACACACTAGTGATGCAGTTCACCTCCCGGGAGTTCAACGCTCCCAAGGTTCTTAGCTGTGACACCACTGGCATTCTGAAACAGACAATTCTTTCTGCGAGGGGGCTGTCCTGTGCGTGGCAGGATGTTTAGGGACATCATGATTTCTCCCACCCCCTGAACCACCCCCGCCAAGCTGTGACAACTGAAACTATCTCTAGATGTTGTTAATTGTCCCCACAGGAAGCAAAAGTGCCCCTGCTTGAGACTCTCTGCTATGCTTAAAAGCAAACCTTTTGTTTCTACTTTTTTTTTAAGATTGATTTATTTATTTTAAAGAGAGAGAGCACACATGACATGCACAGCAGGGAGGGGCGGAGGGAGAGGGAGAGACAGCCCAAAGCAGACTCCATGTGGAGCATGGAGCCCGGACACGAAGCTCGACCTCGCAACCCCGAAATCACAATCCGGGCCGAAACCAAGAGTCCAACGCTCAACCGACCGCACCACCCAGGCGCCCCTGTTTCTACTTTTAAAAGAAAATGAAATTTCCTGATTTGATAGATTACAGTGACACTCCCACTTGCTCCCATTCATCCTTCCCACTCATTGGCCTTAAAGTACAAATTCCTTGAGTAGAGACGCCGGATTTTTTAAAAATGTACCATTTCAACCCGTTCTTTAGTGTCTTGGACATATGCAGCAGCGTTGAAATAGAAATGTTTTTGACTCTTAAAAGACTGTCTGAAACAGACATTTCAGAAGGAGAAATGAACATACGGCCCCCAAAGAGCAGAGCGTACTCAGTGTTGGCAGGACTGAGTATCATACAGAGGAATAATTTCACAGGCGAGGATAATTCATTACATGAAAACATTCACAGGCTTTAGTTTATTTTAGCCTCTGGGATGAACACAGCACATTTCTAAATATTATGGGTTTTGTAAGGGTGCATGATGGACAAGCAGACTGCCAGTGCCCTGGAAAAGTGATAAATATCAGCGCCGAGCTTACTCACGGCTTTCTCTGGAGCGTGTATTTATGTGGTGATGTCAGCACGGTATCCCGCGGACGGCTAAAGGTCAGGTTCTGTGTTCATCTGCACAGGATTTAGAAACCCTCCAAGTCTTGCTAGAGAAACATGGCCCGCCGAAGCTGAGCGTGGCTGCCCCTTCCCAGTGTATGGTGTCCTCCCGCGAAAGAGCCAGACAAAGAAATCCATCTTTAAATGAACTCCAAACCACAGCAGCTCCGTCTTTTGCCACATGAGTGATGTGCGTGATTGAGGCCGGCTCCAATGTCAAGCCGTGTATGTTGCCTCAATGTATTTATTTAACCCGGGACTGCCGCAGAGAAGGCAGACCCACCTCGTACCCGAAGGTCCCCGACAAAGAGAACATTCAGACCAGATCCAGGGCAACAAACACATCAGGAACTCTGGGAAGGCAGAGATGTTGCAAGTACAGCACAATGCTGGGCTTTATGCCCCATGTGGAGGCAGGCTGGAACCAGCCAAACTGTAAACTCTCGCTCTCTGAGCCGCCTCAGCCAGATGGCCGACCTGCAGGGAGAGGGGGCTCCAGCTGGGCCGCGCAGAGCCCCCCGACGGTGGCAGGTCCGGGCCATCAGCGGCCTTGTGTTTCCTTTTAGGGGCCCAGTATTGGCTGGATGCCGTTTGGGGGCTCCTGTATAGAAAGATCCAAAAGCCAGTCGTGTACACTCTGGTCCACAAACCCACACAGCAATCCGGCCCAGCCCACGGAGTCCTGGGCCCAGGCAGATGTCACGCACATCTGGAAAGGGGAGACTGAGGCTCATGACCCTGCTTTCATGTACCATGTCCTCTGAACATGGTGACTACAGACAAGGCACACACCGGGCCAGTTGCAGACGGGGCTGATCCGCACTCAAGTATTCAGTTTATTTTTACTTGATAGATTTGACAGTTGGGAGGCAGGTCAATGGCTTTGGATGAAGCTAGAGCCTCTACCACCAAGGGAGGTGGCCTTGTCTTTCCATCCAACCCAACTGAGAAACCACCCACGGAAGTCACTCTGTGTGAGGCCAGGAATCTTCTCATGGCGAAGGACAGAAATGCAAAGTGAACTAACTTCAACAAAAAATAACTATCACACATCTACGTGCCGGGCACCATTCTAGAACACTTCCCATATTAATGGACTCAATCGTCACAATGACTCAGTGAGGAGAGACTGTCATTGTCCCCATTGTAGAGATAAAGAAACTGAGGCATGAAGAAATGAAGCCACTTGCCTTGGAGCCACAGTTCTTCAGGATCAAGCCGGTCTTGAAACCCAGGCGACTGGCTCCTGGTTCCGTGGGCTTGAGGACTGTCTGCTGCAGCAAGTGGGAAAATGGAGCTGGTGAGGGTACTGGAGTCGGAGCTCTTACTTTCTGCACGTGGCTTACCACTCTTGTCTCCACTTGTCTCTGAATGCTGGTCTCTTTCCTTCCTCTGTAAGCAGTGCGAGCATGGCTGCTCCAAGCATCAGCCGGGTCCTCCAGGGGAGACGAGAGCTTCTTCCTCCCGGGATGTAGGTATCAATACCTTGCTGGGCTCAGTGGGGACCACGTGGGTTTGCCCATCATCTGGCCAAGCCTAGGTCACCACCTCCGATGGCAGATTATAGCAGTATAATGGCCCCGATTCTACTCCCTTCCCTGTCTCCAGGCCCTTTTCCACGTGACTTTGCAGCTCTCTCCACAAGGAATCTACTTCTCCATCACTCAGTTCTGAGTTCGGCCAGGTGACTGCTTTCGCCAATGGGATGACACATGCTGAGGTTTGAGAAAGCATTGTCACTCTGGCCTCCACTCCTGGGGCTCTGCTCTGCCACGGGAACATGCTGGGCTGGCATCCTGAGGGCCAAGAGACCTGTGGAGTGGAGCCCGGATGCCTTCGTGGCCCCTGCAACAGCCACGCGGCCCCCAGGCTTGTGAGAGAATCAGCCAAGACTGGAAGTCCTGCTCGGCTGAGCCCAGTCTAAATCATCGACCTGCAGACTGTGAGCGAAAGCAACACTCTTATGCCGCTGCGTTTCTGCCTTGGTTGGTTTCATGGGAGTTTTCACAGCAGAAGGGGTGAGGCATGCTCGCTGATCCCCCCCAGGACCACGGGGAGTCAGAGAAAAGGAAGTGTCTTACCAGATAAAGGGCCTGAGGAAAGCATTCTGGGCTAACAGGATGGTAGCTCTGTAACCCCCCAAATTTACTTTTTCTTTTGTTTTAGAGATTTTGTTGAGGACATTATCCATTACGCTACCTGGAGTCTCTTCGTGATAAACCATGTGAATTTCTCTTAGATTTAAAATCCAAAGGCTTCGATTTTCTTAAGTGCTATTTTTCCTTGTGAATAATGTAACATCTGTTAACTGAATACATTTTCCTTTTTGCCTTGACCTCCAGGAGGCTCAGGGCCAAAACTGTGGGCCAACAGTAAATGTTTGGACCTGAAGATAGGTATTTTGTTATAGAAAACTTCTCTCTGTTTTCACCTTACCATTTACTTCTTTTCCTTTCTCTTGATTTAAAAAAAAAAAACCCTCTCTCTCTCACTGTGTATGTTTTTTATTAAACTGCCTCAAATTTATTTGGGGGATGAGCAGTGATACAAACATATAATTGATAAAAGTTGACCAGCAGTTCAGGATGAAAACATTTGGGGTTGTAGTACATTTGGCATCATGAGAATTATGGTTTAACATTAAACTGGGTTTTGAAGGGTTGCTGGAGGGGTAGGGTGGGGGGATGGGGTAACTGGGTGATGGGCATTAAGGAGGGCACGTGATGGAATGAGCACTGGGTGTTATATGCAACTGATGAATCACTGAACTTTAACTCTGAAACTAATTATACAGTATATGTTAATTAAATTGAATTTAAATTTAAAAACCCAAAAAACATTAAACTGGGTTTTTGAAAAATAAATAAGTTCTCATAATAAGAGAAGCAAGCATTAAAATT
This sequence comes from Ursus americanus, assembly GCF_024610735.1. Taxonomy (NCBI): domain Eukaryota; kingdom Metazoa; phylum Chordata; class Mammalia; order Carnivora; family Ursidae; genus Ursus; species Ursus americanus. The sequence goes on from NC_142132.1 coordinate 10,539,055, forward strand.
ACAGTAAGATTAGCACAGACCAAAATTTTGATGACCTATCTTGACAGGGGGAGTGCAAATTGGCACAACTTGCAGGGAGAGCAGCACTTTGACAATGTTTTCTTCAAAATGCCTATGTCCTCTGGCCCAGCACTTCTAGGAATTTATTTCAATTAACTGTATTTATTAAAATTAATAACATTTTACATTGAAATTTAAAAACTGAAATAAATACATTTAAGGGTCACGTTTAGGAATTTATCTTTCTAGACGTGCAAAATGGTGTATGTATAAGGATACTCACTGTAGCCTTGTAAGTAATAAAACAAATGTTTGGAAATGCCTAAATGTGCCTTAAGGGGGGACTGTTTAAAATATGGTACAATCCATATAACAACAATAACCAACCATTTAAAAATGAGAATATTATCTATGTGATCATGTGGAAAGGTCTTTCGGCTTTAACATTAAATAAACAAAGCAAAGTGCAGAACGGTGTGTATAATACACTACCCTGGGCGGGGCGGGGGTGTAGGCATATAGATCTAAGCCTGCATGTATATGCTCACGAAGGCACAGACCAGCTCGGGATGGACACTCAAGAAAACTGGGGACAGCTGCTCATTCTAGGGATGACAGCTGGAACCAGCTTTTCATTTTATACCTTTTGTGATTTTAAAATTTTGTACCATATTTTGTGTAACCTAGTTAAAAAAAAATAATGAGGAAAAAAATGAGTTCTCACTGGCTCGTGGCATAAAGAATGACCACAATTGCTTCTTAATGTGAGGAAAGAAAATGAATCAAAGCCCTGCAGCAGTTCTCTATAGTAAAGCAATGGTGCCACGTATTAAATGAGAGTTCAAGGATCTGAAAGAATGAATTAATACTCATGCTCCCGGAAGCATGGTTGCAGCCCCTGGAACAGAGATTTTTACATCGCGCCATTGTTACACTGGACACTGTATCAGTTCAACCAAATTTGCTGGGGGCCCCTCATCAGCCAGGTCTTTTGTCAGGAGCTGGAAACAAAAATACTCATAAGACTCTGTCTTTGTTCTTGTGATAGTCTCATCGATGACTAATACGCTGTGATGAGTTCTAGGATGCTGGAAGCCAGGAGCTGTTGGGGCTATCTTTGTATCTGTAGCATTTAGCATGTAGCAGACACTGTAAGAATGTCTGTGGAATGAACGAACGAACGAATGAATGAATGAATGAATGAATGAATGAATGAACAGAGTGCTGTGTTGGGTATGGACAAAGGAGACAACTCTAGAGAGGGAGGCAACTTAAGAAGCAATAACCTGGGTTGTGAAGAATTACCCAAATCCAAGCCTTGTTACCTGCCTCCAGGACTATCACTAAAGGCATCCACACAAAGGGTTATTAATTTTTAAAAGATTTATTTATTTTTTTATTTGAGAGCGAGGGAGAGAGCGTGTGAGTGGAGTGATGGGCAGAGGGAGAGGGAGAGAGAGTGCGGAGCCCAACGTGGGGCTTGATCCCACCACCCCTGAGATCATGACCTGAGCTGAAACCAAGAGTTGGTCACTTAACCAACTGAGCCACCCAGGTGCCCCAAAGAGGTATTCATTATTGACATGAACTAAATTTAGTGGGTTGGCAGGTGTAAACTTCTGGATTTCTGGAAGAACATGTACTTCGGGGCCAGAAAGACTTGTGTTAGAAACCAAAATTCACCATTTATTGCCTAAATGACCATGGGCAACTCAACCTTTCTGAGCCTTAGCCTGCTTGTTTATAAATTGGAAATAATCTTACCTAACTTACAGGTTAATTGTGAATGTTCAGGGCCATTGATTCATTTACTCATTCACTGAAGAAACACAGAGCCATGAGTGGGTGCCTGGCACTGTGTTTGCATGTACAAAGTTGAACCCAGCAGTTAAACCCAGTACATGTGAATGTAGGGGACCTCTTGGGCTCTCCACATTGTTTGGTAGCAGGTCATTCCTTCCACCCTGTGATCAGGAAGAATCAGGAAAGGGTAACTGGGCACTTCTGTTAGTGTGAAATGAATGGAAGAGAGCTTCATAAAGAAAACGGAGGTGAATAGAAGGATAAATCCGTTTGTGGCTCAGAAAGTTCAGAGTTGTTCAAGCAGAGGGGATTCGGACTCTCATTCATAGAGATAGCAGGGCCTTTTGGCAGGAATCTCCTCTTCCTGGTGTAAGATGTGTGACTTGTTTTTCAAAAGTAGTGGGGATGACCAAAGGCAAAATCAAGAAAAGTGGAACCAGGAGTAAATGATCATCCTCGGTAGCCTGTACCCAGCTTTTAGACCCTAAGCTCCCCACTCCCTTCAACTTGGCTGCAGAGAATAGGGCTTTCACTTACTTGAGCCAAGGAAGCTGTGGGGATCAACAGGTCAAGCAACTTGCTAACCTTTTGTAGGGGTTGGGGAGTGGGGTAGAGTGGTTAGAATAACAAAGGAAGTGGGGACATTGTTGGAGAAGAGTTTAAGGACAGATGTTCTGGAGGAGAGAGAGGACAGGTGTCTAAGGGGCATTCCCTACCAGCCGTGGCCTCCCATCCTGTCCATCAGAGGACATCCTGAAGCCCTGGTTGGTGAGACCTTTCTCTGTGAATGGAGGCAAGACAGGTAGACCAGAGCGTTCAATGTCTGATGTATTCTAAGCCCCTACACCCCACCAATAATATAGGTTTGGATGAATTACTAGAGATGTTGAATAATGACCTGCTTGAAACTTCTGTGTGTGCGTGAGCACATGGGTGCACATGCTTTGGGAAATGTGAAATAGCTGGTAATAATCAACAGTGAGGGGAAGAATGTCTGTGCCCATAAGGATAGCCCCAGATGGGCTACATGGCTGCAAGGAGACCCATGCACGCATGCCCCTTGGTGCTGAGAGGCTCCCATGTGCCCTAGATGAGGGACTTATCACAGGGGCAGTGATGACAGAAGCCAGCTTTAGGACCTGGCCTCTGCCTCCTTTCCCAATCTTATCTCCTCCCCCGGGCCCGTACATGCAGTGCTGTGGCCCCAGCATGCATTATCCCTTCTCACTCCTGCACCTTCATACAGGATGCTCCTTCTGTCTTAGAAATTTTTGCAAATTCTTTGTTCTTCAAAGTTCAGATTGGGGTGACCTCCTCCAGGAAGCCAACTTTGGTCATCACTTCTTTCACCTGCTCATGCCCACCAACCCATGCTCGTTCCCCACTGTCCTAAACAGTATACACCTTACTCTAGGGTCCTCAAGTTCCTTCCTTCTCTGACTCCTCTGCTAGAGTGTGGACTTGAATATAGGTAATGGGTCTTATTTTTTTTGAGAGAGAGAGAGAGCAAGAGAGCATGAGGGTGGGGGTGGGGCAGAGGGAGAAACAGAGAATCTTAATCAGGCTCCACGCTCAGCATGGAGCCCAACTCGGGGCTCGATCTCATGACCCTGAGATCATGACCTGAGCCAAAATCAAGAGTTGGATGCTTAACCATCTGAGCCACCCAGGCACCTCTAGGTAATGGGTATTATGTCTACACCTCCCCAGAACCTATGGCAGTATTTGGCGTGTACTAGGGACTCAAAAAGTTGTTAGTTTGAGTGAACCAGTTACTGAATGAATTTGGAAAATTTGATCACCGTGGGAAAATTATCATTTTCAATCAAGTTTTCTTTTTTTTTTCAAGGAGTTTAGTGTTCCGTTGAGGTGATAGACCAGAGCCCACACTTCACCTCTTGCAGGATGGAAATGAGGGAGGAAAAGGACCTGTCCTCAGCTGCCAAAGGCACAGGGTTGTGAGACTGTGCCCAATATGAAAAGGGACAGGGCCAAAAGAATCCACAAAGTAACTGGTGGCTTTATGAGTTTTTCCCTGGAGGTAACATTTTCAAATGCCAATTCCAAGTCCTGAGAACAGCCTCTTTGGAATGAAAAGCATTTTTTCAGGGAGAGAGAAGTTAACAAAGCTAGAAACACAGGACTTCACTGACAGGAAGTGGTTTCTTTTCTTTTCTTTTTCTCTGTAGTTGAAGAATGGAAAACGCAACCCCATGCCTCTTGAAGATTTACAAACAGATGAGGCTCTCACGACACAGCCGCAGCTGCTGTCTCAGAGCCAGCCGCCGCGTGGCTTGTAAGGAGCAGCTTGTTTAACGGGAACCCACCGCCATCCTCTCCAAGGGCAGAAACCCAACCAGTTTCCTGCATGAAGTCATCACTTCATGGGGGTTTAAAGCTATTTGTTTTTTAAACAGCTGGTTCCAACCTTGTACTCGCATCAAAATGTAAAATTGCAAAGTGATTATTAGCATTTCACATCGGATAAGTGCAAACAATGGGGTCAAGGCACAGGCCTGTCTTGTCCTGGTCATCAGCACTGCTGAGCCCAAAGAGGCCAAAGGTAGGGCAGAAATGTTCTGATGGAGGGAGGGGGGATTTCGTTCTTAGGTGGCTTTGCCAAGACTCCAGGGCAAGGATTCCACCACCACCACCCCCGCCACCACACACACACACACACACACATACCCATGGAAGGTTCTGGAAGGCTGCTGTGGCATGGTTATGCATTGAGAAGACTGGGTTCCCTCAGATGACCAGTCACCTCAAGGATTAGGCTTGTAACACAACTGAGGCTGCTAGACGCAGAAAACAGATAAAAATGGAATCAGGCTAAATTCAGCCAGAATCAATTTGAAGGAAATACATTTGTGTTAGCTATTGATAATGAGGGAAGAAACACGGTATTTGGCATTGGCAGGTTTCATTTCAAAACTCCAGTTTCATCAATGAAGAGATGCCTTTGGGCAAGTTCCTGGCAAGACAGAGCTTTAGTTTCCTCCTGTTTACAACAGTAGTTACGGAATCTACTAGAGAGAGGAGTTGTGAGGATGCGAGGTAGTGTACAGAAGTCACGCAGCACCGTGACCAGCACAGCAAAGACAGGGTGTAAACTGTGACATTCATAATCGTAAGGCAGTATTTTACTTTGAAAGACTCTTTTCAAGTAACCGGGCAACTCACCACGAGTCCGGGAAACAGAGAAAGGCAGCAGGCAAGATAAAAGTGATGACAGGGCCAGGGTCATGAGATCCCATTTTATTAAGGAAATGACAAGGTGCATATGGCCTGGTCTAGTACCTTCTTCTTTATGGGCTCCTGCCATGTGTTCATGTGTTGACTAAGGTGGGGCTAAAGGTCTTTCCATATTCATAGTCCAAGAAAACTGGATTATTTCACTGTCAGATGGAAGCACAGCCTGCTCAGGAGGGAGGTTTATTTGATCCATACTCCCTGAGGCCCCAACTTCCCAAGGGAATTCCACTCCATTCCTTTCTTTCCCGCGCACGGAGCTTGGTCCACACAATCAGTCTATCTTTTGGCACCTGAGAGATGCCTGAGAAGCAGGTGTATCTGCTTAATATCCAATCTGTTTTTATTGCCAATCCCAATGACACAAGTGGGTTCAACTGACCACGATTTTAGAGGAGTCAGAGTTTGTCATTGTTCCAAGAATACAGTTTCATAACAGCCATAAAATGAGGACTCTGTTTAGCTCAAGGATATTGAACTGGGGTGAGGAGCTCCAGCTGTGAAACTAAGGATGATAAACTTTTCAGCAAATTGGCAAGAGTATTGTTATACCAGTCTTTTGTCTTCTTGGAGAGGTCATGAAAGACATCCAAGACGCTGTGTTTGAGTTACAATAAAACGAAGATTCCCCTATCCCCTGTTCCCCGACTCAGGGGTGCCTTCTCTAGGACTCCCAATGAGGCTCAGACAGATAATAGTTTTGGTCTGTGTAGAAAGAGTGTTTAATGAAATCCTTTCAGTGTGAAATGCTAGAAGCACAAACTGAAGGATATTAGCAATAAGCCTGTGGTCCAGTGTCCTGAGAACCAGTCGCTGACCACCTGGATCGGTCTGGGTTCAGGACAAACCAATACAGCCATCTCTACTGTGGACAGAAAAACAATGACCCCAAAAACTATACCCCAAGAAGGGCAGGGACGTTAAAGAGATGCACCTGAAACAGCTGACCGAGTTGTAGAGCCACCTCCTTTCAGAGACAAAGAGCATCTGTTGTTTACCGCCACCCAGGATTTCGCATTAGAGAATCATCCCTTTGGTTGCTGTCATTGTCTGTGGTTCTGTGGAAGCGGACTCCATACTTGATTCAGGTGGTTGAATGATCCAGGCTTAAGCCAATCAGCACTTATTTTCCCCGGCCACTGATTGGTTGAGAGATGGTCATGTGACTCACACAGAACCAATGAGGTTTTTCTGAGGGAATTCTGGGAAACTCTCATTGGCTGTGAAATGAGAGGGACACGTGAGGACTGGGACTACTGCAGGAGGAAGCCGTGGCCCCGGAAGAGCCGAGTACTGAAGTGGGGTCTGAGGGTCATCGTCCGAGCCCTGCTCAAGCTGGCCCTCCAATGGACTTTCCAATTCTGTGAGTCAGCAACTTCCCTTTTCTGCGGCAGCCACTTAGGATGGGGAATTTTGCCACTTACAGCCCTTTATGGCTCCAGTGTCTCTACCCTTGCTTATCACTTCCTCTTTTTGTTTTCTATTTAAAAAGCAATACGTACTTATTTTAGACAATTTCATGAACACAAAAAAGAAGAGAAAGCAACTCTCCCAAGACCGCACAGCTCTCGTGGTTGAGCCATGATTCTGACCGGGGTGGCCGCTGCCGGAGGCTGTGTTCCTTACCTTACAACCTACTTGTGGCATCTCACAGATCTAGGCATTTTATATAAAGCCTTCAGGCTCTTCCTCCGTTTAGATTAGCTTTTCCTCATGAGTATATGTAATTATTCTTTGGCAAAATAGGGATAATGTTATACATATAGTTTATTTACTTTTTTAACTTAGTAATATATTATGGACGTTTCCCCAAGTCATTAAGTATTTTACAGGAACGTTATTTTTAATGGCTGCATAGCATTTCACTTGAATTGAATATATTATAATTTATTTAAACATTCTTGTACTGTTGGACCTTCGGGTGATCTATATTCTTTTCTACTTAAAAAAGCAAATAGGTGGAACAAGTAGATTTTTAGGCAAGTGAAATTGAGGGGTACACATCATGCATTTGTCAAAGCCCCTAGACTATACCATGGAAAGAGTGAACCCTAATGTAAACTATGTACTTTAGTTAATAATGATGTCTTAATATCATGTCATCAGTTGTAACAAATATATCACACCAATGCAAGATATTAATGATCAAAGAAACTGGAGGAGAGAACAATCTTAGAATACTCTGTACTTTCTGCTCAATTTTTCTGTAAACCTAATACTTTTTCATAAACTATTCTATTCACTAAATTAATTGATCAACAGTCTAAACAAACAAGCAAACAAAAAGCAATGTAAATATAAAGTTCTTACCAGTTCTGATTCTTTTCTTTTTTTAAAAAAAGATTTTATTTATTTGACAGAGAGAGAGAGCATACACAAGCAGACAGAGGGAGAGGGAGAAGCAGGCTCCCCACCATGCAGGGAACGCAATGTGGGGCTCGATCCCAGGCCCCTGGATCAGGACCTGAGCCCAACGCAGACACTTAACCGACTGAGCCACCCAGGTATCCCGTATTTTCTTTTTTTTTTTAAGATTTTTTTTTTATTCATTTATTTGAGAGAACGAGTGAGAGAGTATGGGGTGAAGGGCAGAGGGAGAACCAGACTCCCCTCTGAACAGGGACCCTGATGCAGGACTCAATCCTGGGACTCCAGGATTATGACCTGAGCCAAAGGCAGTTGCTCAACCCACTGAGCCACCCAGGTGCCCCCCATATTTTCTTATGATGAATTCGTAGGAATAAACTACTGAAACAAAGTTTAAGATATTATAGACATATTACGGTAATTTCTTTTCAGGAAAAAAAATGTACCACTTTACATACTCACCACCAATGTATTAGAGTGTCTAGTTCATTCAGTTCTTGTTAACACTGAAAGATACTGAGTTTTTAAATCTTTGCAGATTTAATGAGAAACTCATAATGCCTACTTCTCATTTGCCTTTCTTCATTAACAATAAAAATTAAAACAATATGTTAGAGGTTAATGGTACAGAATAAATATTTCAGAAATAGAAATAAGTTATTGAAAAAGATAGCTTCACAAACCATTGTGCAAAAGGATAATTTCTCAGGACAAAGTGAGGTCCACATCTCCTATCTCCTCCTGTGGTCCTTAAGCATGATTGTACATTCAAATCTCCTGGAGGATTTCTTCAAATACAGATTGATAGATGCCAGCCCATTTCTAATTCAGTAGGCCAAGGGTAAGGCTCACTGTCTTCATTTCTACCAAGGTCTCAGATGATGCTGATGCTGCTGGTCCAAGGATCACACTTTGAGAAACAATCCCTCATATGACAAGCTCTAGAAAACTCTAGAAAAATAAGAAGGGTGAATGAAAAAAAAAAGAATCAAGTCTCTCTCAGTCCTTGACAGATCAAGAATGTAAAACTCATGGATATAGATTATCTTAATAGTGTAATTAATATATGTGTATATTAAGTACATATAGAAATTTATGTTACATAATTATATTACAGAATGTATGTTCTTTACAAGTATTTATGAAATAATTACAGATCTTGATTGTATACTAGGCACAAAGGCCACATTACCATAAAGGCAACTTCAACATGTATTTTGATGAGGGAGGAGGGGCAGAGGGAGAGGAAGAGAGAGAATCTTTTTTTTTTTTTTAAAGATTTTATTTATTTGACAGAGAGAGAGACAGCCAGCGAGAGAGGGAACACAAGCAGGGGGAGTGGGAGAGGAAGAAGCAGGCTCCTAGTGGAGGAGCCTGATGTGGGGCTCGATCCCACAACGCCGGGATCACGCCCTGAGCCGAAGGCAGACGCTTAACCGCTGTGCCACCCAGGCGCCCCAAGAGAGAGAATCTTAAGCAGGCTCCATGCCCAGCATGGAGCCTGATGCGGAGCTCCATCTCATGACCCTGAGATGATGACCTGAGCCAAAATCAAGAGTCAGACACTTAACCAACTGAGCCACCCAGGTGCCTCTCAACATATTTTTAATAGTAGAAAGAGGATAGATCACATTTTCTGACCAAAATGCAATAAATCTAGAAATAAATGAGTGGAAGCCAACCAATGATAGCCTCCCAGCCACTTGGGAAATATACCATTCTCTCTCTCTCTCTCTATATATATATATATACGTATTTGCTAAAACAACAATAATGAGACTGCTGCACACCGAAATGTATTGTATTAAAGCTACAGTGCTCTTGGGGAAAATATATAGCTGTAAATTCTCCCATGACTAACAAAGCAGAGTGACACCAAGTAACTACAAAACTCAAACATTTAGGAAAAGAATATCAAACCTAGAGCAGAAGGAACCAAACATAAAAAACACGAAGCTGAATTGAAACCAAAAAACTTAAAAACAGTAGAACTGATTAATCTAAGAGATAGAAAGATGAAAAAAGGCAAGTCATAATCTACCTGAATCAAAGAAGCCGAAAGAGTAGGGAAATGCAAATATCCGAAATTAGAAGAGAAGGCTTGTAGCCACAGATGCGGGGGAAAGCATTCAAAATATTAGAAGATACTCTGTAAAACTGGAAATAAATTTATAAACTGATATGGGCAATTATTCTAGGATTAAAACATTTCCTCCATGAGGAAGAAGCAGGAATGCTAAAATAAGCTGCGAGATGAGTATGAAAGCACCTCTCCCTAAAGAGCCCGGGCCCGTAGAGCTTAGATGGCTCCAACCATCAAAGAACAGAGAACATAGAAATTATTTAAATTGTTCCAGAACTCAGAGAAAGTAGGAACATGTCTCAATGCTCTATTGTTTTTACAAAGCCAGAAAAGCACTGTAACAAAATCTATCAAAGATACACCAAAAAGAAAGCCATAGACCTCATTTCACCTATAAATCCTAAACAAAGTATTAGCAAGTAGAATTCATCTGTACCAGTGGGTCATTGTCATCTCCGATCCGTAACATCTGTCCAAGCTGGCCCAATAAACCAAAGCAAAAGGTGTAAGGATTAGAAAGCGGCCAGCAAATCTGTCATTACTTGAAAAAAAATGATAACATACCAGAGAAAACTCAAGAGAATAAACAGAAAACTATTAAAAACAATGATAATATGACTCTAGTTCCAAAACAGACAGAAAAAAGTAGTAACTTTCATACTAACCAGTTAGAAGGTATAATGAATAAACAATTCTATTCATAATAGCAATATATATATATATATATATATACTCTATAGAGAAATATTTATAGAGATTCTCTATAGATAATATTTATTTGTATTTCTTTATAGAGAAAACAACAAAACCCTGTAGATGGACAATAAAGGAGACGGGAGAGGCAGACCTGGCAGATACACTCTCTCTGTGAAGTCAGGAGAAAGCAGTTGTTATTTCATGAGCTCTAAGACTTGAATTTCTCCGCAGAGAGAAGAGTGTTTTTGTTAAGCCAACACCTTTGGAAAGGTAGTGTCTGTACTTTGCTGTAAAGAACAAGAATTAAGATGGTGAGATGGGTTTGGAAGAGAGTAAACCAGGAAGGGAAGAAATCAAAGGGGTCAACAGGAACTTAAGAAAGTGAGGACTTTCTTCCTTTAAGAGGACAAGTAAAGCCTTTTAAGAGTAAACATGTAAGGGGCGCCTGGGTGGCTCAGTCGGTTAAGTGTCTGCCTTCAGCTCAGGTCATGATCCCAGGGTCCTGGAATAGAGTCTCGCGTTCAGGCTCCCTGCTCAGTGGGGAGCCTGCTTCTCCCTCTGCCCCTCCTCTCACTGGCTCTCTTTCTCTCTCTCAAATAAATAAATAAAAATCCTTTTTTTTTTAAAGAGTAAACACATAAATATGTCCAATATTTAGTTTAAAGTCATTTGTTCTATTTCATTATCGTGTAAGCCATTTGTGTAGCCTCTAAATCTTTGATGATGAAAGTGGTGGTGGTGTTGGGGTGGTGATAACAGCCCATGTTTATTGAGCACCTACTTTCTAGGCCATGTACTAAGCTGTTAAACTGTTTATATCATTTAATCATCAGAAAAATCTACTTCCCATCACAGATGAGGAACGCAGGCAGAGAGAAGTTAAGTAACTTGACCAAGTGCACAGCTTGCAAGGGGAGTCGAGCTGTTGACCCAGACATTCCAACTTCAGGGCTCAGACTGCAACACTACCCCAAAGCCGTCTATCTCATGGGCTTGTGGCCTTGAGTTAGTGCCAGCGAAAAGATTAGATGGTCTCCAGTGGGGTGTTGTGGACTGGAGCAGGGACAAGCGTGCACGGGTCAGAGCCAGAGCAGAGATCAAAAATTCCGTGGAAGCAAAAAAGTGGAACTGGTTTGGGGAAAAATAAACACCGAACCCCTCTACTGCCGTGAAACCCCAGAGAGACTGAGAAGCATGTTGGGACTTCTATCAGGTGTGAGATGGGATGTTGAGACAATTTTATTACATCCTTAAGTAAACGATTACTTCAGCTGGCTGCATAACGTAAATGCATCCACAAGGCTGAAATATGGCTTATAATTATTAAAATGCCAATGTTTGCTAAACATATCTGTAAAATTAAATTCAAGCACTCCCAAATTCTAATGGGATTCTTTAACTTGCCCAAATTATAAAAAATGTATTTAATAGAATAAACATACAGATTGCCAAGACAGAGCTAAAAAGAAACATTAAATTGTTTGGGTTTTTTTTGCTATTGAGTTGAGGGAGTGCTTTATATATTTTGGATATTAACCCCTTATCAGATATATAGTTTGCAAATATTTCCTCCCATCCAATAGGTTGCCTTTTCATTTTGTTGGTTTCCCTTACTGTGTAGAAGCTTTTTAGTTGGGTATAGTCCTACTTGTCAATTTTTTTTCTCTTATTGCCTTTGCTTTTGGAGTCAGATTTTAAAAATCATCACCAAGACCAATGTCAAAGAGCTTCTCACCATGTTTTCTTCTAGTAGTTTTATGGTTTCAGGTCTTAAAATCTAATCTTTAATCCATTTTGAGTTAATTTTTGTGTATGGTGGAAGATACGGTCCAGCTTCTTTCTCTTGTGTGTGACTGTCCAGTTTTCCCAATACCATTTGTTGAAGAGACTGTCCTTTCCCCACTGTATATTCTTGGCTCTTCTGTTGTAAATTAATTGACCACGCATACATGGGTTTATTTCTCGGATCTCTACTCTGTTTTATTGATCTATGTGTTTGTTTTTATGCCACTACCACACTGTTTTGATTACCGTAGCTTTGCACTATAGTTTGAAATCTGCGTATGTGATGCCTTCAGCTTTGTTCTTCTTTCTCAAGATTGTCTTGTCTATTAGGGGTCTTTTGTGATTCCATACAAATTTTAGGATTGTCCATTCTATTTCTTTTTTTAATATTTTTTATTATATTATGTTAGTCACCATACAGTACATCCCTGGTTTTTGATGTAAAGTTCGATGATTCATTAGTTGCGTATAACACCCAGTGCACCATACAATATGTGCCCTTCCCACCACCCATCACCAGCCTATCCCATTCCCCCACCCCCCTCCCCTCTGAAGCCCTCAGTTTGTTTCTCAGTGTCCATTCTATTTCTTTGAAAAATGCCATTGGAATTTTGATGGGGATTGCTTTGAATCTGTAGATTACTGTGAGTAGTATGGACATTTTAACAATGTTTACTCTTTCAGTCCATGAGCACAGCATATCTTTCCATTTATTTGTGTCTTCTTCAATTTCTTTCATCAGTGTTTTATAGTTTTTAGCATATAGGTCTTTCACCTGCTTGATTAAATTTTTTTCTAAGTATTTAATTATCTTCAATGCAATTGTAAATGGAATTGTTTCCTTAATTTCTCTCTTAATTTCTCTTTCTGATCATTATTAATGTGTAGAAACACAACAGATTTTTGGATAGTGATTTTGTATCTTTCAGCTTTACTGAATTTGTTTATTAGTTCTAACAGTGTTTTGGTGAAGTCTTTAGGGCTTTCTATATATAATATCATGTAATCTGCAATTGTTGACAGTTCCACTCTTTTCTTTCTAATTTGAATGTCTTTATTCCTTTGCTTGCCTAATGGCTCTGGTTAGGACTTCCAACACTATGTTGAATGAAAGTGGCAAGAGCGGACATCCCTGTCTTGTTCCTGATCTTAGAGGAAAAGCGTTCACTCTTTCACCACTGAGTATGATGTCAGTTGTGGGCTTGTCATGTCTGGCTTTTATCATGTGAGGTACATTACCTCTATACCCACTTTGTTGAGAATTTTTATCATAAGTGAATGTTGAATTTTAACAAGTGGATTTTCTGCATCTATTGAAATTATCATATGATTTTTATCCTTCGTTTTGTGAATGCGGTATATCACATTGATTGATTTGCAAATGTTGAAGCTTTCTTTGCATCCCCAGAATAAATCCTACTTGATCATGGCATATGATCCTTTTAATGTATTTGGTGAATTTGGTTTGCCGATATTTTGTTGAGGATTTTTGCATCTATGTTCATCATGGATATTGACCTATAATTTTTTTGTTTTTGGTGGTGTCTGTCAGCTTTTGATATCAGAGTAACACTGGCCTTATAAAATGAGTTTGAAAGTATTTCCTTCTCGGGGCACCTGGGTGGCACAGCGGTTAAGCGTCTGCCTTCAGCTCAGGGCGTGATCCCGGCGTTATGGGATCGAGCCCCACATCAGGCTCCTCTGCTACGAGCCTGCTTCTTCCTCTCCCACTCCCCCTGCTTGTGTTCCCTCTCTCGCTGGCTGTCTCTCTCTCTGTGAAATAAATAAATAAATAAAATCTTAAAAAAAAAAAAGTATTTCCTTCTCTTCTCTTTTTTGGAAGATTTTGAGAGGATTGGTATTAATTCTTTGAATGTTTGGCAGAATTCACCAGTGAAGCCATTTGCTCCTGGACTTCTGATTTTTGGGAGGTTTTTGATTACTGATTCAATCTTCTTACTATTTAACAGTCTCTGCAGATTTTCTGTTTTTTTCATGATTGAGGTTGGGAGGGTGTATATTTCTAGAAATTCATCCATTTCTTCCAGGTTGCCCAATTTATTGGTTAATTTAAAAATGGCCCAAGGATCTGCATAGACTTTTTTTTTTTTTAAGAAAAGGCTTACAGATGACCAACAGGTACATGAAAAGATGCTCAACATCACTCATCATCAGCAAAATGCAAATCAAAACCACAATGAGGTATCACCTCACACCCATTAAAATGACTAGTATCAAAAAGACGAGAAATAACAAGTGTTGGCAAGAACGTGGAGAAAAGGGAACCCTTATGCACTGTAGGTAGAAATGCAAACTGGTGCAGCCACTGTGGGAAACAGTATGGAAGTTCCTCAAAGAATTAAAGATAAAACTACCTACGATCCAGCAATCCCACTTCTGGGTATTTATCCAAAGAAAATGAAAACATGAATGCAAAAAGATAGATGAATCCCCATGCTCATTTCAACATTATTTACAATAGCCAGGATATGGAAACAACCTAAGTGTCCATCGAGGGATGAATGAATAAAGAGATAGTATATGTATAATGGAATATTATTCAGCTATAAAAATGAATGAAATCTTGCCATTTGGGACAACCTGGATGGAATTTGAGGGCATTATGCAAAGTGAAATAAGTCTGAGAAAGAAATACCATCCGATTTCACTTATATGTGAATTTTTTTAATTAAAAAAATTAACAAGCTTGGGGGTACAGAGAACAGGTGGGTGGTTGCCGGAGGCAGAGGTTGGAGGATGGGCAAAATAGGTGAAGGGTGTTGACAGGCACGAACTTCCAGTTAGGAAATAAATAAGTCCTGGGACGTCACATACAGCATGGGGGCTACAGTTAATACTCTAGTGCATATTTGGAAGATGCCAAGAGAGTAGATCTTTAAAGCCCTCATCACAAAAAAACAGAGGAATAATTGAGCGGGCTCCTGTGGAGGAGGGGGAAGCCAGGAAGCCACCTGGTCTACCCGGCAAGACTCCCAAAAGGCAGCATCAGACGCCTCTGTAGTGGGAATGAAGGTCACACAAAAACCAAACCAAACCAAAAGAAATGAGTGGATTCTCCAGACCCGGCTGCCACCCCCACGAGCACCCGGGCAGAAATGCAGAGCCCCAGCCAGAGGGATGGGAAGTGGAGGAACACCAGGGATGGCTGAGGACAGGGATGCCGTTCGGGGCAGGGGCGGGGGGGCAAGTGAACATTCGCCTGATTGAATGGCCCAGTGCAATCAGTCTCCAGACTGTGGTGGACAGAACTACAGCCTCCAGGTGGGAGATGGAAGGCCATTCTCTAAAGAATGTTCCTGGCCCAAGAGGGAAGACCTGACCATCCTGCCAGAAGCCTACAGTTTTCAAACTTCACCCTCAGGCTCAGAGCTTCCAGTAAATACGTTCTTCCTGTCCCCAGGGCAGCAAGCTGTCGTGCTACCCTCCGGTCCCCCCATCGGCCCCCTGCTTTGGAGTCATAGAGGCTGGCCCGGTGTGCCTGGCCTGTGCACCCAGGAGCTGACTTCCTCACTGGCCAGGAGCCTCCCTGCCTCCTCCACACGCCCACCTACAGTGGGGCGACAGCAGCTGTAGGATTTCCCTGCTGGTCTCCACCATGGCCTCTCCCCTCTCAGTGGGGACGCCCAGCCTGCTGCTGGCACTGCTCCAGGGCAGGGCTCAGCTGCTTCCCACTTGGCTGCCCAGCATCTCCGCAAAACCTCACGTGCAACCGAGGCACCCGTCACACTTAGAGAAAACCAACACCACGCAAGAGAGACCACAGACTCAACAACAGAAAAGGCTAAAATACAAGTCAATTGAGTTAAGAGCGTAGAACAAGACTTACTAAAAAAAACGTATAATCTTTAAAGGCTTAAGAGCCTCACTTCTCTACAACAAGAACATGCTGGTATAATTAAACAATTAGGGACCTTGGAAGTTAAACTGATAATCACAATTAAAAGGACCAAGTGACAAGTCCACCCTAAGGTTGAACAATTGAGCTCGACGATCAAACCACAGGATTTCTTTTCTCCAGAACACGGTTCCAAAGGACAAAGAGGTGGAAAGGTATGAAAGGAAAGTCTTAGAGGATGGATTCTAACATCTCAAACTTTCCTGGTAAGAGACTCCCGGAAAGAAAAGCAAAGAAACCAGAGAGGAGAAAAATAATCAGAGTTAATATTTCGAATTTTCTAGAGCTTAAGAAGAGACACAAGTCTTCAGATTGAAAGGACCCATGGAATCATATTCTGTGACTTCGCTTAAGGTTTATAAGACTTCAAAAAAAGTGCTATACTCTTCAAACGAATTGGCTCTGTGCTTATTCTTTCCATACATTTAAGATAGAATAAGTTCTTACACTTTTTACAAGTCCCCCTGCACGTGTTCTGCCACTTGGTGGTCGATCATCCCTTGTCTTGGTTTCTGATTTCCTGGGCCACACCTCTGACTTGCTACAATCTGCCCCCTCCGTGGCTTTGCTCTTCTCCTTCCCACAGCAGACTGACGCAGTCACTGTTTCGTCTCTTAGGATCTTAGTCTCCAAAAGGCAGACCTATATGAGTTCGAGCGGAGGGATATCACCAACAGGGTGCTCTGTTTAAACTGTGAGCCTCTGCACTGGGCTGTTCTGCTGGTGTTTTAGAATAACCACTCCATGGATCGTTTCTGCCAGACTCCACTGTGCCTCACAGGAAATTATCACTGCCCATCTCTTAACTGTTGATTTTGGTGCGTATCAAGTAAGAGTCCATAGGTGCACACATGAATCTGTGCAAAGTAGGAGAGTATGGGCTACATCCAGGTCCCCGTTTCCTAATTCAGGCCACGTATTGAACGTCTAAAGCACAGGTTAAATCACACATCTTCCAGGACAAATTTGCTCTGTTAGACAGGTCATAGAAATATTTTGTCTGGCACACATGGTATTTTTTTTTAAAGATTTTAATTGGTTGCTGGAAAATCCGTCTCAAGTGCCTGCGAGGCAGTAGTGGTGAATGTCCCTTTTGACCAGAGCATGTGCTCGCTCAAACCACCACGCCCCAACGGAAGTGGGAGCAAAGCAACTCAAACCACATTGTCTTTGTTAAGCGTAGCAGAGAATCGCTCCACGCTCATCCATTCAAGATACTTATGAAGCACCCGCTATATGTCAAAGAGGGCGCAAAGACGGCTAAGACCATAGGATATCTGAGCAGAAAGGCCCTTAGAGATCATCATTGATTTCCAGATAGAGAAATAAAAACTCAGTGATGTCAAAAAGCTCTGCCCAAGTTCAGACACCAGTTGGTGGCAGAGCCAGAAGAAACACCTAGGCTCTTAACGTACTCAAACATTGTTATATATGGTTGGTTTCATTGCACTTATTCTAATCTGTCTTTAAAAAGCACAGTGGAATAAAAGGTAATCTGATATTAAAAAGAAAACAATTCAGTTAGTAAAAAGGCAGGGGGCAATTTTTAATAAATAGTACTTTGTATGACCTCAGTTCCTTGTAAAATGTCTCGTGGAGATTATTGTTCTACTGTTGAAAAGGATATTCTATGTACATAGAGACTTGAATATTTATTTTTTTTCAAATCTTAACATTTTTTAAGGATAGGTGAAACTTTACAAACATCAAGGAATTCAATATGACGAAGGAATTTGGACTGTTTATGGCTTTTCTCACCACTTGGAAAGGGTATACTCCTGCAGGGTCTGCGGATCCTTGGCTTAGAGGCGCTGTTGTATGGAATTCTTAAGAGAATTTCTGATCATTACCTTCCTGTATTTTTATGTTGAGTGTTGTGGGGTGTTGGGGGGTTGAGAGTGGTCCATTATCCACAGACGAAAGCCATTCTGCTCTGTACTGGACGTCGCACCACGTTGGAAGGAACCAGAGAAGAAGCCTTTGCTGGGATAGGTATACTTTTGTTTTTAACTGCACAGTAGAGAAGCAATACAAGGTACTCCTGGGTCACAGTCTAAGAGACAAGTAGAAGATACAAATTCCATGACTCAATCTATTATCTATCTATCCATCATCTACCTGTGTATCTATCACCTACCTGTGTATCTATCTAAAGAGGTTGGGTTTCTCATGGGCTTCTCTCTTGAATTATTCCTCCTGCTGCTTTGCCTCCCTCCCTGCCCTGACCTGACCTGCACACATAGCTCTGGGCCTCTTCCATTAGATCATGCAGTTACTGCAGTCCCACAGGGTCTTCCCCAAATCTCTCCAATCTTTGATTAGAAGGTATTGGTTTGTGTTTCCTAGAAACCTGGGATGTCCGCTAAAGCCCTCGATATCGGAGCCCTGTCATAAATTACAAAGGAGGAAGGGCTTGGTGGAAGTGAAGACTCACTTGTAAGGCTAGAAGGTAAGGCTTCAGGTGGTCGTGGCTGAGTCCAGTCTACCAACTGGGTGTCTCTGTTACACAGGATAAACCGTCAGCGTCAGTCTTCCTTGTTTGTTTAACCTTAGCCTTTTCTTCCAGCCAGGTCACTGTGCTTTGTCCTCCGGAGACATCTGGTACCCCCCTCACCTCCTCCCATAGGCTTATTTCTCTGCTCCCCATATTCCAGCCTCATGGGAGTACTCCATTTCCTAAGCCCACTGTGGACACTCATGCATTTGATCCTTTGTGCATGCTGTTCCCTCCTGATCCTGTTTGCTTGGTGTGGCTTTCACTGGCCTCATGACCCACAGGGACACCTGGTCACCCTTGCTTTGTGCTCCCACAGCGTGGGCTTCTAGATCAGTAACAGTAACTACTTAGACCACTGCATCTGGTCAAGGGTCTGCTTGCCTTTGACCATGACTCCCTCCGGAGCAGGCTCTTCTTGAAGACAGGGATGTCATCAATTTCATCAGTTCTTTCGTCAGTGCTCTTGTATCTCTGGTGCTGAGGCAGAGAAAGTCTCATTTGAAAGTGAATAAGAGCATGATTTGTCAAGGATGGTCCCAGACCTGTTCCTGAGGATTTCCTTTTCCATTGAGTTGTTTTCAGAAGACTTTCCTGATTGTTAAGGGTCTTTCTTTAACAAATTCGGTAGATATTTCTTACTCCAATCATTGTCAGTTGCCCACAATTTCACTAACTTCCCATCATCAAAGCAAAGGGAGAGATTTCTAATTTTGCCATCAAGCATCTGCCTTTCAGTGGATTTTCAGAGGACTAACTTCCTCTGCTTTCTGTAACCTTAATTACAATAGGTTAAGCAGGTGCAAAGAGAAGTATACATGACGGCTCTCAATTGTGTGAGGAAGAGTGGCCATAATAATTCTGTTATTGATACAGGGGTGAGGCCTTCTTTGCCATATGGGCTGCCAGAAACTCATAGGGTAAGAAAAGAAAGTCCTAAAACTCAGAAATATGGCTCCATTGAGCCAGTTCGCTCAGGGGCCATGCATAGTACATTCAGGTGGAATCATCTATTTGTACTGTGCACAAAATCGGACCATAACAAGAATATAATTTGGAGTGCAAAAAACCTCAAACCCAAAGTCACGAAGGTGAAAAGAGAGAGTCTCCAGATTTTCCCTCCCCACCACCTCCTCTCTGGCCACTCAAGATAATCCCAAAATTGCCATCCCAGGGCAGACATGGTGTGGAGAAAGGCTTGGAAGACCAGTGGAGAGCAAGATGCTGCAGAGCTCGTAGGGCGGACGTGGGGGCCGGCGAGGGACATGCCACTAGGTATTGTTGCTGCAGACTCCAAATTTGGATCCTCTTCACAGTTTTGAGAAGCCCGGATAAGGTTTGGAATTCTTTTTTTAATTACTTTCTTGGCCGCGAGACTATGGCTCTTTGAACAAGATGCTGCCCACGTGGGGCCCAGGATTTAGAAGAGTTCCAGAAACAATGGTGCTCCCCACTGGGCTGGCTTGCAGAGCTTATCTGCTGAAACATGCCTACTGTATGCCACGCAGGCATTCTCTTCAAGGAAGATAATTACTATGAGAACGAAAAGGAAAGTAGGAAATGACACGTAATCTATAAAATAGTTTCTGAGAAGGAATCTATTCCTGCTTGGCACAAATAAAAGGATCTTTTTTGCTGCCAGAAGAAAGTCAAGGCTAGTTTTCAAGACTATGAAAACCTCAAAGTTTTGCCTGGAGGAATTTCCTTCTACAGGAGAATTCTGAAGATCTTGACTTTGATCTGCCGTGTTTGATCCGTGGAAAAGCAATATCGTCAATATCTCAGGGCTCAGCGAGTACCCCATTAACCTGACATCACAGTGAAATGATTACTTCTGCTGAAGCAGAGGCACATTTAAAACGAGACAGAAGCCTTCAACCAAAGGCTTCTCGTGCGTCCTAAACAGTCCCACGTGGCGGACACAAGACCATTCTCAATAAATCGAATAACCCAGCTGGTCTTCAGAAGTGCCGGCTGACAACAGTTTAGGCTGGGGGTTTGTCCCGCGCTTGGCAGAGCCTGCTACGGGGGGCAGGCTCTAGGCCACCTCCGTCCCCTCCGTCTCAGCCGCACTTGTTGATTGTAAAATCTGTTTTAGATCCGGGGCCGGCATGTGAGATGTTATTTGAACAAAGGTTGCTATAGCTTAAAAAAAAAGTGTTTGAAAACCACGAGAAGCCCAGCCATTGCCACAAAAGGAGCCATAAGAGTAACGATGTCAGTTACTTGGAACTCAGAACTCATTTCCCCTCTCCCAGAAATAATAGTGAAGATTGCAGGTGGGACCCCAGACTGGTCCATAGATGCCTGCTTGTTCCCTACTGTGTCCTGGAAAAGCCAGGACAGACAGAGGAATGGCCACCGCAAATGGGTATTCTAGAACCACGAGGCTCGCTGTAGCTCTAAGGGACAGAAAATATTAGTAATGATAAGTAATATTATTTATTGAATACATCGAATATGCCAGCCTCTCTTCTGGGTGGTTTCTATGAGTCATCTTGTGTATTATTAATTAGAGTTGACCCTACCGAGTTCTTTCTGTGTGCCAGGCACTTTTCACAGATTTTTCTCATTTAGGCTTCTTAATAACCTATTTTATAGACAGAAAAACTAAGTCAGAGAAGTTGATTAATTTGCTTTCATTTGTTTGTGTTTCGATCGTGTTTTTTAACAGCTGGCAGAATGACTGCTTTCAAGCCCTGCACCCGAGCGGGGCCCTGTCCCTACAGAATTGCACTTCGGGCGGGAAGGGGGACAGGCCAGAGGCTGAGGCCAGCTGGCAGCAAGTCTTCGGGACTGGGAGAGCTAGCAGGTTTATATCCTGAGTCCCCACTTACCCGCTGTGGGAGCCCAGCAAGGGGGTAGCCTCTCTGAGCCGTTGTCCTCGTCGTTTACCAGGGATTACTGTAGGATCCATCTCATGGGGCTCGGTGAGGATTAAGTGGGAAGTCGTGAAATGTCTTAGCATAGTGCCAGGTGCCTGTTTCTCTGAGTCACTGAATGAAGAGCTGTAAGCCTTACCTTAGCCATAAGACTTAGGCCACTTCTGGTGATTTCTGTAGAGGCCTACTTGTATCCTCTACAGTCACAGTGGGAAAATTCTGTCATGTCCAGGATATAAAAATGGTGAATAGCATGCTGCTTCGCTCAGGTTTAGCTCCGTGATGGTGTACTTGAGCCCCAGCATATCAAACCCTCTCCGTCTTTTCTAGGTAGACTAGAAATTCCTGAAGAAGTAAGCAGGGCCTTGAAGCAAACACCACAGACGAATGGCCCCATCATCTTCCCCAATTAGTCTGTGACAAGATGGAGTGTGTGAAGGCCCAGACGTGGGTCTCGGTCATAGGCCAGCATGTCTTGGGGTCAGGGACAAGGGTGACTTTGAAAGAAAGGCCTGTGTCTAGGATACTTGAGGTTTGCTCACCCCAAAGGCCTTATGGGATGGGGCTTCTCCAAAGGTCTTATTTATACCTTTCTCTTGTTTCTTTTCTTTTCAAATGTTGTGAGGGGAGAGAGAGCTTACCTTTAAATGAAAACTTGTTTTGTGGACCCATGAAGGGAAAGATTGGAAAGGGATTGAAAACAGCCTGGTGGAGAAGTATGTCTTTGAGTAAGATAAATGGATGGAGGGATGTCTGGGTGGCTCAGTTGGTTAAGCGTCTGCCTTTGGCTCAGGTCATGATCTCAGGGTCCTGGGATGGAGCCCTGCTTTGGGCTCCTTGCTCAGCAGGGAGTCTGCTTGTCCCTCTGCCCCTCCCCTTGTTCCTGTGTGTGCTCTTGCTCTCTCTCTCAAATAAATAAATAAATAAAATCTTAAAAAAAAAATGGATTGAATTCTCCAAATACAGTAGTCTACAGCTGAAGGCAGCCCAGCTCTCAAAAAAACGTGTGCACGTGTATGTACATAAGTTTATTATGAATTGAACCGATAGAAAGGATTACAGCACACAATTTACGGAAGCTAAAATATTCAATAATCTTAATTGTAAATTCCTTACACCTTAAACTTCAAGCTGACCTTCTATTTATTGCAAAATCCACAGTCCTTATAATTTATTACTTGAGAGTGTCACAGAATCAGACTATGAATAAACACTTGAGTACAATTTGAATCAGCAAAGTCAGTCCCATCACTGACGGTCAGTGTACTTCTAGTGACTGTCCGACTAACTCATGCTGGTTGGTATTTTCCATGAGACTAATGTGGCACCACGAAGATGCGTATCGAAACTTCGCTCATTTGTCAGCGATGTGACCAACTTCTTTGCTGAATCAAATAATAGTTTTCTAATACTGCAAGAGTATTTTCTTGATTCTTTTGTACTAGTCACAATGGAAGTGCTATATACAACGAACTGATGTTTAACTGTCAGTAACATTTTCTCACTCTCGTACATCAAGACACTAAGCAGAACAACAGCTCCTGCCCATGCCTAGGGCGTAAATACTCCTGTCGTGGCCATTCAGGCTACACAGGTGACATCGCCGGCCATGCCTGTACTGCCACTGCACTGGATTTCCACCCCACAGATAACAACAGATGCAAATATAACTAGCATTAAATAATAAATTTATAAATAATAAAAGTAAACACATAATAGATGAAAAGTAAAATAGCTAGGAAGGAATGAGTTTAGAGTATTTATTACTTTTGACTGTAGGAATTGAATACATTTATGTATACCTTAATTTTTCATATGACTGTCTGTAGCCAGCTCACCAAATCCTTGAACACCCAGGACCAACTAGTTCCCCGACCAGGGGGCCTCCACTGCACACAGGCTGAGAGGGTGGGAAGGCAGGCGGGAGGGGAGGCCTGAGTGAAAAGGCCAGGCTGGGCCGGGGCTCCCGGAGGCAATGCTGAGACAAGCTGGGGAGCAGGTGCAGACAGCGTGCTAAGCTGCGGGGATGGACCATGGCTTGGGGGAAGCCATCTTGACCCAAACCAGGAAAACCAAACACCAATTTGCCCTGGGGCCGTCCTTCACATGGCTAACTGCTGCCCTGAAGCTTCTCACCTCTAAGGTCCCAGCTTGAAGCCCGCTTCGGCAGCCCCCCCCCCCCAATCACTCAGGCCTGCGCAGGTTCACCTCTGACCCCTGGATTCCCGGTAGCCCGCACGCCCCCCGAGGGCAGACACTGTCTGGTGTCCTGCCTCATGCTCAGGGCCCGGCGCGCAGCGTGGCAGTTAGGAGGTGCCCAACCACCCCCTATTGGTGACGTCAAGTTAAATGGCTAATTCCAGTCTGTAATGATGCCAGGCATTGCCTTCCTCAACCTTATCTTGGGTCCCAGCTTCCTGTTTGGGCTCAGGTTGCAGATTAAAGGTGCAGGTGAATTGCTTGGCTTTATCAACTGGGCACACTTAGCCGGGTCACTTTTCAGATTAAAGAAACGAGGGGAGGGGATGGTTGGGCATGAGTCACAGAGGGAACCTCTCAGGCTGGTTTCCTTAATCTCAAAGCAGTTTTGTTCTCTTGTTCGTTCGTTCGTTCATTCATTCATTCATTAATGTGTTCTCCCAGCACTTAACAGCTTGTCACACCGACTCTGTGCCTGCCCTGCGCAAAGGTCTCCATCTGGCACCTGATTCCTGCTCGGTCACTGACAGAGCAGTATTTGTAAACAAGTCTTCTGGAATCAGCCAGACGTGGCTTCAAATTCTGGGTCTTTACTGATAGCTCTGAAAACTTGGGCATCTTCTTAACCTCCCCGAGCCTCAGTGTCTCTCCTTTGCACAAAGGGCTAATCAGGTTGATCTTGCAGGGCTGCTCTGGGGTCCACAGGTGATGAAATATTTGAAACAACCAGCTCCAAGCTGGGGCTCCATAGGTGTTGGTCGTGAGCCCACTGCGCATGCCTGCCCACCTCCAACATATCTCTTTTCCCAAAGCATTTTCTCTTGCGGAGGGTTAAACCATTTGGAAAACCTGCCAATCCTTCGGTGTCCTGCAGAGCTGCCCAAGGTGCAACACCCAGACCACCAGCATCTGTCGACTGGGGAGCCTGTTAACATGCAAATTCCGGGGCTCTGGTGTAGTTTTCTAGAATCAGAACCTCTGGAGGCTCAGCAGAGGGCATTGCAAACACATTCCTGAGGCAGGAACCCCTGCACTGGATACTCCCAGCCTCTGAGAAGCCCCGTGCAGCAATGGTTGATGCCAGCCACAGAGACTCGGCTTGCAGAGAAAGCAGTGCCTAAAAGCCTGTTTGCTTAGCAAGGAGCCTGGAGGGGAAGGAGCGAAGCTCTGCGATGCTGTGCGCGCTGCTGGGCTGCGGTAAGACGGTGGGGAAGGAGGTGCCAGAGAGCAGGGTCCTGGCTGGGCGGGAGCAAGCCGACACCCCCTGAGCCTATGGCTGGAAACCCGCCCTGCCCTGGGGGGGTGGGGGGGGCAGCACAACTCAGGTGCCAAGTCCTCCAGGAATTGCAGGGGAGGGTCGGGACCTGCACCAGGTCCCCACCATTCAGTTCTCCGGGTCCGCCTTGGCTTCCACCCCTGTGTCCTTTTCCCAGATCGTGTGCCCTGGGGACGCGAGGGGCTGCTACCACTTCTGATGAGGCAGCAAGCACCCCTGCCCCCCGCTCGGAAAAGAGGGGAGGTGCTAGCGTGAAAACCGCATTCAAGCCCTGACTCTGGTCTGGGTCAGGAGGGTGGCGTCGGAAAAGTCCCGTGCCTCTGTTTGCTTGTCTGTAAAGTGGGGGGATGACAAAGTCCACCCCTCAGGATTGTGGTGATGAAATCAACAGCATCTTCAAAGCCTGCCGTGAAGACCGGTGCAGAGTAGTTGCTCTGTGAATGCTCCTTGCTCCCCACCCAGCATTCCAGAAAGGAGCCCAAGCAGCAGCCGGCCCCTCACGGAGCCAAAGTCCACAGTCCAGGTCGACCCCAGGCAGCTCTGGCTGCCCCAGCATCCCAAAGCCACCCACAGAGATGATCGTGTGTCTGGTGTTACGCTCCGACTGCCAGGCCTGTGCTAAACCCAGAAGGTCTGCATGTTTAATGGAATGGGAGGGAGAGACCGGAAGGGGTGAGGCGTTGGGAGTCCTCGGATCCAGAGCTCGCGGCCCACAGGCAAGCCCGGGATGTTCAAGCTGAGCTGGAGGTGCCAGTGGCCCACGAGGGACAAGGAGAATTTCCCGAACACCCAGCTCCTTGGCCTTTAACTTGGAATGAGTAGATGTGGCCGTGAAGCCCTGAGCCTGGGTCCGAGCCTGGGGCCGGCGAAGCAGGGACACGTGGTTCCCCACGACTCGGGCTCAGGGCAGGGGCAGTTGCTCACAGAGGGGGTTGCACTGAAACTCCAGAAAGGGGCTGGCCTGAGGACTGTGGGCTCTTCTCTGAGTGGATTCCCCGTCTCCCTCCGTCCCTTTCCACTGCTTTCCCTGGGTTGTCATCACACATGGGGCCTTGGGGGCAGGGCCAGGGCCCACTGTGACGCCAGGAGCAGCAGAGAGCAGCGCAGGGCGAGCAGGAGGGCCCCCACCCCGACTGTGCTGGAGGCGCATGGAGAACTGAACTCCCGGCTTGGGGTGGGGCTTGCAGGGACTTCTGTGGCTTCGCAGCCACAAGAGGCGTGCGCTTTGTGGCCGCAGGGGCAGAACCACAAAAGGGGAAATTACCCAGGCCCCCCAGAGGCAAGAAGGGCATCCGGCGAGCCGTCCCTCACCTCTCCTGCTTGGGGATTTCAGAAAGGCCTGGAAGAAACCTGTGAATTTGGAAGCAGGTTGCAACCCCACCGTGGCAGGGAGAAACTCGGCGGTGAAAATCTGCGTCGCTGATGCTTTTTGGAATCACAGGAGCTTAGAGCACATGCCTCCCTCTCCCGACTGCTCTGCGGGCCTCCGTGTTGGTCCACCCAGCCCCCTGCCCCCCTGGCCCCGCCCAGCCAACGAACAGGATCCTGTGCTGTGACTTCTGGCAGCCCCTCCCCACCACCACAAACATATGCTTCCGTGTGGGAACCTGTGGTCTAGAAGATTCTCCCACCTCGTCTCACGGGTCATGCCCACTCTCCAAGAACGCCCTGGTTCAGGGGCTCCGCTGATCTAAGAGCTCGTCTCCGCTCCTCTGAACTTTCCGCGCTCTCCCGCCAGTCCCACCTCACGGCACACGACTGTTCCATGCGAGTCACATCTCCCCCGTGCCAGGCTGGTTTCGGGCCCTGACCTTTCTTGGAAGCCTCTCGTCCTCCGCATCCTCTAGTGGTGCATCTGGGGACACAACGCAGGGTGAGTGTGGCAGCCCTGCCCTCAGGGAGCGGGGTTACAGCAGTGCCCCTGGAGCAGGAGAAGCCAAGACCCTCTTCTCGAGGCTTCCCAACCTCCCGAACCTCACCTCTCCTCCTCCTGTGTCTCTCCGAGCTGTGTCTGTGGTAGAAGCAAATGGGTCAGGCTTGAGGTGGGGGACCCCTGGGGCCCGGGCCAGCTGCAGTTCCCCCACAGTCCTGGGTCCCCGGGGAGGGGGGGACCCCGCATGGTCCTGAGGACTGAGGCTTCCTTTCATCTGCCTCGTGGTGGGGGTGCTCTTGTTCTTCTCTGGCCTTCAAGTCCAGATGGCCGGGGTCCCTCCCCACAGAAGTCCCAGCAAAGAGGAAAACAGCAGCCCGTGTGGGGCTAAGGGGGTCTGAGCACGCCTGCAGCTACACCACCTGACTCCCAGCACGGCAGCCCACGGTGCCCCTCACCGCCTCAGCCTTGCTTCCTGGGCTGGGGGAGTAGGCGCTCCCCACCCCCTGGCGCTGTCCTCAGGTCCCATGCTCGTACTAAATCACTTGTGCCCTCATCTCCCTGCCTTGATGGCAGACACGGCCAACCTTCGTCCCATCTCCCCGGCGACACCAGAGGCAGGAACACAGTAGGTCCTCAGAGTTGTCCAACTGTATTGCTCCTCAAGCCCGCAGCGCATCCAATACGAATCTGGCTTCTGGCCAGTAGTTCCCAAGTTTCCCATGGACCAGCTTTGGCCCCAACCTTGTCATTCAGGTAAAAAAGTACGTCTCCTTGTCTCTAGACCCTGTCCTTGAGAGATGCAGGTGGAAAGGGGAACTTAGGTGGCCCACGGAAAGAGGCAGGGACGTGGAGACATCTCAGACCTTTGGCAGAGAATCCCAATGGCTAACTTTCTAGAGCATTTGACGGTTTTCTAATCATGTACAAATGTGCGAGCACATGGTGAGTCTCTGGTAGCCAATTTCACCAAATCTTTAAATCCAACTGCTGACATTTACTAAGCACTTGGACCTTCACACAAACCCCAGGAGGCAGGGAAAATGCCAGAAGTTTCCCTACAGCTCAGCCAAAGAGAAGCAAAAATGAATTAGAGAAATAATAATAAAGCCAATTGTAGTTTCCACACTATTCAGCTGGTGGAACTGCTACGCAGGAGTTATCCTTGTAACTCCTTCCCTCCAGGTCATCTCCCTGCTATTACAGATGACAGAAGTGTCCCTAAGACGAGGTGACCGCTCAAAGGCAGCAGTGGGTCTGTGTGGCCAGAAAACAGCAGAGCTGGGGTCTGATTCTAGAGCCTAGACTATTCTCACACTCCCAACGGAAGGACGCTTCTAGCATTTTGTCCCAAGGCAATGGATCCCACTCTGAGCCCTTTGGGCTTAAGGAATTTTCTCTCCCTTTCCCACATGAAAGCCACTTGCTCACTAGTGTTCTCATTCCGTGTGCTTGGGCCAAGCTGAATCTACACTGCTTGTTATGGGCTGAATTATGACCCCCCTCCATTTCCTAGGTTGAAGTCCTAACTCTCAGTGCTTCAGAATGTACTGGTCTTAAAAGAGGTCACTGCATTAAAATAAGATATTTAGGGTGGGGTTTAATCCAGTATGATGATGTCCTAAAAAGAAGAAATTTAGACACTCGGAAGATACCAGAAATGTGCATATGCAGAGAATTGCTCGTGTGAAGATACAGTGAGAAGGCAGCCATTTCCAAGCCAAGCAGAGAGGCCTCAGAAGAAATCAAACCTCTTGACACCCTGATTTCAGACTTCCCCCTTCCAGAACAGCGAGAAAAAAAATCTGTTATTTAAACCATGCAGTTTGACGGATTTCTTTATGGCGGCCCTAGCAAACTAATACAGCACCCCGATCTCAAGTTACAAGGCCGTAAGCACCTATTAGAAGGGCTAGGAACAGGGGCACCTGGGTGGCTCAGGCCGTTAAGAGTCTGACTCTTAATTTTGGCTCAGGTCATGATCTCAGGGTCATGAGATCTAGCCCCACACCGGGCTCCATGCCGGGCATGGAGCCTGCTTAAGATTTTCTCTCTCTCCCTCCCTCTGTCCCTCTGCTCCCCCCCCCCAAAAAAAAGAATGGCTGGGAAGAAGAATGAAGGGAGGGAGGGAGGACATTACCAAGTGTTGAGAAGGATGCCGAGCAGCTAGAAATCTCACGCGTTGTTGGGGTGGTGGGGGGAACGCTCAACGACACAACCACTCCGGTTAGTTTCTTATAAAGTTAATACACCTGTGTGACCCGTCGATCCTACCCCCAGCTGTTTACCCAAGTTAAATGAAATTTACACTCACCCAAAACCCCAGACAGACGCGATGATAGCAGCTTGGTTCCTCATCCTCGCGCACTGGAAATAACCCAAACGGCCGTCCCCTGGTGCGAATCGTGCGTGGCACATCCGTGCGGGAGGAGACCGCGCAAAGGTGAAGAGGAGCGGCCTGTGGACCCGCAGCCACGTGGGCGGATCTCAGGTGCGTAAGGCTAAGGGCAAGAAGCCGGTCTCCGGAGGCTACACGTACTAGGTGATTCCATGCTGTAAACCACCCATTTATCTTTCATTTGTATCCCATATAGTCAGACTACAGGATTCGACTTGTGTAACATGGAGGAAAGAGCAAAATTATAGGAACAGAACACAGATCAGTGGTTGCCTGGGGTTGGGAGTGCGGCGAGGGCTTGAGGCAGAGGAGAAGAAGGAGAAGGAAATCTTTTGGGATGGAGCCACTGTTCTGTGTGATTGTGACCGTGGCGACGTGACTACACACCTAGAAATGTACACTCAAAAGAGTGTGTGGAACCATATGGAAATGCATACCATTTTTTCTAAGTGAATAAAAATGCGGCTACAGTTCAAACCAAACTTGCAGGGCCAGGTGCGAGCAGCTGGAGTGGAAGGTGGGTAGCAGCCCCGTCCTGTGCAGGGCTCGTCCGTTTGCAAGGCCTCTCCTGCGCGGTCTCTCTTTGATCATCTCTCATCCCGTCAGGCAGGGCACTGAGTTGCCTCGTTTTATAGATGTGGCAACAAAATAGAGGTTCGGGAACCATCCCAGGATTGGCGGCTTGGCGATCCGAAGTGCCAACCCAGGCCTTTCTCACACTCAGTTCAGACAGGACAGCTCCCTGGAGCGGAGAGAGACAGGAGAAACATGGGGGTTGATGCTGCTGTCTGGGGTCCCTTTGATTGGCGGTCCCCTGAGGGAGGAATGGAGTCAGGTGTGCTGGGGAGCGCAGCATGCTCATCAGCTGCGTGAACAATTGAGAAGTGCTCCTGGGTTTGGGCCTTTATGGGCCTGGGTAGAAAAGCAGCTCACAGCGCCCCCCCCGGAAGTGGTTGGTTTTGCAGGGAGGGGTCCTTGCCCACAGACC
This sequence comes from Ursus americanus, assembly GCF_024610735.1. NCBI lineage: Eukaryota > Metazoa > Chordata > Mammalia > Carnivora > Ursidae > Ursus > Ursus americanus. The sequence continues at coordinate 10,569,064 of NC_142132.1, forward strand.
CCCACTCAGCCCAGTGGGGCTCAGCCCAGCAGGGTGACAGTGGGCGCTGCTCTGGCTGCAGGCACAGAGGGGTGGGGGTCAGACCCCAGCAAGAACCTTTATTGTGGTTTGGAATGAAAAAGAACAGGTGACAGAAGGTAAGTAGTTCAGAACTGGCTAGCTGGAATCCTGTCAGCTGGCTCAGGGGTGCGGGGCTGTCCTAGCTGTAAGGTAGCCGGGCCCTGAGCGGCCCTGAGCGATTAGGAGAGGGGAAGGTGGGCTGGAGCGTGGAGTTCAACGGAGGAGGAGCACCGGTGGACTTTGAAATGGTTTGCATATGAAAAACGCCCTCAGCGGCAGTGGTTTGCAGTCTCTAAGAACTGGCCAGTCCTGGGAGGGGCGGTCCCTCCAGGGTCCACAAGGCCCCATGAAAAATACAGAATAAAAGGCCAGTTAACAAGCAAGCCCCCAGATACTCAGCCAGGTGCCAGCACTCTCTCGGCCTGCCTTACAGGACACCCCACAGACAGGTGTTCCCACTGCCTCCTACCTCACTCCTGGAGCTGGCCTCGCAGGAATTTGAGAGGGCCCTACCTGGAGGGGCCAGGGTTTTCTCTAAGGAGTCTGTGAATGTAGATAAGCCGTAAGGTTGTCCCATCCATGTGGGGTTTTGCTGTGACAGAGAAATCTCATCAAAACGTCCATCAAAACGGAAAGTATTTTCACAGATATCAGCTGGCAGAGTCTCACAATCCATTCGTGAGGTGCTATGATCATCCCCATTTCACAGATGAGAAACTGAGGCTCAGAGACATGAAGGGACTGACCCAGGTTGTATATCCATTCACCTGTCAGTGGACACGTGGGGTGCTTCCACCTCTTGGCTATTAGGAATAATGCTGTCATCAACATGCATCGGCATGGGTGTACTTTTTAAAAAGCAGTTGAAGTGTTCAATAATGTTTGTTTACAAGTCACAGAGTACGAGGAAGGCCCTTAGTGAATAGAGAGTAGGGTCTCCTGAGTAGCAAAGGCTCTAGCCCTCAGCAAGCCTTTGCTAGATTCCTGCTTTGGGGCCTTTGCTAGGACAGCCTTTTGGAAGCACCCCAGCTCCTCCTAGAGGCACTGCCCTGGAAAGAAAGAAGCCCTTGGAGGATCCTGCTGAGGGGAGAGCCTGAGACCCTGAACCAGCCAGAGACACGGCATGACAGGTGGAGTTCCAGCTCCTTCATTTCTCCCTTCTGTTCAAAGGAAGAACTGAATCTGAGTGAAGAAATGCCCAGAATTGGGGTTAAAAATAAAGCAACTGGCTTCTTTTCCAAAGAAGACATACAGATGGCCAACAGACACGTGAAAAGATGTTCGACATCACTAATCATCAGGGAAATGCAAATCAAAACCACAATGAGCTATTACCACACACCTGTTAGAATGGCTAGTGTCAAAAAGACAAGAAATAACAAGTGTTGGCAAGGAAGTGGAGAAAAGGGGGCCCTTTTGCACAGTTGGTGGGGATGAAAACTGGTGCAGCCACGATGGAAAACAGTATGAAGTTTCCTCAAAAAATTAAAAATAGAAATACCATTTGATCCAGCAATTCCACTTCTGCGTATTTACCCACAGAAAATGAAAACACTAATTTGAAAAGATCCATGCACCCCTATGTTTACTATAACATTATGTACAGTAGCCAAGATATATATGAAACCACCTAAGTGTCCACTGATGGGTTAGTGGATAAAGAAGATCTCACACACACACACACACACACACACCCTGGAATACGACTCAGCCATAAAAAAGAATGAAATTTTGCCACTTGCAAAGACATGGATGGACCTTGAGGAAATTATGCTGACTGAAATAGATAAAGATATACACTGTATGACCTCACTGTATGTGGAATCTAAAAAACAAAAATTAAAAAACAAGCTCAAAGATAAAGAGAATAGATTGGTGGTTTCCAGAGGTTGGGGTGAAGGGGGTCAAATGGTAGGAACTTCCAGTTATAAAATAAATAAGTTGCGGGGATGTGATGTACAGCGTGGTGACCGTAGTTAATAAAACAGTATTGCATATTTGGAAGTTGTTAATGGCGTAAATCTTAAAAGTTCTCATCACAAGAAGAAACAATTCTGTGTGTGTGGTGGCAGGTGTTAACTAGACTTACTGTGATCATTTCGCAATATATACAAATACTGAATCATTATGTTGTATTACTGAAACTAACATAATATTGTATGTCAATTACATCTCAAATAAACAAAAAACCCCAAAGAACAGTAGGCTCCAGCGTTAGACATTTCCCCCATCCCTCTTTCCCCAGATGGAGACCGACACCGCTTACCGGCTCACTGAATTTATGTGCAAAAGGCCTGGCTAGCACTGGCCCGTGTAATTCTCACCACTGCCCTGTGAGAAGCTGAGTGTATTACTACCTCCGCATTACAGACCAGGAAATTAAGGTTGGGAGGGGTTAAGGGACCGGCGAAAGGTCAGCAGAAGGGACAGGGGAGCTGTGATTCCAATTTGGGTTCATGGGGAGAGAATCATGAGCCTTTCTTCTCAGCCTCTTAAGTGTGAGCCATCAACCGCTGGGTGATCAGGTCTCCAAGATTAATGAGTCATCGGGACTCTCAAAGCACTATCTGAAGGTAAACAAGTCAGTATCACCTCCTGCTTAGAGTTTGTGAGTGACTTTTCCTCCCTTGGGAGAGAAAGGTGGAAATCTACACCTAATTGAGCCCGAGGCAGGGGCTCAGGTTTCTCCTGGGGCCCGCCTTGCTTCTAACCCCCTGGGGGTCCTGGCTGGGTGCTAGTCTCAGGAGGGTCCCCCCTCAGCAGGGAAACTGGAGCAGATTGACAGACCTCCGAATGGAGGGAGAGCCCTGGGGGCACTTGGCTTAAGCCAGATCTGAACTGTTTCCCTCAGTCTTGCTCCCCAGGCAGGAGGCCCCCTGCAAGGCCCTAAGGACACTGATCTTATCTCCTCCTGGGGAATTTTCCCACAGGGAGGTGGGAAAGGTCAGTTCCTGGGGGCCTTGGGGCAGGCTCAGCCCCTTCTGCCGCAGAGGGGCCAGGACAGAGGTCCCAGAGCCTCCACGTGTGAGCTTACCTGGGCCCCTGTGTCCTTCTAAGGCACACCAGCGAGCTCTGAGTGGGGGATAGCCACGTGGTACCTGGCCTCAAGACAGCCGAAAATAGTTGTCAGGTTTTATTAAGCTCTCATTTGACAAGGTTTAAAATTGGCTCCCACTTGAGCATGGGTGCGGGATAAGGAAGTCCATCACTCCCAACGAGTAGGTCTGAAATGCCACCTCTTCATAATCCATACACCATATGCACTATTTTTGCCACATCTGCGTTCCACAGTGCTGCTGTCAGTTTTTAATGAAGTCTATTATTTTATTTCTTAGTAATTGTTTTAAAAGTATCAACAGAGGCCAGTGGAAAACCAGTACCAGTATCCATGTATTTTACATAGAGAGTCACCGTAAAAATAAACACGACGAATACTCGTCAGCGACGCGAACGGTCTGCGTAGACGCACAGTAACGCCCATGAATTTCACAAACAGCTTCGGGAAAGGAGCTGGGCCCAGCTGATTGCATTTGTATGAACGATGTGAAAAACAGGCAGATGTAACCTATGCTCTTCAGAGTCGAGAGAGAGTGGTCCCCCTTTGGGGAGGGAGATAGTGAACCGAAAGGGCCCCGGGGAGGGGGCTTCCGGGAACCCAGAAAATGTTTTCTGAATTCAGAATTCACCTGACTGCTGGTTTCACAGATCGTTCAGTTTGTGATAATTCACCCAGTTGAACAGCACTTGCGGTGCTAAACTTCAATATTTAAAAAAGTTAAAAATCAGTGGAAACACAGCAAACCAGCGAGGGTGCGTATCAAAGTCCGGTGGGGGGCGGGGACCGTGCTGGGCTGGGAGCTCTGAGCCTGAGCACCACCGCTCCCTGTGGTCCAGAAGAGGGGCCAAAGGCCTGCACAACTCCTCCTCAGACTGTTCGGAGGAGAACTAGAAAGGACGTGGCTTTTTCACTGCGAGATTTCAAGTCCCAGCACTCGGGAAAACACGGAAGGAGGCAGCCTACTCTCTGCTCCAAGTAAATGGTTGCCATGAGCTCTGGGTGGAGCGCTGGAGACACGGTGTGCTGGCCGGCAGGTGGAAGGATGGGGGATGGGGAACCGGCAGACGTCAGCTGAAGTTCACCGCAGTGCGGGGAGGGGGCTATCAGGGGAGGGCGGGGGGGGGGGGGTGCCCCAGGCCCCATGGGAATGCTGGCTTTGAGGCCTTCCCAGGGTCTTGGAGCTGCCAGGCCAGCAGTGTGTAGCTCTGGCTGCTTACGCACCCGTTTCTTAGGTCTGGCCTAAAAAGTGGGCTAATGCCTCCACCCTCCCAGGGCTAGGCCAGCCGACAGAAAGGATCCAGTTCCCCAGGTTGGTGCCAGCTCCGTGCCCCCCATTCATACTAGATTCTCAGGCGCTGAGAACCTAAAGGGCACATATGCCCACCCTGGGCGTCAGCAGGATGCCCCATCGACACTGCCTCCGTGGGAGCCCTGACGCCCTGGGAACCCCGGCGGGCCGCCACCCCCAAGCGCTGAGCCAGAGCCTCCAGGGCGCCCTCCGCCCCCACTTGGGCGAGCCTCCTGGGGCTGCTTTAGTATTAAGCGTTAATGATTAAATCCGCGTTCTCCATTAACCCCACCGCCAGCCTTTGTCCCCAGGCCGCCTAGGAGCCTCCTCCTTTGAAATGCCACATAAAAATGATAGATGCTCTCTTCCTCCCTCCCGTGATCGGCAGGCCCTCTTTCCCTTTAAAGTTTAAGTGGGGCGCGCCCAGCTTAAACACAGAAGCATGAGGCCGAGCAGGCCGGGGGGGGGGGGGGGGGGGGGGGAGGAGCTGTGCCCCCGGGAGGAGCAGAAGCGGGAACCAGGGCAGCCCCCTCCCGCCCCATCAAGCGGCGCTGAGGGCCGGCCCTGCCGCTCAGCCAGGGATCACGTTGATGGAGATAATAGTAACATCAACCACAGGGGAAGAAAGCCTGACCGGTCCACGCGACAGGGCGCCGGAATGAGCGTTGAATGAGAGGATGTAGGCACAGTTGGGCTGGTGAATTCCGAATTCTGCACCACCGCCGCTCAGAGCGGGGTCCAGGGACCAGCCGCACTGGCATCACCTGCGAGCTGGTCAGAAATGCGCCTTCTCCGGTGCGCGGAATCAGAACGTGCACTTTCATTCGACTCGCAGGTGACCCGTGGTTCTGGTCGTAAGGGTAACAACACCAGCTAACACGGATCGAGGGCTTATCAGCAGCCAGCGCCGTTCTAAGCACTTTGTATAATTATTCTGTTTAAGCCTTGCAACATGCCAGATACACCATTCTGTGGATGCCAAGGTTGAGTGAGGTTCCGGGAGATTTGGTGTCTTGCCAGAAGTCACACGCGGAGGGATCCAAGCCCCAGCCGGGACAGCCTCGCATACAGGCACCCACGCAGAAACCCCTTCTAGTCCGCGTTTGCGCGTGCGCCGCATCAAGCTGGGGACTGTCCTTTCGGAGAACCAGGGACCCACTCCAGGTGGCTGGGCATGCACCCAGTTGAGATGGTCCCGTCGAAAGCACACTCGGCCACAGAGGGACATGCTCCTCGAGGCACCCACCTGCAGCGGCTCCGACAGGCAGAGGAGGCCCCTCACCGCCATACTCCAGCTTTTCTGCAGAAACACCAGCGCTGGGTGTAAGCAACCCCCCCCCCCCCGACACATACCCCCAGGTCTACTGTTGGCGCCACAAAAGGGTTAAATTAGAACTCAGCCACTACATAAATCTGTGTTTATCTGCTGCAAAGTAAGCTATTTAGGTTTCTGATTTACAATCCTCCGTTTTCATAAAAGTCAGTCATTCCCAGTAAAAGAATGTGGGTTAGATTTATAGGATCTGCGTTAGTCTTTAAAGCCCCAAGTTGGTCTATGACTCACTCTCTTTAATGTTTTTGCTCTAGTCCGGAGATATTCATGTACAAAGAGAAAGATTCAGATCTCTGCCCTAAAAAATAAGACTTTTGGGGGGAACTAATTATAATGGCGTCAATTGTACTATGCTTGTAAACTTGCCCTCAGCAGGCCCCCCGGAGCCTGTTTTCCAAGAGTTTTATTCCACAATAAAATGTGCTCTGGTTTGCAGCTTGGCATAGAAGACCTCCAATGGTATGAGTGCATGTTTTTTCCTACCAAATTATTAGAAATAAACAGCCCACCAGTGGAAAGGCAGAAAAATTATAAGCAAGGAAAATAAATCTTGGAATGTTTGCGTTTGGTGACTTTAATAAAATCGGTCACTTAGCCCAACAGCCCAACTGGCGAAATGGAGCCAGCCCGGTATTTTTATTTTAACGTGAGTTTGTGTATTGCCAGTGTGAAATGGGGTCAAGGCAAGGCACCGTGGAAAAAGGCTTTGATGTCTCCTTGAAAAATATTTTGCACTGTGACTGTATGGTATTTCATGCCCTTCTCCCCCTCCCCCCCCAGCCCCCGGCGTGATGAACTGCATGTCCGACTCATGACCATCACACGTAATAAAATATAGCCATCACCAACAGCCCTCTTTCCAGACCTCTCCCCTCCCGCAGCGAAGTCAGAATTCAAGGCAGAATGTTTAATACAAAATAAAAATGCTGATCAAATAATCAAATATAATTAAAGGGGATGGAGGAAACTAGCCTTTTAAACTTTTTCCAAAGCTAAGGCAAGGTGAGGGGCCCAAGTGCAAGAGGTGGGGGCGGGGCGGGGGGTGGAAGGTCTCAGGGCCTGGGCTGTCGGCCAGGCCTGTTCGAACTGGGTTGGGAGGGAGGGTATGCCAGTGCACTGAGAAGCAGAGAAGGATGGGCTGCAAGGATGGCCGAGCGCAATGAGCCCCGAATCAAACACACTCTCCTTCACCATATGTGTGAGACAGAAAAGTGTGCTTGTGTGTACAAGACTTTAACTCTGTCTCAGTGGGGGCACATTAGAGAGAGCGCAGGGTAAAGTGACAGACTTGGAGTATCTCCTCTTAGTCGTGGGCAGGAAAGGTTTACTGTGGGCCTGCAAAGTGCAGGCTGAGGCCCCCGGACACACAGATGCATGTGACTTGCCCTTGACTTTTTCCCAGACCAGTGCAGGAGCAGAGGAGTTGACGGAGGGTTTCGGTACAAGCAAGCAGCACCCATGGAACAGTCCAGATCTACCCGGTGTGGCCCATTAGTGTTTCAGGGGCTGCGACAAAAATCCTGTGGGGCTTCTTCCTTAATTTGTCTTAACCTTCACCTAGTGCAGGGAATTCTTTAGGTAGGTCCTCTGGGGCTCTCAGAAATGAACAAAATATGGTCCTGGCCTGAGTTCATTAGCACAAAGAAGTATCCAGAGCACTCCAGTAGACCACAAAGAAGCAGATACGGGCAGTAAAGAGAGAGAGAGAATATGTGCAAATCCAGAAACCAGGGAAGGCTTCAGGGAGTGGGTGGTGTTTCTGGGGCTCCTGAGGACTACCCTGGAGAGGGGAGGAGCGAGGGTAATCCAGGGAGAGAGAAGAATGAAAAAAAGAAAAGTTGAGCAGTAGGAAGGTTGGCCTGTTTGGAAGGAGGCAGGAGCTCTTTGCAGGTGCTTCCTGGAACATGTGAGGAGTCCGGAGGTTAGGAAAGGGAGCCCAGGCCAGGGATGGACAGTCTTGCACACTCGCTGAGGAACTGGACTCAGTCCTTTGAGTACTGGGGCCTTCCCTGACCCACCGAGTCTGGGGCTGTGTCCTTATTTGTGGCCCCAGCATACCGTCTCCCTCCCTCCCTGTTACAGAGCTCTTCACCCCCTAGTACTGCTCCGTTTGTCTCCCCCGTTGGACCGTGAGCCACCAGAGCCTTGTTCACTGCTCCAATCCTAGCTCCTAACACGATACCCAGTGCATAACAGATATTTAAGAAATATCAGAAGCAGAATGAATGCAATAGACTTTTCATGGTAATGAACTGAAGGCCGGCGTCAGAGACAGCCTGCTGAAGCCATTGGACTTTGGGTTTAGGGTCGACTGGAGCAGGGGGACCCAGGACGCAGGGATCTGTTGGCGTTGGCTGGCAGCTGGGGAGTGCAGTCGCTGGAGGTAGGAAAAGGAAGGGATGGGGAAGGCAGGAAGCAGAGAAGTTTGGAGATGAGGAAGGTGAGCGAAGCACAGTGAATGAATGAATGAATGAATGAATGAATGAATGAATTCAGTTGGGATCTGCTGCATTTGAAGTGTGCTAGGCCTCTGAATAGAGGCTTTGCAGCAGCCAGGTAGACATTCATCATAGAAACGTCTGCACAGTGAGCTCCAAGAGAGACAATGCAAAGAAAAAGCCAAGACTAGAGCCCAGGAGGCTGCCTATTTTGGGGAGATGGAACATCAGACACTGAATCTGAAATCCCTTTTCTGTGAACCCCCTCTCCTATTTTAGTTGAAATTGGTTTGGATTCACAGTGGGTCAGCCAATCTCCCTCTGATGTTGTTTTGATCTTAAACCCCCATAAATTGGAGGTCTCTTGAGGCATTTGAAGTGCACCCCCGTCCAGCACATTGGGAAGTAGCCCGGCTGGCAAACACCTTGAACTCTGTGCCACATCGCGACAAACAGCCCTGGACAATGAACACGCCTCTACTCTGTAGGCTCTGGGCATTGGCTCTTTTGTAGGACACAAGCATTAGCTACTGGGAGAAGCATCTAGAAGCAGGTGTTCTCTGCTTCCATGATGGAGCTGGTTGAGAGGATCCATGGGTCGTGAGCAGAGGGGTTGGCCCTCACGGCCAGGGAGCAAGGAAATAGAAGCACAGTTGACTAAAGGTCAGAAATGAGGGAGCAAAGTAGGGGCCAGAATGGAGCTAAGGGCAGGAGGTGATTGTTATAAAACCAGGAAAGATTGGCCTACCCTGAGCCTAGGAGGAGAGAGTATTTCTGGAGATTCCGAATAAGTGAGTCAGGAAGGAGAGGTGACAGAGAAGACCCTGCCCAAGGAGCCATGTCAGGCTAGAGCCAGGGCCTCCACCTTAATAATCAGCCAGGATGGGCCTGGTGCCCTTGGAGGGGGCGGGAGAGAGAGTGAGGGAGGGCTGCCCTGGCTAAGGAATCCCACGTGACTTTGAAGACAAGAGCTTTCCGTTAAGCTGGCCTCTGGAATCTTCCGCCCAGGCCGCATCTCTAGCAAAACAGTCTTTCCTCTGGGCAGATTGTCTGGGGGTAGCGTGAGATCACTTGGTTACTGACCCCTGACCCCGAAGGAGAATACAGAACAGACTGTCCTCATCTCCCCATTGGAGATGTCGGAAGTGCCCAGGGTGGCCTCAAGTATGTTCCCAATATTACTCAAGAAGTTTCTGGAATCTGTGCCTCAAACCAGCTGCTCTGCTCTCCATGCCATGCTCTGGTCAGCAAAGGCTGCTGAGATGAACTGCAGAGGATTTATTTACGTTTCCAGGAGAAGACATGCTTTTACAGGAAGGGTCCTCCCAGAAGTAAACAGCCAGCAGTGGCTTCCATCATGGGTCAGACCGGCTGAGGTAGAGGGTCCAGTCATAGAAGTGACGTCACCTCGGGATCTCCAGAGGCTGGGGGCTTCATCCTGGCAGGAGTCATATGGCACATTTAAAGTAATTTAAAAATTAAAAATTTTTGTACACATACCATAAAACTACCATATGAGCCATTTTAAAGTGTATGATTCATTGGTATTTAGTACATTCACAACGTTGTGCAACCATTACCACTATCTAGTTCCAGAACATTTTCATCCCCCCAAAAGGAAACCATGTATGTATTAAGCAATCACTCCCATTCTCATCTCCCCACGGCCCCTGAAAACCGCTCATCTGCTTTCTGTCTCTACGGATTTGTCTATTCGGACACTCCATACAGGTGAAGTCAGATAATAATAATATATGGCCACGTCTGCCTGGCTTCTTTTACTTAGCGCCCCTTTTCGGGCTCATCTGTGTTGTAGCGTCTGTCAGGACTTCATGCCTTTTAATCGCCGATTAATATCGCGCCGCGTAGAAAGCACGCATCCGTTCATCCCTTCACGTACGTTTGAGTTGCTCCCACCTTTTGGTTGTTGCGAATAATGCTAGTGCTGAACATTTATACTGGTTTTTTTTTTGAACGCCTGTCTTTAATTCTTCTTCTATCTACCTAGGACTACAATTGCTGGATCATACGGCAAGTCTCTGTTTACCCTATTGAGGAACTACTAGAATGTTCTCCGCGGTGGCTATTCCATTGGACATCCCCACTGGCGAGGTATGAGGGTTCCCCTTTCTCTACGTCTTCACCCATACTTGGTTTTCTTCTTGTTTCCGTGAGAGCCATCCCGGAGTGTGTGAAGTGGTATCTCACTCTTTTGATTTGCATCTCCCTTCTGGTAAGGAGGGTACGCATCTTTTCATGTGCCTGCTGGCCGTATTTTCTGTGGAGAAATGCCTACTCAGATCCACTGCCCTTTTACTAACTGGGTTCTTTGTCTTTTTATTATTGAGTTGTAACAGTCCTTTCCGCATTCTGGAGATCGGGCTCTTCTAGGTATCTGATTTGCAAATGCTTTCTCCTGCTCTGTAGGTTGTCTTTTCACTTTCCTGCTAGTGTTCTTTGATGGACCAAAGTTTCTCATTTTGTTGAAATCCAATTTATTTTTTTTTTCTTTTGCCAATTGTGCTTTTTTGGGCGGTCATCTAAGAATCTGTTGATAAATCCAAAGTCTTGCCCCTAAGAGTTTTATAGTTTTAGCAGCTATATTTATGTCTGATAGGACCTTTTGCAAGAGGTGTGTGCAGAGTGAAAGACAGCAACAAGGAATGGTTCAGGACCCTGGGGCAAGGCAGGCAGGGCCACCGTTACCCTCTCTGGGGACATTACTGTTACCAAGCCTGGGGACAGAAGAGAGAGAGAGAAGAGCAAGTGGAGTCGAGTCTGCCACTGTGTAGAAGGGGAAGGGACTGACTGCCAGGAGCTGTGTGCTTTGGGAGGGGGATGCCCCCATCCCGCCAACAGAGAGAAACTGGGGGATCTTCTGTTTTCTGATCCTTGCTGATGCTTCCATTGGTTGAACCCCACCAGAAACTAGATGACAAGGGAGCCACTAGATGCAATTGCTCCAGGTCAGTCTCCCCGGGCACTGAACAGCCTGGAGGAGGTGAGGGGTATAAATCTGGGGGCGTAGCCAACAGGATAACAGCCCCCAAAGATCCTCTGGTCCTAATCCTCAGAACCTGTGACTACACTGCAGCCGTGGTTAAGGATCTTGAGACGGACCGATTGTTCTGGCTTATACGGGTCGGCATAATATAACTACAAGAGTCCTTATAAGGGGAAGGCAAGAAGGTCATTGTAAGAGTTTGAAGATGCTGTGCTTTGAAGATGGAGAAAAACACTATGAGCCAAAGAGTGTGGGTGGCCTCTAGAAGCCAAAAAAGGCAAGGAAACGAATTCTTCCCTAGAGCCTCCAGGAGGAACGTGGCCCTGAGGACTCCATAATTTTAACCCAGTGAGACCCACTTTGGACTTAAGTCCTCTAGAACTGTAGGATAATAACTTTGTGTTGATTTAAGCCATTTAGTTTGTAGTAATTTCTTACAACAGTAATAACAAAGTAACACCAGAGGGGCAGGTAACGTTCCTCTCTGCCTCCCTCTGCCTGGGGAGACCTGGGGTTACCAGTCCTGGGAGAACTCCAGGTGACCACATTTACTTTCTCTGGGAAGACCACATTTCATGAGCCTTGCTCGCTGCTTTCTCTGGGGGGGAGGGGGGGCTGTGCGCCGTAACTGCCCTTGTGATCGTATTACATAGATTCACTCAGAAGACGAGATTCGCTCTGAGGGATAGAGAATCAGGGATTTATTATAGGAATTGGGTTTTATGCAATACTGGAAGCTGGTGGAAAATTCTGTGCAAGGCTGTTGCCTCTGGTGTTGAGCCTGCAGTGGATTAGGTCAGCCAGACCCACAGAGAGAAGGAAAGCTGGTGTGAAGAGCAGGAGAGCAGGGATCAGCTGGAATCCCTCAGGGGAACTGGAACCCAAACCTGTCCCCCATGCAACTTTGATGACGTGGGTGACCTCTCAGAGGAACTGTGCACTGAGCCACAGAAGTCACAGGCACCTGGTCCAGGACTTGAAGACGTTGGAGGAGGAGACCCAGAGGGCACTGACAAAGCTGCCCCAGACCAACAAAGTGCCCCGTACCAACCTTCGAGAGCATAAAATGGCCACCGTACCATTGTGTCTTCCAAATTTCCCACAGGTGTCTCCTGTGGTCAGTCCGAACCCAGAGGCGTATAGGAAAGGGAGTTGTGGGAATCGTGGTTGAGCCTGGCTGGGTTAATATGTTTCAAACCAATGGTGTGAAATGGTAAGCGTTTGTTAAGTGCTTATGCATCGTGGACCCCGGCTCCATTACGTCATTCAGCCACCTTGCGATGACGTCTGTTTCACAGGCAAGGAAACTAAAGCTCAGGACGACATACGTCCCCAATCATGTAGCTGGTCCAGAGAAGACACGCATGGCCGGTAGGTGCGTGAGAACGTGCTCAGTGTCATCATCCTTTGGAGATAGGCAAATCAAAACCACAGCGAGGAACCTCTTCACACCCACGAGAATGGTTATGATAAAAAAAAAAAAAAGATGGACAAAACATGTACTGGGAAGGCTATAGAGAAATTGCAAACTTCACGCACAGCTGGTGCGAATGTAAAACTTTTGAAAAACATCAGGCAGTTCCTCAAAATGGTATATGCATCGAGTTACCGTACAGCCCAGCAATTGCACTCCCAGGGACAAGGGGAAAGTCAGCACGCATCCACGCAAAGTGCGGCACACGAATGTCTTCGGCAGCCTCATTCATAATAGCCAAAAAAATGGAACCAACCCAAATGTCCATTAACAAACAAATGGGTAAATGAAAGATGGTCTAGCCACGCAGTGGAATATTACTCAGCCATGGACAAGAATGAAGTGGTGACACGCGACAGCATAGATGAACCTTGAAAACATTGTGCTAAATGAAAGAACCCAGACACAAAAGGCCACCTAGCGTATGATTCCATCGACAAGAAGTATCCAGTGCAGGCAAACCCATAGAGACGGAGGGCAGATTCGCGGTTGCTTAGGGCTGAGGGGTTGAGGGTAAATGGAGACTGACTGCTGATGGACACAGGTTTTTTCGCTTGTTCTAAAGTCGTATGGATGATGGTGCAACTCTGTGAATATACTAGAAACCCACGAATTGTATGTACAAGTATGTGGGGGGATTGCACGGTATATATATATCTCAATTAAGCTGTTAAAGAAAATCATGGCACTAGTAAAGAGCAATGCACAGAATCCAGCCAGGGTTTTTCTGACTTCAAAACCATGCTCCCCCTCAGTAAAAGTGGATCCCCAGCTGGGTGGAAGGGTCACCGGTGAGCTTGTTAAACATACGGATTCCCTGGCCCACTTCCCGGAGTCCAGTTGAGTCGAGGTGGTGAGGTTGGGAGTCTTTGTGCTTAAAAAGATCCAGGTGAGTGGATCTCACCTGGGGGCCACACCTGGAAAACCACTGTCCTCGGCTCTGCATCTCACAGCTAACCACGGACATGTGTCCGTGAAATCCGAGCACGTGGCTGAGTAGAGGGAAAGGAAGGAGGAAGAGAAAGACACGGAAGCTCGTGGACTGGGACATGTAGGGGAGGGGGACACAGTGGAGGGCCAGGTCGGAGACCCATTCCAGGGAGGGCACATCAGAACGAAAAGGAATGTCAAAGGTGTGTGGAAATTTCTCCAGAGGGGAGAGAGAGCAAATACACACTAGTCGAGTTTGCCACCTGCCTGGGGCTTCCGGAATGACTTGCTTCACCCTCAAGTGTAATCCTTGAGAGGAAGAGAATTTCAGCGAACTTGAGGTAACCAGTTCTCTGGGGCTTCTTTTTGAAGAACTAATCTGAACAAGTTTGGAACGCACCCAGCAGTGGTTAAATTTCAATCTTTTTGTGCTGTTACATCTTTGTTCCCTTTACCTTCTCCTTGAAGTGGAAGTGATTGATGCTTAAGTAACTTTGGCTATTGAGCAATGTTTATTCAGACTGCAGGGGAACAAGATAGGGCTTAAAGACGAGGTGGGCATGTTTCCTTTGAATGGCACAAGTAGGGCCTTTGAAAGTCAAGTGTATTCCCAGTTGCGCAGTGGAACAGAGCGAGAGGGGCCAGCGGGTGAGAGGTCTGCTGCCGGTGATCAATGTGCAGAGTTAAGTGGAGCTCAAACAGTCTCGTGAAGCCACCTGAGCCGAAGTCCCGGGTTATAAATATTGACTATTGCCTGGAACGTTCTGAGGATATCTTCGGGCTTGTGGTGAGCACTTTTGACCTAGGAACTGGAGGGCTTGGTAAATAAGCTTCTGAAGCTCTGAGGAAAGAGGCAAGTCCTGTTCCCATATTTCTAGCTACCTTCTGTAGCTAATGGCGGTCCCAGCCCCACCTGCCACCTCAGAGGTCAGCAGAGACTAGCGCCAAAAAGAAACCACCCTCACCCGCGACACCAGTGATGGTCGCCATCGCCTCCAGAGGAGCCCGAACTCCTCCACGTGTGGGCTCCCTCCTGCCCATTGGCTCCAGTCGGCCCGTGGTCGCCGCCAGCAGGGCTCAGCCCCGTCCAAAGCACACCCGAGATCTGGCCTGGCACACACTTACTGGATCTTAAAATCCAAAAATATACAAGCAAAAACAGGAAGGAGCAATTGGCTTCATTTTGCTAGGCTAGTCTAACACTCGAAGTTGGCCATCTTTGAACCTATGGATTGAAGATGGGGCGAGGGACCTGCAGTCTCTGGGGTAGCAAAGGGAGGTTGCAGTTTTCTGAGCTCTGGGTGAGGGCTCATCAACGGGGGTGGTGGTGCTCGAAACGGCCCTCTCCTTCTGAGGGGGGAAGGGGGTGGAAGGAAGAGCTGAGGGCCTCTGCGTATTCTCCGCTAGAGCTTCCAGAGGGAACGCCACCGACAGCACCTTGACTTCAGCCTGGCGTGCCTGTGTTGGCGCTAACCCGCACACTGTAAGATAGGCTTGTGTTGCTTCACGCCGGGACCTTCGCGAGAACTTGTTACCCCGTCAATAGAATATTAATACCCGGGTGAAGATCGCGGATGTACGAGGTCTTTGAAAAGTGCTATCTAGATGGCCGTCGGACGAGTCCTGTGGCTCAGAGGCCAGGAGGGGTGGGCACGTCTGCGGACGCGACACCCCATCCCTGCAGATGAATGTGTCACTCATCTCCCTCCTCATCCGGGGCCCTCTCCAAGTGGATATAACTCTCCAAGACCTCGATGCGCAGTGTCACCCCTCCCGCACCCGCTGAGGCAGCTACCTTCGCCCCCAGCAGAGGGGAGGGCCACGGGACAGAAACGAGCAGCCTGTCCCCTTCCTCCAGCTCTGGGGTCCTCGGCCTCAGCCAGTGGTTCTCAACCCTGGTGTCACATTAAAGCACCCGGAGAGCTTTGGAAGCCCGCCAGCGAGTGGGCCCCCACCTCGGAGACTCAGACGGGCTTGGTCTGTGGGGTGGCCGGGCCACCAGCATCTTATAAACACGCCTGCAGCCGTGGCCGGTGCAGGAGCGCTGGGAGCCGCGGCCAAGAGAGGCCGCCCCACGGGGCTGCTGCGGGAGAGTCGTCCCTCTCCCTCGCGGGGACGCCGGTGTCCGATTTCTCCCAGCCCCTGCAGCCTGGCTGGCGTCAGTGTGCCCACTAAGCCCGCTCCTCCCAGACAGGCAGGCTCAACCATAAATTTTAATTCAAAACTTTTCCTTTTTATTATTTTCAAATGCTCAAGGCCCTAAATGCGACGAGAAGCTTCTCTCATGCTCTGACCTGCAGAAAAGCAGGGTGTTTCCCTTCCACCAGGGGCGTCCTGTTTCTGCAGCCCCACCCCCCTTACACACACACACACACACACACACACACACACACACACACAACTGGTTATTCTCCGCATCTGTGGATACTCTTCTATCCAGCGCAAGGCCAGTGACTTCACCTGCTAAACTCTTTGTGTGAAGGCTCCTTCTCGGGCCAAATGGAAAGAGAATCCGGATAATCGTGGCTAATGTGAGCGCTGACAGGTACGGGCGCAGGACTCCACCTGCACAGGCCGCCTCCTCCGTGAAGCGCATGGAACTTGTCGGAGCACGTCCGCAGCCGCAGGAGCTCACCGGCATTCCTGGGCTGTTGTGTGTCTTGACTGCGCGCCTGACGCCGCCGTGTGCCTGGGAGTGACCGAGCCCCTTCGCCTGGCTTCCTGCCTGCAATACTGGAAAACCGAAGCTGCAGGCTTGCTTCGCACCTGGGACAATTCCTGGGCTGGCCCCTGCTCTGTGATCCGTGGCCTGAGCCTGGGCATGGGAGGGTCCCTCCTCCAGGTCATGTTGCCCCAGGCGGGGGCCACCCTTGGCCCAGAAACCCTCAGGAAGTCACATCACTCTGGTGAGCCAGAGGAGTGGGATCCAGTGGGTCGGGCCTGAGGTTCTAGGTTCCTGACAAGCTCCCCAAGGGGCTGCTGATGGTCCGACTCCGGGACCAACCACACCTGGGCCAGCAAGGCCTGGGACCTCTGGAGCTAGGTCCAAACCCAGCGAGAGCTGCCATGGAAACCTCTCTAGTGAACAGGTGGAAAGGTACGAGGGAGCCCTAGAGTGCTGCGGAAGGAGGCCCAGCGGCGTGACCACACATGGCTGTGGCTCACGGGTAGTGAAGATGTTGCCGAAAAGCGATCAGTGGAGGCGGCCTCCTCCCCTCGCGTCCACCAGCCTCTACTGTGCAGCACGGAAACCAGAACCTGCTCCCTTGTCGGCTCCAGCTCCGTCTGTAGCTCCCGGACACTAGGTGATCCCCTCCCAGTTGCTCGAGCAACACACAGGGCCCCTCGGTCAGGTCGCAGTCCACCTCTCCGGCCTGAGCCCCTGGCCCGCATCCCATCGTCTCTCAGGCCTGAGCCCAGGGACACCCCGTCCGTCATCTCAGAGCCCCAGGCACAGACACTTCCTCCGTGCGGTCTCCCCAACTTCGGCTAGAAGGATTCTCACGCTCTCCAGGCCTCGGAACACTTCGTGCCCCCCACCTGCTCGGGAGCTTTCTTTGTGGTGCTGTCATCGCCTCCCCTGCCAGCCTCCGAGCACCTCAGAAATACCTCCTGCCAGGCAGGCGGGGCCCCCAGGCGATGCCTGTTTCAGATAGAAATCCTAGCAAGATCGGGGCTGCAGCCTGGCTCAGAGCTGGGGGAGGCTCAGCGGGCCTTCTCCGTGCAGGAGAGCCAGCGGGTGGAGATCCCTGCCCAGAGAGAAGAGGAGCTGCGTGTAAAGCTCTCTCGCTCACTCCCAACTCCCCCTCCTCTTTCCTGAAAGAAGGAGCCCCTTGTCTGCAGCGCAGGCCCCAGGCCCCGTGAACCTGGCAGGTGTGTAGAAACCTGACGGGGTGAGCGCAGAGGGTCCCTTGGCGGGGAGCTGTATCCCCAACAGTGAGGTCAGACCCTCACCTGTCTGTCAAACGGGTTAAAATACATCTCTGCTAATATCGGAGCACATCTTGCCTGAATACTGAGGTCGAGCGAGGGTTGATTCTACATGTGGTATGTTTCGTAGGCGTTAAATTCAGTGTACTCATTTTAGTTTTGTTTTCCACTCCCTCTTTGAAGGAGGGGTGTGGCTTAAGCCCTTCCGTGGGGTCTGGATCCTAAGGAAGCCCAGGGCCTCTAGACCCCTTGCAGACACCCCCAGGCTGGGGTCTGGGGGTCGGGGGGTCTGGGGGGCTCGGGGGCAGGGAGGCAAGGCTTTTCTTTTCTTCCGTTGTCTTCGCTGATGGACGGCAGTGCCCAGCTAAGGGCTTCTCTTTTCTGCCTGGAGCTGGATTCTTCCTCCAGCTGCCTCCTCTCCCGGAGGGAAGGGAGTGAGTTTCCTCCAGGGTAGAGGAACTTCGCCCAAGCCCGGAACTCAGGGACAGCCACCAGGAAGTCACGAGGACCAAGCAATCAACGTGTTATTTGCACTTTCTTTGAGAGGGGCCCTCCAGGTGGGATTGTACAGTTGATCCTTGGTGGTATACAGCCCGAAGCCTCTTCCAGGGGCCTGGCTGGTGCTGCCCAGCGTGCTCACGCCCCGGCGGGAGGGGGGGGGCATCCCATCCCCACATGTATGAGCCCCTCTAACCCCAGGTGTCTTCAATGCCCGGCCCCTGCCAGGCGCCCCAGGAAACACACCTGCAGCCTGCAGCCTCCTGACCTGGGCTGGGCCCGGCAGGTGCCTGCTCCTGCAGCCGCCGCCACTCCACATTCCACCGTGCCTCACCTCCGGGCTGGCTCAGACAAGCAGCTCCCCCCGCCAGCTCCGGATGCCCAAACAGAGGCCTCTCCCTCTCCTCGACTGGGCCTAATTGCAACCTGGACGTGAGTGTCAGGAGGGACGGGGGAGAGCGTGTTAACAAGCCAGGAGGCTCCTGGTCTGAACGCTCTGGCAGTCAGGACTCCTGCATCAAGTGTAAGGCCGAGAAACAGAGACAGTGCAGGGACGGGAGCTAATTAAGCTGTAAACCATCCCCAGAGCCCCAGTGCATTTGTAATTATGCTCTCTGATCTCAGAAGCGCCTCGGGCACTCTGGGAGAGGTGGGGGGAGGGGGGGAGCAGATGATTGAGAAGTTCATCGGGGCTTTGAGAATGGATTTTCATGAAACTGACATTTACACCGTTCTTGGAGAATCTCCCTGAAAAGAACCATAAACCGTGCCTAATTCTGCCACGTGATCGGAGGAGCTCCAGTCGGCCGGCCCCAGGGGGTACTGACTTGTTTTATGTAGGTCAGGGGACCCCTGCGTGGTATGATTTTGGAAGCCCCCCTCCCTCGCTCCTGCCCACGGAAACACCCCAGCTCAGTGCATTGGTGCTGAAAATCATGCAGCTGTTTAATTCTGGTGCTTTTAACATCGCCCAAATCCAAACACTGTGCCTGCTTTCTCGAAGCCGCACCTCAGGGGGAAGGATGGGACCTCTCATCGCTATATTCCCAACTTGTCTTTTTTTTTTTTTAACAGTCAACAAATTAAAACATGACCTTATATTTAGGTCTAATTTTTCAAGTGGGTAAACTGAGGGCCAGGAAGAGTTGGGGACTTCATTCGAGATCACACAGGCAGAAAGGTGGCAGAGCCGGACTTGCAGCCAAGTCTGGCCTCAAATCTAGCAGACTCGGCAGTTTATAAGAAGTTGAGTAAAAAAGAAAAAGCTGGAAAGCTGAGGACTTGTCAAGCATCGTCCTGCAGAGGCTGGTACTGGGGAAGGGGGCCATGCACAAAGGGCTGGACCCTGAAGTCGGCTCCTATTATCACCTTTGGTCATTTTTTGATTTGTTGACTGTTAGCAAAACTCCAGGTCGGGATATAGCCTTGCTCCGAAGGATAGATTACAAGCAGAAACTCTCACGCCGATGCACTTGGGTCTGTTAAGGCCATCCCCGTGCAGCGATGGGCCCTGCTGACAATTGACTCGGGTCTGGGCCGAGCACACGCTCCCCCAGAAGCCCCTTTCCCCAGACAGTCCCACATAACTGCATAGCAGCAGCTCATCGGGGCTCAGCCTTTGAAGAAAACCAGATAATACTGGGCTCAACCCAGTTTCGGCAGGGGCTATTTCTTTTAAAAACAAAGAAGGAGACAGACAAAATTCCTGCCTGAATCCGTTCACCCTGCCCCTGCGGCCAAGCCCCAGGAATTCTGCCCTGGCGGGGAAGACTCAGACCTCAGCACTTTTCTGAGCAACGGGGATTTGGGCCAGAGTCTCCTCCCATGATTCTGGCTCCCAGAGCGGCAGCAAGGCACGTCAGAGGGAGCTGGCCCTCAAGAGCCTTCCAGATCGGTGGAGCGAAGCTCAGGAACCTTGAGATTTTTCTATTTTTACTACGAATCATAATATAGAAACAACGAATTGTTCATCAAGTTTTAATACAAATGGAAGAGTTGAGGAACGTGGCCGGGTGCCTGGCATCGAGTAAGGACCCCCAAAATTGTCATTATCAAAAGAATACATTTCTAGCTATAAAGGTAGCTCTCTCGTTGTAAACAAATTTATAAAACCCCAAGAAGTACAAAGTACAAGGAATTCAGTGCATCTATAATCCGAACTCCCAGACATGGCACCTGGTGGGTCCGTATCCTTCCAGAATTTTTTCTACCCATCCGCTCAATATATCTATCATATAAACTGGGTATGTCGATATCACACACCGTAAACGGAATAGATCTACTCACAAACATGGGCCCCTGGCGTAGGTGTTGTTTGACTACAGTTTCGCTGTACATCATTTCATGAACTTCTTTTCGTAGTAACAGGTATTTACCTAATTCATTATTTTTCACAACTGCAGGGCATCCTGTTATAACAGCTCTCCAGTGAGCATCCTTGCACGTCGATGCACATCCTTGCACGCCCTTCACTCCCTTGCCTGATGATTTTCTCTGGGTGAATCCCAGAAGCTGGGCTCTCAGAATCAAAGATATTAGGGGGGCCCAACTGCCCCCCAGAAGGAGCACACCAGTTTTCTTCCTGACCTCTTTTCGGGTATCAACACCGCCTTGACCTGTGTCGATCCTCACTATTCATGGATTCCACGTTTGCAGATTCGCAAGACTTGGTCCAGAAAGTCTCTATAGAAAAGACAATCCAAATTTTTTCCTTTTCACTTGTGATACCCCTGGTATGTAGTGAGCACTCAATAAATGCAGTGAGTGTTGAATGAATGGAAGAAAGTCAGAGGTGGTTGTACAATTTGGACCCCAGGTCAGGATCTTGGATTTTCTGTTTCTTCTTTTTTCAACTGGTATCTTTCCCTGTCCTGCCTTTAGCTGGTCCTCACAGGCATTTCTCGGAGGCACAAGCACCCCCCCACAGAAAAGCAAACTCCAGCTGTCACCCTTGATCTTTTACCACTCATTAAATCGAAGGCCACCAATGGCATCGATGTAGCATGGAGAATCGTATTTTCCCAACTAAAAAGTAGGAAACGAGGATGTTATCTGATTTATAAATCTATTTATGTGGAAGAAGAAAAATATTTGCAGAAGAATAATATTTTGTGACACGTGAAGATTATGCGGAGTTCGAATTTCAGTGTCCATAAAAACTGTTGTTGGAACGTGGCCACACCCTTTTGTTACAGATCGGCGATGGCGGATTCTGCTGCATTATTACCATGGAGGGGGGCAGTTTCTACAGAGAAGGGACCGCCCCCAAGCCTGAAATATTCACTCCCTGGCCCTTACAGGAACGTTTGCCAACTTGTGGCCTGGAGTTAGGAAAGGATACTTGGTCACAACATATTTTTAAGTGTACGTGTGTGCTCACACAGACACTAGTAATGCAAAAATTCTTTTGTTGAGAATTGTGGTCTTCCAACTTGGCCTCAGACCCCTTTTCCATCTCGAAAACCACTGACGACCTAAAAGAGCTTTTGCTGAATGTGGGTCATATCTATTGATATTTGCCGTATTTGAAATTAAATCTATGAAACACTTCAACATTTATTAATTCGCTGAAAATAACACAATAACCCCATTACATACTAATATACATATCACAGTTTCATGCAAAAACAACTGTATTTTCCAGAACAAAAATGTCAGCTGAGAAGAGTGGCATGATTTTATGTATTTGCAAATCTCTTTAAAATCTGGGTGAATAGAAGACAGGGAGATTCTCATCATTGCCTCTGTGGTCACTCCACTGCAACAGTACGCCTGAAACAGCCTCTGGAAAACGCCACCATGAGGGCAAAAAAGACAAATAACATCTTAGTACTCTTATAAACATAGTGGATCCTCCGAAAGTTTCTTGGGGAACCCCAGGGGTCCCCAGGCCACACTTTGAGAACCGCTGGTTTAGAAGCACAAGGGCACATATATGACAGTGTTCGCAGGGTGAAGCGTCTGTGAGAGGACTCTCTGAGCTGGAGCCAAGAGGACGCCTTTTGCCCAACAAGGTAACCAGAGTCTCAGAGATGGAAAAGGTTAGGACAACGCAGGCCATCCCCTCACTTTGTCCCGCAAACCTGGGGTGGGGACAGCCGCTCACCTGCAGCCCCAGCAGCCAAAGCCGCTGCGGGAGAAGCAGGAGGGGCTTCCGCGGTGACAGCTTCTCCTCACCAGGTCCCAGCCTTTCCACAAGCCTCCTCCGTCCTCCTCCCTATTTCTTCTCCTCCCCTCCGCCCTCTCCATGCGCTGGGGGGAGAGAGCCAGGTGACGCGCCACCCTGTGCGTCCTTGGGAAGGACCAGGGCAGCTCTCCTTTGCATTTCCCGTGGACGCGTCTGTCTGAGATCCTTCCTTCCCCAGAGCCCGGCCTCTAGTGCCTTCCCGGGCCCCCAGCCGCCCGCTGCACCGGCGCCCTCATCATCCTATTTTCTCTCGCACGGAACATGCGATGCAGTCTACTCCCCTGCTTGCTTTCGCTTGTTTTCATTTTTGAACTGTTGTTACTACTCTGCGAAGACAGCGCAGTCTGCATACGGCACCTGAGCCCAGAAGTGTTCTGAGCATGAAAGTGGAGGTCTAGGACGTGCTCGAGGCATGACCCGCTGCTTCTGACTCGGCGGGATTCTGATGGGAGGATGCGTCTGATGTTCTGTCCACTCGCTAAGCACCAAGCACCGTTTCAAGCCCTTGAGACCCTTGAGACCGTGCACTGTGCACCTTGACCTCTGCTTTTCCCCTTTCCTTTCTTTCTAGAAGCCACAGTTTTAAGTGAGGTGTGCAGCTTCCCAGTATAGAGACAACATCTGCAAGCCTCCCTTGCATCCAGGTGTGGCCACCGGACTAAGTGTGGGTCAGTGAGATGTACAGAGGGAGCCCTGTGCCTCTGTGTCTCTCGCGCTCCTTCCTGCTAGCCGCAGCGAGACTCTGATGAGCGAAGCTCCAGTGACCATCTGGGGCCATGCAGCGGAAGCCACTTGTTGCAGAAGCTACAGCAACGGTGAGAAGGAGCCGGGGTCCCTGACACTGCGCAACATACCAGCCCTGACGGCCTGGCTGTGGTCTTTTGAAGGAAGCAACTATCTTTCCTTTGTTTTAAGCCACTGCCTTCTGTTACGGTTAAATATAATCATAATACAGACCTTTAAGATCATTACTTTTGATCCTTATGACAACAGTGGGACATCAGCACTTTCCAGTCGAGGCAGATAGAGATTATATCACGAACCCGAGGCCGTATACCCGACGAGGGCTGAAACAAAGATTCTCGCCCAGGCAGTCAGAATTCCAATCCTGTGCTTTTAATAACTATACTTTGCTCCCCACTAGCTCGATAAATGACTGGCTTTCTTCCTTTTGAAGTTGGTTTTCTGGCTTCCTTCATTTCCTGTTTATAAAAATCTCCTACTAGATACTAGCTTCTGGAGTAGAGCCACTGGGTTGCCAACTACCAAATGGGGCAACAAGACCCTTATTTATTATGTTCTCAACTCCTGTGACCTTACAGGTGTATGGGCACACATGTGCACACGCACACACACACACACACACACACATACACATATGCAAACACTGATGGTACATATCCACCTCAGAGGGAAACGCCGGGTGTCCTCCCAGCTCCTTGGACGTTGGCTTTTAGACTCTCCACACGCTGATCATGGTCCTAAACCCACGAATATATCCTGTAGTTTGGGATTATACTCTCTGGCACATAGAACCTCCATGATTACCATGGAAAGGGACGAGAACACTTGGATATCCCGCCCCCTGTTTTATGCTTCAACCCAGAAGTAATAGGTCACTTCCTCTCACAACCCATTGGGCAGAACTAGTCACATGACCCCACCAATCTACAAGGAGGCTGGAGGAGGACACGTGATAGGTATAGGGTGAGCTGGAAGTGTCTCTACCATCTCATGTAAGCATCAACATGTCTGCAATCATGAGTCCAACTAAAAAATATTCTGAATTCTTTCCTCAGTCTTTGGTGGGCACAGGTGGATATTTCTAAGCTCCAATTAATGGGAAAGCCCAGATGCAGAAGGACTTCCACGAGCATCTCTGTCCTAGTGACAGAATGGGTTAGGATTTTAATATTTGATGGTTGAGGAGCAATTAGTCAAGTGGTGTCTGAGAATTAAAAGAGGATACTTAGTGGCCTGAGGAGAAATAAGTCAGTTGGTCGGATTTTGCCTTCCAGCCACGAGGAAACCTGGACCAGCACCTGTGGCACCCACCCCAATTCTTCTACCCACTCTGGTCCTCCCAGAAAGTTGAGAGGAAATACATGCACAGATTTGGAACTCTGGACTTTGAAAAGAGATGAACTCAAGAATATGTATCGAGAGAACTGTAGGTTATTATTTATAACCTGAGTCCTGCAGTCTGAACACATGAGATTTTGTTTAGAAGTTTGAAGAGGAACGGTCAGCTTCTCTCTTTCATGGTTGGTCAACTCCAGTTAGTACCTAGGATCTAGTTGAACCAGGGGCTGGCTTGTTTCTGCTCTGGATGGTAAATCAACCACTCAGATATTTACTTCGTCCCTACCACGTGCCTGGTAGAATGCTAATGAATACTTGATGTTTGTGAAAGAGCGGTGCAGGGCACTACAAGGCAACGAAACAAGTTTTGCAGTAAACATGTCACTTTGGTAATATTTACAAATAGCTCAGAAAAACTTGCCTTTCAAAGTAGTCCGTTTAGAAGTTTGCAGGCTTATTTCTTTTTTTTTAAGATTTAATTTAATTTAATTTATTTTTTTAAAGATTTTTATTTATTCATTTGACGGAGAGAGAGATAGCCAGCGAGAGAGGGAACACAAATGGGGAGTGGGAGAGGAAGAAGCAGGCTCCCAGCAGAGGAGCCCGATGTGAGGCTCGATCCCAGAACGCCGGGATCACGCCCTGAGAAGGCAGATGCTTAATGACTGAGCCACCCAGGCGTCCCTATTTATTTATTTTAGAGAGTGGCGGAGGGAGCCAATGCGGGGGGAGGAGCAGAAGGAGATGGAGAGAGAGAGAGAATTTTAAGCATGGAGCCTGATGTGGGGCTCAATCTCATGACCCTGAGATCATGACTTGAGTCAAAATCAAGTCACAACCAACCGAATCACCCAGGTGCCCCAGCGCGCTTATTTCTGAGATAGCTGAGTAGCTGAGAAGGGTCTTGGCACCCTCTTCTGGAAACAACTTCAGGCCCGGGGTAAGGGCACATCTGAAAGTTGACACCATTACCGCTGTAACATCCCCTTTTGTGCTACTATTGTTACCATCAGAGTTACCTCCTACTTTTCTAGAGTTGGCATTCAATACCTTTTGTGTATTCTCAGAAATCAAACACATGCTCAACAGAGGAAGAGTAACCATGCCCACAGAATATCTAGAAACATGTGCTATAGCCTCTGACAGCAAATCCCTAATTACATTTCAAAACTCTATGACAAATCGTATTTTCCAAAAGCCGTATCCCTCATCCTATTTCTCATCTCTACAATCTCCAAGAAACTTGACGCTCGCCCACCAAGAGGTGGAGACTAACCCCCTTCCCCTTGCAACTAGGTGAGTTTCGGACTCACCTGCCATCCACAGCAGGCAGGGAGGTGATGCTGTCGGACTTCAGCGTGGGGTCACAAAAGGTCATCCGGTTCTGCCATGTGAGTCAAACACTCTCACCAGAGCCCTGAATCACCACGGGAGCTCTCCGTCCTTTCTGTGGTGTCAACACTCCCACAACGGCCAACGTGGTGAACACAGAGTTGGAAAGAGACGCACACAGGGGCCAGGCTGGCTCCAGCCCACCCCCTACACAGAGCTGCAGCAGACCCCGAAATGGGTCAGCTCTGCACAGCCAACAGGTGCTCCTGAATGGGTTGCAAAGTTCCCGTTTATGGGATGCAATTTGTGGCGCTTCTCTGTGCTTGCCTCTGGCCAAGACAGAGAATGAGACCCTTCTGGCTTCATGGTGGACAAACAGACCTGAAACTTCTTTTTTTTTTTTTTTTTTAAAGATTTTATTTATTTATTCGACAGAGATAGAGACAGCCAGCGAGAGAGGGAACACAAGCAGGGGGAGTGGGAGAGGAGGAAGCAGGCTCACAGCGGAGGAGCCTGATGTGGGGCTCGATCCCATCACGCCGGGATCACGCCCTGAGCCGAAGGCAGACGCTTAACCGCTGTGCCACCCAGGCGCCCCCAGACCTGAAACTTCTAAGCCACCCAAAAGGACCCCTAAATGTGGCAGTATCTTCCCGTGATACCGAAGAACGTAGTGGAGAGCGCCCTCGCCTCCTGAGGGGTGACACGCAGACGGCTGTGGGCAGCGTAGGCCATCAGCTCTCTGGGGTTTTGAAGGCCGTACCTCCCTCATGAGGCTGGGAAAACCTGCCCTGAGGGATTTGGCCTGCACGGAACCACCTGGTGGGCCAGGAGCCGTGGGGGGGCTGGGCCTGCTTTGTGAGAGTGGGGCCCCGTCTAGCGAGAGAACGTGCCTGCGCCCCACCACCTGGGAAAATACCCACCCCCACCAACCGACACCTGACTCAGCGTGAGGGGGTCAGAGAGAGAAGTCCGTGCTCTTTGCAACGACAGGGTTTCTATCTTAAATTAATACACTGGATTTTGGAAAAAGAAAACACGTAAAAGGAGAAAATAAAAATTGTACCCGATCCCCCGCTCTTCCCACTGAAAACTCTGGCTTTGTTTACAGTCTTTTAGAATATACAGTATATACGGGTTTCACACCCAGAGTCTTTCCCTTAGCATTAATGACATCATGGTCATCTCCCCACATCCTTAAATCTTAAAAAATAATAATGGGTGAGGGGCGCCAGGATGGTGCAGTCAGCTGGGCATCTGACTCTTGGTTTCGGCTCAGGTCATGATCCCAGGTCATGATCTCAGTGTTGCGGATCGAGCCCGATGTTGGGCTCCACACTCAGTGCAGGGTCTGCTTGTCCATCTCCCTTTGTTCCTGCCTCCCTCTCTCAAATAAATAAATAAATAAATAATTTAAAATGAGTGCATAATATTCCATCATTTGGAAGAAAACAACTCTAACTACTAGCCATATAGGCTAACTTTGCTTTTCCATGATGGAAAAACTTTGTAAGTCGGTCTTTGTGCTCTTACCTGACTCTAGCGCGCTTGCGGCAACAGGAAAACGTCATGCAGCGACGGGGTCGTTGTTAAGGCCCTTGATGAACTTCACCGTTTGGCAGAAAGCTGCTCTCGGTGTGAGCCCCCGCCGGAGGGCGGACCAGCGCAGGTCCCACGGCGGCGAAAGGGGCAACATGAATTTGCACGACTGGCTTGATGAGTACATGAAAACGTTGTGTATGCTTGCTGATCGTGTGTATTTTGCTGTTGACTCGTGCTCTTTGTCCCTTTTCTTACAGACATCTCAGCACTTCTGTGAGGGTTTGCAACAGCCTTCCACATCAAAATAAAATCGTTGTGATGTTTAGCACACACATCTTCCCAGCATTACTGACAGCTCCATGGAGTTCCAGTTTCCGTGGTCAAACGCAATCCTCTCTTACTTTTTAACTTACGTCGAAGCTCTTGTATCTACAAAGTCCTTCTCTCAAGATCTGAAGTTTACGTACGTCTTCTATGCTTATGTTATTTTTGCATCTAACTGTTAAATGCCTGTGGACTTAATTTTGATATATGGGGGAGCTAGGAATTATCTTTTATCTTTTCCACATGGTTGGTCCTAACATCATGTGTTGACCAACCTTCCTTTCCTCACAGGTCTTCACCATGGGCTAATTTTTTTAATCTATAGTATTTCTATCAGGGCCTGTGTTGGAGACTGTTATCCCCATCCATCTGGGGGCGGTTTGCTTTGGCTATTGAAATTTTATAATATCTTTGTTTTTCTTCTTTTCCCTCAACAGCATAACACTTTTACGACAGTGTCTTCTCAAAATATTCTGGATGAAGTTACCAAAATGTCCTGCTTCAGGCCTCATCCAAATACAGCTCTTATTGATCAGAGCAAATTGACAACTTTCCCCCAAGAAACCGCTCTTCTAATTTTCCCTGCTCTTCCTGGCCTTGGGCTTTGGGATGGAGAAGCAAGCAAGAGCAGGCAAAGACAGAGCTTGGGCCTCACGAGGCCACCTTGGCAGGAAGTTAAATGGTGCCGTCACCTTCTTCTTATCGCGGGTCACGTGTCCGTTGTTGCCAGAAGGCGGCGTCTTGCCTTCAGCTGGGTCTGCACTGCGTCCTGGCAGAGGGACACCCCAAACTGCGACTAGTAGCTGCTCATTACAGAACACTCCGCAAAGAGTCTGGGTTGTACTTGTAACTGCATCGCTAAATTATCTTGGGCGCACTGCTGTCACACTCTGGAATTCTGCCACACTATCTGTAGAATGAGGCTTCCAGACTGGACTCCCTTCCAGCTCGAACGCGGTCTCACGGGTTGTAGGCCGCCCTATCCAAATCTTGCCTTCGTTTCCCCGAAGCCAGCATCTGTCAGAACTTTTCAAAGCTCTGAGTTCGGACATCTTCACATTTTCCGGAGCCTTCTTGCTTTGTAAACAGTCTTTTCAAGATCCCAGGAATAAAAGCACCCCCAAAGTGCAAAGCAGATAAAAAGGAATAGCTATCCAAGGAAGAAGAAAGTTGTATGTATGTTTCTCTCTCTCTCTCTCATTAGTGTGACTTCTGACCGATTCAAACATTTGTTACACTTTTCCTGGAAACTTAAAAGTTTAATTTGGAATACAGTCATGGAGAGAAAATTCTGCTGAGTATATAATGTAAAAATACGGTTGCTAATGAGTGGCACTGACTTAACAGGAAATAAGGAAGAAAAATACAAATTTTGGAAGAAAATAAGCAAATTTCAAAATGTTTCCATTTGCTCCAAATCCAACTTCATTGCTTCAGGGGGTAGCTTGGAAATTCTTCTCATGAAAGCACAGTAATATTACTGTAGACTGTTTTCTGGCCTGGAAGACGTGGGTAGAAATGACAGATTTCCTAGAACAACGTTTGGGAAATTCGTGTTGATGGTACCTCTGATTTTAAGTTCTTCATTCTTTCTTCCAGAAAAAACACACCAAATCGTTGCAACAACCCAGAACAGAGTTGCAAATTCCTGCTTCTTCAATTGAAAAAAAAAAAATCTTTTTGTTCTTTGTGTCCTATCGCTTGTGTGTGTTGTGAATATCTGAGTGTGTGAGGTTTTGAGATAGTTTGGGGACGCACCACAAAAGAATCTCCTTCTTCCCTATGAGAGATTCTGATTTTACACCATTAATTGGCATTTTCAAAACACTAAGCACCAGGTTTGAAGTCTACAAATAAAATGCAAGCCCAGATGCCGTGTTTACGCTTGTGTGCGTTAACAGTTCATAAGCAGTTCATTAAACTGATAACACTTTAAACAGTAACACTGGCTCTTTCAGACTCTCTCAGCCTGTAATTGTCCTGAGGCACCAAATGAACCCTTTCTAGGCTGGGAACCACAGGAATTTACATTCTTGACGTGTGTCTCTTAATTATGAACACCCTGGGCCCTGGCTGACTCAGGGAGGGTCGGGCTCAGGCCTGCATGCCCCACTGCGCGCACGGGGACAGGCCAGGAGTTGTGTGCTGGGGACACCGCACGGGGAAACGGGCCTCAGGACTGGGCCAGGGCAGCCGCAGGAGCAAGGCCGCCTCACGACTTTCCTGAAACACCTCAGCTGGGTTTGTGCTGAGCCTCTGACTGGAAACCAGTTTTCCAAGAACCCATCTCCCTGCGTATAAAGGTCTTGGGAATGAATGTCCACCACCCTCTCGAGTTCCCCTCCTAAGAGCAGCAATCTGCACTGCCTCAGGTCTCTCTAGAAATAGAAAAGCTGGGTGCAGTCTGCACCCCGTCTCCCTGGCATGAACCTCTAGGACCTGGGGGGCTGTATTATCAGAGAGGAAGTGGACCGGCTCAGGGTCTGCCGACCTTGCCCAGTCCTCTTTCAGGAACAACATCAAGGTTAACTGTCCCATCGCCACTGTGCGAGCTCTGCACGCATTTCACTGAATTCCACAACCGCCCAGGAGGTTCCACCTGTTTGGGATGATGACACCGAGGCCTGCCTGGCGCAAAGGGATGATGATTTCAGTTCCCCAGCGTACTTGAAGCAGGGGGCGCTGGGCCAAGTAAGCCTTTTCTAGCATCAGCTCCTTCATCCTGCCAACTGATCCGGACCCTTGTTATCCTCACTTTGCAAAAGAGGAAAGGGAAGCAAGGGCAGGGCTGGAATTAGATCTCAAGTCCACCCTGCTCCCACGACAGGGCTGTGGCCTCTATGCGATGGCCCCCTCTGAGGGCCCGGGGCGTCCACCACGAGTTAGAGGCTCTCAAAGCCCAGCTCCTGAAAGTTCAGCACGAGGGCAGTGAGAACCGGGCCCCTCTCGCCCCTCCTGCCAGGCCGGGCCGCAGCCCCGAGTTCCCACGCCTCTGCCCCTGGGGCTGATCTGCAGCCCCACAGAACTGATGGTAATTGATAGGTAACTGATGAGTAACTGATGGGTAACTGACCAGCTGCTGATTAACCTCAGCGAGGTTTCGGTGAGGCCTCTTCCCAGCCCCGGAGTCTCGCGGCCGCTCCGAGGCGGGAACCGCAACGGGAATCCAGGCGTGGAGTCCCTGCCTGGAGTCTGCGGCGAGCGCGCTGAGGGCCCAGACACGCGGATGCTCCGCGGCCGAGCGCACAGCGCCATCGCGTGGCCGGAGCGGGCAGCGCAGCTGGAACCGCAGGCTCAAACCTTCTCCAGGACTAAGGTGAGTTAGTTGGGTGATGCCCAGTTGGGGAAGGACCAAATCGTCCTTTTGGGAACATCCCCTGATCTCCAGCTCTGGGCACAGGCGGCCCGTGTGGCTGTAACAGCAGGGGGAATGGCCCGGTGGGGTCCTGCTCAGCGGGGACAACTTTTCAGTCCTGAAGTCTTCAATGGGGGAGGCAAGGGTCCCCACCTCTCCAGGTGGAGCAATGGATTTCTTTCTCCCAAAGAAAGGAGGACAGGGGGCAAAGGATCCCAAGAACCTTCTGTTTCTTTGGAGATACATGGGTCTCTGAACCCAGGCAAGGTCATATTAAGGCTCCCACCACTATTCATTCATTGTTTTTATGATTCATTCAGTAATCTAGCCAGCAAAAATGGAACGAGCACTTCCCATGTGCCGGGACCCCAGGTACGTGCTGATGATACAAAAGTGGACCAAAGGGATTGTTTAGAGAGTCACGGGCCCTCTAGCGGTCAGGGGAAGCTCCTGGGCTCCTTCTCAAAACATTGGAGAACACATAAAATAAGGTGCACAGAATTACAAAGCAATCAATTACACTAAAACACAGTCCCCAATGTATTTTTTAAATTGTGAAATGTCACGTTCTTTGTTAATATATGATGTAGCGAGATCTACAGACTAGTATGCTAACTACTGTCATTTCATATCGTGATGAGCACAAACGGTATTTCGAGTCAAGTGCACCAACTGCAATGTGATACGCAAATAGCTATGATTTCTGTTAGTGACAAAGTCACAGGCACTGCTGATACCCTGTGACAAATTGCCTATATTCATAATTGAAGAGAATGTTAAGTTTCTGTTAGAGGTTAGCTGACGGAATGATGTAACTGCTTCCTCATCCGAGTGCACGGAGATGCTGGATTTCACCCACGGGCGACTTGGTTAAGAAGCTGGTGGTAGGTGAGCAGCTTGGTTAACAAGTAAAGAAACAGGGTGCTTGTGGGTGGTGCTGAATGCTTTGCAGGAAATCAGTAGGGGGATCGGGGTCCCTGAAGGCCTGGATGAGAAGACATCTGATGTGAAGAGACTCTTGCAGTGGCGGGCGATGGCCACCAGGGGGCCCAGGTAAACCCACGACCTGCACAGTCTGCAAATTGGATTCCCGCCGGCAGGACCTGTCTCCACCCTTTGACCACAGTGCCCCAGATTCCTGAGGCCTGGTCAGACTCGCTTACACGCTTGCCTGGGCCCTGAAGGCACTTGATTTTGCAGCTTGCAGACCCGGCCATGGCCAGCGTGATCTGCCCCACAGCATTGAACCCGTCAGAATTTAACCTGAAGCTCAGGATCTCTGAGTTTTATTTGGGAACCAGGCTCCTTAAGGTTCGGAGATCCCCCTGAGCCTTCCAGGTTGGTGATGCTGCAGGGCCCCCCTAAGCTAGTGGGTAGGGGACCTCTGTTCTCCACCTCGGGTGCAGCCCAGGCAGCGTTTTGAGGGGTGGTCGGTGAGCTTAGGGCCGGGTCAGAGGCGGCCTTTGTAGTTGGGCACGAACAGGGCGGCAAGCTTGCGGGGTGAGGTCAGGGGCTGGCACCAGCAAAGAACAACTTTGTTGACAAGAAGATTAATTAGACAAATGTAGCGCCCAACAGTCACTGCCCCCGCCTCCTCTGGGGTCAGCTCCAGTCAAGCCTTTCCTGGAGGTTCTTTTTTTTCTTCTTCTTCTTCATCTTTTTAAAAGAAAGCTTAATCTCCTAACAAGGCAGCCAAAAAACAATTCAAGGCATGCCCGAAGAGCAAGTACGCACAAGCAGGTTGTGACGGGAAGGTTCCCGCCAGGCCTTGGGCCCAGCCTGGGAGCCGACTGGGGCCTCTTTCTTCTGCCTGTACAGACCCGACCCCAGGAAGCGTGTTGAGCCCTGAATCCTTCCTCGCGAGGGGGGACGCCCTGTGTGTGAGCGGTCTTGGTTTCTCTTCCTCTCTGCCTTTCATGAGAGCGCGGCCCCATAGAGGGGCTGGCAGCCCGCCACACCGGGTCTTCAAGACGCAAGGCTTCTGCCACCTACACCTTTCCTCATTTCAAATGCCCTCTTTGTCCAGCAGGCGTCCGTGTCCCATTGTCTCGTTATGGGAAGCGACAGGGATCCGCGGAGTCGTGGCAGCCTCATTCATCATTCAACAGATACTCACTGAGCCTATTAAATGCCAGCAACACTGGGGAGAGAGGAGTGATCTTGATACATCAGGCCCTTGCTTGGGGTGGTGGAGGGGGGCTTATAGTCCAGAAAGACAGATACAGCAATGAGTAAAATAAATACACAAACAAGTTAGCTGGAACCTGTAGTAAAGGCCAAGAAGAAGCTAGAGCAGGGGATGCGGTGGAGAGGGCCGGGAGGTGGCAGCCATTTTGGAAAGGGCGCCTCTGACGAGGTGAAATTGCAGTTGAGACACGCGGAAGGAGAGAATCTGCCTGGGGAGAGCTGGCCGTTTCTCAGGCTCAGGAGACAGGAGTCTGGTGGTGTCAAGGGAGGGAACGCTTGGTAAATACCAGTTGATTGGATGAATAAAAAATATTTCCAAGTTGTGCTTCTCACAATTGAGTGTACATCTGAATCTTCTGGGGGACTTGTTGAAATGTAGATCCCCAGCCCCACCCAGAAGGGGTGGTGGGGGGCCCAGAAAGCTACGTTTCAACAGCCCTGCCCCGGAGGGCACCCCTCTCCTGGGGACAGAGATGGAGCTGTGGTGGGTGCCGGCCTGCCCCCTGGAGGCTCTGCGCAGCCCCGCCTTTGGACCGAGCTGCAGTCCCTCCCGCAGGCCCCTCTCCACGTGGCCTCCCCGGTCCTGGATTGCTGCCATCTCTGTCCCATCAGGTTCACTGAGACTCGAGAAAGCCCTTGCATGGCTGTGGGTGCCCAAAGCCAGTGTCCCTTCAGCAGGCCTGTCCTGGGAGCTTTTCATAACGCAGGCCCTTCACCTCCTACCCTGCCCGCAGCACCCAGGCGGGGCCTGGGGTGAGACCCGTGTCCCAGACTCAGCATGGCCAACACACATGAGCACACTCAAGGCTCGTAGCCCCAGGTGATGCCTTGGAAGTGGCAAATGGAGCTGGCCTTCTCTTGGCGGGGAGGGGAGTAGTCTCTGAAAGCCTCCCAGGGCTGGGGCAGAGCTAGATGGCCACTCAATTGTCCTGTCCTATCAGCACCGCTCCTGAAACTCCCTAAAGCTCCAAGGAGTCCTCCACAGCCTCCTGGACCCCACATCCATCTTCCCTCAGAAAGAACTGAGAAGCCCACCTGTGGGAACTAGGGTACCATTTGGGAACCCAGGGTCTGAGGAAGACACACCCACACAGAGAGGCCCCGGGGAGTGCAGGGGAGAGGCTGGCCCTTTGAGTGGTGGATTGTGGTGATGGGCACTGAGCACGGGGTCTTCAAGGCAGGAGGAGCCAGCAAGGCTACCCCTGAGGCAGGCTTGGCCTGAGACCCCAACGGGAGGGGGAGGACCTACTCCACCTCCTGGAGCTGGGCCCTATCTACAGGGTAAGGCCTCCCAGCACGGGAATGTTCCCACTGGGCTCCTCATCCTGACCTTCCAGAGTTCACCTTGGGTACCTGGAGCCTTGAGCCGACTCCAGGCCGTGCGGGCCTCTCTCCCTGGGTCCGTTCTCCTGTGGGTAGCAGCGTAGCTGGATGTGCGGGTGGCGGGGATGGACAGGACTTGGATGTGTGGGGCTGCGGGTACATATGCGTGAGCTCTCACACATGTTCACGTGGCCCTTTGTGGCCCCACAGAGCACTGGGGGTGAACCTCAAAGGGGACGAGCCGCAGCCCAGCTGTCTGCACTGCAGTTTCTGATGGGTAACTCTTGAGATTTCTAAATTCAAACCGGGCCTTTATCAAGGTAGAAAAATAACACGTCTTATCTAACAGCTTGTTATTTTGGTTAATAACTTTTTAGTAATAGGCACACGCATGGGGCCTCCACTTTTGCTCTTGTCCTGGGCATTCCAAACATCAGGACGCCCAGAGACAGAGGAAGTTACCAGAATCAAGGGATGCTCCTCCTGGAGGGTGGGTGATCCTGAGGACAGAGACAGGAGATTTCCAGTCTTGGCCAGGCCTCTGGTCTTCTCTGCTCCAGGTTTAACCTCCACTTACTGATTCTCCAGGTGTGGTTGGGGAGACCAGCCCGAGTCTCGTGGGAGCCTAACACACAGATCCCAAGGCCACCCCCAGACCTGATGAGTGGGGTCAGGGGACTCAGAGTCACTGGGGAGTGGGCCCACACCAACAGATCCACACTTGGAAGAGGAGCATGGGGCACTCTGTTTGAAGACCCCCTGGAGGGCCAGACCGGGATCATCGGCTGTCTCCGATCAAATGTTTGGGGGCCCCCGGGGCAAATATTTGTAGGGAACTCCCTTTTCCGGCTGCGCATGGAGGGGGCTTTAAACTCATGGGGCCCAACTCAAAGCACCCACGTCCTTCCCATACGCATGGTTCCCGGGCCTCTTCCGGAACCCCCTGGAGAGCCAGGGCAGAAAGCTAGCCCTCAAGGCCACCTGGCCTGATTCTCTTCTAGGAGCGAATGTAAAACTCACAATGGGACGGCGTGATAGGCCTGTGCGTTATCCTGAGCCCGCTGCAATGTGTGGCCACGGGCCTCAGTTTCCCCATATGCAGGACTGTAAAAGTGGTTTAGTATCCCCTTACTCTACTAAATAAGCTTCCATGTCAAGCATCAATTTACCGCCCCTAGTCAGAAAAGAGCACACGTGGATTCGGATATTTGTTTTGGTTCCCTTGGTTGGTGGCTTTTGGAGCGCTGAGCTGCCAGACGCACTGCCAGACCATCCTACAGAAGACACTCCAGCAGCGCGCGGAGTTCAGGGGAGGGGTCGAGCCGCCCAGATACCGCCACTTCCCAATCTCTGCTGCCCTCTGCTGGCCAGTGCTGGCCAGGACATGCTGACCAGGCGGCCCCGCGCCGCATTGCAAGGGGGTCTCAGGAGGGGCAGTGATTTCCTCCCGGCCACACAGCTGGGTGAGCAAGACTGCTGCCTCCCCATCAGCCCGGCGGAGTCTCTGGCCCACGGATGCTTCTGGGGCGGTGCCGGGACCAGCAGCATCAGCATCACCTGGGAACTGGCTAGAAAGGCGGCTTTTCAGGTGTCCGGCCAAGACCTTCTGAACCAGAAACTGTGGATGGGGCTCAGCGCTCAGCTCAGCATTTTAGTAAGCCCTCCGGTGATTCCAATGCACATGCTAGAGGAGAACCTTTGCTCTCTCTTTGGAAACAGAAGTCCGGGGGGGGGTAATGGGTTATATATATATTTTAACTGTATTGTGCATCTTCAAAATTAAAATAAGACGTGAAAAAATGTAGGAGTTTATTTTCCTTTTGTATTTGGGAAGGCCAGTGCTCTGGGAACATCAGGGTCCCCGCATCACACAGGTGGGCTCAGTGCGAGCTTTTGCGGAGAGCAAGACTCCTCAGGGACAAGCGCCTAGGAAGTTTTCTCTGATCCGGGTGATGGGTGTGCCGCTCCAGTGAGTGACGGAGAGCCCCTGCGGTCCAGCAGGATTGCTGCATTTCAACAAGGTGCATCTGATGGCCGGCTCCTCAGGGACAGGGCTTCGGATTTTGCGAGACAGTTCTGACTTGAATACATCCCTCTACTCAGCGACTTTACTGAGCACTCACCGTGTATTCTAGACCGAGCTAGCCGTGGGGCATTTGATTCCTACCCTTGCAGATGCAGCCCAGTGGGGAAGACAGATGGTAGACCAGAAATTGCACCTAAAAATGAATTAGCGGACATGAATTGGTCCCAGCTGTAATCAGCACTATGACGAAGACATTCTGTGGGGGCTGGTGGGCAGGATGGCGCCTCCTAGCGAGAGGGAGGATTGTAAAGCCCTGTGATGGCACAGCCCCCGAGGGAGGTGGTCCCCAAGCTGTGGGGGAGCCTGGGACACAGCGGACTCCACCTTCCCCAGGGGGCGGCAGGGGGAGCCCAGAGGAAAGACATCACACCGGTCGGGTATTGGTGGGCTGAGTCTTTTTGTCATCAGAATTAAATAACACACTATTACTTATTATGGGACAATTTCTATTGTTAAAAATTTTAGAAAATATAGATAATACCGATAAGGTGAACATTTCAAACCACCCATAGTCCCACCATGTAGGCATAACCGCCAACAAGAGTTTGTTGTAGAGGTTTGACTTTTTTTAATGTCAATATATGTGATATTACATTACATTATATGGGGGGGGGGCGCAGAGGGAGAGAGAGAATTGTAAGCAGGCTCCACACTCAGCATGGAGCCCAACATGGGCCTCGACCTCATAACCCCGAGATCAGGACCTGAGCCAATAATCAAGAATCTGACACTTAAGCGACTGAGCCACCCAGGTGCACCAGTAATGCGCTTTTTAAAAAATTGTTTTTATTTTAATTCAATTAATTAACATATAATGTATTATTGGTTTCAGAGGTACAGGCCTGTGATTCATCAGTCTTACATAATAACCCAGCGCTCATTACGTCACATGCCCTCCTTCATATCCATCACCCAGTTAGTAATTCGCTTTTTAAATGAAGAGCGTGGCACGGTCTTCTTTCCTCTGCCCTCTGTTCACCTGTGGACACCACTCTAGCACCTGGCCATGCCACGTGCCCCCAACGTCATTCCATTCTGATTCCTGCCAGGTTGTCCTCTCACCATTCCCAGTGCACTCTGGACTGGAGGGATTTTTCTTATGGAAACTACGGTCACTTTGGGGCACCTGGGTGACTCAGTCATGGTTAAGTATCTGCCTTTGGCTCAGGTCATGATCCCAGAATCCCGGGATCAAGTCCCACATCGGGCTCCCGATGAGCAGTGGGGAGCCTGCTTCTCCCTTTGCCTCCGTCCCTCCCCCCACTTGTGCTTTCACTCTCTCGCTCTCTAGCTCACTCTCTCAAATAAATAAATAAAATCTCTTTATTTTTTTTATTTTTTTTTAAAGATTTTATTTATTTATTTGACAGAGACAGAGACAGCCAGCGAGAGAGGGAACACAAGCAGGGGGAGTGGGAGAGGAAGAAGCAGGCTCATAGCAGAGGAGCCTGATGTGGGGCTCGATCCCATAACGCCGGGATCACGCCCTGAGCCGAAGGCAGACGCTTAACCGCTGTGCCACCCAGGCGCCCCTAAATAAAATCTCTTTAAAAAAAGAAGAAAGTATAGTCACTTTAAGAAGACAGTGGCCGTGTCCTGGGGCTTTTGTGTGAAAATGATCACATACTCTGAGTGATAACAATGCCCCGAGGGCCAGGAGGGCATAGAATTGGGATCTAAGAGGTGCAGGCGGGAGGAGGGCAGAGATTGGCAGAGGAGGGATGGGGAGATGGGGTCACACTGGGAGAGCTACAGCTGGCTGGAACCTGGGAAGGGAGCAGAGAGGTGGGGGCTAGGTGTTCACTGCCCACTGACCTCTCTGAGGGACGTTCAAGGGGTCGACATCGGTTACAAGAACCAAAGCCTCCTCCCCACAGGTTGTCCCAGTCATCAGTGAAGCCACGTGCCAGCCCTGTGCCCTGGACCAGATATGGCCTTCCCCCTAAGGCGCTGGTGACAACAGGGCAGGCGTGAGGAGGGTGGAAACCGCCCCCAGGGGAAGAGCCTTGCTTGAAGCAGCGTGGGAGCGTTTGCTGGGGAGCCGGGGGCAGGGCCGAGATAGGACACACACAAAGGTCTCTGGGCAGGAGGACACTCAGAACGCCAAGGTCGGGGTATGCACCGCACTCTACCATTTCCCGGCTGCTCGCAGATATTTGCATTTCATCAACGTTAACTTCACCAGAATGTCCGAAGTGGGGAAATGCAGATCAGAGAGCAAAATGCGGGATCCAGCATTCCAGGGACGGGAAGGACACCGCTGAGTCTCCTGAAGCCAGGCTCTTCCCCGTCCCTGTGATGAGTCTGGAGAACTGGCAGACGGGTCGGTGGAGAGGCGGATGCACCGCTATGCTGGGAAGACGGCCCTTTCTAAGCCATCGGGGCGTCTGAGGAATGGGGTGGCCACCTGGGCTCACCAGCTCCCAGCCACCGTCACTCCGACAGGAAGACAGGAGAGGATAAGCAAGTACTCTCAACCCTGCCTACACATTAAACTAGTCTGGGGCCCTGTGCGGAGCTCAGATGCTCAGAGGCCACCCCTCGGTCCTCCCACTGCACGAGGCTGTGCGGTCATGCAAATTGTTAAATTTGCACCTACAGGAATGAGGCCAAAACACCTGGGACGCACGCACGCCCAGGTGTGCAGTGGGGCGGGGGGGGGGGGCGTAGGTAGTGCACTACGACCAAGGTGCCCCCAAGAGTCGAGCATCTTCTAGCTCTTTGCTTATGAACATAGTGAAGCTACAAAACACAGTGTGATGCCGGTGCTTTCTTGGTTTTATGATCATGAAAGTCACAAACTGTCATCACGAGAGCTGACCTCGGCCCGGAGGTGTATTTTGTTTGGCTTGACGGGATTTTTTTTTTTTTTTTAATCAAGCCAACATTTAAAAATCTGGATATTCTGCGAAGTTATTTGGACTTCCAGCTTCTTTAGAAACATCAGATCTGACGCTCAGGGCCTCGGTCTCCCGCACCAACAGGCAGCTGGCGCTAGGTGGCCGCTACGCTCTTCCTTCGTGAGCCTGGGGCCCGCGGACCCCTCACGCAGGGTGGGCTGGAGCACTGCACCCTGCCTGTCTCACTCACACTTATGACTGCCCAACCCCCCCTCCCCCTGCCCCGCCTTGACAGCATTTGACTTTCTGATTTGTTCTAGAGCCGGTGGCTCCCCGTTATCTGTAAAATAAAATGTTTGGTGCGTCTGAACTTAATCTAATTAACATCAAGCAACACAGATCAAGTTGCTCATGGGCTCTTCGTGCAACAGCAGAAATGTGTGTACGTTTCATTCTACCCCTACGCCAGCGACACCATATGTTTTCATCTTTTCGATATGATAACCACAAATCTAGAAAAAAAAAAGCTGTAGACCTCGACACTATTGGTCATTTCCGAGGGCCGTGTTGGAGGCTGGGCTTGTCCCTTGGCTCAGGAGTGGAAGGTGAGCACCGTGGGAACTGGCGGAAGATCAGATCACGGCACGCCTTCTTTGCTGAACGGGGAGGAAGGCGCTTTATCTAGAACTTACCGCCGAGCCGGCTGTGGCCTGTGGCCCACTCAGCGGAGGCGCCAGGGCCGCTGGAGACTTAGCGCCTTCTTCAAGAAGCGTCCAAAATGGTTTGTTCTGTGTTTAAAAGAGGTGACGGAGAGGTTGTGAACCTAAGTGGACCTTTCAGTGGACAGAGTGGAGTTGGGGCCCTGAAAGGCTCCCTACGCTCTAAAAATAAGAGCTAGAAACAGAGCAGCCCTCCCAAGCATCAAAGCCCATTTGGGATCATCTCAGTTCCCAGCTGGATCAAGGTAACCTGGGGCTGCTAGGGTATCATCCTTGGCTGCCTGCAAAAGGCAAAAGGCAAACCTCTGGAGGAAGACAGCCCCATCCAAAGCTTCAAACTACGGCGAAGTTTTTTTATATAGAATGTCCGACAATCAAAGATTATCAGGCATATTCAAAGGAGGATGAGTAAGATTGACAGCTGGCTTCTCTGTAGAAACAGTGGCCATAGGAAGACGATGGGAGAGAGAGAAAACGATGAACAGGCTAGACTATGCAGTGAAAATATCCTTAAAATAATGGAGCCGAGAGAGGATTGTTTAAGCTGGGTTATGGGTACCTAGATGTTCATTACATTATTTTCTCTACTTTCGTATGCTTGAAATGTCCCACAAAAGAAATGAAAGCAAAATAGACAGTGGAGACAGACAGAAACTGAGAGAATTCATTACCAGTAGACACAGAGTAAAGACCCTGCGGGAAGGTGTTCTCCAGGCAGAGGGAGAAGGGTCCCAGATGGCAGTTGGGTAAGACAGGAAGGACCCATCCTGATGTGGGCAAGTCTAAATGGATATTGACCATGTAAAACAGTAATTATGTCTTGAGGAGGTTTGAAATACACATAGAATTAAAATACATGATAACAATAGCTCCTGAGCCAGAAGAGGGATAAATGGAATTAGCATGTTCTAAGGTCCTTTTCAGTGTCCGGAAAGTGGTAAAAGTACTAATTTATGTTAGACTTTAATAATGAGTCAGGGTGAGTGTTGTAATCCCCCAGATAACTATGAAATGAATAGAACAGAATATATAAGTAACAAGATAATAGTGGGGAAATGCAATATTAAAAAAATGCTCATCTGAAAGACCAGGGAGTGGGGGCTAAAGATATAAAATGAGCAGGGAAGGTTGAAAACAGACAGTAAAGATTGCAGATTTCCACTGCATTGCATGAAGTCACGCCTTTGGGTGTAAGTGGTCTAAGACTCCAACTGAAAGAGTAAATGAAAAACAAAAAACCCAAGTCCATGGTGCCTAGAAGGGATGTCCCGTGTATGTAGGGACACAAAAGGCTACACATAAAACACTCCGGGCTCAAGGGACACGAAAAACAATGCGGGTGGGCTCTTTGCAAGCATAGTGGACCGTAAGGCAAGAAGCAAAGGGCCCCAGAACCGGTGGGATATGGACCCAACAGCCTGTCATGGCAGGAACCTTGCCCTCTAGTAACACATGGCCTGTGGATGTCCCGGACCTTGGCTCATCATGAAGCACCATGTGTATGGACACCTGTAGAAAATGCTAGAGATGCTGCCTGGGTGAGACCCGCCCTGACTTCCTGGGGCCTCCAGCCCAGTGGAGGAGACAGACAGAGGAACGGGGCATCATGGGGTCGAGTGGTAGGTCTTGTGGTGAGCTCAGAGGCATGAGATGGGGTGGAGGGTGGGTGAGGCAGGAGAGGCTTGGGAGACGCCAAGAGTAACACCATGATGGCGTCGCATGGTCAAAATCCATCAGTATGTCAGGCCAGTTGATTGTGTCACAGGTGCAAGTGGCAGGTGCTGACTAGGAGAGGTGGCCTGGCCCTGGTTTACAGAAGACCTTTTATGTCATTTGAAAGTGAACAGTCTGCGGGGAGAGTCTTGGTGAAGGGTTCTGGGCTGGAAATTGGCATCATCCACCGATTTATGGGGAAGACTGGAGGGGCAGGGTGGTTTTTTGCACTTGGAAGAGAAAGCCTTGGCAGGAGAGAAGGGAGGGAGGGAGGTCCACGCTGCTGAAGTGCAGAAGAGCACAGTCAGCCAGGGGCAGGCAGAACACAGCAAGGACTGTGATCAAATAGGTTTAGGAATCCCAAATTCCATAATCCTTTGCTTGGAGGGGCACAACGTGTATCTGGCATATTAAAGGCCTTGAGAAGGTCTGCAATAAAAAGAATTTATTTAACTGTATTTATTTTGGCTTTTCCCAAACTTATTTGATTATGCTTTTAAAAATGTTTATTAATATTTTGCAGGACATTATGGTTCCAAGGAACACAGATTGGGATATATTGGCAAAAAAAAAAAAAAAAAAGTGTTGGCTTCGGAAGGCTGGAAAGCTAAAACCACAGAGAGTCCCACCTCTGGAATCTTCCCCAAGCCGCAATCATGGGTCTGGATGGTTTCGACTGCCAAGCAGGATTTTCCTGGGCTGTGAGCTGAGGAATTGTTGGTGCCTGTATTTCCCTCTGATCAGCAGCGGGCAGCAGAAAGACATGCCAGCAATGCGTGGTGAGAGCTGCTGAGACCAAGGGCTGAACACAGAAGGTGGAGAGCCTGGCTTGGTAAAGCTGGTTGAAAACAAAATTCCTGAGTCCAGAGGTACAATTGAAAGCCTTCCTTTTCCTTTTGGAAAGCAGACTCTGAGAGAAACAAATGCAAGCTAAAGGCCCTCTGCCAGGAGAGTGGAGTCAGAATTCCTACTGCTCTGGGAGGAGGGGGTGCGGTCCCTGCGACGGGAAGTCCCTGAGGAATTCTGGGTCCTCAGATTTGGTCAGTGGCAGCATATTCGTGTCCTTGACCACGGTAACAGATCGGCATACACTTGGTGGCTGAACGCAGCAGAAATGTATTGTCTCGCAGTTCTGGAAGCTCCCTGGCTTCTGGAGGCTTCCAGGCCTCCTTGGTGTTCGTCGGCTGGCGGCTGCATCTGTCGATTCTCTTCCCATGGCCACCTTCTCTGTGTGTCCTCTCCTCTTCTCATAAAGACACCAGACATGGATTGATGATCTAATCACCAAGGTCTACCAAGTCCCTATTTCCAATTAAGGGCATGTTCTGAGGTTCCAGGGGGGCATGAATTTTGGGAGACATCCTTCATCTCTGTAGAAGAGCCAGCGGTCCCACCAGGGGGCTCTGTGCGTGGCTCGGGTGTGGAAGGATGGCCATGGGCTCTCTGCCTGCTGGGAGCCATTGGGTTCAATCACAGTCCGAAGGTCCGGGAGCTCAGGGCCTGGGCTGTCCATGCAGCCCTGAGACTCTCCAAGCATGATGACTCCTTTGTAAAAAGCCACTGGCCACTCACCAACCAAACATGGCTCTTCCATTTCCCTCCACGCAAGCATGGTATTAGAATCAAGTTGCCACAACCACTGATGTCAAGGCCAGCAGTAGACCGAGAGGTCAGTCTCATGATCAAAGGAACAAAGCGGCATTTGCTCGGACCAGACCCAGACTCACAAAGGGAGGTCTTCCCTGGGCCCCCATCTGGCCACTGGTTCTCCAAGGGCAGAAGTGAGCTGCTCCTGCCCTGTGTCTTCAGATAGAAGCTGGGTCTTTATGGACCCCCGGACCAGCCTTGCGCCTCTCTGG
This sequence comes from Ursus americanus, assembly GCF_024610735.1. Taxonomy (NCBI): domain Eukaryota; kingdom Metazoa; phylum Chordata; class Mammalia; order Carnivora; family Ursidae; genus Ursus; species Ursus americanus. The sequence goes on from NC_142132.1 coordinate 10,612,625, forward strand.
GAACGAAGCAGTGAGCTCCGGCCGTGCTGCATTAGTAGGGACTTGCTTCTTTGTTTAGTGTCCTAGTGGCCTCCAGCAGCTTCCTGAGGCTGTTCTCACCTAGGAGGGCCAGCTGCCACGTTGCTCTGGGCAGAGGGCACAGCAACCACAAAGGTGCAGAGGTGCTGAGGAGGGACACGGGTCATGACTGGCACGTTCCAGGTCAGACAGAGATGTGGACAGAGGGAGGTGGCCAGGGGCTAGATCATGCAGGGCCTTTTAGAGACAGGCCCTGGTAAGGACTTTGGATTTTACTCCGAGGGTTGTGGGAGCCACTGGAGAGGTGTGGCCAGGGCTGCCTGTGAGAGAATCGTGTGTCTGGGCCACCGCGGGCTGCTTTGAGAACAGACGGCAGGGCCGACAGTGAAGCGGTGAGCCAGCAAGGCTGCCAAGTTTCCCGCCTCCAGACCTGAACTTCCTTTTCAAGGGCAGTCAGCCAGGTCCCACTCCAGTGGCCTTGAGGAGCCCAGCAGGGTCAGGAGCTCTTGCCCCTTCCTCCCTGCCCGTCTGTCTGTCCTGCCCTGGCCGGCGAGGCTGTGCTAAGCACGCAGCTCCCCTTACCTGATGGGGGCTGCTGCCCGTCTCCGGTGAGCTGAGCACACAGGACTGGGCCCCAGCAGGGTCCCCGCAGGTGTCCAAGCGGCTGGTCCCCCCGCTCCACCCACTTGGCCTGGGGGACATGCCCCAGCATTCCTGAAAAACGCAACCCACTGCTGGGGCTGGTTCCGGGGCCATTCTCATGCCCACACCTTTTCCTGTGCTGTTTCATCTGCCTGGACACCCCGGGCTCATGCCTGCTGGCCCTTTCTGCCCACCAGGCCGGGCCACGCTGATACCACCTCGTGGGAGCTTCTGGGGTGTCAGCCTGCTCCCCCTCATTTCTGAGCCCACCGCACCTGCCACGTACCGTCCCTCGTCTGTCCCCGGTCTGTTGCGGAGTGTCCCTTTCGGATCACCCCCCCGGGTCCTGTCTAGCCCTTCACCGGTCAGGGTGAGCTTCCCCTCGTCCCCTGTGCCCAGGGTTGCTCTTCACCCCGTGCCCCCTCCAGCCCCAGTCCTACCTCGTTTTCCAGAAGTGCCTCGGTGTTGTCTCTAGAAGTGCTGGGAGCGCGGTGGTTCCCACAGGGAGCGACAGGGCCGGGGATGCGGCGGCAACAAAGACGGGGACATAGGAAGGGGAATCTGAGGCCCAGGCAGGAGATGTGCTACAATGGGGAGATTTTCAGAACTGCTGGAAGCTGCTGGAGCAGGTTTCTAGAGATGTCTCAAGACACAGACGGCAACCCACTGGGCTCCCGATGGAAGTGCTTTCTGCTCCAGGGTTTTCCACAATGCCAGAGCGGTGAGGTTAGAGACATTGAGTCCATCTTTCCTTCTTTGCGTCCGAATCCCAGCTCCTGCCTGCAGTGCCAGGCAGCCGGGCTCTGGATAGTGAGCGAAAGCGACCACGCCATCCACCTCAGCGAGTGCAGAAGTGGATAGACCGCGCCCGTTCTGGATCATGACCGGGGTCTGGAGCACCCTCTAGACTGACAAGCCCCCGCATCCATCATCCTTCTGTCAGCCACCCCGAGAGGTCGGCAACATTGTCACCTTCTTACAGGTGGGGCCAGGCAGCCCGATGGCAGGGACATGCTGTCCCACGCTCCACTCTCCCCTTGCCTCCACATTTCAGGCGCAGGTATTCACAAGCACCGCTGAGTGGGTTCAGAGGCAAAAAGCAAAACCCAAGGATCAGTACAATTATTCTGTTGGCCAGAGTATGGTTCCCGCAGACCCTTTGCAATGTGCATCGTCATTTCCCAAAGCACAAATACAGATCGGACTCTTACCCCCACTTGAATTAACCTGCCTTGGAGTCTTGCTAGAACACTCTCCTCTCGGGACAGCTTCCTAGCTGCTTGACTGGACACAGTGTCTTTTCCTTGGCCTACTCTTGGTGAAGACCAGCAACTGAAGAGAAGCAATGGCCCACCGTTCAAATTCCCGACTGACATGCATTCTAGAAGACCACTAGGAAGCAAACAATCTATAGAACTGCACATTATCGTTGGACAGGTAGTTATCAAGAAAACTCTCGGTCATTCCCCACAAATCAGCCTGAGAATCTTGTTTCTCAGGCCTCCTCCTCACTCCCTTCCGTAACGTGTCTGTGCAAACTCAGCGGTTTGCCAGCTTCCTCCCGAGCTCTTCCATTTGATCGTACTGCAGACTCGTCCATTCCTCACTTCCGGTCTGTCCCACTTCCCGGGTCCTCCACATGGAGCATATGAGGCCCTAGCATCAGTCATCGCGGCTCCCCGAACCCAGGATTCTCTGCCAGGGTGGTCATACACGTGCGCACCCTACGCATTCACATCAGCAACGGCGGTGCCCACCACTGGCTCAGGACGGAAAGATTCTGCAGCTTCTAGCCTGCCTGTGGTAGTAGGGCTCACACATGATGCTCGGACGCTGAAAGACTGGAATACAATGAGGGTCTTACTACAGCAGAACAGGTTAGGAGGTGTCTGGAGTAAAACAGATTTGCTTTAAAATGTTGATATGAAATAGCTCTTGGGTTTAAATTTTTCTATCATCTACTGATGCCTTTTATCTCAGAATTGTCAGGAATACAATGAAGGTCACCCACCCCCATGGGAACTTGGGCCTGTAAAGGAGCAAGATGGGATGAAGCTGAAACATCTTTCTGCAAAGAGGTTGGTTCTAGTGCACCTGTCACCGGAAAATCGCAAAGGGCTTCATACTGATCTGCGCCCGATAGGGCAGCTGGACACCTGGAATTTCATCACAAGCAAGCATGTGGGACCTTGAGTAGGACCGGGTACACTTTCCTGTAAAGAGCCAGACATTTAAATATTTTAGGCTTTTCAGGACATATGGTCTCTGCTGCATCTACTCGTGTCCGTTGAATGAAAACAGCCACAGACAAAGAACAGATGGGCATGATTGTGTTTCAGTAAAACTTTATTTACAAAATAGGCAGCGAGTGGGATTAGCTCCCCAGGCTAGTTTGCAGACCCTTAACCTAGAGGGACGAGGGGCGGTCACGGCGAAGAGGCCCCCTCCTGGGCAGCTCTCCCTCCTCTCTCTGCCTCCACATCGGCCCACTTCACTTCAGCTTAAAAATACCATAAATGCAGAGAAAATGGACCCGAGCTACATTTTTAAGGCAGTGACTGGGGAATGTCTTTGTATCTGATCTTAAATTCTCAGCTGCCTGTTCCAGCCCAGGCTTTCTGAAGCGGTACGTCGCAGGGTCTGGAACAACCCTCTTCCACTTGGCCGAGCTAAATATGAATATGCGAGAAGCAAGGGGAGCCTGGGTGGCTCAGTGGGCCAGACTCTGCCCAGCGGGGGAGCCTGCTTCTCCCTCTCCGGCTGCCTGCTGCTTCCCCTGCTTGTGTTCTCTCTCTCTCAAGTAAGTAAATATGGAAAAAGCGAAAGCTAAAGACCAACCCAAATTGCCCGTGGAACCCAGAATGTCTCTCCTCCTCTGGTATTTAGAACAGTTACTACTACCTTGACTATGTCTTATTTCTCAGTGGCCCCCCAAAAAGTAAGGGGTGGTGGTGGTGTTTATTTGGCCTTTCTAGGCAAGAGAGCCAAAAGCTGAGGGAAAATGCTTGAAACCGTCTGAAGGGACTCATCTGAGAGCTTCAGAATCACTGGACATCCTGAGTGAGAGAAAAGAGAGGCTTTCTGGGGGTTTTCAGCGGGTCCTGCATGGCTGGAAAAGCCAACACATGGAAGTGCCCTTTAAGGACAGGAAAGACAGCAGGACGATCTGCTTCCCCAGGTTCCGTCTGGCCTGCCCATCTGCTCGGATTCCAGTTCTCAGACGTGATGCCTGGAGCCCAGCTTCTTCCCTCCCTTCCCTTCTTGCAAAACAGCAACACCTTAAAGTGTCATCAATTCAAAATGCCCTTTCATTTGAAATGGAAAGAGTGCTTTCTTTCACAAGCTGTTTGGAATCAGTCACCTCAATTCCAAGCAGAACAAGAGCCCCGCTGGCTGGTAGAACGCACTCCCGGCGGCGCCTCGGCCTGGAGGCTTTACTGTGGCACAACCTCCCAGTTTGCGCCTCAACGCTCCCCTTCCAGCACATCCCCCTGCTGAGGAGAATGGGACGCGGTGGGTGATCACTGAAACCGAATGCTGACCTCGTGCCAGGTGACGTCCCCGGGCAGTAGACAGCTGGAGGGGAGTTGTTTTTATACCAGGGTCTGTTCCGTGGACAATCTCAGCAGGAACAGCAGCGCGGGATAGGAGGCTTGTACACACGCTGCTCTGAGAACCCTTTCAGAACAACATGTCCTGCTACCACCTTCAAAGCAATAAAAATACTTAAAGCAAGACGGCGGGGAGGCCTAAAGCACACTGTCATTGGCAAAACAGGAGCAACAGAGCAGGAAAAAGAGTGAGTGACCGGCAACGGCCCTGCAGAGATCAGCCAGGAGGAGGGGGTCACCCAGGGGCCCCCAGACCAGGTCTTCTAGATCTGCTGGACCAGCTGCCAAGGGAAGGACCAGGGCCCTGACAGCACTCCTGTGGGCACGGGTACAGGGAGGTCCCTGCAGCCTCAAGGTCATTGTCACTCTTGTCCCAATTCTGGCTGTGGGTTTCACCCTGGGAAGCTCCTTTGCTCACGCAGCAGTAACACGAGGTTCCTAACGATCCTTCATGAAAAGACAAGCCTAAGAGCAGGCTGTCAGCCTCTGTCCCTGAACGCGGACCAGAGGTGAGCACAGCTGACAGTCAGCGTCCGGCCCACAAAGTCACCAGGGAGAGGGGCTCCCAGGTTCTGTTCGGACGGGACTTTCAGTTGTATCTTGACAGACCGGGTCTCCGTCTTGTCGTGAAGAGTAATGACTGCCATCCCACCCAGCTGGACTGTGACAGACTTCAGGCCCTCGGCCTCAGGCACTCAGCAGGTCCCTACCTCCGTTCCCACCATCAGTCAGCAGTGCCTCATTACTTAGTTGTTGGCCTCCAATCCAAAGCATATCAAATTTTCAAAATGCCCCACTCCGGAGTAAGATTTCTTTTTTCCTCTCTGCTTACTAGGCCAGCACTCTTGTCCTTTAGGTAGCTTATGGTTCAAGAAACAAAATACATGTGGGCAATCATTTAACCATAAGCAGCGTAGAGAGGGCTGTGTTTGCCCACGGCCTTTAGGAATTCCAACGTAACCTGCCCAGGCACAGAAAGGACAAGTAAAGTGAGCCAGTTACAGGACTAATGCATCCTGGATTTCTTCTAGAACTCTGGCCAAAGTGTCAGCCTGGGAACAGGCATACCTGCGATAAGCCCATCCTCTCCATGGACCACAGCTCCTTATTGGAGGGGATCGTTGATACCTAAGGGTAGAGGCTATGACTCCATCTAAAAATCATAGCTCCTGGTGGGTGTGAGGAGATGTGCTGCCCTGGACATGCAGGAGGGGAGACAGCAATGCCACTTCCTCACCTCACCTCACCTCCGAGAGCCCTGCTCCCTCAGGAACTCTGAGGCTCATCTGCGTAGGGTGGGGGTGTTGGTCCAATCCTGGGCCGCACGCCTGGAATTCCTACACTCCAATTTCTCTGGACTCAGCAAGCACCCTGGATTTTGAAGGGTAAGCAGCTGGGATGACTCCTGAGAAGCCAACACAGCCCCTGGCCTCCAGCACAGCAGCTCGGGGAACACAAATGCCTGGCTGGAATTTCCTTTTTATTGATCATTTTGGTAAGTTACAGACAGCAATAATTTATAATAGTCACATCTCATATACTTCAGTTGTCAGACAAACACAAAGACAGAAAATTAAAGCACAGCGAGTTCAAGGAGGAGGTTATTATAATACATCAGAGGAGTTAAAATTCAAAATACCCAAGACCCCACATACTAGACAAGACATATAGCTTAAAATTTCCCTATGAGCCTGAAATTACAAAATTTAGCAACTGCCTAAAACAAAGAATCACAAGTTCTATGTTCTCAAGGTAAGAAATAAGGAATGCTTTGGTAAATCATCTTCACTGTTGAAATATCTCTGCTCTGTCTCTTGAATGATTGTATATAAACACAAGCACAGCACATATTTGAGAATAAGTCTCACAAACTTCTCTATTAGATTTTTCAAATATCTTTCCGTTTAGTCAATGAGAAAAACGATTCAGTCACTTGAAGTTTTAAAAAAATTAAAAGTATTTCCAGGGACTCTTCAAGCTGTCTCCAAAAGTATAAAATGGTATACCCTTTCAAAATCTGAAGCATTTGCCGTTTTTTCTGAGATAAACACAGGACGTGGAACTTGCTCTTAACTACGGAAACGCTCACTTGCCGCTGTGCACATGCAGCCTTAGAAAAGCGGTGAGCAGCTCACAGGGACCCTGGGACGTCGGCGTCCTCAGCAGTCTGGACCGTGACCGCACGCACTGCCAGACCAGCCCCCGTCCCGCTTGCGAGACCAGGCTCCCGGCACGTACTGACCCGTCACTCTTCGGTCTGTTCTTGCCTGGGGGATTCCAGCTCATTCAGTAAATCTCTGCCAGCTGCTCCAGCTTTTGAAGCAAAAAGAACTGCTCCCTGTTTAAAACCGAGGTTCTTCAAACTTCGGGCATAATCTGCATATATAGCAGAGATGAGTTTCTGTAAGCCACAGTTAAGGAAAAGAAGGGCAGAAAGAGATGTGATTACATCCACCATGCTCCCAAAGGCAGTGGGGCTACTCAGAGGGCCAAGGGGGCCCACGGGAGGGCAGCAGGGGACGAGAACAACACCGAGCATGGACACCTTTCCTGGGGGTGGGTGATTCCTGGTTGGAGGAGGCGAGGTCTCAATCTGCGATGTCACCCACTATACTTTCCAAGAGCTGAGTGTAAAGCATCTCCTTCTAGAAGACCGAGCTAACATCCTCCTAGACTATTTCAAAGCCTAACACGACTAAGGACTACAAAAAGAAAGACTCAAGTGCATACCCTCTGGCATCTGAAAGGCTGAGCGGTGGTGGTTTGGGGCAGATACAGCTTAGTGAGAGGTTCTGATTACAAAGCCTGCCTGGAGGTGTTGGGTTTCAGACAGCCCTGTTTCCTTGTGCTCTCACATTCCAAACGGCCCCTTCCAACTAGAGGCAACTTCACCAGTGCCTGGATATAGGACACTGAGTAAGTTCAAGTCCAGTTTCATTTTCTGTAACAAACAAAACATATATATACACACACAGAAGACCAAGTATCTGACATGTAGAAATGAGGCCACAATGTAGTAAGTCCAAGAGAAGATGTGATGAGAACAAGCGGGACTCAGCAAACACGAGCAACTGGGAGCTGTCTCCTCAAGCCCAATCCTTTCAAAGAAAACCCTGTGACTCAAGTGGTGTTGGCAGTGGGCCACTGTGACCGGCCTGCATGACGTGTATCTTTGAAGTGCCATGTCTGGTTCCAATTAGACTGCACTCTGGATAACAATGTCTTTTTTATTTATTCCAGAATGTATATTCCAGATAAATATATACATTTTATTCTATGGAGTGCATTCTTTTAAATAGTACTATTTTATTTTTATTTTTTTATTTTTTTATTTTTTTAAAAGATTTTATTTATTTATTCGACAGAGATAGAGACAACCAGTGAGAGAGGGAACACAAGCAGGGAGAGTGGGAGAGGAAGAAGCAGGCTCATAGCAGTGAAGCCTGATGTGGGGCTCGATCCCACAATGCCGGGATCACGCCCTGAGCCGAAGGCAGACGCTTAACCGCTGTGCCACCCAGGCGCCCCTAAATAGTACTATTTTAAAGTAGCAGGCTCCTACATACCTGTCCTAAATTATTTCCTTTAAGTTCAAACACCTTCACAAAACTTGGAGTCCCGTCCCTTCACAGCCCCTCCGCGTCCCCATCATCTTAGAGCCGATGCCAGCGACGCACCCATCTTCTTCCTGATCCTCTCTCATTTCTCCCTCTTTTCTGACTTCGGCCAATCTGAGTATGGATGGTCCCTGATATAATACAGCTCTTGCCCAGGCAGTACGACTAAGAGGAACCCACTCGTGCCGTCTGCCTCCTCCTTGGCATAATCATCCCAGCAAAGGATATCTGTGTCCTCGGTGACTCCGACGGCGCCGTACTTGAGACAGGCTTCCACAAACAAGGCAGCTCTATCGAAGTGTCTCATGCTGCTCAAGAGAACAAAGTGAGTTGGGCTTTGTGATTTACGGCACGCGGGGCAGACCCACCCGAGGGGTTATTTCCGTATAAAGACTTGTACCCATTCTCCCTGGAAACCTGAGTGCCAGTAAGTTACACTAGACTTTTCCAAGCCCCGGCTCATAGAGGAAAGCAAGGGACAATACTCATGTCCCTAACCCCAGGCTCCTTCTTTTTTTTTTTTTTTTTTAAGATTTTATTTATTTGTTTGAAAGAGAGTGAGCGAGCAGGGGGAGAAACAGAGGAGAAGGGACAAGCAGACTCCATCCTGATGTGGGGCTCGATCTCACCACACTGAGACCATGGCCTGAGCAGAAATCACAAGTTGGATGCTTAATCCGACTGAGCTGCCCCGGCACCCCAGCCCCAGGCTCTTCCTAATTAATATTTACAAAAAGTGTGACACAGTTGAAATACACACAAATCTACAGAGATAGGACAAGTATCCATGTACCCACTGTCCAGATTTAACAAGGAGTCTTTTGCCATATTTGCCTCAACCTTAGTTTTTAAATAAATAAAATTTCTCCTAAGTGATAGTGTTATTTTCGAAGGGGACATCTCACACTGGCAACGCTCTCTGTCATCCTTCCTACTGCTCTCTGGCCTTCATCTTAGTTGTTCTAGTCAAAGCTGAATTCTCTGAAGACTTCTTTTATGTTCTTTTTAAATAGCTACTTGTTAGGTTTGTAAGTATACTGGTAGGAAAATAAAGCTCCTAGACCAAATGAAGATGACTAAACATGGACTATGGACTGTTCCTTTCCCCGTAGAATTTTTTTTTTTTTTTTATAAACCTAAAAGGTAAGCTTCTCCTTTCACTCCACACAGTGAGTGTTCCATCCATTCAGCAGAGTCTCCAGAGAGCACGAAGCGCTCTGGGTGTACCTGTGAAGTGTCTCAGCCACACTGAAAAAGCAGCCCAGAGAGAGGAGGACCAGGAGGGCCTTTGACTTCTGGTTGACTTGTGGAGAGCAAAGGTGGTCAACCCACCGCTTTAAAACATCGGCGCACTCTTCAGAACTTAAACGGACCTGAGAAAGACGCCCACGTTAAAAACAAAGACATCCTGCACTATACAAGGAAAACTATGACATAATCAACATGGGATTTGTTCCTGTGAAACCAATGCTAGGCTTGGCTTTGCTAGCGCACGCCTGACCTTGCAGCTTACCATGAAGAGCAGTGGTGACAACCCAAGCCTGCAGAGCTCCGGACCTGGCAACACCTCGGGGCTGGAGTCTGGGCTCACACCCCAGCACCCCAGCAGGGCAAGGGGCCAGCTGCTTTCCTTTAATTGCTACCAAAGCAATCCATTGCTCCATAAGAAGAAATGTAATTTACACTCATCAAGAACCAGAGCCTTAGACGTGCAAGAAAATATTTGCATAGCAGCTGTGCAGCCAAAAAACTGCTTCTAAATCATGAGTCCGCAGTTCAAGACTGAACTCTCTACCTCAAACGCTCAAGGCACCTCACGCAACCACCTACTTTTGCGAGCCACGCCGCCCGATTCCACTCGCCGTATGTCTGCAGGTAGCGGCAGGCGTCTGCGGCTTTGTCTATCAGGCAGAGCAGCTGCACCCCCTCTGGAAGACAAAACGACAGCCCCGCAGGTGACACCATGGCCCCTCTCTGCCAAATCACCACGAAGGAAAACCACTGTGTGACTGCATCTGCTTTTGTGCCTTTTATACGCACCGCAGACACTCGTGACTGAAATTGTCACACAAAACACAAGAGAGTTTTACAATGTTGCCCCTCAAGTCAGGAGGGCAGCAGCACCGCTCCAGTCCCGACGGCAAACCGGGAACGTGCGGGCTCGCGGCGCTCTCACTGCGTCAGCCTGCCCGGCCCAGCTTCATCCCACTCGCGCCTGCTGTCTTGGTGACTGGGACGACTGCCCCTTTCACACATGACGTGGGTTCTGCTTCAGATGATTAAATGATGCGGTCACCATGCAAGTAGCTAGCCACAATCCTCCTATTTCTCTCCGGCATATAGAGAAAAGAAAAGAACTATCTAAATAATCAAAAGCCTTGCTGGGAACGGGCCTGATTTTCCAGAGGACCGGCAAGGACAGCCCAAGGCGCGCCTTACCTGCCAGCTTGCCGTTGGCGATCATGTTAGTTGCGACCAGCTTAATGGTGCTCTGGGAGGGGCCTGAGGAGGTGACAGTGGTGACCAAACAGGCTTTCAGGGAGTCACAATAATAATGCTGGTTATCTGCACTTGTTTCCAATAGCAACTGCACAGCTCTGTCTGTCTAATGAGAGAAAGAGTTCTTCTAATTATGAGGCCGTTTTCTTCCAACAAATCTTACTGCACTCATAATCTGAAACACTGAAGTTATAGCTTAGAGAATTCAGAACTTGCTTGTCAATGCTTTGTTTACACATACAGAAAGTGAACAGTGTGCTCCTGCGTCTTTGGAACACAAGTAAAACCAAAGTCTGGTTTACACAGACGCTCCAGAAAACTGCTTCCTCTAGCTCTGCATCAGTCAATCCAGAGACACCAAACCAAACCAGTCAGCTCTCATCTGATCTTATGTAGCCAGAATTCCAAGCTAGTCAACCACGGATTTTTGCTTTCTCACAAGGTTTGTTAGTGTTATTTTGAAATAAAGCCTACATTTACATGTACACTTTCAGGGAAGCACTATGATCTACCAATCCACCTGTGTGCGTGTGCACGTGTGCGGGCGCGTGTGATCTACACGAGGCTCTGAAAATCCTAATCCACCGGCAACTCCACGAAACACGAAGAGTTGTTAAAAACTAACGTACTTGACCCAAGAGAAGTAGCTGGTCTGTACATTTCCTTGTATGATCGTAAGTTGACCGTTTTACTTCCTGGAGATTAACCCTTTCCAGCTGAAATTTCTAGAGTAGAAAAAAAAAAAAGAGAAAATTGAGTCTGGATTCTAAGACTTGAGTTAAATTTTACTATATTTAATAAAATCCTTTTATAAATATTATTTTGACTTCTGAGGTTATTAAATAATCAACTTCATAGAAATCCAACAATGTAATAAGAATTTGATTAGAAAAATGGTGAAACGATTCTCATTTGTGTGCGAGTTTGCCCGTTTACAGAAGCCGGCCCTTAGAGTACTGAGGTGAAAACACTCTAAAAGTACCTTTTTATACACAGAATAAATTCAAATCAAGTGAGAGAATTATTTGTTATTTATAGAAAATAAAATGAGAGAATAAAAATGAATCTTCTAAGTTAACAATTTTAAGACAAAGAAAAAAATACAGACTTAATAGTAAAATTCTAATGTGTATTAAAAAACTTGATAAGCATTTATGAGCTTTTCAAGTCCTGAGTTAGGCCTTTTTTATGCAGACGTGCCAATCGACTCATTTCTATTATGTGGACCTTCACTTAGCTGGAAAGTTTTCTAACTAAAGGTTTTTTTGTTTTTTGGTTTTTTTTAAATTTATTCATTTGACAGAGAGAGAGCGCAAGCAGGGGGAGCAGCAGGCAGAGGGAGAAGGAGAAGCAGGCTCCCCAATGAGCAGAGAGCCTGACGTGGGGCTCAATCCCAGGACTATGGGATCATGACCTGAGCCAAAGGCAGATGCTTAACCGACTGAGCCACCCAGGTGCCCCTAGCTGGAAAGTTTTCTAAAGTTAAGATACTTACAAAGACATAAGTCATCAAGATGGGAGCTTTAAAGAGTTTAATACATGAAATATAATACCTGAAAATAGGCATTTTCACAGAGTATATCATAACATATATCCAGCGGGTTGTTCACTTTGCCCCGAGGCACGGTTTCTTTAGAGCCTGGGGTGCCCACTGGCTTTTCCTGGGACAAGCTGTGCAGGTAGTGGGCAGCAACGGTCCAGAAGTGCAGCTCTGACTCATCGCCGTAAAGCCTGGGAAGGGTGACACCAAAGTTCCACTGAGCGCACACAGCAGATGTGGCATGGACGGGGGCTCCCCACAGAAGCCTCAAGGACCAGGAGCACAGTGCTGTCGTATGAAAGACCATCTGGGACACTGGCCTATGCCTGGCAGGGTGACAGAGGAAGCAGCCCGTTCTCCAGCCCTGTTACTAGGTCTCAGACAACCCAGGCGCCTGAGGGCACAGCCCCTTCACACCCAGACCCCCTCTGTGCTGTGTTGACCGCAACACGATGGTCCCGAGGCCTGGGCAATGATTCACCCGCCTTGTCATCAGCACACACACCTTCCAATCTGGACCACAGCTTCACATTAAGGAAGAAGTTCCTCCAGGAAAACTGGCTAAATAAGGTCTGGAAACAACTCCAATTTATTCTCTGGGGAATGTATGGAAAAGTCTTTTTTGTAAGTGACAACTCTACCATTTGGTGAGGAAGTACAGATTATTGCTTCTAAATATAACTTATTGGTATAATTAAAGACATACCCTTTGTAGATGATATTTTAAGACACAAATTTTAAAAAGTTGTCTGTAGGAGGCAGCCTTTTCAGTAGAGAAGGCCTGGATCTCACATTAAAAATGTAATTTTTTCCCCAATTTGTATTACTACTTTCAAAATAACTGTAAAGCAAATCTAAAGGGTGAACTGGTATGTTGTTCTAAAATCTAAAAGAATTTCTTTGGTTTTAACTAAAAACCCTTAAGAAGAGAACTGAGTTCATCTGAAATTCTGTCTCTTACATAGAACACTGAGTGTTACCTTGACACAAGCAGACATCGCTGCAGGAGAGTGAATTCTGGATCAAGCAAGAGTTTCTTGATGTCACTGCAAACAGGAATCCAGACAAAGGCAAGGCAAAAATTTTTAATCAAACAAGAAAGGAGATAAACCAATATACTCTTGAAAGGGGAAATCCACTCAAAATTGTTAATCTACTTAAAGTTTTGCTATTCTTGATATGTTGTGTTCTTTTTGAACTAGTTAGTATGCTTAGAACTGACAAAGGAAGTCACTTTGCTGTGACCCTGAAATGACAAACGCTTTCAAAAGGCTTACAGTGTGTCTAGGCCTAGAGAACTGGTACCGGTCAGCCACCACAGGGGGGTGAGGCTCTGACTCTGGCTTCCATTCTTGCAACAGTTCAACTCATGGTTATGAAAACATGAATAGCTGCCTAACTACAGGAACAAGAATGTCACTGCTGGTAAAATAATTTTGCTACTCATCAGAAACAGTATACACTTTAGAGGAGACAGATTCAGAAACTATTCCAAAAAATAAAATATTTAAGGAAGAAAGGCATGTTTTTATAAATTGATATTCCTGAAATAGCCACATACAGAATATTCATAAATCAGGGGAGGAAAGATGCTCTTTAAATCTTACCCACTTAAACACAAATGTTAACTTTTGGATACAGAAAACAATAATTATTTTGAATCTGGCATCAATAAAACATGGTAAATTTATTAAATATTGTGATTACATGTGACAGATTCTACGATTGCAAAAATGTATTCTGTTTTACCAAGAACTCGTGGACCCCTACTTTTCTGTTTCCTTTGCAATATTATTCCCAATATGAACTTTTAAATGCTCTTGGCTCTAGGAAACACATTAATTTCTTAGAATTGTGCACACACAGCACCTGACACAGAGAACTTATTTTAGAAAAGGCAGCTGCCCAGAAGAACCGTGCTGTGCACGGCCTCTACCTTGAGGCTTCGTGGGGGCGTCTGTGGTAGAGGCAGGCTGAGCCACAGGGATGCTCGCACCACAGCTTTCGCTCCTGCCCTGACGCGGGACCACAGCCATCTAACACTGAGGAACGGTGGTGAAGGCAGATGCTGTCACCGTAACTATTAAATAACTACGTTTTCTACAACGCAAAGATTCTTAAAGGAAACGAGCCTCTGTGAATAGAATGGTCTCTCCTTGGGCTACTCACATTTTCTAAAACACAACTTACTTTAACTTCAAAAGCCTAAATGTTCTATTTTCTTTCTCATAGTCGTATCCTCTACTAAAACATAGCTGGGGTGCTTACTTCGACAATGAATTCAGCTGCTCTTGAAGGAGATTCTTTATTTCTTCATTTTCTGGATAATCACTGTACAAAAAGATTTTGAATAAGCTCATTCTCTCTTCACTAACAACCACGCATTTCTTCACCAGAAAAAAGTTGTGCCAATATAGAAATAACGTCTTTGCAGTCCCTGGGTTAAAAAGCTGGTTACAGACTAAACGGCAGCTACTCAAGAACCCACAACCACCTTTCATGTCTGCTTTTATCTTATTTAGTTAAAACAATGAAATGAGTAAAGAACGTCTCTCTGGCTTTCGAGAAACCAGAAAATTTATCAGTGGGTTCTCCAAACGATCATGCTTAGATTCATGTTAATAAGAAACCTAGCAATGACTAAAGGGGTTTGTCCTTTCTGCTCTGCAAAATGGACATTCATTTCTCCCAGTAGATACTTCTTGGAAAACAGATACCTCATCACATTATTTTTTGTATTCCCCTAACCCATGCCTTTCTGTGCACTCCACATGGCGTAAGTTCAGTAACACTTGTGGGTTTAACTAATAACCACTAATAATAGTTACTGCGAATATATTTTTGTAATGAGGCAGGCAGTGAGATTCATAAAACAGAAAATATCTCTGCAGTAAACTCATTACTGCCACTTTTTTAAAACAGATTTTATTTATTTAAGAGAGAGAAAGAGAGAGCAAGCGAGCACGGAAGGAGGAGCGGAGGAAGAGGGACAAGCGGACTCCGTAGAGCCCGATGCGGGGCTCCATCCCAGGACCCTGAGATCATGATCTGAGCTGAAATCAAGAGCTGGTCCCTTAACTGACTAAGCCACCCAGGCGCCCCTCTTACTGCTTTTAAAAGGAATTTGAAGCCTGGCCTCGAATTCCTCTGGGCCTAAGTGGCCCTCTTCACACTCATTGTGCCATACCTGTGTTCACACTACAGACGCCAAGAGCAGCTCACGCACCCCAGCTCCCCACGCCCGCCTGCTCCCGACGCCCAGACAGACAGATGAAGGATTCTTTCAGCGCGTCTGCTGTCTCTGCCTCAGCCTGTTCCTACGGTTCCAATCCTTTTAAATCCTAGAGTACAGGCGCCTGCTGGTTACATGGGTGCCCTTCAACCCCAACCAAATTAAGGAAGGAAAATAAAAATGGCAAAAACTTACACCTGAGAAATGTCCAAAGAATACTGTCCGTTCCACGGCTGGTGTAATAAGAAAGCTTTCAAGGCAAGGGAGGCCCTTGGAACAAGGAGATAGGGGCACCACACAGGCTCTAGACAAAAATAAAAAAAATTAAGTAAGTTCTTTCTTTTAATAAAATAGAATTTTATAGTTTTACTGTGAAGCGTCAGCTATAGCAGTTTACAGGGAAGTCAACAGGAACAAAGCATTAATCTGGTGACAACTGAGAGAGTATATTCAGTGTCATCACTGCTTAAAGACAAACAGGCTAAGAGTGGAGAGATTCTCTTCAAACTGATTAATAGCTCTTTCTTCCCCTTTAAAATTTAAGTGTCCTGTATGGTATAAAAACACTGATCCTACGTTAATAAAAGGTTCAATGCAATGACTCAACAGATATTAATAAAGCTCATTATTTTAAAATACTAAAAATATTTACCTGCATCATCTTATACCATTTGTTTATACCATTTGTTATCTTTGCTTTTCGGAGACTATTCAACTAACACAGCCCATCAACCTGAGCTTGTCACTAGAGGGATCAGGTCACCTCCCATCAGAGGCATCCTCAGGTCTCACTCACAAGGGCAGCTCTTATCTCCCTAGACTGTGGGCTCCAGCCTCCCCTACATGCAGCAGTGGGCTTACGCAGGACATAGTAAACAAGATTTGCTTCTTTTTCAACATGTTCTAATGCAAGGAAGCAGAAGACCCAAAGGTCCCAGTGCCCAGGCAGCTGTGCTGTTGCCACCTTACATAGCCCCACCCCGTCAGACACTCGACCTGATCAGAGTTCTTTAGGACTAATTAATTTTACCTAATTAAACTTAATTAATTTTAACTAACTTAAATTTAAAAATTAATACTTGATTCAGTCATTGGATAACTTTTAAGTCTACTCAGGAATACATAACCACTTTTTCAGTTATCAATTTTATAAAATCTAAACACGGCTTAAATATTTCTGCTGAAAATGTGTCCCCTAAATTGATCCATGTTCTTTTTTTTTTTAAAGATTTATTTGACACAGAGAGAGAGAGAGAGAGCAAGGAGGGGGAGAAGCAGGCAGAGGGTGAGGGAGAAGCAGGCTCCCTGCTAAGCAGGGAGCCCAATGTGGGGCTCGATTCCAGGACCCTGGGATCAGGACCTGAGCCAAAGGCAGCCTGCCTAATGACTGAGCCACCCAGGTGCCCCATGATCCGTGTTCTAATGTTAAATACACCCTGGATTTTGAAAACCAAGCATTCAAAACTGTGAAATATCTCATTAGTAATTTTTAATACTGACTATATGTTGAAATGATAAAACCCTGGATATACTGGGTTAAATAAAATTTTTATTAAGATTAATTTCATCTATTTACTTTTTTATAGTTCATACCAGAAAATGTAAACATATATGGCTCACATTACATTTCTGTTAGACGGTACGGCTTTAGAAAACATCCTTCCATGTAGTTAGATAAGTATTAAATCATAGATAAAATATCTTATGTGGACTTTTCAATTTCAGAGTCAGAAAATGGTCAGAAATATTTCTAATACTATTTTTTTTTGCACCCAAGAGTTTTAATATTGATTCATTAAAATCAATGCAGTCCATATTCAGAGGTCCATATTCAGAGGTCCTCCTTTACTCCCTATCCTGAGAGCTATATTCTGCCTGCACTGGCTTCTCATGTCTCCTGAGTCTCCCTTAATCTTGAACAGTCCTCTCCCCTTTTTGTGTTTGGTCTTACACAATGTTTTCATTTTTGAAAAGTCCTGGTCTGTTCAATGTCCTAGGAAATGATCTCTATGGAGCATCAGACTCAGGCTAAACATTCTGGGCAACACCACGCCACAGGAGATGTTGCGTACTTCCCACTGCATCCGACCAGAGCAAGCATGTTAGTGGGCCTCCCGGTGACACTAAATCTGATCATCTAGTTAAGGTGAACTCCTGGGCTCTCTTGTAGTCAGGGCACCTTTTTCCTCTTTAGAATTATGGTGAGATACCGTGAGACCGAATTTCCTATTCCCTAACACCCTTCCACCCAGTGATCTGACACTCACTAATGATCCTGGCTTGATCCTAATTATTCCATTAGGAATTGGAATTGATGATTTTCTATCACTCTGTCTACATTTATCAACTGGCATTCTTCTGTAAATATGAGCTTTCCCTTCCTGCCCAGGCCCCTTCCTCTTTCTCTGTGAATACTACTATGGAATAATGGATTTAAAAAAAAAAAGTCCAACACTGTTATCAATACAACTGTTATTCTTTGCAATGCTCAGACTGCCTCCAATTTGGCAGTGGAAGCCTCTAACTGCTAGTTCCTGTATGTTTGTGATGAGGCCTCACTGGTTTTTCGATTCCTTCCTTAGTTTCTGGCACCACAAAATGTTCCAGACTCATCTTGCAGCTTTCTTGCCTCTGTCCTGGAATAAACTGTCCAAGGAGCCCTGGTTCTTTTTAGTCAAGAAACAGAATTTACAAACCAAATCTGGGTGCTAAGAGTGCTGCTCACTGCCATTGAAATGTCATTGCTTCTATGCCTGAAATCAGTACACAGAGCCAGGAAATACGGAAATAACATTTAAAGTCATGAATTTATACTGGTATCTCCCAATTCAGATCCACCCTGGGAGGGTTCTTCCTCCTCACCC
Organism: Ursus americanus; assembly: GCF_024610735.1. NCBI lineage: Eukaryota > Metazoa > Chordata > Mammalia > Carnivora > Ursidae > Ursus > Ursus americanus. Next base: position 10,630,648 of record NC_142132.1, read on the forward strand.
CCCACTCCACATCTGTATCTCCCTCTTCCCTCAGTAGGAACCCGGTTCCCCTAAATTGCAATTCATTTACTAGTTTGTTCCAGCCAATAATATGCACAAAACTGTTTCAGAATGACTAGTGCCAACTACTCAACCTGAAGTCCTCACAGCTCTTTGTCCTCAGGATATGAACCACTAAGGGGCACAGGGAGAGCTCTGCATTTCCGTTATGTGAACTATTCTTACCAATTTGTTATACGGTTAGGTTCAATGGTCTCTTTAATTTCAGGGTTTGCTTTTTCTTTCATCCTTCTTGTTTTCATTATACAGTTGACCTTTGAACAACATGGGTTTGAACTGTGCAGATCCACTTATAGATGATTTTTTTTCAATAAATACAGCACTGTACTATAAATGTATTTTCTCTTACAATTTGAAATTATTATGATTTTATGAAAATCTCTTATGATTTTAATAACTTTCTTTTCTTTACCTTACTTTATAAGAATACAGCATGTAATGCATATAATATACAAACTATGTGTTGACTTATTTATGTCATCGGTAAGGCTTCCAGCAACAGTAGGAAGTAGGCCATTAGGAAAGTTTCTGGTCGTGAAGTTATACTCGGATTTTCAAGTGTGTAAGGGGCAAAGGCTCTAACCCCATGTTGTTCAAGTCTGTATTTTTTGAATATGTACAACATTTAAATGACTCAAAAGCTGAAACTATATTAGTATAGTCATTGAGGTTTCACCCCATCCCCATTCTTTCAATCTTTCTGTCTACCTTCTATCAATAATCATTTTTTTTAGTTCTTGGATTATTCTGGGTTTTTGTTTTGTTTTATAAAATAAGTGAACACACATGTAGGCTATACACTTTTACACTTGCATTTTTCACGTGTACCTACCCTATCACTGCACATCAGTTCACAGATAGTCCTCATTCTACTTTAGTGCTGCAGACTATTCCATTGTGCAGATGTTTCCAAATTTATTCTTTCCCCAATTCTGCTATGGTCACATATAAGGATGGCCAAGTTAAGACAAATTCTTAGTAGTGGAATTGCTGATTATAAAGGTAAATATACAGGCAGCTTTGTTAAGTACTGCCAAATCCCTTCCTATAGGAACTACTCCATGCGCACTGCATGAGAATACTTGTTTCCTCAGACTTGCAAGAGCATGTTTTCAAGCTCTTGAATTTTTGTTAATCTGATAGTTGAGAAGCACTTTATTAGTGTAGTTTTAATTTGTATTTTTCTTATTATGAATAAAGTTGAGCATCTTTTCATATAATTAAGGGCCACTTGTATATATTTTCTTCTTCTCTGTGGACAGTCTATTAAAGACTTGCAAATACCTCCTCCCAGGTTATCATTTATATTTTGCTTTGCTTATAGTTTCTGCTGCTATGAAAGGTTTTTTTTTGAATTTTCTAATCAAATTTATCTTTTACATCCAGATTATAAAGGGAAGAATGTACCTGGTAAGAATGAGACTCACTTACATACCTAGAGAACCATTAAAACCAGCACTAGAAAGGATAAAGGTGGGTTTACTTAGCATGCTCTCTCTACTCATCCTTACTAGATGACAACCACGGAACTCTCCAGCTCTCAAGCTGGGCCCTGTCATTTTCAGACAGTAGTGGCTGCTAGCATTAGGTTACAGAATGTTTGGAAATAAGTCAATGTTAGGGGACAAAAGCTTAATAGTACAAATTAAGCTTGGAAACAGAGAAAGTTTCCATGCTATGTGTAGTTTCTTAATCAATGGACAGTGAAAAGACACAAGAGAATGTTCTTAGAAAGCAGCACTCCAGAGTTTTCATGTAACGTGAGCAAGACAACAATGACCAAGCCAGAATACACTGAGGGAAAAGTCTAATTTTTAAAAACAAATGTGTTATTTCTCCAAAACAAAGCACTGCTGATCGCATCCCAATGAGCATGAATAAACTGGAAGTGAACTCTATTCCCTCCTACCTTCAAATGAATTTAGATCTTTCTTCTCAAAGGCAAAGCTCAGCCATGAAAAAGTAATAGGTGATCGTCTCCCAGCTGGAGAAACTCACCTACAAGAGCTCACTCACTTCCGGAAATTACAATTAGAATGAAAAGGTAGGTGGCATCACTGCTACTTCTCTCCCACACATTCTGCTGAGTCTGGGCTACAGCTACCGGAGGTGTTAAACAGAAACACACCCAGACTGTTGGCTGCCTATGTGACAGCAGTGCAGAAAATGAGGAACTGAAGAGCCAAGAAGCACAGTAGCAAAACTGCTCCTTCCCCACCTGCAGGTGGCACATGGCATGGAGAGCAGGCAGTCTGGGAGGGAGAGGACCCTGCTTGCGTGATTTCGTCACTGTGATGAATGGGGGGGGGGAGAAGGGAGACAAGGGACACGACTGACATTTTGGGCAAAACCATTCCTCATTGTCCAGGCTGTCGCCTGCACTGCATGCTGTTTAGTAACCCCAGACGCACCTGCACATCCTGACACATTTCCAAACAGCCCAGATGAAAACGACTGGGAATGAGCGGAAAGCAGAGGCAGACGAAGACGTAAGGTCTGTGCATAAATCTGATTGCAGAAAGCTTCTTTCTGTGCGTGCTCCCTTAGGAAAAGCGTGTTGTTCGGTACTGGCCTGAGCAGCAGTGAGGAAGTTGGACTGGACAGTCTCTAACACCCCGCGGATACTATGTAAAGCGTGTGGAAACCTCACCAAACTGGAATGCTATTAAACAAGTCTCATCCTCTTGGACTCCTTCTAGAGGCCGCTAAAAAAAGTATTATGATTTTTTAAATGCTGTTTCATGACTCTGATAAATAAGGCAGCAGACAAGAAGGGTTCTCCAACTCAAAAACAGGGGTCTTCATCTTCTACACCTGTCTGACCTTCTCCTTTACTGAGGTGGGGAGGGCTGTGACAAATGTAAACACAGGTGCGGAGGGGGAGGAAGTGGGCCATCTAAACTGTTCTAAGAAAACTGGCAGACTTGTACCGGTATTTTAGAATATTCTCTACTTGTTATTAAGGAGAATCAAAGAAAATTTATTAAATATATCACTGCATATGACCTAAAATGGTTTTTATCCCATATCAATAAGTCCAAACTCTATTTCTAATTCCCCAGAATAAAAACATATCAGACATATTTTTCTGAGACTAAGTCAGCATGTAACTGGAGATAAACACATAGACACCTTTTTGCTAACTCCATAGTTACACACACCACCAGTTTTTACTCTTTAACATGTATCGAATGTTGTTCTGAGTTTAAAGGTCAATATTGACCTTTCCTGTTGCTATTTCAAAAATTCTCCCTTTCTGGCTGAGGCTGCAGCATTACAAACTGGATAGGAATGATGTTTTTGGGTGGGGGGAGAAAACTTTAAAAGAAAATGTAATCTAAAATCGGTCTGCAGGTCAGATGTTCAAGTATGGTGTTAATGATGGGCTCCAATTCTGTAGTCAACTTAATTTAAGAAAAAGCTACCCTGGCTTTAGTAGATTCAAATTCTAAATTAAAGGGGATAGAAAAGCTTTTCAAACATTTTGATTACATTCGCTCACCTCTTTGACCTAGAACCCGTAGCTAAACTAAAAGGAAAACCACCCTTGAAGTTCCCTCCATTTCCTTAATAACTTTAAGTTTGTTTCAGAAGGAAGGAGGAGATGCTGCCACTTCCGCAGAGCGGGCGAGCATCTCAGGCACAGACACAGAAAGCACCGCACAGCTTCCAGCTTTGGCAGATGGTGGTCAGCGTCATGCAGGGGGAAGGGGGGGCTGAAGCCACTAGCAGGGCTGGGGCAGCGACAAAAACAAAAGCACACCTAACACAACTTCAAGGGAGCCCAGGCAGCATCAGCAGCAACTTGGGAGTGCCTCGAGCATGAACACAACATCAAAGCACACGTTTTCAAAACATTACTGCCTCTAAAGGTGTCAAATACTGAGCCTACAGCGGCACGGATGGTTCCCAGAGCAGACAGCTCTATGCTGAAACACAGTAAGCGACTACACAAGTCTCTTCTGAAATTTTTCAGCAACCTAGAGTGCACACCAAAGGGATGCCTGGAGCATACTTAATGCAGGAAGTTTCCTGCTTCGCTCCCATTAGGATCAGAATGTCTGTGTCCACCCAAAAGTACCTTGCGAGGATGAACACTGCATTCCATCAGACAAAACGGACTTTCCAACTGACTGATGGGTGCATTCACAATCCCATTCTTTTTTTTTTTTTTTTTTTTTTTTTTTAGGTCACATAGGAGGTTATAGTTACCAAAATGTTCTTTGTTCTGGTAAAAAACAATCTCAACCCAACCTTACAAAAAAGGTATGATAGTGCAATCATCTAATTTTATTTTGACTGGCCATTTAACAAGTCTTAAGATAGGCTTGAAATTCATGACACTCAGAACACTTTCCAAAGTGACTTTTCAATGGTATATGCTTGCCCTTTTCTTTCTTTTTTTAATTTAAATAATCTCTACGACCAACGTGGGGCTCCAACACACAACCCTGAGATGAAGAGTCTCATGCTCTTCTGAGCCAGCCAGGCACCCCCAGTGATATATGCTTGCAAAAGATATAAAGCTCATTATTAAAAAGCCTTACCACTACATTCGTGTTTTCTGATGAGTTCTCCTAAATTCTTTTATTTTTTTTGGTTAAAGATTTTATTTATTTGAAAGAGTGTGCATGAACTGCAAGGGTGGGGGGACTGAGGGGAGGCGGAGAAGCAGACTCCCTGCTGAGCAGGGAGCCCAACATGGGGCTCAATCCAGAACCCTGGGATCGTGACCTGAGCTGAAGGCAGATGCTTATTAACCAACTGAGCCACCCAGGCGCCCCTGAGTTCTAAATTCTAAGTGAATCATTTTTATGTAAACATCTCTGATCTTTTGACAAAGCACTCCTCAAAGGGTCAAAAAAGGGGCACTTGCCAACCCGGAGTCGGAGAATGACTCACATCTGCAGTTACGGAGTCCAGCATCTTAGCGGTGAAAACACTCAAGCTTGAAGTTAATCTATTTCCTTAAACTCAGACTGTTAGAAAGTAAGACGGAAATGAAACAGAAGAGAGCCGCCTGTGCCAAATAAAGGTGTCGGAGAGCCCTTCACTGGCGTTTCATACCGGTTAACTCTTGCTCATCCATCCTAAAACAAGTGGACTTCATAGACATCTCCAGGACTCTGATGCACCCATCATCTGACGCCAAGATCACTTTATCTGACGTACACCAGTCCACATCCAATACCCGAAAGGTCACGTTTCTTCCACTTCTTAAACTGCTCACCATCTGAACCTTCAAGAGTGAATTTGGTGGTCATTTTCAGAAAGAAAAGGAAGATGTTTATCACAGACAGTGCCAGACTGAACAGTCTTTGGCAATTTCTTTTCCTCATGCAGACTGCATTTTAAAGATCCCAAAGACAGTGATACCATTAAAAGCAAGAAAATCATTTTAAGAACCTCGACAAACCCATCATATAGGCTTCATTTCTAAATCAGAAGGAAGAAACACATTACAGCCCCTGTGACCAGCAGCTTGGTTTGAGGGCCCCTCACGCTCACGGAGCGGGCCTACCTCTTTAGTGTCCCACACTTCAGCACCGTCACTGTACATCGCTATTAATTTTTGGTTTCCTTTACCAGGAGCAAAACGAATCTTCTTCACCCAGCTTCGGTGTGTAGGTATTCCTCTGAGGACAAACAAACAAAAACAAAACACCAATATGAAGTAGGGTAATATCTCGTCACTGGAAACTGTCCAACGACTCTTTCTAGGCCTGCTTTTGATAACGTCTGGTGACTTTACTTTGTGGGAGAGGGGTCCCAACTGACAGAAAGGGTCTACCCTTTAATGAAGATGGAATAATACACTTCTGCACGGGCCACCTGCAGGTAAGTGTCTCCTATGACTGACCCAGAGCTTGGCTCAAGGCTCCTCCTCCCAGGTTCAGCGACAAGAAACCCAAGGGTCCAAGCTATACTTGGTCATGCTTAATGATCCTACTTAGCACGTCATAAGCCTTTAATGGAACCATATCAAGAATTTACTTTTTTTTTAAACAAATAATATTGCATTCTTTTTTTTCTTTTTTAGATTTTATTTATTTTGTTTATAGAGTGAGAGGGAGAGTGAGCATGAGTAGGGGGAGGGGCAGAGGGAGAGGGAGAGAAGCAGACACCCCGCTGAGCGCTGAGCGCAGAGCCCGACAAGGGGCTAGATTTCAGGACCCTGAGATCATGACCTGAGCTGAAACCAAGAGTCAGATGCTTAACCAACCGAGCCACCCAGGTGCCCCAAATAATGCTGCATTCTTGAATCATACCTGGATACTCTGCCTTTCAAATCCCAAAAATTTAAATTCCCATCCATATCTCCAAGAACTAATGTGTCACCTTTCCAAGCGATGCAGGTAATACTACCCATACTTCCCTAGAAAACAAAAGCAACAAATACACACAGTTTTCACTACTTATAAGCCATCATAGCAGAGAAATGTTTTTACTTAAAGTGATAAAATAATAAAGATATTTTAATAAAACTTAACTATAAATGGTTTTGCTTCAGTATGAATGCCATCAAACACTAACAGACTTGGAACACTAAAAGAGCTACCTAGCTTATTAATTTCAACTATAAAGAAACAGGAGATTTCAGTTTGATGGACATTAAGTTACCTGAACTAAATTTATAGAGAAGAGGTACTTTTTGAGGAAGAAATACCTTAAAGACAGCAAATTAAAAGTAATAAAGAGAAGGAAAGAAAACCCTTTCCAAAGGGCCCTTGTCTCCAACTTCTCACTCACTGCAAAAGGATAAATCAATCTGTTCCAGAGGAAACTCAGAGCTGTTTCATAATTAATTGTGCAGCAGTTTTTCTACCGCAAAGAGGATCCAGAGCTCCACTGATACCTTCTGGAATAATGACGGTGAAGAGAAACTGTAGATCAAAGGCATCTGCACAATCTGAATTCACAGAAAGCTTTACAAAGACATATGGAAACTTAAGTATAAGAATGAAACACTACTGCAATAATGCCAAGGGGAGGGGAGGGGTGGGAGGAGATAGGAGCTTGCAGCTCTCTAACAAATGCACAGAGGTAGTGTGACAAAGACCTTAAGAGCCTGGGCTCTAGAGTCAGCTGCTGGGGCTGAATCTGGGCTTTATCATGTATATTTGTTGTGTGGCTTGGGGCACATTTACCTAATCTTTCTGCATCTTGGACTTATCATCAATAAAGAAGGTTAATTAATAAACTCATGAAACCTGAGGAGTTCCTATTAGCATTAATAAATTTATACAGGAAAGGGCTTAAAACAAGCCTACTACACAGTAGTCAATAAACGCTCACTATTAAATAATATTATTGCTCGATTACTTCTCTACTTATTAAAAGAAATCTTGTTTTTTGCATTTATAAAATAAAAATAAAAATTCACATGCTTAGTTCATAGTGGGAAAGCTGCAGGCTGGCCAAATTGACTATTAATAGATTGGCCTATGCATCAAATACTGCATAAATCCTAGTGGTAGTCAAGATATAAAGGACAAAAACTGAATTAAAAATGAGTATTCTAAGGAATTCAATAATAAAAAACTTAGAAAGTTATGTTAAATAGAATTCTATATAATATGAAGCCACACTTCAAGATCTTACTTCCATCTTCTGGGCCATATTAACAGAATGTTTAATTAAGAATTTGCCTTCAAGTTTATTGTTTTAGTCTTGAAAACGTTCACATTTTATACTCTTACTTTCTAACCTCAAAAATCAAAATATTAAAGCTTAAATAAGCTTAGAAATCAGCTTAGAATTACAAGTAACATATTAATACAACTATATAATTAAACAGTCCAGACCTTTCTCCCTAAGAGTTTGCTGATGGGATATAACCACATGCAGATACCAAGGAGCTCTCAGACGATGTGGCATAAAGTTTCTTCGTGCTCCAAATAACCCCGACAGAACCAATGTAAGATTAAAACTCAACAGAGTATTACTAGTTGACACTGTTATGTTCCTGTATGTAAAATACGATGTTCAAAGGATCAGACGGCTGACAGCAAAGCAGAGCTGGTCATTCTCTCCCACTGTTCCAGTTTTCTGAATAAAGGCAGTCAACTACAGATGCTCCAAAATTTAAAATATGCCAGGTTTTCCTCTTCTTTTTACCATTTTTGTATAGTCTATAGTTCTGGGGCCAAAATCCAGAGGGAAAATTTCAACTCAAAGCAAATGTTTAATACTTTACATTTGGGAGGAGAGTAAGATAAATACTGGATTAAAATGAGCAAACAAAACCTCTGCCTAACCTCTATATGACAGTCTCTAGAAATATTTAAATTACAGAAAATAAAAATAACGAACCAAAACCAATTTCTCACGTATTATACAGTAGCTGCTCAAATACCTCTCCCTAAAACCAACCTGCTCTAAAATGTGTACTAATTTCACTGGAGGCCGGATCTGCACTGGGCTGCTCATTGCCTGAGAAAGCTGCTTCTAGCTGCGGTGTGAAAGGATCTGGTAGCAGATAGAGAATTGCTATACCCTGACTTTGGACCTCCACAAAAAGAGACAGAATCTTAAAAGCTGTGAGGCACAATTACCAACCTGCAAGAAACTCTTATAAAAAGGAGAACTGGGGTCTAATGTCCAAAAGCTTTAAACTTTTTCTGGGGTAAGGAGGAACTGGCATCTCAAAAAATTACTGCATTGCTTCTACATCCTAATCGCAAGTGTGAAGCAATCAGACACAGCCGGAGCTGCCTGTGAGTGGCACAGAGGAGCTCAGATGGGGCCTTTCCTGCGGTTCTGGAGGAGGAACTCTCTATATTCCTAAGACAGCAAACTGATTTTCCAAAGGACAGCTACATTAACGCTGCAAGTCTTAGGTCTGCTCTCCTTAGCAGTTTTCCTTTCTATACACTTAAAGTAAGTTCCTTTTCCTATTATGACCAAATATCAACCTTTCATATTACTACTTCCACCCTTTCAAACTAGTGACAATTTGAGAAAGTTCAAAACAGACACTACTAAGTCTCAGGTATGACTTGTTCTATATAATAGTAAAAAAAAATAGTAAAAATGAAACTTCCACATGTTAGTTTCCATTTTTAGTAGAGAAGGTGGTTTGGATGGCCTCAACTCTTTTCATGTTCTTTATAAGGAAGATGTGGCAGCAGCCTCTAGCAACTCCCCCACCCCTGTCCCAATCCTGCCTTGTGGTATTCACGTCCCTTGGCAGTCACCTCCCAAATGAACAGGACTGACCCGTGAACCAACAGCACACTGAGGAAATGACGGGGTGTGATTTCTCAAACTAGGTCCTAAAAGACACTGCAGCTTTCTGTGTGCTCTTGGAACGCTCACTCCGGAGGAAGCCAGCTGCCATGTGGTAAGGACACTCAGCCCTATGGAGATGTCCCCGTGAGGAAGAACTGAGGCCACTCATCAACAGCCAGCACTCCTTTGCTACGGCCATGTGAGTGAGCCATCCTGGAAGTGGAGCCTCCTGCCCCAGCCACCATCCTGACTACAACCCATAAAATATAGGGGTTGGCATTCAACTAAAACAGTCTGTTTTTAGACAACCCTTTTAAATAAAAAGATATATTTTATGAAATCTTGTCATGCCTCCACTTAACCATTATAACGGTATTAGTCAACAAAAACATTTTCTTGTCTATCCATTAAAAACAACCTATGAGACGCATGCGGACACAAATTGCGAACTACAGAACCTCAGTCAGAGGATTGCACAAGGTCCGAGAAGGATATATGTAAATAGTAACTATTAATAATGCTATTGCACTTACAACCTGATTACTATTACCCCAAAATGATGCTAGACTGTAAGTCAAATCCTCCAAGGTAATGCCTGAAGTGGAAAGAGAAGAGATACTGCAATCAGACAGACAGACAGACAGACCTCAGTGTAAAACTCCATGTCACTACACTGGGACACATTGGGAAAGTAACTTACTCTCCCTTGATTCTGTCATAGTTAAAATGGAAAGAATTCCTCATGGATTATTAAGGGGATAAAAAAAAATAAGTAGCACCTGGTAAGTATTTAATCTAAGTAGTTACAATGTTATTCTCTAGCAGCATGGAACAAGTTTAATCAATGACAATATCTCCTGAAACAGTCAAGTTTATTATTTACATTAGACTTTCCTGAAATAGCTTCACAACTTAATTGTGGGTTCACTGGATATGGAATCAACAAAACCTTTGATAAGAACTCTTCATGAAGATGTAATCATGAGTTAGACTCACATCTGGTGGAATCCGAGCACTGTCTTTCACTGAGTTTCCTTCCACCGTGAGATGATAAACTTGGCCATCATTATCGGTAAACACAAAATGCTCCCGGGCAGAGATGTTCTGACTGAGTTCAGATTTACTTTCTGCCTCCTGCAACAAGCTTTGGAATAAAGAGGAATAAGATAAAGACATTTCTTTTCCCTAGTGACACACACATTAATTAACTTGCCCAAAATACAGATGCATTAATAGGAAGTCCAAAACTATTTACCAAAGGGGGGAAAAAAAGCACTGACACTAATCTTTGCCCAGCTAATAATAAGAAAACACATATTACTCCCAATAGGTCATTTACCCCATAGACAGGAACGTAGTCATCTAGACTTCATCCAAGAAACTTGCTCACTGTTTCTGCTGCAGAAAGAGAGGCCTTACCTTGACCCATCATTCTCTCTGAGGCCTTTTTATTTGTAAAACTGGTGGGAATGGAGACGGGGACAGTCCATAAAAATCTAGCATTCTCTATACATTTTCTTTGGTGTATATAAATGAAAATATGATCTATCTGGATGTTCCCGCTACATTCATTTGAATTCCAGAAGCTGAAGCTTAGGGAACAGAAGGGTAGTGAGAATGATCACGCTCACTAATGGAGGCTGCCATGTGGATATTACTGTGTGTGTTACTGACTGCACTAAGCAATGAAATAATAAAATTAACTCTTCAGTCTTCCAGTATGTACTGAAATATAACAAGGTACTACAGATGCCTTTGGATGACACTTGTCAAGTTCCCCACCATGACACCAGTATCACAAATGAGACAGGCAGGAAACGGCACACTGCACCTGATCACGGAGGACTCCACGATGCTCAGCTCTGTGTCTGAGACCACGGTCTGGCGGGCCATGGCCTCTCGGGTGGCCAACTGTTTCTTTCTCAGGCTCTTCAAGTTGTGAGATGGGGACCACTCCTGAGAAGCAAAGACAGGCACACCTACAAGTGCTCAGTTTACTTCTGTCAAAACAATCTTTCCAGAACAGCTGGGCATTCTCGCCACTGCTCGGTATCCCTTATTATTACTGCACATGAATTCGCAATTTGTTCTTAGGTTTTATCTACTTATAGAAAGGCTGAACGAATGCATTTTAATTAGCGCTTAAGGCAGATTTTAATAATCTACCCTCCACCTCCTTCTACGTCTAAGCTTTAATGAGAGCTTAAGGTAGAAGAGTTTAATAGCAAACTTCCAAAAGGTCTAACTTTTTGATGCCTTCTTTTTTTACAAAATGAAAATAATAAATGCAATTATGGTATCTTCTCTTCCCTACCTCTAGCATCCCCACCCCCACAGGTGCATGGGGTAAAATGACCATGTCCCTCCAACCGTGGCTCACTGTCCTCCACAGATCCACCTCGAAATCTCTCATGTGGTTTATTTATTCTTTTATATTCCACCTATTCTAATGCATTCAATCTAACATCCTCTCATAGGCATCAATTCTTCACAGTAGTTATTTTACATGCATGTATTTGTAACTTACATTAATAGGACTTCGTCATACCCCACCCTGTTTCTCTTTTCATTCAGCACAGTGTCAGTCCCGTCTCTGTTGTTTCTGCATGCTACCGAATACTCCACCAGTGCATCCACCAACCCTCCGTCTGTCTGTTCTCCCAGCAGAGAACACCCTGATTGCCTCCGAACTCTCTGATAAACAACGCCGCAGTCAATATCCTCACAGAAGCTCTTTTGTGACAGGGGCCGAAGAGCTGGCACCCAGGGGATGTCTGTTTGCCCAAGCACTGTCAGTCTGCTCTGCAGATGCCTCACCGGTCTGCATTCCTGCCCGCGGTGCAGAAGGATTCCCGCAGCCTACACTACACCCACAGCTGATGCCATCTGGCTTCCCAGTTTTTGTTACTCTAAAAGTTACACCATGGTTATTTTATTTTGCCCATCTCTAAAAACTGCTGATTTTGACTACTTCTTCACATGCTTGTTGGCCTTTTAGGTTTCTCCACTATTCGTGAACTGCTCATGTACTTTGGCTCTCTTTCCACTGGGGTTCCTGTCTTTTCACTGTTTATGTGCAGGAGCTCCCATAACCCTAACTCCCTACAGGAATTAGTTAGTCTTTGCTGGTTTCAGACATTGGCAAATTTCTTTTTCCAACTTGTCTTCTCTATTTAACTTTGACATTGGGGTCCTTCATTGAATAAAAAGCATCAATCTTGACTAATTAAATGCATTTTTTTTTTTTTGCCTTTTGGTTTGAGCTTCTGATGTCCTTTCCTGCCCCAGAACAGAAAAATATTCTTCTATTTTTGACTATATTAATTTTATAGCTTTACATTTTTACATTTCAGTCTTTAATCCCATGGAGCCCACTTCTGAATATGGCATTAGGTAGAGATCCAGTATTTTTCTCCATAAAGTGAGACCATGTTCCCACTACTGTCCTCCTCTTTTTTTAAAGTTGAGGTGGCTACTATGACCTTTATTCTTTCACAAACCTTTTTACGTTTATCATGTTTAAACGTGAATATGTTTATCATGTTCCTCAAAATACTGAAGTAAAATCTTAATTGGAATTGCACTAATGCAGTATTTGCTTAACGCATCCAAGAAAATAAGAGTTATCTCCATGTACTTAGCTCATCTCTCAACAAACATTCTTAGCAAGGAAATACATGACAGTAATGATTTCACTTCAAGCTAAAGAAAAATATTCATCACACACAGAACATGCCTTGATAAACTAGTTCTTCAGTTGGGACTTACCAAAGCAGTTATCGCAGGGAAGTTTTTGGACATTTCTCTAAGAATGGTACAAGTCCTAACATCCCATAACTCCAGGGGTTTATCTTTGAATACAACTGCCAAATACTGCCTGAAATAAACAAAATTATTAAATAAGCCCCCTTTGGCCAACTTTCGCCATAAGTAATACAAATAAAAAGTTGAGTAAATCAGAAAAGTCACAAGATGTATTCTAAACACAGACCATATAACTTAACATTTAGTTCTCATAATTAATAGTCATTGAGAAGGTAACGCCCTAAGATGACCTTTGAGAGCCACATAGCCATAATTAAGCAAGAAGCCCAGGTCAGAAGAAAGAATGAAAAAAGGCAGAAGTTCACATTTTACCAATTTATCAATTTATGGTAACCCTCCCGCGGCTTCATTTTCTCATACGTGACATGAGAATACCACTACCTATCCCAATGGATTGGTATGCAAGTTATGATAAAAATTAAATGAAAAAGTAAAGGTTTTCACAAAGTTTCTATCATGCTGACACTGAGGAAACGTGACCGAGCAGGAAGATCCCTACACTCAGTGTACCAAATGACTCAGGTTCTCTTGCTCAGGACAAAGTCTGCCACTTGATAATTATGTGGCCTCAGATAAACCATGTAATCTTTTTGAGTTTTATTCTACCTATCTTTATAATGTTGTTAATAACATCTGTCTTACTCCTTCACCAAACGCCCTAAGAATTAAAAAAGGGGGGAGGGGATAGCACACATAAAAGAATTTTACACACATTAAGGATTATACAAAGGCAATATGTTACATTTTTCTTTTAAAGATTTTATTTATTTATTTGACAGAGAGAGACAGCCAGCGAGAGAGGGAACACAAGCAGGGGGGGTGGGAGAGGAAGCAGCAGGCTCCCAGCGGAGCAGGGAGCGCAATGCAGGGCTCGATACCAGGACCCTGGGATCACGCCCTGGGCCGAAGGCAGACGCTTAGACTGAGCTATCCAGGCACCCCACAATTTTTATTATATATAACATAAAGGCATCTAATGGCTTATATGTAAATAACTAATGTAAGACAGAATCCGGTGAATGCTACAAAGATTCACTATGAAAGAGGAGATTTATTTTGACAACTGGGCAATGGCATTCTAGGCAGAGTTACAAATGTGACAAATGGCCAAGACAAGAAAGGACACAGAGTTGGGGAACATGCTACCTGAAATGTAGAGCATGCAAGAGCATTCCTCGCGAGAGAGAATATCAAAGTGTGAATTTTGGATCACATTATAAAAGACCTAAAACACCTGAATACGCCATGCTAGGTTATATAGAGATTTATTCTGCAGAGAATGGTGGATCACTGAAGGTTTTAAAGTTGAGGGGGGATAAAGTGATCAGTTGTTCTACAGCTAGTAATTTAGCAGGTTTGTGTAGAGTCAAGACTGGCTGGTAACAGAAGAGACTGGAGTCCAAACAGTTTAACTGAGCAATTCGCAAACCCTGTAATCTCAGGACTCTTACATTTTTAAAAATTATTGAGGATCTCCCCCAAAGAACTTTTGTTTATGTGGTTCATAACAACTGACATTTTGCATATTAGAAATTAAGTCTAATAAATTAAAAACTATCCTTATTAATGCATTTTAAATTAAAAAGCAGAAAATAACGAGCAAGATGGTAGATTTAAATATAAGCTGCATTGATAATTACACTCAATATGAATAACTTAGAAACATTGCAATTTGCAACATACATTACCAAACAGAAAAACAAGCCCCAACTATATGCTTTCTAGAAGATATCAACTTTATTTATTTTTATTACGTTATGTTACACCAGATATCAACTTTAAATGTAAAGACATAGATAAGACACAAGTAAAAGGTAAGAAAAAGATATACTATACAAACACTACCCAAAAGAAAGCTGGAGTGGCTTTACAAATCAGACAAATCCGACTTACTTCTGAATAAAGAATAGTACCAAACATAAAGAGGCTATTTCACAATGATAAAGAAGTCAGTCAAAAGGACATAACAATACTAAATATGTATATATCTAATAAAAGAGCTTTAAAATACCCAAAGCAAGAACATGAGCTCTTCAAAAGATACATAAATCCAGAATAAAGTTCATTTCAACACTCATCTCTCAGGAATAGACAGAAAAGCAGGCAGAAAATCAGTATGAAAATGAGACCTGAATAACTACCAACCAATCTGAACTGACATTTATGGAATATTCTAATCAATAATAGCAGAATACACAATCTTTTCCAGTACATATGGAACAGTCACAAAGACAGACCACAGTCTGGGCCATATAACAATCACATTAAATTTAAAAGGATGAAAATTATATAAAATATGCTCTCTGACTCCAATGGAAACCATAAATTAACAGAAAGGGATCTAGAAAACCCCTAAATATTTTGAAATTAAACAATGTATCTATAAACATCCCATGGAAATTGAAAAATATTATAAAGTTAATCAAAATGAAAACTCACCATATCAAAAAAACATGTAGGGTACAGGAAGAGTAGTGCTTACGTGACATTAAATGTTTACATTAAATTTTAAAGAAAAGCCTTAATTCGATCATCTAAAGTTCTATCTTAAGAAACTAGAAAAAGAAAAACATATTAAACCTGAAGCAAGAAAAAAAAAAAGATACCTATGGGATTTGATGAAACAGAAAATAGAAAGCCACAGAGAAAAATGAGAGCAACTAAAAGAGTTTCTTTGAAAAGACTGATATTAAAAGATTAAGAGAATACCACGAACAAGTTTTTAATCAATAAATTCAACAATTTCAATGAAATAGACAGATTACTTAAAAGACATTAACTACCAAAACTCAGTGATAAAATCAACCAACCAACCCTGAATAGTTCTACATCTATGAAAGAACTGAATATGTATTTAAAAACCTTTCCACAAAGGAAGTTCTAGGCCCAGGTGGGTTCCCTGGTGAATTATTCCTATTTCAGTAAGGTATAATACCAATTCTACACAAACTTATCCAGAAAAAAAGAAAAGGAGGGACTATATCACAACTCATTTTACAAGGTCAACATTACCCTGACTCCAAACCAGACAAGGGTGTCATATGCAAACCAGATCAAAATGCTTCATGAGCATAGATGTAATAAAATATCAGCAAATCAAATCCAGTAACATATTATCACCAAGAAGAATTTATGCCAGGGATGTAAAGTTGGTTTAACATACAAAGAATCAGTCTATGTAATTCATAATTCACCCCATTAGCCAACTTAAAACAAAAACCCATCATTATGAGGATGTCCCTAAATGCAGAAAAAGCATCTGACAAAATCCATCACCTATTCAAAGATACAAAGTTTCAGTGAACTAGGAAAACTTCCTCAACGCAATAAAGGTCACCTACAAAAAATCTGCAGCTAACCTATTTCAAGTTCAAAGACTGAACACTCTTGCTGTAAGATCCAGAAACAGAACAAAGATGTCAGTTCTCATCATTTCTATTCAACATTGTACTGGAGGTCCTACTCAGTACAGCAAAGCAAGAGGAAAAAAAAAGTCCTCTTTTCCAGAAAACAGAGATGTAGAAGAGTCTTTACTGGCAAACAACATGGTATGTCTATAAAAAAACACTAACGAATCAACAAAAATGCTACCAGAAATAATAATTAAGTTAGCATGGTCACAAGGTCAATACCAAAAAATTAAGTATTTCAGTATACCAGTAATGAATAATTGGTAACTGAAATTTAAAAAAGAAAAAAATACATGTGTAATAGCATTGAAGAAGAAAAAACAAAAAATTATTAGCAAATGATGTGTAACACCTCGACACTGACAACGAAGAAGTATTACTGAGAGGCATTAAAGCCCCAAGCGAGAGGAGCGATACACCCTGTTCACGAATCACAAAACTGGTTACGATGTCAGTTCTTTCCCAGGTTGGTCTACAGATTCAGTGCAACCCAATCAAAATCCCAGGAAGTTTTTTTGGTAAAACTGATAAGCTGATTCTAAAATTTATATGGAAATGCAAAGATCCTAGAAAAGCTAAAGCAATTTTGAAAACTATTTTAGAGCGCTTACTCCTCCTTTCTTTTTCTTCTGATTGGTTTTCATTCAGTCTCTATGTTTAATAATCTTGCTTTACACGTATTTCCCTCGGAATGAAAAACTCAAAACTTACTGAAATTAAAATAGGTCTAAATCATATTCTTTGACTCCACAAACCCATATTGAGATAGAAATGCATGAGAATTTCATTAGGTAACAAATAACATTTTCTTCGTGGGTGACAAGCATTTACATCAATATAGCTGTCGTAGAACAAAACAAGATTACTGGTTTTACCAATCTAATGAAATAGTAAGATTCATACAAAAGTTATCTCATCTTTTGAAGAGATAGAAAGTAAAAGCAATAGCAGTTTAATTTTGTGATCAAAATATTTTCTTGGAAATGGCTGCAAAGCACCATTTACTATCACTAAGAAGTTCTATATGCATTCTAGCATATTCTTACTTTCTTGAAGATTTAAAAAAAAAATCCTTAAGATTCCCTTGTGATAACACCACAGATTTTTTTTTTTTGGTTCACACTTACTTCAAATGAGATACTTTAATCATTTCGATGGGTGACTCATCATTGCCTCGTTCACCGCGAAAAGCAATGCTCCTACCTTTAATTGCAAATATTAAAGGAAATGTGAAATATCAGATGAAACATGTTAAGACACAAGAAGTTATACACACCAATGGGATCAGTGCTGCTTCTACTCTCCCATTCATTCTTCTACTTGCTCCTAACCTGCTTCAAGTAATCTAAATTCAAAACATAGTCTCAAAATTATTACATGTTGAAGACCAGTAACATATTACTTGTACTCAAATATCTCTTATAAAATGATATTTTCCTTTGTTACAGACTTCCTTGAATACTTTCGGTGGCTTCTTTCAAATAGTTATATTTTAGAAATTCAAAAATATCAACTTCCAAAGTTTCAACGCATCTATGGTAAAGGAACTGTCTACTATAAAACTACTGGTATATTTAAAGTGATATAAACACTTCCATGCTCACGAATACTAACCAGTGGGGGAAAACACTCTTTAAACAGGTATTCAAGATTTCCTGTCCCAGTACAAACTGAGCAACTGAAATACTTTTGACCTGTTCCTATCGAAAGGTCTCTAAACACTGAAACTGGGGAATGATAAGAATTAGTTAACTGCCAAAGAAGCTAAATGGTTTTCTGTTAATTAAAAAATGCAAATTCTACTTCATGTCTGAACAAATACATTTTAATAACATTTCCAGCGTTTTTATTTACATTAAACAAAAGAGAGCACGTTCAATTCAGAGACAATTGAGTGCCTGCATGCCTCCCTGCTCCTCAGTGCTGTCAAATGGGGCCCCTGTTCTTATTTGCCAAACACCTACATCCTTTCCTGACCCTCCTTAGAAGACAGGCTAGAAAAGTCTATAATCTTTGAACTCAAATATCCCACTTAAGCAAGTTAGGAACTATGACTTACAAATTTGTTGCTCAAAAATAAATCTGTAAAAGAAAGATTTTAAGTTATCTAACAGTCTTGAGCTGATTGGAAAAAAAATGAATAGGCTTTTTTTTTTTTTTAAAGTGAATGCTACTAGAAAACAGCAATTCACCCCTGGGCTACCATGTAATCAGAGAGATCCCAATCTAGGGGCAGGGGTTACCGAGCAGGTCACCTCCAATGAGACCAGAACAACACTGGACTGATTCCCGTGGGGCTAATTCCTTGAGGTTTAGTAACATACTCAGATAAGTAAGAACAACCATATCTTGGAAATACATACTGAGAAAATACTCGATTTACTACACACACGTGCACACACACATGTACCTTAGGATCCAAACTGTCTACATATATTCCTATTGCTATACCATTTAAAGAAACTCACTACAGTTTTGTTAAGAATTCTACTGGAAATCATGCATGTGTCATAAAATAATTTGAAACTCTCACCTTATTCTATCTTCAAATTCTTCATTTTGAAACTCATTGAGTTGTAGGTTTTTAAATAATTCTGAATAAGTTACTTTACTGGAATGCTTCCCTCTTGTAAAGTCTTTAAGCTCTCAAATTTCCCTATTCAGTCACAGACTATCAAAAGTTTTAAATTTGAGCTCTTAAAGACAATCCTTACTTACAAATTTATAAAGGCTTTCCTAACAAAGGCCAAATGTTTTAGAAGAGAATCTAATAAAGCCTACTACAAAGATTTATTTTAAAACTGTACTTTTGGTTATCTATAATAATGTACTTAAAGTAGAACTGATACCATTTATATGTACTTATGAATCTGTATGTTCAAGCTAATGGTACTCCATTTACCATGCACTGGTGTTAACACAATTTGCATACAAACAACAACGAGGAGCCTTTCCAGGGCAATTATTACAGAAAAACAACAACAAAATGAATATACAAATAGGTATAAAAAAAAACCTTCCAAGTTGAAAGAAAGTTTTCTGGAATATGTTTTATAAATAGCAACATCTTTGATCAATATGACAAACCATTTTCAATCTTTTAATAGTCTAAATACACAAACCTGTTGGAAGATCAACCAGCTGAAGTTCATTTCTCACTAATCCCATATTGTTTGGTGTTGAAGTAGCAAAGGAAAGAAAACCAGTTAAACTTGTCCATTCGATACCCCTAAAGTGAGAAATTAAAGTTTAGTCAAATACCCTTTTTTGTTTGAACATCTTACTTGAAAAATAAGTTTTTCCTAAGACCTAAATTCTATTATACAAGTTAATTAAGAATATTAATGTGACCTTTCATTCGAGACTAAATTACGGTATGTTTCCAATATATATATGAAATTATTTCTAATTAAAACTTCATCTCCAAATGTAACGGCAGGTGAGATAGTTTAGTTACCAGGATTCATAGCAGCATTAAAATGACTATCAAAATCTGGCACAGGAGAGAGTCACACATCACAGCAGTGTTCAAGAATTCCACTGCTTAAGAAAGAGTGGTATTAAAATATTCTGAGCCAGACTGCTTAAAGTTGGGTACACTGAGGAATTTGTCAAATTTCCCATTTGGTTAGGAGGCAAAAAATTCCTAAAGTAAACAATTCAAACTGGCTTATTAGATTTGGAAGTGGCTGACAGTTCCAAATGGTGTATTAATTAGAGAAAAGCACAAAAGTAAATCTCAAAGAAATGATGACAAGACAGCAAGCAACCTATCAACCAGATGCCTGGGAGTCTCCTTTGTGAGGACTGAGAGCAAGAGAGTCTACAGTTTCTCCCACTGACGCTAACTAGAGTGTTCCCACCATGGCTTGCAGAGGAGGAGGAAGGGGGTGAGGCAGGGAAGGAGACACAGGATAAGCAGACCATCAGAGTCAAGAGAAGAAGGAGAAACACTGTACTATTGCCCTGCCTTGCTTACAACGTAATAGAGGCTGGTGGGAAGGACGTCCAAACCTTTGCTCTAAGTGCAACTGCTCATCTGAATTTATAGGACAACTATTTTTAACAACGTATCATCTATGGCTGCTTTCACGATATAATAATGGCAGAGTTGAGTAGTTGTGACAGAAATTTTATGGCCTGAAAAGCCTAAAATATTTACTGTTTGGTCCTTTACAGAAAATGTTTGCTAACCCCTGATCTAGTTTATCCACATCTACTTCAATTTGAAAGCTGCTGCCAGATTTAGCATGAAATACTGCCTGAACATGTCCCTCATTTGCCCAAGAAGATATGCTGGCTTCCTGCATCCGATCCAAACTCTTACGTGACTTTGAAGGCCATCCAGTCACTTGCCTCATCCTACCTAACCAGGCTGACCTCTCAATCCTCTGAACCTTGTCTGCTATTATAATTGCAGTAACTTTCCTCGCTTACCCCTGTGTAACTTGTCTTTTCTCAGGGGCAAAGATAATTCCAAAGGAGCTGAAAATTATATTTGTTAGACCAGGGAATTGCTGTAGTTATCAAGGATTATAACTCTTTAAGTGTAAAGTTGTATTGAAACACTCAGATTAGGCTGCTGAAAACGGAGTACTCTTAAGAATTTCCGTGCCTGGAATGACCTCTCTCCTTCCCTCTTCAAATACTATTTGAGTTTAAATCCCGGCTCCAGCACTTTGAGCTCTGCGTTCTCTCTACATCAGTCTCCTTATCTATTATCACTGCAGGAATAACAACACTGCGTACATGAAGAAAGCCTGGCACATAGTAGGTAAGCACTGCATGAATTAGCAACTACCATCACCATTATTACTCTAATTTCGAGATCTAACTCGAGCCTTATTTTTGTCATGAGGCCTCCTCATTTACTAAACTCAAACCACACCTACAGAGAACACAATATAAATTTGATGAATTATTCACTGAAAAGTCCCTTTGTCTCTTCTTTCTCTTTCCTTCCCCTAACATGTAACAATATTCACTATGTCTTCTACTTAAAGCAAACAAAAAAAGTGAGAAATCATTTTGAACTTATTGTGGTCTCTACGTAAGTCTGGTAGTGTCAGTCAGATCTGTTCACCCATAGAAACCTAAGACACACTCTGCAAGGCTTGCTGCTGGCAATCTGAACACCTACGCTCTATACAGTAATGCCACCATCTCTGGACACTAAGAATCCCATTCTTCATTATTTTTAAAAATGTATCTGTGAAGTAGCCAGTGTATACCCACGACTGTGCTCAGCACTAGGAGTACCACTGTGAATGAGCTCACTGCTATCCTTCTGGAGCTTATGATCTAGCAGAAAAAAAGACATCACTCAAGTGCGCTCTGGACTCCCTAATACAAAAGAAGTGGTACAGAGTTCAAGAGGAGTTCGTAAGAGTCACATTGAATCTGGGCTCAGGGGCCCACGGAGACCCCTAGGGCAAGTAGGTCCAGGTGTTGCCTGAACAACATGAAGAAGTAGTGCACTGGACTGTACTCTCTTTGAAGGGAGGTACCACAGCATGTCTCTCCAGGCACGTGACAGGCACTCAGGAAGTTCTGCTGGATGCAATGAATGATGTCTGCGAAAGCCTAGCACTCCTCCTCATGATTATTAGCGCCATCCATATTCAGCCTGCTTTCCCCGCTGTTTGTAAGACAAAGACATCCCAACGTGGAGGACAGAGCAGACGTCAGTGGCTGCTTGTCTGTAATGCGGCACTATGAGCACGCTGCCTTGGAGCAAATTCCAGCAGCAGCTTTCACATCTGAGTCCGACTGATCAACCCAAGAAAATAAAAGTCAAGTTGGACTTCAAAGATCAGATAAGGATGGGATTCTCTCTCCAGAGAAAAGAATGAAAACTCCTGTCAAACACAGCAAGCACCCACTGCTCTCAGGATTAGAAAGCTATTGTCTGGGTTTAACTACACACTGAGCTCTATCAAAAACTCCTAAGCACAGCAGCTCATTTTCTGACTCGATCTAGGATTGTTCTGGTTGGATTCTTAACTAGTGAACAACTATAACCTTAGAATCTGTCAGCAGGTATTTGTGGTTCTAACTCCTACAGGTTCCCAGGCTGGGCCTGCTGACTTCTCCTGGGGCTGCCACAGAGGCTACTTCACCCTGTGGGGCTGCGGGAGCACCCACCCCTGGAAGGCCTTGAAGCTCTACAATTCCATGAAACTAACCTCTGCAAATTTATAGACAAAACGGAGATTATTATTATATTTTGCACAAATCACTCAATTTACTCAAAGAAATACTGAGTTAGTCAATGTTCTGATACCCATATAAACTGCTGTTATATAAGTTTTGACATTGAAAATAGTATTGGGTTATATTATTGTAAATTTAGCCTACTGGACAAAGACACAAACTAATAATCTAAAAAAATCTAATAATCTAAGAAAACCTCCATGTACCATTTATTTCTCCTCGGTATCTTCCACTGGATTATAAGCATCAAAGGTTTTGTTTACAGGAATACAGAAGATGCCCAATATGTATTTGTAATGTATAACTGGCTAAAACATCATGATTTTAAAAACAACCCACAGACAAAAACTATCTGCAGTTAGGCAGTCCTTGCCTATGTGAATGATAAGATTCAAGTATGTAAGTGATTTTTAAAAAACAAATTTAGTACAAGGTAAAAGCAACTTTTAAAAGTTGACCTTAAATTTGCATATGAATATCTAGAATGTGTCAGGTTTATTGCTAGTAAGTTCAGCAATTTTTATAACACATCTGTGAAATTTTCATAATGGCTTTTAATTGTAATATAATCACATTAATTGAAACACAAAGACGGCAGGATTCTAGCATCCTCCTGGGCGTCGTCTCTGAATATAAAATGTGAATTATCTTCAAAATGGCAATTAAGAGGGAAAATTCATATTAAAAAAATGGAGCACATTTGTGTGATCATTCACAACATCAGCCTGAGTAGCATATCCAGCACTAGCCTTTCAAGTATTACTCAGTGACAAATATTATCACAGCATGCGTAAGTCATGTATTTAGTGACATCTACCATCTGAATGATCCAGGAAAACAAATCTTATTTAAAACTAATAGTTTGCTGATAAACTGGCTATTGAGTCTTTATTAAAGATTTCAGTGTTCCGAAAAAAATGAAAATGTACTTGATTTTCCAAAAGCAGGTATAAATTTCTAGCATAAATCCTGGCTCAGTCAACATTTTCATCTTATTGCCAAAATGTGCCCTATGTGCATGTTTTTAGGTGGAGATGCAGCCCATGTACTGTAAGTATAAAGGTCAGTTCTGAAGCCTGAAAGGCCCAGATTACATTTCACAGATTACAATACTGAGTTTCAACTATAAATTGGGAAAAAAAAAAATAGTGCCTACAACATAAAGTTGTGGTGGGGAGTCAAAGAAATGGTCATGCAAAGTATTAATACTTAACACGTCCCCAGAACAAGTACTGATTAAATGGAGAGTTTGATTGGTGGGTGTTAGCCACAAAAGGAAACGCTGTACACCAAGCCAAGCATGAAAGGAAACAAGAGAAGAAATGTAGACAGGAAAGAAAGGGAGAGAGCAGGCTGCAACAGTGACAGAGGGTCTCCTGGAACAAGAGAAAGAAGATAAACACAGTCTGACATGGTCCAAACACAGACCTGTGTCACTGCACCTAACGACCCAGTGATTCTGAAGACATTAGGACGCAAGGTAAAGGTATTCAGGGAGGTACTAGAGGGTGCAGCATGAGATGACAACCAACAGTCACCTGGGCTGCACCATAAACAAGGTACTTGAAAGAATAAGGCAATGTAAACTTTTCTGGCACTTCCATCACAATCAGAAGTTGTGATACCTGAAGGGTTAATCTTTTCCCGTTCAGAAAACACAATTACTCAGAATAATGTATTCACCAAGGATTAACTACGAATTTTAACATATGCATGAGACCTGTAATTACATAATGTACGGAGGACAGAAAATGGCCTTTCTTATATGTTTGTTAAAAGATCATCAAAAAATACGGGAAATGCAATAAATGTATATTATACACGTGTAAGTTCACAATCCATCATTGCTAGGGCGAAAAAAGGAGAGCAGCCATGCCAGCAACAAAATAAAGCTATGAAGCAGACACGTATGCACTTCAAAACAAAGCAACCTTCCTCCCTCTGATAACTCTGAATGAACCACACTCATAAAACACATCATGTCTCAAAATGAAAGAAGAAATGCTGTACAGTTTGGTCCTTTTCTCATGGCATTTAAACAAAAAAAAAACCAAATGAGATTAGTTAATAATTAACACTCCTTCATTCAAATTTTTCAGGAATAGTCCTACTGATGGGTCTTTATAGAAATGAAAAACAAACTATGTAAATCCAAACAAGGGAACACAGTGATAGCCACTGGGAAAATACCCTAGACCTTATGAGAAATCAGATGCAGCAATAAAAGTTAGAAAAAATTTTCCACTGCATAATATCCTTTTACAAAGCAAACAATTAGTGTTCAGCCTTGATTAACATAACCATTACTTAAACACGAATATTTATTATTCAAAACTTTCAGGCAAATAATCACCACTGCAGAGTATTCACTGTAGAAAATTCTCCCGGAACTTTTTTCCAGTATGCTTTCTGTTTGTGATCTCAATGTCACAATGCATACTCACTTGACTTCACAAGAGTGGACGCTTAACTCCTTATGCAGCAGCCCACTGGTGAGATGGTACACCAGGACAGAACCGTTACTTGTACCTAACGACATGATGTAAGAGAAGAGTATTAATCTAGCTGGATCTCCAGATCTTTCCAAAAAGTCTTTTCTCAAGATTTTAATCATTTTGTAACATTTATCTTTTATAAAAGGGACCCAAGCTATGTGTTAAGAAAGAGTGAATTTCTCTGTCTTCTCTCTTCTCAAAAATGGGCCTAACCTCATGTGCTCTGAGATCTTACCTAAACCCAGGGATAGATTTTCACAGAAAGATTTCAAAATCTAACTCAATACACATAAAATTTGAAGAAGCACTTTGCTAAGCTATTTTACACATGGGAACTCATCTTTTTGAGATTTGGAATGTTCACTATAACCAGTCCTCAAAAAGGCAACCTAACACAACTCATTATCCAGATCTTTTCTATTTTTCTTTACAAAGATTTTTTTGTTTTGTCTTTTATATTACATAAATCATAGAGATGGTCAAGTATGGCGGTTAACTGTGGATTCTGCAGTTAAATTAACCCAAGTTCAAGCTCTGGCTCTGTCTTACACTCGTACAAATTACTTGCCCACACTAAATCTGTGTTTTTTAATTCCTTTAACATGGGAATAACAGAAAACCTACTTGCTGGAAAGTAAATGAGAAGATATATTTTAAACACTTAGAATAGTACCTGGCACGAGATTATTACTATTTCTATCATTGCTGTAATTTGGTTGTAGTATTATTATGCCTAAAGCTTTTCATGGCCTCAGGTAATGTGTGTGTCTATAATTTAAAGAAATATGGCCATACTTGAAAAAGTAATGTTTCAGTCTTTAAAATGTTTTTATAAGTTAAGCAAGGAAGTGAACAGTATAACTGGTTGGACAATCACTTTCTCACTGCACATGACTTTAAAAAAATGAATGGATTCATGCAGAGTAATAAAATGTATAACAGAATGTAATAGAATAGTAATAGAATGTAGAAATGATAAAATAATAATAGAAATAAAAACATAGGCAAGTTCCTATTTTAGCTTACTTGCTGAATAAAGCTTCATTAAATATTTTACAAAACTATTCTAGAAAAATACAATATTATACTTGTTTTACATTTATTATCTATTCCATGATAATACCTTCTAGGACTGAGACAGTATCTAAAGAATTACTAAAACTTTTCAATCAACAAATCCTCATAATAATAAAATGATTTTAACATTCTGCAAGTTTTTGGGGTTTTTTTTGTTTTTTGTTTTTTTTTGGAGAGAGAGCATGCATGCACGCTCGCACACTTGGGCAACTGCGGGGGGCAGGAGCAGAGGGAAAAGGAGAGAGAATCTTAAGCAGGCTTTACGCCCAGTGCAGAGCCCTACACAGGGCTCGATTCCCATGACAGTGAGATCATGACCTAAGCCAAAATCAAGAGTCAGATGCTTAACTGACTGAGCCACCCAGGTGCCCCTACATTCTGTAAGTTTCAATGATGCTGAACCTATGATCTAATACTCTAGGGGCACCACAGGGAGAAGTAAGTCCACAGTGGAACTCTGCCTCTTTTCCCTACTGACTTCAAAAGTTTAGGCACTTATTTTATATTTTTTCCTTTTACTTTGTGATTATACTAAATTCAATAAAACACTTAATCATCACAACATATGGTAAAATACAGCTTATTCTACGATAGAAATTTCAGACCCTGACTTAGCTCCAATTATCTAGCTGCCGCAAGAAATAATTTTCTCCAAGAAATCGACAAAATCCTAATTGACAATTTAGGTATACTGACACTGTATATACATGTACATATAATGTACATTGACAAATTCCAATTAAAATCTCTATAAGAGGTTTAGTATAAGTCAATAGTTCCTAAAGCAAAAACTAAATATTTATCTGCATTTATATAAATATGGACACATGTACACACAGACTACCAAACATTAAAACGCAAACCACTTTCAGAAGACAGTGATGGAAAAACTGGGAAAATCAAAATACTGCCAAATATGATTACTCAGGTTGGCCTTTAGTACTCATGAATAGGTTGTTAGCTAACTGAGACCTACTAGTAACAAAATAAATGTGGGTTAGGTTTTCATTTTAGAAAAAAAAAATTACAAATCATGTTATAGACCTACAGTGAAAGCCAGGAGCCAATGATCTTAAGAAAAAATGTTGACAATTTCAAACAAATACACTACTTTCAAGAAATGCATTTTAACCTTATATATGTAATAGCAAATTAAAATTTGTTTTTTTCTATGAAGGAGATTAGATTACTCACATTACTATGAAATTACTGTGACAGCAAGTTGAAACCCAGACCAATTTTCTATCTACAATATAAAACTATGCAATTTCAACTCAAAAGGCAAATCTTAGTATATAGAGACTATAGCCATTTTAAACAATGTTTAATAAACAATTCTTAGCAAATGAAGAACATTGCTATTATTAAACTACTAACTACGACTATATCATTAGATAATAAAAACCCAATACAAAATGACATGCGCAGAATGTGCCTTGGGTGGTCCGAAAAAAGGTAAGGAATCTGGATTTAGCATCACACAGGGATTACTCTCCTAACATTTCAGAAAGGTACCCACTGTATCGTGTCTCTATCACCCAGTGTCAGGAGGATGGGTTAACACTGTGATTAAAAATAAATTAATAAAAAGATGAATGGATTAAAAGGATAGAAAAACAAAAAGAAGAAAAATATTTAAAATATTTGAAGATGAGTATATGTATGATTTCACTGGGCCTCTTCCTCCTTATCCCCAAAGAAAAGATGTTCTAATAACTACAAAACTTAAATGTCTTATAAAACGTAAAACAGGCATGAAGGATTAAGAAAAGAACAGGTCCGATACTCACCAACAGCAAGCAGTGGCTGATACACCTTGATGTTTTTGGTGGTCAGTGGCGGGCACATGCGGATGGCAAACTGTGGGGAGGGCAGCCCTGAAAGCAGTCCTGTCAGCAGGAAGCGGAGGTGCACTTCCTGCAGAACGGGGCCTTTAGGATGCTCCTCCCCAGCGATGGCACTCTGTCCTGATTGGTGAGCAAAAGTACAAATATATTAATTACAATGTACGCTGAAATTTAAAGAAACTTTCCAGTGGAAACACTCCTCAGGTCCAGAAGAAAGGTCCAGACCTACAAGGTATCAGGTGGCAGTCCAGGGGCTGCAGCTGAACAACGGCTCCGTATGTGGCTCTGGGATGGAAACTGCACTGTCTGCTATCTCAAAGGACAGGTTACTCCGGAGGACTGCGGTCCAGAATTCAGGGACTTCTGTCATCTAAGAAGCACTGTTTCAGCCAAAGTTCCTGGTATCAGGCACCAAACAAGGCAAGTCAGGGGACCCAGGTCAGAGAGCAGCTTCTGTGGAACGGGATACTGCAGCACATTCCAACCTGACTCCTGCCTTTCTAAAGGGTTGCTTTTCAATCTGATGCACTTTCTTAAGTACACATAAAACTGGCGATCACCAACTGTAGGTTCGAAGAACTCATTTAAATTTCTAATCAGAATTCTCAATGTGTCAACATAATTATAAAATCTAAGGTTTATAATTTTTCATATATAAATATATAAAACAATACATCATATATAACATAAATTACATATAATAAACTATATATAAATAAGAATATACAAGTACATAATAGAAAGAATATGTAAACTGTTACCGTTCATAGTTAAATCTTAAATGGGCATTATTTTCAGATACAGCATTTGTACTTAGGTTATGAAGTTTCAAACTACAAGGACTCAGTAAAACCAATCCAACAAAATGCGAATATGAAGAGTACAACAAAATCCAGACCATTCACTAAAAAGGGTATACAAATTTTCTAACTATAAACCACTCTTGAATACTGGGATGTAGTTGTCAAAAACATATAATAAAGGACACAGGAGTGTGTGTGTATGTACATACAACACACACCCATGAAAGGGAAAAATGTATCATTACTATAAGTGGGTGATGGGACTCTGAATACTGTAACCTTCTGAGGCTATAAAGTTGATTTAGTAACAATGTTATTTTAAAATTCATAAGATTGCAGAAAAAATGGCCATCAATTTAATCCAAATAAAATGACCTCTTAGGATCAGCCATATGATTGGTATCAACCTTTGTTAACAAAAGATGGAGTCTAAAGGAACGTGGAGTACAACAGAGAGGTACCATGTTTACAAACGCTCCACAGCTTGGAGCTGACTCGTGGGAATGGCCTTATTTTTCTTCAAATTTCTTCCATAAGAGGAAATTCACAAGGTAGGGCAGATTAGGCCTTAAAATGCAGCAGGCTTTACCCAATGAATATAAATCAGGCCTCTATATTTAACTGAATTGCTTTCAATTATCACTAAGGATACAGTGAATATCAAATTAAAAGTTTAATTAAAAATTTTAATTAAAATGTTTTCAAGTAACAAAGCTTTATTTATTTAATGCTTTCAAATCAACTACATTGTCAGGAACTGTATACAATCTGTAACCTTTTGTCTTTTAAAAAAATGTAATTTATATCACTTAGACACCTAAACAGCATGAAATTTCAACCTCCTATGGGCTTCCATATTACTGATTAGTTCTGTGCATGAGTGTTTATAATTATTTTCACTTTAATATTTTATATTAAGCGGAGACAAGGTCAATTAACTCAGAAAACTGTGTTAGTGATAAAATGAATTTTGCAAAACAAGTATGTATCTAAACTTCCTCATATGGATTTATGTCTGGAAGGTGAAGAAAAAGAACTTTAAATATACAAGTTGGTGTTACTGAATAGGATTTTACAACTGGCAAGAGCCATGAGAAAACCAAGGCCCTAGAGAGGTCAGGTATTGCCTAAGATCACGATGGAGCAGCCAGGACTAGAGGCCATGGTCAAGGAGGCTCGAGATTGGGGTGACGGGGCTCACATTTTGGCTCTTCCATTTATTGGCTGTGTGGTATGGGGCAAGTTTTTTTTAAATCTCTCTGGATCTCAGTTCCCACTTTTATAAAACAGAAATAATATTACCTACTTTGCAGGGTTATTAAGGTAATACATAGGGCATTTAGCACAGTACTTAACACAGTACTAAGCACCCAATAAATGTCATTTCTGATTAAGATTAATAAGGTAATGCTCTTCCTAGTATTATCATCTATCTAGCATTTAAACAAAAAATCCTACTAAATAATACTGATTTTCAACTACATTATGAAAGAACAAATAATGACAAAGAAAATCCTAATCAGTCACAGTCACAATTTTAAAAGAACTAAGACATCAAAGCTGTGATCACAAAGACAGCATGATACTGGCACAAAAACGGACACACAGACCAATGCAACAGAATAGAGAACCCAGAAATGGACCCTTGGCTCTTTGGGCAACTAATCTTTGATAATGCAGGAAAAAACATCCGGTGGAAAAAAGTCTCTTCAATAAATGGTGCTGGGAAAATTGGACAGCTACATGCAAAAGAATGAAACTTGACCACTCTCTCACACCATACACAAAGATAAACTCCAAATGGATGAAAGACCTCGATGTGAGACAGGAATCCATCAAAATCCTAGAGGAGAACATAGGCAGCAACCTCTATGACATCGGCCAAAGCAACCTTTTTCATGACACATCTCCAAAGGCAAGAGAAACAAAAGATAAAATGAACTTGTGGGACTTCATCAAGATAAAAAGCTTCTGCACAGCCAAGGAAACAGTCAAAAAAACTAAGAGGCAGCCCACGGAATGGGAGGATATATTTGTAAATGATGCTACATATAAAAGACTGGTATCCAAGATCTACAAAGAACTTCTCAAACTCAATACACGAGAAACAAATAAACAAATCAAAAAATGGGCAGAAGATATGAACAGACACTTTTCCAATGATGACATACAAACGGCTAACAGACACATGAAAAAATGTTCATTAGCCATCAGGGAAATTTAAATCAAAACCACACTGAGATACCACCTTACGCCAGTTAGAATGGCCAAAATAGACAAGGCAAGAAACAACAATTGCTGGAGAGGATGTGGAGAAAGGGGATCCCTCCTACATTCTTGGTGGGAATGCAAGCTGGTACAGCCACTCTGGAAAACAGTGTGGAGGTCCCTTAAAAAGTTAAAAATTGAGCTACCCTATGACCCAGCCATTGCACTACTGGGTATTTACCCCAAAGATACAGACGTAGTGAAGAGAAGGGCCATATGCACCCCAATGTTCATAGCAGCACTGTCCACAATAGCTAAATCGTGGAAGGAGCCGAGATGCCCTTCAACAGATGACTGGATTAAGAAGATGTGGTCCATATATACAATGGAATATTACTCAGCTATCAGAAAGAATGAGTTCTCAACATTTGCTGCAACATGGACGGCACTGGAAGAGATAATGCTAAGTGAAATAAGTCAAGCAGAGAAAGACAATTATCATATGATTTCTCTCATCTATGGAACATAAGAACTAGGAAGATCGGTAAGGGAAGAAAGGGATAAAGAAAGGGGGGGTAATCAGAAGGGGGAATGAAGCATGAGAGACTATGGACTCTGAGAAATAAACTGAGCGCTTCAGAGGGGAGGGTGTGGGGGAATGGGATAGACTGGTGATGGGTAGTAAGGAAGGCACGTATTGCATGGTGCACTGGGTGTTATACGCAACTAATGAATCATCGAACTTTACATAAGAAACCAGGGATGTACTGTATGGTGACTAACATAATATAATAAAAAAACATTAAAATTTAAAAAAAAAAGAACTAAGACATCAAAATTGCTTGGCAAATTTACAACTTCTAGTTGTACAATATTTGAAATCACAAATCCTCATTCTTCCTTTAATATATACTGACCCTATAACAATTAAACAACTCTAAAGCAATATTTTATCTGTAAATAAATATTTGTTGAAAGAATCCCCAAAATAAAAGTTTTAAAATGTACATTAAGATGTTAAAATAACTTTTTCTAATACTGCTCAGTTACTTTATTCCTTCAATAAATGTTTACGGCACATCGTGAATGTACAAGGCTCTTTGCTGAGTCCTGGGGATACAAAGTGGAATTGAACACTGTCCCACACTTATGGAGTTTATAATTTACTGGAGGACACAAAATCATAATTACAATCAACTGATAACTATTAGGGACTGCAAATGAAGAACATTTAAGTCGAGCCAGGGAGACTGAAGAAAGGGACACTTGAGTTGAATTTTAAATTAGGAGTAGCAGAAGGGGAGGGAGAGGAAGTATGGATTCAGTTCCGAGCCAAGGGACCAGACTGCATAAAGGCCCTGAGGAGCAGGGGACAGCTCAACACAGGACAGATCTAGTATTCAAATGCCTAATGTCATCTCCTTCATTTAATTAAAGAGTCTCTCATGAATGAACATTTTCTAATTCCAGTAACTGTAATGCCAATCTACGCTTTTATGCTTAAATATTTTATACCCTCTGATTTATTGAGGAAAAACTGATCCCACATTCTAGTTTTCTCAAGTATTAACTTTGACTTTATAATAATTGCACATCAGTGACTCTATTAACTTTGCCCTTCAAGAAGAATCCCTAACATAAACGTTAGAGGAAAAAAATCGCTTACCAATCATGTTATCTAAGGAGAGGTCTGGGAGTTTACTCTGTAGCACTCCTACAGGAATTCCACAGAAAGACACGGGTGAATATAAAGGTGACACACCAGAACTACTGCAAAGACAAAATAATTACATGTTTTTACATATTTAAAACCTATGTCACATTTTAGTAACCCAAGTTACGAATTTCAGACATGGCATTCTATTCATTTTTATAGTATTTATTAATCTTATCCATAGTGAAATATATCTAGCAGGTTTACGTAATTCCCTAATAATCTAAAGTCTACATTCTCACTTAAAAAAAATTTTTTTAAAGTCCCTGCTATTTTCATATAATTCTGGTAATATGTTTTTAAAGATTTATTTATTTATTTGAGAGAGAGAGAGAGCGCGCACACGCTGGGGAGAGGAGCAGAGGGAGAGGGAGAAGAGGCTCCCCGCTGAGCAGGGTGCCTGACATGGGGCTTGATCCCCGGACCCTGAGATCATGACCTGAGCTGAAGGCAGACGCCTCACCGACTGGGCCACCCAGGCGTTCCTGATTCTACTAATTTTTTAAAAAGAGGAAACAAAGCCAACCAGAAAACAATCCTACTGATTCACTTACCTGCTCCGTGAATTTCGGTTACAAACGGCGGACTTCAGTTCCCATATCATGACCCTGCCATCACTCACAATGAGGGCAGCTGCATTCTCATTGACAGGACAACACACCATACTGAAGGGACGGACAGTTTTTGTCACCCTGATTGCATCGCACTGGCTTCGTAAATCATAGGTAAGCTCCTGGACGGGATCTGGATCTTAACATAGTAATGTTTTCTTTTAAATATCCAAAAGCAACACAGTAATATCACTACTATTTGCTTTAATTTAAATAAAATCTCAGCTAAAAAGAATATCATTCCTTCACTAGCACAAAGTTTGTCAAAAATGCCTTCTCCTTTTACAAGTATTACTAATTTCTTCAGAATATAAATATAATTCATTTAACGGCTGTCTACACCAAGTTTAGTTTCCAAAATAAAAAAATCAATATAGTTTGTTTTTTTAATATTTTTAAAACAAAGAAAATAACTTTGAAAAAGGATCAACAGTAATATGACTAAATAATGTACAGTACACTAGAGGTCATCATAACTTATAGTGGCCTACAGTGAGCCTGAAAATAATGGTACTCTACAAAAGATGTGAAAGTCGCTTTGCTTTTAGGTAGTACAACAGTTTACAAAACAGTGCTTTTATTCTCCAGGATGAGACTGAAACTGACAACTGAATACCCTGGAGACTTACTAACCTATGTCATTTTACAGTGGAAGTTCCTAAAGCAGAGAAGTCAGGGGTGTAATAATAAAGGTATTTTACAAGGTTCTACTTGTGCTGAAGAAAAATTCACAAAGATAATATCTGCTTGGTTCATGGATACAATTAAGGAATTACAAAATATTATTCTTTGCTGCAGATAGGAGGAGCACTATTATAATACCAAGAAATTAACCTTGGGCTTGTTGTGCTTTTTTATGCCCCATTTTACAATCATATTCTACTTTCCCAAGGCCAGGATTACCATTAACTCTATGCTTTGTCTGGTATTTGCCACATGAAGGTTTATGAAATTCTGAAGAAAAATATATTAACGTTATTCTGAGGTAGAAACTCACCTGGTTCCTCATTTGAAGTGGTAAAAATACTATTATAAGATCTTCGAACACGTAAAGTTATACAACCATTTTCGTGTAGGCAAAATAAGCCGTCACGTTGAAAGCAGGGTATTACCTTTAAATAGATAATATATTCATTTTAAAAAACACAATAGATTAAAAAGTATATGCTGGGAAGCTCATAAACTCATATTTAGAGAATATGGGCAGAAAAAACAAAAACAAAAATATATACATAATCCCCAAGTTTTAAAAGTAAACAAATTATTCAAAAACTCCATTTATGGGGTATCTGGGGGGCTCAGCTGGTTGAGCAGTCAACTCTTGATTTCCGCTGAGGTCATGATCTCAGGGTCCTGGGACTGAGCCCCGCCATCAGGCTCTGCAGGGAATCTGTTTCAGGATTCTCTCTCCCTCTGCACGCCCCCACCCCTGCCCCCGCTTGCTTGCACTCCTGCACATGTGTATGCGCATGCTCCCTCTCTAATAAATAAATCTCCAAAAAACAAAGAAAAACCGTCCGTTTATAATCATAAAAAAATTGTCTTTATCCAGGTAACTTAAATAGTTCAATAAATATCTCTAGGTCAGAAGAATTTCTAGGGTAAATCAAACCAACAAAAAATGCAGAAAAACAGGAATATACAATAACATTGTTAGTTTTTAAATAAATATAAAAGAGAAAGTGGAACTAAGGACTTCTGCAAGATTATGTTTTTTCTCTCTAGAACATTCATAATCAACTTGGAAGGATGTAATTTTTAAATCACAGATACCTGCAGAAATGGAACTCCTGTTCGTTCTATTGCAATCACACCCACTGTTTGATTCACCTCAAGGTCAAGAATTAAAATCTCTCGAGGATAGAGTAACAACATGTGGTTTCTTTTGGAAGGCAGATATGCCAACTGAAGGCAATCATTGAGAGTTATAAATTCAGCACTGAAAAAAAGTAAACATACTTTAGGCATCAAGAAATGAGTCAAAGACTTTATTCATATCAGAAAAAGCTAACAAAGGACTGAATTTTGTCCTTTCCCCACAACTGTCAATGAGAAGGTACAACTGTTTCCTGAAATGACCAACAGGGACTAGCATCTAAAACTAAGATCTCTACTATGTGCCAAAACCCAAATTAAGACAGCAGTACAGCATAGGTTGGATAGAGATACATTTCTAAATTTTGGAAAAATTTAAGTAGTAATCCTATAAGATGGTAAGTGACAAAACTAGTAGTTTTATTTTTATTTTGCAATTCGAAGTACCAAACAGATTGCTGAAATCAAGACTCAGCATCAAAATAAAACAATCTGGGGAATTAGGGCCCGTGGACCAGGAGTCAAGGAATTAACTGCATGGCCTTGGGCAAGTCACTTCCTACCCTCTGCCTTCGTTCACTTTTAAGCTGTCTTAAAATCTTTTTTGAAACAAAGATGGGTATTTTATTCACTTATCACAGCATTCTCTTCTGTGTAAATAAAATTTTATAAAGATTGTAGACAGTTCAAGAGTCTCAAGAATCATTTTAGCAATTTGTGACTCGCAAATATTCAATCACAACCTTCTCATATTAAACATATTTCAATAGGAATAAACATATAATTATATACTACTTTCTTTTTACATAATGATTACAAAGTTTTAAATTTAAAATAAAGTTAGGCAGCTCTTTTCTGCCCACGGGTCCTATGCCCATGCTTTAATAAAACCACCTTTTTGTACCAAAAATAAAATAAAATAAAGTTAGATTAGAGGACTAAAAAGAGGGACATGGATTGCATTAAAATCTTGGCTCTGCCATTTCCTAGTTGGGTAAGCTTGAGGAACATATTTAAAACAATGTGGAGCACAATTTCCTCACTTATAAAATAGGCGCAGTATTATTGCCCGGAACTGCAGCAGGATCACATGTAATAATGTACGTAAAAGCACCCGGAGCAGTTCTATTTGAAGGAATTAATAATTCATTTCCCCAAACTCGAAATGAACGTATGACTCACATGAGAAGATATAATGCATACAAATTGTAATATAAAACAGTTCAGGCTTTAAAAGATTTATCTATAACACAGAATCAATGAAAAATAAATAGAAAATTCTCTTAAAATATGTAAGGAGCAATCAAATCATTTCGGTACAGGGTAGGGGATAAATTAGTGAACTTAACCACCTACGGTTTAATACATAAAAACGATATTTATATAGAAATTCAGAATATATTTGTAGAGCAGTATGTATTTTACCATATATTTTTCAGGTAATTACCCACAAAATCCAGACAGAATAATCTTAGCATATTAAAAATAAGAGTCTTTTTTAAAACGAATGCCAAAAAACTGCCAAAGCAATAAAAATATAAGAACAATCATAGCTCTCTAGGGAAAAAAAAAAATGAAATCTATTTCCAATGCATAAAATTAGTTACTTAAAATAAAATTTTATTCAGTTGCAATTTCTGAAATAAGCAATAGGTAGCATTTACCAAATAAATGCTTACTAAATATCAGCCACTACATTAAGTACTTAAGCTACTGTATATTAATCCCTACAACAACCATATAAAATCCTACAAAACTTTGTTTTAGAGATTGGGAGACTGAAATTTGAGCAAGATTAAGGAATTTTCTGAGTCACATGGCTATAATTTCCCCTAGAATCCTGGCCCTTAACCAGTATGAGAAACATCTTTACACACATAAGAAAAGCACCCATATTTTACTAGCTAATGAGAGTGCACAGCACTTAAGTCAGGAAAATGTCCTTAAAATGAAAACCCAGCTTTTGTCCCCAACTTTTTAATGTATTCAACTGCCAGCTGTGGAATCTTCATCTTATATTTTTAGATTTAAAAATCAGAAGTCAAAAACTGTGATCTGTAAAAATCAGTGGGGGGTGGGGGGAGGGTAAGCACAATGAGTGGAAACAAAGGAGCCATGTGAAATGTGGAATCTCCTCTTTGGGGAAGAGACAGAACATTCTCCTCCTTCATATGAATTCAAAACTAGAAATGAGAAAGGGTGAGGTAAAGAAGAAAATCAGTATTAGTACATCTTCAAAAATGACATCCCATGAATGGATGATAAATAAATAGATGAACGTGGTTAGTTTTATACTTGTAACTTACCTAGGTTTCTCTTGAGTGATTAAGATCTTTACTTTATTAAGAGCCTTCTTAGCCCCTGTGGCAGCAGCCAGCTTGTTATGAGCTGGGCTAGAGTGTGGGCTGGATATGTAAACTTTTTTGCCAGGGCCCGAGGGAGGCTTGGATGGAGAAAAGTCTGAGATGAATACAATACCCTCGCTGGTGAGTACTATATTGAGAGAAGCAAAACTCTGATTAAAGTTTAATCAAGTTTAGCACAGTTTTATTCCAATACAATTTTGAAAGCAAGGTAATGATAATTTTAATAATATAGAACTGGCAGTGTAATGTAGTCATAACAAAACTGGAATGTTCTCCAAGTTGAAGTGAAACAGGTGGTCCATTACAATTCATCAGAGGCCTCCAAGCTCAGCATTCTAAATTAATGTTTTATATTAAAAAGATATCAGCAGGTTACTGGCAGGAAGAACAAATGTTTGTTCTTCCAAATAAATTCAGAGCAGACTTTCATTAAAAACCTTTCCTCATTATATCCCATAACTTCAAAATCCAAAGACTTTTCAGAATATAAAATTCACAGAAGAAAAAAAATTGCCATATATGAGGCTTTGCATATTACACTTAGCTAAGTTCAAATATTTGATGTGATACTAATTTTTTATGATTATCATGAGCTACTCAGTCTAAATATATTTCCTTTTTCTTTTGGAGCATCATATTGAACCTCAGAAAGTATAAAACAGTGTTCTTTTTCTCTTTATATCTAGAGTAAAAATAGAGTGCCAATAATGGCTTACTACGTGTACAGGAACAGAAGCATTCGAGAAGGCAGCACCACAGTTAGCAATACAAATTTTGCCTTTTTATGACTGAAAAAGAATCTCCCTCAAAACTGGGGCTAATACAAGGATATCTCAACAGAGAAACCTCATCTCTCCTGGCTCCCTGCAGTTAGTGAGGCTGCTTTAAGCACAGGGAGCAAAGAAGTATTCAAGAGTTATGACAGCCCCAGCACATTCAATACAAGTAAATCAGAGATGTTAGGGGAACTGATGCTTTGAAATATATTGTGCTTTCATCAACCGAATTACAGAGATGCAGTAAGTAAGCCTGAGGCCTTCTCTCCTTTTCAGATGACAGAACTCACCTTCCAAGGCCTCATTCATTCCTCTTCTTTTGTGATGCCCTCCCTCAGTCAGTGGATCAGCTAAAGCAGCCTTCCTCTGTGTTCCCTCAGCACCGCATTTCATAGCACACTGAGGAGTGCACGTATGCACATGTTCGTATACACAGACTGTATACGTGTATAGACAAGCAACGCCTCACCACACACTATTATAACTGCACGGCCATGTTTCTGCGTATACACCCTTCTCTTCCTTCTTCAGCACACAAATATACACTCAGTAATAACAAATGCTGGTAGATAAAAGTTAGAATTCTGAATCATTCAAATTCAGGGGAAACATTCTTTCCTGCAGCTAATTCCCTCACCTCTTTCCAGTTTTTGATCAAATATCAAAAGGAAGCCTACTCTGACCACTTTATCTAATACAACAACCTGCCCATTCCCATCCCCCCCATTCCCCTTCATTCCCTTTATACCTGGCATATAGTAATAGCTCAAGAAATACCCACTGCATAATTGAATGAAGAGTATTTCCTAAATCATTTGGTCACAAAAATATGTGTCTAAAAACAAATCAAATTTTTTAGATCAGCAGCTCAGTGAAAACACCAAAAGCACATGACAAAAACAACCTCTGCAAGAAAAAATTCCCTGGGGCTTATTCTGTGCCATGGGACTCGAAACACATGCATGAATTTAAACGATTTTCTAAAAAGGATGAACTGAATTTGGCCACATACTAAATGAAACCTTTGACTTAGGTTCCTTAAATGTTCTTAGAAAAACAAATTTAATTAAGCCCGAATTAGAATAGCACAGCAACTCTCTCTCCCCAGCTAATCGAATTCTATTTACAAATACAACACAGTGAAGGTACAGCTTCCTGATTTAAATTTCTAGCCATCAAAATACTTGCAAATGATACGGAATTATGATTTAGTATCTGTAGTAGATGCTGCAGATACATGGACTTCTCCACTTCGCTCAGTTGTTTTAACATATTAGATGTCATGTGGGTGGTGTGTATATTATATAGAGAGCACTAACTATATTATAAAGAACTCATTTTCCACAAGAAACTATTACTCACAAGTTAAATGTGAGGGATCAAAAGGGTCAAAAGAAAAAGAAAGAATGTTATCTGCATAGCTCTTCTTCCACAGTTTGGTGCCAGTATCTGCGTTCCAGAGCACAATATAATTTGGTGGATGGATAGCAAGTAGTAAATCTCGGGAAGCATCTTGATTCCACAACCACTGAACATCTGTAAAGACCAGATAAAGGCAAAATTCAGAAATCACTTCAAACACTTGGTTAATGTATCCTTGACATTCAGGGTATTGTTGTTTTTTTTTTCCCCCATAATCCTTAAAATCCTAACTTCCCCTCTCCCTATATTACATAGCATATATGTGTATACAGGTCAGGACTGCACAGGAAAAGTGCAGTTTTATATTAAAATGAGCTGTCTGGACGTTAGAATCTCAAGATCAACATTTTCTAATAAATTACTTCAAAGAAAATACAAGATAATTTTCACAAATCGTTACTTAGAACTTTGCGTCAAAGACTGTCCTGGCCATGATCAATGTCAGACTCTCCTAACATCTTTGTGGGATTACTTAACGGGACTTTGCAGAGTTTAATGTTTTTTACCCGATAATAAAGAGAATAAATATCTCGTTCAGTACCTAGTACAAAGTACTCAAAAAATATTTTTTAAATAGTCATTTAAAAAATTCACTCAATCAAGACAGCCACTCAGTCAAAGCCTTGAGTTTAAAGAATGCTGTATTGGTTTTAAGTCAGTAACTTAAACAAATGATCTATATGAAAATGAAAATAAAATCTGGATCATCTCCATTAATGGAAATAAGCACTGAGAGCTAATTCAAAATAGCAATTCAGCCAAGTTTACTTTACTGTAGCTTAGATTACAAGACTTTTATAGCAGCTTAATTTTTCTCATCATGCTTGATTGAGGCCAATGCTAAAATTAATGCAATTTACTAAAGCACGAATCAGCGGAGATTTGAGGAAATATGCACAGAAACATACTGATAAAGACAAGAAAGCTAGATTCAGATCAATAAAACACGCTAAACACAATCAAGAATTAACTGGGAAGTGATGAAATTAAAAGGGAAAAAACCACTCTAAGAATAAGTGTATTGATATAAACACTTAGCAG
This sequence comes from Ursus americanus, assembly GCF_024610735.1. Taxonomy (NCBI): domain Eukaryota; kingdom Metazoa; phylum Chordata; class Mammalia; order Carnivora; family Ursidae; genus Ursus; species Ursus americanus. The sequence continues at coordinate 10,671,562 of NC_142132.1, forward strand.
AGCACAGACTTTCCTCACCCTGAATAGGTTTGGCATGCTCTTGGATCTCACACTGAGCTACTCCCGCTGCTACATCCCAAACGATGATCTTTCCATTGACATCAGCAGAAGCTAAGCGCAAGGAATATGGTGAGCCAATGTTATGGTGATAATTTTCCCTGGCCCATTTAACCTAGTATCAAGAAGAAATCAAATCAAGTAAATACTTGTACTGGATGAAACTAAACACAATTTTCATAAAACATCAACCAGAACCCAAACTACATTCTACACTTATGTTACAAAAATATTTAGAAAGAATAAACAGGAAACTATTTTCCATCTCGAAAGTCAGACTTTTATTATTTGTGATATTTTTTTAAAGTTGCAATACAATCATAAAATCTAATCGTGACAAAACATCTAAAATCCTAAATTACTAAGTAGAATGGTTTTCTGTACTCTACTCTCCTAATCAAAAGGAGACAACTTAGAACTACCAAAGCCTTTCAGAGGAGAAAATAGAAAAAAAACAAAAGCAAACAAAAACCCCTCCAGCTGTCCTTTTCATAAAACTGGAAAAAAGACGTTAATTTTTTTCTTAAAAAAATATGCTTCATACCTCTAGCAACATCGTAAGAATGGAGTTTTTACAATAAACACCACAAGATTCTCGCACAAATCAGGTTAATCCTGAGTATTAAATACTGACAGAGTCATAAATAAAACACATGTCTTCATCTCACCCTAAGCCATGGCCTTCCACGGCTACAACCTCCCCTTCGTTCTAGCTCAGCATCCAGTTTGCCTTCTTCAAAGCATTTAATAAACAACAATTTGTAATCGCTTTATTTACCCCGTTCTGACCCATCACCAACCCGTGAACTATAAGCTCCACTGGGTGGGATCACGCAGGCCTTATTCACATTTCTATTCCCAGACCTTAACACAGCATCAAAGCTAGTGCTCAACAAGTATGTGCTTAATAAATGAACTCAAACACCACAGAATCTTCAAATATAGACATATATAAACATATGTCTACAGACACGTGTGTGTACATATCATAAACACACACGTCTACCTAATGCCAAGGCAGGGAAGTGGGCCTTTCCTACAGTATTCCTAAAGTATTCACAAAAAAAATGGAAACAAAAAGTTTTCTGAACTTCAGTGTTGATAAGCCTTAAGATTCAGTTGTAATACATCTTTTCCTCAGGCCAGAACTTTTTTACATAAAATGTATGTGTAAGAGTGTAGGTATATGCATATATGTACATGTTTGAATATATGTTTATGTGTATATTTATATTCAGTGTGTGTATATACAGTCAATCTGCATTATTTGCAGATGTGTTTGCCCACTCACTGAAATTTGTGATTTTATTTAAAAAATGAATACTCGCAGTGCTTTCACAGTCATTCAGACACATGCAGAGTGGTGAAAATTTTGAGTCACCCAACATACATGTGTATCCCCAGGTGAAACAAAATGCTCTTATTTCAGCTCTCATAATGCAAATGAGTGTCTTTTTCATGGTTTATTCAGCACCACTTCTTTTTTGCATTTTTGTGCTTTTTATTGATGATTTCACTGTTCAAATTCAAGATGGTCCCCAAGCACAGTGTTGAAGTGCTGCCTAGAGGCCCCAAGCACAAGAAGTTGTGATGTGCCTTGTGGAAAAAACATGTGAGATAAGCTCTGCTCAGGCATGAGTTTTAGTGCTGTTGGCTGTGAGTTCAATGTCAATCAATCAACAAAACACACATATAAAACAAGGTTATATATTGATCAGTTGATGAAAATGTTGTGACAAGAGGCTCACAGAAACCTAACCTGTATTTCCCCTGTAATCAACAATTCAATCAACTAAGCAATCAACATTTCAGTATTCACTAATTTCAGTGTTTGCAGCAACTTTACAGAATAAAACTATCATGGATAAGAATTGATTGCATGTATCTATGTAAGTGCTTGAATTCAATTTATGTAAACCCCAAGCAGAGTGTGTGTGTGTATTTCTTTAATCACCAAGATATATCATAATCGAACTGCTGAAAACCAAGGATAAAGAGAAAATCTTGAAGGCAGTTACATAAGAAAACATACAGTGCATGTAGAGAAATAAACACAAGAATTTCTCCTAGAAATTATGCAAGCTGGAAGATAGTGGAATATCTTTCAAGTATTACAAGAGAAAAAAATGGATGAAATATCTTCATGGACAAATAAAAACCAAGAGAATCAACCTACATTAGATACACACCTCAAGAACTTTAAGGAAATTCTTCAGGCAAAGGGAATATAATACCAGACTGAAACTTGGATCCACACAAAGAAATGAGAATTCCAGAAATGCCAAAAAGTTCAGGGAAATAGGTGGGAGGGAGAACACATTTTTCCAAAATAAAACCTAACACCAGACTTAATGGTGGAAGACTGAATGCAGTCCTCCCAGGCTCAGGAACAAGACAAGAGTATCGTCTCACTACTCCTATTCGTTATAGTGGCGGTCCCAGCCAATGCACTATGACAAGAAAAAAAAAAAAAAAAAGAAGACACAGATTATCAATGAAAAAATGAAACTGTCATTATCTGCGAATAACATGATTGTCTATGTAAAATATCCCCTCAAAGTTACTAGGTCTAATGAGTTTAGCAAGACCACAGGATATAGGTCAATATACAAAAATCAGCTGCATTTTTCCCTACTTCACATTATATATAAAAATTAACTCAAAGTGGATCAAGCACCTAAATATAAGAGCTATAACTTTAAAATTCTTAGAAGAAAACAAAGGTGTAAATCTTAACAATGGAAGAAACATAAGAAAAATAGATAAACTGGACATCAAAATTATAAACTTTAGTGTTTCATTAGACACCATCAAGAAAGTGTAAGACAACTTACAAATGAGAGAAAATATTTACCAACCATATATCTCATAACAGACTTCTATATAGAATACATAATTCTAATAACTCAATAATTAAAAGACAATTTTAAAATGGGCCAAGGACTGAATAGACACTTTCAAAGAAGATATACAAATGGCCAATTAACACATGAAAAGATGCCCAACATCATTAGCCACCAGGGAAATGCAAACAAAAACCACAATGAGAACCTCTTCACATCCAATAAGATGGCTAAAATCGAAAGGACAGATAATAACAAATGTTGGTGAGGATGTGGAGAAACTGGAATCCTCATATACAGCTAATAATAGGAATGTAAAATGGTATAGCCTCTTTGGAAATAGTCTGGAAGTTTCTCAAAAAGTTAAACACGGAATTACCATATGAGTCATCAGTTCCACTCCTCAGTATATACCCAAGAGAAATGAAAACACACGTTTGCACAAAAACTTTACATAAATGTACATTAGCAACATTATTCATAATGCCTAAAAAGTGGGAAATACCCAAATGTCCATCAATGCATGAATGTGGTATATTCATAGAGTGAAATATTATTCAGCAATAAAAAGGAACAGAGTACTGACACATGCTAAAACACGGATGAACCTTGAGTAAAAGAAGAGGAAAGAAGCTAGGCACAAAAGGCCACATATTGTTTGATTTCATTTATATGAAATGTTTAGAATAGACAAATCTACAGAGACAGAAAGTATTTTACTGGATACCTAAGGATGAAGGGAATGAGGGGATGGGAGGGCAGCTACTAATAGGTAGAGAGTTTCTTCTCAGAGTGATGAAATTGCACTGCTGGCTACACAATTTTATGAATATATTAAAAACCATGGAGTTGTACACTATAAACTGGCAAATGAATATCTCAATAAAGCTGTTATCAAATACAAACCAAAACCCCCAAATCTCAATCTCTAATCCTAAGATTTCAGATCACTATAATGCAATTGTACCGGGCACCTCAGACTTTGCATGTTGAAAGCTTAAACTCACTGACTTCACACTTACTCCCCTTGTCATAGCAACACTGTCATTCAGTTATTCAAACAGAACTTGGAATCATTCTAGTCCCTGACTCTCCTTAAACTGATTACTATAAAGCCTATCAAGTTTACTTCTTCAGCAGCTCCTGAATACGACTCTTTCCTGCCTCAGTTTTATTTTAGGCCCCTAGAGCTTCCTGCCAAAATTTCTCTAAAAGTCTCCTAAATGATCTCACTGCCTCATCTTGCCTTTCTCCAAGAAATCCTCCACTGCTGCGAGAGTAAGTTTTTCTAGAATACAAATACAGCCTTATCAACTGCCTACTTAAAAATTTCTTCAGAACCTTCTAACACTTTCAGGACAGATGAATTTCTCTGGCTGCCTCCTCGTCCATCACCCTTTAGCCATATATCACCATTTAGCCATCTCTATACCCCACTACTTACCATTATGTATTGTCTTCTTTTTACCTGTGGTGCTCCTTCCCCTATTCTTCACTTGGTTAACTACTGTTTACCAGTCCCTAAACTGGAAATACTTCTGTGACCCTCCCCGATCCCTACAACTAGGTGTTAGGTAGCTTCCTTTGTCCCTAAGCATTCACTTATCATACTGTAATTGTGTGTTTTCATTGTTCCTCATTAGACAATGAATTGCTTGAGGGCTTTCATCTCACATCTTTAGCATATGCTAAGTGCTCAAAACTAATGAATGAATGAGTGTTCTGGTAAATGGAAGAACTGGTGTTATTCATCATCTTTAAAATCATCTAAGAGCTAGTATTTAATAGCTCATCCTGGATTGCCATTAAAGCATATATATGGAAATGCGAGGCTACCCCAAATGAATTATTATGTTTAAAAGCTATTCAACATTTACACATACGACTTAATGAGAATCTAGTGATATTTAAAACTTCAGAATAGGCAATATATTATAGGGTGAAAGTGGGATTTGACTTACCTTGACCACATCAGCTTTATGTTTTTCTAAAACTTGAAGAGTTTGGGCAGTATTGGAATCGATCACTACCACAAGTGAGTGACATCCATAAGCAATTAAACCTTGCCAGCCCCTAACAAAACAGTGATATTAAAATTTAAGTACAAAACAAAGACTTAACTTCTCTCTTGCCAAGAGGCATGCTAAAATAAATCACAAATCTAGTATGTACTACCATTAACAAAATTATTATTGAAGCATAAAGGCCAGTGTTTTTACCTTATCCTATTTAAATAAAACGTCTAGCTAACCTAAAAATGTTGACATTCATTTTTCACGTGGATAAAAAAGGTTCTAAGAGACATGCATATACAGGCCTGAATATGTACAAAGCAACCCCTGTCGTCTATTTGTCTTTAAGGGCATGTACCTTGTCTTACTCAACTTCGAATCCTGAGCACTCACAAAAAAAGTGCCTGAGATCATGTTCCCTAAGCATCTGTGACTAGTCCTGGTCCTCCCAACCAGAAAAAAAGACAAACACTGGACAGGAGGTTTCATCCCTCCTGCCAACATTCCCAGCAGCCCCAGCTACAGAATTTCGCTTTATATCTAAGTATCAATCTTCAGAGTTGCAGTGTTAGTTTACAGTGAAAAGGTCAAGGTGAGATGACAGGTGAATGCACAGGCGCCTAGCATTGGGTCTGGCAAGTTGTGGAATGACTAAAAGGAAGAAACAGGGATATGAAAGCAAGAGAAGAAAAAGACAAACCGGGGAAGAGACGGGCAGGGGAACTGACGGTGGAGGCATAGAAGCCTGGAGTTGGGAGGAGAGGTAAAGACAGGCGAATGGGATGGGAAGGAAGGCTTGGGAAAAGAGCAAAGAGAAACACGTTTGGAAGAAACAGGGCCACTATGTTTGCACAGGGAAGGTTCACATATGGGGCATTTACTCTTTTCATAGTAACAACAAAACCCAGCATTTAAAGAAAACCTCTAGCGCGAGGGCAGCACCCAGGCTTAGCGAGGCCAAATGAACCAGGGGGTGAAATCTCTTGTTCCCCTTCCCCTACACACTCATGGCCGAGCCGGACGGCCTCGAAGCCCGGCGCCCTCACCAGTCCACCGCCGCCTTGTTGTGAGCATTGAGGGCCCCGGTGAGGGTGCGCGCCGACACCTTGAAGTTCACAGTGAAGGGCAACATCGCCTCGGCTCGACCCGGCCCTCAGCGCCCACCGGCAACCAGGAAGCGGCCCCCACTGCGCTTCCGTTCCCAACAGAGTCCGGGTGGCTCCGTGAGCGCCGCCGTTTGGTTCCGTCGGACGCAAGTTTCCACCACCTTGGATTCCGCCTTCTTCAGGTTCCGGCCCCCGACGTTCTGCCTGCCTCAGGGTCCCGCCGCCCAGGTGGCGGCCAGTCCGAGGAGGGCGGGGCTGTGCTTTGGGAGCGGCGGGGCTGCTTTCCATTGGGTCTGTTTTCTTCAAGATGGGACTGCGTAGACCTCTGTACCCTGCCGGAAATCATGAAAAGCAAGAGCTGAAAGTCCCAATTAGCCTTCCTGACTTTGATCTGTTAGCTCAGGACAACGACCAAATGCCAGGCACTGTCGTAGGCATCAGGCGTGTAGCGAAGAAGAAACACGGCCTCCGCTCTCGAGAAGTTTATAGAACAAATACAGAAATATGCCTGGATGAAATGGATAGAATGAATGAGATGAATGGCTCTGATATTAACAATTGCTAAATATGGAGATCACTCCACATATGGTCTTGAAAATACTTGAAAAAATACATCACTCCTGAGGCCAGCTGTCAGTTTGCCTGCTTGTCAGGGCAGCTGTCATTTTGCAGTTTCTCCTCCGTTGCTCTCCTTCAAATCAGACTCTACCTCTCCCTCCTCTGTGCTCAGCACAATCATCTATACTGTTGATCAATAAGAGTGTGTAAAGCAACTAAAGCATTTATTTGGGGGTGTAGGGATTATAATCCATGGGGCACAGAGTCCTCTGAAATCAAAAGTATGCTCTGAATTGCCAGGGAGCAGAAGCTCAGTCTTAAAAAGGCAAAAACCGCAAGGTTACATACTTGTTTGGAAAGAATTAAGATGGGTGCTGGCAGAATTTACAGTGACCATCTGATATATGTTTAGCTAGTTAGCAAACAGGTGTTACATTATCTTTATTTCGGTTCAAAATAGAAGGATGTATTCCAGGAGGTGGTGGGGTTGGAATTGACAAAATTCAGAAGTTCCTGGTGTTCCGAGGATTGAAACAGGAGAGGGGCAGAGGTCCTACTACTTCTGCGTCCTCTCCACTCTGTTTAGAGTGACTGTCTTAACAATCCTTACTTCGTTTTCACTCTTTTCACAATACCCTTTACTATAACACTTGGCATGACTTCTCTCCAGCAATAATTTTGGCAGATGTCTGTTTCTTCTCCAATGTGTTCAACAACAGGGACAAAATAATTGGTAATTTTGTCATTTCAGGTTTTTGTGTCCACCTGCTCACTCTGAGAAACCAGTTTTCTCAAAGATCACCTCCAATACCATCTTAATTGTTAAAGCCAATGAACGCATTTTTGTCTCTTAGTTGTTCTCTGGCAACTGTTGCTGCTTCCCTTTCCCTTCTTGCCCCACATCCTTCCCTACTGATGCTTTTGGGGTAACCAGAGATGCCAATAACCACAGGTCTAAATTTATCACTCCCTTATTAAAAATCTTTGATGCTTCCTGTAACAGAGATTACTAACTCGCCCCCAAATTCATTTTCCCCTTCTTTTATAGGAACAGAAGCACAATTTGTATCTGAGCACATTGTCATTCCATGAAATGAATACATATCCCAGCTTCTCTTACAACTAGATCAAGCCACAATACTTAATTCTGGCCAATGTGATGTAAGTGGAAATATTGTATAGTGACTTCTGAGAAATCACTCTTCTGTGCTGTACTGTGTTATTTCAATATTCATATCCCACATGATTTTTAATTGCATATATGTCTGTCTAGCAGGGGAGACTAACAAATTTTTAGGCAACTGTAATATAGGAGAAAAAATACTAAACTTAGAACTCCTTTCAGAAAGGAACCAAATCCCAATCTTTCTTTGTCCCCAATGCCAACCACTCTTCCTGGCATGCAGTTGGTCCTCAATAAATGACTAATGGAGCAGGAGTTTTAAATGACCATAAGCATAAGGTCAATCAGGGCTTGAGGTGACAATGAGGAGTCAGTGATGGCACTCACAGATGGAGAAGAGCAGCAAGTAACCCTCTTGGAGGAAACGGGATTAATTAGTTTAAATCTGTAAGCTACCTTGAGGACATGAATGTTGGCTATTCAGGGCAAGGATGGATGACCAGCTGGGACTGGGACAAGAATATGTCTCCCATGGTACGAGAGTGTGAATTAAATATGTTAATGGATTTTTATGGCCTTCTCTGAAGCATCTGTCTTGGCCAGTGTGGAGACAGAGTATTGGACATGCTGGACTATTGATTTCTTTAATAGGACAGAACCTATGCTCCTCTTCCATGCCTGAAAAACTACCGTTTCACCTCACGCACACACTAGAAGCCATCAACTCCAAAGAGTGGTAATGGGGGCCCAGAGCATCCGTCCTCTGCTATATCACTTGCATCCCTAAACTAGAACAACATTGTTTTTTTTTCTCTGTCTTTTAAAGTTGAAGATAAGAGTACAGATGACCCTTGAAGAACATGAGTTTGGACTCCACTTATATGCGGATGTTTTTCAGTAAATACACAACTGTAAATGCATTTTCTCTTCCTTGTGTTTTTCTTAATAATGTTTTCTTTTCTCTAGCTTACTTTATTGTAAGACTACAGTACGTAACACATATAATATACAAAATATGTGTCAATCGACTGTTTATGTTATTGGTAACGCTTTCAGTCAACAGTGGGCTAGTAGTAGTGAAGTTTTTGGGGTTCCAAAATTTATACGCAGACTTTCAACTGCGTGGAGGGTCAGCACTCCAAGCCCCTCATTGTTCAAGGGTCGAGTGTATAATGGTGATATTTCTTTTTTTAAAAAAAGATTTTATTTATTTGAGAGAGAGAGAGAGCATGAGTGGGGGTGTGGGGAGGCAGAGGGAGAAGGATAAGCAGACTCCCCACTGAGTGGGGAGCCCAACATGGGGCTCGATTCCAGGACCCTGGGATCATGATCTGAGCTGAAGGCAAACGCTTAACCTACTGAGCCACCGGTGCCCCAGTGGTGATATTTCTGATTGCTGTGCCACTCAGGGATGAAGATGGAAATAATAGGTAACTGAACAAATCACTTACTTCATAAACTTTCCAAGGTCACATCAGAAAGAGCACTGGTAAATAGATTTGAACATGGATGGGGATGTTGAAGACGAAGATGCTGAAGTCAGTACCTTGCTGCTGAGCACTCATGAAGTGTCAGGTACTATGATCTACGCTTCACCTGTATCATCATCTCACTTAATCTACTCAAATTCACAAGACCATGACCACAAGTGTCCCATAGATGACAAAAATTAAGACTCACAAAGTTGTCTGAAGGTATACAGCCAACAGAAGGCAGAGCCAGCATTGGAACTCGGGTGAGTCTGATTCCAAAACTCATGCTGTTAACTACTGGCCACACCATGCTGCCCTCCATGCCACAACCCACTCCACAGCCCAGTGAATTCCAGCTGCCTGGAAGCATGGGATTAAGCAACAACAACACAGATTTATAGAGATAGGATTCATAAACCCTACTGTTCATCTACCAAACATGCACAACTTGGTCATGTTCACAGTTTTGCAACCATTACCTCCATCAGTTTTCGAAGTTTTCATCGCTTCATAAGGAAACCTTGTCCCCATTAATAGTCACTCCCCATTTCCCCCCAACCATCCCCCCCAACCATCCCTGGCCCCTTCCCCATCCCTAGACAACCGCTGATCTCCTATTTCCATAAACATATCTCTTCTAGACATTTCATATCAATGGAATCATATCCCATGTGGCCCTTTATACCTGGCTTCTTCCTCTTAGCCTCATGTTTTCAAGATTTGTTTGTATCGAAGCGTGCATCAGTACTTTATTCCTTTTCTTTACTGAGTAACATTTCATAGTTTTTATACCACCTTTTATTTATCCATTCACCCATCGATGAACATTTGTGTTGTTTCTACTTTCCAGCTGTTACAAACAATGCTGCTATGAACATTCCTGTACACTTTTTTGTGCGTGTGAACATGTCTTTTTCATTTCTCTTGGGTATATACTGAGGAATGGAATTGCTGACTCATATGGTAACTCTATGCTTAACTTTTGAGGAACTGCATGACTGTTTTCCAAAGAGGAAACATTCTCATCAGCAGTATAAAAATTCCCACTTCTCCACATCCCAGCAGTACTCATCGCTGTCTTTTTTTTTTTTAATTATAGTCATTGTAGTGTGGGTGAAGTGGTTTTGATTTGTATTTCCCTGATGGCTAATGATGTTGAGTATCTTTTTATGTGCTCATTGGCCGTTTATATATCTTCTTTGGAGAAATGTCTATTCAGATTCTTTGCTCATTTTCAAGTTTGGTTGTCCTTTTACTACTGAGTTACAAAAGTTCTTTATATACTCTAGATACATAGTCTCTAATTAGACTTGAAAAACTTTCTCTCATTCTGGAGGTGACAACATAGACTTTGATCCACTTGGCTGAGCAAATATTGCCAATAAGTTTAAGGACTGCAGTCAAGATCTTATTTCCAAAACTAAGAAAGATAGGGGTGACCTGCTTCTGGCCTAATTGTGGAAAAGGGAGGGAACATAATTCTGCTGCTAAAGCATTGTGTATAAGAACAGGGTACCCCCCCCCAGGAATAATGAAATTGATCGAAGAGAAAATCTGTGGATCGTTTATTATTTCCTTCATTTTATTTTTATATTTTACTATTTATGCAGCTTTAATTTGTGTTTTTGTTTTAATTTATTTCACTTGAAATGGCAGGATAATGCACAACTTCAGGCACACCGTTGGTAGTCCTGCTCAATTTCTCACCTTCACACTTGTCCAAATGTGGTCTAGCTCTTCTGTGTGCACGAGTCCGTGGAAACCATGCACTGTATGCAATCCTTTACAGGTCTTTTTAATGCCCTTCTGTTGCTAATACCAAGTCTCATTTGTTGAGGATTTAATCATGTGTTAGGCAGTGAGATAAGGACTTTCCATGTTAGCTAAGCTTTTTAATCCTTGCTCTGGATTTTCTTCTCCTGGCCCTCCTCTCCTGGGGGAGTCATGGACGGTTATCATCAGTAAAAGAAGGTCATTTGTTGTAAAATGGACAGATTACTTGACCTCCATAAACCTCCTTTTTTTCTTCTATTATTTAAAGGGAGGGGAGCAATTATCCTTGGATGATTAAGAGCTTTACATTAGACAATATATTTTAAAAAGCGTAACATAGCACTTAGATTCCTAAGCACCTTTTCATTTACGGACAGAGCTGGGGAATAAATCTAGACATCCTGTTTTCATGGACAGCACTGGCCTGTCTAAGCTATAAGACCTTGAAAGTGAAGAAAGATCTTCCTCTTTAAGGGGCAGCCTGCAAGAGAAGTAGTAATATGGACTTGGGTTAAAGTGGAATCGAATTTGCTATCAGTCATCAGGATACCAAAACCACAGTGGCCAGCTTTAAAACGAAGGCTTAAGGGGTCACCAACAGTGAACATAACAGGCAGTGTTCGGAAATCACAGTTCTGGACAGAGCATGCTGAAGTGGGCCTGGAGGGGCCAAATCAGCACTTTCTAAAAGGTGAGGCTGTCCTCCCATAGCCAAAGACATGGGCTGTTAGAGCTGTCAGGCAAGCCCCGACCCATGCTCTGCGAGGAGCCATGCGCAGGGACGGCTGTCCTGAGAACCACATCCTACCACTATAGCAGATGCTGCTTGGGGCTCACCTCGAGTGGCCGCAGGGATTGGCTTTTAAAGGAGGGGGGCTATAGCCTGAGTGTCTTTCAGGATGATGTTACCTCATCATGTCTCTTCCAGGCCTGGGTCCTTTGAACCTCCCTTCTCAGGCTGTGTCCTCACTCAAAACTTCTCTGGATGTTGGTTGCTCAGCTCCCCACCAACTGTGGCATCAATACGTGGCAAGACATTTCCTTCCTTAATACATTTGTCTTTTAAACTGATCAGTCCTCTATTATTTAAACAGAAGCTCTTGAATTCCAAAGCAAACCTGTTTCGTTAGTGGTGGGTATCACCAACTCCATGTTCTCGATGAAGGAACTTAACCTCAGACAGGTTAAGTGACTTGCCCGAGATCTCATTTCTAGCCGGTGGCATAGGTGAAACTCCACCACGTTTTCTCACCCCAAAGCCGGGGCTTTGTCCAGGATACAGAGCTGCTCCACCCAAGATATAGGAGTAGTTGTGAAACTCTCCTAGGGGATGAGAGCTTGGGATGAGAAGGGGGCTGGGAGTGCACACTTAAGCACAGTCAAAACATTTTAAAGGAAACCCACCCAGTTACGTGGGCAAAGTCAGAAGGGGAGTGGGTGACTGGCCACATGGGAGGGAGTACTGGGCTGACAGCCTCGACTTGGCATCTGTTCGTCCTTCCTCGGATTTTTCCTTGAACACCTTCTGCCCACCCCTTATTTCTTGTGAATGGTCACCAGCCTGATTTATCATTTGGCTACTGTCATTACTGATGGCCTTTCATGTCTACATGCCGCAAGTACTTATGACAGTACGATGGATTAGTTGCTGTACCTTGTGACATGGTAATAGAGGTTTATTAGACAAAGGATGTTCTCGGAGAAAAGCAGTCATGGTGAAATGCATTTCTGCCAAGTAGGTCGTGTGAGGGACGTGGTTCGCTTACACCCGTGGCACAGGAGGGGCAGTTGGGTGTTGCTTGAAATGGGGAAGGCTTTGCAGTTAGACAGACACGAGCTCTGTGACTTTGGGTGATTTTAGGGGATAAAAATACCACATGTAAGATTCTCCAATGTAATGGCTGTTCTGGTTACTAAGGATGAGGACCCAGGTCGCCCTTTGCCTCTTAGTAGCTCACCCTGGCCCTTGATCTCTTTCCAGCCGGTCTATGAAATTGACCTGCCAGCATCTCTCATTCCTGGGGCCACTTAGATTCTGTCAGTGCATGTTTATCCAGTTATTGGCTGTTGTTAAAGGAAGACTAAACCAGAGGACTTTCTTATTTGATTTCTTCATCAGAATTTTATTAGCCCAAGTAAACAGTGCTTTAACAATGTGTTCACAGAATAGCATTTCATAAATTAGATTAACCTAACAAGATTGTTTCTGGTACACAATCATGATTTCTGGGGGGAAAAAATGATTCCATTGATTTCTTGCTCTTACCGAGCTTGGACTTTGGTGGGAATAGACTGTCAGCCGCCCTAACAGGTTTGCGGACTCTATCATGCTGTCTGGTCTTTCACAGGATCCACTAATTGTTGCAATTAAAAATAAATGCCGGTTTGTCTCTGTTAACTTTGAATCTCTGGGTGTTACACTTGCGTTTCTGCTCACAGTAGATGACTGACTGACTTGTAATTCAGATCTGCCCTGCAATGAGACTTGGGTGTGGACGGACTGAATCAGGTGGCTCAGATGACGGCAAAAACCAAAGTGGGCTCCTACCACCCTGACCTAGACTGAAAGTGTTTATTCAGAGCTATCTTGTTTCACTCTTTTGAAATAGGAAGAACAATAGAATCTTTAGAAATGTATCTGTAATCTTCACTTGCTAATGTATCTATTATCATATTTACATGTTTTCTCCCAGTTGTTCAAATGAAGATGTATTTTACATAGCTGCCTAATACACCTACATCTTGTCCCTCTTTTTCTTTGAACATTCTGTCCAAATTATATTTATAATATTTATTAGTCACCATAATTATCATTTGAATGACTCCACAATATTTGGTAGCGTGGGCTTATTTAGCTATTCCGCTATTGCCTGATATTTGTTTCCAATTTTTTAAATAACGAAGATAAAGCCGCAGTAAACATCTTTATGCCTATAGTTGGTTTTCATTCTATTAGGTTATTTCCCTAAAATAATTCATAGGAGCGAGTATAACTATCTTTGTTTTACTAAACATTTCTAAATCCCAAAATAAATAAGTGCTTAATGTAGAAAATATGGGAGTTTTGGAAAAGCCTAAATAAAAAAAAATCAATCATATGATCACTGGTCAGATTGGCTTCTATTAAGTGACTCTGTCTTCCTTTCAAAATGCATACATGTTTTATTTTTTGTAAAATTGAGGTCATACCATAAGCACTATTTTTACTCTCCTCTTTCCCACTCAATAATCAGATGTAATCATTTGTAAATAGATTCCACTTAGTAACGAGACACTGTCATTTATTTGTATTTTCCTAATTTAATCAGCCCTTTATTTGTGAAAAATGTTGAAATACAGGAATTTAATGTTTTTTAATGGAAAAAACCAGTCATTGCTTGACTGCCCCACTGCCGTTTGACAACGCAGTGTTCTGAGCGTATCTGACTCCAGGCCAGGTGTCAGTCACAGAAGCTAATGAAAAAGAGCCATTTTTGAAGTCCTCAGGTGATGGTCCAGGTAGCAGGCGTAGGAGGTGCCATTGCTCCTCCCCTTTCACCCTGCTCCCCTCACTGGCCTGCTCCAGTTCCCATGGGGGCATTGGTGTAGCAGGAGCTGTATCCCAGGATCTTAGGCCACTGTCTCCATGGAGCGTGCAGGGATCCTGGGCCTCATAGCTTCACCTCACCTGTGAGTCATTTAGCCCCACACCTGGGAGGCTGGTTCAGGTGGCCAGACTGCCACCAGACCCACGCATCTGCCTCAAGACACACCTAGCTGGGTGGCTTCCAAACAAGGTGATTAATGACAAGTTGGCTCCTACCTCTGAAAGATGCTCTCTTGAGGGTGAAGTTAATGCCCAGGGGTTTCCAGCCAAATTAACTGGCGAAGTCAGACCTGACTTTGCTATATGTCAAGTTCCTCACATCTGTCTCATTTGCATGAAGGGTTTCAACAGAAAGTGGAGAAGGAAAATGGTCATTAATCTTCTCATGGCAGAATGTAGTGGTTATAAAAGTTAATTCTCTGTCGGATCAGGTTTACATTTCACTTAAGATATTTGAAAAGGGAGAGCCACTAAGATTCTTACATAATTGTGGAAAGGGGCATTCTATAAAACCTGATGAGCCAAATACTGCTATTTATTGAGAAGCAGTATAGTAAATGGAAATTTGTGCTTCTGATTATATATGTGTTACATATATATGTATATGTATAAAATCACAAATATGAAAATATATATATAAAATGTTTTAGTTCCTACCATAACTTGCCATCTGGCAAATGGCAGCAATATTAAAATATTCTCATTTTAAGTCTTGCCTTTCCTGGCTGAGCGCTCTCTGGGGGCCCTGGAAGTGGGGGATGTGAGTTACTGCCGAGAGCCCAAACACAAAGGGTGAATAGAGCGGCCATTATGGAAGACGTTTATGGTGTCTATGATTGAGGAATCCACTGCTTCTCTGCTTTATTTAGCCCATAAGAACAGTCTTTACATGGTAATATGTTCATGTCGGCGTTATATTGGTATTACAGAATTTGCATTAGAGCTCATTAATCTACAACAGGAGATAGTAGGTGCTTTCATATGTACTTTAACGATTCGAGGAAGTGATAATAACACAACATCAATTTTTAAACTGGGGAAATTCTCCATCCCTGAACAGTACCTATTCTTCTAAAACAATGTTTCAGATACCGTAAAAATTTCCTTTATGCTCTGCAAATTGCATTCTCAATGCCTTCCTGGATCAAATCTGTCCCCCTGGGCAACGGTACCCTCCCCTGACTACTGCCCTTCTCCTCCCACCCTACCTCGTCCATTCTCATTCAATGTCACACATGTTCACAGAGCACCTGTTAGGGCTGGTGTTGTGGGTCCAGCTGGAGGCCATCCACTCATCCGTGACTGCTGGGGACACAGCAGTGAGGCAGGCTTCGTGGACCTCACTGTCAACCAGGATAATACCTCTTTTCTCCCACTGCCGGGACTTTGCTTATGCTGTTTCTTCTGTCTTGGACACCCTGTGGTCTTTATTGACTAGCTTTTCCTCCTCCCTTAAAAATCAGATCTGGTATCTTCTCTGGGAAGTCTTTCTAGAATCTCCAGCTTCAAGCCTTAATGACACTATATTTATGCTGTCATATTTTTTATTTTAAAAAAGGGTCTATTGCTAGACAGTGAAAAACAGCACGTATCTACCACGACCTGTTCCTCTGGGTGCCTGTGCACACTTCTTCTCTACTTACACTTATAAATAATGGCTCCTGGCAAGCAGGTCCACTCCCTCTTACAGCTCAAAATGCAACAGTGCGCGCTGAGAAGAAGGGTCCATCCAAATCCTGCCAGTTTCTGGACTGAATCATATGAAACCGCCATTCTTCTTGATCAAAAAATGAATATGATCATTTTCATATGGTTCAAACTGACATTATGCTCAGCTCCCATTTCTCCAAACTAGCAGAACCCTGGGTTGTAGATGAGACAATGGCTCCTAAGACTGATATCTAACAAGGACACTTCTCTCATTAAGAAGGAAGTTCCCTGAACAGGAGTGATGTTGTGTGGGCTACCATGATACATCCAGTAAGTCGTGGAGGTTGGTTCCAGCAGAAGCTTGGTGGGCAGGAAGAGCAAATCCAGATTCAGAAGGAGGCCTATTCTGGTGAGGGAGAAGCTCTGCTCTTCCATGATGGAATGGGTCTGCTGTCGTTATTCTACGCCAGCTTATTTTACGCTATTGAGTTTTAAGGGTTGGTTGCTGCTGCTCTCAGATTATGCAGGCAGCAATAGCAGTGTAAGGATCTCCTCCAGAGAGAGGAAGTTCACATTGTTGAGCCCATCAGAGCCTCTGCTTCATGAGCAGGCTCTGGGCTGGCTGAGGAAGGAAGTCAGCTGACGTCCTTAAGGCCTTTTCCCCACTATCCTCTCCTACCACCGAGAGCCTCTATCCCAGAGGGTAACTTGATAACTCTCCTGAGGCACAAATACTCTCATATTCTGGGTCCAGTCATAGAGGTCTACCCATAGATCTCTCCCCAATCGTCTTATGACACCATCTCAATATTCATTAACTGAGTGAAGGAACTACATTTTCTCCCATATGCTAGCAAGGCAGCCTTCGACTCAGAACAAGAGGAGCCCCAGGTGATGCCAGAATTGAACTTGTATTAACCATCACATGCTGTGGCCTCCTTCCCTCATTTGTCTGCCTAATTCTATCAGTCCTCCTGCATTTACCTAAAGACACATTTCTCCAGGAAACCTCTGTTGATGTTTGTTGCAGGTTGGGTTTTCCTAAAGCAGATGCTGAGACGGAGTTTGGCCTGCCACAGGTGTACCAG
The DNA here is from genome assembly GCF_024610735.1 of Ursus americanus. NCBI lineage: Eukaryota > Metazoa > Chordata > Mammalia > Carnivora > Ursidae > Ursus > Ursus americanus. Next base: position 10,688,830 of record NC_142132.1, read on the forward strand.
AGATCAACAGCGGGGTCAAGGGGCGAGCAGAAGCAGGATGAGGCAGAGGGAGGAGTTGAATTGTGCTGGACACCCAACAGTGACCTCAGCTCTAGGCCCGTAGGTTGCCCGACATCTCAGACCCCTGCCAGGGCTGGACACAGATGTTTAAGAAGTAGCTGGACTCTAAGAAAGGACAGTTTCTTCCCAGAAGGATGAGAGCTGGGCTGTCCCCAGGTTCAGAGGTTCCTTATAACAAAACACAAAAGCAAATTGCAGAGCCTGGGGCTTAGGAAGAAGAGGAAGCACGCAGAGTTTTTATTGAATTGTAGTCACGGGTGGGGCCCTATGCTAGAGGGTTTTTTGTTTTAGATTTTTATTTATTTGTTTGAGAGAAAAAATATGAGCAGGGTGGGGAGGAGGAGAGGGAGAAGCAGATTCCCTGCTGAGCAGGGAACCTAATGTGGGGCTCGATCCCAGGACCTTGAGATCATGACCTGAGGCGACAGTTAACCAACTGAGCCACCCAGGTGCCCCAGTGCTAGGGTTTTATAAGCATGATCCCTAGTTCTTTCTGGAAGAGAGCCTTCCTTACCAAAGAGATGCCTATGATCTTTACCCTTACACCTCAACCAAACCTGCAAGCAGCACACACACAAAGCTGTTCAAATATTTATCATTCAATTATTTCTTTACCAATCTTCACATAACCCAGAACAACTTGGAATATGAGATACTCAACAGAGGTGAGGTGGAGGGTATCGGCCAAGTTTGCTCTTGGTTCAAGTCTTCCAAGCATGATGAATCCAAGATAGAATTGTTCCACCAGTCTGGTTTGGGGAGACTGCTGACTCCTTCATGCTCATTTACAGTACACAGTAAGCACAGCCCTCAAAATCCAGGTCAGCTTTCAGAAGATTCGACACAATCGAACCCCCTCTCTACCTGCATTTACATCAACTCTCTGTCCCTCAGAGATAACTTCCCAGTATCTTTTAGGTAAAGACTATGCCTAGTAAACCACTCTGGCCCCTTATAATGCTGACCAACAAGGCATGGGCATATGACATATCCGAACACTTCCACTGTTAGGTAGGAGAAGGAGTGGAAAGGGGTGGGGAAGGGGAGAGGGAGAGAGAATATGAAATGTATAAGGTTTAACGCAATTTGCTTTATACTTTGCTGTTGGCAGGATTATGGTGGAGTGGTTAAGAATGTGGGTTTTGAAGCCTGGCAGACCAGGCTTAACCACTCTGCTCTACCAAATCTCATCACCTTTTTGAACCTCACGTGATTAATTTGTAATATGAGAAAAGTATCTATTTAAACAGTGTTGTTGTAGGGATTGGATGTGTTTCTTTTTTTTTTAATAATTTTTTTTTTAGATTTTATTTATTTATTTGACAGAGATAGAGACAGCCAGTGAGAGAGGGAACACAAGCAGGGGGAGTGGGAGAGGAAGAAGCAGGCTCATAGTGGAGGAGCCTGAAGTGGGGCTCGATCCCAGAACGCCGGGATCACGCCCTGAGCCGAAGGCAGACGCTTAACCGCTGTGCCCCCCAGGCGCCCCTGGCTGTGTTTCTGATAGTGCCTGGTGCACAGTGAGCCTTAAGAAAGTGAAAATGAGCCCTCTGATCATCAGAACATAAACAGGGTTTTCCATGGGCAGGGAAAAGCCACGCAGACAATGCTTCTACGTGAGGCCGTCCTGGGCAGCAGAAGTGACTAGGGATCCCTTCCAGGAGATTACTGCTTTTTATCAGTGCCATCCACCCCTCCCCTGCCTTCATTCCTCAGCATCCTGAACAGAGCTTGCTGAGACACCGGATCTGTGAACTGCCCTACTTCTTGACAACACCCAATCCAGAACTAGACCCTGCTTCCTTGAGCCCTCCTTAGAATGATCCAGCACAAACATATCCTGCAAGATCCTTTGCAACTCCCTCCTACCAAGACTCCCCACTGTTCCTCTGGAGAATGTTCCCCTTGATGCAGATGGGGGAACCTATTTTGAGTTCCTGGTGTGCTCTTATCCACAGACTTTGACAACATAAAAGACACACTTGCTATGAAATTCTCCTCCCCTGAAGGGCCTCCCAGCCCCTAGCACCCAGCACCCAGCACCCAGAAGATGAACACTTCACATTCCTCTCCCTTACCTGCCACTTTCCCTCCATAGTTCTTATCACTACTGACACCACATTACATGTTCATCTTTTTATTATTCAGTTGTAAGGGAATCTATCTCTTATTTCCTTCAAAGACTAGATCAGTGATAGGCACAGTATATAGGTGCTCAATACATTTTGTGGAATGATGAATGAATGAATGAATGAATGCATGACATTGTAAGCTCCTTGAGAACAGAAACCTGCCATATACATATTTGTATCTTCAGTCTTCAGTGGGCACCCATGATTTGTTGAATTCATTATGAGTACCTTTATAAAAATGTATTTCTTTTTTTTAAGATTTTATTTATTTATTTATTTATTTATTTATTTATTTATTTATTTGTTTGTTTGAGAGAGAGAGAGAGGGAGCGCACAAGTGAGCAAACAGGGGGAGGGGCAGAGGAGGAGGGAGAGAGACAAGCAGGCTCCATGCTGAATGCAGAGCCCAACACGGGACCCGATCTCACAACCCTGAGATCATAATCTGAGCCAAAACCAAGAGTTGGATGCTTAACCACCTGAGCCATCCAGATGCCCCAATATAAACATATATTTTTTAATTGCTCTGTGCTTCAATTTTCTCATCTGTAAAATGGGGGTCAGCTTCCTCGTAAGATTGTTGTGAAGACCAAATGAGTTAATACATGCTTAGAACATCTGGCCCATGGTAAGCTCTATAAAAGTGTTAGCTGTTATAATTACTATAGCCATATGTATTGTACATATTAATTATAATATAATATCATTTCAATATTATTAAAATGACATGTTAATTTATGTTACTCTCATGGGATGTACCTAAAATTGATCTATTCTGCCTTATGCTTTTGACACATAGATACAAGCACACAGCTACAGACAGCCTGGTTCGGCTCCAGGAGACAGGAGGACCTGCGTTGTTCCCAGTACCCCTCCCCCTCAAAGCCTAGCTTGGGATTCCCTCTGTGTGGTCCTTGTTAATGAGGAAGATTCCACAAAGAATGCTATTGAGTAACCAGCATCCTCTTCAGATTTTCTTTTTTAGTTCATTCCTTCTGGAGATAAAAGAGTCAAGCTGGTGTGTCAAGACCTCTGGGCCCAGAGGATAAGCAGGGATAATACCACGGCCTGAGGTTAGCATGACAGGCTATTGGTAGAAGGGCTCAGGGTGAGGGGCAGTGCTATGGTCTGTTTGTGTGTGTGCACGTATCCCTCATTCATATGTTGAAAACCTAACATCCAATGTGATGGTATTAGTAGGTGGGTCCTTTGGAAGGTGGTTTGGTCATGAAGGTGGAGCCTTCCTCAGTGGGATGGTGCCCTTATAAAAAAGACCTCAGAGAGCTAGTCACCCCTTCTGCCATGTTGAACACATAGCAAGACATCTACAACTCAGAAGGCCCTCACCTCACCAAGATGGCGCCCTGACCTCAGAGTCCCACCTATAGAATTGGAGGAATACATTTTGTTGTTTATAAGCCACCTGGTCTCTGGCATTTCGTTATAGCTGTGTGAACAGGCAGGAAGTACAAGGGGGGGGGCAGTCCACACAGTGAGCGTGAGCATAGGCTTCCTTAGTCACTGACCAGCTGCTTGACCTTGGGCCTGTCTGCGCCTCTGTTTCCTCATCTGTAAAACTGGAATCATGGTAGTGCCCAAATAATAGGGCCATTATGAGGATTAGAGGGGATAGTGTATGTAAAGGGTGTAGGATAGTGTCTGGCACGTTGTAAGCTTTCACTAAGTGTGGTTTTCCCACTGCTCAAAGACCGTGGAGACTGGCTGAGGAAACAAGACGAACTTCAGTGGTCTTCAAAAGGTGATTTTTAAAAAAACTATATACATGAATCCTAAACAATGGACTGGAATTATACTCATCAAATTCATAGTAGTCCTTGGTCTGGGAAGAAGGAATGGGAAAGGAAGCCTCTGTGTTATCCATCATCATATATTTTTTTGATTAAAGGAAAAGATTTGAACTAATATTTAGAAAGTTCTAGATGCTGGTATCTGAATATTGTATTATTCTCCATGCTTTCTGATACCTGTATAAAAATATCTTTAGAAATAATTAGAGAGAGACAGGACAAGCTTCCCCTTGTGTCTTCCATGGGTACTATTCCATTCATCAGGGCCCTACCTCCATGACCTAAACACTTCCCGAAGGTCCTACCTCCTAACACCACCACACCGGCGCTTAGGAATTCAACATGTGAATTTTGGCAGGACACAAACATTCCATCCACAACAGATACAGGGGTAGGCCTTGAAGAATTGAATAAGAAAGGGTATTTGTATTGAAACTGCAACCTAGAAAGGAAAGTGGGTTATTCAAACTTTCAGCTGGTTAACAGTAGCTAAACACATGACTGCCTAGCCATGTATTTGTCCTGTATCTTTTCTAATAGTGCTCAGATTTGATTCAGCTACCTACCCCTTCCCAAATAATCTACGTAACTCAGGAGAAGCTGACTTTACCACCCATGGCTCTAGGCAAGTGCCTGATCGGTCCAAGTGAAGTCGCTTCCTTTTTACCAGGAGGTAATTTGGAATGGGCATGTGATATGCTTCTGGTTAATGAAGTATGCTAAATTTTTTGCCAGAAATTTTCAATAACATTCTTCCCTGCTCTTCTGAAAGGCTTCCAGAAGCAGCTCTCCCTTTGTGCTGTTGGCTATGAACAAGGGAGAGCACACAGCCTGGCTGCTGCCAGAAGCCACCTGCTGATGAAAAGGAAAACCAGCTTTAGGATGTAGTTGACATTGAACCACAGAGCAGAATCACAGAGACAGCCTGGGTCTCAATTACATCGTGATCCCCGTTACATCACCTCACCCAAAGCGCACCCTGTCTTTGGACTTCCTCTTATGTAAACAATGGATTTCTAGTTTAATCCAGTTTGAGTTGATTTTCTGTTACTGCTACCTAGAGCACTGAAGTTGACATGTTTTGACATTGGAAAGAATACACACTTCAAAAGTGAAACCATAGCGTAAACTACTGGTACGAGCAGCGTCTGAAGGTATGCTTTGAAAAGAGCGAATGAGCAGTCCACACTCCCTGCTAGATGGCATCGAATGCAGAGGGCACCCCGCGTGCCATCAGGAAGCACCAGGCTCCCGTGAAGGCAGTGTATGTTTCTGTAGTATGTGCTTCTGAGTTTGGCAGACCCTATTTTACCCTTGTTACAGCCACTCAGCCATACTCTGGACACTTAGCTTTGAGCTGCACCATTGATTTTTTTAAGACCTCACTCTGTTTCTTCTTCTGTTTTTTTTCTTTCTCCACTGCTGTCACAACAGGCAGAGCAGGGCACCCGTCACTTACCTTGAGAAGCACTTTCATTTATATTCACGATTATTTGTGGGGATCCAGCTGAAGGACAGCAATAGAAAAGCTGTTGCCTGGGAAACAAGATTCTTCCTGGCATTTTTTGAGAAGTGTTGGGTCTTTGATGCTTCACAAAACACTCAACTTCATCTAAGAGCTGGAGCACCCAGGGTAACCCTGCCCGGCCATGCTAGAACGCGGGTCTCCAGGGCCCAGAGTCATTGTTGACTTTAACTCTGCCTAAATGTTTTCAAACTGGCTAAAGGAGAAATTCATACTCTCTTCTCAGAAAGTGAGGTCTCCTCTGTAATGAATTCCACTCTTACCGACAGTAACTGAAAGAGGCACAGTCTGAGGAATTCCAGACAGTTCGATCTCTCCACCTGCTGGGCTGGTGGTGACTTGCTCTCTGATTTTTCTTTTCAGACCCTCACAGAGAGGATGTCTTTGTGCCCAGAGATATTAGGATTATGTATCCCTGAGGGACTCCCGGTTTTCCCCTGGGGTAACAACATATTGCAACAGAAGCTGAATTCCAAGGGTAATGTAACGGTAGGTTTAATAAAATACTGAATACCATGACATCCCACCAACAGTGTACAAGGGTTCCAATTTCTCCACATCCTCACCAACATTCGCTGTCTTTTGTGTTTGGATAACAGCCATCCTAACAGGTGCGAGAATGATAGCTCGTTGTGGTTCTGATTTGCATTTCCCTGATGATTAGTGACGTTGAGCATCTTTTCATGTGCTTGTTGGCCGTTCGTAAGTCCCGTTTGGAGGAAGGTCTATTCAAGCTGTCAGCCCAGTTTAAATATTGGGTTATTAGCTTTCCTGTTATTGAGTTGTAGGAGTTCCTCATATATTTTGGGAATTAGCCTCTTACATATATGGCTTACAAATATTTCCTCCCACCCCATAGATGACCTTTTCACTCTGTTGGTTGCTTCATTTGCTGTGCAGGTTTTCAGTCTGATGTGGTCCCAAGTGAGACTATTTTTGCTTTTGTTGCCTACGATTTTGGTGTCATATCCATGAACTCATTGCTAAGACCAATGTCACAAAGATTTTACCCTGTTTTCTTCTAGGAAGTTTATAATTTCAGGCCTTATGTTTAAGTCTTTAATCAATTTCGAACTGATTTTTATATATGGTGTAAGACAAGTGTCCAATTTCATTCTTTGCAAGAGAATATCCAGTTTTCCCAACACCATTTATTAAAAAGACTCCTTTCCCCATTGTGTGTTCTTAGCACCGTTGGCAGAGATCTGTTGATCATATATGCATGGATTTATATCTGGGCTCTCTATTCTGTGCCACTGGTATATATGTCTGTCTTTATGTCAATATCGTACTCTTTAATTTACTGTAGATTTCTAATACACTTTGAAATCAGGAAGTGTGGTACCTCCAGCTTTGTTCCTCTTTCTCAAGATAGATTTGGCTATTCAGGGTCTTTTGTGGTTCCATATGCATTTCAGAATTTCTTTCTATTTCTGAAAAAAATGCCATGGGGATTTTAATAGAGATTGTGCTGAATTGGTGTATCACTTTGAGTGGTATGGACATTTTAACAATATTCTTCTTCTAGCCCGTGAACAGATGTTGTTCCATTTGTTTGTGTCTTTAATTTCTTTCAGCAATGTTTTGTAGTTCGCAATGTACACATCTTTCATCTCCTCAGCTAAATTTATTCCTGAGTGTTATATTCTTTTTGGTGCTATTTTAAATGGAAATGTTTTCCTAATCTCCTTTTCAGGTGGCTCCTTGTTATTGTTCAGAAACAGAACTGATTTTTCTATGTCGTGCTTGTATCCTGCAACTTTACGGAATTCACAGAAGGACCAATAGAGCACGATTCCACTTACATGAGGCATCTAAAATAGTCGAACTCATAGGCGGTCTTTGTCAGCTTCCACAACCGTGACCCGTGGCCAGGGCCAAAGAGTGCGGAAGGTGATGGTTCAACCCATCAGCCTCACCCTCAGCTACTTGCAAAACAGATCTCAGATTCGGGTTTGGCTTTATGAGCAAGTGAACAGGCGGACGCAGGGCTGTATCACTGGTTGTGATGAGTCTGTGAGCCTCATATTGAATGATGCTGAAGAGATTCTTTCTAAAACAAAGTCAAGAAAACAACTGGGTCGGATCATGCTAAAAGGAGATAATATTACCTTCCTCTAAAGTGTCTCCAATTAGAAATAATCAACAAAGTGAGAAATTCTTGAGAAGGGCATGCAGTTTGTTTTTCTAGATGTCCTTTGCTGAGAAAGTAGTTCTAAAACTTTTGTTTGTATTGTTTTGACTATTTTAATGTTATTGCCGGATGATAATGCTGTGGGATTGTTTTTATTTTTTAAAAAATAGTCAAACTCATAGAATCAAAGACTAAAATGGTGATTGCCAGGGACTGGGAGTAGGGGGAAATGGGGAGTTGCCAATCAATGGGCATACACTTTGGTTGTACAAGATGAATTAGTTCAAAAGATCTACCGTACAACGCTGTGCTTACCGTTAACAATGCTGTAGAGATTTTTTAAGAAAATAGATCTCGTGTTAAATGTTCTTACCATAATAAAACAAAATAAAATAAAGACGACTGTGCCATCCCAAATAAACATGAGGAGTGTTTAGGTCAAATAAAAAGGTGCTCCAAGTCAGGATTTTGGGTTGCAAGTGACAAAAAGAGAATTCTCTAACTGAAAGAATCCAAGGAAGGAAATATCCAAACTGTAGGGAGGAGAGCGATGCGGTGGACATCTAGGCTATTGGTATTAGAAAGTCAAGGACTGACTAGACTGGACTCTCCTAGTGTCTTTTCTCCCTGCTTCTCTCTCTGTGTTGGCTCTTTTCTCTCTCATTGCAGCTGTTTTCTGCCAAATGACCGGCAAGCTGGCCATCAGCAGATTTCGAGCTATATTTCATTGCTTCTTATTGCCCTTCCCCAGTTCCAGAACAACTCATGGGGAAGAACACTGATTCACCCACTTGGGTCAGGTGCCTGTAAGAATCACCTCAGGCCCAGGGAAGCCAGGCTGTGTAATAACAAAAAATCCCGTACAGCTGTGTAGATGGGGACACATTTCTGGAAAAAGAAGGCATTCGGTCAAAAATCCCTGAAAGGTTCACCACTCTACAGGGCCTCAGCCACCTCAGAAAATCAGAGTCAGCAAACAGCAGAGTCAGCGAACAACAGAGCAGCAAGTCCCTGGTTACCTGGACTAAATTGTCCAGGTAACCAGGGGTCAGACCGATCAGGAGTCTTCTCAACGTCACAGAGAAAAGTAGAGGAAAGAAAAATTGAGTGTGGTTCTCTTCAAAAGAATCACACTTCTCAGCTTCTCATAAACCCACAGCAAACAGGACTTTGTGGCATATGGTAGTTAGCGCTGTTTAAAGAGAAATTGAGAATTCCCTCCTTCGTCTATGCTGGAAAGGAGGAGAGGGCTGGGGACAATTCTCAGGGGCCAAGCAGCATGCTCAGTGCTTCCTATGGGTCATGTCAGTGAATCCTCAGGGCACACTATGCCTACACATCCCCATTTTACAGGTGAGGAAGCTGAGGATCAGTAAACTAAGGCAACTAGCCTAGGACCTCCTAATGAGTAAGGGATGGGGCTTGCTGGCAGACACCAGGTTAGAGACCCTCTCCGGGGACCCTGTGTGTGAGGTGTGGGAATGGAGGTAACTGACTGAGAAGCTGCCCAGCTCTGATGTGCTGAAAACATACTCCCTTCTGCCATCCCTGGGATAGATTCCTACTTTATCTCTGGATGATATTTACAAATTAGCAGTTATGGCCCCCTGTCCTTCCTACCTGCCCCACCAGGAAAGACAGTGTGCCCGGCCAGAGGATAGACACTCGGGTTCCTCTTTCCTTGCCCAGGTATATGGAAGACACCTTCTGCCCCAGCCCCGGAATCAGCCTGAGAAGTCTCTACCCGAGCCCACCACATTGCTGGGTGGGCCTTGAGGCCAGAAGCACCTACACAAATCATAATTTGGAAAGTTACATGTATTTTTGCTCTTTTAATAATAACCAGGACTATTTTTTTTTAATTTTTAGATGTTTGACTTCCAACCACAAGCACGTCATAACAATAGTGGTGGACTATCCAGGCTGGGCCTTATTGCAATGTCTTCCAAATTATATTAAAATATTTGTTTATTCCCTTAATAGTCCCCGGGTTGCTAATTCCTTTTAACATCACCTCACGCCAAAGCTGACAAAGCTAATGAAATCATCCTCCCCATTTTCCCCTCCTCCAAAGCAATCATATCTTCTAATCGTCTCTCAGAAACTCGTCCTACAAAGTCATTTGAAGTACTTTTGGGGACTGTATTATAAAGACGGATTTGTGCTATGAGTGTGGAATTCAATTTCTATGTTTTCAGCTGGCTGTCCAGGTATCAGAAGGCTTTCCTAGTGTTTAATGGAGCCGTTTGTCTCCAGAAATAAGCACTAATACGATGTGACATTACAGACCCGAAGTCCTGCCTTTTCTCTCTTGCGCGAGCACCCAGGGGGAAAAGAGGCTCTGGTATCAATGAGGATCACAAGTGGCCACTTTTCTAATAGAGATTGTGTGACTCTCCAGGGAACTGCAGGAATGGCTAGACGGCACAGTCTCCTTGTCAAGGCACTTAGATTCCTGATCTAGAACGTTCTCTTCCGTGTGCTTCTGGATTCTGATTGTAGGGATGCTTTAAAACTAAGAATGTCTGGAATTGAGGTTTAGGAGAAAGGCTGGCCAAGATTAGAGCTCTATCCTCCTAATCGCATTGCAATTACTGGGAGCTGTTACTGTTATTACTCAATTTTCTGCAGAAATTTGCAAACAGCTTTATAGTTATCTTAGGCAGAAAAACAAGAGCTGACTGAGTGTTGCTAAAGCTTATGCAAAATGTGCTGATAACTAGAGAATTCTCAGTGTATTGAGGAAGTAAATAACCGAGACTAATTACAGAAGTCTAAGAAGAGATGATGTGGCACATAATAGTAGCGGTAGTTACGCACGACACTGCGCTCGCCGCCATGTTCTGTCTCACTGGTTTCTATCATCTCACTCATTTAGTCCTCACGACCACCTGGGAAAGCAGGTATTCCCACTATTCCCATTTTACGGACAAGGAAACTAAGGCACAGGGACTTCCTTAAGGTCACCAAGTTAGTTACTCAACCTCTGTTGCTTTTGCCCAGTTAATACCCATTCCTGCTTCTGGTAACGACACTCCATTTCTCCTCAGGGACCCCCACCCCACCCATCCCCCACCCTCAAGCCTGCTGTTTGCTTGAGGTTTGCCAACTCCCTCTGCCCCCATCCCCCTGAGTGATTCAGGTCTAGGCCCATCAGTGTATCCCAGACCCCTGGCCGCGATGTCTGGTTCGGGGAGGACCACGGACAGTCAAGTTGAAAATTTCTGTGCAGTATTAAGAAAAGAGAACTTCCCTTTGAGCTCCTCACAGCTGGGAGGCTGTAGGTGTGCAGCTGGAGGAGCCACCAAGTGGAGAAGGTGGGCTGGAGGCAGGAGTCACCCCAGCAAAGCCAAGCCGCAGGTGGAGGGAGATGGGCCTGATGGTCCCTGTGGCCCTACAACCAGCCACTCCCAAGGTCTGCACTGGACTTGTCCCAGTGTTTTGTGTTTGTGTTTGTGTTTTTTTTAAATCCAGGGTTTTGTTTTTAAAAATTTTTGCAAAGGTTGTACAACCATCACCACCAATACGAAAATTTGCGTCATCCCCCAAAGAAACTCATTAGCAGACTCCACATCCCTGCTCCCACCTGCCCTTTGTGGCCGGCATCCAGGCTCCGGTTGACCCAGCTTTAAAACAGAATCACGCTCATTCGTGCCTCAGGTCTTCATCTCCCTGTTTCCATCCCTGCTCTGGGAGAGTGTGGTTTCCAGGAAGATCACTGAAGACATCCATGGAGGACACCACTCACACGTGGGGAAGGGGGACTCTGTTACAGATAAACAAATCAGGAATCAGAGAGTCAACTATGAAAGTGACATCAACAGATGTGGGGTGATGGGGTGGCTGTGCCATGTGACTCTGTTGGTGACTGGGACATTGCTGCCCCCTGTGGTCTCGATAAGATTGTCATGGAATCCCCAAATTCAAAGCCTTTCTCACAAAAAGGGAAATCACACATGGGCTCAGGATCCCCAAACTGCTGGCCCTATTACAAGGCTCCTGCTTCCAGCCATGCTGATTCCAAACCACCTGTGTCAACGCAGAACTTGGCTCCTATTTGACTTTGTTTCCGCTTACACTCCATTTTCACAAAATTTACTGAGAAGCTGGGTGAGGGGAGAGAAGGGAAGGAATATTGTAGCCCTACACACAAGGCCACAGTGAACAGAAAGCGTTCCTGCTCTCACAATGGCCACCCACCTCAGAGACTCCTCAGGTTGTCCCTTCACTCGGGCAGCCCCACTCCACCCACCGATTTCCCTCCCTAGGGACACTCCACTCCTTTCCCTGTCTCTCCCCCGCTCCCTCTGTTCCCAGCATCCCCTGCCTCTCCCCACAGAGCCCGGAGAGTAATTCACCTTCTTGAAGAAAAGCTGACTGACCATTTTGTTGCTCAGACACCTGACCTCAGGGTCCCATGTCCTTCCCTGAGCAGTATATTCCTGTTGTCTCCTAACAGACGCCATTCCCTTCCAAGGACCAGTGCAACATTTAACCGTAGAGCAGGGCCACGTGATGATTTTGGTGGGCCCAACGTGCTTTGCCTTCACGGTCCGCTTCCTCCATAAAAAGTTTTCAAAGTTATACTTATGACTGTGTTGGTATAAAAAAATATATAATTCCAGCTGGGTTATATTTATTTTTTAAAATTCTGATTTTAAGAGAAATTAAAACTTGTTCATGGGTCCCTAAAAGAATCACAGGCCCTGGGTGCCAGTCCTGCGGTTCTTACTGTTGGCCCTGCTGTTAATACATTTTTCATCCTGCTGCATATTCAAGTGAGGTGGGATCTCCCATCAGTGAAGAGAGGGTCCCAATACTAAGACCTCCCTCACAAACTGACTTCTTGGTGTCAGAATACATCCAGGCTGGGGCCGTGGTGGGTCTCCTTCTGCCACCCCTTTTGTGTTTGCTGCAAGAAAACAGTGCAGGGGCTGACTCGCCTGCACTCATGGGGAGACGCCTAGAAAACTCAGTCCAGGCACCCTGGGACCCCAGCAAACTCCTCACTGAGGTCATTGGAGGAAGAAGGACCCAATTCTGGCAGAAGAGGGAAGGGGTGGAAGGGGACATATGAGCTTATTGGGACCTGGCGGGTGTCCTGCTAAGCATTGCTTCATCTAATATTCTATGAGCATCTGAGAGGTGGTCGGACGTAAATATGCGTCGGGCCTTTCCTGTGTCCAGGCACAATGCTCAGCGCTCTAATTAGCTCCTTTAATATTTGTAGTTGCCTGAGAAGTACGTATTATTTTTGTTTCTGTCTTACAGGTGAGGACGCTGGCATTCAGAGAGAGTTAAGTAAAGACTTAGAAGCGCAGTGGGGGGTAGAGGCAAAGCCCAGACTGAGTTGTGGGGAATATCTCAGGACCTGGACTGCCTCATGGCAAGTCACAGTCTGGAGAAGACTTTGACACAAAGGGGCCATCAACTGGAGCTTGGGCCATCATGTCTGACCAAGGGCTGCCACATTTTAGTCTTGGGCTCGTGGGCTATGCAGTGATTACGTCCCCCGTTGGGGGCTTAGGTTAGATTTTGGGACAGATGGGGTTATGCCACAGAGGTCAGGCTATATGATATTTTGAAAACCCCATATGCCATGGGTCTCAACAATCTTTTAATACGATAAGCACGTACCCACTTGATTATCATGTTGGGTCCCAAGGAAGCAGGCTTCCAATAGAACTACAGGACAGCTCCAAATATTTACAGGCAATGTATATTTATTTTTCTTTTAAAGGGTCCATTCCTAAGAAACTTGACTCGCCCTCAGTACTTTCCAACCATAGCGGCCTATTCAAGCATCACATGACTCTGCCCTAGACCTAATCACAGTAACATCATCATTGTTACACGATTGCTGGTGTTTATTGCATGCCTCAAATGCATTCAATGCTTTATATATCATGTCTCTTTTCATCTTCCTAACTGCCTTGAGAGATAGGGATATTTTTTATCCATGTACAGATGAGAAAACAGGCTCACGCAGTTGAGTAACTTACAAGGCTACATAGTTAGGATGTGACAAAGCCACCTTCAAATCCGTCTGGCTCTAAATCTGGAGCTTATGACCCCGGTATATTCTGCCAGACCCTGAAGGTAAGTGTTTCTCATCTCCTGATTCAGGTGCTATTTCAGGGGCCACGACTGTCCCAGGCTGACTCTACTCAGATTTTACACTAAATTTTACTGTAAGAAGTACTACGTTGGCGCTTCCCAAAGAGGGGCAGTCCTACCTCTCAAAGGACATTTGACAATGTCTGGAGATATTTTTGGTTGTCAAAAATGGGGGTGGGGAAGAGGAAGAGGGGCTACCGGCATCTATCGGGTAAAGGCTGGAGATGCTGCTGAACATCTTACAACACACAGAACAGCCCCACAACCAAGAATTATCCAGCCCTGATATCAGTAGTGCTGAGGCTGAGAATCCCTGTGTTACAAAGCTACCCCTGGATTCCAAGTCAAAATAGAAAAATCACACCATTTTCTCCCTCCCAATGCAGTGTGTTATTTGCCAAGGATGCAAAGTACTGTCTTAGTACCAGCCACTGGACGCTGAGTCTGAAACGAATGACTTCCCCAGGGTCCCACTGGGTAGGGTGATCAGATATTTTATGCTACAAACCAGACACTGACTGCAAGAGGAGACAATTACTCCATGACAACAAGCATAAACCTGGATGAACGACCCCTCTGTTGTCGAGTTCGCTGGCAAACATGTGCTCATGGCAGAGGCCAGCGTAGAGGTAAAGATGAAAGGCTGCCATATAAATCTTGGCAATGACTTCAAACCCTTCGAACTTCAAGGTGCATTTTTCCTTCAAGAGCTTATGGACACATTAGATTCCCAAAGGCTGTTCTTGGGTCCCTCTGTCCTCCACACTTGTGACACCTAACTCTATCTGCTGGTATCAGGCAGAGCTGAAAAACCTTTCCTCTACAGCCAGTTTTCTTGCTATTTCTGAGAGGTCATCGAAACTTTGGAAAGTTGAGGATCTCCTGTAGTTCATTTTACCTTGGCAAGCACCCCATGAGCGAGGTCATGTGTTACGGTCATTTTTAAGAGGTGTATAGTGAGATGTGGAAAGGCTGGTGCCTCTGAGGAACAAAGCAAGTTGGGAGATCTGGAGTCCATGTTTCTAGGTCATTTGAGCCCAGTGACTGTGTCTGTCATAAAACAGGAGTCAGATGGTGTCACATTCTAAATACAAGCCAGTGGGGTGGTGGGGGTGCCTGCCTGGCTTGGTTGGGTGGCCAACTCTTGGTTTTAGCTCAGGTCATGATCTCACTGTCCTGGAACCAAGTCTTACATCAGGCTCTTAGCTCAGCACAGGGTCTGCTTCAGGTTTTTCTCCCTCTCCTTCCAGCTCACATACTCTCTCTTTCAAATAAATAAACAGAATCTTTACAGATAAATAAATAAATACCCCCATGGGTATAGCTAGACTTCGAGAAAAAAACCTTAAAAACGTTTTTGCTATGACCTTATCTAACCACCATAATTATTAACAGGGTATCAATAAAGGTATGTCCTGAGCTGAGGAAGAGCCAAGGCGGTCCAAGAATTCTGGGTGTGCTATCTGCACTTCTCCCCCTTTTCTTGCTCTCAAGAGACTGTATCAGAATGTGAGTGAAAGTCATTCCATTATAAGGATAACCTTTGGGGCGCCTGGGTGGCTCAGTCTGTTAAGCGTCTGCCTTCGGCTCAAGGGTCCTGGGATTGAGCCCCGCGTCGGGCTCCCTGCTCAGTGGAGAGCCTGCTTCTCCCTCTCCCTCTGCCTGCCACTCTCCCTGCTTGTACTCTCTCTCTACCAAATAAATAAATAAAATCTTAAAAAAAAATAAGGATAACCTTGGATCCTCTCTTTTTTATTAGAAAAGAGATTTACCTGGAGGCTTTAATTAGTAGCTGTAGCTGCCTGTAGTCTATCTCGCAGTGTGCCCATGACTCACCAGTGTGCCGAGCGCCCTGCGTGAGAGTGGGGCTCCCCTGCACCGTGCCCAGTCTCTGGGGAAATGAACACAAACAGCAAGCGAGACAATAGGACACCGTCACTAGTTTCGTTCTTCAGATGGTTTTTCTTCCCTTCTCTTTCGAACTCAAAATCAAATCCCTGGCTAAAGCTCATGGGTTTTAGGAAGACAACAGGGGGTAATTTGGTAGTAGAGAGTCTGAGGTGTCTGGCTGTGTTTAGACTAATCACAGAAAGATGGGCTGGCAGATAGAACGTACCCATGAAAGGTAAAGAGGCTACGACTAGGGGTGAGGCCTTATGAAAACAAATGGGCTCTCCCCGAAAACAAAAATAACTAATTAAAAAATAAAAAAGAGGTGGGCTCTCCCCCCCCCCCCAGTCTGGAAGACGTGACACTGATAAAGTAAAAAAAATGAGGTATTGAGGTGGGTGTGGAGCTTTGTCACTCATCCCTTTAATTCTACAATTAAAAAAGGGGAATAAGCGTGCAGTGTTTCTTTTTCCTTCACAAAGATGGCTGAAGCTGTAGGTAGAGTGACTTTCTGACAACCAGAAGAGGAAGATGGATGATCCTGGCTCCTTGGAGAGTTGGTAATGGAGTTTTCTCCTTCACCGCTTTCCATTCTTCCTTGCCACAGACCCCGAGTTCTCCCTCTCCGCAGTTGAAATACACTCCCTTCTGTCTGCAGACGGCAAATGTGACAGTGCAGTGAGCAGTGGGCTGTAATCCAGTCTGATGGGCACCCTGGTCTGTGAGGGGAGGCCAGAAATAGCTGGGGCGGAAACGCAAGCCGGGGAGTTGAGGTGGCCTCCTGGAGTGCTAGAGAGGCCCAGGAGGACTCTGGAGGGCTGGCTTGCAAGTCAGTTTTCTTCCTCTTGTCTTCCATGCTCCAGGCTCCTTGGTCTCCTCCCCTCCCCTACAGCCACCACCTCCTCTCCCCGCTCCCCCAGGCTCCCCTCTCCTTGGAACTCAGAGCACAGCTGTAGCACTGCAGGAGTCCTCTACACTGACTTCTGTTTGGGGTTGGTGGGGAGAAGTGTCTCTCTCCACAGGCCCTGCTGGGCAGCTGAGGCAAGGAAGCTGAGAAAAGGAATGGGCCTTGGGATACCCGCCAGTCAGGCTGCAGCTTGCAGAAATTGAAAGCACGTTCTATCACCAGCACAATGAATGTGCAATGGGTATGAATATTACCCTGCATCCGTGCACATATGAAATGTCACAGTGTTTTCATTTTTCTAAATCAACTTCAATCAACTCCGAGCTCCCACCAACCAGATTGGCAGGAAATTCTGTCTTGGTTATGGAATAGGAGCCCTCCTTCCCTTCCTCTGAGTTGTACCCAGGCCTTGAAGATATGGCAGTGTCCAGATCATTCATCAAACGCTCTGCTGGCCTGTGGCTCATATTCCTTATTCAAAGAGTGCACTGGGATGCCCTTGACATTGGTAGCTTCCTTGTCAGGTTTTGCATGGAGATCTTTGCTGGCGTGGGGAAGTTCATTCCTGACTCGTTCCTATGGGAAGTTCTGCCAAAGCCCCACCCACAGCCCCAGTCCCAGTCTGTAGCCTGGGAACAGGACTTGCATTCCTCTTACCCATGCAATCCTCAAAAGCCCCCAGCTCCTCTTAGAGCCCAGGGAAGCTCTAAGTGAATTTTTTCCCTCCCTGTGGCTTCACCATCCCCCAAATGCTTAAATTTCATCCATCCCTTCCCTTGTCTGCAACCATCCAGCACGATTGCTCAGTGAGCCCAGACTTTTGTCAAAAAGCAATGTGTTGGCAGCGTTGGTTCCTTCTGAGGGCTAGGAGGGAGAATCTTCCAGGAGTCTCTCCTAGCCTCTGGTGGGTTCCTGGTGATCTTATCTTCTTGGCTTCTGCTGCATCACCCCGATCTCTGCCTTCTTTTCACATGATGCTTTCCATGTGTGCATTCCTGTCTCCAAACTTCCCCTTTTCATAAGGACACCGGTCATATTGGATTAGGGGTTCAACATACTCCAGGATGATGTCATCTAGTTACTAATGAACTAATTACAACTCCAATGGCCCTATTTCCAAATGAAGTCACCTTCTGGGGTACTGGGAGTTAGGGCTTCAGCATTTTGGGAGGACGCAACTGAATCCATCACAATGACCAATTTGCTTCAGTTTACCTAGACTGCCCTGGTTTTAAAGCTGAAAGTTCCATGTGCCAGAAACTTCTTCAGTCCAAAGCCAACCAGAACAGTTGTCACCCTAGTGATCATGCTGAAATGACCATGCTGACAATGCTGAAATAGTAACAACGAGTGTCCAATGCTTGTATTGTCGGCTGTATATATTTATCAGGAATCTTAAAGGAAAGGTTGGCTGGTGGTGGATCAATCTGGGTACTCCTAGGTTCACTGGATGAACGGTGCTTATCTCTTGACACAAAGCAGATAGTCACCAAGTGTTGATGGAAATGGAAAAGAGAAGTGCCCGGAGGGATGTGCTTGGACTGGTGTGGGCAGAGGAAGGAGGAGATGAAGCTGGAGTAAGGTGGGAGGAGTCTCTCTTGGAAAGGAAGAGTCTGAGGGCAGGCTAAGGTAGAGCAGCTGTCCCAGATGCTGGGTGCAGAGAAGAGGGCCTGTGGGAGCGCTTACACCTCAGGGCCCCCTTCTCTATGGGTAGGAAATCCTCACCTGTTGAGAGTGAGCCATCATGCCCAGGAAGCTTGGCATCTGGTGGTTCTAATGGCTGCCATGTTTTCAGGTTGCTACCACTTCAGAAGAGTGAGAACAACTTCAGTTCTCTCCTAA
The DNA here is from genome assembly GCF_024610735.1 of Ursus americanus. Lineage (NCBI taxonomy): Eukaryota > Metazoa > Chordata > Mammalia > Carnivora > Ursidae > Ursus > Ursus americanus. The sequence continues at coordinate 10,707,245 of NC_142132.1, forward strand.
ATTGAAGATAATGACCATAGTATGTTTAGAAGGTTATATTTAAATCACGCTTGGAACACATCTGTTTTGCAGTGTGGCTGAGGTACAGGACAGATCTCAGTGAAAACAAGGAGAACTGAACTTCCAGGAGACAACTCATTGGAGTGGGTAGAGAAGGCTCTCCCAGCTGCCGTTGGATCAGCGGCTGCTTCTGGTTACAAGGTAGTTTTCAGGAAGCTCGTGCAAATGCCTCCCACAGGCTCCCTGTGTTATTTGACATGATCTTGAAGTAATCCCCTCAAAGCAAGCTTTCTGATCACTGATCCAGCTAACAGAGAAATAAAACTAAACTCATTTCATAAACGCTGCTACCATGGGTATGTAAAAAATGTGAGCAGAGAAATAATTTCAGAAAAAAAATGTGATTTTGACAAATGATAGCAACTGCTCTTGTTAAATAAACATTCTCCTTTCATAAGACCAGAGATAAATCATAGTTTAGGTGAGGCACAATTGATTAAAGAAGCATATTTTCTTGGGGCGCCTGGGTAGCGCAGTTGTTAAAGCGTCTGCCTTTGGCTCAGGGCGTGATCCTGGCGATCCGGGATCGAGTCCCACATCAGGCTCTTCCGCTATGGGCCTGCTTCTTCCTCTCCCACTCCCCCTGCTGTGTTCCCTCTCTCGCTGGCTGTCTCTCTGTCACATAAATAAATAAAATCTTTAAAAAAAAAAAAAGAAGCATATTTTCTTGTTTACGGTCTATTGATAACACTATTCTCAAGCAACTATTAGGTAGAGAGTATGATTTTTAGGGATTCCAAATTCTTTGCCCAAAATAGATTTTTCCTCCATTACCCAGAAATTTATGTCACTGTCCACATTACAAATAGCTCAGTCCTAAAAGACAATCTCCCTGGTTTTAATTAAAACACCAGGATTGGTCTGTGGTAACCAACAAACCTATTTTATCGATGGAAAAACTGGGGCATTTAGTGCCTTGTAGAGTGTGATTAGAGAACCAGAAGCAAAGTTGTCTCTGAACTCAACCTTAGAGGCTGGGAGGTGCTGTATGTATGTTTCTACAGAACAGGTGAGTAATCGAATAATATTTGAAAATACTCTGGGATAAGTTGAATAAGTATAGTAGATACACACACTCCTTGGTTTTGTTTTGGAGACTATGTTATTTTTTGTTAAAAAATTACATTACTTATCTTAACATGGATTGGGCTTATTGTTTTAAAATGAGTTGATAACTACTTTTTACATTTCTCAGTTTTCATTTCTAACATGATAAATATTGATAGATACACAACCCACAAAAACAAAAGCTCTTTGCGGTCTTTAATTTTTTTTTAAGAGAGTAAGAGGGTGCCGACGCCAACAAGTTTGAGAACAAATGTACCCCTCAGAACAATGTGTCCTCCAACATTCATTATGTCCCAGGAACTGACTCCAGGGTCCGTTCTCCAAGTAGGCTACTGCACTGCTTCTCAAATGTCAAATAAAAAAGAAAGAAAAGGGGCACCTGGGTGGCTCAGTTGGTCAGGCATCTGCCTTCAGCTCAGGTCCTGATCCCAGGGTCCTGGGATCAAGCCCCACATCAGGCTCCCTGCTTGGTGAGGAGTCTGCTTCTCCCTCTCCCTCTGCCCCTCCCCCTCCCTGCCACTCATGCTCTCTTTCTCTCTCAAATAAATAAATAAAATCTTTTTAAAAAAAGAAAGAAAAAATTAAAAGTTCGACATTCTTTTATTTAAAAAAAGTAGAACTCTAGGAATAGGAGAAAATATTTTTACTTGATAGAGAGTCTTCCTAATATAGGCATAAATATACCGAAAGAGTGGGACCTTACACATATTTCCTTTGAAGTCGGGAATAGCACCTGCATTGCTCAATCACTTCTTCTATTCAACATCACATAAAAGATTTTAGGTCCGTGCAGTAAGATAAGAAAAAGAAATAAAATGCGTAAGAATTACAAAGGCAGAAGCAAAATTACCATTATTTGCAGACAAAATTTCTGTTGACATAAAATTCTAAGCCAATCTACAGAAAAGCTACTAGAACAAATAAGACCGTTCTATATTGTTGCTGGACAGAAGATCAATATGAAAAATCCATAGCATACTTATATCCAGGGACTATTAAGTAGAAAGTGTAATTTTAAAAAACCTGAAATTGTATATTCGTAACAGACATTCGCAGAAAAAAACTTTGAACAAAAAACTTTACTGTAAGATATATGAGATCGAAATACTAGTTCATAGGCAGGAAGATTTGATATCATAAAGAAGACATATCACTTTACCATTTTAATGATGGTGTAATGAAAGTCTTCGGGAAGTTTTTCATACAATCTGACAAAGGTGAAGAAATGCTAAGACAAATTTGAAGAAGGTGGCCAAATGTATGGGAAGGAAGAAACTTGGAATAGGGAACAAAACTTGTCTTGCTAGATAACAAGGTCTACCATACAGGCTTGGTAAATAACACAGGGGTGCGTCGGCCTGGGGATCTATACGAAGGCCAGTGGAACACCTCAGGAAGCCTGAAACCAGGACCACATACGTGTGCGAGCTTGGTACGTGACAGAAGTGGCTTTAAAATCAGTATGGAAAAGAATGGACCAAACAACTAGTGATTCCAGGATAATGAGATGTCTTCATTTCAGAAAAAGATAGCATTATCTCTGACCATATTAAAAAATAATTTCCGTTGTGTAAAAGCCACAAATGTCAAAAAAAACTATAAAACTTCTCAAAAAAAAAAAAAAAAGCATAGCCAAATATCATTATGGCAGTAGAGTAGGGACAGATTCTTTTTAATGGTAGAAAAACTGTAGGCCATAAATAACAAGTTTGATAGTTGTCTAATTAAAAATATAAATTCTCATACCAAGAGGCAAGAAAGAACATGAAAAGAACAGCTTTCACAGTGCATGTAATTGACGAGACATCAGTAACGAGACTATACATAGAATTCCTACTTAAAAAGATAAACCTAATAGAAAGATGGGGAAAATAATATGAATAATTTCCAGAGGAGGAAACCTATACATAGATTACAATATTCTCAACCTCTCACATAACTATGCAAATTTTGAAATGAAACAGCAATGAGCTACCATCCCACACATCAGTTTAGGACAATTAATAAGCCTGCTTATACCAAGTGTTGATGAAAATGTGGAGAAATAGGCACTCTATACCATGGATCTACATGGTACCAAAGTGGGTGCATTTCAAATGCAAAGCAAAATCACAGTGAGATACCGCTGCATACCCATGAGGATGACATTAAAAAAAAAAAAACAACCAAAACCCAGAAAATAAGTGTTGACTAGGATGTAGAGAAGTTAGAACCCTTGTGCTTTGCTAATGCGAATGAGAAAGGATACAGCTGCTGAAGAAAACAATATGGTGGTACTTCAAAAATTAAATACAGGATTACCATCCGATCCATCAATTGCACTTCTAGGTATATACTCATAAGAATTGAAAGCAGAGAATTGAGTAGTTGCACATCCGTGTGCATAGCAGCCGTGTTTACAATAGCCGAAAAGTGAAAACAATCCAAACGTCTGTCAACAGATGAATGGGTAAACAAAGTGTGGTTCACACGTACAATAGAATATTAGTCAGTCTTAGGAAGGGATGGAATTCTCATACATGTGACAACAGGGATGTGTTTTGAATACATTATGCTAAGTGTAATAAGTCACCTTAAAAAGTGTTGTATGTTTCCACCCATAGGAGTTACACAGAAGGGTGAAATTCAGAGACAGGAAGTAGAGCAGAGGTTACGAGGGGCTGGGAGGAGCGGAGAACGGGGAATTATTTAACGGGCACAGGGTTTCAGTTTGGATGATGAAAATGTTCGGCCGATGAATGGTGGTGATGGTTGTGTGAATGCGCTTTCTGCCGCTGTACGTCTAAAAATCGTTAAAATGGTAAATTGTGTATCTATTTTACCAAAGTAAAAAAGCTAATGAAGGGATTTTAGAATCACGAGTGCTGCAGTGACTACACAAGTGTTGGTGTGAGCTTTGTTGATCTAGTGGGGAATTTACATGCGCCTAGAACCCTCCCAGGTGGATGGAGAGCCCAGGGCACTGGGCTCAGGGCCCTTCCCCAAACCAGCAAAGCAGGAGGAGGGAGACCCAGGGTGGATGGAGAGATCAGAAGGGCTCAGGTACTCGGCCTGCTGGAAAGCCTGAAAAGGCAGAAATTGCTGGTTGAGGGGGAACCCCAGGGCTGACACAGAACCAGGCATCTATTTGTGAATGAGCCATTTGGATTGGAAGTCTAGGCTCTCCGCCTCTCGCTCTGCCCCCTCCGACCCCGCTCTAAAAAAAAAAAAATTGTTTGTCTTCCTGCATCTACTCTAATTATTCAATAGAGGCTTCTGTTAGTAAAGTTATGTCGCTGTCTTTTTGAAGTTGTCTAATGTCAGAAAACCAAAAGGGGAGAGTGTTCTCTACCCCAGATTTTCATCTATATGTCTCTTTTCTTCTCTCTGGTTTTAGTTAATTGAAAGATTGCTTCATACATGTTTCTTCTCCTCATCTATTTTCATTCTTTCTAGTCTCATTTCAGAACTCACTCAACCATTTCTGCTTCCTAAAGAGATGCTATTCCGTTGGTAATCGAGAAAGCTCCAGGTGCAATGTCGTAATCTAATTTCAGGATATTATTAAAAGCATGTAATTCACGTAATTGTGTTTGATTAGAAAAGAATGACTAAATCATAGATTGAATCAACTGGAGCACAACAATTTTAGGGCTTGCTATTAAGAATTTAAATATTATTGGGCAATTTCTTATGGCTGTTTGAAGTGTCTGTTTTTACTTACAACAATGGATCTCCCTATAAGACCTTGTGTGAGGTTAGCATTTTATACTTAACAGGGGGCTGGCATATTTTATTTGATATAATCACCTTAATGTGTCAGATATTTTTCCTTTATTTTATTTTTTTTAAGATTTTATTTATTTATTTAAGAGAGAATGAGAGATAGAACAACGAGGGAGAGGGAGAAGCAGACTCCCCACTGAGCAGGGAACCAGAGATGGGGCTCGATCCCAGGACCCCAGGATCATGACTTGAGCTGAAGGCAGATGCTTAACCGACTGAGCCACCTAGGTGACCCCCTTTATTTTCATTTTAAGGTTGAAGACATCAAAGCGTGAGGTTTAAATGACCAGCCCCAAACTCAATTGTAGTAGTGATTTCTTTGTGTGTCCTCAGATTTTAGTTGACGCTCCTGCCATCATTGTTACGTGAAAGCCAACACTGCATGGTCCATGTTATCCTGAATTTATTTGTCCATTTGTCTTCAAGAAATCTGAGAATTGGGTGCCTGGGTGGCTCAGTCGGTTAAGCATCTGCCCTCGGCTCAGATCATGATCCTAGGGTCCTGAGATTGAGTCCCACATGGGGCTCCCTGCTCAGTGGGGAGTCTGCTTCTCCCTCTGCCCCTCCCCTCTGCTCCTGATCTCTCTCTCTCTCTCTCAAATAAATTTTAAAAAAAGAAAGAAATCTGAGAATTAAGCTATGTTGCATGCCAGAAACATGGTATGATTAGTCGTTGTTCAACAATTTCTATAGAAAGGAGGGTGAAGGATGCTTCTATTAGACACTGATAACTCTCTTGAAGTTGTGGTCTTTCAATTATGGCCCATTATACTTCATTCCAATTGATTCTTAATATTATGGAGGGCACCGATGTTATTACTATAAATGATTATCTGTATTGTGAAATCTATAGCCCCTGATATTTGTATTCTTTTGGTATTGTTGTAGATTGCGGTTTCTCAACCATGGTAGTACTGACACACGGAGGCAGATCTTTCTCAGTGGAGGGCCTGTTTTGAGCACTGAAGGATGTTTTGCAACACCCCCTGGCCTCTACCTATGAGGTGCCAACAGCACCCCATCTCCCCAGTTGTGACAACCAAAGATGTCTCCAGGCATGGTCAAATACTCCCAGGGCAAAGTCATTCTTAGTAGAGAACCAATGTTGTCAATGATAGAAGCAGCAAAAATATTTTATTCTCTTAAATTATTGAATCCTCTAAACCAAGGAAAAATTATTACTTACTTAGAAGCATATTTATCTATTGATTCTTGTACAAGTCATCAGTAGAAATCAATTGAGAACGTATCCCAGAAGAGAGAGAAACCAAAATCTAGTTAATTCAAACATAACCCCTGGGACCAGGTAATTAAAGATGTTCTTAACTGGCTATCTTACCAAAGTCAATACAGACAAGAGTTTCATCCATCTTAACTACAGAACGTGTTTTCTCCTAGTAAGATTCCTTCTAGAGGTCTTGGAACTAGGAACTAAGAAAACAAACCAAGGTCAACATCTTCGGTTATAGAATACATGTGTTTGATACACATTCACCTGATTACTCTGCACATGCGATCGTTCTACTAATCTTCATTTACATCATTTGGAAGGAAACAATCATTTATGATAGGTAGAAAGGAGGTAAGGCTCGACATAAACAGGAAAGGGAGGACAAAAGAGTTCAACACAAAATGCTTGTTACTTGTCCACTCTGTCCCGCACTCAGCTGTGTGGCCGGGGAGGCAGCACCCTCCCTATCCCTGGAAGTACCCAAACAGGGTTGAAGTGTGGGAAACAGGAAGAGAACAGGTCAGGCAGATCTGGATTTGAAAGCTCAAGCTCCGTGGCTTGAACTTTTAACTCCGCCGAGCCTCATCCTATCTGTAAAATGCGAATGCTTTGCATGAAAGTTATTTTGAGCATTCAGGAGCGCCATTTACAGAAACCCCGACCAATGCTCAACATTCAGTCCCTGGCAGCTTTGTTTCTAACTTCCGTAGAGTCCCCATGTTTCTGCTGGAAAGCTGGGCTGCCTCATTTGTCGATTCTATGCGTGACTCCATCCTGATAGTACCCAGGCATTGTGGCTATTTAGAGCCTGCTTCTAAATGGCTTTATCCATTACAATAAAACAAACATTTCACAATACCCATAAGATGCGTATTCTTATTAACTTTTCCCTGAAACCATCCTTTACTGTTTCACGGATTAAGAAAAAGTGAACAAGAAGAATAATGGTCAGGGGCTCCCTTCGCTGAATCCTGGTTTATGGCAGCAATAAAAGCCGCGTGTTACCCGACCATGGGCATGTCTATTTTTAAGTAAGCTAAGCTCCGCTTACATTATGCAGACCTGCATGGAAAGGTGGAGTTGAGTGTCTCAAACTATCTCAGGGCTATGTTATGCCGGTTCAGCTTCCCCGGCACAGGGCGCTAGGTGGGAGAGAGCGAGAAACCACAGGTGAGGACAGAATGTCCTTCTCCTCTTGCTGGAGTGCTTTCCCTCTGTACAACGCTGCAGGACTGAGAAGGGGTGCCAGATGCTAGGACAAATCAACACAGCCCAGCTCTGACTTAGTCATTCATCAAAATATTTGCTACTTCAAACCATTTTCATTCCAAAGACAATGCTTCATCAGTAAGGCTCTCTAGCACGCTGGAGTGGGACGTAGGCTAGTGGTATTCAATGCCTTTCACAGTGATAGAGCCCTTTCTATACATAGAACTTCCCGGGGGGGGGGCACTGATCTGTAAGGCGAGGGAGGGGGAAGCCCTCATGGTGTAAGGTGGGGTGAAGAACAGGAGCTCTGAAGTCTGTCCATCCCCTGAACCACCCTGTACAGCTCTTTCTAGATGCCTGGAGGCATCCTGTTGAACTTCTATGACTCCTGGAATCCAGGTGGACCACCAGTGGACATAATCCTTTCATATCCCTTTCTTGTTTTAATAGCCTTCTTGGCACTCATTTGCACACAGCACCCTTGCAAGCCCTTCTAGCACCAGTAGATGAGAAGAGATTAGAGACACTTCCCTGCCAACTAGGTGTTTAGAGCCACCTGAATATAACAGAGTCCCTGTTCTTAACTCAAAGAGTCTCTTAATGATATCTAATAAGAGAACAGTTTTACTTTATTTTGTTCCTGATGCTTTTCCCTGACTTACCATTGTTTTCAAAATAGAAGGTTGTGGAGGAAATGGTAATACAGTAGCTACCAGCATTGATTGAAAGAACAGCCAGAGAGAATTGTCCACTTGACACTGCCATGATTTTAACTGGGAAAGAGCCACCGGAAGTAGAGTTCTGAGTGTGAACAAGGGTTCTGCCATCTTTGGGAAGCTGGGGGCCGCTCTTGTGGATGCTCAGATGATCCTGCTTGGAATTTGAAGTGTCTGAAATGGAGTCTGGCACATGCATGTTAAGCCACATACACTGGCTGCAAAGGAACAAACGCAGGGCCCCAGAAGCAGCCTGGCTTGATCACGCTCTCCAGTGCACTGCTGAAATGTAATTCCAACTTGGCATCGCCGGATTTTGCGAATTCTTTCCTCCTCCCTTCTGGCATCCATCCCCCCCAGAAACAAGAAAGCAATATGAGAGAGGATACATTTGTGTTTTTCATTCTTTTCTAGTAGCACAGCATTTTTTTTTTTTTACACAGTGTAGTGGCAGCAACTGGCACAAGTAGATCCTGAAATCAATTACTGAGATGACATGAAGCAAGACTCCCAAAAAATGCAGATTTAATTGAAGAAAGTTGCATTATACAATCAAGCTGGCAGGCTTTAAAGTTGTAATGAAGTCTAGGAGGAAGAGAAGGCTCATCCGATCCCTCTCGGGGCATTCTTGGTAGTGTGTGCACAACCACCTGTCTCCCTCAACTCTTCCTCCCTTCAGGGTGCTCTCGGATGCCTTCTGATCCATCACGAAGTATCTTCTCTGGATGATGACCTTAGGACTCTGTGGCTGCAGAGAAGTTCTTCCCTCTGGAGATGTTTTTAGCACTGTCTGTTTGAACAATGCCATGCCCTACATTCTGCTGAAAGACACGAAAAGTGACAGGGGACACGATCGGGCGGGTAACTAGCATCCCAGGTGTATGTGGGGTCAGACACAATGGCTTTGTTGGAAATGATGGAAGAACAAACTGCCAGCCGGGGAGGTAATGATATCAAGCTTCTAGTCAGGGCAAAGATGAACCTACCTGCCAATGGGCTAGTTGGTAGTCAACAGGCTCACTAAACAGTGAAGAAAATCTGGAGGGGAGGGTAAGGATTTGAGCAGAGACTGAAAATTCTCCCCATAGTCCCTAGATCTCTCCCAACCCAGCTCCCTTAGAGCCTGAAATCTCTCCATTACTCATTCCTACTGCAGCTGATTTCTCTAGGTTGTTTTTTTTTTTTTTAAAGATGCAAACTCCGGGAAGGTACCCCCAGATCCCAGTGTGAATTAATCTGATGCCTTTCCTCACTGGCAGCAGAGATAGAGGCAGATGGGAGTTTTGAGTGGCAAGACCTTGATCAAGTCTTTGCTTGTCCTTCTCGTTATGCCTTCCAGCAAGTGCTAGGTTGTGTGACAATGTTTCAGCGGGGCTCTGCTATACTTCTGGGAAGGCCCTTCTCTGCAGACTCTGTGCTCTCTGTACAGGCAGAGAAAGCAGAAACCGAACTGCGAGCTCCTTTCTTGTGATCGCTACTCTCAGAAAAACTCTGCATAGAGAAGAATGTCATGTCGTATAATCCTGACTATAAAAGGCAAAGAACCTGTATTAGAGGGAAGCAAAGCAGCTGGAGCGTGTACAAAGATGCCCACTTTGGGTAGTAAATGGGTCTTAAGGTTGTGTGCAATTCTGCTTGAACATATTATGGGCATATTAATTTTCATTTCAGAAGTGTTATTCCCATTTCTCACCCATCTTTAATGTGCAGTGGCTAATGATTTTTAACTTTCATTGTTCTTGCCCTTGGGCTTGTCAATGAGATAATGATCTTCCATGATCCATGTTCTGCTGCCTGAAGAATTCTTCTGCAAAGTAAATCCTGATGCTCTGATTGACCGAGTGTGTAAGCTTTTGCTTTAATGCACTGAAATATTCAACTGGGTGAGGAAATGAGAAGGATGTATAATTCGATGTCATTTTCTTTTTTTTTTTTTTAGATTTTATTTATTTAGTGCTTACATGAACAGGAAGAGTGGCAGAGGGAGAGAGAATTCTCAGGCAGACTCCTGACCGAGCTCAGAGCTGGACATGGGGCTTGATCCCAGGACCCTGATATCGTGACCTGAGCCAGAACCAAGAGTCAGACCCTTCACTGCCTGAGCCACCCAGGCACCCCACCTTATCATCTGTTTATGGGCTCACTTTATGGGGGGGGAGGGGCAGCAGCCTACCTGCAGGTCTTCCAGCTCCTGCTGGATCTCCTTCAGCTTCTCAGAATCCTGGTCCAGGTGGCTGTGCAGCTCCATGGTAAGTGCACCAGCCGGTCACTCAAGACATTGAAGCTGGATGCTTAGCAGAGGTGAAAGGCAAATGCAGGCTCTGGTTGCAGTCCTGCACTCCAGCGGGTCCTCCTTGTTTGCCCTACTTCCTCGTACTTTGTGTCCCCTTTTCATTCCCCACAGAAAGCCCTGTAGGCTTCAGATACTGAAGCAATTGCTCCACGTAGACTTTAACGGCTGCCCTAGTCACGTCAAGTCAAATTCCCGTACCCTATATTCTACGCTCCTCCCCGGCTTAGAGTTTCTGATTAACCCTCAACTAATAAATTCAGTCTTGCTAAGGGATGATCAATGTTACCAATTCCTTCAAAGAATCGACTCTTGTCTTTGTTAATTCTATTATTTATCTTCTATTTATTTATTTTTCCCTTTCTATGTATTTTTGGCTTTCTCCCACACCTTTCGATTTTCATCATGTGGAAACTCATCTTCAAAAAGAAGAAAGATTTCAAATCAGTGATCTGACAAGTAAAGCTATACATTTCTCTTAAGTGAGTGCTTTAGTGGAATCTTTGAATTTTTGATGCGCTGTGTTTTTATTATTATTTTTCAGTGCACCTGTTTTCTTATTGCTGATAGTTCATCTTTGACCTGTGCACTCAGAAGTGTGCTGTTTCATCCCCAAGCATCTGGAGGCTTTCCATATATCTTAGTGTTATTAATATCACATTTAACATTGCTGTGATTCAGAAATACACCTTTCAAGATTTCAATAGTTTGAAATTGATTGAGACATGCTTTATGGCCTAGCATATGGTTTCTCTTAGTCAGTGTTCCACGTGTTCTCAAAAAGGGAATGTGTCCCCCACCTTGTTCAGTAAATTCCAATTAAGTTTGTGAATTGTGTTACTCAGATCTTCCCTAACCTCGTTGATTTTTTTGGTCCTACTTTTTCTGTCAGTTACTTAGTGGGGGTGTTGAAATCTCCAACCGTATCTCTCTCTCTCTTTAACACTGTTATTTTTTTTCTTAGCGGATTTCAAATTTCTCTGAATATTTTGTGTTAATTTTGAAGACCAAATACATCTTGTATTTTTATATATCCTGATGAATTGACCCTTTATCACCATAAAATGTTCCTCTTTATCGCTGCTCTATGGTTCTTCCTTGAAATTTAATTTTAACTGCTACTATAAAGCCACTTCAGCTTCCTTAGGCTCCAGCTTTGCTTTTTATATATTTTTCCATCCTTTTTCTTTCAGCTTATCCAGGTCTTTAGATTTAAAGTGCATCTTTCTTAGACCTTTTTTTTTTTTTTTTTTGATCGTAGCCTAAGAAGAAAAACCATGAATATTACTAGATGTCTTGTGATGAGGGAGGAGTTTCTGAATGGTATTATGGCCGGGTAACGATAACCCAGATATTGGCTTTCACAACTTCAGGCAAGTGATTGATTAAAAATATAATTTCCCCATAATTTGTCAGTTGCTCAGCTCCCCCAGACCCTGTTGACAGCTGTTCCTTAAACAGGAGAAATATGAGACTGTCAGAGACAGTTTGGGTGGCTGGTGTTACATCTTGCAATAATAACACCATTTGAATGAAATGAGATTATAACCGTTTGCTTCTAACTCTGAACAAACATCACCATCCTGCCGCATCTCGGAGGATCTGCTAAGAGCTGTTTGGTGATACTCACTGAAGCACTTCTCGTGAGAACCGCGAGAAAAGACAGCGAATGAAGAGCAAAGCAAGTATTTCACTGTAAACAATAGGCGCCTTCAAATTAAACAATCTTTAGCAGTTAAATGGCCTTATATACCTACCCTCTTTTCCATCACCAATGTGTCCAACCTTATTTTCAGATAGCTAGACTGAATTAATATTTTCCTGTACAGAGTCAGAAAAATGTGGAAATCCAAATAACAGTCATTATTATAAAGATGATTATACTCTGTATTTACTATTATCTGAACTTCTACTTTGGTTTTTTTTTTTTAAAGATTTTATTTATTTATTTGACAGAGATAGAGACAGCCAGCAAGAGAGGGAACACAAGCAGGGGGAGTGGGAGAGGAAGAAGCAGGCTCCTAGCGGAGGAGGAGCCTGATGTGGGGCTCGATCCCATGACGCGGGGATCACGCCCTGAGCCGAAGGCAGACGCCTAACGACTGCGCCACCCAGGTGCCCCTGAACTTCTACTTTGTGCTTAAGATTTAGACTTGTTTTTCCACAGTGAACATTGGGGTGAATTCAAAGCCTGGAAGTGTTTTTGAAAGACTTAGTTCTTTTTTTTTTTTTTGAAGATTGGGATTTTATTAATTCTACAGACCAATTATTCCCAAATGATATCTTCTTATCAAGTCTTTCAATCCGTTGTCTATGTAAGTCCATACCAATTCATTGGAATATCTTTATGAAAGTCTTGCATATTGTTTTCAGATTTATTCCTAGGTTTTTAGAGTTTTTCATGCTACTTTGAACGGTATGACTTCAAATTTTATATTCTGCATCTTTCAGATATAGAGAAATTAGAATAATCTTTATATCAATCTTGTATCCTGCAACTTTGCTTTAGAATTATAACATATTTATTTGGGGCGCCTGGGTAGCGCAGTCGTTAAGGCGTCTGCCTTCGGCTCAGGGCGTGATCCTGGCGTACCGGGATCGAGTCCCACATCAGGCTCCTCCGCTGTGAGCCTGCTTCTTCCTCTCCCACTCCCCCTGCTGTGTTCCCTCTCTCGCTGGCTGTCTCTCTGTCACATAAATAAATAAAAAATCTTAAAAAAAAAAAGAATTATAACATATTTATTCTAATTTAATTTTTTATAATAATTTTTTATTATGTTAGTCACCATACAGTACATCCCTAGTTTTTGATGTGAAGTTCCATGATTCATTACTTGCATATAACACCCAGTGCACCATGCAGTGTGTGCCCTCCTTAATACCCATCATCGGCCTATCCCAGTCCCCCACCCCCCTCCCCTCTGAAACCCTCAGTTTGTTTCCCAGAGTCCATAGTCTCTCATGGTTCGTTCCCTCTTTGTTTACCCCCCCTTTCTTCTTCCCTTTCTTCTCCTACCGATCTTCCTACTTCTTATGTTCCATAAATGAGTGAAACCATATGATAATTGTGAAAGACTTAGTTCTTATTCAATCTTCAAATATTTTGCCGAAGTCCTATAGGTTGGTGGTATGAGTATCAGAGGTGTTTGGCCGATCTTCCCAAATAAGGGGCCCAAAGTGACCCACAATCTGAGTTCAAACACCAGCCAAACAACCCAAATGGCCTCCCACTGATTGAATGGGCAGGTAAAATGTAGTTTATCGATACAGGGGACTATTGTTCAACTCTGAAAAGGAACAGAATACTGATATGACGACATGCATGAACTTTGAAAACATCGCAGTAGGTGAAAGAAGCCATCACAAAAGGCTACAAATTGTATGATTCGATGTATATGAAATCTCCAGACTAGGCAAACTCAGAGACAAAAGGCAGATTAGTGTTTGCTAGGTGTTAAAGAGGGGGATGGGCAACGACAGCTGATGAGCACCAGTCTTCCTTTTGGGGTGATGAAAATGTCTTAGAAGAGATAGCGGGAATGGTTGCACACCCCTGTGAAAGTACTAAAACCACCAAATGGTACTTTAAAATCATGAATTTTATGGAATGTGAATTTTATCTCAGTAAAAAAGAAATTAACAACAAACAAGCAAAAGGAGCCAGCTGTGGGCAGTGTGTCTCCCTGTGGGGTTTGCTGGAGGTGGCTGTTCAGCAGAGTGCCCCTTCCCTCCAAGGCTTCCCAGAGGAGATAGGCTGTGGGAGGCAGACTAGCTCCCTCCTCCTCACTTCTCTGTGAAAAGGAGAAAGGGGCTCTCACTTGGCTTCTCTCTGCTCCCCCGAGTGGAAGCACCCTAAAGGGGTGAGCCTGTGACTGCCTGCAGAAGTGGAAACTAATGCCATTCCCCAGTCAGCCCCTGGGCTGCTGACCTCCTGCACCACTGAAGACTGAGTGGGTGAGGGGGTGCCCCGGGGGAGATGACAGGATGGACAGCCTGGAGAAGGACCAAATGCTGCTCCCTTGACATTCCGGCTCCTGAGGGATGGATGTGATTGGTCACTGCCCGTGTCCAGGAGGCCCCACCCCCAACAACAGAGGAAAGTGGGTGCAAGGCCACCACCTGCAGATCAAGTCATCTAAGGGGCCACCAGAGCCTCGGAGAACTTCCAGGACCCAGTCCCTGAAGGGGGGCCTAGAGAATAAGGGAAATCAGCAGAAAAGACTAACGGAAGCAGACAGCAACCCCTCCAGGGAGAGTCACTCCAGGATATCTTCTTTCTCCAGCCCCCTGACACCTCTTCACCCCCACCCCAACACTAGGACAAGGGCATTCCAAGGCCCCTGACCACCAGGAAGCTCCCAGATGTTCCCTGGATGGATGGAGATGAAAAGATGATTTTCACTTCCCTCTTTCAGCTGTCTCTAATGCCCTTCTCCTGAGTCTTCATTTCCTAGACCGACCTCTTTTTAACATGACTGACAGAGGGAACCCCAACCCCACCTTCAGGCATATGGACCAATCCTCTGGCCTCCCCAAGAGATCCATATAATATTCCTATACTATGCATGCTCTATTTTTAAGACATGTAGCTTCAAATGATACCACAGGTGAGACACTTGTTAACCCAGGTGAGGCGAGACTGAGCCAAGTTCAACCCAATGTCTTTTCAGGCTCTTCTCGTTAAGGGTCAAAAAATCGTGGTGCTCATTCTCTGCTGAGGTCTCCTTAATTCGGTAGGTTTTGTTAAGCCCGTTTTATAGATGAGAGTTTAACAAAGTCTTTGAGAAGGTAAGGGACTTGGTCAAGGCCACACCTCAGTAAGTGCCAGCAGTCTGCCATTTCTACAAGTTCGGAACGCCTAAAATACAGTAGTCCCCCTAACCCATGTGGGATATGTTCTAAGACCCCCCCCCAGTGGATTCCTGAACCCACAGACAGTACCGAACCCTATATATACAACATTTTTCCCATACATGCACACCTAGGATAGAGCTTACTTTGTAAATTACACAGTAAAATATTAACAATAACTAATAATAAAATAGAACAGCTATAACAACATACTATAATAAAAGTTATTAAAAATCAAAATATCTTATTGTACTGAACTCACCTTCTTGAGATGATGTGAGATGAGACAACGCCTACGGGACGAGGTGAAGGGAGGTGAGTGACGTAGCGTGAGGCCACTACTGACCTTTTGATGGTTTCTCAGAAGGAGGATCACCTGCTTCCAGACCGTGGAGGAGCCCGGGGGAGTGAAACCACAGATAAGGGGACATTACTGTAGAAGCCAATCTGATCTACCCCTCCAGCCAGACGGAACCAGCTGGCGTCTGCCTTTGTCCCGTCTCAGCACGCCTCTTGTCCCTTGGTCTCGCCAACAGGAGCCCTTACCCTCCTCTCCAAGTGGTGGAGGGAAGCCTCAAATACATTTCCAGTCGTTCCCTCAGTACCCAGCAGTACACGTGAATTACATTTAATAGCATTAACCTACTTTACAGTGACGTTTCCAAAGCAGGGAACATATCCATAGAGATTAACTCCATTCGAATAAATTTTGAGAAAACACCACTAAGAACATATTTCTAAAACAGTTTAGACAACAGAGGAGGAAAAAAAGAATAAAATGTTCCCCCTGATGAAGGGGGATGAGGACCGGGAAATAGAGTGCCTAATACTAATTTTACAGTGTGACAGGATCACTAATGCAACCATGTCAGAAAACAGCACCCCAAACAAAGCAGCCACATAGCCACAGCTGTGTTGCGATGCTCTGCTTTGGATCTGGCACTGGTCAGAAGGTGGAGGGTCGGGGCACCTGGGTGGCTCAGTCAGCTGAGTATCTATGTTTCAGCTCAAGTCATGATCTCGGGGTTGTGGGATCGAGCCTCACATCGGCTCTGTGCTGGGTGGGGAGTCTGTTTGAGATTCTTTCCCTCCCCCTCTTCCTCTTCTCTCTCTCTCCCTCTCCCTCTCCCTCCCCCCATCCCTCCCCCTGCTCTCTTTCTCTCTCTCAAATAAATAAAATCTTAAAAAATCTCAAAAAAAAAAAAAAGACAGTGGAGGGTGAGATGGGTCAAAGGGTCTGATTCAGGACAGAAAGGGTGAATGAGGTGAGCTCAGGGTGGGGGAAGTGTTGTTCAGGTTGCGTGCTAGTTTGTTCCTGGCCTGGGGCTGCTGGCCAGGCCCTCCGCTAGCAGGACCGGAGCACATGCCTATCTATCTTTGATCTGTGTCCTCGATAGTACCAAGTCAGGGCACGTAGCAGGTACACAACGAAAGCTTGTCACTTGATTGCCCTGCAAGCTACATAAAAGGGTACTTATTTTTCCTTATCAACAGCAACTAATATTTCTGCCCTCTTCATGGTATAAGCTATAACCAATAAGAGTATTAATAGCAAGCAATGAACACAGAGTAAATAAACATGAGCGTGATGGGCTGAGGATACATTAGATTTAATTTTCTTTCTTTAATTATATGTGCCTATGGGGTATTCATTCTTTAGAGGGAGAGAAGGAGGAGAAAGAGAATACGAATGAGAAACAAAGTGAATTGCTAGGTGTGGCCTGTCTTGCAATTTCCCCAAGCATTTTTCAGAAAGGAGGAGCACTGCAGAGCACCAGGAGTTGGGGTGTAAGCGGGGTGACAGTCTCCACTCTCAGGAAGATCTCAAATGGCCTCGCCAGCTCCAAGAGGCATAAAACTACCAGCTCTGTGGGTAAGATGGTGTTAAGCCCCAATTCCATCCACCCGGGGCTGAAAGCAAGGTCATGGGGGTGCACCCACCCAAGGTCAAGCACAATCACTGCCCTGTACCATCACTTCCTTCCCCAAGTGCAGGGACTCGGCTTTGCTTACGTCCATCCTCATACCTGGAGCCTGGAACCATGTAGAAGTCTGTAAACATTTGCTGAATGAGCAGACGAGCATGTGGGTGAATGAATGAATGAATGAATGAATGAATGAATGAATGAATGAATGAACTTATGGCTATGGTTAGAAAAAACTCCCCTTTTTACTTTAGGAATCATTCTCTTTTTGTTTCTTTGAATATTTCCTCTGTGTTTTGTGACATTGCGATGCACAACCGCCCTCATACCCGTCTCCAAACCCAGCCTGAAATCCTTGTGCGGCGCCCAGATACAAAATGATCCCTGAGCCAATCAGAGTCCCTCCATCCTGGTACGGCTGCAATGTATGTGGGAGGGGATGGATGTTTCTTTATGCTCCTGCAATGTAATATTTCAAACCTGGTTTATCCTCAGGGGTTTGTGGCTGAATTCTATCTTTCAACATATTCTCAGCCGCAGAAATTCCCTCTTCACGCGTGATAAAGTCGGCTCTCTGGGTCACAGAACACTATTAATCCCCAAAGCAGGTTTTTGAGATCCTGCCTTGATGAGTTTCATGGATTTTACAGCTTTATGGTCAATGCATAGACAGCACTTGGAAGCAGCAACCACAGGGACATGGCGGGTCTTGACCACCCTGGTGCGCAGGGAGAAGCCTGTGACAAGGCCACCCAGAGGGTTGGTGGGACTGAGAGATGGTCTTTGGGGCCTGAAGCCCATCTGCAGCCCTCTCACTTTTTTTTTTTAAAGATTTTATTTATTTTACTTGAGAGAGAGCAGGGGGAAGGGCACAGGGAATGGGAGAGAATCTCAAGCTGACTCCACACTGAACGTGGAGTCTGATGCAGGGCTCGATCTCATGACCCTGAGATCATGGTCTGAGCTGAAACCAAGAGCCGGACGCTCAGCCGACTGAGCCACCCAGGCGCCCCCAGCCCCCTCTTGCTAGTAACATCTGGTGAGCAGTGAGAAGGGCCAGCAGCTAACATATGCATGGTGAGACAGCGTAAAGGGTCAGTTGGCCAGGTTAACCCTCTTGAACAAGCCAACGTGTCATGAACATCGGCCATGTGCCAGAGGCTGTCCTACATACTTTGCACATAGTCACGTATTAGCTCATTTACGCCTCAGATCCAAAGGGCTTGTTCCTATCATCACCCTCACGTTCCTGGGAAGACGCTGGCCCCACGGGCACTTAAATCCTTGTCCCCTTCTATGGCTTGTAGGCAGCGGGACCGGGAGGGGGACCACGCTGGGTTCCGGCAAGCTGGCACTGCTTCTCGGCAAGGCTGTGCGGCCTTTCCTGCAGCCACCTCCAGGCCTGAGGTGGCTCTTGTCACCTCTGACGCCCATCGCTTGCGCTCAGTGGGGGATAATTCAGTAATAATACCGACTTCATCAGGTTGTGCCGAAGGTAATATCAATGCTATCTAGTGATGCTCGGCCTATGGTATCCGTTTGATAAGCCGAATCCTTTTTATGAGGCTGAGGATTAGAAATAGGAGAACCATGAACCCCAACTTACATTAGGTTTAATTTCCTTTGTATATAAATACAGTTTCGGCTAACTAAAAATGGAAACCTGCTTGTATTGGTTTTCCTTTAGAAATCGTTTTTATAAGGTGAATGTCACAGAGCCATTTCCTATGACACATAGATCCCAGGGCAGCTTTGGGCTTCCCCAGCTATCAATCCAAAGTGTCGATGCATCTATCCGAGAGCATGGAAGGTTAGTACTAAACTTGGTACTCAAGTATCTCTGGGGGACTCTTCTTATTTACTATACATTGTGGGGAGAAAATCAAATGTCCTTCCTCCTCTTCCACCATAGGCTACGCCATTTCTTGGTTGTCTCATGTGTCCCAGGCAAGCTCCCTCCCTGCCCATAGCACTGGAGATGCCCTGCTTCACAGCATTATGAGGAAGACATTATCAACCCCATTTCACAGAGGGGAAGCCTGAGTCTCCATGCAGTTTTCTGACCTGCTGAAGGTCACAGCTAGTGAACGATGGCACTGGGGTCCCAGCTCCTCAACAGCTCCCAAGCCTGTGCTCCCCGAGACGTACTCTGTGCAGTAGACCAGGCTTTATAGATCTTTGGGCTTTAAAAAATTGTAAAAACTTTCATGCTTAAACCACTTTTTGGAGGAAAGATTTGGAAAATTAAAACCACACACTTTCCTATTCTCTAATAGTAAATTATAGGCCAAGCTTGAGCCATTTCTTTATGATCCATGATTATCATTACAAACTTTCATCATCATATTTCACCACATTGGTATGGGGAGACCCTCTTCTCCATACAATGCCCCAATTGCTAGGGTTTTGAATATTTTTGCCTTTATATTTTTTTGATGATTTGTTATAAAGTAAGTTACAGACAATATGGTATATTACCCCAGGGCGCCTGGGTGGCACAGCGGTTAAGCGTCTGCCTTCGGCTCAGGGCATGATCCCGGCGTTATGGGATCGAGCCCCACATCAGGCTCTTCCGCTATGAGCCTGCTTCTTCCTCTCCCACTCCCCCTGCTTGTGTTCCCTCTCTCGCTGGCTGTCTCTCTCTCTGTCGAATAAATAAATAAAATCTTTAAAAAAAATATGGTATATTACCCCCAAATTTTTCAGTACTTTTCTAGGGCATTTTCCTATACATCGCCATGATTACACCTAACAAAAGGAATGTCATCTGATAGTCTGTCTATGTTCAAATTCCCCCTATTGTCCCAGAAATGTCTTTTATAGCTGGTCAAATTCTGGTTTGAAATTCTTGCCCATGGTAGGAAACACCTGATCATGTCTGCAAGTGCTCCCACGTAGGAAGTCAAAAGTTTGGGCAACCTCCATAAAAGCTCATCCCCAAAACAACAAAACCAAACGTCATGGCCGTATTGGAAACACACCTGTAATCAGGCAGTGTCTTTGCAGGTCATACGTGCAAGTTAAATTGAGTATTTAAGACCTAGTGCCAGGGTTTCCCCTGGGCTTGTAACCTACCGCAGCAGTGCTGACATGTCTAACTCGGCCACTGCGAGGGGCGGCTCATCTTCCCCTTGGGTGGATGCTCAAGGTCACGCTAAGCTATCACTCAGCAGAGTGGACAGCCCCCTTTCAGCGCTGGCTGCAGGGAGAAGTTCAAGGCCGCCGACTCTGAACTCATGCTCCAGGTAGGCGGTACAGGTGCTACAGAAACCTCACCTGTTCCCCTAGTGGTGGGAGAACCACCCTGGTTTTCCTGGAGCTGAGTTTGAAGATCAGGACTTGTCGATTACTCTACTCCCCAGGGTCCTCCATTGGCCCCCTCAGGACAGAGCTCTTCCCTCTGCTGACACATCCATCAACCAGCAGTATTTACTGAGCCCGCTTACACTTCTAGCAGAGTACTAGGGGGCTGTACAAAGAAGGGCGGTGGAGACAACACTACTGGCAACACGCCGTGTAGCCAGCTTCACGGAGCCAGCCAATTCACGCCCCAGGGTTACCGCTTGGGGAGGGACGGGAGGAGGCAGTGGTTCTCTCCTGTTTTGCCACCTGTCTATTGTCCGTATGATAGACTCATTTGGGAAGCTTTTAAAACATAGTGGTTCCAATCTCATCACCCTAGATTTTCTGATTCAGTCTGGGGTGAGGATCTAAGCATTTTTATTCTCAGAAAGTGCTTTCGGTTGATTCAGGATACTCTTTTCCGTGGATCCCTGACTGGACCTCTAAGTTTCTCAATGCAGAATTCTAGGCAGCCAATCCCACTGGCCTGTGAGAAAATTGGTTTGCCCAACTGACAAGTGCCCAACTGCCCAGGGTGGGTTCCTCTGCACAGAGCAAGGATGACGACCGCCTTGCCAGTGAGGGGCAAACCCACTGGTTTTGCCTCAGGCAGTCTGGGTTTAAATGCCAGCCCTTTGCAAACTGCCCATCCCCCTTCACACCACTGGCGAAACAAGGAGCCCTTGGTCCAGCTGGCTCCTTGTTTAAGTAACCCCAGGTGAGCTCTTGCGGTCATTTTCAGATAACCTGGCTTGTTGGCCCATGCTGTCTTGCATGAAGAAGGGAAAGCCATGGAGTACTATCGTCTAACACTCGTGTCTTAATAGAAGTTGGTAAAATACGACAAATGCTCATGAGAATATAATCAATAATGTCAGACAGTTGATACCAAATGCCAAATGAACTGTTTCCTCAATAAGCAATGCAGGAGTAAAGAAGCACAACTGAGCCCTTAGCAATGGGGTGGGCCCGGAAGGCTTCCTGGGAGAGGTGGAGTGGAGAGGAGAGAGCAGGACTTGCTCAGAAGAGAATGGACTTCTCCATCATCTCAGTCATTCATTTGGAACAAAAATTGGGGTGTCATTTCATTTTCATACTCTTGCAATTTAAGGCACTAACCTTATCAGTGGCTTAGAGGTTAAAAGTACAAGCCACTGAGATGAGGGACCTGGGTCCAAGCCTGGCTTCCTGGTTATGTAACCACAGTCATGAAAGAATCCTGATCTGCAAGACCGGGATAATAATAAGATGTGCCTAACATAATTGTGATGGTGGTGTTCACATACGGCACAGAGACTGCGCAGCACGAGCCTGGGGCATCATATGCTCCCAATAATGCTGGTGATGATTCTCGCTTTCGTTATTAATCAAAGGCCTGATCAGTGGCTATAACTACTGGGATCACATATCATCCCTCAAAATATTCAGGAAAGTTCTAAGGAAAGTGAAAACACTACTCACCAAGGATGCCTCTCCAATACTGGGATGGGAGCACAGCTGACATTGACCTTCAAGGCTTACCATGTTTTGAGAATCATCAGCTTACCTCTAAATCTATGTGCACCCAAAGGATAATCGACTGATGTCTTGGTGTGCTAAGGGGGCCACAGTTTCACAGTTTGGGTGACTTAAATCGCAGATATTTATTTTCCCACAGTTCTGAAAGCTGGAAGTCCAAGATCGAGGTGCTGGCAGGTTTGGTTTCTCCCGGGGCCGTTCTTGGCTTTCAGATGGCCACCTTCTCCCCGTGTTTTCGCATGCTCCTTCCCATGCATGCCCATCTGTGTCCTAATCTCTTCTTCGTGTAAAAACACCAGTCGGATTGAATGGGGGCCCAGCCTACCAGCCTCGTTTTAAGTGAATTACCTCTTTAAAGACCCTGTCTTCAAAACAGTCACGGGATGAGGTGCTGAGTCTTAGAGTTTCAACACAGAGTTTTGGGAGGATATAATCAGCACATAGCAGTTGAGTTCTGTTTTCCGCTCTACTTCTGCTAATACAGAGCAGAAGGAGGTTCCAGTGGTTTTTATTGTCCGTATAGGGAAAAGCCTGGAGTCCTTTCAGCGCTCACAACATATGGCTCCTTGGGCCCCGGTGAGGCCGTCTAAAGCATCCATGGGAGGCTCAAGCCGTCAACAGTCTTCAGCATAAACAGAACCATCGCTTCCAAAGTGCTTCTGAAAAGTGGAAACAAGTTTTTAAATACAAATCATGTGTTGAACACAGCCGCTAATATATGCGGCCAATATTTCTCACTAATGGATGGGCTAAAAACAAAATTTATAGTCAGTCTTGACTTATGAGATATGTGTGGTCTTTATAATTACCAGCGATTTAGAGCAGATCATTCCCTCACTTAGTAAGTGACGTTTTCATATCTTTTATCTGAAATTAAACAAAATGAAATCATGTTGATATTCAAACAAAAGGAAAGGCAAAATAAAGTACTTTTTAAAAAAAATATGTGAGGGTATGCACGTATTTTTTTTTTTAAGATTTTACTTATTTATTCGACAGAGATAGAGACAGCCAGCGAGAGAGGGAACACAAGCAGGGGGAGTGGGAGAGGAAGAAGCAGGCTCATAGCAGAAGAGCCTGATGTGGGGCTCGATCCCATCACGCTGGGATCACGCCCTGAGCCGAAGGCAGATGCCCAACCGCTGTGCCACCCAGGCGCCCCTGCACGTATGTTTTTAACAGACTTTCTCTACTTCCGTATTGTGACAAGCTAGGAAATTGTATAATACATTATCGGCATCTGGCTGTTCAAATACAGAAGGGATAGAAATTCCTAGTCAAATCGCTGGTTACCAAGGTTTGTTCTTGCGGCCTCTTTTAGAAGTTTTTTTCTCCTCTTGTGGTAAGTACTTGGATCTTCAAAACGTGTAATTGACATGGCTCTGTTCTTTGAGGCGGTACATGAAAGCCAATTACATTTGTCTTAAAATTTTCTCCCCACTAATAGCCTGGAGCGCGTACACCCCCCCCCCACACACAGCTCCTCTATGAACCCTGAAAAGTTAAGTTTGAGCCCAGGGTTGTTTTGGAGATCCTCTCACATTCTTCTCCTGGCTTGAAAAGTCAGCACTAACAAAGACCAAGTTGGTACACATTAGGTCTCTGGGTATTTCCTTTTGCTTATTTTTATTTTTCTTAAATATTTTATTTTGTTTTGTTTTATTGTATTGTATTGCATTGTATTGTATTGTATTGCATTTTGAGAGAGAGAGTGGGGGGGCAGGTGCAGAGGGAGAAGGAGAAAGAGAGAGTATCGAGCAGACTCTGCGCTGAGCACAGAGCCTGACGTGGGGCTCGATCCCATGACCCTGAGAGCATGACCTGAGCTGAAATCAAGAGTTGGACTCTTGGGGCGCCTGGGTGGCACAGTGGTTAAGCGTCTGCCTTCGGCTCAGGGCGTGATCCCGGCGTTATGGGATCGAGCCCCACATCAGGCTCCTCCGCTATGAGCCTGCTTCTTCCTCTCCCACTCCCCCTGCTTGTGTTCCCTCTCTCGCTGGCTGTCTCTCTCTCTGTCGAATAAATAAATAAAATCTTCAAAAAAAAAAAAAAAGAGTTGGACTCTTAACCAACTGAGCCACCCAGGCACCCCTCATTTTACTTATGAAAAGTATTCATCATTGATTATTTTACTCTTGCATTTAATTATTTTTTCTGGACTTGGATTTGAAGTGTTCTATTAACCAGAATTCGATTTTGCTGTAATTTATGGCCAGCCATGAGGATTGGTGTCAGGAAAAAAAAAAAGCTGTGTGATATAGACTTAATATACATGGCTTTATTGAATTATAAGCTATAGATTAGACCTTAAAGCATAAATCTCCCCAGGAACGGGATGGCCATAAATAATTGCTGTGTTCATAAGAATGGTGATATGCCCTTTCTTCTCATTTATATTCTGTAACTCATTTCATGCTATAACGTCACTGAATACACACACACACACACACACACACACACACACAGTAAAATGTTGTTGGGGTATTTAATTAGGAATGGCCCATTTTATTGGGCAAACATAATTCCAGTCTGATGGGCATGGGAAAAGCGGGAGAATGGCGTGAGCAGAATGCAGGTGCTTGGCCTTGGGGCCGAGCCACACTCGGAAGATGCTGTGATATTGCATCATCGCCAGTGGTCTTCCAGGAGCTCCAGCATCCGTGAACTTGCTGAATTTTAATGGGTCTGTGGTTGCCCCCACAAGATGCCTGGGAAATAATGGGGAGTCTATCAATCAGCCACCTTCATAAAAGGTCACTTGTCAGGAGGACTGTACAGGGATGGGTAGGGGAAGGGGGGGTTCCCAACGGTGGTTCACTGGTAACAGGACCTCGTGGTCTCAAACCCAGGCCTTGGAGTCAGATCAGGTTTGAGTCCCGGCTTTGTCACTTACCACCTTGAAGGGATTAAGACACTAGTCCAAACCCACACAGACCGTAGGTAGCTACCGTAGAGGGTGTGGATAAATGACACCAATTATTAGTGTCTGGCACATTCAGTAATGTGGATACTGTCATCATCAGTCCTGTGATACTCACCGGAGCACAGCGCCATGGAAACTTTGCTGTGGTTTGATATTAGCGACACAGGTAGACGAGTTATTGAAATCAACTGATTTGTGATCAGCTTGACCTCTTTCGCCAAATTTCCACTTCATTTTGTGCTGTGTAGATACACTGAAGCTCAAAGAACTGGAGATGTTGTAATTTATTAAATGCTTGCCAGCTGTTCCGAGCCCTTCAGAAAACACGCCGATGTGCGCAAATTAAGCATCCTGCTCTGATAGTCACGCTCTGAAGAGTCTCACGTCTTGACAAAAGTGGCCAGTCGGTGATTCACCTGACCGGTGGCCACCTGCTGATCAAAGGGGGGCGGGGGGGGTAAATATCTTTTCTCTGCTGTCTGCCATCTGAAGCCTAGGTTGAATCTTGGTCTTTTGCAGATGAGTAAGCTCCAGATTTGGGGCCTTCACTCTGTCTTCGTCTCCCAGTGAGAGAAAGCGGTCTTCTTTCCACAGTGAGGACTGAATAAAACAGGGAAACAAATTCCTTCCCTATTGCACAGATGTCAGGAAGAATCACAAGAGAGGAGCATAGAGAGCTGGGGACATTTGAGCCACAGGGCCCCCTCAGCTGGCAACTCGGCAGGACCTTCTAGGTTGGTCCTCCATGGAGACTGCTCCGGTGCCTCCGTGGGGCCCTGGAGAGCATCATCCATTGAAGAAAAGGCTGCAGACCTCCTTCTTTCTCCCTGCTGCCTTGTTGGTCCCCACAGCCACTCCCACCCTCTCTCGACAGCCACCGTGAATAGCTGTTGCTGATTATCCCTCAGGGTTCAGACAATCGGACAACGTAGAGGCCATCTCTGTAGTAAAGGGGCTGCAGCTCACAGCTCTTGGCCTGGTTCCTGCTGAGGTTCAGGGGGCAGCTGTGGTGCCCTACAGATCCTCCAAGGAGCCGGGCATAGCTTCCCAAGCAGCTTTACAGCGTCACCAGCCTGTCTGTGCCTGCCATTCCTTCCTGCTGTGCCCCCAAGCCTCACTGACTTGGTCAGGATACCCCTCCTCTGCCCATCTCCTTAGTGGGCTCCTAACAGGATTTGATTCTGGACCCTCCTGTACCTTGGCAGGTCATGTAGGAGCATGGCATTTGGGGAAATTGAGAAAAGGTCAACTTGTTACCATTTTTTTCTTGGCAGTATACTTGTGTGTGCCAGAGATCACACCAGGACAAGGGTGAGAAGCAGGAAGTCTCAGAGCACGAGTGGGGGGATGGGAGGGCACCCTTGCAGGATGCTTCTGACTGCAGGGAGTAGAGGATCTGCAAGCAGGCTAGATGTGCTTTAACCAGTAAGGGTTATTCCCCGCCCCCCACCCAACACAATAAAAAGTTCCAGAGGAGTTGGGTTTTTTTTTTTTAAAGATTTATTTATTTATTTTAGAAAGAGAGAGAGACCATGAAAGTGAGGGGCAGACGGAGAGGGAGAGAGAATCTCAAGCAGACCCTATGCTGAGTGTGGAGCCTGATGCAGGGCTCCATCCCACAACCCAGAGATCACAACCAAAGCTGAAACCAAGAGTCGGACACCCAAACGACTGTGCCACCCAGGAGCCCCAAGGAGTTGATTTTTGGGGTTGGATCAACAACTCAGTGATACCTGGACACCGACTTGGTGCCTCTGCTCTTTTATGAGTCCAAAAGTCCAGAAGCAAGAGTGAGGCTTCATCCTGAATCTCAGGGAGGCGGAGAGCTTTCCAAGAAGACCCTCAGCATATTTCCTCTGAAGTCTCTGGACCAGACTACGTCCCATGGCTTCCAGTGGATCAAGAGCAGCTAGGAAATAAGTTTTTGGCATTTCCAGCTTCTATTAATCATGGACGCCAGCTCCAGCATCGGGGAGATATGGGAGGGTGGCTGTTGAAGAGGTAACGAAGAGCACTGGTGACGGGCATTCTCATTCATGAGGAGCTGAGTGCTAGCACCATGCTTTCACTACCCCTCCCCAGTAAACTCTAAACAAATTTTGAAAATGCATATAATTTGGGGGCATCTGGGTGGCTCAGTTGGTTAAGCATCTGCCTTTGGCTCGGGTCATGATCCCAGAGTTCCAGGATCGAGCCCCTCATTGAGCTCCCTGCTCCATGGGGAGTCTCCTTCTCCCTCTGCCTCTCACCCTGCTCATGCTCTCTCTCTTTCCTGCTCTCTCACTCTCTCAAAAGAATAAAATCTAAAAAAAAAAAAAAAAAGAAAACGCATATATTTTCTTCTCCCTATCCCACCAATAGAGACAGTATGTATTAAATCATTCAGCACAGCCAGCATGTATAAAAATTCTGAGTCAAATGTGGGCTATATATGCATACAAGAATTAGCTTCACTTTCAAAGCAGCAACAAGATAACGGCATAAATAACTGGTGGTAGAACATAAATGCTTTTATCCCTTTATTGAAACAGAAGATCAGGATTTAGGATCTCATACTAATTGAAATGCCTTAGCAAATTAGTAATCACAGTGGTGAGAAACCCTAGTGTCTTTTCCTGATTCCTTTGATTCTCAGGCAAGAAGCCCAGCTTAAGATGAAGATTTGTTGCCTTCACATGTATCAGAAAATGCTTGAAAGGAAATATAGAAATATAGAAAATATTTCAAAGACTTTATAGGACTTACCACCTAATTACGGATACCTAAGGTTGTCCAGGGGAAGAGAAAGAAGCCTACTTCATGCCCATTTTACAGATGAGCTAACAGAATCTCAGAGGGGGAAAGTACTTAGCTTCAGAGCTAACAAGCTGGTCTATCTGGCTCCAAATACCATTTTTTTCTTATCACATCACCCAACAAAATCTGACACTCCTAGGATTAACACGGATTTTCTTCAAATTCTTCAAATGTGTAAGGAATCTTCTATTTTACGTAAATTATATTTTAAAATTAGATGCAGGAACACCTGCCGTTTGTGAATTTATTTTTTTAAGTTTTTGCATGCGAGATATAGTTTGGTATTTACGACCTATGCAAATTGCAAAGGCACTTCAGTGCCCGGAAACTGCATCTTGGTCTGCATCTTGGCTGCTGGACCGTTCACGTGGGCTCAGGCCTTTGCAGCTACCTTGGAACAAATAAGCACTCCGGGTGTGTGTCTGATGAGCAGCAGTGAGCCTTACACACCAGAAAGGGGGTGGATTCCACGGAGGATAACTCATCTGTGAGGTGTAATTTTCACCTGGTAAACCAGGCGTACATGTGCTCTGTAATAACACCCCTCCTCTCGTGGCCAGGCACAACTTGATAGCTCTTCTATCTGCCAAAGATTTCCAAGACTCAAAACACCTACCTTTTGTTCATTATTTCTGAGGCTAGATGCATACCATTGTTAATGAAATGTGTGATTTTTCTATGGAAGATCGTCTGGCTGTGAAGGCAAAAGCTTTTTTGGATGGGTGCAATCTATTGCCTGTAAGTGAAATTTTCACCTCCCAGAATAATAGGGTTGTTCTGAGAAAGGCCCTCCTGTAGCACCTGTTTGGATTGCTTGGCTTTGACGATGAGAATCTGGGACAGTTCAAGGTGACATAATCGACATAAGAGCCTACACAAAGCTGGCAGTTCAATTGTCCTGACTGTGGTCATAACACAATTATTGGTTACTATTAACATAGTGGAACTTGACTGTAGAAAATTTTGATATGTGGAGAGAAGAAAGATAATCTCATCTCTAACTCCTCCAGGCTTAAGTAATTATTTTGCAATGTTTTTCTTGCAACCTTTTTTTCCCCCTCTCTATTTTTACTGGTGGAGTTTCTAAGACTCCCAATTCCCAGGACAGATTCTTATTTAGATACTAAATGCATTAAATATGAGGATATCTAGAGTAGCTACTAAAAAACTCTATGAATGGAATGATTTCGATTTAACAGCATTAGACGTCTGAGAGTCTCTCCACCTGGTATAGGTAGGCTTTGGAAGATGCTTCCTCCAAATCAATTAAACAGAGTTGTGTATTAGCATGTCGGCAGAACTTACTTTCAAGTCAGAGCTTTGTCAGGTCACTTATTTTATTTACGTTTCCATGCTGGGCCTCTCCTTCCACCCCCGACATGACTAGGTATTTGCTCAACACACAGGCCCCACTCAAGGGCGCTGGGTCACGAGGTGATAGTCAGAATCTGCTTTGTCTCTCTGAGCACGTCCACATCTCTTGTGTCATTTTAGTCCCTTTACAGACCCGAGGGAGGCACTGTGGTGACTTTTTTCTAGATGGGGGAACTGAGGCTCTGGGAGGAAGAGTTCAATGATCATAAATGTCTAGAAGCCAAGCCTTCTGACATGAGGCTTGAGCTTTGGGATAAGGAGGCTGGCCCTAAACTGGACCTGAGGTTTGCCTTACTGCACCCCTCCCAGCAGAAGGTAGGCTAAGGGACAGTGGAAGGTTCCTGAATTAAGTGGGAGGTTAGACTGGATCATCTCTAATGTGCCTTCACCCTCTAAAAGCTCATAATTCTGTGTTCTCACCCCTTCTGATCAGTTCCAGTGCCAGGATGGTAGATGGGCACAGAGCAGTGAACGAATAAGATATTCAGCTCATAAAACTGGGACCCATGTGGCCCCGTTCAGAGGAGTTCTACATTTGAAGAACAGCAATCCTTGTGGGGGATTTAATTTTAGTGAGGTGTCTCTCAGCCATCCCCGGGGTTCCCAGGGTGAAGCCCACAGCAACTCTTTGTAATTTCTCTCATTTTCTTCCCTTCTCTGCCACCCCAATGCTGAGGACTTTCTCGCTCTCCTAAGCCATGGTGCCCATCCATGGCTAATCCATACAGGATGTCCCTGCACCTGTCCCCAAATCATGACCCATTTCCAAGTTACATCTTCCCCTTTCCCATGAAGCTACCTGTCTGGTCTCTCTTCTCAGGGGGCTTTGCATGGATCTTGCCCTCTCTGCTCTCAGAAATCAGGCAGAGGGGGTGAGGACGGAAAAAGCCAACTTGGTGAATCTGCCATTGTCATTTATATGCAGGAAAGGATGGAGTCTGAAAACGGACACACGTTTCACAACTGTGTGTCCCCTCACACAGAGGGAAGTGTTGCTTCCGTATTCTGTGTCATGCACAAACTGTCCCCATCCATGTGTGCCCCTGGTGCCCAAGAGCAGCCAGTGCCCTCTAGGGGGCCGTGCACCAGCCCGAGGGCATGAGGCCACTTCCATTCCACCCCTATGGCTCCTCTCCCCTTTGCTTTCCACTCCCAGTAGGATTGCAGAGGCAGCCCATTCAGGGAAGCAGCCTCGTACCCCCTAGACGGCACCGGTGAGCCTGGTGTGGGGAAGATCAGGGTCTGCACAGAAGCTGAGTCTGTGTCCGTTCCACACAGGCTCCAGCGGCTCAGTTCCCGTGTCTGCAGGAGCGGGCTCTCAAAATCTTCATTAACCAAGGTATTAAGATAATGGGAAAATAATGACACACACAGGACAATTGCTTTCATTATAGTGTAGCAATTAAATCAGAACTTTTTTTTCCCGCCCCCCCTCTGTGTAGTTCAGAGAAGATTCTTAGGGGTTTTAAGCTTGCTGGCTCGCTCTCTCTCTCTCTTTCTCAGAAGGAGGAATGTTTAAATAAATCCCATGACTTCAGTTCCTTATCTTCCAATGCTTAGAACTTTATACACGTGGCGGGATGTAGGTCCATGCCCCTTTTCCATGGACCTCCATCACTCCTGGCAGAGCTCCCAGGAGTCTCTGGCAAGACTGAGGAAAATATGGGAAACACTTTTGGGGTGAGGGTGGGGTAGGTGGCAGGAAAGCACATTAGAGTTAAGTAGGTAGATTCCTCTGTCCTCTAAAAGCCTTCATTTGAAAATCAAAAGGAGCCGAGCTTCCTTCTGCTCAGCGCCTGCCCACATCCTCTGCAGGACAGACCCTAGAGTGGTCCTCAGACTCTGGACCCAACATCCGCTTCTGGAATGCAGCCAGGAGCTCCGGAGTGAGCTCAGCCCTCGGTGGCCGTGCTATGAGACAGGGGAAGCTGCCTGCAAAGGGAAGTTAGGCCTGGCCTGTAGAAGGATTGGAGTCTCCACGAAGGATGGGGAAACATTGTGTCTGCACTGTCTTTTGGACTCTAAGAGGATAGTCAGGCAACTCTAGGGTTGCATTTGAGATAATGCACCATACCCAGTGCCCTGCATGGCATTAACTAAGCATGACCATGGTTCAAGTGCTCAGTCCTATAAAGTTTTACTCCAAGAAAATGTTAAACTAGAGGAGCAATGGTTTCCCTTAGAAGGGGCAGTGGGGAATTGCATTAACATTTGGAAAGTCACATTGGTGGTGGTGGTTCTTATTTGATTTTGTTGATTGAATCATGAGATTCAATGGCTCTGTTCATTGACCACATGCCGTGTTGTGGATTGAATTGTATCTTCTCAAAAGATACATTCATGTCTTATCCCCTGGTGCCTGTGAATATGACCTTTGGGAAATAAGGTCTTTAGAGATATAACCAAGTTAAAATGCAGTCATACTGGTTCAGGAATCCAGTGACTGGTGTCCTTATCAGGAGAGGGAGCTTTAGAGAAAAGGAGACACGCCAGGAAGAAGGCCAGCTGATGATGGAGGCAGAGATTGGGGTGGTGGAGACCCCCAAAGCTGGGAAGAGGTGAGGAAGTATCGATCCTCCCCTGGAGCCTTCAGAGGCAGTTTGACCCCACTGACACCTTGACCTCAGACTGCTGGCCTTCTCAACGGTGAGGGAATAAAGTTCTGTTGGTTTAAGCCACCCAATGTGGGCTACTTTGTTATAGAAGCCCTGGGGAACTAATACATGGCCTTAAGCAAATAGCTTGACATTTCCTCCAGGTGTCACTTCCTGTGGACAACCTCATAGCTCTTTGTATGAACTTCCCCTGGAATCACATCCCACAGTTTGTCTGTTCTCACGTGTCCACTTTTCTTTCCAGAAACAGTCAACAGATCAGTGAAAGCTGGACTCATGTGTATTCCCAGTGCCAGGAACATAGTAGGTGGTCGATAAATATTTAGGGGCGTGATGAATAAATGTTAATAACAATGAATAAGAGCAGGTCGTAATGATAGTAGCAGAACACACTTGGCTAGGAATTGCTTGCTAAGCAAGGTTAAACTAGGCTACTGGGCTATTAGCTAACCCCAGGTGAAGGCTGACACGGGGGGAAGAAAAGGAGATGAGCTGGCAGTGAGTTGATGGGGTGTGTGTATAGGCTTGAAGATTCAGGCAAAAGATTCTAGAGGGTGATCCAGAACATCCACTGGGACCAAAAGGACCTGCTGAGCATTAGCTGGCTTACCCAGCTTCACCTCCACAAGCCGCATGTTCCTCAGTCTTGACAAAACCACCCAACTCCCCAGGCCTTCAGTTCATCAATCAACTCCAAGATCTTTGGCAAGTTCCCCATGGACATTGCCGATGAGAAGAACTGCTCTCCAAGAGTAAATCTTTTCCAGCTTGGCCACATGTCAGTTTTACTGAACAAAGGTTAATGAAAAGATACGCTTGAGAGAAAATAGGAAGTCATGGGATGAGCAGAGGGGTCAGGTCAGGACTCTTGGGTAGTAGGAAAACGTGAGAAGCTACGAAGTGGCTCCTCACTGAACAGGTTATGCTGTTCCCTGCAGGAGAGTCAGAGAGAGAGAGAAGTGTAGAATGAGCTTTCAAGGCGAACAGAAGACCTACTGGAAATCAGCTGCACACCCACTAGTACCCTGTCCTAAACTTTCTCTTTCAACTCTTGAATTGATAGAAGTAAGTCCCCCCATGTTATCCTACAACAGTAGGGAGAGAATTCATGCACGGAATCCATTCTCACAACTACCATGTTCGTTCCACCTGGTTTCTGGCAACAAAGCGTGTTTAGGCATCTATGATAACAATATATTTGGTCTTTGTCCCTCCTTTCTGGCACAGAGTTTTGTTGGAATTCCCTGAGTGTTAGGGGTGAGAGGGGCATCTTTGGTTATTCATAACAACCACACCCAAGTTTATGTTAGTGAGGGGACTCTTGGTGGGCTCCTAGAAAGTTTCAGGGTGGGGGCTTCTTGCCAGAGGAACTAACCATGTGACTAGAGGGTGGGAACTTGCAGCCCCATACTCCCTAATTATGGAGCAGGGAGAGGGGCTGGTGATGGAGTTCATCGCCATGGCCAACGATTTAATGAATCATGCCCGCATGATGGAACTTCAATGAAACCCTCTGAATGATGGGGTTTGGAGAGTTTCCGGGTTGGTAAACCATAGAAGTTCTAGGAGGGGGGCATACCCAGAGGGGGCATGGAAGCTCCAAGCCCCTCCACACTTTGGCCTATGCATCTCTTCTATTTGGCAGGCCCGTGTGGTTTCCTTTATAATAAACCAGTAATGGTAAGCAAACTGTTTTCCTGAGTTCTATGAGCCATTCTAGCAAGTTATTGAGCCTAGCAGGGGCCTGTAAGGACCCTTGATTTATAGCCAGTCGGTCAGAGGTACAGAAGGCCCAGAACTTGCAACCGGTGGGTAAGGTGGGGATGTCTTGTGGCACCCAACCCTTAACCTTGGATTGTTAGTGCCAAAATCGAATTAGACTACAGGACACCCAGCTGGTGTCTGGAGAGTTGGAGAATTGGTTGGTGTGGGAGGAAAAAACCCAGACATTTGGTGTCAGAAGGGTTGTGAGTAAAAAACAATTCAGGGTTTCTTTTTTCTTTTTCTTTTTTTTTAAGATTTACTTATTTATTTGAGAGAGAGAGAGAGAGCAGGGGGAGGGGCAGAGGGAGAGAGAGGGAGAGAATCCTCAAGCAAACTCCTCACTGAGCATGGAGGCTGACACGGGGTCCGATCCCAGGACCCTGAGATCACGACCTGAGCAGAAATCAGGAGTCAGACACTTAACCGACTGAGCCACCCAGGCATCCCAACAGTTTAGGGTTTCTGGCAATGAAGTGTTATTACCATCATTATTAGGTATCATTATTAATAAATCCATTTGTACAGTTTTTATAATTATAAAGTAGATCTGGACAATGTCATTGGACGCTTACAACACTGCAGTTGTCTCACTAGTACCTGTTCGTACTCCTGTTATTTCCATTGCAGAGGCTCAGGACTGTAAAGCTAATAAGGGACCTAGTCCAGGGTTGTGACTCCAAATCCGTTATTCTCCTGCTAGTGCCTCTTGAAATACTACCCCAACATCTAATGGCTAACCCTCTCCTTCCGCTGAACTGCGTTAGCTCAGTTCCACCAAAAGCAGCTGCAAGATGGGATGAGCAGGCCGAGATGTTGATTAGGGACACACCCTGAAGAGGGGGAGCTGGGAGAGCCAGCATGTCCGGAGGTAGGTCTGACCCTTGTAAATGAGAGGGGAAAGCAAGAAAGATGGATGGCAGTCTTTAGTCTAAGACTGCTGTTCCAAGAGAGTTTCAGCGAGACCAGTGGGAGTTCTCTAGCTGAAGCCACGTGTTGCAGGAGACCTGCATCTTGTGGGAACAGACCTGCCTCCGTGTCCCCGACATGCTCATTAGCATATAAAGTGTAGCTTCCACAAACTCAACGCCAGATTCAGGGTCAGCAACTGGGCCATCAGTAGACTTTGGTCCCCCCCACGAAGAGATCTGAGAGGCTTTCTCTGGGCTGCTATGTTCGAGGAGAGGAGAGGAGAGGAAAGGAGGAAAGAAGAGAAGAGGAGAAAGAAGAGAAGAGAAGAGAAGAGAAGAGAAGAGAAGAGAAGAGAAGAGAAGAGAAAGAAGAGGAGAGGAGAGGAGAGGAGAGGAGAGGAGAAGAGAAGAGAAGAGAAGAGAAGAGAAGAGAAGAGAAGAGAAGAGAAGAGAAGAGAAGAGAAGAGAAGGGAAGAGAAACGTATCCTTATGGTAATCATCCAGGAGAGGTCTTTGAGAAAAGGAACCGCAGGAAGGAAAGAGGATCTTTTTTGCAATTCTCAGCCATGAATACAGCAGTAGGGGAGTCCTCACTGTTCCCCAAGCCCGTGCAAGTCCGTAAAGCACTTCACGCGGAAGGACAGAAGCCTTATCTCACTCACCGGCCAGAGATCCAGGCAGGGCTCATCTCTGTGGCTGGACTCGAGGCTGCAGTTTGGGAGAAACTCAGCTGTTCTGATTTTCCCTCCTTGATGAAAACTGAGAAAGAAGATCCCAACTGAGCTGCTTCTTTTTTTCTTCCTGGGAATAGCCTTGAACAGGGGGAAGGAAGACGCTGTGCACTAATTGAAAGTACCCACAGAAACGAATGACACTAACGGGGATGAAATGAATCTCAGAATTCTAAGAAGTTTCGCCAAACTTTTGAAAAGAGTAGTCAACGCCCACTGCCTCTGCTTTTCTGCCCAACCTCTCCCTTACTTCTCCAGTCCTTTTACCTTGTCTTTGCTTTCTGTTTCTTGGCTGACTCACTTTCTGGAAGGTCGCAGACAGCCTCCCGCCCACTGATGGAATAGCCTTTCCTGGGGTGGCCTATGTCCCCACGTCCCTCCTGTCCACAGCCCCCTGTGTCTGGGCGCATTCCTGTCTGCCTTCTGCTGCTGGAGAACTCCCTTCTGTCTCCTTCCCTCCTCCTCTTCCTCATCTCCCTGAATTCGGGGACTCTCAAGGCTGAGCACAGAGCCTTGGTAAATGTGAGCTGAGACGATTATGCTTTGAAGTCCAAGAGGTTTCGGATTTTCTTCGAACTTTGGTCCTAGGGTGTGGGACAGGGGACCCACCGGGCTGCATCGGGCCGGGACTGTGAGTAGGGACGGTCCCTTCAGAGCATGATGTCCCCATTTTGCCCCCAGTCCCACCAGCTGTTTTACTGTGTGGGTGCCTGGTCCCTGGAGGGTTTTCGTTTCTAACCGTGGCCTTGGGGGTAACTTTTGGTTTCTCCTTCCTCATGCCCTGTCCCCCTTCAACAGGATTCAGTCCCCACCTGACCTTATCCACTCCCCGGTTCTCATTGGCACTCGCCTTAAACCAAGGACTCACTTCCCGACTAGACTCTTAGTACAACTCTGCTCACTCTCTCCTTGTGAAAAACCTTCAGGTCGCCCCCCCATCTGGCAGCCATGTTACAACCTCCCATGACTGGCTTCCAAAGCCGCCCCCCAGCACCTCGAGGCCTCTCTCTGCTTTTCTCTCTGTTTACACCCCCCTACCCCCCGCAGTCCCTATGACATGTAGGGGATGAGGCGTGGAGGGTCAGGAAGAGCACGAGGGTTTTGAACTTGAAGACGAGTGGCAGAGGAAGGGCCACATGAAGAGGGGGTGACAGCTCCCCTGCAGACAGGCTACTTTGCCCATCGCGCTGGCGTCTAACTGGGAAGAGACCATTTTCGCTTGGTTCTTTTCCTTGAGATTTCCCCTTGTTGCCTGTTTTTGCAATACGTACCTCCACAGAATGACCTAGATGCCCCTTCTCAGTGTGCCTGAGCCACAGCAGCCATGGGCCATCGGGGAGCAGCGAGGAGGGAGGGCCCATGATTTCAGCAGGGGGAGGACCCCTAAGAAGGCAGCCCCTTCTCTTCATCAGGCGCCATCTCCAGCTTCTCTTCTGAGGTTCAGCCTCTCCTTGGAGGTGAAGCTCAAAGGCCCCTTTCTTCCCTGCATCACTTGTGTAAATGCCTTTCAGACACTTAGCAACAGGGCGCAGGGCTTCCCTGAGGGCGGTTGGGGAGATGTTAAACATTCAGTTGCCTTTTTTGTGTTTATTTCTAAATAAATAACTCACTCTGTTAGTGAAAAAGGAAAGGAGAGAACTGGGTTATGATCTGTGATCTTCCTTCTGTGTGCCTCAGTTTCCCCACCAAAGTGGTGGGGCTAGTGGTGTGCCCGCCTCACAGGAGGTGTGAGTGAATATTTGTAGCATGTTAGGAACCACGCCCGGTGCATTGCAAGCACTAGCAAGGTCAACGACTTGCCCCTGTCACTAGTCCAACTATTATTATTGTCACTATGATTTTCTTATCGTTCTTAAGAGGGGAAACAAGTCCCCCTCCTCTTCTTCCTCCCCTTCTTTTTCCTCCTTCTCTTTCCCCTCTACAGCTAAAGCATCTTGGACTCCCAGTGTTCCCCCAACCCCCACCCAGAACTTCCTACCCCGGACGGCTCTGTCTCCCATTCATGCCAGGCCTCCAGCCCTATGCTACAAGTCTCCCTGTGGACAAGGCAAGAATGTTCCTCAGCCAGGAGAAAGCTCCCCCAGGCAGGAAAGAACAAGACCTCCACCTCAAGTTACCAGAAACACCATCAGTGACCGTCCGGTGCCCCGGGGATGAAAGGCAGAGCGTGAGTGCCCCACTAGAGAGGGTGCTGGAG
Source organism: Ursus americanus (assembly GCF_024610735.1). NCBI lineage: Eukaryota > Metazoa > Chordata > Mammalia > Carnivora > Ursidae > Ursus > Ursus americanus. Next base: position 10,744,528 of record NC_142132.1, read on the forward strand.
GTAAAACCATCACACAGATCAGCAGTAAACAGGACCACACCTCAAGGTGCCCCCCCCACACCAAGGGGACAAGAGGAGTCCTTGAAGGAGACAAAGAAGTAATACCATGCCCCTCAAGCCCTCTGGGTATGAGTCTCCTGCCCCAGATTTCAAAGGCCCGGTGGCCACGGGAGGGTGTCCGCTGCCTCACCCCAGGCCTGGGTCTCACAGAGAGCACCTGTGAGCATCCTTCTCTGTCCTGAGCACGTCTTTATGCAAGACGGAAGGGTGGGGCTGGCAGCTGGTCTCTGCTGGGTCCCCCAGTTCTGCACCTGTGTCCTGACACATTCTCACCAGTATCTTCCTCTTGGGTGGTGTGGGCCTTCCTTACCTTCCCTCTTTTGAAGCTTTGCTAGCTCGGTGTTAGAATTTCAGCCCCAGCTGTGAGGACACTGAGCGTTAAGTACTCTCACACAAAGATAAAAAAAAGAGCTGGCAAGGAACAAGGGAGGGAAAGATTCTGGGGCTAACCAAGGAAGCAAATTCAAATGAGGGCCTGTGATTCGAGATCAAAGAACCCAGGCTCCTGCTAGAGCCAAGATTCTTCCCAAACTTTGGGGAAGCGTGGCTCCGGCAGCCAAGGTAAGGGACACAGAGCATTTCTTGGTGAGGAAATGCAGGACTTCCGTGTATGGTGTATGTTTTGTGATTTTGCGGGGGATGGTCAGTGTGTGTTTAAATGTATTCGACTCCAAGCTCTCCGAGAGGATTGAAAGAGCTCAACAGGGAGTCGAGCACATTCAGACCCGGACTTGAGTTTCCATTCCAGGCCCACCACTTCCTTCCTGGTTGTGCCATCTTTGGACATTCAACTTTCTAAATGAGTGTTTCTTTAGTTGCAAAATGGGGATAATCCTCACCTTACAGGGCTTGAGGATAGTTTAATACGATGTGATAACATCTAGCACAGTACTGCAAACACGGGAGGCACCCAACCATCATGTCCAGCTGCACAGGTTGTGCACTGTGTCATGCTGAGGTGCCATTCGCTGAGTCTCTACATGACCAACCACCAGATGTCAGTTCCCTTCATCCCCTTTCCTCTAAATGGCAGTAGATAAAAAATAAAGAGAACAGCCAGTGCAACTTTGTAACTGTACAACCCACTTACTTCCTTTACTTGACAAAAGGGAGCCCATTCATTCATCCACTCAACATTCAATGAACACTTAACTATGTGCTAGGCATACTAGACCCACAAGAGGTATTTCTGCCTCATTTCTGTAGAGCACACTACTTTACACCCTTTTCCTCTGTGTTCTCACCCCACAATGTAGGCAAAAAGCTGTTTCCATCCAAGAGCATGTTACTGGCTTCAAGGGTCCCTTCTCAAATTCTTGGTCTGCACCTCTTCTCCAGACCTCACACCAACGCCCCCACTGCGCGCCTGGTCTATCAGTCCTCAGGGGACAGTCCTCTGGTGATGGAGAATAAGAGAGATTTGGGGGTTACTAGATATTCAGCACTGAAGAATGTCAGCATGAGGACAGCCCGTGGTATTTCACATTGCTCTGTCTGTCCGTTCCTCTCTCCAGAGCCCTGTCCCCTGCACTGTACTCACGTCTCCTCTGAAAGCTCTTGGGAGGTGCCAGCCATCAGGACTTTCCTTCTGGAAATCAGTGAAATGTGTGAAAGTCGAAAGTATGTTGTATGCTTTGGAAGAGGTCTTCTATTCTCTGAGAGATAAACTATGAAATGTCTACCTAGACATGCCTTTTAGAGCATTTTTACACACTCTTCAAAATCAAATATACATTGCTTTCCGTCTTTGTCTCAAGGGTGGTGCACTCACGAGACCCGTAATTGTTACCATTGATAGACATTTCGTTTTTCATTTCTACTCTTCTAAGGCAAGAAGTTTTAATGCAATAAATCACAACACTGATGTAGAAAGATAAGGCCCAAATCGAACTGGTGGTGGGCACGCGGGGCCATCATGCTTAGCTTCTAGCTGGTACTCTATCGAACGCTCATGGTCTATTACACAGCCGTTAAAAAGGAAGAGATGTGTGTGTAGGAATACAGAAAAATATATACAATATTTTATATTGTAGGGGTGCCTGGGTGGCACAGCGGTTAAGCATCTGCCTTCGGCTCAGGGCGTGATCCCGGCGTTATGAGATTGAGCCCCACATCAGGCTCCTCCGCTACGAGCCTGCTTCTTCCTCTCCCACTCCCCCCGCTTGTGTTCCCTCTCTCGCTGGCTGTCTCTCTCTGTCAAATAAGTAAATAAAATCTTTTAAAAATATATATATTTTTTATATTGTATATAAAATATATACAATATGTTATTAAATAAAAAATTGGTTGTAAAACAGTATCTACAATAAAATCCCATTTTAATTGTATACTGTCTGTATAGGATATATAAAATAACTCATACATATTGAACACTTCCTAGGTACCAGGCACTGATTTAAGACTTTATACGTATTTCCCTTGATCCTCCTCAAACACTATAAGGAAGGTCCTATTTTTATCCCAGTTATGCAGATGAGACAAACTGAACCAGGTAAAGTGTAAGGGATTTCTCCAGATCACAGAGTCCGGAAGTGAAGGAGCTATGACATGAATCCAGTTACCCTGACTCTGGGCCCCTATGCCCTTAACCACCAGATTACACTCCACAAACCTCTGGAAAGGTTAAAGCAAGATATTAACAGTGGTTAGTTCTTAAAATGGGTTCTTTTCTTCTTTTAACTTATCTGAAATATATGAATTATAAAAATAATATACATATATAATGTACTTATACAATGACTGTCTCGGATTGGAAAAATAGCCATGCATGGTAATTGGAAAATCTTTGTCTCTGCCAATTGACTTCTCAGATGCATCGCAGAGCCACTTTGCTGCCCTGATCCTTGGCTTGTAATCTTTTTAAATACTCCGAAGTCTAATTGTTTAGTTGCTGAATGAAATCGATCCCTTCAAGAATCACTAACAAGCTTAATAACACCCTCCAAAAAGAGCTGAATAACCAGTTAAATGAAATTACATGGGTGTGATTATTTGCTGTTATAAGTCAATTTTGATATTCTCAGACTTCAAAATTGGTTGTGCTTTTTCTGACTCTGGGGCAAACAAACACCTCCTATTTCCCAGTTTGTCAGCACAAAAGAAAATCATTGTCAAGCCCTGCTTCCTCATATGTATTTCATTGGGCAATGTTAGGAAACACACACTTTCAAACGCTGAACAGACACTTTTACAAAAGGTCATGCTGACCACTGGAAAACGAGCTGGTATATATAACTCCATTCATCTCAGCAGTTCAATTAATCTTACAGTTTTTGAGTATTTGAAAGGAGGTAGAGGGGAGCGAAATCAATACGATGCCTACAGCACCACCCAGGGAACAGTGCAAGCTTCCTGGGATCCGAGGAAAACAACCAGCTTTGCGTGGTACTTTCTAGAATGTTTTCACTGGGGAGGTCTCTCCCAGGGTCATTAACTAAGAGCCCGTCATCCCTCTTCATGCTCAGGGCTTACATCCAGGGTCAGGGTGTCATCCTTGGGCAGGTTACGGTGGAAAACAGAGACTTCTCATTTCTTGGTCCATCGCTTTAGCTCATTTATCTCTGAAGTTTATTGCTAGAGATAAAGAACTCTTGCACAGCCTTAAACATGTTGCTGGGCACACAATCTCCATCACAGCAGCTGCCCTCTTAATGCAGGAGGAGAGGGGGGGTACCAGCTGGGCTCCAGGCAGAACACCTGCAGCCATGCCTCCCCTGCAGTGAAGCCACCACAGCTTTGCCTGCTCCTGGCTGCGTGTGGGTGGGACCCCAGCTTTAATGACAGTAATTAAGAGTGACCTGCTGCATGCCACATGCCAATAAAGCTCTTTATGTATGTTGTTTCATTAAATCCATCCCATCACCCCACAAGGCAGATTCCCCCTGATCACCCCCATTAGTTCATGCAGATATGGAGGCTCCGAGAGGCAAAGTCATAGTCACTTCAAAGCTGCCTGTGAATTTTATTTTCCATGACTCTGTGCTACTTCCTGCTTCCTGAGTAGCTGATCACAACTGATCATTGCCGATCACTTCCTCTCTCTGAACTTTGGTCCCCTAACCCAGTTGCATAGATGATACCGAAGTGTGCTTTGAACACTCAGGCAGCATGCCAATCATCATTGTCCAGTACTCGGGGAGTCCGTCTCAGCAGAAAATGCAGCTGCCAGGTGGATGACAGGCTCCACTTAGAAATACCTACCACCCTTTGTAATGAGACTGCCAAGAATGAAACCTGTTCCAAATATGCTGCCATCTGACTCCAACTTCATAGGTTTTCACCTCTTTGGGAAGTAAATTTTCGTCTTCTGTGCCGTTACATTAATGCTTGTGAGTCTAACACATGTGATATGATTGCCTGCATGCGTGTGTCATGCCATCTTTGCTACAGTGACCTGCCCGCCAGTCACTAATCACTTGCATGCAGTGGGCTGGAGGGAGGTGAGATTTAGCCCTTGGCTGGGAACAGGGACTGAGACGTTGCCCTGGATCTGCCTTTACTGCTGATGGAGACTTGGTCAAATAGTACTGACCATCAGGACTTTTATCCCCTGATCTGTAAGGTGGTATCAGAACGCCCATTTTACCCAAGGCACTGGAAGAAGGCAGAAGAGATAATGTGTGTGAACATACTTTGGATGTTGTAAAGCTCTATGCAAATGTTAAGTATGTTCTCCATTTTAAAATCTGCCAACTCATATCTCTTAAGTGGTTAAACCACATGCATCCAAGCTTCCAATCAACCAGAGACCTTGCTTTCTCTGGGCCATGTGGCAGAGGAACAAAATCTGAATTATGTTGTTTGAATGGCTTTTTCATTTTAGAAACGATGAAGTTTTCAAAGAAAATAAATATTCTGTGATATTTGCAGCTGTACCCCTATGGGAGTAATTAGGAGAGTCTCATAGGTAAGACTATACATAAAATATCTCCCAGGAGATTCATTTTCCTACTCAATCATTCCATAAAAAGAGGACTCACTACTATCCACACCCCTATCTCATTCCCTGAAGACATAAAATCCTTGTAGTATTATCGGTATTACTTATATTTTGTTGCAAATATAAATATTAATAGTTATCTAGGCCCTTAAGATTTATTATTTGCACATGTAGGGTTACTTCAAATGCTTAGATACCATTCAGGAAAAGTAAATAATTTGTTTTCCTCCAAAAATAGACTTAAACCTATAAAGGATCCTTCCCACTCTAAAGATAATTCATATCTCTTTATCCTCGAAGCAAATTAACATTTCTGGCTATGGGCTTGGCATGAACCCATTAGTGGTATGCCCATCTGTCCAGGACCGCCCCATCTCATAGCACATCTGAATGACCACACAAATCTGCTTCCTAGGCCACATTGGCTGGCATCTGAAATTTCAAAGACAGAATCACTGGCAGCATCAACAGCTACAGAGAAATCAAGGAGAAGAATTATAAAGGCCATTTGTTGAGAGAAAAGGTGGTCATAGTAAGAATGGCAGAATGGCAGTGGAGAAGGCGGACATGCAAGGACTTAAGGCAGATTTGCAGGCTGGAAAAATAGAAGGACAGATACCCACCTGCTTGACAGACATTAACAGTGGAAGAAAGGAGAGGAATAGAACGATGCCTCAGAGGAGGTCCTGCATTTATTTTTTTTAGTTACCTACAGCCAAAGCATGCCCATGTTTCAAGACCAAGGGGAAGGAGCGAACGAGGTCTTACCAGCTGTAAGCTGTGCAATCTTGCACAAGCAACTTGACTTTCCTGAGCCTGGAAAAGTTTCTTCTGTAAAATAGGGATGATACCATATATTTCATTGCTAATGAAATAGTTCGTGAAATGCTTAGCTTTGCATAGCGCGTGGCACCCATTAAGTGATGGATAAATAAGATGCTGATTAGCAAAAAAGAAGAGGGAGGGAGAAAAAGAGGCAGCCAAAGCAGCAACAGAAGAAGGAAGGAGTGGCGAAGGAGGTGATACTGGAGGAGCTAGGAAGGGACTCTCTGCCACCAGATAAAAAAGGGATGGATGGACGTGCCCGTAGAGAGGCTTTCGGGCACAGAGGTAGGAGGTAGGGGGGGAAGCTCCTGATGGACATTTCCAGTCTCCTCAGCAAAGGACACATGGTTTTCTTGGAAACAATAGCAGGGAGGGGCAGTGAGGAGAGAGAGAACAGGGTCCAGGATTGCCCTTGTGAAACAGTCATGAAGAGGTGAGCAAGGAGGGTGCCTGAGTGGCTCAGTCCATCGGCTGTCAGACCCTTGATCTCCCCCCAGGTCATGATCTCAGGGTCATGGGATCGAGTCCCGGGTCAGGCTCCACGCTCAGCAGGGAGTCTGCTTGAGATTCTCTCTCTGCCCCTCCCCCTGCTTGCACACGCACACGTGCTCTCTCTCTAAATAAAATAAATAAAATCTGAAAAAAAAAAAAAAAAGAGCTGAGCAGGGAGATTATAGATAGCCCCAGAGCCCATTACGAGTAAAAGGAAAGTCTGGGCCAGAAGTGCAGGTTGGGACAGAGCAGAGGTTCCAGGGACAGAGGATAAAGGAGTGGAGGTGAAGACTGTCTGTCTGTTGTCTGTCTTTCCTTTCTCTTCCTCCGTCTCCCTTTCCTCCACCCTCTCTCTCTCTTTCTCTCTCTTCCTTTCCCCTTGAAGGGGGACCCAGCAGTAGCAAGAGTTCCTAAGTGTTTCTTCGTCAGTGTTTTCTACCTTCATGCGAAACTCAAAGAATTGATGTTCATTCTGTAGGCTCTTGTGAAACATCCCGAGCTCTTCTGAAGAAGGAGCTGTATAAAGGGAAATAATGGCACTAATGAATGTTGAAAGCCTTACCGTATTAACGTAATGATATGCCGCCTAGAAACAGAGCCCAGAGCCCGAGAAGCTTGGGTATGGGAGAGAAAAATGTAAACGTAATTGGAACTCTCTCCCAGCCTTGTATCTGCTATGCACTATTTACTCTGTTTGGGAGCTTTCCTTGTAATTAGGTTATTAAAATGCAATCATTCTCCCTTAGTAGGCTACCTGAAGCAATACAAATTTTCTCAAGCAAAGCAGAAAGATAAAAGTTAAAATACAAACATGGCTTTGCATATCATGTAAAATACCTTTGAATGAATTTATCCATTTATTGAAGAAATGTTTAGTGAGAACCTACTATGTGCTAGGCATTTTGAATTTAATGGGGATATAAGCCTCGTGGTTTCTTTTTTTTTTTTTTTAAAGATTTTATTTATTTATTCAACAGAGATAGAGACAGCCAGAGAGAGAGGGAACACAAGCAGGGGGAGTGGGAGAGGAAGAAGCAGGCTCATAGCAGAGGAGCCTGATGTGGGGCTCGATCCCATAACGCCGGGATCACGCCCTGGGCCGAAGGCAGACGCTTAACCACTGTGCCACCCAGGCGCCCCTGCCTCATGGTTTCTATAATCGTGGCCATGCGTAATCTTTAGAGGAAATTTCAATTCTGGATGAAATGGGAAATTAACATAAGCACGTTGTCTCCCTTCCTCAAACCCAACTTGGGAGACTTTAGGAAAAAAAGTCAAAGAGCCATGGATGTACCCCAGCATTTAACATTAAAATCATGAATTATCCATAGGAAGACAGACGGTGGTTGAGCTCTGTGTGGAAGGAAAATGACAGCCTACATCGGGAGAAGCCAAGGGCCATGGGGGGGAGGTATGCTTGGCAAGCCTGGCTGAGTACACTTCACCTTTCTCCCACCTTGACCTCAGGAGACTATCGACCTTTGTTGATGCAGTGGCAAATTACCTCCCCAGCGCAACACTCACCAGGGGCGACAGGCGACATTGGGGCAGAGCCGGAGCCGCTCGGGGTAATACATGTAAGGAGGCTGGTCAGCCCCTGAATATGTCCCCCTCACATCCCCTAGTCACAAAAGCAAAGACGGATAGATTTTGGGAAAGAGCAGTTACCCAGGTTCTCTGAAGGTGAGAGCCTGGGGGAAGGGAGGTAGGGGCAGAAAGCGAACTGGGAGTGCTTGATTTCGAAGTGCAATTTCAGAGGTGGTCCCCGTTGAAGTCGGCTCCCCATCTCATGCGCTAGCACTGGCCTCTCCCTCAGGCACACAGTACTCTCTACATCAACTGAAATTCCGGAGGGAGCATGCAGAGTGGGGGGGACCGGGGGGGGGGTGCGGCAGGGGAATAAGGAGGCCTCTGGTCTGCACTTGAACCCTGAAAGACAAGATACCGAGAAACCTCTAGCAGAGAAACTTAAAATAAGCCCGATAAATATCTTTAGACGGTGAAGAAGGCCTATTTGAAACATGAAATAAGAGCGAGCCCTTATAAATAAAAAATAATGGGAGATCCTGGGCATGACAAATATAAGTGCAGAAAGAAAACCTCAGTCAATGTGTCGAAGAGCTGAATGGCTGCTTCCAAACAAGGGAGATGACTTTAGGAGAGAGAAATGAGAGGGAGGAAGTGCTGGTGAGTAAAGGAATTAACAAATTTTATTTTTTTAATTTTTTTTAAAGATTATTTATTTATTTATTTATTCAACAGAGATAGAGACAGACAGCGAGAGAGGGAACACAAGCAGGGGGAGTGGGAGAGGAAGAAGCAGGCTCCCAGAGGAGGAGCCCGATGTGGGGCTCGATCCCGTAATGCCGGGATCACGCCCTGAGCCGAAGGCAGACGCTCAACCACTGTGCCACCCAGGCGCCCCAACAAATTTTATTTTTGTTTTAGATGTGCAATGACCTCCTATTACCTTTCTCCTAAGAAAAGCAAAGCACTGCCATGACAAGCAATAGGAATCCTCAAGAAGTGACCACCAGGACCGGGGCGAGGTGGTAGGAGAAGGAGGAGGACATGTGAATGCTCTTCCGATGGGAAAAACACCGCTGATAATAAAATAAAGAACAACTGACACCTAATGAATCGTAAATAAAAAGAATGCATTTGGTAGGGGGAGGGGAGATGGGGTGAGGAGTGAGATGGGGCTGTTGTCTTCATAACCCTTGAAGTCAAGAAATATATCCTCATTCAGGTAAGTATTGCATGTGTAATCATTCAGACTGTGTCCCTTTGGATCAAAGAGCCCCCACTGGGACCTCATTTCTAAAAATCCATGTTCAATGTAAATCTTTTTTCCAATGCCCCCCCCCCCCAAATCTGACCATTCTATTCTCAAGTCAGACCTTAGGGGTGCCCAAATGCAAAATATAAACACATTATTGGAATACGGTTTCCACCACTCCCCCCCCCCCCAGTCCTCTCCGGGGCCATTAGATTTTGGATTACAAACCGTCCTTGGGAAGTTTCCAGGCCTCTGGTGTTTCTGAGCTTGGCTCATTGAATAAGCGGATGATTCATTAACCAGAATGATAGAACTTCGAAGTGGCGGTTCCGCCCTTTCTCCGCAATGGCTTTTACAGCAGCTTGTCATCTGCATTCAATTCACTGGTCCTCCTCTAATTAGCCCGAGTATTTCATTACCAGCCCATGCCTGGTCAATTATCTGACTACCTGTGGTATCCATCAACAGGACATCTCCTCTGATTTAATCTGTCGCCTCGCAGCAGCCGTGGGACGTCACGTGGTTCTTTTCTGTCAGAGATTTATTAAGGGGGGAGGATTTATTACCCAGTCAGCCGATAACTTCTTTCATTGCTATCAGCTTCTAGTTATGGTTGGTTAAAACTCCACTGTGGTCCCTCCCACAGCGTGGACCTCCCCATGGAAAGATATTTTGTGGTCTGGGGAGACTCCCTGATGTCCCCAGCCTCCGAGTAATAACTTCAGGACTCACGTGGGAGAACACTTACCTACTAACAGGCCGGGGGGGGGGGGGTGAAGCACCTCCTTCTGCTTTGGGTTAACTGAATTGAGTGAGAGCTATTTAGAAGAATTGTAATTAGGCCTTGAAGTAATGTTTCTTTACAAAAGTGACTTAGTCAGATTCCTTGAGACTTCCATTTTTGGTGGGGGCAGGAACGCAAAGAACTGAATCCTAAAAAACAGGGTTGGTTTTTTTTTTCTCCCACATTGTGTTTCTTTGTTTTGGTAAATGTTTCCGCAGCTCAAGGGTGTAAGAACTTGTTTATTCATTCAAATTTTATTGAGCACTCATTGTATGCAAGGCCTATGCTGGGTACTGGGGAGAGGTGGTGAAGTAGAGACAGCTAGTAGTAAGTAAGGCTGGGCTTGTTTACCCGAAGAAAGAACAGTAATGGAATTCTCTGGAGCTCTTCTAACATGGAAGGTCTTTGATTCTGACCATATTCTGTAAAAAAAAAAAAGGGTCAAAACAAAGCTGCAGCTTCTCTTGGAAAAATTCCCTGAACAGACTCAGGGCTGAACTTCTCAGGGTATGCTTTATGCTTCTCTTAACCTATTTCAACTAGAGAGTACCACTAAGTGTTTAATTCAGACCCTGAGTGGAATGTATTATTTGCTCCCTCTTTTCCTCCACAGAGGTACACCCCCAAGAAAGAAACTGTAGGACTCTCTTAGGCATTCAGTTGTCTTTTTTTTTTTTTTTTAAGATTTTTAAAATTTATTTAACAGAGATAGAGACAGCTAGCGAGAGAGGGAACACAAGCAGGGGGAGTGGGAGAGGAAGAAGCAGGCTCCCAGTGGAGGAGCCTGATGTGGGGCTCGATCCCATAACGCCGGGATCACGCCCTGAGCCAAAGGCAGAAGCTTAACGACTGCGCCACCCAGGCGCCCCTAGGCATCCAGTTTTCTATTTATCTTCTTGTTATGAATGCATCTCTGTATCCAACTTTGGAGGATAAAGTATCTATATAACAGCTATTAAATTGCCCTTTGGTTTTTCCAAATTAGACAAATGATACTTTGACTAACAAATAATGTGTGACGTTCTTCCATCCTCTGGGGTAGTGGGGGTGGGGTTAAGTTCTAACAGCAAGAAATCAAAGGCCACTTTCGGGTGTTAAGTCAAGCCCCAAGGACTAGCTCCCTGTTTGCAGGCAATGCAAGTTATCTTGGAGACCCTGCAGTTAGAATTTTAGGGTACCTTTAAATGTTCCAAACCCACCAATGGTGAGACTATGAGACTGTGAGACATCCACTTTGGAAAAGAGTTTGGCACACCTATTAAATTTGAAGATACGCATACTCAACGTCCCGGAAACGTTACCACCAAGACAAATACCATAGAAAAACTTCTGCATAAGGATGCCACAGTATACGAGCAAGAATGAGTCCAGTAGCAAAATATCAACAGCCCAAATGTCCATCAACCCATGGGTGGTCAGTCACATCGTAAGTACATCATGTAATAAGACAGCATCACTAGAATAGCTTACAACTCTACACATCCACGTGAATGAATTTCACAGACAATTTCATTGCGTGAAAGAAACATCACAGGAGACCATATGTGGTAGGCCTCCATTCATACAAAATTGTAAAACAAAAAAAATTAAGCAATATGGTCTAGAGATACATAGATGTTAAAACTATAAAGAAGGCCAGGGAAATGATTACTACGAAAATCAGTATATTGGCTGTGATCTGAAAAGGGGTTTTGGAGGGTAGGTAGGCAAAATTCTGGTTCTTGGGCTGGGTAGTACTAGCAAAATAGCAAAACTGCGTTTATGAGTATTAAACTTTGTATACGGGGGCACCTGGGTGGCTCAGTCAGTTAAGCGTCTGACTCTTGATTTTGGCTCAGATCATGATCTCAGGGTCCCGGGACTGAGCCCCGCATCAAGCTCCACGCTCAGCATGGAGTCTGCTTGTCTCTCTCCCTCTCCCTCTTCCTCTCTCTCAAACAAATAATGAATAAAATCTTTAAAAAAAAATAAACTGTCGGGGCCTCTCTATGACGATGCGCTCCTCTCTGGCCCGGATGTCTGGGTATCTCTGCACTGTCTTTCAGGGTCTGCTGCTGCACTCACCCGAGCCTCAGAAAGCAGAACGATTAGCCGATGATGCCCTCCCTGCCGTGGGCAGAGTGTGTACCCTCTCCCGGCATCGGTGCCTGTCAGCTGTGTCTAAACCATCAGCGTCTGACAGCACAGACTGCAGCACTGACACGTTGCAGGGACTGCTGACAAGGGCTACAGGGGCTTGGGACCACACTTCTGGGGCAGCATGGGTTGGGGACAGCGGCCATGTTCATAGTAAACCACGGACTCTGATTTCAAAACCTTGAGCACAGACATGCGGTGGTGGGGAGTGCGGGGGATAGTGAGGTCTGATTGAAAGAGAAGAGAGACTCCGTGCCAGAGGAGACGCTCGCCCTCAGATCAAGCTTTGCCCGCTAAATACTCCAGGTGAAGAGACACATCAGAACTAACACGTTGGTGTGGTTACGTGAATGGAATTCCTTTCCTTCACTGAGCAAGTATGACTGATTAACTATTTGTGCTCCGAACAGATCCAGCCCTACAGGTGGAGAGATTTAGAAACAGACCATACCCTTGGGAAATCACAGACAAAATATGCGCAGGTGAGCAGTGCATCTTCTGACCCGTGTGATGAGAGACGCAGGCAGGGGGCATTATGGGGGTGCACAGAGGTGGGGTGCCTCTACCATGATGAAAGGGAGCATGGAAGGAGCACGGCTGTTTAGTTGGTCCACAGACACTTTGAACTCACTGTGGCCAAACTCTGAATCATCCTCTCCCTCAAAACCCTCTCCTCTCTCTCCCAACCCAGGCTGACGCCTCCCCACCCTTCCTCACGGAAACCCAGGAGAGGGGCAAACCCCAAGCAGAAACTGGGAGCCATGTGTAGACGTGGCCTCTCACTCACCATCTCCTTCAATCATTGCCCGTGTTGGGCTATTCGAGGACTGCCATTGGATGATAGCACTCTTCTGGACCAGGGGTCTGAACAAACGGAGATATCCAACAAAGAATAGCAGATGGCACCAAAATGTTACCTTTTCTTCAAGGAGAGACTCAGCGGAAGCCATGGCTTTAGATCTGTGGACCAAGTAGACTTGCAAATACTGAACCTCACAATTAGGGTCACCCATTTAGTCCCAGGAGCAGGGCAGGACATCGTGCATCCAGGTGATGTTGCAAGCATGGAGACGTAGAAAAGAACTGGTGTTCTCAGAGGACCACCTCACTCTCAAGGGAGGAGGGCTGAGCTGAGCTGAGCTGAGCTGAGCTGCGCATGCCCAGTTATTCTTCCCCGGAGACACCAATTCAATGTCACTAACTCCCTGAAGAACGGGTAGAGCGTAAGAGGTATAAAAGCCCAGGAGTGTGCTCAGGGAGAACTTCCTCACAGAAACCCAGAGTGTAGAAGAGCCCAGTCCTTCTATTTTGTGACTATCTCATGCTTTGTCTGCTCTTCTCCAAACCCATTGTTATCACATTATCGCATTGCTCTAGTCTAGGCTTTCTCTAATTCCTTGCTTGAATTATTGCTTCCTGCCCAAGCTGATTCCTGAATCCGTATTGCAAGCTGAATAATCTTCATAAAAACCAATCCAGGCTCATCATTTCTATCTTAAAATACTTCCATGGAAGTCTCTGTTTTCACGATCAAGCTCAAAGCCATTCACTTGAGACATGAGGCTTTGTGTGAATTACATTTTGCCAACCTGTCCAGTTTCCTTCTTGGACTCTTTGCCCATGTGTGCCCTTCATTCCAGCCAGCCCAAACTACTGGCAGGTCCTTAGACAAACTGCCTTTCGTGCCCCCCTCCCTCCTCCAACCCTTCACTGAAATGTCTCCTTTTCTCATCTCTGCCTGGGTAACTCTTACTTAGCCCCAGAACAACATCACTCCCACTAACTGTCACCCAGCACCCTCTATCTGAATACACTTTGTCTGTGTCCCCACAACACCCTTTGTGTATCTTTAACACAGTATACATCCCGCTGGATTGCATTCTTTTTACTTGTTATTCTTTTCCTGGACTGCGAACTCAAGGAGGACATCACTTATTTCTTGTATAACCAGTGCTGAGCTGTAAGTCTGACACAGAGGCGATGTGCAGAAAATGAGTGATCGGATCATCTCTACAGGTCATTCTTATTTTGCTATTCCATAATTTAATGAAACCCTGCCATCCCAGTAAAGGAATAGAACAGCTAAAAAGATACCCAGCTAGGAAGCAAGAATAACTGTCATCTGTACCTCCCTTTAGCGTTTCCAGAGCCTTTTTCATTTACTCTCTTACCTGTTCCCTCTGGGGTGATCTTATTCTTAACTCCGGAGCCATAGAAAAGGCAGAGAGAGAGCAATGGAGACACCAATGCTAATTATTTAAGCATGCTGACAAAGGCACGAAGAGGCTGAGCTCCTTCGGTGCAGTGATGGCAACCAGGAGGAAGGGACAGGTGGTTTCATGAACATCTGGGCTCTCTGTGCTGGATGTAACACAACGGTGGGACACGGGACCCCACCCGAGATACTCCTCATTCGGTCTCAGGACAGCCCTTTAATTGACGATAAGACACTTTCCCATGTGCCTCCAGTCAATGTCCTTGACCCAAAGCCCACTCAGTTTCACCAATCTGCTCCTCAACATGGCGCTCTCTCAACCACGTGATGCTCAGGCCCTGATTGCTGTGTGCCTCATTTTCTTGTGCCTTTTTCTTCTCATGATAACGTCAGTAACATACAAAGAGACCCCTCAAAGGAGGGTAACCAGGAGTGGGGGCTGCCAACTCCAGCTTTAATGGGGTCTTCTGTTCCACATGGTTGGCTTCTTCTACCCCGGGCCACTCCCCAGTCTCCCATCTCCTCATCCTGTCTGTGTCTCCCCACCTCATACTGAATGTTACACATGCCTTTTGTTTCTACTAATAAAACATAAAGTACAAAATAACCCCAGTACATTTACTTGTAGAAGATCTCTTATCAAACACATTATACATATACTTTACTCTCAGGCTTTAAATTCTAGTATTTAATACAACAAATTCTCTTCTCATTAATATTATGCACAATTCTGCACACACATGATCTCATTAATCTGCTTCACAACACAACTTTGTTGGCCTTACTATTATCCCCATGTACAAATTTTAAAAAACTCAGGCTCTAACAGAGTAATGGCTTTGCTTAAAGTCTCCACACTGGTAAGGGGTCAACGTGAAACTGAAAAAGCAACGACTCAAACAACAATTTGGGTAATGCCTCCTATGGACCAGACCAAGGCTTGCTCTAGGCATTTGGGATACATCAGTAACCAAAACAGGTAATGTATAATATTGGTGAGAAGAGAATTTATTGTATTAAAATATTGGAATCTATAGGTTAAGAATCAAGTATATATAATGCATTTGGTAAGAGATCTTCTAGGTCCCATTCTAGAGGGAGAGATAGACAAGAAACAAAGAAATTGGAGAGACTGAGAAGACGAGAAGTAGAGCAGAAGAAAGTGAGTCGGAAGTACGGGGGTTGGAGGCAGATCGTGATTTTAATTAGGGTGATCAGGGTGGGCTCGTTGAGAACATGATACCGGAGCAAGAGTGTTCCAGGCAGAGGAGACAGTTGGTGTGCATGGGGACTGCAGCAGAAACATGGCTGCCATGTTGAATGGAGAGAGGAGGCCATGGGCTGGAGCAGAGTGAGCAAGGGGGCAGTACAGGAGTTGAAGTTGGTGAGGTGATAGAGGGGTGATGATCACATGAGACCTTCTGACTCCAAGTCCAGAATTATTTTTACCTGTCCCTCAGAAGACATCAGAAGGACCTCTGTGTGTCAAGAAATAGTTACTACAGTTAAATAAAAGATGGAGCCCATGGTTTATCCTGGGCCATCTATCCATCCACATGAGAAAATTAGGATGCCATTTCAGTTCTAATTTCCACATCCCATCGGGTTCAAGTGATCTACGCACTAAGGATAAAGCAGTAGTCACTTCTGAGTACTTTTAATGAGCACGACCTAGAGTCGGCACATATATTTTTTCCTCGTAGTGAAAAATCCATCTAAATCTTAAGGGATGAGTAGGAAATATCTTGAAGTTTCCCCATCAGTCATTTGAACAGCATTATTGGGACCTTCTGTTTTCTTCCCTGCGCATTACTGATATGAACCAATTTCTTCCTCATCGCAGAAGACAGGGAAGCACAGTTTAATGGGGCCAGAAATTACAATTACTGTGACCTTCATTTGAATTTCATTTCCCCCAGGGAAAGCATTTGGAGGCACAAAACTTGCTTTATGATGGTGATAACAAACTGGCAGGAAGACTGTAGCCCCTAATGACAGTTGGAACGGAATGATGTGCATGGTGTTTGGGGAGAAACGCCTTGATGCCCAGGCCCTGAAGGGAAAGACAGATGCAGATTCACTGGCATCTGATATCTGGGCGGAGAGGTTGCCTTCCAGTCCTTTCACTCTGCTGCCTGGGCAGCCCCAGCCTAGCCCCACGCGGGAAGTCTTCAGATAAGCATTTGTACACTTGGCACATGGAGCTGTCACCCTCAGCATTGACTTTCAAGTTCAAGATGTTCCTAAAAGCCAATCATAGCACCCAGACTCCAAGCCACTCTGTTGGAAAGGGAAGTTTATAGGACAATACCCAGGCTGCATAGACATATTTTTTTTAAAGCTTACTCTCAGGTATAACTTATCAGCTTCATTCTATGTAAAAGCATAATCTTTTCTTTTGGAGGCATGAACTTTGAAGTTGGAAATCCCAGCTTTGCCTTGGGTACATTTCCAACCTCTCTGTGGTTCTATTTCCTCACTTTTACTTTGCAGAGCTGTTGTAGACTTAGATGGGATTAAGTATGTAATGTGCCTAGCCAAGCATTTGGTAAGAGAACAGGATCAGTGGCTGCTATTATTTAAAAAGGCTATTTAAAATCAGCTCTATGAAAATACATATCTTGAATAATTGTTAGTTAGCCTTTCCGGACCAAGAAATTATTCAAGATAGGTATTTTATTGGTGATTTTCCCTCTTAAGCTTTCTTTTTCCTACACATCAAAATCTAAAAGATGGCATCACGAAAAGCGATAACGAGGTACAGTGAGTATCTTACATTACATCAAAATCCCGATATAAACCATGAGCCCTTACTGTCCTGTCAAAGGGCAAGCTTCTCATTTATAATCCAACAAGAGAATTAAGGGTTTGGCAGAAAGAGGCCACATTCAACTGCTGTGCATGGACACTTTGTTTTTGCAAACATTTTCTGATTTCCAAAGGGAAAAAGAGCAAGACATTTCAGCAGTAATTCTTGCAATTCTAAACAATACTTCTGAGCCAATAGGATGGTTTTTTAGAACATATAAAGGATTCTTAGTAATCGATAAGAAAAAAGACAAACAACCCAATTAAAAAATAGGCAAAAAAACTCAAGTTCCTCATAAAAGATAGATAATAAGCAAATAAAAAGGTGCTCGGTATCATTACTTATTAGGAAAAACAAATGAGAACCCTCAACGAGATAGGACTATACACCCACCAGAATGGTTAAAATTAAGAAGACAGTACCAGGTCTTGACAAGGATACAGAACAATTGGGACATTTGCAGACACTGTTGCGTGATTTGGCCCAACCCCTCTGGAAAACTGTTTGGCATCTTGTACTAAAGCTAAACATAGTTCACCTTAGATACTGAGCTATTCCATTCCTAGGTATGTGCCCTGGAGAATTGAGGACATATGTTGAACAAGAAAAACAAAACAAAACAAACAAACAACAAAAAGCAATAGCCCCCAGTTGGAAACAATTCAGAAGTCTTTTGATGGGAGGATAGAAAAATAAATGGTGGTACATATATACTTGGGTAGAGAAGTGAGCATAGTGTTTACCTTTCAGAGGTGATAATGACTAAGAAGGAGCACAGGGCAGTCTTCTGGGGTGATGGGAATGCGCTATATCTTGAACCAAGTCATAGCTGCATGGTTACAGCTACTCAAATCATTGAGTTGTACACTTCGAAATTGTATAACTCAGGGCGCCTGGGTGGCTCAGTCGGTTAAACCTTTGACTCTTGATTTTGGCTCTGGTCATGATCTCAGGGCCATGAGATAGAGCCCTGTGTGGGGCTCTGTGCTGAGCGTGGAGCCTGCTTAAGATTCTCTCTCTCCTTCTCCCTCTGCCCCTCCCCACCCCATGCACACCCATCCGCTCACGCATGCACTCTCTCTCGAAAAAAAAAATTGTGTAACTTACATCTCAGTTAAAAGAAAAAGAGGGGGGTAGGATGTGGAAGTGAAAAAAAGGGAAGGAGCTTCCCAGAGCTAGAGTGTACAGGTGGCGTATGGAGAGCTGCTAGGAATATTGTAAAGATTTTTTTGCTTTAGGGCTTTAGGACGAGAAGAGCTACACACTCGGCTCCTCACCTTGGTGAATGTACAGAGGACATTTGGATTGGAGCGGCGCTTCCGAAGCCTGGTGTGAGGCTGGGTGTTTTGTGATGTAGCGTTTTAGAGGGAGACACTAAGCAGGAAGTTCTCTGATGGTCTAGTCCAGGGTTTCTTAACCTCCTCAGTACTGCTATTTTGGACCAGAAGGTTCTTTGTTGCGCAGGGCTGTGTGTTGATGTTGAACAGCACCCCGGGCCAGTATCACCCCTGCAATCATAAGTCAAAAATGCCTCTAGATATTGCCAAGTGTTACGCTCCAACCAGGGCTGGGGGCAAAATTGCCCTTCCTTGAGGCTGCTGGTCTAGATCAATGACTCCTAGTGTACAGGACACACTTGGAGAGAAGCACACCAGAATCACCAAGAGAGCCTTTAAAAACTAAAGATGTTAACCCTCTGTGTCAAATACAAGGTCAGCCAAATTAATACTCAATCCCCTTCTCTCATTGCTGAGGGTAGCATAGACACAATTGTAACCAAATAGACATAAATGGTTTTCTGTAGGTGCTTTTCTTTTTCTCTGTTGAAATATAAATGTGATGGCTGGAGCTGCAGCAACCGCCTTGCAACCATGAAATGAAAGCCAAGAGAATTCTAGACACTTTGGTGCTGACGTTGTTTGAGTGACTGGAACGTGTGCCAGTCTTTTCAGTATGTGGAACAACAGGTAAATAAACTCATGTTTGTTCGCATCACTCTGGCCAGGATTTTTGTTTGTAGTCAAAAGCATTTACGATCGATCAATTCACTTCCCCCCCAGTGTCTCCTATGTCCTTTACCACTCTGACCATGAGGATTGCTGACGTGAGCCACCACTACAGACAGGAATGCATCAGATGTTCCAGCAAAGGAGAAAAGTTTGGTCTGGTTTAGAGACTCCTAACTCTAGCTGCAATCAGAATTTCCCAGGAAATTAAATAATAATAGTAATAGTAATAATAATAATAATAATAATAATAATAATACCAATGGCCGGGCCCCACCGCAGACAAATGACCCGGGCAGTGAGATTCCATGCCTTCCGTATCCAGCATTCAGTAGCTACATCCTGCAGTCTGGATGCATGCAGGGTGCAAGTGGGGTGACAGGCAGAGGCCCATTTCCCACGCCCCCAGCTCCACCAGGTCTCACATGATGCCCCAGCTCGTTTGTGCTCTGGCCGCACTGTTGCCTCCTCCTTGGTGGCGGGGTGACCCGTGGGCTTTTCCACACTCTGCTCCTCGGGGGCTGTGCCTTTGACCTCACTCACCATCATCTTCAGCCATTCAGGACACAGAACAGTTAGTGCTCAGGAACCGGGTACCAGAGCCTGCATCTGCTCTTAGCCCCAAGAAGAATGCTCACAAAAGGAACCCCTGGGCACCAGTGATGGTCCCGTGAACCCCGACCACAGGGACCTGATTTCTCCATCCCAGCTGTGACGGCAGGAGAGCACGGTGGTTATGACAGGTCATATGGGGATCCTGACGTGAGCAGGGGTGTAGCGGTTAAGAGAAGAGGCTGTGAGACTCCTTTTTGGCCTGGAACAAGCTACCCCAGCCTTCAAGCCTCACAGGCCAAATGGGAATGATGGAAGAGGTGAAGAACGTGTGTCAGTGCCAGGCATATAGGAAGTCCCGAGGGCACTGGCGCTCCCGAGGGGTGAAGAAAGGGGTTCTTGGAAGGCACAAATTTTAGCGATTCTAATGGCTTGTGGCCTTTCAAAGGGCCACAGTACGTAAACAGCTACATCCGCGGTATGAAAATTTCATGGGGAGGAGCAGGTAGGAAAATGCTACCTTAAAAGACTCCTTAAGGGGTGGGAGGAATGATGGGGAAAGGCCAAGCAACACTGGATCAGAGCCTTTTGATTAATGGGTGGCTTCGTTCCCCTGTCATTTGGAGCCCCACGTCCCGCTCCCCTTCCCACGCGGGCAAAGTTCCAGGCAGCAGGCCGGGGTGCTGAGCTGACTGTGTCTAGCTCCAGATTTCACTCTCGCTTTGCTTCTTGTTTCACAAACCAGTGACCCATGAACCAACAGAAAAGGATTTTCCTTCAGTCCTGATGAATTGTAGCTTTTCTAGGATTTATTTCCAGTCCTTCACCCACATCTTTTACTTTGTCTTCTATTAAGTTTTTTAGCTTGCACACTTTTAATAGTTATTTTCTCTTGAAACTTCTTTGGATTGTTCTTAAAACAGCCTTAAAAAAAACCACACAAGTATTTCCTGTATCTGGGGAGTGGACCCAGAGCCCTGTGACAGAGATTCTTCAACTCTTACTTCTCCCGGACGCTCCAGGAATCAGGAGGAGGGGGTCTAGTGGGTTTAGAACTATAGGCTTTTTCTAAAGTGTGGCCCCCAGAAAAACCACCCGAGTCAGAAAAGTACAAATCAGATTGATGCCCAGGAGGCAGGAAGGGTAGATAGCACATAGGGCACCACCTGGGCCCTATCTTTGGCAGGAATATGTCGATTTCATACAGAGTGACAAACTCCCCGTCCCCAGCAGGGTCCCCGGAGTGCCTTGCAGTTGTCACGCTGGTGTGTGGCTTCATTTCTCTGTTTGTTGCCTTCCTTAGTATTTTTTCTGTGTACATAATAAATCACATTTATCCAAACAACTCGTCATCTCCCAGGGTCTGACTCACACCTGTCAGGATGATGTTAGCTATTTTCCCATGTTGGTGTTTTAAAATCCAGCATTCATTATAGTAATTCCGTCTCCCCATGCAAACAGGCACATGCAGAAAGAAGCGAAAAGTTTATTTGTCCTCCATGAAAAGCCTAAAGACGTTTGTTATTTAACTACCAAATTAGTCGAGAGTGAATATCATGTTTTGGTTTTGTAGATTGCCTCAGTGTGAAAATACCCAGCTGCTGAGTAAAGGGAGTCAATGAGATAAATGTAGCCTGTCTACATATCCAGAATGAGAGAGGTCTCCTTGTCATACATTTAAGTCAAACACCAGAAACGGAGGGGGCGGGGGAGGACCATCACCCATGAACTCCGTCCTAACCCAGAAAGTCAGGTGGCAGAGTAAGTGTTAAATTCTGGAACGATGCTCTAAGTTCTGTGTTCTTTACAGGCCATGTATGGACTGTTCTGAGCAATGCTCATTCCCCCCACAAATGATAGCTAATATCAACTCAGCAGCAGCAGTGCTCTAGGCCCTCTGCCAAGCACCTTGTATAAAGGATCACATTGTGTCACATGCTACGTATGGCATAGACTCTGTTACTATCTCTGCTTTCAAGACGAGGAAACAGAGGTTGGAGAGTGAAGGACTGCCTTGCTGGTAGCCAAGGCGGGACTGAGTTCTTACCCACCAAGCTACCATGTCTCAAAGTGCTGACTACAGTCAATGGTTTGTTTTCAAAGGACAGGGCTGATGGTCATGGGGATGGGTTTTCTCCCTCTCTGGCCTCCTGCAAACCTTACTCTCTCCCTCTGCTTTGACAGCCCTGTGTAGCCAGGGAAAATGGCACAACCCCACTGGACAGATGCCCACATCACTGGGTAGTGTTGATCCCAAGCAAGACCTTTGGTCTTTGGCCAGGCTTTCACTTCTCAGCTCCCCCTTCCAAGCCATCCCCAAGCTCCTGACTGCACTCCACTCCCCCTACTCCCCTCCTCCTCATTAAGAAAATAGAGGTAATCAGGCAGGGCCTCCCAATCTGTTACTTCCTACCTGCCAACAGATTAGGGCTGCTGCCGTGTGCAAGGCACAGGAGACAGCGGTTACAGCCCCGTTCTTAGCTCTGCCCCTGGGAGCCCCGTTCCATAACTCAGTGGTTCTCTCAGTCTGAAGATTCCATCCATTCAAAACTTCCTCACTGCATTCCCCACCCCTCCCTATTGCATGTCTGTCATTCAGGCCCTCATCCACTCCCGGCTGGACCACTGTCACAGGGAGCACACAGGCGTCCTGCCCTTGTCCTCTCCTTGCATGACACCAAGCTGTCTCTCTGCAACTCAGCTCTGTTCTCACCGCATCACTGCTCACACCTGCCGTTGGCTCCTCGCTCACTGCCAGACCTCAGACCCTGTAGACGCGACAGCAATTGCAGCCCCAGAGGAGTACTCTATGTCCCCAGGCGTGGTGGGGGCGGCTCCTTCACTCTCCCTGGCTCTTGCCCACACCTGCCCTTTTGCCCTGTTCTACTCTGTCTTCTAATTGGTAAAGTCTGGCCCCTCCCTTGAGACCCAGTTTAATTAAATCGGCTTCAGCAGACAGGAAGTGACGGCTGGGACAAACCGATTTCTAGAAGGGGACGAGCTTTACAGGGACCCATGGATTTCAAAACAACTTCAAACACATACCGCCTGGAAAGGGGAATTGATTTTCTGGGAGAGGAAGTATTCAGGAAGCCATCTGGGTGAAATAACCCCAGTGCCAAGAAGGACCACTTTGATCACGGGGAAATCTCCACTCTTTCCACTAGATGGCGCATCTAAATTTCCAAGGCCAACAACAGAGCGCACTTGTCATAACTCAAAGCATGTATTGTCACTAATTTTAGTGATTACAGTGTTTGTCCACACACCACTCACTACAACGTAACCACGGGGAAAAATTCAGAGAATAAATACATATATGCAGTCTGGTGTCAAGGGTCCACATGATCATGATAAGATCTGAGTCCAAAGTAGTCCCCTCCCCACCTCCCTCCTGCCCCCCCATCACCTTTGGTCCTTAGGGGACACATTTCATTTCTTAGTCACATAAACAAACAGCTGTCAGCCTGTGATGTCCGAAGTTCAACCTACTTTTCTAACCAGTTCTAAGCAAGCAGATGGCTCTGCTTGACCCAACTGCGGAGTAGAGACGTGTGACTATGACATCCCCCTGGCTCCTCTGAGCCTGTCCTTCCTCTCCCTCTACCCTAATTAATAGTCCAAACCCTTTGCCTTTAGGGGAGTTGGTAAACTCTCAAGCCGGTGCCAGCACGACTGTTTTTACTGCAGGTGAGACAACATTTATGGAGCAATACCCACAGGTGCTCCAAGGCCAAAATCTTTTCACGTGATAATGAGACTATTTCTTCACAGGTGGAAATTCACGCCCACGAATTCTGGTCTGATTTTATCTTATTCCCTTCATTTTGTTTTAGCTCCTACAAGACTTTCATTTGAATTCACTCTTATCTTTGGCCTTAGCATGGACATAAAGGTGAGTACTTATTTGTGGTCATTCTAAGAGGAAATGGCAAGCATGGTCCACTGGAGGAAACTCACATGTTAAATAAGCTAGGTTTGCAAACATCTGCCCTAAGACACTGGCAACAGAAAAGCCCCATGCAGTCAGCAGGTTGTCGAAGGACATTCTTGGCTGAGACATTGATTTTCTTCAGTCATTTCTGGACTGAGTTAACCCTAAGGTCGGGCCATCAAGCAAGTGTAAGCCATAGACTTAGCTACCAATAACTATTTTTTTTAAGACTTAGCTTAGATGTCATTTCTTCCAGGAAGTCTTCTGTACACTCCCTTCTAGACAAAGGTTTCCTTAGCACAATTATATAGTACTCCACTTAACACAGTGGGTTATAATGATCTGTTTATGAAGTTGATTAGCCTCCTGAGGGCAAAGCTTATGCATTATTCATGCTATTACCAGCATAATGTCTGGTGCACAGAAGGAAATACAGTAAGGGAACGGATACATCATTCAATTAACGGGTTTAAAAAACTATACATTTCATTTTCTGGGGGAGAGCGAACGGGGTCCCTGTTTTTAGGGGTTGGGACATTTTCCAACCTTTGTTTCAAGCCTGATTTGTAGGCTAGTAGGTTAAAGAAACCACTGGCTTCCATCTATGGGGCAAGAAATAACCAGGTGGTTTAGTCAGTTTAATCCAAAACAGTACTAAATACATAAGTAAAAAAATAAAAATCATTCTGTAAGATCTTAAAAATTAATGAATGATTTCTTACATGACATTTGAATTTACAAAACGCTCTCAGATATGGTATTTCTTCCCTTCTCTGAACAATCCTATAGAATGGGTTAGATCAGGGTCATTTTTACAGAAAGTGAAACTCAGAGAAGTTAACTGACTTGAGTTAATGAGACGTGGAGTCAGGACAAGACCGAATTCCAAATCCCATGTTCATTCTGCGACACCTCCAAGCTCACTGACTTCCCTCCCCTTCAGGTCCTTGACTGCAGGCGGTTTGACCAGTTTGGCTGGGGGACCAGAGGATTGGACTACTTATGGTGATAGTCCGGGGCACATAAACCAGTTCTTCTCTTGGCTCAGCCATTTACTTACTGTTAGACCTTGACCAACTCATGGAAATTTTGTCCGAGCCTTCAGTTTTCTGAAGTTGGGAAAAAGGAGTAAAGTCAGGGTAAATATGCTTCTCAACACTCATGTGGTTGGGGGGCAGCATTATTTCTGTCATCGTTACAACGGCAACAACAACTACCATTCATTCTGTTCCGACCACGTGCCTTCACTGTTCTCAGCTCTTGACGTGTGACAACTCGTTTTACTCCCACAACAACAGAAAGTAAAAGAGGAGTATATGTTCCCATTTTACAGATGCATAAACTGAGGCACAATAAGGAGACGTAACTCAACCATAGTTACATATCCAGTCAGTGCAGGAGGAAGGATAGAGACTCAGGTAGTTCAGCTTCAGAGTCTGTGTCCTATTGTATGGTAAGCAGTTAGCCCAGTGTTTGACACAGGAGTGCTCAATAAACACAGCCATCACCAACATCATCGTTATTGCTAAATGCAAATCTTACCAATTTATTGGGGGAAGGGCCTAAACTGTTGTCATATTTAATGCAAAGGGGACATAGAGCTCCTTTCTTTGGAAAGGTGAAAACTCTGGGGGTTCCCCTGGGGCCTGAGCCCCAGCCGAGTAGGCCCAAGCCCAAAGCCAAAGTGCACAGTCAATGTAATAATTCCTGCCCCATGCAAAGCCATGCAAGCAATAGTTCATATCAAGCTGTTATTAAGAAGTTATTTTTGTAACAAAAATACTGTCTTCCTTTAATTTCTATGCAAATGCAAGGAAGCCCAGACAAGTCTAGTTTATTTAAAGATGGTCTTTTTAATTTGTCCCTTTGAAGAAGCTGCCGAAGAAAGGTATAGAGATGATGAAAATCACTTGCAGGTGTTCTGAGCTCCTGATAAAGAAAGGGCGGCTTCTTTCTCCCTTTGAAGTCAACACTAAAGCTTTTTTCCCTTTGACCAAAGGCAGTGCACACAAGTGGTAGCCAGTGACACTTGGAGATAATTTTCCAGGCATCCATTTGCATGACGCAGTTACCATCAAGTAAATCCCAGCACACAACTGGTGGCCTCAGGACATTAGAACAGTGGCCGCAAATGACAGTGTGTGCTCGTGTTCTCAAGTGCCCTGGAGTGGGGCTTCTTAAAACTAATGGGTAAAGAAATACTGAAGCGCAATATTTCGAGAAGCAACATGATATAGAAGAAAGAACATTGTCCTCGAGGGGCAGAGAACCTGAGTCTGAGCCCCGCTCCACTCTTAGATTGTGTCCTTTGGATGAGTCATTAGCTTTCTCAAGCGTCAGTGTCTTTCAGAAAACAGAAATGGCCTTAACTATTTCTTAGAGTTACTATTCATTTTGGAACACGTGAGACCGAGGTCGTGAAAGCACTTGGCAAACTATAAACTATATTGGCAAACGTTATTTGAATTTTAAGCCTTTCTTTTTCAGTCTTCATAGAAAAGGAGAGTTTCCTAATAAGAAATGTCAAAACACCTGGAGGGACCAGCACATTAATATTTGTACGAATTCTGCTGTCTTTGGCAAATGTCATCTATTTCTTGTTATATTGATTGTACATATACTTGAAATTACATTCATTTTATGTCAGGCAAATTATAGTCAGTGACGACTATGTTAGGGAGAAAATTAAGTGATTTAATATTTACTCTGTAACGGATCTAAATTGGCAGCAAATACCGGAAGGGCTGATTTAGGCCATTATGAGCTGGTAATGAAAAAATGTTTCCATTTCATTGTAATTCTGGGGGAAAAAATGAACTGCAAGCTTCTTCGGGGGAGAAAAGGGAGTTAACAATGGCCTTTAAGGGCTGATCACTGTTGACTGATACACTGAAAGTCAATATAATGCATATCAACTTTGATAATCATCTGCTCTATGGGATGATATGCAGAACCAGGATTTCTTTGGCTTCCCCTTTGAAAATGCACAGTCTGAATTTATCAAGAGCAGGTGGGCACCGCGTATTATGGATTCCTTCTTGTTCACCAGCATGGTTTTTGTGGGAGATCAGCTGTGCCCTGGCTGAAACACACATAGGTTCTGAAAATAAACATGCATATGGGAAAACATGATCCATTGCAGATGAAAGATTTATCGGCTTGCCTCTTGTGACCCATCTGGTAGCAAAATTAATAGCTGTTTAGAAGCTATAAATTTAGAAAAACCCTTTGTAGATGGGAATTCGTGTTTACCCATGCTGTATGTTAAGTGGCCTATGAAACAGCTGAACCATTGAGAAGCGTCCTTTCCTGAGCTAATTTGTACACAGTGGCCCTATTTAGTTGGAAAGCCTCTTTATTTTCTAAAGAATAAGTCCATTGCAAATACTCTAATAAATAAACAAACAAAAAATACTACAGGCCCTGCAGGATGAACGAATTCCCATAGTACCAGTTCCTGGGAAAAGTTTAGAGGAAAGGGATTTATTTCCTATGTAATGGACCTGAAAGGGGAGCTTCAGATAAGACTTGTCTCCCTCTTCAAATAAATTCAATGTGATGGAGTTTTTAAAAATCTTAGGCAAACAGTAAGAAGTTCCAGAACCTTTGTGGAAAGTATTTCCAAATAGGCCAGTTGGAGCATTTCTTGGATTTACCCTCTGCAATAGGGCAAGGGGTTAGTTAAACTCTAGGTTTCCTTCCACTTCTGATGTCCCATGATCCTATGATTCCATAAGATTTAAGTCCACCTGCCAAGTGCACAGCCTCCTAAACCTGTGGGATTTAGGACAAGTTTCACAAATTTAAATGCCTTAATGGGCCAGGAGAGGAACAAAAATGAATACTTGATCAGATGGCAAGTGCAGGGAACAGAGGAATGCATGGCGCCTCCAGGGAGGGTGTCAGGGGTTGAATTGTGTTGCCCCAAATTCATATGTTGCAGTCCTAACCCTCAGTACCTGAGAATGTGATCTATTTGGAAGCAGAGTTGTTGCACATGTAATCAGTTAAGATGAGGTCATACTAGGGTAAGGTGGGTCCCTAGTGCAATGTAAGGTGTCTTTATAAAAAGAGGACATTTGGACACAGATATGCACACAGGTAGGATGTCATGGGAAGATGGAGGCAGAGATCAGGGTGATGGGTCTACAAGCTAAGGAATGCCAAAGATTTCTAGCAAACCACCAGAAATTAAGAAAGGCTGGTACAGATTCCCCCTCCAGCCAACAGAAAGAACCAATCCTGCTGATATCTTGATCTCAGACTTCCAGCCTCTAAGAACAGAGACGATAAATTTCTGTTGTTTCAGCCAGCCAGTTTGTGGAACTGCATTATGGCCGCCCTAGGAAATGAATACAGGTGACAACATCTATTAAGCTCCAACCCAATATTGTCATGTGAGAAGTACCAGTGCATTTCTTCCAATTGTCTAAGAGAAGTCAGAAATATAGATTTTGTTCTATATAAAATCTTCCAATTTAAAAATGCTGGCAGCAAATGCAGAAGACAAAAATGCAATGTGAAGGCAAAATATATCTGACTCACAAGTTACCAGCTGAAAGCCTCTGCTTTAAGGGTTGCTAAATGTACCCCAAATTATCTTTTTCAAGATAGTTTCAAGAATCATTTTGACGTGCTCATCCATCTCTACTTTGGAGTAAGGCCCAGGAAGCCTCCCAATGTAGTATTTGAGGGTTATTTCGCGTGCTAACACATAGAACCAAAATAATTTTGTTTATTTGGCTCAAGTTAGTTGGTTAGATTTGTTTATTATTTTCAAACTTCTGGGCATGGAAATTCTACCTTCAAAATTAATCTCATGAAACTCAAAAACCAAATTGGAGTCTTATTGGTATATATTATTTCATGTATTCAAACTTACAACATGATTTATTACAAAGGCTGTCCATGAGAATTAAAAGACCCTTTGATTAATAAAAATATCTGAAATGAGGATTTGTGTCATCCTATAGGAATTTCATCATCCAACTATTTATATTCTGCTTTGGTTTGCAAATCCTCGGTTGTACAGATGAAATAGTTAAAAGATGACAAAAGCTTAAATGCTTCCCTTGAAATCTTTGGTTTGTCTTCAATTTAACTGATTAAAAAGCTTAAAGGAAGAATAATAGGGGATTTTATCTGCTCATACAATATCTCATGCACAGAAATCAAAAGAGAAGCGCCAAACTTCTGCTTCCAGTAATAACAGCCAAGGTAAATAAGACCAAATCTCTTGCTGAGAACAATTTAAAAAGTTGGACAAAATATTTTTTAAATCTACTTGAAGGCAAGGACGCCTAGGTGGCTTAGCTGATTAAGCATCTGCCTTCAGCTCAGATCATGATCTCTGGGTCCTGGGATCAAGCCCTGAGTCAGGATCCCCGCTCGGCGGGGAGTCTGCTTCTTCCTCTCCCTCTGCCCCTCCCCAACTCATGCATGCTGTCTCTCTCTCAAGTGAATAAATGAAATCTTAAAAAATAAATAAAATAAATAAATTAACTTGAAGGCACTGACAGCTGACAAGATGGTAAAATCAAGATCCTGGGGTAAAAAGGGGCTCAGGAAAATAAGTTCAGTGTTTGGGGCAGCTTTTCCTCCTGTGGTCATCTGCCAGTCCTTGAGGGGATCACTGAAATGCTGAGAACCTTAGCGGCTCTCTGACAGTCTCACAGTGTTTGCATTGGGAACCAAAAAGCTACACTTTAGGAGTAGAATAAACCGGAAGTAGGCACTCATAGGACATCTCCCTTTTAAATCATTTCAGTCCATTAAATTGAATTAAGATTATTTTGAAGTGGTGAGACCCTCAGACATATAATAACTACAACAACCATAACAACAATGAAAAATAGACGTAAATACTCTCTGAAGCAGATATCATCATCCTGGTCCTCAAATTATTTCTACAAACCATTCTGTAAATAAATGTCTGATATACAACTAAAAATAATCAGACACCTGACAAGATAAGACATCCCGAACAACAAACAACAATCAACAATAGAAACCAGCACAGGAAGGCACAGACTTAATCACTATAACTGTTATATTCACATAAAGACTAAGGTTGAATTTTAGTGGAGAACTGTCAACTATAAAAAATGGAAATTCTAAGCTTGAAAAATATAATAAAATTAAGAACTCGGTGAATTTCCAGCAGACTAAACCCAGATGAAGAGATAATAGGACACTGAATATAGATCAGGAGAAAATATCAATCTGGAAGCGCAGAGAGACAAAGGGATGGAAAATAAAGATTAGAATCAAGAAATATACAGTAAGAAATTCTGCCATACATGGAATTTGACATCCCAGATACAGAGGAGAGAGAAGGTGGAGCAGAAGCAATATTTGAAGAAGCAATGGCTAAGAATATTCTAAAACTGAAGAAAAAATCAATATGCAGATTTAACAATCTGTGAATCCCAAGTAGGATAAATACAAGGAAAATAGCACCCAAACACATCACAGTAAAATTTCTAGGAGAAATAAAGAGAATACATCAAACAGAGGGGAAGGGGGAAAGGAGTTACTCTCCAAAAGAATATCTTCAGAATATAGATGTCAAAATAACAGAAGCCAGATGTATTAGTTTTCTGTTGCTGTGTAACAATTTGCAACCAACTTAGTGCCTAAAACAACACCCACTTATTATTTTCCCGTTTCCACGGGTCAGAAGTCCAGGCATGGCCTAGCTGGACCCTCCGCTCATTATAACCCTGAAATCAAGGTGTTGGCCAGCCTTCTCATCTGGAGGCTCTGGGGAAGAATCCACTTGCAAGTTCATTCTCATCATTAGCAGCATTGAATTCTTTGTGGCTGTAGAACTAAGAGCCCTGGTTTTTGCTGACTGTCAGCCAGGAGCCATTCTGATACCCTCCAGGCCACCCATGTTCATTGCTATGTGGCTCCCTCCATCTCCAAATCCAGCAACAAAGAATCTTCCTCACATCATATCCTTCTCACACTTGGACTTCTTTTTTCAGGAAGAGCCCCAACTTTTTTTTTTTTTTTAAGATTTTATTTATTTGAGAGAGAACGTGAGAGAACAAGAGGGAACACGAGTTGGGGGAGGGGCAGAAGGTGAAGCAGACTCTCTGCTGAGCAGGGAGCCTAACACAGGGCTAGATCCCAGGACCCTGGGATCATGACCTGAGCTAAAGGCAGACACTCAACTGACTGAGCCACTGAGGCCCCCAAGGCCCAACCCTTTTAAGGCTCACTTGAGTATGCCAAGTCCATTGAGGATAATCCCCCTATTTAAGGTCAACTGATCTGGAGATCTTAATTACATCTGCAAAAATCCTTTCACAGAAATCTAATCTTTGACTGACTAACTAAAAGAAGGTGTGTGTACACCAGCTGGCGGAATCTTGAGGGCCACCTTAGAATTTTGCATATGACACTGGAGTACCCAAGAATGATATATTTCTGCACTGAAAAAAATGAATTTCATCTTAGAATTCTACACAGAGGGAAAAAAAATTTCAAGAGTAAAAGTAATAAAAAGATTCTTTAAAGATTTTATTTATTTATTTATTTATTTATTTATTTATTTGAGAGAGAGAATGCACAGAGGGAGAAGGAGAAGCAGACTCCCTGCTGAGCAGAGAGCCCCGTGTGGGGCTCGATTCCAGGACCTGAGATTATTACCTGAGCTGAAGGCAGACACTTAATGGACTGAGCCACCCAGGCACCCCATAAAGACATTTTTAGACAAGCAAAACCTGAAAGAATCTGTCTGCAGACCTCCACCAAAAAGGACACTGATTGCCAATGGAAGGTCAAAGAAGCATAAAGGAAATAAGTACAAAGGAAGAGGTAAATATGTAGGCAAGTTTAAATAAACATTAAATGTATAAAGCAAGATAATATCTTGATGGATTTGAAATGAAACTAAAATATATGGCAACAATGACATAAAAGACTAAGCAGTAAAAGACTTTAAGTTAAAGGTATATGTTGAAATCTCTAGGGCACAGTTTGACCAAGTTTTTCTATAAGCAGCTAGATGGTAAATATTTTATAGACATTGTGAAAGAAACTGTGAGAGCCCCACACATAGTCTCTCTCACAAGTACTCAATTCTACCATGCGGCAGGAAAGCAGGCATAGAAAATACATAAATGAGTGAGTGTTCCAATAAAATTTTATTTATATACAATAAATGCAAACTTCATTTAATTTTCACATGTCATGTAATGTTATTCTTCTTACTCACAGGCTATAGAAAAAACAGGCAATGGGCTGGATTTTGCCCATGGTCTGTTGTTTCAAGGCTGCTTCTCTATAGTCTCCATTAACAGAATTGTTTAAAAGTATATAATTTGCAAGCTAACAGAGAGGAAAATGGAACAATAAAAAATTCTTAATCAATCCAAAAGGAAGAAAAGAGAACATGAAACAGATGGACCAAATCACACCGAATAAGATGGTAGACTTAAACCCAAATATATCTGTAAGTAATATTAAATAGAAGGGGACTAAATGACTTGATTAAAAGAGGAGACTGTCAGACTAGAAAAGAAGAAAAGCCTAATGATGAGGGACGTGCAGAAATTATTAGTTTCCAAGAAGGATGAAAGTAAAAGATGTACCATTCAAACACCACAGAAAGAAAGCTGTAGCCTTATCATATCAGATAAGGCATACTTGAAAGCAAAAAGCATCACAAATGATAAAGGGAGACATTTCATAATATTCTTCTTCAAGTCATCAGGAAGGTCTAACTTTAATAATTTGCATGTACCTAATAGGATAAACTCATAAAATATAAAGCAAAATTTGACAGGGCCTCAGAGCAGAAGACAAATCCACAATTGCAGGGGAGAAATGAGTATACCTCTTTTGGTTACCGATAGAACAAGCAGACAAAAACTCAGTAAAGATTTGGAAGGATGCATGTACACATATAGAAATCGCATGGAAGAGCAGCAGAATGCATATTCTTTCAAGCACACACGAAACATTTCTGAAAATTGCTATTAAGCTAAACCATTAATCAAGTATCCACCAATCTCAAATAATTACGATCATATACTGTGTTCTCTGATCATAGGACCATTAAGATATAAATCTGCAAATCAATGATCGAATAGAGAACTATGAAATCGTCATGTTTGAGAGTTTAAAAATACCCTTCTAAATAACCTATAGATTAAAGAAGAAATCCCCACAAAAATTACAAAATATTTTGAATTGTATAATAATTTAAAATGCATATGAAATTTGTAAGATAAAGCGAATGCTATGCTCGGGGAATTTCATATTCTTAAATGGAGATACTATCGAAAACCAAGAAAATTTGAAAATTAGTAAGTTATTTTTAAAAAACAAAAATTGAAACTACAGAAGCATTATGATTAGAAGTGTTTATAGGTAAGCGTACATGCATGTGTTCCATAAACATGCTTATTTCCTTGCTCTGTCAGTTAAGAGAGCTTAGAAGCAATTGACCCCAGTAGCAAAAAAGCACACCTAGCTCCCAGACCTTGGTTTCTAATACCATTCTCTAATCGCAGGAACTAGGGCTCCTTGAAGAAATGCTGATTCTAGTGCTGAGGCGAATATACAAGATGAGCCTGGAACATCGTGTAATGCCAAAATGTAAGGAAGGGCTAAAAAGCATAAAACAAAAAACACAATGATGTCAAAGGGACACAGGAACCAATGAAAGAGTTTTCAATGACCAGGGCAGAACAATTGGAGCAACAGAATAAAGGAATATTAGATTGTAACCCAAAGCATAAAATAAATATCCATGAGTCCAGACTGATAGAAAAGCTAGAATAAATAAACAATTGGGAGGGAATAGACACATCCCCCATGTAGAAGAATTTTGGATAATTTATGTAGTTACTCGAGCTTCAGGAAATGTAATTCGTCATAGGATGTGGAAAGGGAGGAGAGTAACCTCACAGTGGAGGAGCCTGATAAACATTTCCTCAGTCAGGCGATCAAGGTCATTGTCAACAGATAAGTCATGTTGATAGTTTGACATCATGTAATGAAAGTGGCACTTTTCCTCTGTGGTCTTCATCTTGTGATGCTTCCATCCCCCTGTAGAACTTCCAGACTGCCCCAGGAAGAGAGGAGGACATGGAAACTTATCCCAGCTCTTCGATGCCTTAGATTGGAAGTGACACTTGCCATTTCCTCCTAGAGCCCATTGGTCAAAACTAGTCACATGGTCCTAACCTACCTACACAGGACATGGGAAATGCCAGGAAGCTCCTGGAGAATCTGGGGCTTCTGCAACCCGGGGTTTGGGAGCCAAAGTGAATCTTGTATGTGACCATCTTATAAAACTGGCACATTCAAGCCAAATACAATAAGCTTAAATATTTAGGACTTCTAGTCTCTCTTGGGCACAGTACTAAATCAGCCTGATAGATTTCTTTAATCCACCAGGCTGCAAAATTTTTGCCTCTTCTTCACTTCATAGCCTCCTGGCAGTGATATATGTCTTGCCACCAAGTAATGCTCGCCTGCAGGGGTATATTACTAATGATGTAATTTGGAGCTTAAATTTTTATTCAAATTCTTACATATCTATGTTCTGGTATTTTTCAGAGAGATCCTGAGCATTTTGAAATAGGATTGGTTTTCTCTGAAGCACAAATCCAATTTTAAAACTGACTGAAGTCCAATCCTAAAATAAAGAATGTGTATTGCCAATCAGCAAATAGCAAATATCACTATCGTATTTCTGTAAGTTGCATTTTTTTTAAATGTTTGAGGGCCATGGAGAGCTGAGCTGAATATTTAGTGTTACAGCACCTTTTAAAAAGTGATTGACCTTCTTCCTTCCCTCCCCATCTTCATATCTTTCTTCCAGAATAATTCAGTCCAAAAGCCAGTGGGGTTGGGGCCCCACAGAAGGAAGACATACCTAGAACACACAGTGGCTTTCCAGAGTGGGTCTGGGGACCATGTGAAGAAGGTAAAGTGGTGATCTCTTGGAGGGAGGGGGGGTGGCCCATGTGAGGAAGATGTAAGGCCCAGGCAGGACCTTAGTTCTGTTTTAACCAGCTAGGTGGTCATGAGCAAGACACTTGCTTTAAGCCTCACCCTCTCTGCCAATGAAATGAATGACTGGCCAACCTGACACTAACCTGAAACTAACACTGTATATAAACTAACTAGAATTAAAATAAAAACTTCAAAAAAATAAAATAACAAGAGCTAAAAAAAATACATATACGTAATTTGAGGACTGTTTGATGGGGGGGTGGGTGGGATGAGTGACTGGCCTAGATGTGTGATTTTCACACTGTTTGCTGGCCCTCAGGAACCCTAGAGGGCATCAGAGGGAAGACCAGGGCAGATTTCCAGCCCCCTACAACCCTGTTGCTGCAAAGAAGCTCCATTGCTTTGTGTTCTGTGATTCAGATGGATCTTGACATGTAATTTTGTTTGACAGAGTTTCCTTTGTTAAAAAATAAATAATGAAATAAAATTTGAAAGCCTACATTAAAAAAAACAACTAGTTGATACAGTCATCTTGTCTCTGGGGCTTTTGCTGTGATCTTTTACTGAAATGTGTCAACACTAAGTGAACATTGCGGGGACCAAGCAGAGGGTTTCTGTCCATGCACTGGGAAAATCATAGATAAGTTCACTACAGATCCGCACCAGTAGCATATACTTTCACACCCACATAAGCAAACACTACTGACCACCATAAGGGGAAGGTGCCAAAGAAGAGCAAATCAATTTAGCGGAGGCCAGTGACAGGAAGAAAGAAAATCAAATGAGTTGTCCAGAACATCCTAGACACTGCCGGCCTCCTAGGAACCTCACATCCGCACACAGGGCACACATAAGCACACGCGCACTACCGCACACAAAATAGTGAAAAGCAGCAGTTATTGATATGAACCTAGTTGAAAGATTGGGACCAAAAAACACTATTAGAAGATGTTAGAAGATCAAGATGTTAATGGCTGGAAGTCTAGTCAATCACAGAGTTGCAGCCACTAGAACTGAAATAAAAAGGGTGCTGGTGGCTCAGTTGGTTAAGCTGCTGACTCTTTTTTTTTTTTTTTAAAGATTTTATTTATTTATTTGACAGAGAGACAGCCAGCGTGAGAGGGAGCACAGCAGGGGAGTGGGAGAGGAAGAAGCAGGCTCCCAGCGGAGGAGCCTGATGTGGGGCTCGATCCCAGGAATCCGGGATCACGCCCTGAGCTGAAGGCAGAGGCTTAACGACTGAGCCACCCAGGCGCCCCAAAGCTGCTGACTCTTGATTTTGGTGCAGGTCATGGTCTCAGGGTCCTGGGATCGAGCCCTGAGTCAGGATCTGCACTCAGCGGGAGTCTTCTTGTTCCTCTCCCTCTGCCCCTCCTCCCACACTCTCTCTTTAAAATAAATAAAATAAAATCTTAAAAAAAGAAAAAAGAACTGAAATAAAAGACTCAAGAGTTTCTTTAAGGCATTACTTGTGCTGAGGTCTAAGAGCTACATGGCTCCTGTTGTAAGTGGCTGATGTGGGACTAGAGACCAGGGGTCCTGTCTTCCAGCCTGATTCTCTCTCGACTCTGTCGCCCCAACCCTATAAAGGCTCATGGAGTGGGACCAAAGAACCATTTCAGGAACCTGGGAGAGAAAGTCTGTGCTGACTTCACAGCTCAGACTCACAGGCAAACAGTGGCCCAGACTCAAGTTTCTCTTTATTTTTCTCATTGTCAAATAGAAAAATCCAGACTTAGGCAAGGAGAGACTTTATTCAAAAAGGCGATTGCAAAGGGCAGGGGTGCTGGTGCAGAAGGGAGCTATCGCAGTAGT
The DNA here is from genome assembly GCF_024610735.1 of Ursus americanus. Classification (NCBI taxonomy): domain Eukaryota; kingdom Metazoa; phylum Chordata; class Mammalia; order Carnivora; family Ursidae; genus Ursus; species Ursus americanus. The sequence continues at coordinate 10,780,848 of NC_142132.1, forward strand.
AAGACCTATGACCGGGAGATCTACAAGCATCTCAGAGGTTAGCCAGGAAAGGGTTCTCCTTTTCTGGGGAGGAGTAAGCAAGTCTAGAAAGAAGCAAGTGTGGGGCAGTGGATCAGAGGTCAGCTCATTCCTCAGGAGGGGCCGTTATGGAGGCTCTTCAACAAGGGGGTCAGTCATGACTCAGATCTAAGCCCTATGGAGAGGGAAGTTTCTGCACAGTAAGCCAGTTCCAGAACACGAAAGGGGGGGTATGGATTTCTTAACCATTGCTGTTTTCCAGGATCAAGGTGTTCAGGTGCAACTGGCATCAGAGTGAAAGTAGGCATTCCCTGGTGTCACTTCCTGATCACCAACTCTCAACTTTCCACCCCACAGCCTTCTCTGAAAAGTGTTTAAGAAGAGGAATTTATTTTGCAAGATTCGTCTTAGTGAACCAAGTTTAAAAGTGAGCCAGGTGGTTGCAAGTCCCTTCTGATTACTGAGATAGGATACTAGTTTCAAAGTATGGAGACCCAAACCATCCTGTCCACCACTGCTTTCAGCTGGCTATTTTCAAATCCTTTTTTTTTTTTTTTCCAGGCTTCCCCTTTTCAGACCTATGGATAAAGACGATACCATGACAAAGCTAGGGGTAGAGTTTCCTAAATCCTGTCCCACAGGTGGCCGGTTCTGTGGGACCTTAGTAGTCATCACCCACATACCAGATGGGATCTTCCTACTTCTCAAATATTTTGTTTACTTGTTTTAAATCCTCATTTTCACAACTCTTAGGAGCCTTGATACCACCCCTTCCCCAATTTTTGTGAATTCTCAGGGACTTTTGTCCCATCAGCACTTGTCCCTTCCCAAACCCACCTGGACTCAAAGCTCTGTGCCTTCAAGGTTCCCATAAAAGCCTCACTGGCATGATGCACTGGGCTGGTCTAGTAATTTCCACGAAGATTGAGGGGGTACAACATAAATCACATAGCCTTTCCCCAACATGATGTTGTTCAGTTTGTTCACACCCAGATTTCTGTTTCTTACTTTTTTTAAAAAAGATTTTATTTGAGAGAGAGAGTGAGCATGCAAGAGAGTGAGAGAAAGAGAGCAGGAATGGGGGTGGGGGGAGGACAGAGGGAAAGGGATAAACAGACTCCCCACTGAGCAGGGAGCCTGATGCAGGGCTTGATCCCAGGATCCTTGGATCACGACCTGTGCCAAAGGCAGACTCTTAAACCACTGAGCCACGCAGGTGCCCCTATTTCTCCCTTTTTGATCAAAAGCACTTGATGTTTATTTTTCCAAACAATTCATGGCCATACCAGCTTTACTGAGAGTTAGGTTAAGCATGGCCAACTAATTGCACACATTTCCAAATAACACACTAAGGCTTTACCCTTTAGGATGGTCCAGACCAGCAGCAGCATCACTTGGAATCTCATACAAGTGCAGATGCTCAGCTACACCCCAGCACTACCCGATCAGAAAGGGCATCATCCTCAGGTGATCACAGGCACATTAAAGTTTGAGGAGCGCTGGTCTAGAGTATGACGTAATTTGGATCAGTTCCTTGTACCTGCTGTAGTGGGTTGAACGGTGGCTCTCCTACCAAATTCATGTTCACCTGGAACCTCGAAATGTTACCTTCATTGGAATAAGGGTGTTTACAGATGTAATTAAGGATCTTGAGATCATTCTACTCTTAGGGTGGCCCTCAATCCAGTGACTGAGGTCTTTTTAGAGAAAGGAAAGGCACACTTGAGATGCGGAGCCATGACAGGTGGAGACTGGAGTCATGATCTAGCAGCCAAAGGACCATGAAGGATTGAGGCTAGCAGGGAGCTGTGAAACAGCTAGCCCTACAGACATCTTGCTTCGGGACTTCTCACCTCCAGAACTACGAGAGAGGAAATGTTGTTTTTAAGGCACCTGATTTGTGGTCTTCTGTTACAATAGCTGCAGGAAACCAAGATCCCTGCCTAAACCTGGGGTTTGGTTGTATGTCTGCATCAGTGTTCTTTCCGCTGGGAGATAGCAGTCCCCGTTCTGCTCAGTCCTGAGCTGATGCAAGCTTGGGGGTCTCCTGCAAGTGCTCTAGGCTTGTCACCCACTCTCCTGCCCAACTGGACCACTCGCTTTCTTTCCTAGAGTGCCCTCTGCTTTCTGACACTTGTACTTTGTTTCTCCTCTTTCTCCTCGGCTCTTGGGTTACATCTCCCCTCTGCTTCTGTGTTCTCTAGCAGCCAGCTCTCGCCGGCCCTGCCTTTCTGTGTGGGTCTGCTAGAATCTGCCCCAGCCCGCATCCTTCCTATGTTAGTTGCCGTGGGATGCTGTTGTTCTACGGAACTTCGTTCACTGCTTTTATGGATTAGAGTGTTTATCAGTCCTCCAGAAGGTCTTGCCAATTAGGCTGGAATGGGGCAATTCCTTGCAATATATTCTCCTTATATTCTCACCTCCCACTTTTGGGTCAGAGAGAGGGGATCCTTTCTCTCTAGCACTTTCTGCTCCGTGAAGCAGGACTTCAGGAAACACACACTCATGCAGAGTAATTCCAAAGTCTTCCTTCCGAGGTGAGCAGCAATCTGTTTATTTGAATTCTTTACTTCTCTGCCATATGGGTCATATTCAGAGTGGAGTGAGCTAAGACCAGTTTTTAGCTCATTTGTATTCTTTTGTTGGAAGACAGTTTCTTGTTACCAAGACAACATGTTGTCTGGTCATAGGAGAATTGCAGACAGGGCAAATTCACTCTCAAGATTAAGCAGCTGAAAATGGATTTATCCTAGTGTCTTGTGTTTAAAAATGCTCTTTGCTTTGGAGTTTATTGAAAAGTTCACTCAGTCATCTCGCTTCACTAAAAAGTTCCATTTGATCTTAATGAATTGATCCTCTTATCAGAGAAAAATGTCTCTTTATATCTGCTAATACTCTTTTTCTCAAAGTCTGTTTAATCTAATGTTAACAACCACACCAGCTTTCTTGGGCTTCGTGTTTGCATAATATATTTTTCCAAATTTTAAAAGGAACTGAAATGTGTTTCTCGTAAAAGACATTTAATTGAGTCTTTTATTTTTTAATCCATTTGGCAATTTCTGTTCTTTAGCCTGTTTAGTCCACTGGCATTTAATGTAATTATTGATACTGTTGGGTTTAAGTCGGCTAGCTCAGTATTTGTTTTAATATGTATATAAGTTACTTGTAGATGGAATTTTCTAAAGTATTCAACTTCATTAAGCATCACTGTAAACTTCATATTATCAGGCCTTCAAGAACCAGAAAATCCAAGTTATAAAGGATCTTTAAGGTCATTTAGTGTTACTCCAGTTGGGAGAAGAGATATATATGGGTATATCAAAGCTGACAACTGAAATAAATTATCTCTGATCAATAGCTCTCAAAAATCATGACAATTTGCTCCTCGATCTTTTTATTTTAGGTCCTTTCTGGAGACTTGCAGACCTCCAAATATAACAACGCACCTTCTCCCATGGCCTTTTCCTATGACCCTAATTTGGATGAGATGATTACTTTCTCTACGGGTTCCCATCTCTGCCTCAATCATTTCCTAGTACTTAAAAAAAAAAATAGTAAACCTCAATGCATTCTGCGTCTTCTGTGTGCAAAAACAGAGAGGGAGCAGAGGGGAGGAGACTTGGGGATGTTAAAACCCTGATCCCAGCCTTTGGAAATCCCAGCCTAAAGGAACTCTTTTTTTTTTTTTTAAGATTTTTTTATTTATTTATGTGACAGAGAGACAGCCAGCGAGAGAGGGAACACAAGCAGGGGGAGTGGGAGAGGAAGAAGCAGGCTCATAGCGGAGGAGCCTGATGTGGGACTCGATCCCGGAACTCCGGGATCACGCCCTGAGCCGAAGGCAGACGCTTAATGACTGCGCTACCCAGGCGCCCCAACCAGCCTAAAGGAACTCTTAACTATTGTCTCAAACACTTGACAAACTTCTTTCTCTGGGTTGAACTTCCCTTTTTTCTTTTGAAACAAAGAGAAGGAAACTCCATGACACCAGGAGACCTAGAGAATTGCCGAAGTATTATTCTGCCGTCCCTTTTTTTTCGTCAATAAAAACAATGGAATACAACCTCTAGAGATATTCACACAGATTTCAGCCCTCTGATAGGCAAATATTTTCATGTGTCCCAGCAGAACTGACCTCATCCATTTTTTTAGGGGACAGAGGGTCGTATGGGTGCTACTGAACAGCATGGCACAAATGACAGCTCTATTACCCCATCTGAGACAGTTAAAGGACATGTCCTGCTCCTTCTTTCCTGGCATAACTTTAGGGCAAAGATTTCTCCCAGGGGCTTTGCAAGCACCATGTGTTCCATTCAGTGCTATCATGAGAAATTCATACTTCAGCGCAAGGTGCATACAAGTCCTAGTGAGGCTTCCTTGGGAACTATGCAACAGTCAGAGTTTACTATTTCAATTTGTCTCTCTTTGGAACATCAACTTGACGATGAGCGTTGGGAGGCCCATAAAGTGCAGCGACCGTGGGTCTCCCGGGCCACCCGTGATTTGTTTTCATTTCCCCAGAAACTGGAATTCCCAGCCTCGCTCATGGTTCTCTCCTACCAGACAGTCATTTCCCTGTTCACAGACTTTGGCTTCCAAGCTTTGGGCGAAGTTGGGGGGTAACAGGCGTTTACAGTTCAGTGGGCACCCTCGAAGTTACAAGTAAATCCTTTTCCTTTGACAGATTGTGCGGTTGCAGACCGATCACTTGATGCCATGTAGCAATTGCACAGACCTTCTGGTAACTTATGAGAACATCTCACTGATGGGCTCCAGGCACCGGGACCAGCTGCTGAGCCCCAGCACATCCCTCATGCAGCAAGACAGGCCTGTTTATTTGCTTTCTCTTCTCTTAGAGTGATTCTTTCACGCATTCCCTGTGCAATTAGAAGCTTCTACCCCAGTTTTACTTACACTATCTTTGCTTTCATTAGCATTCATTTGATTCAGTGAGTTTCTTATATTAAAAAACAAGATTTATCTGGACCTCAAAGAATGTTTTCATGACATTGGTTGTTTCACACTCTACCACTGTTGGGTTTGGATTGCCGTTTCTTGCCCCCTTTTGTAAGTCCCAGGTTTCTAATTTCTTAAGGATGAAAGATCTGACCTGAGGAATGCTAAATTGCCTACAGTTGTTTCCATCATGGAATCATAACTGGATTTTTCCTTCTCTGAGGACTTGCAAGAGCTGGAAACTTCTAGATCAGGGAGTCTTGAGTCTCATGCAGGAATGGGCTCCTGCTTGTTTATGCAACTTTCATGACCTCCTTGAATAAGGTCAATGCTTACAACAAGTTTCCTGAATCAAATTAGTGCAACAAACTCCGCTCGATAAATGAGGATATTGAGGTCCAAAAGACTGATAGGCTCCACTCTGCAGGTTGGTGATGGGCGTGTGAGTCAGACTTTTACTTAAGACTCAGTTCTACAGCCTGGAGAAGTCTCTACAGCTACCCCAAGTCTGCTGCTTTGCCCTTGAGATGAACTTCGTAGCTTCTCCCGGAAGGAATGTTTTCAGCCCTAAAATGCAGTATTTGCTAACCTGCAAATGGCTTTTTTGTCCTTTGAAATCATCTTTACTCCTTCCTACTAATTCAGCAAACACTCCATGAAAAGAGAGGACCAACTCTCTGCCCCTGTTTTGATTTTTTGACCTCTTACCACCTGCCTTTTCGTGCCACATACTAATGATTATGCTCCCAGGCCGATAAATCCTGTCCCTTCTGGAAGAGAGGGCGGTCTCCCTTCTTGTCAGCAACAAGCTCCTGTTCAGACTTGTTCCTCCAGAGCCGACATCTCTCTTAAGTAGTCTGTCTCCTCGCTCCCTGCAGGCTGGCTTGTCACACCCGTCCACCTAAGGGTTCTTATTGATCTTCTGCTTGTTTCCCCACAACACGGTTCTGTGCCCTGACTCCGTCACAGCCCAACCAGCATCTCCTCCAGGGGCTTGAATCTCCCTGCCCTGCTGCTCTGGGAGGCCAGGACTGTTTGGGAAGAAAGGTTCATGTCATTAAGGCAGGAATTCTCCACCATGGCACAGGCGACATATTGGGCCAGATAATTGTCTGCTGCGGAGGGCTGTCCCATGCAGTGCAAGATGCTTACACACTAGATGCCAAGGGCACCAGCCCCCTCAAGCTGGGATCACCAAAAAATGTCTCCAGACATTGCCCGGTATCTCCTGGGAGCAATTTGTTCCCGGCTGAAAACTCCTGCTTTAAGGGACTGTGTGAGCCGTTCCTTAAACCCAAATACAGAAGGCAGTGCCCTGCGATTTTCTCTACCTGTGGGGCAGTGGCTGGGAATGATTGGCTGGAGTCCTGTCAGAAGAATAAGGCTCTGTGTTCAGGACACCCACACTCAAATATAAGCTGGCACTGTGGAAATGCCAGCGTATTTTCTTGAAAAACAAAAAAACCTCTTGTTAGTTTCTCCGTAGACACAGAAGCACATTGAAGAAGGCGGCATGACTCTGGCATAATGATAAGCTTTTCCACTGATATGCTACATGGAGTGTAATAAAGCTTTCCACGTTTGTCCATTCATTTAGGCATTGATCTTTGAGGTACTAAAGGGAAAATTATGAGGGTGATGATGATTATACTGCTTTGTTAAAATCATCCTCTGGAAACGAAATTCGGCCAGTTTTAAAGACTTCTCCCCAGATATATTTTCTGCTGGACAAATTAAGGGCAAATACATATTTTCTTTGGTCATAACCTATGCAAAATAGAAATACTTTCATGAAACATTTGCAGACTCTAATAGTTATATCCTGATTGTTTCTCACCCCCTCTCCTTTTTCCTACCCTAAATGGAAAAATTAATTCAATTATCTTTTATAGGTGGAGAAAATCTCCTTAGCAGAGGATGGGCAAGAAATGGTTTTTGCCATTCCGGTTGTTTGATAAGCATTCTGCATCCTTACTGCCTCTTGGTAACCAGTATACAAGCAGCAAGTGTCCCTGGCAGCCTAGCCTTTCCAGTACTTTCTCATCATTTTCCTAGTTTTCCTGACCTTACAAGCTTGTCACTGATGCCCAGGAATGTCTCAATGTGTTCTCTCCCCCGCTGCCTTAATCAGACTAAATGATGGGCTTTATTTGGTGCTTCTCACCCAGGAAGGGATGGTTTAGCCACCATCTGTATTCCAAAATGGCCTTATCTTTGGCCTAGTGGGTCCATCAGCATCGTGCAAATGATGGACAGCCCTTCCCAGACAGCTACGTGCCATCAAGTTTTCTCTGGTTGTAGGAGGTGCGCCTTCGGGGGGAAAATGGCTTGACTGTAATATGAGCTGATATAGCCACAAGCAGAATCGTACTAGGGCCCTACTAGGCTTAAAACTATGCCTGGACATATTGTTTTAATTGCCCATGTAATTTTGATGGGCATAGATTGAACACCTGTAATTTGGAACTTGGCCAGTCAAGTTGGGCTGGCTAGTACAGATTGAAGGATATGCAAGAGAAGATGCTAAATTTACAGTGGTCAGGGGAAGGGAGGGGTTATGTGAAAGATGTGGGAACCGGCAATCTGACTCAAATTTGCCCAGGATGGGGATCACCGTAGCTCAAAGTAGTGGGACTATAGTGAAAATGTGGTTTGTTGACTCTCGATTCATTCCCACAGATTCTAACTGCCCCCTCCCCACCCTAGAGTCCTGGCGACAGCTTGTGGGGCGAAGGACACATCCCAACCATCCAATGGAACCACAAACCAAACTATGGAACAGCCATGGTCATCTAGAGTGAGCTCAGGGTGGCGCGGAAAGTGGAACTCATGACAATTGTCAAAACCTACTTTTGGAATTTGCAGAAAGTTCTAGTCTTAGGCATTCCAGAAATAATTCTTAAATTCCTTGTTGGACAGGAATCAGTTGCGAATTCACTTCTTTCTTTTTAACAAAACTGAATTTGTCCTAACGTGGGCTTAATTTTCATTTCTTTTATTGTATTCTCAACAAAGTGGCTATTAGGGGACAATCCAGGCAGTTGCTCGAGACGGTTTTAGAGCTATAGGGACGCCCAGGCTCCAAGCCACTGCTGATACATAGTGGGCAATCATAGCACACCTTGTACGGACAGAAATCTACTTGAAATTGACTCATCAGAGAGGCAACAGGGTTTCCAGTGAAAGGAAATCGATAAGCAGAGATCACAAAGATGCTAAACTAGGAACAGTCAGCGAGCCGCTGCTTTCTTTGCACTTCAGTCCAAGACAGAGGGAGGCGGGTTCCGGTGCTTCTGGAAGAAAGTACTTCTCATCAGAGCTTCCCATTAATCACGCTGCCGGCGGTCAGAGGCCTGGCTGCAGCGGAGAAGCATGACGTCCACCCGCTTGAGACCCAGAGAACCCGACAACTTAGGAATGCGCCCTCTGAGCTGCGATGCCAGCCACAATCATCTCTCACATTTACAAAGCCTGGTTTGGTTTGCAGAGAGCACTCTGGAACACTCCATCATTTGAAAAGTAATCTGGGGACTTGGGTTTGATGGTGCCGTAGGTAAATGAATGGGCATCCTAAGAGGGGGATGGCGTGGGCTCCGTCTCTCTGGAGCGGAGTTGCCAACAGCTAAAGCATCTGGAAGGTGGATGGATTAGACTCATTAGTGGCTTCTGCTCCAAGGCATAGCAGACACAATTTGCCTGTTATTTCCATCACTCTCTGAAAGAGAGTGTCTACAGGGCAGGAGCTGGTGCTTCTTGGCATGGCTTTTTGAGGTCACCAGGTGAGGCTGGGAGCAGCTGCATGGCGGGCTTCCTGATGTCTGCCCCAAGCAATCGCCCCGACCACGAAGTAAGCTGCCCACAGGTAGATATTAAGCCTGCACGGAGCCCTACGCCAGCTGCCACATGTGTATTTACAATCCAGCTGACTCACTGGGAGTCCTCAGCACTGAGGGAGGCAGGGCCCCCTTCCTGCCCACACTCCATCTGGCCTGCAGTCTGTGGTGGGGCGTGAGTCCTTCCTAACGCAGGCAGGAAGGAGAGACAGGCGTTGTAGATCTGGGTAGCGAGCCAGGCCTGATGTGGCTTCCAGAGACTCGGTGGGTCCCTTTCTCCAGCAGCAGAGACACAGAGTCCTCAGAACACAGGACTTTGACCCATGGGGGACCTCCACCCTGCAGGACATGTAGCCTAGCCTCCTGCATCCTCTCCTAAAAAGATGGGGTGGGGGCACGGGAAAAAATGAAAGTAGGTATCTTAAGGCTATTTCTCTTTTTCTCTAAAATACATATGGTGCTGTTCTCATCTATTCTGTGTTCACACAACTAAAGCAAGTTCACCATGGAAAAGTTTTTTAAAAAGCAAGAAGATCTTATGTTCCATAGATGAGAGAAACCATATGATAATTGTCTTTATCTGCTTGACTTATTTCACTTAGCATAATCTCCTCCAGTGCCGTCCATGTTGCAGCAAATGTTGAGAAATTGTTCTTTTTGATAGCTAGGAAGATCGGTAGAAGAAGAAAGAGATAAAGAAAGGGGGGGGGGTAATCAGAAGGGGGAATGAAGCATGAGAGACTATGGACTCTGAGAAACAAACTGAGGGCTTCAGAGGGGAGGGGGGTGGGGGAATGGGATAGGCTGGTGATGGGTGGTGGGGAGGGCACGTATTGCATGGTGCGCTGGGTGTTACACGCAACTAATGAATCATCAAACTTTACATCAAAAACCAGGGATGTACTGTATGGTGACTAACATAATATAATAAAAAAATATTTTAAAAAAATAAAAAGCAAGAAGATAAGTCAAAAGAGAAAAAAGAATATGCTATCTTACTGCCTATAGAAAACAGAGGTGGGGGGCCCCGGGTGGCTCAGTCGTTAAGCATCCACTTTCAGCTCAGGTCATGATCTTGGGGTCCTGGGATCAAGCCCCCACATCAGGCTCCCTGCTCAGCCGAGGGTCTGCTTCTCCCTCTCCCTCTGCCCCTCCCCCCACTTATGCTCTTTTTCTCTCTCAAATAAAATCTTGAAAAAAAATTATTAAAAAAACACTAGTGGATTTCCTTCCTGTCTTTTGTCTGTGCATATATTTATACATCTTAGAAATACTCTCCTGGACACATGCTCCTCTGACCCTGTTCTTTACACTTTATAAATCTTGATAATTTTCCCATGTCATTAACTTTAGTAATTTGCATTACACGAACATAACGTACAAAGCTGGGTGCTATTTTGAGAGTTTAATTTATGTTTCTTCTCCCCCAAATTCCCTCTCCTGTTCTTTCTACCCTCATCCTCCCCCCTGTAAAGCAGAGAGTAAGCTCTCTGTTTCCTTGTCCCCATAGGAGTCTACCACCAGACAGAAACTGCCAACAAAAATGTTTCCTGCCCTGGATTTAGTTCCTAAAAGTCCGAGCCAGTGAAGAGGTTGGTTCAGGTGAGTCTGGAAAACATCAGCTGAAAGGATCATCTTGGAGAGAACCAAGGAGAACAGAAGGGTGGGAGGTCTCTGGTACTTGTGGGACAGGCCCAAGGAGGTGGCTGGAGCTGAGAGGGGAAGGGGCTCATGATGTGTCCACAAAGACAGGCTATGGAGACACGGCTTCCAGCTTTACCAAAGACCACATTCCAGGGTGGCCCAGGGTCAGTGGAGAGCCCCCCACCTGAAGGGGGCCTGAGGTCAGGGCAGAGGTTGCCCACCGGTCACAGCTGTGAAAGACAGTTATAATTACTACAGCCCATCCTCCACCCTCTGCCCCAGCCATGACAGCGAAGATGGTGTGGGCGTCTTGTCATGACCAGGAGCCAAGGTGGGTGCTGGGACACCTGAGTGACTTCATTGGTTAAGAGTCTGCCTTCGGCTCGGGTCATGATCCTGGGGTCCTGGGATGAAGCCCCGCACTGGACTCCCTTCTCAGTGGGGAGCCTGCTTCTCTCTCTCTTCCCCGCTCTTGCTCTATCTCTCTGTCTGTCTCTCTCTCTCTGACAAATACAATCTTAAAAAAAAAAAAAAATAGAACCGAGACCACTTTCCCCACCAGCCCAGAAGTTTGGGAGACTCGAATCCAAAATTAGGTGGAGCTAGATTCAATAAAGGAAATGAGAATTCTTGCAGAGCTGAGCTTGGGAATGAAAAGTCGGGCTCCTTCCATGTGTTGAACCCATCCCGCGGCGCTCAGTATAAAAAGCATTTCTAGTTTTCCCACCATTTGATCTTCTCAGTCTTAACTTTTATTTTGTCATATCATTAATTTCTTTATAAAATCTTACTGATTTTATCTTTCTGATTTTTGGGGTCTAATTGTATGTGTTTACTCTTACCATTTTATGTTTCTATCCAGGCTTCCTCCGTGACAAGTGGGAGGCGCAGGCATCTGGCGGCAACCGTGAGGTTTGTGTGCCCTAAGCCATCGAGCAGAGTCTCTTTCTTTCTCCAGCTGGTCCTGCAGTGACCGTCCCGACCTCCCAGCAAAGGCCACGCTTTCTGCAGGGAGGAACAGATGGGAAAACTACCCGAGTCACTACCGAATCTGGCTGGCCCAGGCAACGCTCAGATCAGAGCTCTCCCCAAAATTCACAACAAGTCCAGCCTTCCTCAGAACACGTGGAACGTGCCAGAACAGTGGTGTTCTCTCAGGTTTCAAGCTATCTAGACTATTGACCAGGAAAGATATGATCCCCGTTACCCCCGGTCTTCACCCTGTTCTCTGAACTCACACTCAGCCAAACCAGAGGGTAGCAGCTCACTAGCAGCTGGTCTCTGGAAGTGTCAGGGGGGACAAGTGCCCCTCTGGGTGGGGTGGTCACAAGAACCATCTTTTATTGAGAGATGCCCTGATGGGGGTAGAAGTCAGACTGTAGTGAGCTGGGGAGCCTGTGGAGACAGAGGAAGCAAAGCCTTCTCTTTGGGGAAGACGAAGAGATAGGACAGACCCGCAGCAGCCACGGTTCAAGAGAGGACTCATGTGGCATGTGAGACCTGTGTGTTTCTAGACTGCGAGCGCAGCACCGAGAGAAAGGCTGAAGCTTCAAGCAGACGGGACATCAGAGCAGCAAGGAAGGAGTGGAGCAGGTTGGGAGAAAGTGGGATCAAGAGACACATTTGTCGGGGCGCCTGGGTGGCTCGGTCGTTAAGTGTCTGCCTTCGGCTCAGGGCGTGATCCTGCAGTCCTGGGATCGGGCCCCACATCAGGCTCCTCTGCTGGGAGCCTGCTTCTTCCTCTCCCACTCCCCCTGCTTGTGTTTCCTCTCTCGCTGGCTGACTCTCTCTCTGTCAAATAAATAAATAAAATCTTTAAAAAAAAAGAGAGAGACTCATTTGTCAGATTCACTCTTGTGTCTTCTTCATCTTGGTGGCTGGGGGTCACATGTGTCGCCTTCTCATAACTCCCCTTGTGAAGGGCATCACTGTGAAGAGGGCAAAATAATATTTAAAAGTCAAAACAACTAAAAACCTACCTCTCCTCTCGTTTTGGGTTGTGGTCACACCAATTCGTACAACTGTCAAAACTCAGTGAACTGCATCCTTACAATCGGTGCGTTTTACTGTTTGTATCTCGATACAAAAATCAAAAAGAAACCCACCTCTCCTAGAAACTATAAAAAGATTAATCAGGGGTTCTATCGATAAAGATGTTTGCAGTATTTGGGGTGCAGTCAGAATGACAAATTGAGCTACCCTATGATCCAGCAATTGCACTACTGGATATTTACCCCAAAGATACAGACGCAGTGAAGAGAAGGGCCATATGCACCCCAATGTTCATAGCAGCAATGTCCACAATTGCTAAATCGTGGAAGGAGCCGAGATGCCCTTCAACAGATGACTGGATTAAGAAGATGTGGTCCATATATACAATGGAATATTACTCAGCCATCAGAAAGAATGATCACCCAACATGTGCAGCAACATGGACGGGACTGGAGGAGATTAAGTGAAATAAGTCAAGCAGAGAAAGACAATTATCATAGGGTTTCACTCATTTATGGAACATAAGAACTAGGAAGATCGGTAGGAGAAGAAAGGGATAAAGAAAGGGGGGGTAATCAGAAGGGGGAATGAACCATGAGAGACTATGGGCTCTGGGAAACAAACGGAGGGCTTCAGAGGGGAGGGGGGTGGGGGACTGGGATAGGCTGGTGATGGGTAGTAGGGAGGGCACGTATTGCATGGTGCACTGGGTGTTATATGCAAGTAATGAATCAAGGAACATTACATCAAAAACCAGGGATGTACTGTATGGTGACTAACATAATATAATAAAAAATTATTATAAAAAAATGAAGAGAAAAAAAAGAATGACAAGGTTTGAAAGCAAGAGGGAGAAAATGTTTTTATTTACTTCTGATTTGAGAAGTAGGATTCTGAAAATGCATTTAGAACCTGGAAAATCATCACTAATACCGCCCTTATTGGTGCAAATTAAATGGAATCTCTCAGTCCATGCATCGGGTTGGATCAATGGACAGCCTGCATTTTGTGATCAATAATACTGATTATAATGAGAACTAACATTATTTACCATTTCCAAAAGCCAGGCTTTTTAGGAGTATTCTCCCTTTTCTTCCCCACCATGAGCCTCTGAAGCATCTGCCCCACCCCCACATTTTCCCAATAAGGACCGTGAAGCTCAGAATGGCTGTATTATTGGTCTGAGCAAAAGACCAGGCCTATGGCTCAAGTCCATCTCTGGCTGTGTCCAGAGCCCGAGTCTTGAACCACTATACAGCACTAAAACAAAAAGCTTCTGACATCTTACTTTAAATGCAACTGAGTTAGAAAGGGATCCAGATATTTAAAGAAACCAAGTGAGCAGTACCTGGGCTAAAATGAAACATTTATGATGAGAGGAATCAGATCATCTGTTGCATAAATTAATATTTTTGCCTCTGTCCATTTTCTCATGATGAAGCATGCCTAGATGACCAGGACTAAGGGGAATCCATGGCATCTGTCCTCGCCTAGAAGCTTTTCCTTAAGGAGGCAGGGATACAAAGACTCACGAGGCAGGCTACTTTCTTAAGAAACTTTACTAGAAAATCTACAGTTTCTATGTACATCCCATTGGTTAGGACTGTGGCACCTGATTGGGGAAGTGGAAAATGTTACCTTGGGGGGAAATATATTGTCACTCTCAATTCCACCAGTGGCTACTGAGGCAGAAGGACATGGAGAACCTAGCTGGGAGTCCCTGCCAGAGAGAAAGAGAGGGGCAGCACGTATAGGAAACCAGACACCAGACTCGGTAGGAGTCACCGGGACAAGACGGGAGGCAGGGAGTTCTGGGGTGTTAGGGCAGGAAGAATTCCTTCCTTGACTATCTTCCCTGGGTGCCAGTGCTGGAATGGCGGTCCTTAGCTGGCTCTGCCTGTCCTGGCATCACTCACTTGAGATGTAGGCTGGGAGAGGAGTCCAAGCGGCCACATCTGGGTGAGGAGGCTACTCCAGCCGAGATGGACAGATTTCAAGGGGATCACCAAAGTAGACCCACGCAAGGGTGGCAAGGAAACCCTCCGTCCCTCAAAAAACACTCCATGGTGCTCTTAGGAAGGAAGAATGATACTGAGTCACCAGAAATCACAACGAGTCGCACCTGTTGGATACCCGTTTGCTGGTGTGTCAGGGTTGGAGCGCGTGTGCTTGTGCCCTGTTGCATGGGTGGGCCTGCTGGGGCAGCACAGAAGGGGCCAGGACCCTACTCTTTAGGAGATTAACAGGGTTGTAGCCCCTGCCCTATGGTGCTGCTCAAAATGTAAGTTGAATTGGAGGGAATCAAATCGAACTGAATTGAGGACTATTGATTTCAGAAGGGGGCAAGCAAATACTCACTAGTGTTTGTCAAAGTGTGTTCAATGGACAATTGCATCAGAGTTACATCAATGGCTTGTTTAAAAACATTTATTCATTCATTGAACAAATATGTATTGATTCCATAGATGTGACCTGCATAAAGGAAGGAGCTGAGAACAAAACAGTAAACAAGGAACACATCATCCCTGACTTCTTGGAACTTTGTTGAGTGAGGAAAACAGTGAAAATCTAAAAACGGTAATAATTTAAAAAGTACATAAAGCAATTACACATGGTGATGTTGTGAAAGCAGCAAACCCTGGTAGGACCATGAAGAACAGAAGTCTCACGGCTGCTCTATGTTTTCCAGGCACCAGCTAAGCCCTCGAATCCTTGTTAAGGCCCAGGGCAAGAATGAGGCCTCTGCACAAACTGACATCAGCTATCTCTCTTCCGTGGATACCTGAGAGTCAGTGTTCATTTAGAAAATTAGAGAAACTTTTGCTTTAACATGACACACAAGCTTTGTTTCTCTCCTCTCGCTCCCTAAATCCCACTAAACTCATTAAAATTGTAGATATTAAGCCACAAGTTCTGAGCGATTGGGAGAGGAGAAAAATAGCTCTTGCAAAATGCCGAAGTGTTTCCTGGAAGGTAGAACACAGATGAAATCATGAGAAGAGAGGACGGGAAGTTGTGACCTCTGTGTGCATTGCAGGGAAGACGCACAGAGAGGGGATGTTGCTGACCATACAAAAGCCAGGTCATCCTGTAGAATCGTCAAGAAGCAGGAGCTTGATGCCAGAGACTGTGGAAAGCAGAGGTGAGACTCAGAACCAAGAAAGGATGCCGGTTGTCTTTGTAACAGAGCAGTGTCCCCCTTTACCCACCAACTCCTTCCATTAGCCCACATCGCCGTAGCTGGACCTGCCTTCCTCCTATAGAAAGCAGACTCTGGTATTTAAAGAAATGTTTCCAGAAATTTCCAAGCTCAGGGACACCAGGAAGGAAGGAGTGAAACACAGGGATAAAAATAGGGCAGAAAGAGTTAAGTCAGAGTCTGCATTCTGAGCACTGGAATGTCCGGCCCCCTCCCAAATTCTGCTCTTATGAACTTAAAGCAAGGCTTACACTTCCCTAGGCAGAAGATAGGCATAGGCTCTCGGGAAAACATTTCATGGTCCCAAAGAAAACACTTTAATATACCAATGTTCTGCATTGCCCACATTGGACCTAGCCTATTACCCAGCCCTCCACCCTGTCTCTAAGGCAATCAGAGATCCAAACCAGAAGTTTTAGAGCCTACCCTTTAATAAAAAAGGTGGACAGGGGCAGCTGGGTGGGTCATCGGTTCAGCGTCTGCCTTCAGCTCAGGCCGTGATCTCCAGGTCCTGGGATGGAGCCTAGCGTCTGGGTTTCCTGCTCAGTGGGGAGTCTGCTTCTCTCTCTCTCCCTCCCTCTGCCCCTAACCCTATCTCATGTTCTCTCTCTCAAATAAATAAGTAAAAATCTTTAAAAAAATGTGGACAAAGAGAAATTTGAACAAGGCCTCCAACATGAAAGAAAACAATCTAAGAAAAATAAAGGTGGAAGGAGACAGACAAAGCAGAAGCAAAAGAAACATTTTTAAAAAATAGTTATTACTATCCTCAAGCAGATGAAGAAGATATTCCATTCATAAAAGAACAAAATGCTTTTCAAAAAGAATAGAATGTGAGATAAAGCTCTTAAAAATAAGAAAGCTATTAACCTAACGTTTAAAAAAAATCTGAGAAGGGTTGGAAGATAATTTTAAAGAATTCACCCCGAAGTCGCCTAGGAAAATAAAACAAAATGTGACTAAGAGAAGGGACAGCAATGCAATTGGAGGATATATCTGTGAGAGTCCAAGCCCTAGAATTTTTAAAATGAGAGGTCAGAGAAAGCAGAAAGAAATTATTAAGGAAATAACACAAGAAAATTTCTTTGGAGTAAGTTTGGGTCTTCAGATTGCAAAGGCCTAGTGAGTATACAGCCCAAGGAATGGCAGGACAGCCATACCAAGGCTCATCTTGATAAACTAGACACTGAACACTAAAATAAAAGGAAAACCCCACAAACTTCCAGGAAGGAAAAATAACGTTTTGCATGCAAAGAAGCAGGAATTAGAATGTTATCAAACTTTCCAGTAGCAAACTGGATAGTAGACAACCATAGGAAATTCCTTTTAGAAGCAATGA
Organism: Ursus americanus; assembly: GCF_024610735.1. Classification (NCBI taxonomy): domain Eukaryota; kingdom Metazoa; phylum Chordata; class Mammalia; order Carnivora; family Ursidae; genus Ursus; species Ursus americanus. The sequence goes on from NC_142132.1 coordinate 10,797,829, forward strand.
GGGAAGATGGTTGAAGATGATTAGAAGATGGGGACTAATCAATGGACTTTGGGATAAGAACACAGAGGGCTTCAGGAGGAAGGTCACCGGGGAACTGGGACTGCTAATTGTTCTCACGGACTGAGTGTGTTCCCTAAAATTTCAGAAAATCTTCCATAAAATTTCTTGAAATCTTTTTTTTTTAAAAGATTTTATTTATTTATTTGACAGAGATAGAAACAGCCAGCGAGAGAGGGAACACAAGCAGGGGGAGTGGGAGAGGAAGAAGCAGGCTCATAGCGGAAGAGCCCGATGTGGGGCTCGATCCCATAACGCCAGGATCACGCCCTGAGCCGAAGGCAGGCGCTTAACCGCTGTGCCACCCAGGCGCCCCAAAATTTCTTGAAATCTTAATCCCCAGTGTGAGGGTCTTAGGAGGTTGGGCCTTTAAGTGGTCAGGTCATGAGAGAGGAGCCCTCATGAATGGGATTAGTGCTCTTATAAAAGGGGTCCCAGAAAGTGCTCCCTCCCGATCTTTCCACCATGTGAAGACACAATAAGAAGTTGGCAGTTGGGGCGCCTGGGTGGCTCAGTGGGTTAAGCATCTGCCGTTGGCTCATGATGCCGGGGTCCAGGGATTGAGCCCTGCGTCAGGCTTCCTGCTCGGTGGGGAGCCTGCTTCTCCCTCTCCTCCCCAGTCTTGCTCTATCTCTGTGTCTCTCTCTCCAATAAATAAAATCTTTAAAGATTTTATTTATTTATTTATTTATTTATTTATTCATTCATTCATTCATTCATTCATTCATTCATTCATTCATTCGTTTATTTGACAGAGAGACAGCCAGCAAGAGAGGGAACACAAGCAGGGGGAGTGGGGGAGGAAGAAGCAGGCTCCCAGCAGAGCAGGGAGCCCGATGTGGGGCTCGATCCCAGGACTCTGGGATCATGCCCTGAGACGAAGGCAGATGCTAACAACTAAGCCACCCAGGCACTCCTCAAATAAATAAAATCTTCCAAAAAAAAAAAAAAAAAAGAATTCAGCAGTCTACAACCTAGGAGATGGGTCTCCCCAGAACCTGACCTTGCTGGCCTGCTGATCACAGGCTCCCAACTGTTGTTGATAAGCCATCCAATCTTTGACCCCTTTTAGGGCAGCCCAAACTAAGGTAATTATCCAGTATTTTGAAAAATACGACAAATCCTTAGACGAGCATATAAGGAAACTGGCAATAGGATGGTAGGAAACTATACAAATTAGCCACTCTCAGAAAGACAAAACTACACAAGAGAGAAAACGGTCATAGTGTATCACTTGGTACAAAAGTAAGCACGGTTCATGGTCACCACATAAACATTTTAAATATATGATTTTATCAGGAATTATAAATACCTCTACTGGGGCAACTGGAGGTCGTGAATTGGGAGTGATGGTAAAAGAGCTTACTAGTCTCAACCAGCACACCAAAAAGCAGGTATTGCCTAAAACTAGCTAGTGAAGAAATAGTACTAGAAGCATATTCATTGGGAAAATGCGGGTAAATATAAAAGAACATGGCTAGAAATGTTGAAAGTAGTTGCCTCTCGGAGAGCTTTGGAGATGGACGGTAGTGGGGTAGACGGTGAGATCCATTATATACGAATTCCGCGTAGGTGTTACCACTATTTAAAAAATTAACATTAACTTAAAAGAAAAAAAAAAGCAATGTGAATTTTTTTTTTAACGTCTGAGTGTGTAATAAAATTCCCCAATGTCATCTAAATGCCTTATAGGCTTAATGATTTGAGAAGTGTCATCACCTGATAAAGACCACTGATACGTCTGAATCCAAGATCTTCAAGCAGTCATTGTAAAACGTCGACTTGCACTTTCTTATGACCCCAATTTGCAAGAGTCAGAGAATATCAACTACCACTGATTTCCCGAGTTGAAGTGGTGAGATACAAGCTTGCTAGTATTACAGACCACTTGACCAAGTGCACGAGGACTGTGAAATGGTGATTTTATTTTGTCCCCCCAAAACCAATTTCATTTTGTCCTATTCATACTTCTGGGTACAATTTAAATGATCTTTTTTTTTTTTTAAAAGATTTTATTTATTTATTTGACAGAGCTAGAGACAGCCAGCGAGAGAGGGAACACAAGCAGGGGGAGTGGGAGAGGAAGAAGCAGGCTCACAGCGGAGGAGCCTGCTGTGGGGCTCGATCCCATAATGCCGGGATCGCGCCCTGAGCCGAAGGCAGACGCTTAACCGCTGTGCCACCCAGGCGCCCCCAATTTAAATGATCTTATAAACGGAATCACCCCATACTATTTTCAGTCCCTGTAACGTTAAGAAACGGGATATACTTGACTCTTTTTATTTTATTTTTTGTCGTGAGAATGCCACACAATCAGAATGAGGATAGATTGAACATCAAGATTCAGGAGACTCATTTTCATGAGAAAGGTTATAATAGGCAGAGGAAATAGAATAAAATTTACTCTGAGATGGTGACTGATAAGATGCTGACTCCTTCCTTTGGCTGCTTTGCTTTTGCATTCCAGATGCCCTGGCCTGAAAGATCTTTTATGTAATTTAAACGCATCCTCTGTTCTCAGAGCTGAGATAACCAATTTTGTATCTTCCATTTGCCAGCAAAGGGGAAGAGGCCCTGGATGGAAATGAGGTGAACGCTTAGGCTGGGCAAACATATAATTGCTCTGTTAGAAACACCTTCATCCAGAAAGATAAATTAATGTACCTCATTTTGACAGCATCTTCTTGAGCCGAATACATTTCAAAGCAGGGACAGGATAGGATACAAGCTCTGAAATTAAAATGCAGAGATATATTTGTATCAAAATTGTTTTTTCTCCCTCCCTCTGAAATAGGAAGCTGCTGCTGAGAAGAGACCAGAAAGCCCTACCCCACAGAGGTGATACAAATAAAAAACCCACCATTTCACATCGGTATTCTGTTGCAGATTTCTTCTACACAGGGAGAAAAACCTACATGGTAACCTAGACACACACGTCAGGGGGCCCTCCAGGTTATCAGTTCGTTGTTCCATTTTCTGGGCTTTAATTACCATTTGAAACTTGTTCTTCCACTGGGGAAAGGACTTCATTACCTAAATGTTCTAATGAAGTAAACGAAAAGTTTTAATGACATTAAAATAAAACTTTTTATTGAAGACTATTTTATTTAATGCAACTAAAATACAACTGAAGACAAGCTAAGTCTTCGTGAAAATAATGACAAAATTTATGGGGGAATATTTCTCAAAAGCAGGTGAGACCCACTGATAAAAAAAACCCCACACATTTTAGCAAAGTTTGAATGCCTTCATATGAACTCTTTGAAAATGGAAATGATCATTTTTTAATTGCCATGATTGTATTTTTAGTTGAGAGAAATGAACTGCTGAATTTAATTCAAGAGCTGTTTGCCAGCTGACAGGTATTAAGTCTGTAGGCCGAAATCTCCATTTGGCTAAATTTTATTTTGATAATTACTGCTGAAAATATTGACTTTAAATTATACTACATCCAAGTTGATTAAAACATCCATCAGTATTTCAGACAGGCATGTGGTGAATAGCTTTCTTTTTGGGAGGAGCTCGCCCCTGAGCTCCAGGAGGAGTGCTGCCTCCCTTAGGTGGTAAAGCAGGGAGGACTGACAGCCCGCTCCCTGTGCTGTCCCCCAGATCCGGGTGCCTGAGCACAAAACACCGTGTGGTCGTCTGCCCCAACTTAGGGGGAAGGGTGTGCAGCCCACACACTGGAGCTCTAGGATGAGGGGAGTGTTTCCAAAGGGGTACCAGGAGGCAAGCAGAGGACAAAGATCTCAGCATATGCCTGAAGAGAGGACCTGTCCTCCTTCCACTGTGTTCCCACTGGTGACCTCTGGCGGGTTAAGGAAGAGACTTCCCCTTCCCACCCAGTCCTATGTCCCAGATGCCATTTTAGGACATGGAGGGGATTTCTGCCCTCAGGGCTCTGTCCACCCATGTGTCTCACCCAGCAGGAGACAGCTGCTGTTGTCTCTCTATAATTGCCAGCCCTTCCAGCTTCAGAGAATCTTTGACCCAAAGGCTTTCTCCCCTCTCAGAGTCCTCTGGGACTAGGATTCGTAGCCTTTGGAATTGTATAAACTGGGAGGGAGAGAGTCTCACAAAGGGGAGGGATGAGTGAGACAAGATAGAAATCCATTTCACCACGTGCTGGGCCAGGGCTAGCTGATTGGACGTAGCAAATGGATCTCACGGAGGAAGTTTTGTTTTGGACTAAAGGCATTCACCCCGTGGCCAAAGTAATCAGGAATGGGACACGGTCAGCAATCAAAGAGCCAGGAGGGACCCAGTCCCCTTTACCACCACCCCGACCCTGTGCTGAAGGCATGGGAGACCACTTCCCGAGTATGACTTTGGCTGAATGGACGTGGACAGCATCCACAAAACTTGGGAGTTTTCCTGCCTGGAGACAAATTTTCTGAATCAACCCCAGGTTTTAGAGCTGGAAGTCCTCAGGGACCTCATTATTTTATGCTGCAAAAATGTAAGTACCCACAAAGCAAGAAAGGAACAAGGGGAACAGATTAAGAGTGAGGAAGACTTGGGCTTGGTGGTGAATATGGCTAAGTGGTTAATACCGTTGGACTGATGGGAGCCAAATACATTTAGAGACTGGGACACCTGTGTGTCCAGATCTCTTCTCAGGATGCAGAGGGCAGATGTGCACACAGAATTAACAGAAGATTCCTTTAGCCTCTGAGAGGCACTTGGTTCCAAGAGACAATGGAGTGGCTTATCCCACTGATCTTCATCCTCAATAGCCCCAGTAAGAGCCATCTCACCAAAGGGCATCTTCAAGAGCTCTCAACAAGCCTGCAGGAAGTCAGCTGCCCCCCTCCCTGCATGCTGAGATTTGCCTGATTACAATTTCCTTCCTTTCTTTTTTAAAGAAGTATCTAGTACATTAATATCCCAGAGAGAAAATGAGCATATTAAAGGCTATAAAAAGTACAGTAATAAAGAAATCTTCTAACTTCACTTAAGTGTTTTCAAACTTATTTGAACATAGAATCTTGTATGTGCTGTGTGTGTAAAACACCCATTACTACCCCGCCTCTAGAACGCTATGGTGTTCTGCCTAGGAGCCACTGCCCGGAGAGGGAGCCGTCCATGTTGGCACAAAGACAGGGTTGGGCTCACTACTGGTCACTGGTAAACCACCTTTGCCTACTCCCAGGTGTCATCCTGATCATCACTGTGGCACAGAATCCCATACAATCTACAATTCTAGCCCTAAAGTGGTACTTAGAGTCCATCTAACAACCCAGAATTGTATAGATGAGAAAACACCCAGAATGGGAAAGCAAGTTGGTGGCTAAGGCAGGTATCAATTCTGGAACTCTCGAGTCTTAGTCAAGTGTTACTCTGACTGTTCTATTCTTTCTCTCACCTATCACCCACCTCTCGTCCAGCTTGTTTGGGAGACCAGAAGTCTCGGTAACACAGCCCACATTTTCTGACCTCACCAGGCTCAATCTAATGCATTGCCTGAGATGCACCTCATCATTTCTCCTCCCAAATAGCTCCCCTGCCCATTCCACTCTAGATCCTTCTTCCCAGAGAATAGCACCACCATCCTTTCAGTGACTCACCCATTTGGAACCAAGAGTCATCTGGGACCCTGCCCACCTCTAATTGCCACGAGATCACTTACTCCCTGAGAAATATGTATCGAGTGCCCCTTATGGAGTGGGCCTGTGCCAGGTACTGAGCATGGAAAGGTCATCAGAGCAGACGTGGTCCCCATTCTCATGGAGCCATCAGCTTGACACAGAGCATGGGCTCCTCCCCTGTCCCTCAGCTCCTCAAGGCCAGCCCATCACTAAGATGTTCCTCTCACGTGACATGTCTCTCCTGCAGACCGTGAGTCCTCCTCCCATCACTCAGCAGGGCCTCATCACCTGAAGTCAACAGTGGCGGAAGGGACTTCTGTCCCTCCACCTCAGCCGCTCCACTCCCCGAGCCACCCTACACACTCTTGCTGGAAGAAGCTTCTTAAGCAACATCCTCCCTCCCTACTTCCTAAGTGAAATCCAAGCTGGTGCCCAATGAATCTATTCCCTACTCCCCAGCAAAACCTCCCATTTTCCATGTGTGGAGATGGCTCCACAAAAGAAGGACCTTGCCTTGATTGAGTTGGAATAGCCCAGAATTAGTAGAGAATTTCCCAAAGAGCAGGAGAGACAGTTCACTCTCTGCCAGATACGCTATTTGAGTTTTCAAAATCTCTGCTGCCAGCGTTCAATGTAAATACGTGATGTGGCCAGCAGTCCCTGATGCAGCCTCTCCCAACCTGTTGCTAAAAGACCACTGAAAGCACAGGTGAAATATGAAAACTTATAACACACATTAAAAAAAGACAGCCAAAACTGGCAGTCAATCTACCAAAAGGATCTGAGAGAATTTCCTGCTATTTACAAGACACACAGAGATGAATGGATACCCACCATCGGAGCCAGCATGTGCTTTGTGTTGCATTAAATGGAGAAAAGTTATCAACCTTAAAAAAAAATAGATATTTCCTTCTCTGCTGCAAGAGTAGAATTTTCTGTGAAGATAGAATGTTCTACAGTCCGTGCTGTCCAGCACACCAGCCACTTGGGACTACCGAGCACTGCTGACTGTGCCTAAGGCATGGGAGGAATGGAATTCATCTTTTAATCTAAATGTAATTAATTTACATGTGAATTGTATCACCCCATGTGGCCACTAATTGGGCAGCATAGATCTAGACCCATCAGAAAGTCGGGGGTCCTCCCTCTTCTGTGCAAACATCCCCTTTCTGCATCAAGTGTGGCCTCTTTCCTGCCCTCAGCCTCAACATTCCTTATTTATGATCAAAGCATTCATTGAAACTTCCAAAAAAAAAAAAAAAAGAAAGAAAGAACAACAACAGGGCACAACATGGTGGAGAGAGGGAGGGACAGGAAGTGGTGTTTGTATGCTGGGAATTATTTTTCTCTCTTGAATAAAGCAGTTGGTCAGAGACTGGAGCCCTGAGAGCCAGGGATAATGGGAAACTCTAGGTTTTCGTGCCGTCTGTGCAAAGGGATAGAAAGCACGTTATCAGAAAGGGAGGGATGAATAGGGAAGCATAGAGTATGTTTTTAGGGCAGTGAAACTGTTCTGTATGAAACTATCATGGTGGATCCATGTCATTATACGTTTGTCCAAACCGCAGGGTGCACAACACCAAGAGTGACCCCTAAGGTAAACTATGGCCTTTGGGTAATGATGTGTCCACGTAGGCTCATCAGTTGTAATAAAGGACCATCCTGTGGGGGAATGCTGATCGTGAGGGAGGCTGTGCCCATGTGGTGGCATAAGGTACACAGGAAATCTCTGTATGTTCCTCTCGATTTTGCTGTGGAGCTAAGACTGCTCTAAAAATTAAGGTGGTTGTTGTTTTTAATCCCACAGGATCTAAAACAGGAAAACAAGCCAAACTGTAGATTATCAAGAAAGGATTAAAAACTACACTGGCGTGAGTTTTGTCCTCTATAATGCTAAAAAATGAAGTAATGGCAAATAAGACATGAGAAAAAAAAAAAAAAGACTCTTTCCAAGGATCTTCCACAGAGGTTTCTGCTTACGTGCAAAACTAAATGAAAAACAGATCACAAAGTCAAGAGCTAAGAGAAAATACATCTTGGGGCACCTGGCTGGCTCGTCGGTAGAGCGTGCGGCACTTGATCTCGGGGCTGTGGGTTCGAGCCCCACGTGAGGTGTCAGGATTACTTAAAAACAAAATCTTAAAAAAAAAAAAAAAAAAGAGAAAATACATCTTTACTTTTTTGGGAAAAAAGCACTTGAAGATGGATAGCAATTTCAAGCAAGAATGAAAAGTACTTAATATGGGGGAAATCCTGGACTAAAACTGCCTGCAGGGAGTCCTAAAATTGAAAAGTTGAGTCCAACTGTGAATCTGATTACAAATGAAATTTTCAAATGTAGTTACTGAAAGGAAACGTAAAAACTGTATGTAACGTGGGTCAACGATCACAACATACGTCAACGGAGAACAGGAAGAAAGACGATATGGTAAAAACACACTAACTTCTCCATCTTACATAGAAGGGAACAAAAAGATGTTAAAAAAAGAGATTTTTACTTCTTTAAAGAGTGAGAGTACATGCGCAAGCAGGGGCGTAGGGACAGAAGGAGAGAGAGAATCTCAAGAGGACTCCGTGTTAAATGTAGAGCCCAAGGCGGGGTTCGATCTCACAACCCTGAGATCATGACCTGAACTGAAATCAAGAGTTGGACGTTTAACCGACTGAGCCACCCAGCTGCCCTAAAGGACATCTCATTCTTATCTTTGGTAATTAGTGAACCATACCTTAAAAAGGTCTTTTTAAAACATGATGGTAGTTCCCAATACAATTCAAGTGAGAGGGTATGCTTTGCGGATGACTACAGCCGGTAAGAGGAAGGAACCATGTCCATTCCTTCTCCCCTATGCTGCTTTTTTCTTCTGACCTTCTTTATTCTTGCCTTGTCTTCCTCCAATAGAATGCGAGCTCCTTGAAAAGACTGAAATTGTCTTATCCACTGCTTATCCGTGATACCTATAGAACCAAATAACTATTGATGTCTGAAGTTATATTTTTATGTAGGCGAATGTATTGTTTCCCTCTTGATTTCTTCCATTGCTTTAATTCTTAGTCCTTCTAAACCCTGAGAACTAAAGCCATTAAGATTTTATTCCAGTGTTTTTATGATTTCAATATTTAAAGATGTTGTTCATTAACCAAGAATGTATTCTGCTGCTACAGTATGAAGTTAAAGTTTTCCGACACCACGTGCAAAATAATCATTCCTTCCCCACTGCTTTAAGATGCATTTTTTTTTTTTGGTCATATAACACATTATAGATATTAGGGCCTTTTCCTTGGCTGTCTTTTGTATTTTATGGCTGTGTTGATTTGTATAGCACAGCCAGTGTTAATTTTTACGTATTTAAGTATATGTCACTTGTAGGAGGGACAAGACCTACTCTGTTTCATTCTCATTTAGAAATAAAACATAGCGGTGTTTATTTGCAGTGAAAAATCTGAGGGCGTGTAAGTAACTGACAATAGAGGAATGGTTAACAAAAATGCTTTCATAGAGCGGACGACTGTGCATTTGGCCCGTCAAGCAAATGCCTACAGCTGCATTAACACGCGGGCCTATGAACTTAGCCGGAGTGCCACTCCCTGATCTGGAAATAACACAGCCCACAGAGCGGTGTTCTCACACCCTGTGCCAGCCGCTGCCATGAGGGGGCCCGGGGATACATTTAAAAATCACGTTTCTGAAGAATTTTTAGTGACTTTGAAGAATGTTTGCGACAAGATTAAGTAAAAAAAAAAAGAGAGAGAGAAAACTGGAAATGCAATGAGTCCAGCTGTTTAAAAATCTCTGTATATTATATATGCAATATAATATTAATATAATTATATTATGTTATATATATTTTTTAGAGACAAGGAGAGGGAGAGAGAAAAAGAGGGGAGGGGGAATGCAGGGGCAGAGGGAGGAAGAGAGAAAGAATCTCAAGCACGCTCCACACCCCGCACAGACCCTGATAAGGGGCTTGATCCCATGACCCTGAGATCCTGACCTGTGTTAAAATCAGGAATCGTTGCCAGATTTCGAGCTCTACTACAAAGCTGTGATCACAAAGACAGCATGGTACTGGCACAAAAACAGACACATAGACCAATGGAACAGAATAGAGACCCAGAAATGGACCCTCGGCTCTTCAGGCAACTCATCTTTGACAAAGCAGGAAAAAACATCCAGTGGAAAAAAAGACAGTCTCTTCAATAAATGGTGCTGGGGGGGCACCTGGGTGGCACAGCGGTTAAGCGTCTGCCTTCGGCTCAGGGTGTGATTCCGGCATTATGGGATCGAGCCCCACATCAGGCTCCTCCACTATGAGCCTGCTTCTTCCTCTCCCACTCCCCCTGCTGTGTTCCCTCTCTTGCTGGCTGTCTCTATCTCTGTTAAATAAATAAATAAAATCTTTAATAAATAAATAAATAAATAAATAAATAAATAAATAAATGGTGCTGGAAAAATTGGACAGCTACATGCAAAAGAATGAAATGACCACTCTCTCACACCATACACAAAGATAAACTTCAAATGGATGAAAGACCTCGATGTGAGACAGGAATTCATCAAAATCCTATAGGAGAGCATAGGCAGCAACCTCTACGACATCGGCCACAGCAACCATTTTCATGACAATTCTCCAAAGGCAAGAGAAACAAAAGATAAAATGAACTTATGGGACTTCATCAAGATAAAAAGCTTCTGCACAGCCAAGCAAACAGTCAAAAAAACTAAGAGGCAGCCCACGGAATGGGAGGATATATTTGCAAATGACACGACAGATAAAAGACTGGTATCCAAGATCTATAAAGAACTTCTCAAACTCAATACACAAGAAACAAATAATCAAATCAAAAAATGGGCAGAAGATATGAATAGACACTTCCCATGAAGACATACAAATGGCTAACAGACACATGAAAAAATGTTCAAAATCATTAGCCATCAGGGAAATTCAAATCAAAACCACACTGAGATACCACCTTACACCAGTTAGAATGGCAGAAATTGACAAGGCAGGAAACAACAAATGTTGGAGAGGATGTGGAGAAAGGGGATCCCTCCTACATTGTTGGTGGGAATGCAAATTGGTACAGCCACTTTGGAAAACAGTGTGGAGTTCCCTTAAAAAGTTAAAAATAGAGCTACCCTATGACCCAGCCATTGCACTACTGGGTATTTACCCCAAAGATACAGATGTAGTGAAGAGAAGGGCCATATGCACCCCTATGTTCATAGTAGCAATGTCCACAATAGCTAAATCGTGGAAGGAGCCGAGATGCCCTTCAACAGATGACTGGATTAAGAAGATGTGGTCCATATACACAATGGAATATTACTCAGCCATCAAAAAGAACGATTTCTCAACATTTGCAGCAACAAGGATAGGACTGGAGGAGATAATGCTAAGCGAAATAAGTCAAGCAGAGAAGGACAATTATCATACGTTTCACTCATTTATGGAACATAAGAAGTAGGAAGATCGGTAGGAGAAGAAAGGGAAGAAGAAAAGCGGGGGGTAAACAGAAGGGGGAAATGAACCATGAGAGACTATGGACTCTGGGAAACAAACTGAGGGCTTCAGAGGGGAGGAGGGTGGGGGACTGGGATAGGCTGGTGATGGGTATTAAGGAGGGCACGTATTGCATGGAACACTGGGTGTTATATGCAAGTAATGAATCATGGAACTTTACATAAAAAACTAGGGATGTACTGTATGGTGACTAACATAATATAATAAAAAATATTATTAATAAAAAAAAAATCAGGAATCATGTGTGAACAACTGAGCCACCCGGGTGCCCCTTCACAGATTTGAAAGGCTAAATGGAGAATAGAACAAAATCGCAAAAGGTTTACATATAACACAAATGACTTTTCTTTCGACTTTTCTGTAGTTTCCAAATTTTCTTCCATAAATTCTATTTTCGTATGACTCATTAATACACTGCATGGAGAAGCTCACTTTGAGATGTAGGACAAGCTAGGCTGGAGCCCAAGGGATGCAAACACGCTCCGGGTGCTGGACGTGGCCGTGCTAGTCTGGCTCCGGGTCAGCCCTGGACCAAAGGCCTCAGTCCGGGGGCTGCACGCACCCCAGCTTGCCAGGTGCTCCCGTCACATGTCTTCTGCAGACAGGCCTCAGCCACGCCGGCCTCCTGGTCTTCTGCCCCAGCCCATCATGGGGCAGGACGTGCCCCGGGGAACTGCCCGTCCGTGTCCCCCCGAACCGCCTCAGAAGGCTGGCTTATGTGGGTGCTCTCATCTGACGGCCATCCCTGCCATGGTGAAGTGGAGCCTCAGCTTGCCTGAGAGGACTTGATCATGTGCCCTCACTTCCTCAGCCTTCTAATCCATAAATCCCACCAGAGACGGGAGACAGATGGGAAGACGGAGGGATCTCCAGGTCTTAGGATTTTTGCGAATGGTTTTCTGTGATTTGGGAAACCAGCTGGGTGAATCATCCCAAACCCACACCTTTTTAGTTCCTGACTCTTTGCCCTAGTGTTTGCCTTCATAAGTAATCATTTGGGTTCTTCTTTTTTCTAATAGGCATTTGGTTTACCAGTTTCCATCATTTTCACAGAGGCTGTACGTTACATCTCTGATATAGTCTATGGGCTCCATGCTCCATGGACAGAGGAGGCCACAACTCCATGGGAACTTCCCATCTCTGTAGAAGTGGAGAAAGCAAGGGATTGGGGATCTGGCTACTCTGTCCCAGGGGTAGGACCCCACCAAGCATGTGTAAGGACGTAATTTCATCCAACCCTCATATGGACCCTCTGAAGCGTCATTCTCTTGGTTTTGAAGACACAGAAATCAAGAAACCAAGAGTTGCAAATCTGTTGGTTGTTACAGGACGTGTAAATGGCACGGCCAGGTCTTCTGATTACCCTTTCCATGTTTAAACTGTAATTGGGCAGTGCGTAGCTATCTCTGGATTAAATGTATTTGTTGGAGGCCACAAACTCCTAGAATGAATGTTCCCTCAAGGAAATTGGTCCATATTTTCAAGACCCTGGGATCTGTGTTGGCTGTAGAGAAGTTAGAAGCACTGCTCACCAGAGCCTAGACACAAGAAAGGAAATTTCAAATTGGCACTTCGCCAAAAAAAAAAAAAAAAAAAAAGAGTCTAAATTCTGAGTTCTTTCCAAGGGTCGTTTGCTAAAATCAAACATAATTACAGGTCAATTTTAGCTACAGGACTGTAAAGATCATAAATATGAGAAACCACTAAGGATCAAACCCGAACCCAATAAGAACACAAGACACCAATTTGTTATGAAGAATTTTGAAAGAGGAAAATAAAATAGGTACCTAGCCTATCTCAGGGGCAGATGATGGGGAAACGCTGGCAGGTGGATTTTTTTTTCCATAAAAACAAATTACCTTGCCGGCAGACCTGTAATAGAATACCTTATGCAGTTTCATTTAGCATTTTTACATTTCTGCCCAACCTGATGTATATATATAAATACAAATAATACATCCCACCCTTTTGAGTTAGTCTCCATAGCTACTCATGAACAGAAAATGCATTGAGGAATCAAACAGGACTAAATATTGCACTGTGTCATGTTTATTCAGGCTTATTTAACATCAAACAAATCAAAGCTAATGGCTATAACAAAATTAACATGCATGCGCATGAATGGATTTAAAATAAACACCACTTCCCCCGTTTGTCAACAGCACTGCCCACAGAATAAGGCGCTCACGCCCTCCTGGCTGCCATCCCGTGAGGGGGACAGGGCACAGCTCCAAGGTCAGGTTGGCAAATGGCCAGCCTTGGCCGCGCCCCTCAGTCCCTCTGTTCTCATCAGTAGAATGGAGAGGACCACAGCTGTCCTACAGATCTCACCTTCTGCACGGGGAAGGCCCTGTGGGGCCAAGGACCACGCCTGCGTGTTCAGCACTGTGGACCCAAGCTAACCTTAGGGCCTGCCCATCACAGAGCACGGTAAACAGTGGTCAGTGATTGCAGGAGATCAAGTCCAGGAATTATGTTGAGAAACGGTGAAGCACTTATTCAGATAGTTGGTACAACACTAATCGCTACCATGTATGTGAACGAGACGGCAGGCTGGGAATTAGGTTAAGGGACTTACAGCTATTATTTCATTTAATGCAACAATCCCCCGAGCTGGGTGTTACGGTGTCATCTGGGTTTTACAGATGAGGTGACTGCTTGCCCAGAGCACATGGCGGGCAAGCAGCACAGATGAAGCCGGGGACCAGAAACGGGCAGCGCTCAGGCCTGGGCACCCAGCCCTCCTCCTCCCTGCGCCTAGCAAGCCAGGGAGTTTTCCAAGGTTCGTACATCATTCTTTCCAGAACTGGCTGCTCGTTCATTCACTTACTCAAGTAACAGTGACTGTCTCTCACATGGAGAGAGAAAGGTGGTAGGCATTCCGGGAAAGCAAAGACTCCTAATACACAGGCTTTCCCCCAAGAAACTTACAGTCCAGGTAGAGGAATTCAGCTGCACAGACATAAGGAATAAACAACTCAGTGGTTAATAACTGTGCGATGATGGCTATCATAGGCCCCATTACACCTGCCTCCTCAGGCAGAGACAGGCGTCACGATATCCAGAGAAGAGGATGGTCATGCAGGTCGGGTCATCTGGGAAGTTTCCAGAAGGAACATGGATTCAAGCTGTCCCTTGTTCTTTAATTGGGGTGTGAACTTGCTTTTGGAAGTGGTGGTGAAAGACACAGGAGGATAGGAAAGGGGTGTCCTGTTATGCTGGGAAAACCAATGACCAGGGCTCTAGGGGCAGGTGTGATCTTGGGCAAACTCTAACTCCTCCGTCTTCACCTGTAGGACGGAGACAGCAATTATGCCTCTCTCTTGAGGTGTGATAGGGATTAAATGAGATAACGACCATGCAAACTGATGAGCTCCGTGCTGGCTACAGTAACCGCTCCCTAAATGGTAGTGCTGCCGATTAATAATATCATAATAGTATCACTTCTCCACACTTAGAGAGACAGAGAGAGATTGTTTGTGTGCTGAGCCAAATTCTCCAATGGAAAAAGCTTTCAATCTGGGGGGGCTGGGGTGGGGGAGGAATGAAGGGGAAAACTCCCTGTAGCTTTTCCACTCTCTTGCTAAAAAGAAATTATGTTAATTAAGCGTGCAAAACAAACAGGAAATTTAGAATTTAAAATGCTGACTTCAACTGTTTCCAAGGCCAAGAGTAAAACTTGGAGTGCTTTTTACATCATCTTAAATATCATTTGTTGTAGAAAACAAATGGGTAACTTTTCTTAAATCAAAGCGTTGTTCTTGGCACAATAATTTCTCTTAGCATTTTTTCTTACCAACTGAAATGGCTTATTAAAATAAAATAGAGAAAGAAACCATTATGTAACAAAAGAGTAATACATTTTAAGAGAACATGTCGATGACAAATTAGTACACATTTAGCGAAGGGATCTAGAACCCATGGCATGCGAGACAGTTTCTAAGTTCAAGCATCTCGTGTAAAAAAGAGGTGGCTTTCGGGGACCATAATCGTCATTTTCCGTTACTGAAAAGCTGTCACACAGAAGGGGAAGGTTTGTTTTGCCTTATCCCAAGGAGCAGAAATTAGATCAATTTTTTTTTCAGTAAAAAAAATGATGGTTTGAATATATACCAGAAAATGACATATCCATATTTAAAGTAAGAAAAACAAAAGATCCATTTTTAAGCTTTAAGGAGACAGATTAGACTTAGTATTTTTTAAATAAAAGGAACAAAATGAAGAAAGACAAAGGGAAAGTACCCCTCCCAACTTTCTAACAATTTCAAACACATCGCTGACTGCCATCATAGAGAGTGAAATGTCTTCAAAGGACGTGGGCAACCAGCTGCCAAGGATTCTTCTCCCTCCCCTCCTCCCCTGCCCTGCCCATCTGTTCTCTAAGGACAGCCAGACTGATCTTTCAAAATGGAAATCAGATGATATATATGCACTTAAAACACTTTAACCCAGTGTTTCACAAGCTTATCTTCACATTAGAATTACCTCTTAAAATCCCAATTTCCACGCAGTATCCCAGATCAATCTATCTCTGGGGGTAGGGTTCAGAACCCAGCATTTTTAGAAGGCTCCAGGTTACACCAAGGTGTACCAAGGTTGAGACTCAGTGCTTTACGCCAAAGGCCCCGATCTTTCCATGGGTTAAGAGCTTTGGAATAGCCCTTACCTGCCTTCCAGCTTCCTCTCCCATCCTACTCTCCCTGCTCCCACTAGCTTTCTCTCCGTCTCTCTATTACCATCTCCCCTCTCCTGCCAGGACCTGGCACATGGGGCTCCATCTGTGGGGAGCATCCTTCCCTCCCCATTCAGCCAACTCTCAGCTACTGCCCCCTCTTCAGACCTTATCTTCAGAAGGTCTTTCTAGGTCCTCCCACTCTAGACTGGACCACCCCTCTTCCCACCTGTTACATGGTCTCAAAGCTCAGAAAGGCTTGACCTCAGAGCACAAGTCATGGTTACTAATATAAACATTATTTGTGTAAGTGTGTGATTAATGATTGAATCTCCCATTACCATGGAGGCTTTGGGGAGCGGTGGGGGCAGCCAAACATGGCTTGTTCACTCCAAGTCTCCAGGACCTGGCGCGGTGCCTGGCATATGGTAGAATGAATGAATTCATTGGAGGAATAAATGAAGGAGTGCGGTCATGTAATTTCTGCGTCATTTAGAAGGACATCATGTGTACTGTACAATTCTACACTCAGGCAGCTTTAGTTCTAATGGTCTACCACGGCAGCCCCCCCAGCACAATAATTCTCCCAGTTGCCTAGTGTCCACACCTCCATGTACCCCAAGCTGCCAAAGGGTTTACAAGCTCAGCCTTTGGAGTCAGACCAAGTTGACTCTTAGGACTTAGCTACTTCTTAGTAAATACTGATTATAGACCAGCTGCTTATTTTCTCTGAATTTATTTCCTCTTATGTAGAAGGAAATGAATATTCATTGCCTAAAGTTGTTGTAAGGTTTAACTGAATTGCTCAGCACAGTACTCAGCACATGATAGGCATAAATATTAATAACACTGCTGGGGATAACTATTATTTTCATGTTTTTCCCTTGCTCAGGATCCTTTTTTTTTTTTGCTCAGGATCCTTCAAAGGCTCTCCCCTTGAATGTTGGATGATAACTCGGCTGCAGGATCTTCTCATCCTCTGTCTTTTCTGTCCCCCACCTTGCAGCTTACACCCAAATATACTGAACCAGGGGATTAGATACTGCACCGCACCTTTGAACCTTTGTCAACGCTGACCCTTCCATCTGGACCACCTCCCACCACCTTCCTGGCCCTCGAACTCATCAGCTCAGAGGCAGTGTGTCAGTGAAGCGTCCTGTTTTCCCCCAGGAGGGACGCTGGTCCTACATTCTTTCTGCACGAAGGCACCAGCCACCCTTAGCAATAGTCACACTATATTGTTTTAGTTTTTTTTGTTTTTGTTTAGGGTTTTTTTTTCTTTAAGATTTATTTATTTGAGAGAGAGAGTGCGTGAGTGGGGGAAAGGACAAAGAGGAAACAGACTCCCCACTGAGTGGGAAGCTGGAGTAGGGCTTGATCTCCAGACTGGGAGATCAGGACCTGAGCCAAAACCAAGACTCAAATGCTTAACCGACTGAGCCACCCAAACGTCCCTGTATTGTTCTCATTTTCATGACTCTGTTTACCAACCGGACTGCAAGATCCCTGCGGCCAGGGGTCATCTCTATCCAGCTTTGTATCCATAAGCCTTTGTGAAATCTTATCCCTTGGGCACTTGGTAAGTATTTGTTGACATAATGAATGCTCCTGACCTCAGGAACCAGAAAAAAGAAGCACATGGTTCTAGAGAAAGTCATTGTTCTCCCTGATAGGTTTTCCGATGCTTTCTGCAATGGCATCCCAGCACCTGTGGGTGATGTGAAGCAGTCACTGGTACCAGCTGGAGCTTAGGAGCCCTGCAGCCCAGGTGCACCCCGGCTCGGGCTAAGGTTGGGGCAGAAGAGCTGTGCCTCAGCAAAGTTTTGGAGGCCTGATGGATCAGTGCAAATCTCCCAGAGCTGGAGAAATAGCACAAAGCCTGTGCCTTTCTCATGCATGGTCAACAGAGCACATCCAATCCTTGCGAGTGAATCACCACCGAGAGCCAAGGCAAACCCAGGGGGAATAATTATATTCCTTCCCTGACATCACTTTTAAAATCTCTATTGTTGCAAATAATCAAATGGAACGAAGCTGCTTGGCTTTAGAGCCAGGTCTTCTAAAAGGCACTTTGAGAGAAAAACAGCAATTTTCAGACTTCTTCACTTGCACACTGCTCAGAGGAGTCACGTAAAACCTGCCCCAGCATTTACAAATAAGAAAGAAATGGCTCTTCGGCCAAGACCCTAAGTCTGCGGAGTGAAGCTTCTGTGCTCACCTCCAGATGGGCTCCGAGAAGGCTGAGTTCTAAGAACTCGAATGAGAACAGGTTCATGGTTTGCTATCGTGTGGCTATTCTAAAAGGATAATTTACACATATTAAATCTATGTACAGATTTCAGTGATGTTACCATTAAGATTCATTAAAGTTCAGTAATGGAACCAGCTTCGAGATGAAAATATGCCAGCTTTAAAAAAATAACCATCATCTCCATCTATTAGAAATATCAGGGCAGTGAGGACCTACCAGATTGCCATCGCTTGAAAAATAGCCCACATGCATCCATACTCCTTCTGGTACTTACCGTCCTGGGAGGGCTGGCCCGAGGGCCTCCGGGTAGACGAGTTCCATCTAACGTCATGGCCACTGCAAACACTTTCTAAAACCGTGGCCCTTCCGTCCCTGCGCAGGCGTGGGTCCTGGACAAATCAGAGAAGGCTCTGTGTGGTGTAGCCCAGTGGTTTTCAAGCTAGAGATCGCCTCAGAATCACCAGGAAGACTTGTTAAAACAAGACCATCACGACGACCGCTGGAGTTTCTGATGGAGTGGGTAGAGTCGTGCCTAAGAATTTGCCTTTCTAGCAAGTTCTCAGGTGAGGACAATGGATTCCTCCCAATCTTCCCAGGTGATCCTGAAGCTGCTGACCCAATGGTCAGAGAACCACGGTGTGGCTGGTCCTCTGTCTGCACATTAATCACCTGGGGATCTTTGAGACCGCTCAGCCTGAGCTCCCTCCCCGCGTCTAATTTAACTGCGGCTAGAGTAAACCTAAATTTAAATAGATACAAGAGCTGGTGACCACCATATTTTTCAGGGCAGTTCCAAGGACATGAGTGCATTTACTCACAGGTCCTTTTCCAGTGGGCTGAGCCGCACTTACGAGAGGCGCGAGGCACCAGGGATAACGCCTTGCTCTCCTACTTCTTAGTAGGAATCTGTTGAAAGATAGTAAACCTCTGCATTTCACAGGCCAAAAAACAGTTTGTGTTTCTGCAGTACAGAGATACCAGCACTTTCAAGTCAAACCTCAGTTTTTTAGGATACTCCGAGTAACTTTAGAGAACGGCTTATGGTAAGGCATTCAGAAATGTTGCTTGGCCACATGATTAGTGAAAAGCTATCATTTCCCCCAGACTGGAAGATGTCCTTGTTTTCAAGTTTTTCAAATCATTTTCTCCTCCCTACATAATATAAGGCAGGTTTATTTATCCGTTTATTCCCCATACATAACAGATGCTCAAAAACCTCTTATTGCTCAATGAATTAGTCTGTGTGTCATGGAATCTGGCTTGCTGCCTGGTTTTCATATGGTCCACTTTTACCAAGTGTAAAAGTGGTTGTTACACTTTTAAACTGTTGGGGAAAAGCAAAAGGGTATTAGTATTTGAGGACTTGTAAAAATTATGTGAAATTTAAATGTCGATGTCCATAAACAAAGTTTTATTGGAACACGGTCCTCCTCAATTGGTCAGAATTGCCTACGGCTGGCTCCACACTATGTGGGTAAATGTGATACATTTGAGCAAAACCTGAAATATTTCTTATCTAGCCCTTTACAGAGAAAAGTCTGCAGACCTCCGACTTAATACATACATTATTTTCCCAGAAGAAACGTGTGTGTTTCACATTTTCGAAGAAATTAAACATTTTAAGAAGCTGCTTCTGAGCTGTGGCCAGAGAAAATCGCATTCCACACCCAAATATACACAGCTGGGTGTTGGGGGAAAAGCAAAAGCTTTAATGGAGTTATTAAAGTTGCAGCATAAGAAATAAAATTCTCCACAGAAATTCTTTTAAGCTCATGAAACTTGAGGGAAACAAAGAATTTAAGACCCTGTTTATTATTTGATTTCATAAAAATGCCTGGCGCGAAAGCAATTACCCATTCTAAATGCTTCAGCAGAGAAAATATTCACTTACTCCTCCCAGATTTGGGGAAAGGCAGAAATTAGCTAGTCGTGTCATAAATCTTTGAGAGATCTGAACAAGCATCTTCTCAACATTTTCCAACTTAACGAGAGCTAAACTTCAGCCCTGAAGAAATGAATCAGGGAACAGTTTCATCTTTTGTAAATCTGTTTCCATCTGGAGTCTTTCTTGCAGGGGGGGAAGTAAACATCATCCTTTTTAAGAGCAGACAAGATCTTAATTGCCTGTTTGACCCTTCGCAGCTTTTCCCCAGAAGCAGAATTTAATGTATCCTGTTTGGATATTGATAGCATGCTCATGAATATTCCTTGTAACATAAAATGAGGGGAGATACATTAACACAGCTGAGTAGTCGTTGTCTCTCTGTGGAGACAGACAGCGAGTTGTATTGCCAGTCTGCGTCCCCAAAATGACACTACAACTTTTAAAGCTGTATCAATAAAGATGATGGCAAATAATTAAATAAAGCCACTTATCATACAAATCAAGATAGAAATGGAACCTTTGTCATTTTTTTTTTTTTTAGAAGATAGCGGGGTGCCTGGGTGGCTCAGTCAGTTAAGTGTCCATCTCTGATCTCAGCTCAGATCTTGATCTCAGGGTCATGAGTTCAAGCCCCGCACTGGGCTCCACACTGGGTGTGAAGCCCACTTTAAAAATAAGTGAATTAATTTTATTTAATTTATTTTTTTTAGTATCATCATTTGTTTTTCTTTTTTTTTCTTTTTTTTTTAATATTTTTTTATTATATTATGTTAGTCACCATACAGTACATCCCTGGTTTCTGATGTAAAGTTCGATGATTCATTAGTTGCGTATAACACCCAGTGCACCATGCAATACGTGCCCTCCTTACTACCCATCAAAGATTGCAGCATAGTGAGGACAACATAATCTAATATTCCATGGTGGCTTGAGGTGGGTCCAATTGTCCTACCCCAAATTATTGACAGTGTGTTGGAAGAACAGCTTCAGGTATGTTCTTTTGTTTCTGTTTCTTTGGGGCAGGGACTATCATATGATTTGCAAAATCTTCCCAGGAGCAGAGTGGTGGTCTAGAGACAAACAATGCTTAGGGCAAAGGAGCAAGAACTAGAGAAGTCAGTTGAAGTCACATGTGATAAATTTGCTGCAAATCACTGTCACAGCCAGATGGAGAAAGACATTTGGCTTATTCGGATATGACAGAACCAATCGGAATCATCGGAAACCAACGAGAGGCCACAGCATGGCGCTTCAAAGCCTGTGCTTTGGAGCTAGATGGATTTGGGGTAGAGTTTTGTACTGCCTCTTACCCGTTGTATAATCTTGGGCAAGTAATTAACCTCATCCATGATATCGGGACAATGATAGTATCTATCCCTATCATGAAGGATGGTGCTCATAGATGCTTAGCACTGGGCCAATAGCATATAATTGTTACACATCATTCCACAAACATTTATGACAACAGGATAATGCTGGTGACACAGCTGCCACTCTAGGCTGGATGCAATCTGGTAAGTGAGCTAGTCCTATTTGGAAAGTAGAGACCACCTCAAACCTCTAAAACATTACAAACGAATAATGGGGAAGAAATTGGGGAAAGGATTACCAAATAAAATTAGATTTATAACTTTAAAAGTAAATACTTGCAGTAGACTATTCTTAGGGATGAGAAAGAGGTTACAACATTAGATCAGCGGATAAAGGGTTCTAATTCTAGAAAGCCAAAAAACATGGGGCTGTCCGAGGCATCCTGGGGGTGCAGGAGATAGAATAACGTGGCTGGGGAGAGCAGAGGAGGCACAAAGCAAGGTATTGTCAAGAGCTAAATGGCTTGGTACAGAGAAGAGGTGAGGAACGAAGCTCTCAGAGAAGTGTTCTAACTGCCCTGTGGTGGAGGCCCTGGGTTTGTTGGGACGAGTAGCCCAGAATGGCTCTTGGAAATACCCACTGTCTTCATTCTTCCTGCAAACATCCCCAACAGACATTCACTTATTTTTGTTCTTCGTTCTCTTTTTTTAAGTTTCCATTTGGCCACGAGTAAGAAAACATTTTAAATATTTGAAGAAACGAGAAATGGGATTTTCGTTGCACCAAGGAATAACCAACTGTAGAGATTAAAAAGGAAACTATAAAAACCAGTGAAAAGTCAGCTTTTTGCTATCTTGCCTTTTATATTTTCCCTTCTTTCCTCTTAGGGAGCTATGGGAAACTCACTTCAGGAGCAAGGGAAGACCCTTGATGCTAAGCAGTCTGTCTCCTTGTCTCTCTGACTCACAGAGCCAACCCACTGCATCCTGTTCCCTTTCGTTAGGTCCTACAGCACGGTGGGGAGCAGAACCACCTTGCAGTATAGCCAGAGGGGCCTGAGGACACCTGACAGGATAAGCCATCTCAGTGTCCCCTCTCTTTTCCTGAGTTATGATTATATTTCTCGCTTGTCTTCAACTATCTCTTTGGGCCAGTGGTCCTGTCCTGTTGTCCAAATGACAAAATGGCGAGATTTCACCTGGTCCTTGTGCTAGCTTCAGAAACAGGCTCTGGAGGGGCCCCTGGGCAGCTCCATCGGTGGAGTGTCCAACTCTTGATTTCAGCTCAGGTCATGATCTCAGGGTCGTGGGATCAAGCTCTGTGTCAGAGTCCACTTGTCCCTCTCTCTCTGCTTCTCCCCTACCCCCGGCTCATGCTCTCTCTCTCTCTCTCTCTCAAGTAAATAAGTAAAATATTAAACAAAAAAGGCTCCAAGCATCCCTTTCTTGGGAAAGTTGGAGTGTGAGGGGTAGGATTGGGGCCAGGAAAGCTCAGTCATTTACCCCGCACCCACAAAACTGCTAAGCTAGAAATGGCCCAGTTCCGAGAAAGAGTCAGGCTTATCCATATCCAAATGGAGATCACTAGATTATATAAGAGAGACTGAGAGTAGCTAAATGTCAAAGTATTTCCGACTGTCAAGTTCATCCAAAGCTTAAATGCATTGTGAAGCGGTGGGGAGGGGGGTGCTTTGGGAACTGTACGATCATGGGTGTTGCAGAGACAAGACACCCACATAGCTGAGGTTACTTTGTCACTTACACAACCTCACCATTCTTGCAGTTTCTTCTCAGGGCTCTCAGAACCGCAATTAAGTAATGATCGTGTTTATTAGTCATTAGAGAAATGCAAATTAAAACCATGATGAGAAACCATGATGCACCTAACTGAATGGCTACCATTTTAAAAACTGACTATACCAAGTGTGGACAAGGATGTGGAGGAATTGGACTCTGACGCACTGCTGGTGGGGTACAGAAACAGTATAACTACTTTGGAAAACAGTTATACCAGCCTTCAAAAGTTAGCATATACCTATCATATGATTAAGCCATTCTACTCCTAGGTATTTACCCAAGAGAAATGAAAGCATATCTCTATACAAAGATTTGTGCATGAATGCTCATAGCAGCTTTGAACTTTGACTTTGGTTAAAGTCACTGATGGCCTCCGTGAAAAAAATAAGGTAAATAAATCTAACATGAATTTAATAAGTATTACTACTGGGTATTTGACATCACAATTTTTTATTTTTATTTTTTAAAGATTTTACCTACTTATTTGAGAATGAGAGAGAGAGGGAGGGAGAAAGAGAGAGAGAGAGAGCACATTTTGGGATAGACAAAAACTAGGAACCATTTCAATGCCCACCCAAGGTGAATAACAAAGTAAATAAACAAAGGTAAGTATGTCCATACAATAAAACACTCCTCAGCCACCAAAAGGACTAAATTATTGATATTTAACAGTATTGATAACATTCAAAACAATCATCCTGAGTGAAAGAAGCCAGACAAAATAGAGTACATACTGTCTGATTCCACTTGGATAAAGTCCCCAAAATGCAAAGAAACCTATAGTGACAGAAAAGCCAGACTAGGGGTTGCGTGGGATGGGAGGAGAAGAGGGATTACCAAGGGAGAAGAGAAAAGGGTTGGAGGTGAGAGATATGTTCAGTACCTTGATTGTGGTGAGGGTGTCATACGTGTATACATGTGTAAAGTTTTACCAAATCAATTTGAATGTGTGCAATTTATTGCATGTCAATTATACGTCAATGATTTCTACATTTTCTTCATTAAAAAATAACACTAATGCAATTACGTTCAGGGTCTGTCTCTCCCAGAAACAAAAGCTTGTGGGTGGGACCTGGGGTGATGTAGCTCACTGCTGTACCTGCAGCATCGAGTATAGTGCCGGGAGCATGGTATGCATACGAGAATTATTTGTTGAATAAATTAACGGATGAACTAGGGCAGGCAAGGCTTTGATCTTATTACATCTTCTATTGTCAAGTCCAAGTAATTGGTCCTAATGATTTTTTTTTAAGATTTTTTTTTTTTTTAAGATTTTTAGAGAGAAAGAGAGAGTGGGAGGGGAGGGGCAGAGGAGAGGGAGAGAGAGAATCTCAAGCCAACTCCCCCGTGAAAGCGGGGCCCAACATGGGGCTCGATCCCATAACCCCACAATCATGACCCCAGCTGAACAAGAGTCGTGTGCTTAACCAACTGAGCCACCCAGACATCCCAATCCTAATGATTTTTAAAGAACCCAGTTGGTTATTCTCACTTGGGCACTAAGAGATGAGCATTTTTAGAGCTCATGGCAAATATCTTACAGGTTTGAACTCAGGGATGCTGATTTAAAAATAATGCTTGTTTCTGAGTCTGATTATAACATACTTAGCATAGAACATTTGGGAATACAGAATAATAGAGGACCGTTTTTTGAATTGATGTGTCCTTGTTTATTTTCCTGTGTCTTCTCTGTAACCAACATGGGACACCCTAATGCAAGCAATCCTCTTGTCCACATGTTTGCTGATTCCATCATTGCCTCCAGCTACCCGGAGCCCTTGGACGTCTCTTTCACACAACACGAGAGTCCTCCCCAGTGAGAGTTGTATTTATTTGACACTCCCACCGTATGAGACACTTACTCTGTTTTGTTTAGACTAGAAAGAGCCAAGGTCCTAAGGAATTTGATGAGGAGAAAAACTGTCTTATTTTTGTTTTACAGCTTCTAAACTTTTACAAAACAAAAACTATACCCTTCTATGAGGTTGCGCCCTTAGAAGGAGCACTGATGGATGACAGTGTCAATATGAACTCTCAAGTCCCCAATACCTCAGACATATTTCATCCTGAGAGGCCAGGGAAAGCTGGCCACAGAGTGTGGTTGACTAGTGTCTTATGGGGAGTCAAAAGGTTACCTACTTTTGATTCCAAGAGCTTAGAGGACGATGGCCTTTGATTAGTCATTGGATAATGCCACCATGTGGGGAATATTTATATTTTACTTTTTCCTCAATTCAATAGCTGTTTATTGAACACCTGTTTTCAAGGACTTTACTAGATGCGATAGGGAATGTATGGGATGAGCAGGATATGTGTGTGCTCTCAAAGAGCTCACCATTGAACAAGACAGAGAATAAGCAAAAGGCACTGTTTGCTATCAAATAATGGAGTGGAGATTCTCAACCAGCAGGCTTCGGACTTAACCTAAATCTCTTAACATACACAGATGCCTATCCTAGACCTGCTAGATCCAACTCTGGCTAAAGTCACTGATGGCCTCAGTGAAAAAATAAGGTAAATAAACCTAGCATGAATTTAATAAGTATTACTACTGGGTATCTGGCATCACAATTTTTTATTTTTTTATTTTTCATTTTTTTTAAAGATTTTACCTATTTATTTGAGAGAGAGAGAGAGAAAGAGCAAGCACATGAGCAGGGGGGAGGGGGTGGGGAGCAGAGGGACAAGCAGGCTCTCCACTGAGCAGGGAGCCCGACACAGGGCTCATCCCAGGATGCCGGGATCATGACCTGAGCTGAAGACAGATGGCTAACCAACTGAGCCACCCAGGTGCTCCAACATCACCATTTTTTAATTGGAATAAAATACACATAGCATAAAATTTCCCATGTTAACCATGTTAGGGACGTAGCCGGTAGCTAAGTATTCACCTGGCTGTGCCACCACCACTGTCCATCCACAGGACTCTTCATCTTGCAAAACTGACTCAGTCCCATGAAACAATAACTCCCCGTGCCCCCCTCTCTCAAGCCCCTGGCAGCCATCACTCTACCTTCTGTCACTGTGAATGAGACTTCTCCAGGCACCTCATATATCTTGGTAATTTCAGGCCGCTGTAACAAAATACCGTAGGCTGCTTGGCTTATCAACAACAGAACTTTGTGTCTCAAATTTCTGGAGGCAAAAAGCCTGAGACTATGGTGCCGGTATGGTCAGGTTTGGGTGAGGGCCCTCTTTCTGGTTGCTGGCTGACTTCTCATGGTATCCTTGCATGGCGGAAAGCAAGCCCGCTAGCTATCTGCCTCTATAAGGGCACTGATCCCATTTCATGAGGGATCCACCAGCATGACCTAATGAACTCTCGAAGGCCCAGCTCCACATACCATCACATTGGGATTAGGGCTTCAAGATACGAATTTTGGGGGCACGTGGGCGGCTCAGTCAGTTAAGCTTCTGCCTTCAGCTCAGGTCACGATCTGGGGGTCCTGGGATCGAGCCCCCCATCTGGCTCCCTGCTCAGGAGGGAGCCTGCTTCTCCCTCTTCCTCTGCAGCTCCCCCTGCTTGTGCGTGCACACGCTTCCTCTCAAATAAATAATAAAATCTTTAATAAAAAAAGATTTGAGGTTTGGGTGAAGACAAGCATTCCGTCTATAACATCATTTCAGTTGGATCGTATAGTTTTATGTGCCACATTCACTGTGACTTAGAGTTTTTTAAAATTCCTTTATTTATTTTGTACCCTTTAAGTAAGCTCCACCCTCGGTGTGGAGCCCAGTGTGGGGCTTGAACTCACAACCCTGAGGTCAAGACCTGAGCTGACATCAAAAGTCGAACACTTAACTGACTGGGCCACCCAGGTGCCCCTAAGAAATTCCTTGAAAAAACAAAACAGTACCTACCTCCCTGGAGGAGATCACAAACATACAGCTACAAGCTGAACGGGGAAAGCAACTATCCTAACACGATGTCGCTGAGTTCTTGGGGCTGTGGGATGTATTTCCAGGGAAAGCGTGGTACCCAGATTCCAGAAGTGATGTACCTCAAGGACCGTAAGGAGAGACAAAGACACGTAGCTCAGGTAATTATCAAGCCAATCTTTCTCAAAGAACAAAGTGAGGCATTTGAATGTGAATATTTTTTAAGTAACAGTTCTCATCTCTAAGTTACATTACTAAAACGGCTGAAGTAAAGCTATACTTAATTTTTCTTTTTCTATTAGATCAAGTCAGAAGGCGCTGCTTCACCCTTGACTGATAATTGTAGAAATTATAGTTTAAATATTCTTTATAAGACTAAAAATAAGAAGGACAACTTTCGTGCATCCTAAGAAATGACGGCAAACTACAATGAAGTTGCTTAAAGATATAAAACCATGATCACAGCAAGAGGTAAAACCAAATAGAACCGCCCATCCGAAAATATCCCCAAAAGTACAGAACAAGAGATAACAGAATTAAGACCAACCATACGAGAATTATGATGATTTAACTTCACCTTCACCCAAGAAAAACCAAGAACAAATGATGAGTAAGCTAGCTGAGCCCACATGCCAAACACCTTCCTCCCTCACCGCTTCCTTCCCGAATGAAGTGACAGAGGACAGGAAACTTCCGGGTCTGGCCTAGGCTTGCAATGTAGGCAAATGGAGAAGGTCGAAGTTCCCAGAGGCCTCCGTGCTGCTCGGGACCCTGCCTGAGGAACTTTGAGATTGCAGAGAAATTCTATACCACACCGTGCTGGGCAATCTCCCCCATGAAGACCAAAGTCCTTCCAGCACCTCATAAATTCTGGAGATAGTAAATGAAATTTTTGTAAAAAGCCAATAACCTGATTATGATGTATGATTCGAGAAAGCAGAAACAGAATGTGTGGTCGCCTCAGCCAGAGGTTTGCAAATTAGGGTTGGATGAAGAGGCCTGTCTGTAAATTTAAAATCAATTGGATTGAATTGGGTGAACGTGAGCAAGTGTGTTTTTTGTGGGTGTTCGTGAGCAGTTGTGACCAACCATGGTGTAATAAAGCTCTGGCATGAAGAGCATGTGTCTGTGTTCAGATTCCCAAGATTCCAGGCACATGCAAGTTTTTGGAACCTAAAACTCACACAGTATTTAAGAAAAAGAGGACAAAAATTATGATCATAAAGTTGATTTGGGACGGGAAAAGGAACTACAGCAAATTTTAAATCTGACAAATACCACAGTCTCAATATCCAGAAAAATCGCATGATAATTTTTTAAATTAACTTCCTGTCTGTTCTATTTTACCTGCATTGCTACTCTTTTTTTTTTTTTTTTTTGGCTACTTACTCTCTCATCTCCTCTTCATGTGACAATGATTTTGTAACACTTTCTACGCAGTAAATAGAAAGAAAAATAGACCTTTGGTCTAGCCCAATTTATTAACATTTGCTTCTTACTTGCTGGTAACAGGAACATTTCTTGTAGCTTTACAACTTAGTGGTAATATCATGCAATTTTTAGGATTGTTAAGTTTGACCAAACTCCATCATGCCCTTTTTATATATTTGAGATGTACTGTTTGGAAGAATTTCCCATAGACCAGCCTCATAACTTCATGCATTGCAAGCTATCTTTCTCCACTTCTTACATAATCCTGGAGTGAAATACCAGGTACAACCTGTCACGATGGCAAGTGAGTTAACACAATCAATGATAAGAGCATTCCTAGAAGCATTCTTACATCCAGAAGGCAGACAATGATTTAACTCTAGGCAAAGGTGACGGCGAACCACAGATAAATAAATAAATAAATACATAAATAAATACATAAATAAATAAATATTAAACAATAAAATTAAAAAAAAAAATCTCACTAACCAAACCAAACATCACCGAATTTACCATTCCCGCAGCCAGATCTCAACCACGCCCATAGCCATTCCAACATCAAATCAATAAAGGGTGAAGTGTGGGGGGGGGAAGTTGAGGGGAAAGAGACAGTGGCCTTCACTAATTGCAAATAGCGTATTTTACTTTTGCAAATTTTATTAAAAATGTATGAACACATGACCTCATTCCAGAGCTCCGGAAGTAGCGTATGCAGGAGGGGTACCCCGCAGCTTAAGGTTCATTAGCTTTATAGTAAATCCCCTTCTGCCTACATTCAGATCCGGTCTTTGCCACTTACTAGGGCCTTCGACAGATTGCTTACCCACCTGGTCGCCTCACCTGTAAAATAGGGGAGAAAACACGGCTGCTTTCGCTACCAGACTGAGCCGAGTAGCTTGCCCGAGATGATATGGTCTACTAAAGCCTAAAATGTTTACTGTCCGGCCCTTGACAGAAAAGTTTACTGACCCCCTGCCTATTAAATGTCAATAGGAGGCTCTGATTACGAAGCTTCATCTCATTTCCTCCCCTGCAATGCTGCAAAGCAGGCATGTTGCTCCTACTTGGTCAAGAAGCAATCAAGCTTCAGGGAGAGTAAGTGACTTGTCCCAGGTTCCACAGACAGTGAGTAGGCTCACCTCAAGCCTACAGGACTCCAGATTCAGCGACCTTTCCATCAGACCACACTGCCACTGAAGGGAGCCACGTAATGCCCGCGGCCATGGTTGGGAGAGGTAGGAAGAAGAAAACATCTCTCTCCCTCTGTGTAGCTGGTTCCTGTCTCCTGGTGGGCAGTAATGGAAGGCTTCTGATGGGGCTGGCTTGGCCTCCCTTGGAAGTGTTGCCAGCCTCCCCCGTTAGCGCCTCGATCGCTGTAAACAAATTGTTTTATTTAAAGTGAGGTTTCAAACTGTGTGCTGGTAGGAATCGAATATTCAAGTATAAAGAGTTTGATTACAAGTGTTTCTCAGATGATTTAAGTATTTAAGCCATTGTATGGGTTGTAAAAGTTTGTATTTGGAAAAAAGGAAAAGTAATTGGTTTCTTCTGTAAGCCTGGGCTCCTTCACATCCCCTAGGAGGAAAAGAGCCCCCGTAAAAACGGCCACATTTTGGTGACCAGATGGCCAGTCACTAGGAGCGGCTCTGGAGGGAAGGATGGCTTTCAGTGCCTGTTTCCAGACAGAAGTTTTCGGCTGCCCCTAAGCCAGCAGGACAATACGAGTTCCTCAGATCTCCAGCACCTTCCCTGGCTAAGGAATCCCATACCCAGCGAGCACTGTCATTTCCCTTCCTTCCCCCTTCCTCCAATCTTCTGTGGCCAGTTCAGAATCCAAGACAAGTGAAGAAAATCATGGATCGTGCAGCCATGTTCTCATCACCAGGCATCCTTTGCTGTAATCACATCTATTTTTAAGAGGAGACACTGGGAGGAAGGTCAACCAT
This sequence comes from Ursus americanus, assembly GCF_024610735.1. Taxonomy (NCBI): domain Eukaryota; kingdom Metazoa; phylum Chordata; class Mammalia; order Carnivora; family Ursidae; genus Ursus; species Ursus americanus. The sequence goes on from NC_142132.1 coordinate 10,828,167, forward strand.
TGGCAGAGGGCAGGTGGACAGACTCCAAATCGTTTTACTGCAGATTTGTCTTGGAACCCACCCCAAACCCTCTGCCACGTGACCCAAGGACAGCAGCCCAGAAGAGCCTTCCCTGGAGCTTGGGAGAGGTGGATGCCATTTCATTTTTTTTTTTTTCTTTTGGGAGGGGATGTTTGGGGCACCATCTGAGAGGTGTGGGGGTTGGCTCCAGACAGATGACTACTCTGTGGTGAAAATGAACCCATCCGGGCTGGTTGTGAGCAGTGTGTTCTTTATAGATCAAAACCTTTGAAGTTTCACGTTGATTGTGTTGATTTTCTATGCTGTGGTAACACAGTAAGGGTAGTTACCGTAGTTACCGTAAGAGAATGCATGGTATCCAGTGGTGGCAAGTGGGATTCAGGTGCCCAGGATCTCTAACCTGTCCCCCCGGGAGTCCGGTGGCTCTGGAGCCGAATGGGAACCTGACCTTACCTAGAAGACCAAATGCCTCCTGCAGGGAAGGTACTGGAGCTCCGTCAGGCCCCTGGCAAGGTGCAAAGCCCCCCAGTGTTTGACCACTGAAGGGGGACTTGGCCATGTTTCCTACCTTTGTTCTCCCTCCCAAAAGCAGTCCCCACTGAGCTGGGGACCTCAGGCAGGACTGGCCAGCCCTTCATGCTCTTCCTCCCTTCCCTAAAGGGCCACAACAGAGAATGGCTGCGGAGTCCACGGCCAGCCTGGGAGAGGAAGCAACATATCTCTCTAGGGACGGTCAGGGTCACGGCATGCATGAAGCAACCCTCAGCCTGCTGCCTCGTTGACGAGTTTTAAACACAGGTGCCTGGAAATGGAGTGCTGGGATTCCGACGCAGCTGGAAAAAGCATTGCAGGAATTTAAGAAAGCTGTGGTTGAGATCATTCTCATCGCCCACTGCTGTTTGGATGAGGGTTTTACAAAGCCAGCCTCATCACACAGTATTTTGCAGTCCCCGCTGTAATTTACGACCTGTGTCGGATTCTGTAATGCTGCGCTCCCTCCCACTCCTTCCCTCCACTGTCCCACTCCTTCTCCTCTCTGGCTCTTTGTCACTATTTGCTCATGGAATGACACCCAACATAATAAAAGAACGTTCCTGCAATCTTCTTTCTGGGCAGACCCATGAAGTGTAAAGGGCTCTCAACATAGTATCAGAAAACTTGAATTCTAAGCCTTGTGACCTTGAGCAATTCATTTAACCTTTCAGGAATCCAATTAATTTGCATTCATATGGGAGTGGATTCTAAGATTGCTTGCAGACCCCAAACCTATGGCCTTAAGTAGGGGAACAGGAAATGTCCACAAACAATGATGGTAAGGAAAACCGAAATTTATGCATGTGGAACACTGAATGGAGCATTGGGTATCAAGGATCACTTTGGAGGAAATACTTGCCCACCAAGGCATCCACGAGCTGTGTGAATTATTATCCTGAGAGCCTCCAAGGACAAATTCACACTACCATTCACCACCAATACGATTAAACCAATTTAGGAATGTGCAAAGCTACAAGGGTAAACTTAATTTTGATAGAGAACAGGAAATTAGATACTACAGCCCTCCACCCTGAAAAATGAAACAGATCCGGTTGTGAATTAACCTATTATTACTTATTATGAGGGGGGAAGCCGAAGAGTCTTGCTTCTAAGATATTATAATGGTGCCTCATTTCCTGATGAGGGTATGCATGGAAAGCTAATTAGTTCAGACTGATTTCTCCAGGGCTGTGTCTTGCTTGGCTTCTTCCTGCCTGGGTTACTTTTCTACGAGATTGAGAGGAGACTGTCGTGTCTCCAGGTTTATGGAGAAGAATGGCCCTAACCCATATGCCCACGGACCACTGGAACAGCAAGACACGTGCTGTTCTCACTGATAAATGGTGGTTGCCTAGGTTTATATAAAGTTTATGCAATGATGGAGCGTTGCACTTGAAGAAGAAAATGTCATGAGAGATGTCAAACAGCTTTTCATCCTGAAATGTAGCATAGAGATGTTAGGCATTATTTGGGGCCATCCAGTTCAAACTCCTCATCAGCTCAAAGCCCTTCTCACAGACTAAGAAACTAAAGTCCACAGAGGGAATGGATGTGCCTGGAGTCCCTAGGAAGAGAATGGCCGAGTCCCACTCAGACGCCGAGGCACGGGGCAGGTGGCCAGACTCAGCTCTTTCTCTGTGTAAATCACATAAGGACCATAGAGGGCAATTTATCTTTTTCATCAGCTTAAACATTTTGACTTCAAAGAATCTTAGAATGCTTTATTTGTAATCCCGGTGTGTTTTGGAAGCTACAATTAAATTCTAACTATTAAAACAAGTTAGCAAAGTAAAGGACTCATTTGCCAGAAATTCCATGGAATGGAGAGTTCAGTCTAATTGAAGTGTATGGCAATTTTTATCTAATGATTAAAAGCTACCACTTTGGAGTATCTCTTTCCTGCCAGGAGCTGTAATTGACGTGGCATGGAGCGATCTTCACATGAGCCTCGTGTGGTTAGCAGTCCCATCCCAGCCCTCCATGACCACAGCCTCCCTCTGTCCCCCAGCTCTCCAGGATGGCCCCTGATGTAGGCTGGGGCGCTGCCTCTTCCCTGGATGATGTCAGTGACCAAAGGAGGGACACCTAATTTGAGCCAAGCCACTGGCCCCCTGTCCCAACTCTGAGGCAAAATGACACAAACAGGAAGCCAACTGGGGCTGAGTCATTCTGAGGGTAGGACCCTCAGGACAGTTGCTGAGTGTCTGCTCCCAGACCCCTGGAGCTGGGCCGTGGGCTTTGTTCTTCAAGGGGGCCGTGTGTCTCACTATTCTCCCCAATGGATAGGGACCCTTACCCCATTCCTGCCTTTGTGTCACATTGTTTTAATTGGTTCCTTTTACTTATAAGCAAATAATCCAAACTATATCTCACTATACTGTTACAGGGGAAGACTTTGTTTTGTTTTTACTTGTCAACCTTTATAACAACCTTCTATAATCTATGCCATCCACATCTCCACCTTCTTATGCACAATAATCAATCCATCAAGATATTGTGTTATTTAATGAGAGCATTTGGGGTGCCTCAAAATGAGTGTAGAAGACATAGTAAGTTAGGCTGATTCTGTGCTGAGCCCAAGACACAGAGTGGAAGATATTCTAGGGGAGACGGTATTTGATTCTGTGTTTCTTTTCTGCTAAATCTCTAACATGAAATTTATGGCTTTGTCTCAGTCCCCTGGATCTTCTGGGGACCCCTGGACTCCCTGCTAAAAGTCCTAGGCAGACCTTCCCCTAGCCCCCCACCCTCTCCCCGATCATCCTCTGTGTTCTCCAGCTAGTGCCAAGAATGATCTGCTGCCTTCCATCCACATGGCCTCCATTCTATTAACTTCTCATCAGGGTCTCCAGCCTCATTTATCTGCAGCTCAGGAGCCTGGCCTGGGCCCAGGGGGAGAGAAGCTCACGGCCAGATGCAAGGCTATTTTAGTTTTGTGGAGGGTGGCAGGGAGTTTGAGTAACAAATAAGAGGAAAGCTATGGAGGGTCCTTGAGTCTCCCGTACCAGCCCTGGTGTCACTGGCCAGTGCATGGGGCTCGGTCCTGATTTACCCAGCAGACTCTGTGGACAGCTGAGTCCATTCACTTCCTGGACTTTATACCCTTTTCCCAGCAAGACTTTAGAAGCTGAGCTATCCCAGGGCTGCACAGCATTCGATGTTCTCCTGCACGTGTGTGCACATCCTCACTCACGAATTCCTCCAAGTGGGCTGGAATAGAACTTCTGAATCTGAAAAGAAGAACTGGTTCCTGACTCTGCATAACTCCTTTGGTCGGTTTGACTGCTTCACTGGCCACACATCCCCCTTCCACATGAGAGGCATCCAAGGGGGTTTGCACCTCCTCCAGCCCTTCGGGGAACATCTGTGCCACGTGCCAGATACTGGACTAAGTAGAGAAGACGCAGGTTTGCTAAAACATAGTCTCTGACCTCAAGAACTCCAAGACCAGGACAGAAGCTTGGCAAGTGAAGAGATCATTGCTTCACTGTGGACCCAGTGCCATAGGAGAGGGCATGGAGGGGTTCTGTCCCACGGGCTTCAGAGAGGCAGAGAGGACTCTGAAAATTCCAGAAGATCCCATCTTTTCTACTGCACCTGCTAGGGGCCAACTGGGCTAAGGGGAGAGCTGCAATCCACCACCGATTTCTAGCACTGTTCTGGGTTCATGTAAAATTCAGCCAAGATCTCAGCTCTTTGCCGTTATGATCAATTGGTCGATACATATGTATCAGTCCCATCAACATCACTGGCTCTCCCTCTGAGAAGAACCACTTGATGAGAGGCCTCATTTAGCTGATGGGAGCATCAGCCTGGCTTTCATTACAAAGCATCCCCGACCACTCGGAAGGAATCATTGGACCCAGTGAGGAATTGATGTGATGAACACCATTAATTGATTCATTTTCCAACTGCTTCATTGGTTCCCTTTAAACCCCTGAGGCTAATACTGAGTGCTTGCCATTTGGTGATATTTTCTGGTCCCTCGCAGGCAGCTCACATGGAGACATTGGTCACACAATGTCCTCAGTTACTCCACAGTCAAAGGTTGGAAGAGGTTGTATGGCCTCTGCCTAAAAGCACAAGCCCATGGGACAACTAGGCAGGGCCCTTTAATGGTCCTGGGCAGATGACACCGAGTTTCAGCTTTCTGCGACTCCCCTTCCCTGTGTTAAATTTCAGAGGAGCCCTGGTTTCCACAATACTCTGCTTTATTTTGTTGCCCCTAGAATGGAATATTCTCTGCTTGCCATCTCTCTCTTTGAGCTTCCCTCCCCCAGAGCTTTGTAACACTGTGGGTGTAAGGTGAGCTCCCAACAGTGAAATGCAAGTTCCACAAGGAAGGGGTCTGCTTGGCTCCCCCCCCCCCCCCGCCCACCGTGTCCCCAGGACCACAGAGGTACATGGCACAGGACAGGTACGGACTGGATTTTTGCATGAAAGAACTTTCTCCACTTTTCGACTTGAGCTCTCAGCTCTGTGGGAATGACCCCCGTCTCAAGCTCTCTCCTGCACCAAGTCCCACATCTCAGCCCCTGGCCTGCATTTCCCTCTGCTGCCTGTTCACACCCAGCATGATTGCAAAGAAAATCCTTCTCTTTCTCTCCACACCAGCATCCCCACTGGACAATGCCACCATTCACCCAACCACTCATGTACAAAGCCTCAGCTTGGGGCTGCCTCCTCGCCTCCATCTGTGGACCTTCTTCCTTCTTCTTGTCACTGAGCCTGCTCCCTTGTTCACTGCAGGGTTGCCGGACACCTTCCTTTTCTGGTCAATCCAGATCCCACGGTCTAACTCAGAATTCCATCCCGCAGATGTACCCTGTGATGACGGCCTCTTACCTGACTCATCACCTTTCTAATCCATCGGACACTCTTCCTCCAGATTACGTTCCCCAAATACTATGTTCATCTGCTGCTTCTCTAACCTAATCAAAACTCATCAGCTGTTCCCTCCTGCCTACTCTTTTGAACCTTGGCATTCAGGGGCCTTCATAGTCACCCCTTTAACATTTTTCCAGTCTCACCTCCAGCGATCCCCAAGTAAGTGCCTTCCTTCAATCTAGCATTGTCTCCTGGAAGTGCCTTAGGTCTTCCCCGCTCTGGACTCATGTCCTCTCTACCCTTGCCTTGGGACTCTCTGCTCAACTCTGTTCAGTGAAATCTCACCCAGACTTCAGGGTCAGCCCAGATCTCACCTCCTCCGAGAAGCCCTCCCTTCCCTGACCACAGCTCTCTCCCCCTCATCTGAGTTCCTATAGCTGTGTCCTCTGTACCATTGATTTGACCTTAGCATATAGTGCCTTGGATCATTAGTAATTTTGTCATGTGTCTTCTCTCCCCAGCCAGCTTGTAAACTACTTTTGAACAGAGCCCATGCCTCATGTTTTCTTATATTCCCTACAGCGGTTAAGCTGCTTGCTTCCCAAATCCGGGCCTTGCACAGAGTAGGAACTCAGTGGCTATTGGTAGATTTTAAAGGAAGATAAGACTGAAATAAATGAACATCGGGATAGGAATCAAACAATGCATATCTAGGGAACAGCATTTCCTTAGGGTATTTTTCAAGTGTTTTCCCCTCAATAAAATTGGATACTTCAAACAGCGCCAACATCCCATAGTAGACATGAAATACGCAAGCTTACCTTAGGACGCATTTCACTGTTACTAATTTCCAGAAGAAAGAAAATTAGAGAGCCATTATATTCCAGTAATGAAAGTAGGTCATCTGAAAATCGATGTTAATTTTTCCATATTTAAATCACCTCATTTCAGCAATAACATGGTGGATTTAGTGATAATGAAGGGCTCACAACATAGCTCTTCTGTAGTGTTCGTGTTTTAAATCAACACAAAAGTATTATGCATTTTGTTCTGATTCAAGTAGGTTAAACTACATCAGCTTTGGCTTTTAGGAACAGTCTCCAATGTGGTTCTTGACTCTAAAGCCCAGATTTGGTCCTTCCCCCCACTTCCTCCTTCCTCTTGACTGAACCTGTGTGCCCCCCCATTCATATGTAGAAGACTAATCCCCAAAGTTATTGTTTTAGGAAGTGGGGCCTGGGGAAGGGATTAGGTCATGAGGGTGGAGCCCTCACCAATGGGATTAGTGTCCTTACGAGAAGAGGTGTGAGAGAGCATGCTTCATCTCTCCTCACTCTACCACATGAGGACACAAGCAGACAGCCATCCGCAAACCAGACACCCCCCTGTCCCAAGCCTGTCCCCAAGCCTGGCTCATCCTGTGTCATCTACCTTCTGACAAATATAGTCACAGAGCTACGGCTAATAATCTCTTGGGGTGGGGCCTAGAAACATGTTTGTCAAAAATGTTCCCGTGGTGATTCTGATGAGGAATCAGCATTGGGAATCTCTGATCTTCAGGCATGAGAAGGCTAAGTGGCCTCTAAGAGCCATGAAGTAGCCTAAAAGACTCTGCTGACCTCTGCCCACCAGTACAGTCTGATGTGGACCACACCTCTCTCTCTCTCCCTCTCTCTTTCTCTCTCTCTCACACACACACACACACACACACACACATCCATGTCTTCTCTCCCACCCCTGGGCCTCTGCACAGCTGCTTCACCAGCCTGGGTCCCCCATCTCCACCTTGCCCATTCACCCAGTCCTTCTTTAGACACTCGATAAACACCACTTGCTCTGTAAAGCCTTCTGGAAAATTCTCCAGCAGACGAGAGCCTTTGCTCTTCTGTATCACTGCTCCCCTGGGCGCTATTCTAGTTGAACCTCCTTCATTCCTGCACGTGTTCAATGAGCGCCAGTGTAGCACCAGTTGGGTGCCAGGCCCTGCGTGGGGGCTGGACATTCAGAGCTAAGTGGGGCACCATCTCTGGGACCAAGGAGCTTGGAGTCTAACTGGAGAGACCAACCAGAAAACCCACGATGAGATTTACAGTTTTTAATGTCCCTCCCTCAGAGAGAACCTGAGAGAGCAGCGCTTAGTCAGATGTTGAGGTCAGAATTTCCTTTTTGAAAAGCTGACTCTTCAACTGAGGTTTTGTATTGTACTGTACTGGATTTTTTGTTCGTTTTCCTCGAGGCAAACACAGTCATACGGGGTAAAGAGTCAAACTGTTTTCAGCATTTGTGGTGGAAAGCCTTAGATCTCTCTTTTTCCAACCTTTCTCACTCATCGGAAAGCAGCCACATCTACCCCCTTTAACTGAGTATTTTCGTTTTTACCTCTATGTCTTTAAACACCATGCATAAATTGCTATCTTTTGATTTTTCAGCTTTGGATATTTTTTATTGACGTTGCCCCAGGGAAGATAAGACTTTACGGTCCCACTTCCCAGGTATGCTCCTTACATCTCCCAACTTCCCAAAGGAGTTTTATTGTAGTTTTGATTAGATCATTAAACATTATGATTTGATAACATAGCTAACTCATAGCTTTGTGTTTTTCCTGGAGTTGAATTATCCTTTTCTTTTTAAAAACTCTGCATAGCATGCTATGTCCTTATTACTAATTTAAGACCAAACTGACAATTGTCTAAACATCCTTCCCAAGAAGTCCAAATGCATTCAGCACTTTTTCAAGTTTATTTTCCTAAGGAAGCTCTCTCCCAGAGCCTTCAGCCATGCTTCAGGCTGACCTGGTCCCCTGTGTGTCCAGCACCCAGCTATCACCTAGCTATATACATCAGCACCCTCAGGGCTTCCTTCACCTCCCTCCTGCATTGAGTGCTGTTTTCTGTGTCACATGGATTCCTCTTTTTAAATGTATGGTCCCATTTTGGTAAAGCGCATTCTCTAATACCTTCCTTCAAAAGGTTCCTAGAGACTTGGCAAATCTGGAAATGTCTTTCTTCTAACGTGACATTCGATTGACTGTTTAGCAGATGTTTTCATTTAGGCTTCCCCCAGAAGCAATTCCTGAGATAAGTTAGTGAGTGCAAGTAATTTATTTGGGAGATGATCCCAGGAGGCGCCACGAGGGGAATGATCAATTAAGACAAGAAAAGGAAGGATACTTATACAGGTGTTAGTGATCAGGTCACTATTGTGGGCAACTGGGCCTCTATCCTGCTGGGACCCCAGGAGACCACACAGAGATGTCCCACCTCAGGGATAAGAAAGCCCATCACCAGTTAAGGGCTGCACCTGGGGTAGAGTAAGTACTGGCCAAGGTCATGGAGACAGTCAACAAGGGATTTTAGGAATGCCAACATTGCTACCCACCCCAGACTCCTCTTCCCTGGTTTGTCTCAGTGTCTGAACATAACTCATGAAAACTACTTCTTAACCATCACATCTCCAGAAGCCCCTGGGAGTCTGCAAAGATGCCATCCCCTCCAGCATGACCCACTCGAAATTGGCTTCTGCCAACATAGCAACGTAACCTCTATTGTGCCAGACTTCCAGACCTGCAGGTGTATGCGTCTCCGACTAGCCAGTGTTCTCGGAATCTGGTCCCTGGACTAGCGGCAGCAGCAGCACCCGGGGAATGTCGGGAAAGCGAATGACCAGACCCGCGCTACATCGACTGAATGCAAAGCTCCGGAGGCAGAGCCTGGCAATCTGTGTGTCCCCCAGGCCCCCAGGGGACTCTTCACTGTGAGCACCACTAGTCTGGAGTGTCCGTCCCTAGAAGCAGAGAGCGCAAGTTATGTTTCCTTAGGTCCCTCCATGTGCCTAGCACTATAGGTGTTCATATGCTTGTACAATTAAATTCTATGAGTGACTTGAAGAGATTAGGTATTAATCAGATAGAACTCAGAGAGAGTAAGCCACAGATCCCATATGCTTGTAAGCAAAGCAGGGAGGTAGGGATGAGGCTCTAGAGAGGCACGGGAGGGGCACTGAGGAGAGGATGACAGCGCTAAGAACAAACTTGGCCGGTTCACAAGCTTGCCTGTGATGCCCCAGGACACCTGTATGATTTTGGTTTGAGCTGGTTAATAAAGTATGACGCAGATGGTGAGAAGAGCAAGAAAGAATTATGCAATATGCATTTTCTGTTTTCCCCGGCTATTTTAGGAAGAAAGAACACGCACACATTTGGGCTGTAATGAACACCCAAAGACAAGGCAGCCACGCACACAGCTGGGCTCCCCAGCGACTGCTGTCTGTGGGGTTCCCCCCCATTCACTCCCAATTAGAGGCTGACCACGGTGGCCTTCGGACCCCGCCTTCCACACAGTCCACACGCCGAGGGCGACCAGCACTCTGATCCATCACCATGTGTCCTTAACGTCTTGCCGCCGCCTGCGGGGACATATATTATTGATGGCCCTGGGCAGACAGCAGACCGAGCCAGACAGGAAGGCGTGAGAATAGGGCCAAGTTCCTATAAAGGGATGCAGACTTGCAAAAGGTATACTGAAAATACCGGAGCTGACTCATCTGCGGTAGTAACGGAAGGAGCATTTATAACTCGGCTCCTTCCGGGTACCTCTCAGCTCCCACCTGGCAGACACCCCATCTGAAGCCGGGGACACACAACCCACGGCACCTGCCCTGCGATACTGCAAAGAGAGAGGAATAATGGTGATCGTGATGAGAGCTACAAGTCAGTGAGCCCCTACGAAACACCAGGCACGGTGCTGGGCATTTTACGAGCGCTGCCTCATTTCGCCTTTATGAAGTCACAAGTTCGTTTTTCACTGAAGACCCTTGTCAAAGTCACAGGAACAGAATGTGGAAAAATCCCCCGGACTTAATGATGAAAGGTCAACGAGTACTTCCCAGGCACTAGCTGTGTGGGGAGGAACGTAAGGTACATAAAGACCTCCGGCTCTGGGGCGTGGCTTCAAATGCTGGCTCTGCCTCTCAGCGCCTCTGCACCTTGGCTTTCTTATCAGTTAAGCTGGATATTTCATACGGAAATTGGGAAGATTAAGGGAGTAATATAAGGCTCAGAGGAAGCCCTCGGTGAGGAGCGGCTATTGTTATGTGCACCTGCAATCCTGCATTCGCATATATCCTTTTAATCTTGAAAGAGCTCTAGAAAGTAGGTAATTTTTCATCCCCATTTTGCTGAAAAAGAAACAGGTTTAGCTGGAGAGCAAGGCCAAGTACCTTGTTGAAGACCATAGAGGTGGAAGGAGCCAGGGAGGGGCCGTGAACACAGGCCTTCAGACCTGCAAGCCCACGTTTCTAATTAACCTCTTCCCACCTCCGCTCATTATCTCCCATATAAAGAACCTTATGCACAAATACCGAAAAAAAACCCTGCTTTCAGAATGTATATGACCATGTTAATTCAGGTCCTCTGAGAAGCAGATACCACAATGGGATTAGCTGTGTAAAAGATTTTGGGGGTAAGTGCCTAGAAAGGAAATAGGAATGGAGCCAAGGGAGGCTGAGAGAGCTGTCAGGTCGCTCTGCGGGTCTGGGGTGTGGAGGAGAAAGGCCAAGGGAACAGGGAAGGGAGAGTCTGAGACCGCAGGGCCATTCTAGGAACGGTTTGCCAAGGCCCACAATGGGGAGCCCAAGCCTCCTACCAGAAGACTCCGTGTCTCCCAGGAACTCCCACCAAGCTCAGCCACTGGCCAAGAGCACTGTGCGGGAAACATAAGGTATACAGGGTGATGGTCTTCAGCTGCGACCATCACCAATGAAGCTCCTCACAGTTAGTGATCTGAGAGGTGCATTTTCATGGCCGGCATAATTTTCAACTGAAAAGTGAGACTACCTGGTGGAAAATTCTGTGGGAAGGCCCTGAGCTCTGACTGAGCAAGTTTTGATGCCACACTTTATAAATTAAGAAGTCAGTTCCCTCAGAAGAGAAAACAACAAATGCCTCTTCCTTCAGGGAGCCTTCCCAGGAAGCACAGGCCAAGGAAGGGTGCCTCTGAGTCTCCCCCTCCCCCAACGCCCATCAGCTCTGCCCTGTGGTTCATTTCTTCTTGTCTCAGCCTCACCTCCTTCTCTGACTTCAAAAACCTGCATATTCCCCCTTCTCTGAACTTCTTTTGTCCTTTATGATGATGCCATATTTGTTTTAGCTTTTAAGAAAAATATTCTGGTTCTCAAAGTAGCCTCATTATCAAGAGGGGGTTGTCAGATTCCTTGGGGGGATTCACCAAAGAGGTTAAATATCAGGTGTTTTGTGAAGTCACTGAAGATTTTATTTTCCAGTGCGCGAGCACATAATTTCTCTTCATTCCCTCTCTCGGCCTCACCTTTCTCATGCCCTCAGGCACAGCCGCAGCTCCAAAGTCGTGAGGGAGGGAGGATGGGAGTCAAATGGACGCTTCCAGGGGGGAGATTGATTCCGTTTGTTTTAGCCTACGCTGGATATGGAAAACTGTCCAACAGAAGCATAAATTGATTTCCAAATGCCACAGTCTCTAATAACTGAAGCTCATTACCTCAACTTTTACTTAGTACTGTAAATTGTTATTTTGTATGGACTTGGACCTGGATCAGGCCTGCAAAATGGTACAAACAGTACTCTATTACCCACCATTTGTCACGTAGGGCATTTAAACTTCTCTTCTTGATCCAGTTCTGTGTGTTTTTTGAATACAAGCTTCATGATTTCATGGCACAAGCCTCTGTTGTCAATCACTTGATGGGCATTTGACAGAACACCATTTCGTGGTACGCAAATAATGCTCTTCCCTTCCCACCCACTTTTCCTCACAATCCCTTTAATAAGCCTAGACAGCAGTGGTCCAAAATGCTCTAGCTCTTGGGGAAATGTGTGTAGGGAGTAATTCATGGTAACATCGTAATCTTGGGATAGCCAAATTGTCCTCTTAACAGGTAGCTGTTAAAGAATAATGATGGAAGGGCACCTGGGTGGCTCAGTGGGTTAAGCATCTGCCTTCAGCTCAGGTCATGATCCCAGGGTCCTGGGATCGAGCCCTGCATGGGGCTCCCGGCTCAGTAGGGAGTCTGCTCCTCCCTCTCCCTCTGCCGCTCCCGCTGCTTGTGCTCTCTTGCTCTCTCTGTGTCCAATAAATAAATAAAATCTTTAAAAAATAAAAATAAATAAATAAAAGATGATAGATTCCCCAAGTGATCCATTTAGTCATTCTTCCAGCTCACACTGAGTCCCTACCATACGTCAAGCCTGGTTCCAAGCACTAGAGATGCAGCACTGAATGAGACAGAAGTTCCTGCTGGCGGGTTGCTAATACGACCTGCCTTTTTCTCGTTGTTTCTCAAGGTGTATCTTTCTACATCCTAAGTACAATCTGATTCTTGAAACTCTTTCAAGTCAAGACCAATCGGAACAAAACAAGGGAAGAGTCAACTCGATTTCCATTTTACAATTGAAAGTTCTAGTTCATTCATGTTTTCATTTATGTAGACATGTAATTTCAGTGATAAAACACCAAATACTGCCATTCTTCCGTATCTTTTGAGGGTCAATAACCCTTCAATTACTACGTAAGCTAAAGAATTGATAAAGATCTTTAAAAAAACATTTGTCCCTCGTGTTTTTGTATAGAATGGATATTCAAATTATAGACTCAATTTTGGGTTAATTTATAGTGGAGTTACAGGGGAAAATCTAAGTATTAATTTTAAAATGGTTTTATTATTTCAACCGGCAATTTAGCAAGGGGTTTCTAGAAGTTTAGAAAGATACATGAAGGAAAGAACTGAATGAGATATCCTTGGAAGCCATAATTTTCAGACTTTTCTTTGCTTTCCCAAATGAAAGTGTAGCCTTCTTACCAGAAGTAAAAGCACCGCAGTGGGAGCACGCATAAATTCTAAGGCATACAGCGAGAGGCAGGGGTTCAAACACGTTGTTCAGAAATATCTGATAAAGTGACTCCTGATTTAAACTTTTGCTACCACTTCCTGAATAAATATTTATTTTGTTTATGTGATGTCAAATTATCATTATGGCTAATATCCGAACCGGGGTTTCTCAACCTCAGCACTATTGCTATGTGGGGCCAGATAATTCCTGGTTGTGGGGCCATCCTGTCCCCTGTGGGATGTTTAGAAACCCTGGCCTCTACCCACTGTATGCCAGAAGAACCCACACCACTCTCTCACCCCATCCTTCCATTGTGACAACCGAAAATGTCTCCAGATACTGCCAAATGTCCCCCGGGGAAGGACCAAATCGCTCCTGGTTGAGAACCATTGTTCTGAACAAAGACTATGACTCTTGTTTACTTGTTCTTTGCCACTGCATAGCCTGCTGGTACTTGGAAAACAAGACTGCCATGTAAGGTTGGACAGGTTATTCACTGCATGAGATCACCCAGTCAAAGGCATAGGAAAGACCCGAAATCCAGTTCTTGCTCTGCTTGCCAAGCCAAAAGCCCTGGAACGAGGCTCTGTTCTGAAGAAAAACACCCCTTTAGAACTCCCACGGAGGAGCTTTGTGGGCTAGCTTCTATTAGCGAAATTAAAAAATGAGAAGCAGACAGTATCATAAAAAATGATCATGTCAGATGCTAAATTCATCTAGTCCAACTCCTTCAATCTTACAAATTGGAGAACTGAGGTCCGTGGAATATTCTGGAAGGGTAACTGTGAGAAAATCCATCAGCCTCTAATTTCGACAGAAAACTTAAGATGAGAAGGCTGAAGTTAATGTTCTTTGGGGATCTTGGCCATCAAATGGAAATATCTAGCACGTATTTGGAGAAGGGCCCTTCCATGGGTGGAGGAAGAAAGCACAATCCAAATTGCAGGCAGGGAGAAGACAAAAAAGTGGGACACTTCCCATGAAAGATATGGACTATGCAGGAGGAATGGCACGTGTTTGACTAGGCAAGAAATGTCCCCAGAGAAGAAGGTGCTGATGTTGGCTGCTCCACTCAGTTCAAAACCAAAGCCAGAGTCTGATTCATCTTTGTGGCCCTTGGGCTGATGCCTGGCCCATACAGGTACAAATCACAAACACAGCAAAGCCCAATCCTGGGCAAAAACGTTGTTGACAGTGGAGACCTCTGGGGCAGTGTAAGGGGCAAGCTGTGTAGGGGGACAGCGAATGTTCTGAGAAGCTACAGTTTCGGTCTTCTGACCCTCAGAGAGTTCTCTTCTCTCCACAAGACAGCATGGCTAAACACAACCCTCTTCCTTCTCTGGATGATTGGCACGCCCAGGGTAGTAAGGCAAGCTGTATTTTGCTACTGTCTGCCCTGGCGGGCCCAGCAGCACCCCTCTGCCCAACGCACTCACCAGCTGGAACCCATCCCTTCCCAAGACAAGCAGGGCTCTCGGTCTCTGAGCCCACGGACAAACTGGAACCTCAGCACATGGGTCTCTGTCCCAAGTACATGCTGTTCTTCTTGCCTTTGCAGGTCAGCTTTGCTTTGTTCAAGGGCTCAGGCCCTCTCACATCCCCAAGCAAGAATCCTGACCAAACCCAGGATAGGTTTAACAGAAGCTGTAACAAAGCTCAGAAACGCAAGCTCAGAGACCGCCACTGACACATGGCTCCTTGCTGGGCTTCTGGAGGCAACCCCGTGGCAGTTAGCCTCCTACTGTCCTGCCTAGGGACCTCACAGTTCCCCTGATCTCTGTCTTTCCTGTTTCTCCTGGGAGATATTCAAATATTTAGGAAGCACCTACAATGCACCAACTAATCAGAACAGGTGCCTGGAGGCCCCCTGCTGGGTCAGGTGTTAATTGCTAGTGGCTGAATTACATGGAGGAGACTGTCCACACAGGTACAGGATATATCTCAATGTTATAGCTCCAGGGGGGTCTTATCAGTGGAAATCAGTCCCAAATCTCTCCCTCCTTCTAGGGAGTGCAGTTTGACTCTGCCTGTCTCCTGCAAACTCATAGAGGCATCTGTAGCTTGGGGACCCTTGGGGCACTTCGAGCTCTCGACATCCACCCAACGAGGGAGGTGATGGGCTCTAGAGATAACCCACAGCACGATTCCCTTGCAGTTTTCATTTCCACGGAGCACAGCTGGGGCACCTTTGCGGGAAGAGCCTCATAATATAGCCCAAGTCGCTGACTCCCCTGTTCTGCTGCCAAACTTCACAGACGTTTCTGTGGGATCTGACTCTATAACAATCCATAAGGCACTAACCACGGCTATAATTAAAGTGTAAAAATCAACCCAGCAGCAGCACACAGCTGGGGAGGGATTCATCTCCTGCGCTGTCCCCAGTGGGCCCTAGCCCTCCTCTGGCTGCTGTGGCATGTGGCAGAGGGCATTACGTTGGCAGCATGAAGCCCAGAGTGCCCCTCTGGCTGTGACTTCCACGGCAGGGGTTTGGGAATTAGTCGCAGGCACTGCAGTGACTACGACAAGGAAAAGCAGCCTGCAGGGTAAGTGTGGTTAGGTGAGAGACTCTGAGTCTGGAACTCTGGGAAGAGTGGGTGTAAGATTTGGTGCCAGGAAGGGACCAGCCAGGGGTAGGGGTGCGATCGAGCAGAGCGGGCGGGAGATCTGCCACCAGGAGAATGAAGGAAGAAAGCGATCCGGCCAAAGGGGAGGCAGAACCCCAGCACTTCAGACTAAGGGTTTCACTGGGAGAGACTGCCAACCAGATGCATTAATTTAATTAAATCTGCTTAGCGTTTAAAACTTACTACATAGCTATTTAACGTGTGTGTGTGTGTGTGTGTGTGTGTGTGTGTGTTTGTAGATTATTCTACAATGTGAATTTCATCTTCAATGACTTCTGTTATCCTCACAAAATTCTGAAATTAAAAGGAATCTTGGATATTGTTAAGGTGAAGTGATACACTGAACCTGCATTCGGCAGAAGTCTCTGCAGCCTGGACCGGAAACAGCCAGAGACCACGTGCCCTACGTAGATTTCTCTTTTGCGTGGGCTCAATGGTGTCTCACCCAGTGGTGTGTCCACCTAGAACCTATGATGTGACCTTATTTGGAAAAAAGTCTTCTTGAAGTAATTAAGGACCTCAGGATGAGACCATCTTGGGTAAGAGTGAATCCTAAATCCAATGACAAGTATTCCAATAAGAGAAGAGAAAAAGGAGAAAACACACAGAGGAGAAGATGATGTGAAGACAGAAGCAGAGACTAGAGCAGTAAGTCTGCAAGCCAAGGACAGCCGCAGATCGTTGGCAGCCACCAGGAGCCAGGAGAAGGTGCTGAATGAATTCTCCCCTCAGAATCAACCCTGCCAACACCTTGATTTCAGACTTCCGGCCCCCAGACTACAAAAGAAAAAATTTCTGTTGTTTTAAGCCACCCAGCTTATGGAACTTAGTTTTGGCAACCACGGGAAGCTACTACACATCATAACTGGTGACAAGGTTGGGAGATGGCATCCAATGCTAGTTTGGGGTCAGAATAACCTGGATTTGGATTTGAGTCATGCCTCTGCCATCTCCTACTTGTACAACTTTAGACAAATGATTTCCTAATGTTTCCTTCTGTGCAACCAGGATAGTAAATACTATTTATTTCACGATGTTGTAAAAATGAACCGAGATGCCATGACAGACCACCTAGCACATAGTAAGTACTGGATAAATTTTAGGTTATTATCATGACCTATTATTAGAAGTTAGTTGAACACCTAAGCTAATGACTAGTTAAGGGGAAGATGGGAAAAGACATGAGTAACTTTCAAGTAGGCATTCCAGAAAGAGACAATGGCTCCTCTTCTGAAAAGAAGTATGGATAGAGAATATTTGTAATATTTGGAAGAATATTTGGAAGACATACTAAAGAGAGTCCATTGGCTGTATTTGAAAAGAGGAGAGAGGAGAAGAGAGGATTAGGCTGGGAAAGACATGAGGGGAGGACTGGTTTTAAAATAAAATAAGTATTGCTATTTTGGAAGCTGAATGGGGGGTGTTGTGCTGTGTTTGGAGGGAGGATGGAAATGGAGAGATGACTATTCTAGAGAGAGGGAGAGAGGATGTAATTATAAAGGGGATGTACATGTCCCACATGCTGGGTGATTGAACGAACATGCTTTGGGGAAGCAATGGAAAGGAGAAGCCCGGGAAGGATGAATCTCCTAATCAGGATGCCTTCAGGTAACAGAATGGGCACTGCCCATCTCCTGGGCTGGAAGAGATGACAGGTCACAGATTTCCAGGCAATAGAGCAGAATGGGGGAAAGAGCACTGCCTTGGAGTCATGTTGGGCAGTTTAAAACACCCCAAAAGGGTTCAGAACATGTCCATGGGGTCTCATCAAGAATGAACTAGTCTGGGGGTTTGGTTTTGACCGCAGAGAGTTCTGGGAGAAAGAATAGATTGAGCAAAGGTAATGGGTGCATCATAAATGAAGGTGGTACGGGAGGAGGGGACAGGCATGTAGGGTGTATACAGGGGAGCAACAGGAGAGAAAGGGGAGAGGGACTGAGGCACCTATCACTCCTGAGCAAGAGGGTGCTATGAGGAGCACTCAGGAAGGCTAATTAGGCAGCTCTGTGTAGAATGAGTGGGAAAGGGAGGAGCTATAAGGATTGTGTTTTATTAAAAAGTTTAAATTGGTGCCAATATTTAAGAATCAATATATTTTACTTAAAAGCCAGATTACTAGCATCTCTTGACAAATCAGAAGGTCTGACAGTTCTGGGTCCATATTCTGGTGTGGTCACAGGAAGTTTGAGGCAAGGGCATGCTAATGTTTTAGAAGCTCATAGTCGCTTTGCCATGGCCCCACCTTACCCACCATTTCACTCATTTCCATGACCTGCTTGGGCCTTCCAAGCCAGACATAACTAACGTAGATGGTGCCAAGCAGGGGTGATGTAATATATTCCTGCTCTCCCTCTCTGCAAGAGCTGGTGCTAAAATGCATCACTGATTGAAGCAGTTGAATGTAATTTAAATCTTCTTTATCCTGAACTTTTGTTTTGTTTTGTTCTGTCTACTAGTTCTATGGATTACTGAGACAGGAGTGCTAAAATCTCCACCTGCAACTATGGATTAGTCTATTTCTCCATTCAGTTCTATGAGTTTTTGCTTAATGCATTTTTGGAATTTTGTTACTAAGTGTATACATATTTAATCAAAATATCTTCCAGAAAAATCAACCCTTTCTTCATTAGTCTAATATGAACATTCCAGCTTTCTTACAATTATTGTTTATCCTTTACTTTTAACCTTTATATTTATATTTAAAGATAATTTCTTTATATTTATATATTTTTATAATAATATTTTTTATTATATTATGTTAGTCACCATACAGTACATCCCTGGTTTTTGATGTAAAGTTCCATGATTCATTAGTTGCGTATAACACCCAGTGCGCCATGCAATATGTGCCCTCCTTACTACCCATCACCAGCCTATCCCATTTCCCCACCCCCCTCCCCTCTGAAGCATATTTAAAGAGAATTTCTTATAGACAGCATGTAATTGAATCTTATTTTTTTTATCTCTACTTTTTAATTGGAGTATTTATACCATTTATATTTAATGTATATATAGATACGGTTGGGTTTAAATTTATATCTTATTTTGTTTTCTATTTGTCCAATATGGTCTTTGGTCCTTGTTTCTGGTTTTCCTGCCTATTCTTCTATTAATTGAGTATTTTTTTTTTTTTTTTTTAAAGATTTTATTTATTTATTCGACAGAGATAGAGACAGCCAGCG
This sequence comes from Ursus americanus, assembly GCF_024610735.1. Taxonomy (NCBI): domain Eukaryota; kingdom Metazoa; phylum Chordata; class Mammalia; order Carnivora; family Ursidae; genus Ursus; species Ursus americanus. Next base: position 10,847,216 of record NC_142132.1, read on the forward strand.
AGAGAGGGAACACAAGCAGGGGGAGTGGGAGAGGAAGAAGCAGGCTCATAGCAGAAGAGCCTGATGTGGGGCTCGATCCCAGATCGCTGGGATCACGCCCTGAGCCGAAGGCAGACGCTTAACCGCTGTGCCACCCAGGCGCCCCTAATTGAGTATTTTTAGCATTCATTTTTTTAATCTCCTCTAGTGGCTTATCAGCTCTACCTCTTTTTTTAAGTGGTTGCTCAAACATTTAAAATATGTATTTTTAGGGGCACCTGGGTGGCTCAGATGGTTAAGTGTCTGCCTTCAGCTCAGGTCATGATCCCAGGGTCCTGGGATCAAGCCCCACATCGGGCTCCCTGCTTGGCAGGGAGCCTGCTTCTCCCTCTCCCTCTGCTGTTCCCCCTACTTGTGCTCTCTCACTCTCTCTGTCAAATAAATAAATAAATAAAATCTTTAAAAAATATGTATTTTTAAATAGCCACAGGCTACCCAAATAGCATTATAAATCTTCAGGTATAAGCTAAGAGCTATGTACTTCCATCCCTCTAACCCATCTTTATTATACGTGCTATTATTATATCATATTTTTCTCCTACATATGTTATAAGGCCCATAATAAACAATAGTTTTGCTTTAAACAAAAGTAATTCAAAATGAGTCACAGATTTAAATGTGAAAATTAAAACCAAAACTTTTAGGAGAAAATATGAGAGAAAAATTTTGCCACTTTAGAGAAGACAAAGATTTCTTAGAATATAACATGTACCTATCATAAAGGACAAAGAATGATAAATTCACTTTATTAAAGTCAACAACATTTATTCTTTGATAGACACTGTTAAGAAAATGAAAAGGCAAACCCCAGATTGGGAGAGATAAATTGCAACGTGTTGATATGAAAAAGGACACATAACCAAAATATATAAAGAACGCCTACAACCCAAGACAAATAACACAATTAAAAATGGGCAAAATATTGAAAACGCAAACACATTTCACACATACAAAAATGCACACACACACACACAAGAATGACCAGTAAGTACACAAGAAAATGCTCCGTGTCACTAGCCATGGTACTGAAGTACAAGTACACACCCACTAGAATGGCTCAAATTTTAAAAGGACAGACAATACTAAATATTGCCAAGGTTGTGAATTAGTCCGTAGAAACAGAGAGCAAGAAACTAAATCTTTGAGTGTATTTTTGTCTTTTATCCAAAATTTTCTTCCCATAATTAGCAACTGCTTTTATCCCTGTCAGACTCTTCGAGTATGAAGCTGCTCCTGTTTATCTACCATCTGATGTGCTTGACATCTAATTAACTAAACATTTACAAAAAATTTTCAGAGGCCAGCTGACAGCTTCTGCCTGGGAAGAGCCAAAGGCTGGGCTTGCTTGAATGAGATAAAAGAGAAGCTGCTTAACCATGGCACAGGAGAATAATAAACACTAGATCAATTCCTTCCAGGGAGGTGATGTGCCCATTTCCTTTTCAGCTTCTCTGGTCTTTGTAATATTGTCTCCGTCCCTACTCTCCCATCCCTACCCCTATAGTGATTATAAAGCCCATGAATGAGAATTCACTGAGTAAATACTGACCGCCCCCCAGAAGAAGAAAATTGGGAATTGTAGAAATGAGTCTCTGTCAGGATGGTACCTTCGTTTCTCTATCATTCCTGGGGAATTATGCTAGATTTCTTTTCTTTAATGTGCACATTAAAAAGTGACCCAACATTTAATTACGATGATTTACACATAGCCACCTAGCACAGCCTGCAGAAAGTGGCAGCCATCAGGGCCAAGAATACAGTGTGCCAAGAACAGGTGGGAGAAGGAAATGTTTTCCATCTGGACTTCTAAGTAATAGTTTAGGAACTTAGATTTTGCTTAGCTTCATAAAAATCAGATGAATTGCAGGGCCACGCAATAGCTCCGAGTGTTATTATGCCATATGTCCTGGAGTGTAAGTGGCTTCTGCCATGCCTCTTACTCATGTCATTGTGTGGGTGGCAGTGTTCCGGCCAACAATGACCACGCACAGTTTGGGACTGAGTGACTTTTATAACCATCTCACTGGGTTCTGAGAGCTCTCCAGAGCTGACAGCACAGGGCTAATTAGAAAGGCAACTCAAGTTATTTACCAGATAATGAGGGGGAAATGCCTGTGATTTAACTTTTACCTACTATCGTTCCCTGTGGAGGTTTTCAAGGGAAGTAATCACCTCCTCATTATGGCAAAGTGTGGCTTGGTGTGTGTTTTGTTGTTGCTGTCATAGTTTTTCCTCCTCTGAGCTCTCCCTGAGCCCAGGAGTTATTCTTCCTGAGTGTCTCGAGCTCCTGCAAGGTATTCCATTAAGACCACCATTAAGATTTCCAAGAATCAAATGTGACAACACAGACTCTCCGCAGTTCGCTGGTCTAACAATTTCCCTAACGTATGAATTTCCTCATCAGCACACCCTCTATGTGTCTGGTGTCTGCTTTGCACATCTTCAGACAGGGAGCTCACTACCTCACCTGGAAACCCATTTCTCCACGAAGAAATTTCTGAAAACAGAACTGAAGCTGCTCTCCTCTTTTACTGGTTCTAATTCTTCCTTCTGCCATTCAAGAAACACGTCGACTCTGATTTCCAAATGATGGCTTCTGTGTCGGACTCTGCTCCCACCCCTTCCATGGCTCCCCAAGCCCTGTCAACCACCAAGCATCCTCCCCACCAGCCAATGATACTGCAACAGAATTCTGACTCTCTCAGTTTGTTTCTTTCTTCTTTTCCTGCTTTTTGGTCTTTCCTTCATTTTTTCTTCCTTCCTCTCCTCCTTTTTCCTTCCTACCTGCGTTTCTTTTTATTAAAAAAACATAAACCATTGAAACACTGTTCAGAATGCAATCACATGGCTCCCTGTGGAAGTACTAGACCTGAATCTGCTCCAAAAAAGGGCAGCTCTCTTCCTCCATAAAAACAGAATCTTGGATCCTATGTACCCAAGGAATCATGGTGAAAAGTTTGCTTCGATATCTTATTTTTCTCCAGGATGTCAGTATCTATCAGTCTCAGACCTCGACTTTTCATTATACTACACTTCATCTGAGAACCAATGGACCTGATAGTCAATTCAGGTGCCAAACTTTTTGGTCTACTGTAGCAACTAACAGAAGAAAAAGTATTTCACGAACATGAGGCCCTCTGGTTAAGTGTCCTAAGATTCCATATGATCATGCAATGTGAAGACATGGCTTCTGAGTGCACACCAGGCTCAGTGACTCCCTTGCCCACTAAATTGTGGTGCTTTTCTTTTCATAAGAATCAACTGAGATTTTAGAAGCTCCCCACCTGCTTGTAGAGGGATATGTCATTCACAAAATGAGGTAATTGTAACAACCCTTATGAAACACAAACACTATATATCATAACTGTAAAAATAAATTACAAGTGGTATTTGTGTGTCGTTATTACTTGTGATATTGACAGTGTGCTACCCGACTTTCTTCTTGTTTCTATGGGAAACAAACCACAAAGACCGTGTTTTTCTCCTCAGATCACATCAAAGTAAGACCGGATTTAAATGTATATTTATCTATTTATATCCACATATTTGGAGACGTTGGACAGCCAGATCCCTACATTTTCCAAAATGACATAATGGGTATCAGTAACACGGTGAAACTGTGGCTCTGAGCCATCAGCCAGAAATGGCAGTTGCAGCCCAGCTGCACGTACACACTTGGCCTGGTGAATGCGGGCGAAGGAATTCAAACCCGCATGCTGCTCTGCATTCCGTCTGCATCACCCGAGACAGAAAAACAGTGTGCTAATGATGGAGAAAGTTGAATAACACCAAGTCCTACTCCACAGGTTCCAAGCATCAGCTGGACGGTGGAGTGCACGGCCAGCTCCAGGGCTGGAGGAGAGCAAGCCCAGGGACCGGGAGCAACCGAAACTCGTAAAACAAACTCAAGGCTCAGACAGACTCCCAACCCAGAGAAGGGAGACCAGGGGCACTGCTGGTCTTGCAGGGCTCGGACTCACTGTCATTGGCATTTGTTGAGAACAGTGTCCATTTTGTTTAGTTGTATAAATACAAAATGAAACTCAACCTGGCTACAGAGGGAAGGGGAATTCACTGGCTCAAGGAACTGAAAGGGGCAGGGCTGGTTTCCTACACAGCTGGGGGAGGGGGACCCAGGTGATGTCATCCGTTTCACTCCCTCCATCTTTTGTTTCTGATTTCCTCTGTGTGGGTCCACCTACAAGCAAATGCCCCTCTTCTGCTGGTAAGGTTCCAGTCTCATCCTCTCAGCGACCCCAGGCAATAGAGAGCTTCCATTTCCGTGGTTCCCACAAAAGTCCCGGAATGAGGCTCAGCAGCTCTGATTGGTCCACCTCTCAACCAATCACTTAGGTCAGATGGATGTGATCTTCTGATTGGCCAAACTAGGTCACATGCTTCACCTCTGACTCTGAGGTGGGGGCCAGCTCTACTTTTACCACTTGGACAGAGGGAAGAATGGGTGGTTCCTCCAAAATGTAAGTGCTATCAGGAGGAGAGTGTGCAGGACAGAAAACAAAAGTAGATCAGTACATCGGGGTAACAAAATTGATTGAAGGGGCGGGGGCAGATTTTATGGATGGCAAGGCACTGCTATATATAATACTAAACGGTGCCTTCTTCTGCCATCATCCCAAATGAACCCACACATTCTGGGGATTCTGTACCCGGTTAGTGTTCTGCTCCTTCCAGCCATCATTTTGACCATTGCCATTGTCCAAGTCCTGTAGCTCCCAACCTGGTCTTGAGTGAGGATAAAAGCATGAGATTCTCCGTGTCAGAAATGAATTTGTCCTCATTGGTAGTCAGACGTTTTGAGGACTGAGCACGTTTAAATATATAGTGATTGCCTTTATTCCTGGCAGCTTGTTAAGTTTCCATGTTTTCTTTACTGACTCTTAAAAAGTGAAACCACTGTTATGGCTTATTATTTATGAAGTAAGTTTCCCATGTGAACTTGTAAAGTCATAGAGGCTTTCCTGTTATTTTCTGTTTTATTAGAAGTGCCAGGGATGATCACTTTCTAAGTTTGTTGATTATGCTGATGCCTCTCCCAAGTGTTCTATTATTCTTAATACTAGACAACTGGGAGAGATTGTTCTGAAAGTCAGCAGACAGGAGGCTTCTGGCTGGTGAATTCATTTAAGAGGCCAAGAGGCAATGTCTTCTCTCTAGAATCTGTTAGTCACTCCTACTGACTCATAGTAATTCTCTCTCTTGGTCGAAGTTATCTTGAGGCAGGACCCCACCATCTGGCTGTTTGAGCGATGGAAGAATTCATGTTTATACAGCAACGAGGTCTTGTGACTCAGAGTCAAGTACAAGGGACCAATCTTGGCTAGTAGGCATAGCCCTGGCTGGCACTGCCAGAGGTGTTACTTTAACCTCCATACTCTAATTCTGATGACCCACTCCACTCCTAGTCTAGCCACTCATTCCACAAATGCCTGACTACAGATATCAGGGCATGAGTAAGAGAGAACATGCAATCTTCTCTGATCGTATTCCTATGCTTTCAGTTATTGTCTCACATGAGCCTGAAGGAAATCAAAATGTCAGTCCAAAATGTGACACTTTGGTGTGAAAACTATTTGGGGCTGAAGACTATTAAGAAACAAAATTTAACCGAGGAAATGTGAAGGTCTAATTGGTTTTATTAATCGATCCATGAATCAGGCATCATTCCATCTAGCAAGTAGGCGGGAGCTCGGAGGAGTGGTACAAAATGGAAGGATTTTACAGAAAGGAGGGTGGGGCAAGAAGTTAAGAGCAAAAGACTAGAAAGGATTGTATTAGGCAAGGTCGCCTTCCCTTAGGGATAAGGGCAGGGGGTCTTATTAAGTGCATTACCTCACCTTCCTTAGGGAAATGGACAGAGTCCACGTGACAGATTACCTCATTGGTGCTTGACCGATAAATTCCAGACTGATTGGCTTAAAATTCTGCTGGAGAGGTTAAAACTGCAATTAAGTCCTGGTTTGCTGTCCTGGGGTGACTGACAACACCTTAGGGCTATGGCTTTCTTTTTAGCAGGGCAATTAAGACAAAACAGTTACCAAAAGAAAGCTCTCCACTCTTCTCTATTTGCCTAAAAGCAGGACAAAAATTTACAAAGTGTCCCTCCCCTTTCTCTGTAAGGAGGGGAGACAACTTTAGACCCTTAGCAGTGTGGAAATAGCACTGACAGAGGAATCTACCTTAAAAACTACGAGGGGCGCCTAGGTGGCTCAGTCAGTTGTGTCTGGCCCTTGATTGTGGCTCAGGTCATGATCTCAGGGTTGTGGGATCAAGCCCCCCGCTGGGCATTGAGGCTGCTTAAGATTCTCCTCTCTCTCTCTCTTTCTCTCTCTCTCAAAAAGAAAAAAAGAAACTTTACCAGCTAGGCTTTATCTAACATTAGTTTTCAATATATTGAACTTCCCACAGTTTGCTGCCCTTGAAAGCCTAAAATTGCTTTTCTTAGTCCTGTCATTTCTCTATAAATTTACTTTGTGTTGAAGGTCCTATATATGCCTGAATTCTACGCCATTTCTTTGAGCTACTCATCCCCGGGTACTCCCACGTGCTACATGTGCAATACACGTGTTAATAAACCTGTTTTTCTCTTCTTAGTCTGTGTTTTGTTACAGACTCCAGCTAAGAACCTAGAAGGGTAGAAGGGAAAGATTTCCCCCCTCCCCTACAAGCCTGATAGTCACCTTGAGAGTTAAATACGGCAGGTATCAATGCCATTCTGCAGGTAAGAAGACAAGCCTTGTCCAGGATCACCCCACCATCTTGGATCCTCTACTGCTTGGGGAATCCATCTCAGAGCCATTGAAGAGACTAAAGGTCAGCTCTGCAGCTCTCCATCAGTCAAAATTATTTGCATATTAAGGACAGCTACCACCCCTGCCCTCTTACTATTTTGTATAGCTCAGTCACATATTCTAAGCCTATTTGAAGCCGTTGTCCCTCATTCCTCCCAAGGAACCAAATCGTAAGGTAGCCAAAGGGCCCTTGAATATGCCCATGCCAACAGAGACCTAGAGTTTATGCAGCTCCCCTCTAGCAAATTTTCTTCCGTGAGTTTATGAGCCAATTTCTTTGCTTCAATGTCTTCTCTTTTCTTTTAGTCTTCTTTTTCATTTCTTTGTCACTCACTCTTTGGGGCGATTATCATTACTTACTGGAGAGCTCAGGGTTCCAAAGGAGGGAAGATGTGTTTGTGAACTGTGCTGAGAGTACAACAGTGCACACAACCCAACCCTGCCCTATCTTCTCCCTGACGTGACTCGGATTGTTGGTTGGTCTTCTGTGAACCTCAGATCATCCTCTTTAAAAGTTAAGCCACCGCATTGCTAGTCCAGTTTGTAATCATGGCTTTTACCCAATGTTAGTTAAAGGGGGAGAAGAGACTACGCCCTATGTCCATGGGATTCAGAGAAGGACAGAACTTCAGAAATCATCTGGTTCAAAGCTTCACTGCTGGTGGTCGCTAATAGCTCCTTTCTCTAAGATTAGTCAGTAAGAAATAGAAAAAAGAAGAGCCAGTATTTCTCAGACAATTGTCAGGGGCCAAGCGCCTTTTCGATGTGCTTTACATGCATTGTTTCCTTGATTCTCAGAGTAACCCTCTCTGGGGAATACTGTCCTCACCGCCACTTTACAGATGGACAAACGGAGGGGAAGAGAATCTAGGTAACTTGCCCAAAGCCACATGATAGGGCTGAGATATAAATCTGTGGGTATGAGTCTGTGTTTGAGCAAGGATCAGAATGACTCTAGAGCTGTCACTCTTACCTGCCCGCTCGGCTACGCTTTCCCAACCAAACCAGGACTGAGCTAACAAATATACACAGAGTAAGGGACAATACTCTGAAGAGCTCTGTACAGTGCCACTGAGCACACACCTTCCATCATAGTCTGGGTGAGACTTGGAAATTACAAATTCAAATGGGCCTGACATGTCAAGTTACTCTATTTTCTTTAAATCTTTCATTAGTTTTGACTCTGAGTGCCCACCCCTAGCCTACCGGCCTGGCTCAGCGAATTGGGAGCCTATCCCTACCCAGCATTCTGAAAAGGCTTGGGGGTCTTCCATGGAGAACATCTGAGGGGGTCTCATAGTTGCTCCAGGATCTGCCGATCCACTCACAGCCCAAACCCACGTGATTACTCAGATGCAGAAATTCTGCTGCTTTCTTGCCACTCTTGTATGCTTCCATCTTGGTTGAGGTGGAGGGCTCCCAGGCATAGGGGTCCCTCCTCTCTAGGCAGACCACCCAGCTAAACCTCCACTTCCCTCCCGCACTACCCAGAAGCTCCTCTTCCCCTCACTGAGCCCATCACGGTTCGCAGTCACCCCCCCCCCCAGCATGAGCACCACGAGTGCAGGAACGTTTTGTGCATGGATGTCTCCTCAGTGCCTTAGTCAGAGCTTGGCACATAGACTTCTGCCCCTCCCAGGAGACCCCTCCTGCCTCTCTAAGCCCCAGACTGTATGCAGCACCATCCCCACAGTGACCTCAGGCCATCGAGAAAAGCAGGTTCTCCGGGGCTGGGGGAGAGAGGAACCCAGAAAATGGGATAGCAAAGGCTCTCATTCTTTCTAGTTCTTCAGCAGCAAAGACAGAACCCAAACTAATATCCCAATAAATCACCCTACCCTTCATGCACCAGCCAACGAGCATGCGGCACGATTAACCCATCTTCTAGCAGCTGGGAAAAAAGACACAGGTGTGAAGGTCACTGGACAGCTTTCAAAGGTCTTTTTTACGGACATGACAAAGTTGGAGAGGTTCCTCTCTCCAGTCCCAGGGTAATGAGAACATTCGCACCCTTAAAGGGATTTTTACTCTCCGCAGCTGTCTTTGGTCCCACACAAGAGCACGGCTTTCAGTGTGGTGGAGGCTGCGGAATTTCCCCGCAGCCCGCCAAGCTCAGTGCCCATCAGCACAGGCCACCAGATCAAGTGATGAGAGAGAGAGACAGCCCTGCATCAAGAGGCAGAGACACGCTGGCAGAAGGGGGGAGAGAGATAACAGAGTGCAGAAGTCACAGACACACAGCGTTACAGAGTCCCGGAAAAGAGACAGAGAAGGAGTGGCTAAAAAGAAAACAGCAAGAGTTAGACCACACCAGTGCTGGGCTGCAGATTAGCTCTCCTGTTACTCCCCGAAGTTAACTGACTTCGCATTAAAGCAGTAGCTACACCATCAGGCAGCTCAGAAAAAATGACTTCATGTAATGGGCTGTCTTACTGCAAACCCGCTCCGAGGCTCAGGCACTTAGAGAAGGGATATATTTGCTATCTCCTGCTTGTCCGCATCGTCCAGACGCCCGGCCACTCTGTGTTTAGGACTCGCCTGCTCCCAGCTCCTTGGGTGCCAGATGGGATAGGCTGGTGATGGGTAGTAAGGAGGGCACGTATTGCATGGTGCACTGGGTGTTATACGCAAGTAACGAATCATCGAACTTTACATCAGAAACCAGGGATGTACTGTATGGTGACTAACACAATATAATAATAAAAATAATAAAAAATAAAAAAATAAAGCTACGCTGGCCTCTCCTTTCCTGACCTTTCTAGCCAATGCCTCTTGCTGCAGATATGTTTTAATCAACGGGCCTGCAGCTCCGAGGGTGAAACCGACAGCTTCTTGAAATTATATGAGGATGGATTGGGGTGTTTGCTTTATAAATTAGTACGATGGTCAATACTTAGTTAAGAAAAGGCGCATTTTGTCAAGTTGGTTGGTTTGCTTTGTTGAAGGTAGATAACCTCCTTCGAGGTGTCTGGATTCGGTTGCTAAGTCGTTGGCTTTGGCATCTGTCTCCACAGCCCCAAAGAGACGGCTTTGAACCTTCTGAAGCAGGTTCAGAGAATAAGCATTCCAGAGCCTGTAAGAGGAAGGGCTGGAGGTTTTATTTTATTCAGGAAGGACCCTGGGGAACTATGGAGTCATTGAAATGACGCAGGACCAAGAATCCGGAATTCTCTTGCTTTTGGCTGTGTCACCTAGAGTAGTAACCAAACCTTGCCGAGCCAACCTTATAGAGATAATGGCGAGAAAAAAACAAGAGGAGGTGCCCACTCATTAACTCACACCGTGTCAAGGACCCCCTCTGTGCCAGCCTGTGCCAGGCTGTGGGGACAGAACTGAGGAGACAGAGGGGATCCCTGCTCCCATGAGAGCCACACTCTGGTGAGAGCAGAAAGGGGGGACAAAGTATTTGTTGGCTAGGGCTGCGGTAACCCCAGACCACAACGTGGGTGTCCTAACCAACAGATAGGCATCGTCTCACGCACAGTTCTGAAGCTGGAAGTCTGAGGTCAAGATGTCAGCAGAGTTGGCTCCTTCTGAGGGCTCGGAGGGAAGGATGTGTTCCAGGCCTCTCTGCTCGGCCTGTAGGTGGATGGCCCCCTCCACGTGGTCGCCCCTCTGTGTATGTCTGTCTCCAAACTTGGCCCTCTTACAAGGAAGGACACCAGTCCTATTGGATGAGGGCGCACCCTAATGACCTCGTTTTAACCCTATTACCTCTATAAAGACCCTGTCTCCAAATAGGGTCATATTCAAAGGTACGGGGGTTAGGACTTCAAAATACGCGTTTTGAGGAACACAGTTCAAATTATAAGAGTATATGAGTAATATGGCTGCGATGTGAGGGAAGTAAATAAGAGAAAAATTAAATGTGTGTGTGTGGTGGGGGGACAGCTCGGTGAGGGAGCTCTGAGGAGGGGGCGTTTAGAGCCGAGCCCTAAACAGAAGGAGGAATGAACCATGAGAGACTATGGACTCTGAGAAACAAACTGAGGGCTTCGGAGGGGAGGGGGGTGGGGGAATGGGATAGGCTGGTGATGGGTAGTAAGGAGGGCACGTATTGCATGGTGCACTGGGTGTTATATGCAACTAATGAGTCATCGAACTTTACATCAGAAACCAGGGATGTACTGTATGGTGACTAACATAATATAATAAAAAAGATTTAAAAAAAAGAAAAATGCAAAATTTTAAAAAAAAGAAGTAAAGCATCAGTGGCCCTGACATACAGCAGCTGAGCCTCTGTGTTTGCCCTGCTCCCTCCCGAACCTCTGTGACAATGACCGCGAAGTCACTGACCAGCCTCCGCTCCCAGAGACTCCGACAGGAGGAGACAGCAGACGACAGGTCGAGCTCAGCAGTATTTTGAAAGCTAAACATTCGGATGGACAACAATGTCAGCCTTCTCTGCTGTGACACGTGCCCGCAGGGGAGCAGCTGACGGGGGGGGGCACTGGGGAGGCTGGATCGTGGAGCGGCCAGGCAGGGGGAGGACAAGCACTTTTGCCACAGGCCAGAAGTGTGTGTAGTGAGCACACGTGCGGGCTCTGGAGGAGACTGCTGGGTTCAAATCCTCCCCTGCTGTGTGATACAGCTCAGGTGTCGGAACCTCTCTGTGCCTCCCTGTTCTCAGCACAATGAGGCAACGGTGTCTCTCCCACAAAGCTGCCCTGTGGGTGGCCAGAGAACGTAGGGGCCCCCTGGAGCAGCCCAGGACACAGGGAGCACTCAGGGAGTGGGAGCTAGCCTTACCGTTACTCTTCACTCCCTCCACTCCAAGGGTTTTCCAGCAGCCTGTTGTCTCAAGCCACTCCTGCCCCACCCCCCTGAGCACATGGCGCCTGGGTGCCTGGCACTGAGCCCTCCAGGACCACCCCCACCCCCACCTGGAGCCGGAGTTTCCCTCCAGACTTTGATGGCTGTCCTGCACGACAAGGACAGTCAGCGGCCAGAGGCACAAGGAAAGCAGGTCAGGCTTGTCTGAGGAGCAGTAATCCAGTCAAGGGATCATCTCTCAAGGGAAGAAAGCAGGACACCCCAGTCACAGTGGTGCACACATGTCACCAGCTGGATGGCCTTTCCTGAGTGCAGATTTTAGTCTGGACAAGACCCCCAACTTCTGTGCTGAGGACTCCTGGCTCAGCTCTTTGGGTAGTGAGACGCCCCCCTCCCCCTGAGAACGTGCCTCCCCACCTCTCTCTGGTCATCTGCCCATGGGGGGCCCCTCTGCAAAGTCCATTTGGCAACTTGGAGGCTCCTGGGGAAAGAAAGCACTTGCTAGCCCAGCCCTCGGGGCCTCCAGGCCTCCAGGCCTTCTCTGCTTCCTCTGCTCCTCCTGGAATCTGAGGGGTCTGGTCCCCAGGAGCCTGGCCCTTCCTCCTGACACTGAGGTGGGAGATGACAAACCCACACCACAGATGCAACACTGTCCAAGCTTCAGCAGAGCCACAAGGAGCTCACGCTCTGCTGTCACACAGGCCTGGACACCAATGGCTTCCTTTTGCAAGCTGTGTGACCTTGGGCAGACCGTTTGCCGTCTCTGATCCCTAGTTTGTTCATCTACAAAATGGCACAAATTGTATCAGTGACCCCATTATTACCCATTATACAATACTCAAGTGCTCTTCAAAATCATGGCACTAGGTTCTTCAAGCAAAGGTAATATTCTAGGGAGCAACCTCTGGGCAAGAAGAGTTCAGGGTGTAGAATTCATTGATCAAAGATTTTAAACAAAAATGGTCACCATGTGAGAAAGACATCTGATGCTATTTTTTCAGGAAAATCCACTCATGTAGAACATCCCATGCTTCACACAACACAGTGGCAGACCACACTGGACAAGAGCAACCAACACTGATTGAGCACCTACTATGTACCAAGCCCTGCACTAAGTAAGTACCATCTGTACACGCTTTCCTCATTTAATCCTCACAAAAACCCAATCTCACACATGAGGACATTGAGTCTTCGAAGGGGTTTGTGACCTGTTCACGGAGGTGGTCGAGCTAGCCTTGAACCCAAGCACAGCCCAGAGCCGACTCTTACCTGTCATGTGTGTGGAACTCAATACAGTGTCGTGCCGGCACCTGTTCAAGTCAGCCTCAAAAGGTGGCCCCTGCTTCGGTTTAAATTTCCCCTCTGTCAGCAGCAGGCCATGAGTCCAAGTGTCCTTTCTGGGTCCGGGCGCAGATGTAGGGTAACAGGGCGGGCCAGGGTGACCAGCTGACGATCAGAATGCTCCGTAAAGTCCGCTTCAGGCAGCAGCAGGCCCGGGTGAGGCATATGAAAAAGCCGCACCTTCAGACAATCTCCGGTGTGTGTGGGGGAGGGGTGGCGGGGGGTGTACAAAAGCACGGTAAAGCGGGTCTGACTCTTGTTTTAAAATAAGGCTGGGCGGCCCATTTCACGAAACTCCCCTTTCACTGAAGCCAGTGCTGCCCTCTCTGCAGACAATCACCCTCTCTAGCTCAAGGTTATCCTTTGCACCTGGCACACAGGTACGAGCACTATTTTGTCAGAGTTGTTTCCATGTGAACCAGAACATTCTGCAATCCTTAAGAAGCTCCCGAGCCTTTGAGTCTTTCTGTGGCTTTTTCTAATTCCATGCTTTTCTCCAATAATTCCACCTGCTTCCTCACTTCCACTGCTTCCTCTTTCTTGGGTAGCAGGAGGTCCTCCCTGCCCCTTCCTGACTCCTCTCCCTTCCCGGGGTTGGGGGCCCACACATCTCTCAGTCCCCACCAACCCAATGCTGCCTTTGCTGCGGGCCGGCCCTCCTCTCCCACTGAAGCAACATGAGACTTAGTGGGAGCACCTCTCTGAGATAGGAACTCATATAAAACCAACAGTGACATTTACTGCCATATTAAGTCAAGCTTCTGAGAGTGAGGATCTGGGCTCTCTAAGAGGATCAACGGTACCACTGCCTATTGGTGGCAGCAGCCATCAGTAGAGGGATCGCATGTGAGGACTCCGATACTAGGTGACCATCACCGTGTTGCCAGAAAAGCTCTCCTTATTTGCATTACAATGATCCTATAGTCTTCAGGGAGTTCTATAATCCCAGAGTGCTGGCTCAGACCCCCCAGGATTTCTGCAGCAACGTACCTTCTTGATTCCCAAGCCATCCCACAAGGTCCTACAAGTTTGCTCTGGTTCCCACTCTGCAGATGCAGACATGAGGCTCATGGGGGTGAAGCCATTTGCCCAAGGGCTGCCGGGCCCCATTCTGAGTGCTTCCGCCTCTCCCTGCAGCACCTGGAGGAGCAAGCATCTGTTGATGACTAAGCACAAGCATGGGGACAAAGCAGGTGTGCAAGGCCCCCGAGGGCATCCATGCCTGTGGTCTATTATTAGTCCAGGGAACTTTCTAGGGCAGATCAGGATACAACACTGCACCAGAGGAGCAGGGCCATCCCCGGGGCTCACCCACCACACAGCATGCGTTGTGTGAAGGTGTCACTCCCATTGTCCCTGGGATCACTGCTATTCCTGATTATCTGCAGAAGTCCACTAGCAGTCATGACCACATTGCAGCAAGAACTGGTACCAAAAGGTGTCACCGAGAATGAGAATGGTCAGTTTCTTCAGCGCAGGACTTCTTAGAGCCTTTAATACGCTATTATACATTTCGGATCTCTAAGGGGGAGTTTAGAATATGTTAACCACCCGTATTGCACTGTACTATATTACACTGTGTTGTACTGTCCTGTACTATACCATATCGTATCACACTGTCCTGTATTACCCTGTATTAGACTACACTACATTGCATTATACTCTACTGTATACTGTATCACACTGCACTGTACTATACTATATACTATATACTATATATTGTATACTATATGCCGTATACTCTATACTCTATACTGCATATTACATTGCACTCTACTATACTGTATCACGCTGCATTGAACTGCACTATATTATACTGTACCATATTGTATCATATCATATTGTATTTTCACAAAACTAGACCAGTTCTGCCAAAGTCCCTTTGGGAAATGCCAGTATAATACCAGTTATCTCTTCTCTTTTTCTTCCCTCCCAAAAGAAGTTCCCCTGGAATTCTAGTACTAAATCTTCTCTGCCCCCCCAGATAGCAGCACTGGTATAAATCACCCTGAATTTTAACCCTAATTGAGATTGGATTCCTTTGCATTAGGACGGTGATAGTCACAGGTATCAAGGTCATTTTCAAATATGTTAATACTTCTGTTTGACAAGCGCAGGGTCACCATGTCCCCAAGCAAGAGGCATGATGAAAAGAGCCAGCCCCTGCCCATCAGAGTTCTAAAGGCATAAATACACACATACAAGGGAAACACACTCCTCAGAGAAGCACCACATCTTTAAAATTCATGGTAAATTTTACAATGAAATTAGCAACTCACTTTTTCAATCTTAGGAAACGGGGGGGGTATTTTTGTTTTGTTTTGAATGGGGCGGGGTGGGGGGCAAGAGCAAAATCAAAGCACCACGTCAGGACTTCCTCCTTGTCTGAGCTGCTGCGCTGGGTATTCGGTTCGGTGTGTGCACCAGAGTTTGGAACCACTGGCCACTAGACACTTGGGGAACATTCCGGTTTAGATTACTAACTGCCAGGAATTCTCTAAAATTTCCAGCTGGAGTTTGCATGATGGATGGGCTCACCTTTGGAGAGTCCAGTTTTGGAAAGTTAGGAGTGGAATTTGAACCTTGGTGTCATCAATACAATGTCTGCAAACCGCTTGTAAACAGTCCCTCCAATTCTGGAGAGTGGTGACTGATGAAATGAAAATTCTTTAGAGGCAGTTTTGGTCATAAGCAACGGAAAGCAACTCTGGTGAGGAAAAAAAAAAAGTGTGTTTCCCAGCACCCCAGAAGCTGAAAAAGCTGGTTACTCTCCCTACCAAGCTCCCTTTACATCTGCAGGTTGCCATACGACACAGTTCTAGCCAATGTCGGCAAGGGAATTTCTTCTCAGGGGTGCTGGGAAACACTTTCTTCCTTATAAAGAGAGACTCATGAGTACATTTATCTTGTCACATGACTGGGTTCCTTTCTTCCTGCATTTGAGCATGATTGAATGAAGATGTGATTCCTGGGGCTACTGCAGCCACCTTGTGATCATGAGGAAACTATCACTGGCATACTGAAGATAATAGACCAAGAGGATGGAAAGGGCTGGGGGCCTTTAAGGCCAACTACTTCTCAATTTCTTTTTATAATATTAATAAACCCCTACTGGTCAAGCTGCTTTCAGTTGGGTTTTCTATTACTTGCATCCTAAAGCATCTCAGTGGAAATAGCTATCTGATATAAAATCAAGCATTTTTCCATAAGAATGCAGATTCTTGACTTCTCTTGAAAAATCAGAAGATCTGGCAACACTGGGCTTGTCTTTCTACCTGGCAGCAACCTGGAACGAAAGACAGCCAGTGCCTTTCACCTGGGGCGTGTGCTCTTTAGGTGCACAAGGCTTCCACTGATCCCCACATCCTGACCTCCGGTCATTCCTCCCCTAGTCCCTCCAGGTGTCTGACCTATGCCTGTTGATCTCTGATTTGATCTGAGCAGGTTCACTCAGCGAAGGAAGAGACGTCTCGGGGACCACAGCTGCCAGGGTGGGATCTGTCTGCACGTTGTGCCACCGGCCTTGCCAGTGAGCCTGCACTAGTAACCCCTCACGTCCGGAAGAGATCGGGGCAGACAGAAATGCCTCCATTCACAGCCATTTCATTAGTGCAATATGGTGTTACTTTGCCTTCATGTTAATAGAGCGTGAAATTAACATATATGGATCGACAAAAACACGCGCCTTCTGTGAACTGACACTGAATTACGGCTCCTGAGAATCCTGCCATAGCTTCAAGTGACGGTGTCCTTTGTCACTTTATAATTCAACGAAAGCTTTGGCATGGCCCGTAGTAGGACTTTCCACTCAATTATCACCATTAATAATGCTCTGTTCTTTGTTACTTTTCAGAATCCTTCCATTGATCTGTAAATGTAAGTATTTATGTTAAATTTACATTACATGGCCCAGAATCTTAGGTCCTCAGTAATGAAGTGTAACTCTCACTTTCGTCTTGCTTGCTGAGCAGAGCTCTGGTAGGTACAGAATCAAACAAGTATTTGAACTACACTGGGTGGTTTTGCTTTTTTTTTTTTTTTAAACAGTAGCAAAGGATCCTTTTCCTGCATCTTTATTTTTGACTATTTTTGAAAATTATAAATGTTTAATTGAGGCAGAATATTTCATTTTCTAACTTTAGATGAATTTTAGCTCTGGATTTTAAATTATGTCTTATACGTGGCTATGATTTAGCTTTTAAAGTATATCACATCTGTTTTTAAAGTTGCTTATGAGTGTAACTGCTGTGATCTTTATAAATCAAGAGTCTGACTTTGGATGAAAGCCCACTCAACCCCTCCATTCCCCCACCTCACAAGGGGAGGGTCGCCCCACAGCTCTGCACTGAGCCCGGTCAGGAAGGACTGCAGCGGGAGACAGCTGCACAGGGGCTGGCTTGTAAAAGGTCTTCACGAGGTGGCGTGTTGCCCTCCAGGGCTGAACTCACAGTGTAGACAGTAGACAGCTGATCGAAAACATTGTGGTGGTTCTCACCGGCACCCCCAGCCCAGGGCTGCCCAGGAGACAATTTATACAGCCACTTGAGTCTTTCCAGAGGCAGTCTGTGACAGCCCCTGCTGCAAGGTGACAGTCCTTAGCCATCAAAGATGTCCCTCTTCGCAGCAGGCCCAGGGACCTGGAGAACCACGTATATGTCTGCTCAGAACCAAATGGAGGGAAGTCTCACTGCCTTGAAAAGAACAAACTGGCCAAGGAGGAGCATGCCCTGCTCTCAGACTGACAAGCGTTCTCGACTGGCTGAGCGAGAACAGGGCATTCCTGATTCTGTTCCTGTACTTTCCTCCAGAGCCCTGCTACCATGCTGAAATGCCACCGGCCAGACAGGAGCGGGAAGGCGCCACTGTTTGAAGAAGACTTCTAACAGAGTCCTGCAAAACTCAGGTCCTAGAGGGGAAAACTCCTCCCTGGAAGCTGCTTCTTACAGCCAGAGGTCACCCAGCCATTCCCTGGAAAGCATACAGTGTCGTCCCCCCCCCCCGCCCCCGCCCTCAGACAACTGTAGTGACATCCTCTCCATCCCGGCCCACGGGCATCTTTGTTTTCACTGTATTTGGTGAAAGCCTCTGTGTGAGCTCATTCTAGATTCAGTGATTTCCTTCTAGATTCAATGATTCAAAGGCCCTGGAAACGCCAAGGCAGCAGCCTCAACCTTCAGCTCCATTTCAGGGCATCTGCCGTGGTAAGCTGCCCTTTCAGAAAGCTTCCAGAGCTCAGCACCTGGAATGATCTGCAGCCAGAGCTGGCTTTGGACCCGCTCCCCACCCCGGCCGTGACACACACCGCGTCTCTGAGCGACTTCTGCTGCCCTGGACGGCCCACACCCGTCTTCCAGGTGGGAGGCTTTATTATTGTTTTACGACCATGAGAACACAGGACGGGGGCTGTTACAGCAAACATTTCAGATAAAGGAACGGACCGAGTCACACCCGCCCTGTCCTTGCGGCCTCCTTCCAATATGTCTCTCGGAGAGTCTTCCTGCGTCCTTCCTTTGCAAATTCAAGAGAGTTGAAAAGACACACTTAAAGTAGCAGGAATATCATGAGCAAAATGGAAGCAGAAGGATAACTTTAAGAAACTGATGAGAAACACACTACAGAAAACCTCTTCTACTGCGCCATGATGCCGGGGTGAAGAGCGTGCCCTGGGCTCAGCGTCCATCCTCCTGAGACCTAGTCATACGGGGCCTTCGGTGATGCCTTCCAGAGGCATGCTGGGCGCGCTGTCAGCGGTGGGCCGCTCGTCTTTCTTCAGGGACGTCGGGACCCGGAGGCTGACGTAGGGTTTGTGACAAGCTGTGTTGGCCAGAGGCGGGTAGTGCTGTCTGTAGCAAATGTAGGCAAAAAGGAGGCCAATGACTCCACCGACGAAAGAATCTAGGCGGAAAGAGCAAAACGGGAGAAATGTGTTACGATGCATTCAAATGTGGCCAGTTACGTCTTCCAGAAAGCGCTCTTCTCACCTGTTGCTGTCAGTGGTTTGCTTGCCGGACCCCCTGAGAGACTAAAGGAAAGAGAAACCATGCTGAGGTATAGATCTTGGTGGCCTCGGCAGCTCTTTTCACTTCTAGCACTTAAAGATTCCTTGAAAGTGTTTCCTTGATTCACTCTTAGATCTTTCATATGCACCTGAGCAGCCCAGGAACTCAGATTTGCATTCTTGAATTTTAAAATCAATTCTAGGTTCTGGAAGAAGTCCAGCCATCTCTATAGGATCTAGATACCCTGGCGGGGGGCTGTGCTTTCTTATTCTTTAGCAAGTTCCCGCTGGAGGCCTGCAGTAATCCTGGTGAGCTAACGAAACCCAACGGGCGTGTGGTCTCTGCCTCGTGGTAAGTGACTTCCCAGGAAGGAAATACACTTCGGAGTCACAGACAAAGTAAAGAAAACATTTTATTGTATACTAGGATGGGCAACTCAACAGATCTCTGCTGTGAGAATCCCAATCCCTCCAACGTCTCATCAAGTTGGGGGCAGAGGGGGGCAGGGCAGGCAGGAGGGGGCATCTGCAGGCACAACGGGCCCCTCACCGGGGGAGGGGGCAGCCCCTTGCCCCAGAAGGCATTCAGCTGATGCCGACGGAGACCCCATGAAAGCAGCCCACCCCAACGACCCTCATTTTGTGTGTGTTTATGTGAGTATGTTGGCGCTTTAAACTGTGTCTACGGATTATTCTCGCCAGAAAGACCCTCGCACAATGGAAAACCTCCCCTAACAAAAGAAATTTGGGACTCTTTTGAGGGTTGCTACCATGCTGAACTGTCATTCTCCCATTTGGGGTTTCCACTTCCACATTTACGGTCTTGTTGGATTGCATACACGTCTTAGAAGCACACAGCATCATGAAGTCCTGAGTGGGGTCGCAAGGCATAATTCTTTTTCTTCTTTTTTAAATTTTATTTTATTTAAATTCAATTAATTAACATACAGTGTATTACTAGACTCAGAGGTAGAGTTCAGGGATTCATCAGGTGCGTATAACACCCAGTGCTCATCACATCACGTGCCCTCCTTAATGCCCATCCCCCAGTTACCCCATCCCCCCTCCTCCCCTCCCCTCCAGCAGCCCTCAGTTTGTTTCCTAGAGTTAAGAGTCTCTTAAGGTTTGTCTCCCTCTCTGATTTCATAGGGTTTCTCCCATAGGTGGAATTTAAGAAACAAAACAGGATCACAGGGGAAGGGAGGGAAAAAAAAGATGAGGTACAATTAATAGGATTAAATCAAGTTCCTCAAAAGGAGAGCTCTTCACATTGCCTGTGGTCAACAACCTATAAAAATGTGCCAGGACTCAAGGGTTCGAGGTTGGAGAGTTGCACGGTTGGTTTGTTCATTTTCTAACCTCAGGGGAACAGCCCCATGGGGCATGATTTTTTATTAGAGTCTGAAATGATCCATGACATCTGCATTTGAGCCACTGACTTACTGAACAGACCAAAGAGCAAAACCTACCAATAATGCCATTCGGTTGGCAGTTTTCTGGGGTACGGCATCTCATTAGGTGCACCACTGACCACAGGACATTGAAGCGTCCTGAGCAAATGTTCTCCAGGCTTACTGATGGAGCAGCACGCGAGGGCCAAGCGAGTCCTGCCCATGCTGTTTTCCCATTGAACGGAAAGAGGGTATCACAGGTCCGCCAGAGTCATCAGAAATAACAAGGGCAATGCAAGGTCCAGGCAAGCTGTCTTCTCAGCAAAGTCATGTGGGGCTTTGTTTTTTACAAAGGTGGAGAACAAGATCCAAAAAATGACTTACTTTCTGAGGGAGACGGTCATCAAGTGCCTCAAGTGGGCTACTGTTATTTCCATGAAATCACACTCCCATCCTGGGGGGCCTGTGCTGACAGAAAAGCAGGCAGGGCACAGGCGGGCCTTTATTAAGGGAAAAAACGCTTGGGATTGACTTTACCCTAAATATGGCAGCATGGGACTGGAGGGTTCAAAAGGGGAATAAATGGATCTCGGTGTCCCTGAAGCACAAAATATCGGAGTCTCCTTACTCAGCATCGATGCCCTTCCATTCCACCCATGTCTGTGTTCCCCAAGGGTATCAGGTGTCCAGTGTCACGTCCATCCCTAGAGCACGAGGCTGAACAAAACAGACACCTCACAGTCTCAGGGGCCAGATGGACACTAACTAATGACAGCCTTATCAGTGAGCCACAGCCGTGATACACGCCACGAAGGAGAAGCGTGGGTCTGTGAGACTGCCCAGCGGAGTAGCCTCGGCTAGTGGGGTCGGACGGGGCGAGTTTCACGGAGGGCGCACCCCCCGCAGGCCAGTCGTGCAGGATAAGCAGGTGTGAACCGGGGGGAGGGGGAAGTGGAGACGGGGGACGCCTGCAGTCTTCCGGGCAGAGGAAAGGAGGAAGGGGCTTGGCAAATTGGGGAAGCAGAAGGAAGAACCATCTTTTACCAGAGGGCTGGTCTCTTTATAATTCAGTAGGACGTAAGTTGACCATCAGGTAGTCCCTGTACCCTTAAGCTCTGTGGACCGCTCGGCATGGACCAGGGACCCCGCTGGCTTTCTGGGAGACTGTCTGTGCACACTTCTTAAGCCATCCCTACCACTCAGTGCTGACATCCCCTTGACGGCCTTCCCCATCTTCGTTTCCCAGAGCCCAGCAGTTATCACTCAGTAAACGTTGGGGGCACTGAGATGCACCAAACCACACTGAAAAGAGGCACTAAAGAATTGACATCACCAGCCACAAAAAGCCCCACGTTGTGCGATCCCATGTACGTGCAATGCCCGGAATAAGGAAATCCATGGAGAAGGAGAGAAAGATTAGTGGTTGCCAGGGGCTGGGGTCGGGGTTTCTTTCTGGGGTGGAGAAAATTTCCAGAATTAGATAGCGGTGATGGCTGTACAACTTTGAATATACTAAAAAGCACTGAATTGTGCACTTTTTAAGAGGGATGAATTCTATGTTACGAATTATACCTCAACAAAGTGGGAGGAGGAAAACAACACTAGATGGGCTCCGATGGTAGGAGAAAGAGGGATAAACGTTGAGTCAGGCAACCTGGATTTGAATCTTACTTATAAAATGGGTATGACCCCCACCCCCTTCTCACGAGGTCAAAGAACAGGAGAGGATCTCACCGGGTCCGGTACCTACTGGCCATGCTCGCCTGCTCTGGCACAAACAAGCAGAAAGGCTTCTGAAGATGTGCTGTCAAGGCCCCTGGGGGAACACATCCCTCTCTGTCACCATGGCAACATCCACTATCACTGAAGCTGGCTTGACTTGGGAACTCGTTTGCCTTGGGCTCTATGACCCAGGACACTACGGTAAAAATCAGCTCTGACAAACTCAACAACTCCACGTGGTTGTTCCTGTTCCTTTCATTCTACTACTAGTGAAGCTTTCTGTTTTTGTGACTTTGAGTTTCTATGAAAGAACTCCCATAGCACAGAGGATACACGATCCGTCTGGCATACTAGGAGCCGGAAGGGCGGCCGCCATGTCTCTCTTCCTCAACACCACACATCCAGGGGAGAATATGCCTGGGACACAGGCACGAGAGACATAATGAATGTTTAAAGTCTAATTTTTTTGTTCATTTTTAAAGGGAAAGAACTTACAGAGAAAAGGTTAATTTTAATAACCCCCCAAAATTTTAATAAAACCAGTGTGAAGAAAAAAGATACTAGTAAGAAAGAAACATGATTTAGTAAAACTCAGTCATTCATTCATTCGTTCAACACATTTATTGGGCACTGTTAGGAGCTGCATTGTGTCCCCCACAAAAAAGATCAGTTGAAGTCCTAACCCCAGTACTTCAGAACGTGGCCTCCTTTGGATATAGAGTCTGTACAAGGGTCATCAAGTTAAAATGAGGTCATGAGGGTGGGCTCTCATCTAATATGACTGCTGTTCTTATAAAAGGGTAAATTTGGACACAGACAGACACCGACAACGATGATGTGAAGAAACACAAGGAAAACACTGGAGGTAGAGATTGGAGTGTTAACGCCATAAGCCAAGGAACATCTGGGGCCACAGAAGATGGAAGAGGCCCAGGAGCATCTTTTCCCTACAAGTGGCAGAGGAAGCGTGGCCCTTCTCCCACCTTGATTTCAGACTTCTAGCCTCCAGGACTGTGAGACAATTTCTGTGGCTCTAAGCCACTGGGTCTGTGGAACTTTGTTACTGCAGCCTGAGGAAACTCACGCAAGTACCTACTATGCGCCATGCCAACAACAGACAAAAATCCTTGCCCGCATGCAGGTCAGACTCTAGCGCAACTACGGACCCCAACTACGGTCCCCAACTACGGACCGCGTGAACCATTTTGTTCCATAGTGTCTACATCTGTTTCCACGTTACTACAGCCAGATCCAGGAGCTGCCACAGAGACTGCACAGCCCGCACAAAGCCTAAGATATTTACTGTCTGACCCTTTACAGAAAAAGTTTGCAGACTTCTGTTCTAGTGGATAAGGACAGACAATAATCAATATGCCGTCAACTACTCAGTTCGTTAGACAGTGACAGACGAGCAAGATGAGAGTGATAGGGAGAGGGGAAGAAGGGCTGCAGTTTCAAGAGTGGTCTTCACAAGACTTGTTCACCCAGAAGGTAACACTTGAGCCAAGGTTAGGAGGGGCAGGGAACGAGGCACACCTCCAGAGGGAGTCAGATTCTGGAAATATTTTGAACAGAGAGCCCACAAGAGAAACCAGAGAAAATGAGAGAAAGTAGAGGGGAGAAGGATCGGAGTGACACGAAGCCAGGTGGCCCACCGATGAGCCTTATGAGAGCCCACATCCATCTTCCCTGGGAACTGAGCAATAGGGGAAGGCCAGGGCTAACCTGGAGGCAGAGAGGGCAGAGGGCCTGACTCACACTCCCTTTGGCCTGGCCCAAAGTGCCATCCAGTGGGTTCTGAGGGAGGGAGGCAGACAATCGGGGGCTGCAGATGGCCCCAGCCCTCCTGTGGGGACACTGAGGATAGGAAGGCAGAGGTAGGCAGACTCATAAGGAGTCGAGGCTGAGAGGCTCCGAGGTCCTGAGCAACATCTGGCAGCTGATGTTGAACATGTGAATACAGACCCTGCCGCAGAGGCCGCCGATGGTGGAGGGAAAATGAGTTAAGACCAGTTCACTCCAGATGGAGAATATCCCTGGGAGAATATCAGTGTTTCTGTTTTACTCAAGGCTGGTGGGGTTCTGGTAGGAACGGTAATAAAGTTCCAAGGGCTCCTTTTCAAGTCACTTTGTTCAGAAAATCTAGAGACTGCTTCTGACAGCCCAAGTAAACACCTGGTTAACATAACAGAGGGTGTCCCTCAACTCTGTGTGTGTGTGTGTGTGTGTGTGTGTGTGTGTGTGTGTGTGTGTGTGGAGGGGAGCAGGGGTAGCAGCCTCTTCCTGGCTCTTTACTGTGGCACATGAATCATCCAGCAAAGTACCCTCCTTCCCCAGCTACCTCATCTGAAGGGCTGAAAATCGCCCAAAGTCGGGTAACTACACAAAAATTCATTTCGAATCACAAACCCTTCACAGCCCAGTCAGGGAAACGGGGCGAAGTCAGTGGCGGCTCCCTTGAACACTTCAGCCCCATCAAATATGGCGTCTGTGACTGCCATGGATGCTTTCTAACCTCGGGCTGGGTGGGAATGAAGGACCGTTTCCTCCCTTGAGACCTATTCTTCTGTATTACATTCGGAGGGAGATGTTCTTTCTTAGAGTGAAACCCTGCACAAGTACCCAGGGCTGCTTAAAATGACCTTATGATTACAGAAGCCGGTGTTGGTTGGAAGATTACTCCCAAAGGTGGAGTTGCATGAGGAGAGCCTAGATCCAGATGTAGGAATGTGAGGGGCCGAGGGAGCTCACGATTATGTCCACTCATAGAACAAACAATACGTTCCTGCCACTCCTGTAATTCTTCACTGACTAGAAATCATAAACACACAACCTATGAGTTGAGACAGAAGCGAGTTCAGTAAGAAGCTCTTTCTCCACATGTGTTTTCCTTAGCGGGGGGAATTCTACAAGTTTTAACTCTTGGAAACACATGGCAAATTACAAAGGTCAACATCTTTGTGAGGTGCTGGGCTTGGCAGTTAGCATCGCCCATGAAACTCTGTAGCTTCCAGTTTGCCTCAAAGCGGGCATGTCACAAAGACATGGAGACTCTCGGCCGAGTATACAGCCTCAGGACTGAAGCTTCTGGCTTCATTTCTGCACAAGTCCTGCTAAATGTTGCACATGCCCCTTCCTGCCATGGCCTGTTCCCTCCGTTTTCTGCACTTAATAAAACAACGGGCTTGTATATTTGGAGTGGAGCTGGGAAGGCAAGAAAGACAAGAAGGGTGTTGATAACAGAAAATAACCATGATAATGGAAAGACGGAGGCATTTGGGATTATGGGCTATTTACTGGATAAGAATATATAATCGAGAAATTGGATGTACTTCTATATTAGACACAGTTGTGTAAGTCAAAATTGAAATGGAGTCATAAAAATCTCATAATATTAATGGTATTAACTAAAGTCTATAATGAGAGGGATTTGGGTTTTGCTGATGCCTACGGGGCTCCGCATGGATTCTCATCGCGACGGGAGGTCCCTGCCCACGGTCACTGGGCAGCTCAGTCTGCGAAGAAAAACAACTTATTTATTTCCATCAGGCATCCTGCCTCAAACACCCACCCACACTGTCCATCCCTTCTCCAAGCTGGAAACCGTGGAGGCCTCCCTGACTACTCCCTTAATGAGTGAGTATTCAATGAATAAAATTTCCCACTCATTAGACACTGCTGCTTCTTAACATGTAATAAGGGGGGAAAAGATGGCACTGAGGTACACCCTGGACCAGGGTTTCTCAAGCTCAGCAGAAGCCATCTGGGACCGGGTAGGTCTTTGCTGTGAGGGAGGCGCTGTCTTGTACATTGTAAGAGGTTTACCAGCATCCCTGGCTTCTCCCCACCAGGTTCCAGGAGAAACCACCACTACCACCACCTCCCAGTTGTACAAACCAAAAAGATATCTGCAGATATTGACAGATGTCCCTTGGAGGTATAGTCACCCCCTGTTGAGACCCCTGGTGTAGACAATGACAGATGGCCTCACAAAAGGGAATTCAGGTAAAATGAGCCAGACCCATTTCAGAGCCCATTTAAGAGGCCAAGGAAAGGCACACTCCTCTCCTGGCTGATTCTGGGGACATACACTGAACAGATGACACAGGTGAACTGGTACTTGGGCCACATCGATGACCTGTAACAACCCACATACACTCAGTTGAGCCTGTGGGAGTCTACCATGACAGCTTTGGTTCGCCCCTCCAGTATGGCCCTAAATATCCCTGAACACAAATTCTCTTGCTTTGCTTTCCTATCAGCCCACAGAGCATTAATATTCTCCCTCTACGGCTCCAAGTTCCCTTCTGTGGCAGCTGGATAAGACGGGTCGGAAGGCCCATGGCCAGCAGGCCTTCAACCACCAGCTGCGTCATGAGTCCCCCACTTCCATAAAGCCTGGGACTGTGATTCTTCTTCCTTTCGTGATGTACCAGCCACAGCAAGGTAATGAGTAAAAAACCAATCAGAATTTAAGAGAGCCCAGTCTCCTGTCTGAGGGTGCCAGGACGAGATCACTACACAAAGGCCCTTACTGCCTTCCAAGATAAAGCAACGCTCTGCTCGAATATGAAACCCTTCATTGGTTCTCAGATCCAAAGTGACTGAATGGAACTGCAAACCAGGGACCCAGAGCTTACACTCAGACCATGTTCCCAAATGCGTCTGCCTCTAAATCAGTTGTCTGGGAACACAACCCATCCTTCTCTAGAAACAATGCACGAAGCAACAATAATGCTAACTGGCATTTGTGTAATGTTTTCATTTACAAAGTACATGCAGATCCATTATTTCATTCAGTCTATAAAATAGCATGTGAAATATTTGGGGATTATTGTTCCCAAGTTCAGAAGAAGAAACTACAGCTCACAAGGGATCAATGAAAAGTAGTCCATAAAACACGAGCCAGCCCGTACTATTGTTCATGGGGAAATGCCCCCATCATGTGGGCCGTCATGATGCTGTCGGAAAATAGCCCCGGGTGCCGTGGGTACGTCTTGGCGCTGCTGACGCAGAGACTCTGCCCCTGCTTCCCTCCCGTGACGGAGCTTTGTGTCCCCAGGACCTCATCCAAGGCATTGATAAAAGTACATCACAAGGGAGGGCACAGGGTTCTGCACTAAGGCTTCTAGTGACCGGCCCATGAGAAGGGCCTCAAGACCCTGGACGGCACTTGACGCATCCACCTGTCC
Source organism: Ursus americanus (assembly GCF_024610735.1). Lineage (NCBI taxonomy): Eukaryota > Metazoa > Chordata > Mammalia > Carnivora > Ursidae > Ursus > Ursus americanus. Next base: position 10,874,481 of record NC_142132.1, read on the forward strand.
AGACCATGCGTCAGTCTGACTTTCCCCTGAACCCTTGGCTCTCAGCTCAAAGCTGCTGCTAGAAAGAAGTCCATAAAGCCCAGAGCATGAGTTCCAAGAGGCTGGCGGGTGGAATTGAGGTCAGGGAAGGAGCAGGAAAGCTGGAGAAGCACCGCGAGGAGTAGGAGGGCCCAGAAAAGATGGGGAGACGATGTCCCCAGCTAGGAGCACCCCTCACCTCTGGCCTCATCTGCTACATCACTACCACTGGAATAAATAGCTGGGAAGAGGTGAGAAGTGTGCAAGATCACAAGGCAGCTGGCCGCAGAGACAGTAAAGGGGGAGGAGGGGAACTGCCTGGGGGCAGCAGGAAACAGGCAAGGCAGAGGAGGGGCAGGCCACAGGCTGATCCTGGAAAGCCATTCAGATCATGGGAAGCTGGATTTGGGAACATATATCATTCAGTGTATTTGCTTAAAGTTGACCCACTGGAGCTCTTCCCCAAAGCTGCTCAACCTTGATCAGAAGTCACCGACTTGCATGTTAATGCAGACTTCTGGCCACCACTCCAGACCCACCCCCACAGTTGGCTTCCTATCTCAGGGTGGCCTGGTCAAGGTACCCTGAGGATCGCCCTGTGGGAAGCATGGCCCTACGTCCTGCGCTCTGGGAGGCCCGAAGACACCACCTCTGTCTCTGCTCCCTGCGTGCTGTGGCAGATGCTAGTTGACGTTCTGGCAGGCCGTGAGCTGTAGCTTATCTGCAGGAGGACAAGGCATGGTGTGGTTTTAATCCAGTCCCTCAATTGTTGTGTGTTATTTTCCCTTTTCTCAGATACTCCAGGATTCATACATATAGGTAAGCCTCACAACAGCCTTGCAGCAGCTGCTCAGAACGCTGCTGGCATTGATCCCTGGGCCGGACCCATCCTTTGGAAGTGCATCTGTGGTGAGAAGTATGTCCTTGTGGGACGGATGTGAGATGTGAAAGGAGCCAAAAACCACTTGGCACCAAGTCTGAAGACTCAGGCAAGGGATCTAGCAGGGAAATCACAGTTGGGTCTGAGGCCAAGGGTCTGCCTACCTGCCGGGACTTGAGCAGAGAGGAGGAGGAAGGGCTTCAATTCGATCCCCAGTAAGGGCAGTATGGAGGCCAGCGCTCACACGAACAGGCGTGTTTTCCTTAAAACTGTATCTGCTGTTATTTCAGCCTACTCTGGTCTGACGGTGGGCACTTGGTTCTCCCTGAATAGGTACCTTTCTATACCCATCCCTGCAGGAGAGTGTCAGACTACCGTGAGGACTAGGCAGGCCCTGGGCAGGGACTCACCTTGCCAGTGATGCTTGTAGTCACACATACGGGACAGGGCAATCATCATGGCGCAGTATAGGGGCAAGATGGCGGCACAGAGCCGCCAGCTCTTCCCCCGCCCACTCTCGGTGAAGCAGTGCAGCTTGCCAGCCAAGTAGAACGTCGTGAAGCCAAGGCCAGAAAAGGCAACTGCCAAAGAGAAACAGCAGGTGTTACACTAGCAGGTGGTAAGTGGCAGAGACGCAGCACGTCCTGGGCATCCTGTCTACCATCTTGCACGCCCCAGGGCCAAGGCATATTGGCACCAGGCACCATCTAGGCAATCTGTGCTCTTGCTAGAACCATGCTGGTATGAAACTTTTAACAAGGAGAATGACCTTCCGGCTTGTGTGTGATCAAAATTTATTCTATTTCATTCATTCATTCGTTCATTCATTCATTCATTCAACGATTTAATGGGTATCTACTATGTGCTAGATAGGCACTACTCCAGGTGGGGGACTAACAAAGGGCATCCGATGCTGTCTCTGTGTTAAGGGGCTCAAGGTCTGGTTCAAAGACATAAGCATGTGAAGAGAGGATTTTAATATAATGTGTTGGGTTAGAACACAAGACCGGGATGACTGCTGAGATTTGAAAAGCGAGGGAAAGGAAGGGATTCGGGGGCTTAGGGGGCTCTTGGTAAGATGGGTGCAGCACAGCTATGGAGGAATGATTTTGATGGAGAGGTTGGCAGTGACAAGTGCCTTGTTTTCTCCTAAAAATCATGGTTACTGATCTTTAGATTTGCAAAGACAACTCATGACTGTGCTAAATCCATGGTCAAAAGCGTGGAGGCTCGGTGTAGCATGTGTAATCCCCAGACTTCTCACCCAGTCAGGTTCAAACACAGTTGGAACTCAGCGAGATTTATGGTAGGTCTTCTGTGGGCTTAGAATGGTCGCAACCATGGCTACACGTGGAGTAGGAAGGTGAAAACCTGAAAAACCTAGGAAGCTTTAGAAAATCCTGGTAGTCAGGTCTCGCTGCTGGACATTCTGTTGGTGCTGGCCTACTGGTCTGGAGCGTGTGTGTGTTAGTGTGAGAGAGTGTATTATGTGGGAGTGGGAGTGTGTGTGTGGGGGGGTTGTGGGTGTATATGTGTGTGAATGCATGTATGAGTGTGTGTGTGTATATGTGAGTATAAGTGTGTATATGTTTAAGTGTATGTGAGTATATATGTGTATAAGTATGTGAGTGTGCATGTGTGTACATGTATGAGTGTGTACATGTGAGTATAAGTGTATATGTTTGAGTGTATACGTGTGCGAGTATGTGTGTGAGTGTATGTGAGCATGCATGTGTGTATGTGAGTGTATGTGTATGTATGCATGATATGTACAAGTGTGTGAGTGTGCATATATGTGAATGTATATAAGTGAGTATATGTGTATATGTATGAGTGTGTATATATGTAAGTATATGTGAGTATGTGTGTATATGTATGTAGTGTATGTGTATATGTGTGTGTATATGAGTATATGTGCATGCTTGAGTGTATATGTGTGCATGTATGCAAGTGTGTGTGAGTGTATGTGATCAGGTATGTATGAGTGTATATATGTGTGTGAGTGTGTATGTGTGTGTATATGTGAGTATATGTGAGTATGTGTGTATACGTATGAGTGCGTATGTGTATATGTGTATAAGTGTGTATGTGTGTATGTGAGTATATGTGAGTATGCATGTGTGTGTGTGAGTGTATATGTGAGTGTGAATGTATGTGTATGTATGTGTGATATGTACAAGTGTGTGTGTGCATATATGAATGTATATAAGTGTGTGTATGTGTAGGAGTGTGTACATATGTGAGTATATGTATGTGTGTGTATAAGTATGTGAGTGTGTATGTGTGTATGTGTAGGAGTGTGTACATATGTGAGTATATGTATGTGTGTGTATAAGTACGTGAGTGTGTATGTGTGTATGTGTATGAGTGTGTACATATGTGAGTATATGTATGTGTGTGTATAAGTACGTGAGTGTGTATGTGTGTATGTGTAGAAGTGTGTATGTGTTGAGTGTGTGAGTCTGTGTATGTACGGTATGTGCATGAGTGTGCGCATACGTATATGTGAGTGTGGGAGTGTGTGCATGCGTACTCCCTGAGTGATTCTAACACCAGCCGGGATTGAGCTTTGGACACTCGTTGAAGCCACAGTCCCTGCCTTCTCTAGACACCAGCCCAATCAAAGCTTTCCTCTTGGTGAGAGAATACCCCTGGGCGGCAGACTCCTCGGCAGCCAGCCCACACAGGGACTTGGTAAAACCGTTCTTGCAAGTACTCTGGGTGCCAGTCCACCGGCGACTCGGGAGACTGCCCGAGCCCGAGCCGCAGCCTCGGCGTCGCCGAGTCAGTTACGGATGCACAACGCAGGCCTGCCCAGACCTGCTGAGTTAGACTCTGCATTTCTCAAGGTCCATGCAAGACCTGTGCGCACTCTCCAGTCTCCGAGGGCCTGGCCTAAAACACAGTCATCCTCTTTGTAAGACTCTAGAAGAGTCTACCTTAGGGAAATAATCCAAAACTATGGAGAGCTCTAGAAGATACTCTGGTCGAGTTATTCATAATTATAGAACAATGGAAGATGGTGAATGCAGAGGCACAGAGAAGCAAACTGTGATATTTCCGTTCAGTGGACCATGACGCACCCACGCAAATCACGGTGCCCACACAGCGCTAGCGCTACGGACAATACTCCCGGTACCGCGTTAAGGAAAAAAAGCAGGACCTCAAATTGGAGGTTCAAGAGAATCATGGCTATAGCACATAAAAATGAATAAACTGCAGCTTTACCAAGTTATCTCTGATAATGTGCTTTTTTTTTTTTTAAGAGAGAGAGAGAGCAAGTGGGGGTCGGGCAGGACAAAGTGGGGGAGAGAAACTTAAGCAGGCTCCACTCAGTGCAGGGCTGGATCCCAGGACCCTGAGATCATGACCTGAGCCTAAATCAAGAGTCAGATGCTCACCCGAAAGAGCCACCCAGGCACCCCAAAAATGTGTCTTCTTAAAAGGGATCCCCCAGGTCCAAACATAAGCTTATGCCAAAGTAGAACGTTTTCAACAACCAAATTTAAAGAAGGTGAGAGGGTAGTTTTTTTTTTTTTTCTTTTTAAACAGAATATTAAATCAGGTTTATCTCAGGAATAAAAATGAAGCACTTAAACATTTTTGAATAATAATTAGCACTTAAATAAACAGCAAAGCAGTGCCAATACATATTAAATATTCTGTTTAAAATAAGAATATGTAAGGAGCTTCATTGTCCAGGCCTGTTCTACCTTTTTGCCATGATGGAAGGTGTTTAAGTGATTTACGGGCATTCGAAAGTGGCCCCATTTGGCCACCATCCTAGCAAGCACAATGGGTTCTTAATTTCCCGTCCTTACCCATGTTACTCTGCTTCTTCGATTCACTGACACCCTTCCCTGAGGTAGCAGAATGGGAGGGGGAGGCTGGACAGTTGGCTCTGGTGGGTACTGGCCTCACCCTGCATTCTTACAGAGGAGTAATGGAATTCATTCAAACCAGACAGCTTAGCAGGTCTATCTGGCTAATTATACTGAATGTGGGAGCATAAAAGAACCGTCCTGCGGCTGTGTAGGGTTATGGATGAAAGTCTCCAAGATTTCAATCAGAGAGGCAGCCTTAAGTGTTGCCAAACTGGTATCTCTTGGGAAAAGAAAAAAAAAAAAAAAAGGAAGTCAATGAGTACAGGGTAGATGATGAGAAGGAATTTGTCTGTGTCCCCATAAAACAATTGGTCCGGAGACTTTAGGACAGACAAGTCCCAGCTCAAGCAGCCAATGCCACCTGAGCCTCGAGGCACAAGACGGTCAAGGGAAGGGGCCACTGAAAACCATCCAAGGTCAAGACCTGGGGCGGGCAGCTCAAGGCCAGACCCCCGGACTGCACTAGATCACCTCCCTGTCCCCCCGGAACTCGAATTTGGCCCATCTGGGCAGCAGCAGGTTGGTCCTCATTCTTTGGGGAGCAGGTGAAATGTCCTCTCTCTCATGCCCCGGGACGCACACTGCAGCCCTGCAAAGTGTGGGAGCGTCTGCTGCTTTGAAAAGGAGCCGGGAATCAAAGGCATTTTAAAGGCTGGGTTCAACAGTCTGGACCCTGTGGGCATCCAGCAGCTGCTGCCGTTCTTCTACATATTCTATTGGGCCCCTGGGCAATATTTTTTTTTTAAAAAAGATTTTATTTATCTATTTGACAGAGATAGAGACAGCCAGTGAGAGAGGGAACACAAGCAGGGGGAGTGGGAGAGGAAGAAGCAGGCTCCCAGCGGAGGAGCCTGATGTGGGGCTCGATCCCACAACGCCAGGATCACGCCCTGAGCCGAAGGCAGACGCTTAACCGCTGTGCCACCCAGGCGCCGCCCCGGGCAATATTTTTAAAGCAGCACTATGTGCATTTAGTTTTCTAGGTGACACGACAGGCTCCAAATTCACGCTGAACCTTATGCTTGTCACCTTTCTCAGTGACATTTATACAGCTGTTGAGCCAGCAGAGCGTCCTTTGGCAAAGGACTTCTGGGGCTCTGCCTTGTGGCCTGGGAGGCACATCGGAGCTGTGGACACCACGGGCACTTTGCATTCCTGCTTTCCTGAACACTGTCCGAGTTAGAACTAGGCTCTGCCAAACCGCCCTGAAGTCATAGGATCCCACATTTTGTTCTCCCATCTCCTCCTGTGAGGCTGGAGGTTTGGGACCAGGACGTAAACTCTGGGGAGCCATCCAGCTCTCGGATCCTGGGGCTCACTGAGGCTCAGATTCGATTCAACTGGGAGAAAAAGAAAACAGGGAAGTTTTTAAAGAAAGGCTTTCCAAGGCCAGCCAAGCAACACCCTATACTCTTCTCAATGAAACATGCCCTTGAGACACTGGAGAGCTGAAAACCCTTTACGCTCGTGTGGAACAAGTGAGGCCCTGTTCATTTTGTCTGCCTCTCCCCTGAAACACAGCGCTTGCTTCCAGCACAATTAAGAAAGGTAGCGGAGAGCAGAGCAGTCAAGGCAGTGGACATTTCAGAAGATGGAGATCATAAAATAGGGGAAACGTGTTCATATTTTGCTAACATTATGAACAACAGAAATACGATTAGAACACTCCCAAGCCAGTGGGCAAGATGATACTGAGATGCCACCTGTCCCTGGGGCTCCCAACTCTCGTTTATTTGCTCTCCAAAGTTTGAACCACACACAAGCTCTCACAGTGATCTATGGGGAAGAGCATATGCCCCTTGCTTTCAGAGCCTGTAGCAGGTTTTCTGAGCTAGAAACAGCTGATTGTAAATATTTATGTGTTGATCTGGCTGTGAAAAGCAAAGATGTTCTTGGAGCCTGTCAACTAGGAAGCAGATGAAGGAGAAGGATTTCCCCACCCTGTTTCTGGCACTTTCAAGGCTCACTTCTGGCATGGTCTTCAATGAGAGGAGATAAGCAAAGCATCACAATACAAGCTGCGGGCCCAAGACGTTGACACGAGGCACCCGCCCTGCCCGGGGCTCTCTGCCTGCCTGGGAATTCTGAAAGCCAATCACTGGTTCTCCCACCCTCACAGACGAATTGCCACAGGTTTACAACTCTTCCTTTGCAAAGAAAGTTCTATTTATGGAGCTAGTTCAGGTGAAATAATGTGGTCTGCCTTCCCCCGTTGACTTTGAAAGCAAGTAGACCACCTTCGGACCCCAATGATTGCCAGAAATAAGAAAACTGGCGTGCACACACACAAAGCTTTCAAAATAAAATGAGATAAGAATCATGACAGATCCTGCTTTGTGTGTTGTGTTTTTCACTTTTGCTAATTTTAATGAATTTCTCCAGACAAACGGATCAGTCCTGGCACCAAAAATGGAATTGTACCCTGATGAGGTAATCTGTACAAATTTTCCATTTTATGATGCTCAACCAGCTAGTATTTTCTTCTCTAAGAGGGAGAAGACCAATACCAGATGGCTGAATAAATCTTAATACTGAAGGGTGTTTTGAGAACGTCAGTGCATCTCTGTAAGACCATCCAAAACCAGGACGTGGGAATGAGCACGTCTGGTCAGTACTTAGACACTCCTTACAACCAGGACAGTGCTCCCAGCAGTCAGAGATCCAAGTTCTCATCGTGGCTCTGTCATTAACTGAATACAGGACCTTGGGCAAGTCACCTTCCCTCGCTGGGCCTTAGTTTGCTCTGTAAAATGAGAGGCTGAACCACAAGAGCCACTAAGTCATGCCCCTGGGGGTCAGGCACATAGGGAACAGGAGTAAAGTAACTGGTATTTGAGGCACCTTTTTGAAGAAAACCCTCCTGGTCTACCTTCTATTACTCCACTGTTGCTAGACACTCAGATAAGAAACACTTCACTTTCTGAAAAAAAAAAAAAAAACAATGGCTCATTTGTGATGGTAAATGACAATGAACACCTGGCTTCACTGCGGGGTGATAACTGGGAGTGGTGAGGACCGGGAGCACCTGCCGCTTAAAAGATGGAGCTGGTGTCTGCTGTGTAGAAATGCGGGCTCTGTGTTCCTAGAAGTTTTGCTCTTCTGGCAAAGGAGGGAAATCCCGATATATGTGGTAAATGTCTCCATTTTAATATATTAGCAACATCAAAAATTAATACAGTGCAGACCAAACGAACCTCATCTGTGGGCCAACAGGACAAACTGCGCGGCCAAACTGCCAATTTGACAGGTCACCTGACCCCTGTCTTCCAGTGCCGACTGGTTAAATCACCCTCATGCCTGAGCTGAAAATTACACAAGCCAATTTGTCCCTGCTCTCCACACCAGGGCAAAGAAGCATTTGAGCTTGGGGTGATTTTGTTTAAACCAACAGCAACAGCAAATTCAGTGACACGGGATCTGAGGACTAAGAAATCCATTCAACAGCAGGGACTACAGACAGTCCCTGACTTAAAGGGTGCTACTTACATCTTCTTTTTTTTACTTTATAATGGTGTGAAAGCAACATGCATTCAATAGAAACCATACTTCGATTTCTGAATTTTGTCCTCTTCCCATGGTTGTGATGTGATATGATCCTCTCTCGTGATGCTCGGCGGCACCAGCCACAGCCCGGGTCAGTCCCGCGATCCCCAGGGCAAACAACGAACACGCTTACAGCCGTTCTGTTCTTCTGTTTCAGCACAGTGTTCGATAAGTCACATGAGAGATTCAATACTTGATTATAAAATAAACTTTGTGTTAGATGATTTCACCCAGCTGTAGACTAGTGTCAGTGTTATGAGCACATTCGGGGGGGGGGGCTAAGCTATGGAGTGCAGTAGGTTAGGTGTTTAACGTGCATTTTCAACTTATGATATTTTCAACTTACCATGGGTCTGTCAGGCTATAACCCCATTACAAGTTGAGGAAAATCTCTATTGTGTGCAGTTGAGGAGTGTGGGTTTTTGAGGCAAACCCGTGTGGTCTCAGCTCTGCCACTTAACTCCCATATAGCCTCGCCTGTTAGGGTCTCAGTTTCCTGGTTTGTGCAACAGGGTTAGTAGTATTTGCCTTACAAAGTTATCTTGCAAATAAGTTAATGAGGAATTGTAAAATGCTTAGCGTGGTGCTTGGCACCAAGTGATCACTTGCCTGACCCATAGTCTTGGTTCTGTAAAGTTCCCTTCTGCAAGAAACGCCTTCACGAAGTCTACTCTTGTAATCTGCAGCTCTTTAGTTATATAACTGCATGCTTGCTCTGAGAGAATTCTAGAGCAAGGTATCAGGCTGCTATAATTCTGCAGCCTGTAAGGCTCTCAGTAGATATAAAATGATCTTGGCTGGCAAAATGAACAGACTTGAAGACTCAGGGAGCTAAGTCAGTGGATATATCTTTCTGATTCCACTTTGCAGGATGCCTGAAACTCTCAGATGAGAGGGTCAGAAAGCCAGGAGGCTGCAACTGTGCTAAGTGACCCAGCTTTTCTCCTAGGACTCCCCAGAAACAAGCTTCAGTGTGTCAGAACCTACTTGGATGTCCCTGTGGCCCCAAACGCCTTCACGTGACTAGTTTCTCCTTCATAGTTTCTTAATTCACAGTTCAGACAAGCCAAGATGCTCACTCTGTTTTCTATGACAAGCTAGATTCATTAATACTCTAAGATATTGGTTAAGAGAGTTTACTTAAAAAAAAAAAAAGATGCAAGTAGTTGGCTACAAATCCTAGTGAGGATGTGGACCCACAGTGCATCTGTAGCCTAAGACCATTCAATGGAACTTGAGGCATTACAGCTATTTATTCTGTATGAAGACAGAAGATCACTGACATCTGATTTAACTACCCAATCAGAGTTACAATTTCAAGGGTCAATTTTGATGAAAACTACAGAACAGACTCAATACCCACAGTGATTGTTAAAATAGCCTGCCTTCTCCCCAGTTTAGGACCCATGAGATTATTTTTGCTCAAATGTAGGAGGCAAAAAGTCTATCTTACATCAGTGATTCTTCTAAAATTTCTTTTAAGGACAAGAGTTCATCACAATCAATACAATTCAACAACTCCAAAAGTATCAATTCATTCAACTAGATAATTTAGGGGAAAGGATTTAGGTCCTGATTTATCTTGGTAAGCATCTATACATAATTCCTTTTCTTTGCTTGTATAACCAGGCAGACATAGATCCCACTAGACTATAATCTCCATGAGGGCAGGACTTATGCTACCTTCCTCACCCTTGGATCTGGACAGTCCGCCACAGTGACTGGCCCCAATAAATATGTGCTGACTGAAGGGAGCACAAAGGTATATTATTGTCATACATTCCTTCATTCACTCTCTCAACACCTATTTATCAATGGCCTCAAGGAACGAGGGACTTCGCTGGACCACGGTGATGGGAAGATGCATAAGACCCAGTTCTTGCCCTGGAGGAGTTTTGTTTGGGAGAGAAAAACTGGGAAAAACAAGGGAAGCCCCATGGAGGAAATAAAATTGGAGCATGGAGGACAGACAAGGAAGGGGCTGTAAAACCACCTCGGTTATCCGGGATCCAGGAGCTAACGTCATTCAACCCTGCCGTTGAACCGCCTGTGATTCTAGGCATGGTCATAGAGGCTATCAGCCTCAGGAAGAATGACCTACCTCAGTACCATCAGCCTTAAGATTTAATAAGAATTGTTGTGCTGGCGAGAAACTGCAAGACATCTGTTAGACCAAAGGAGATTGGGTAGATCCTATGCAGCTTGGGGAAGACAGGCTGTGCCTAGGAATGTTGAAGCCAGCATCGCCTGACTGTCTGCTCCAGGGGGATGGAGAGAACCATCTTGACCCACTCCAGGAGGCCAGGTGGCCAACGAGACCTGCTGGATACAACTCCAGAGATGTGACATGAATTGAGAACCTACAGCTAGTCAGAGATGGAGTGAGGATCTAAGCACGGGTGAGAAGTGCTCTGCAGCACAGCTGAGTGGACCTAGGTATGCGTCCTGACCCCCCCCCTGTTATCTGTGTGACCTAGGGCAAGGTGCTTAACTTCTAAAACTCAGGCTTGCCATCTGTAAAATGGACAAGCCAGCAGCTGTCCAAGAGAGTGATTGGGAGAACCAATCACAGCATGTCCACGACATGTTGGACAGAGTGCCTGGCAGGCATTAGGCTCTCGGTGATGGTCTGATCCCTTTCCCCCCTCCCTTTGCCTTCTCACTCATGCTCTTTCTCAAAATGATGCTGTCTCCCAAGTGAATCTGCAAGTGTGCAAGAGGAAAGGAAGACAATGCATGCACCAAGATAACAAGGATGTGAACTCTGTGGCACCAGGATGGCTCCATGACCAAGACGGTGTCTGCATCCCCTGCCATTATATGCCCCACACCAAGAACAGTGCCAACAAGTCATGGGTGCTCGATAAATACAAGTGAAAGAACAAAGTAATAAAAGGAAGGGATGGTCGGATAATATGGAAGCTGGGCCGGGGCTCTATGGGAGCACAGTGATGGGCATCCCTTCTCTGCCTAGCTAACTGCTCCTCACTCTTCAGGTCTCAGTTTAAATGTCACCTCCAAAGACCCTCCCTGCCCCCGCCCAGCAGGTGTGATGGGGTCTTACTATACCTCGTACCTGTCCTTCAAAACACTTCACACCACTCTTCTTGTTTACATGATTGCCTAGCAACTGCCTCCCTTCTACTGGATTCTGAAGCTTTATGGGGGCAGAGGCTGTATTCCCCATGCCTGCACTCACTAGGTGCTCAATAAATGTGCATAGTGAATAAATGGCTACAGATCTGACAGGCAGGGAAGGTTTCACAAAAGAAGGAGGCAGATATGCACCAAATAATGGAGAGGGAGTAGAGTCAGGCACTGGGTCAGAATAACATATGGGAGGGAGACAAGCTGGGGCGTTCATTCAATTCTTCCTTACCACACCCCACCCTCCAGACACATACACAGTCAGTCAGTCTCTCACAATCTCCCTCCCTCTCTGTCTCTCTCTTTCTCTCTTACACACACACACACACACACACATACACACACACACACATTTCCCACAAGGTTATTCCTATAAGGATGATCCCAAAATCCTTCTGGAACCTTCTAAACAGAAGTCCCTCTGTTCCTCAGGGACTGACAGCCACACCCCCACCCTAGATATTTAGTTTAGATTCCAGGGAACCACGAGACACTTGCTGCGTTCTCAGATGAGGTGAAGCTATGGGAAGTGAAGCAACACAAAATTCCAAGGGTCTGAAGGACAGACAGGTGGAGTGAAGTTTCAATAAAGTAGAAAGGAAGGAAAGGGGAGACTGAGCTGACCTGAGCAGGTCCCAAGAATGCTCTGCCAGGACAGCAAGACCATCAGGTGTGGAGTGCCTCCATCTGCTGGGCACTTTGCTAAACGATTTCATTACCTGGCCTTACCTCATCCCTAGATCAACACAGTGACATAGGTATTAGGCCCATTTTATGGATGAGAAATGGAGGCCCAGATAGGTCAAATTATTGACTGAAGGTTAATAGAGCCCTTAAAAGCGAATTCTTTCTTTTTTGAGGGGCAGGGGCAGAGGGAGAGAGAGAATCTTGAGAAGGCTCCATGCCTAGTGCAGAGCCCAACACAGGACTTGATCTCACAACCCTGAGACCATGACCTGAGCCAAAATCAAGAGTTGGATGCTTAACCAGCTGAGCCACGCAGGCACTCCCACGGTGAATTATTTCTAAATGGAGCAAGAAATCATAATTTTCTTAGCAAAACTGCAGTTATGGCACTGCTAACTGCCAATCTGTTTTGATGTCCCCAGGAGGCATGGGCCTTTCAGGGTCACCGCCGAAGCCCGAGGACCCAGCACACTGCCTGACAAGAAAAGTAACCAATACATGGTAACCAAATGAATATATAAATGGTAGAGACCATTTATTCATTTCACAAACATAACTGGACTCTATTAAGTACTCTGGCAACAGACCAAGGTCCTTGGGGACGGAAAAATATTATGGCCGTGAAAGGTCATATCCTTCATCCCCTATTTCTAGGCGGGGTGATACTTAAGCTTCCTGAGCCAGACGAGATTTCCATCTGATGATAGGAATGAGAGTATTGCCTTGTTTGAGGATGAGCAATGGGGAAAAGGAAAAGGAACCAAGAAGCTCATAATTAGTCTGCAAGCAAATGTCAGCGGCAGGAAACGCAAACAGAAGAGGCGGAGGACTATAAGCTCCTTGTGTAACCCCAGTCCTGCGTCTTCAAATAGGATTCTGTTCGGAAAAAAAGGAACCCACAACCAACTCAGGCACAATGCAGAAAAAAGTGCAGGGGGGAACTCCAGCGGCTGGGAAGAAAGGGACTTTGGGGGAAGAAGGTGGCGGTCTTTTGGTCGGTCCTTGCAGGCACGATCCTGGGAACGGGTGAAGCGTCAGCAGAGAAGGAATAAAGATTTCTAAATGACAGAAGCCACTCTGGCTCTCCCCACACACCCCACACTGCTTGATGACAAAGTCTTGTTAGGAATCATTCGTAAATGGTACTGCTCACCCTAGAGAGAGCTGTGAACAGTCGCCGAGCTGGGAAGGGGTTTTGCGTATCAGAGCATCCTGACCTACAGAAGGTCTAAGTCGCCAAGACAACTTTTGCTTTTTTCTGTTGTGATTATATGCCACAATGATCTGAAACATAAATATAAAAATAGGCCCTCAAAATGGAGAAACTACCTTTTTCCATAACACCATTATGGAAGCTGATAAAAGCACAGGCCAGATTCAGATCAAGATAACGTTTTCATGGAAAATAATTTTAGTTTGCCTCCCAAGGCCGTAGCAGAACATAAATTTGATGGTGAAATTTCAGGAGCAATGCACACGTTGCAGAAACACCTGAAAAGGCAGTGGCCATGAATATGCCCGGGGTGCACACACATGGGTACATGAATCCAGGAGAAGCCTCTCAAGTTTTAATGACGGCTACTGCCCAGCTATCTGCCAAGCACGTGACCTTTTGTGAGTTGTTATACTGCCTGCAGTATGATTTGTTAGGGAAAAACCCCTTCTGACCCGCCCCCAACACTAGCCCTGATCAGTGATCTCAGCTCACACATGAAGAGAACACGTGAGATGACAGACAACGTATATATCGGTCTCTGCCCCTGGTTCCTGGCACACAGCTCCTGAAGCCCTTGTAAACTCCCAAGTGGTAAGTACTAGGGGCATCTCTTGTTCTAATATGGTGAATCTGGGTGGGCTCCCGGATGGGGGCTGGTCACCAGAAAGACCCAGAAAGTCCAAGCCATGAAGAGAAGGTTGGGACTTTCAGCTGCACCTGCCATTCTCCAGCAAGGAGAGAAGGGCTGGAAATAGGGTCAATGATCAATCACGACTATATGATGAAGCCTCCACAAAAATGCCCAAACTATAGGGTTCAGAGAGCTTCCAGGCTGGGGAACGTACCAGGAGGATGACCCCAACTCCATATTAACAGAAGCTCCTGTGCCTTATCTCTGATCTCAGACGATCTTCCTTAAAACAGCATCCAAGTCACAACTTGCCCAACACAACAAACTGAAATGCACCTGCTGGGCTCTTTTAAATCCTGTATTCCAAGACGGCACAAAATAGAACAAAAAGAGAACTCTTCCAGGTGTTATGAGATTAGGGTTCCGCGTCACAGTGGTGTCCCCCGCCAGCGGTCTTACCTAATTGCCAAATGGGGACGACACTATCTGCCTCACCCGAGTCTAAAAACACGATTTTTGTGAAAGTACGTGGTAAACAGAAATTCAATGTACAAATGAAAGGTGGTGTTAGAAACGCTGGAGAAACTGATGAGAAACATCACAGCCGGCCTCGGACCCAGATCTGTCTGCTTCTCAGCCCTCCTTCAGTCTCCTTTCCCAATATAGAGAGAGCTAACACTTCCCCAACCCAGGATTTCACTTCCAGCAGCACGGCAGACTACAGATCCTGACTGAAATAACTAAATGTTGAGTGAAATACAAAAGCAAGCAATCTTTTCAGCTTATTACTGAGTTGACAGAAAGAGAAGGATTAATGGAAGCAAGCTTCCTCAAAATGAAAGGAAAGCATGGGTCTTAGATACAAGGAAACGGCGAAGTCAGACTGTGCCCTGAGTGTGTTCAGAGAAAGCCACAGACCTTGAGCCCCTGCTTTGATGTCACCATGAGGCACAGGGGTGAAGAGACTCAGTGTCAGGCTTATCTGAGGTGGCAAATCTAACAGGAGACCCCTGAATAAACCTTATTCAGAGTAAAGAAGGAGGAAACAATAAGGAGACTTGCCTGTCTCCATCTTTGTGTTGTGTGGACAGACCTCACAGCTGTAACACGCCTCTCACAGGTTTTTGCTGTCCCATTCGTAGCTTCTCATACGGTCCCCACAAAACCTTACATGGAGAATTCATTCTGGATGGCCCTGGAGCAGGTAGTGCTCTCTGGAAAAATTCATCTTCAACCCAGATATCAAAATATTCCCCAAAACAAAGCTCTAGGGAAAAATTAATACCCAGAGTTAAGGGGTGCCTGGGGGGTTCAGTTGGTAAAGCGTCCAACTCTTGACTTCAGCTCAGGTCCTGATCTCACAGTCATGAGACTGAGCCCTGAATGGGGCTCCCCACTCAGTGGAAGTCTGCTTGACAGTCTCTGTCTCCCTTCTCCCCTCTCTCCATTCTCTCTCTCTTTCTCAAATAAATTTAAAAAAATAAAATCTAAAAAAAAAAAAGCCCAGAGTAAGAAAGCTCAAAACACAAAAGATTCCAGGGCGTATACAGGAAAAACAGACTCATAACAACTTCAGATATTACAAGGCACAGAATATAAAATAATTATTTGCAATGTGTTTAAGGAAATTATAGGGAAGCGTGAAAATAAGGACAAAGAACACGCACTATAAAAAATAATGAAGATTTTTTAAATAGAATTCTATAAATAAAAAAATAGAGTAATTGCACTTAAAAACGCAATAGATTAAATAAGCATGTGAGACAACTCTGTATAGAGAATGAATAAGTTGGAAGACAGATTCAAAATTTTTCCAGAATGCAGTTAGAAGAAGGCGGGTTGGGGCAGGGGCAGAATACGCAGAAGAGGTTACGTGACATGGATAATATGGTGAGAAAGTCTGACTGGAGTTCCAGTAGAGGAGAAGACGATAGGGAATAGGGAGCAGCCATGTTCAAACAGACAATGGCTGGAGCATCTCAGAATGCTGACAGGCACACACCTGAGATTTAGGGAGCCCAGTGAATCTCACACAAGGTATGTAAAAGGAAACCCACGCCAAGACACATAATAATAAAACTTAATGACACACCAGAAAAGCAAGGCGCTAAAAGCACCCAGGATGGAAAAACACAGTATTAACAAAGAAGCAGCCGTAAGATGTACAACTGACTTCAAAAACGCCAAAAAAATTGGAGCAAGAGAACAGCGAAATACCAGCTTCAAAGTTCAGAAAGGCAGTAACTGTCAAATTAGAACTCCATAGTTAATAAAGCCATCTTCCAAGAATGAGGTCAAAGGAAATTCAGAAAAATCAAAAGAAACAAGGCATTTACCAAAAAAGAATACCAAAGGAGGAAACTTAAAGGCTCTATTTGAGGTAGAAGGTGGACGGGCTGAGGGAGGAAAGGGACGGTAAGCGGAGGCGTCAGTACACACGTGGGTTACACGCACATGGGTTGCACACGGGTACACACACCGGTTATACATGGGTCACGCAGCACGGGTTGTACATGGGTTACACGTGCATGGGTTGCACATGGGTTACACACGCATGGGTTGTACACGGCTCACACACTCACAGGTTGTACACAGGTTACACGTGCACGGGTTGTAAGCGGATCACATGCGCATGGGTTGTACATGGGTTACACACACATGGGTTGTACACGGCTCACATGTGCATGGCCTGTACACAGGTTACATGTGCACGGGTGGTACACAGTTCACACAGGCACAGGTCACACACGGGTTACACCCATGGGGTTGTACATGGCTCACACACGCATGGATTGCACATGGCTCATACACACATGGGCTGTACACGGGTTACACATGCATGGGTTGTACACGGTTTATACACGCATGGGTTGGTGGTTCTGTTGGGGGAGAGAGAGAAAGACTCAAGCTAGAATGAAAACCCCAAAGATCTACCAGACAGGTGAGAATGCATTTATCTGAGAGAAAGCATTCAGTGTCTTCATAGTCAATGTTCAGAAGGAAAAACAAAGATATTAAATGACTCAAGACTTGGTTAACTGTGTGTGTCAAACTAGAGGACTGACAGAACTTCTAAAAGAAAAGAGGAAAACAATGAAATAGTAATATAAACATTGTACAGGAAGGACGGAGAGAACACTACATAATGAATGATATAAATAAACCCTAACAAGTGAGTAATCAACAACTATAATTAAAATTAGCTCCCCAGCTAAAAGTCCAAAACCAAATACATAAAACACAGAGCACAGCCATAGAATAGAAAAAGATATAAGAAGCAAATATTAACCCAGAGAGAGCTGATTTCAATTGAAAATACTGTTGATAGTGTTTATTGTCAAAACAGCATTAGAAATATAGTCATGACTTAATCATAAAGGCAGAAGGTATAATAGGAAGTATGACAATTCTTTTTTTTTTTTTTAAAGATTTTATTTATTTATTTATTTATTCAACAGAGATAGAGACAGCCAGCGAGAGAGGGAATACAAGCAGGGGGAGTGGGAGAGGAAGAAGCAGGCTCATAGCGGAAGAGCCTGATGTGGGGCTCGATCCCGGATCGCCGGGATCACGCCCTGAGCCGAAGGCAGACGCTTAACCGCTGTGCCACCCAGGCGCCCCATGACGATTCTAAACTCTGTTCACACAGCACTTCAAAATATACGAACCAAAATGAACAAAATTACAAGACCATAGAACTATCACATCTACTATGAGGGTGGAATATTTTAAATGCACATTTTTGTAATTGATGAATTACGTATAAACAGAACAATTAGACACATATTATTTGGACAGCACAACAAGCTTGGTCTAGTGGACATATGTACAGCTTTAGGTCCTACAATTTTAAAATTTACGTTCCTTTTTAAGCTATATGAAAATGGACCATATACTAACCCACAAAGCTAGCCTCAAGACCAAAGGAGCGGTAATTTTCAGATCCCATAATCTGATCACAATGCAATAAAACTATAAATCATTTAAAAAGTATAGCAAGAAAAATACCATATGTTTAGGATGGTTTTTTTTAAAAAAAAAAAAAAACCTCTTCTAATTGACTTATGAGTCACAGAAAAAAATGAAAATTAGAAAATTTTCAAAAGTAAATTTAAGGAAAACTATATATTACAATTTACAGAATGTAGTTCAAGCAACATTTATGGGAGAATTCACAGCCCAAACTGCTTAAGTTAGAAAAGGAAGAAAGAACAGCATTATTGAGCAATGCATGTAAGTTAACTCAATAAGTTAAAAAAAAAAAAAAAGAGCAGAATAAGTTGAAAGTGGGAAATACTAAAGATAGCAACAGGAATAATGAAAAGTAAAGCAAACACATAGCATAGAGACTCATAGGAAAAGAGGGAATATTGAAAAGAGTAACAGATTAAACTCTGGCAAGATAAACAAGAAAAGCTCAGCGAAATAAGTCAAGCAGAGAAAGACAATTATCATATGGTTTCACTCATTTATGGAACATAAGAAGTAGGAAGATCGGTAGGAGAAGAAAGGGAAGAAGAAGGGGGGGTAAACAAAAGGGGGAACGAACCATGAGAGACTATGGACTCTGGGAAACAAACTGAAGGCTTCAGAGGGGAGGGGGGTGGGGGAATGGGATAGACCGGTGATGGGTAGTAAGGAGGGCACGTATTGCATGGTGCACTGGGTGTTATACGCAACTAATGAATCATGGAACTTTACATCAAAAACTAGGGGTGTACTGTATGGTGACTAACAATATAATAAAAAAATATGAATTAAAAAAAGATAAACAAGAAAAAACTTCAGGATAGAGGGAGAGAGAAGGCACATATAGCCAATATAAAAATGAGTAATGCAGATATTAATTAGAGAACAAATGGATATTATGAAATACTTTGTTTCAATACATTTGAAAGTTTATGTGAATGGACTAAGCTCTAAAAATACGTACAAATTACCAAAAATATATCAAGAAAAAAACAGCTAAAACACAAGACCTTTATAACTTTAAATTGATTCAGTATTTTAAATTCTAGTACCAAATATTTTATGGACATACCTGCCAGACATCCCAAAAGGATATAAATCATCTTACACAGACTCTTTACAAAGAATTAAAAATGAGGGAACACTCATTTTGTGAAGCTTAACTGTGCTATTCAAATCTTATATATTTTCCCCCTTATGTTTGATCTGTCAGTCACTGAATTAAATAATAAGGTTTCCAACCATTTTGGTGGATTTTGTAGGTCTTGTCTTTCTTTTTTGTACTTCGTCTGGTTTTGATAACAATGATTACAAAACCAGACACCTGTGGTACCAGATATGAGAATCATTGGCCAACATCACTCAAAACATATTTACAAATGTTTTCAACAGAATATTATCAACCAAATCTAGCATTAAGGAAAAAGGGGAACACAGCTTAACCAAAGTGGGTTAATTACAGGAATTAATACTTGTTTCATAATTTAATACTTAATGACCATAAATCACCACAACAACACACTAAAGGGAAAAAACACCAACTTGCAGATGCACAAAATTCAAAATTCATCCTTGCAAATTATAAGTAAAAGGAACCTGATAAAAAATGTCTACCAAAAAGTCATATTTAATGGTAAAATGTTTAAATCATCCCCTTTACATCAATAACAGGACATGGATGCTTGCTATCCACACACTTCTAGAACATTGTAGGGAGGTCCTGTGTAGTGAATATAAAAGAATAAAATAAAGTTTTAGAATTGGAAAAGAAAAAAATAAAACTGTCATTATTTGTAGGGAAATAGATTTTCTTTGTAGAAAACCCAAAATAATTTACAGATAAGTAATCAGAATTACTAGGGGGAGTTTAGCAGAACTTCTGCATTAAAAATATATATATATACCAAAGTCAATTATATTGCTGGATACCAGAAAACAATCAGATAGAAAACATAATTTTAAAAATATAATTTACAGTAGCAATATGAATATAAAGTATCTAAAATTAATGTGTTAAATAATGTGGAAATAAAACTACTAACAGACGTTAAGACCTAAATAGACAACTAACTGTACCACGCACTTACATAGGAAGGTATTACATCTCCCCAAATTGAACCACAGATTTGATAAAATGTCAATCAAAATCTCAATTAGGATGTTCATGGAACTTGACCACCTGATTCTAAAATGCATATGGAAGAGCAAAGGGCTGAGAATAGCCAAACACTATGGAAGATGAACAAGGTCAGAGATATGGTAATCAATCCTCTAATTCTAGTGATAAAAGAATTACATTCCTCAATACCCCTGAGATTAGGTGTGGTCATGTGACTAGTTCTGCCAATGAACTATGAGCAGAACTGACATGTGTCAATTCTTTTTTTTTTTTTTTAAGATTTTATTTATTTATTCGACAGAGATAGAGACAGCCAGCGAGAGAGGGAACACAAGCAGGGGGAGTGGGAGAGGAAGAAGCAGGCTCATAGCAGAGGAGCCTGATGTGGGGCTCGATCCCAGAACGCCGGAATCAAGCCCTGAGCCGAAGGCAGATGCTTAACCGCTGTGCCACCCAGGCGCCCCGACATGTGTCAATTCTAAGCATTTAGACAGGATTCTCCATGCTCTCTTCTCCCTCGTGGGAGCACACAGTAAGATGACAACAAAGTCTGTGTCTGGGCCCCTGAGTGGCTACAATTCTACATGTCACATAAGCAAGATACAACTCTTTTTTTTTTTTTTTTTTTTTTTTTTTAGAGAGAGAGAATGCACACATGGTGGGGGGGGCAGAGGGAAAGAGGGAAAGAGAGAGAGAGAGAGAATCTTAAGCAGGCTCCACACCCAGCCCAGAGCCCTGCCTGGGGCTAGATCTCACAACCCTGACATCATGACCTGAGCCAAAATCAAGAGTTGGATGCTTAACTGACTGAGCACCAGGCGCCCCAAGAAAACCTTTTTATTTTATTTTATTTTATTTTATTTTATTTTATTTTATTTTATTTTATTTTTTTAAAGATTTTATTTATTTATTTGACAGAGATAGAGACAGCCAGCGAGAGAGGGAACACAAGCAGGGGGAGTGGGAGAGGAAGAAGCAGGCTCATAGCAGAAGAGCCTGACGTGGGGCTTGATCCCATAACGCCGGGATCACGCCCTGAGCCGAAGGCAGACGCTTAACCGCTGTGCCACCCAGGCGCCCCCAAGAAAACCTTTTTAAAAAAAGTTTTAGGCCACTGAAATTTACACTCAAAGACAGCCCAATCTAGCCTAACATGGGGATTTGCTCTACTAAATCTCAAGTTATTACTATGCAAAGTGATCAGAACACTGCAGCATTGCTATAGGAAGAAGCAAATAGATCCACGGATCAGAACGGAGAGAGTTAAGGAAAAGACCCACCCTTGTGCGGACAGGAAATACGGCACAGGTTGGTTATAGATCAACGTCAGTCAGTGACTAGTGCTGGGAAAGATGGATACCCATATGGAAAAAATAAAATTGGACCTCTACTGCACAGCATGCACCATACCCAGAAATCAATTCCAGATGGATTACAGACCTAAAAGAGACATCAAAACGGAAGAGCAATTAGAAGGTAACACAGTCTTGAGACTGGAAGACATATGTTTAGAACGACACCAAAAGTACTAACCATAAAGAAAGGATGGATAAAAACTGATTGCATTTATTACTGAGAATCTGGTTCATCTAAATACACAATAAACCCTGCATTGGATACTGGCTTGACCACCACTGTAAAGAATACTGAGAAAATCTGAAGATGATTTGCATATGTCATGAGATGAAAATGTACTCAAATGTAGGGGCGCCTGGGTGGCTCAGTCGTTAAGCGTCTGCCTTCGGCTCAGGGCGTGATCCCGGTGTTCTGGGATCGAGCCCCACATCAGGCTCCTCCACTGGGAGCCTGCTTCTTCCTCTCCCACTCCCCCTGCTTGTGTTCCCTCTCTCGCTGGCTGTCTCTCTCTCCATCAAATAAATAAAATCTTTAAAAAAAAAATGTACTCAAATGGAAAGGTGGACATTATTGACTGAATTTTAATTTTGACCACACACACACACACACACACACACATCGTCCAGCCCAGAAGAATATGCACTAAGGTGTTAAAGCTGGTAACTTCTGGGCAGTAGTGACTATAGGTAGTATGCATGGGCTAGTTCTGTAATAACAAAAGAATTACTAAAATAAAAGAATACACAAATTAAATGTAGGAGGCAAAACCAAACATAAAGATCATGAAAAAGACAGGCACAGAGAGGAAGAGGATGTTCGCTGCACAATAAAACCAACAAAGAGCTAATATCCAGAATATTTTCCCCCAAAACCTGTAAGTCAGTGAAATAAAAGCAGGCAATGTAATTGACAAATAGGCAAGAGATAGGAACAGTGATGTCCTATAAGGTGGAAACCTAAATTCCATGAAGCTTCGGAGAAGATGGTCCAGCTCGGTAGCCATTGGGAAGATACACATGGTAACCCCAGGGCTGCCATCACACCCCCCAGAGCAGCAAAGCCTACATTCTGATGGAGCCAAGTGCAGACAAGGCCATAGGCCGGAGGAACTCTCATAATTTTCTGGTGAGACTGTGAGAACAGTTCGGCATTATTTCTTAAACTTGAAGATGAGCAAATGCCCAGAAATATTACTGCCAGGAATACATCTGAGAATTACTTTTGCAATAAGTACACCAAGAGTCCATAGCAACACTGTTCATAATTGCTACAAATTGGAGATGACCCAAGTGTCCATTAACAGAATGATTTTTTTTTTCAAAAACTGGGGTGTTCATGTCCTAGAATATTGCACAGCAATGAAAATGAATGAACTTCTACCGTATGCATTAATAAATAGGAGGATCTCAAACACAATGGTAAGTAAAAGAAACAAATCACAAAAATATACGCTATATGACTCCATTTATGTGCTCAAGAACAGGCAAAACGAAGCAATATTTTGCTTAGGAATGTGTGTGTCTGTGTAAGACCACCTACAAAAGCAAATAACTTATTTTTAGAAATTCAAGATGATGGCAATAGTGAGAGAGAACAATAAGGCACCAAGAAGGGTTGTGCCAGATTTCTAAGAGTATATTTAAATTCTATTTGTCTTAATCCAAGTAGTGGGTACATGAGGATCTCTTTTCTCTTATGATTTAATATTTATTAATGATATTATTTAACTTATTACTATTACTGTTATAACTATTATTTAATTTAATATTGTTATTATGTAAACCACACAGATAGGTTTTATATGTGGCTTTGTACATATATTTCACTGTTAACTAACCGTCCCTATAAAACAACAGCAGGGTACTAAGAAAATGGTCTCATCCAAAAACAAGTGCAGGTACATAGAGCCAGCCACCAAACTGTTTGTCCTATACTGGGGACTATTCAGGCATTCATGTGGTCATCAAGCAAGTCAGGCCATCTAAAAAAGGGACACCAAGTTCAAGTCCCCCAGTCCTGGTCTCCTTTCACTGTAAAGCTTACCTATAAAAGCTCCCCTATCACAGGGCAGGCACTGTGCAAGCCAGGGCTACAGGTGCCAGCTTGAGCCACATACCAGTGAACCCAAAGTACTGGATCTGGTTTTAGGAGATGCTAAGCATCATAATTATGGAGACTTTACATTGCAATTTTATGACGACGGTGATCTGCTTAACCAGAAAACAGAAGCAATGCTCCTGAAGAAAAAGAAACAAAGGAAGCCTGCCTGAACATCGCCTAATTATTCAAGTGCAACGAACTCCAACTAATACTTAATTACAAGAGGCGTTTGGAGGCTGCAAGTAGAATACGACATGGCATTCTCCCGAGGCACTTGATTGATTTCTCAGATTATAAAATTCGAGCCACTGAGAATTCTGAAAACATTGATTTAGCAAGAGAGAGCCCAGGGAGCATTCAAGGCTTGTAATGAGAATAAATACAGAATAAAGGAAACTGGCCAGGTTGCCTGTTACACTGGGACGTTTTTCAAGCTTCATTGCTACTTTATTTTTCTAATGTAACTATTTCTTAAGGGTGAAAAGACAGACTTCATTCATTTTTCTCCTGTACATTGCAAAACACACAACTGCAACTCTGTACCATTTGTTAGGATGTTTTGCATGACCTACACAGGTTCTGAAATAGGCTAAATCAGGACTTGCATTGTTCGTTTTCTTTGAAAATGATTAGCCATGAAGCATGTCTCACAAACATGAACATTAAATACTTTTGTTACAAAGTTTTCGAGGAAGAAAACAGCTACTTTGTGCATACATGATCAATTGGAGATTTTTTTTCAACTAACATCTTAAACTAAATATATGATAGGTACATATTGATGCAAAGTAACATCTAAGTGCCTGGGTTTGAATACTAGCTTTTATTTACTATCTACGGGACCTTGGACAAGATACTTAAACCCTCCGGGTCTCACCTGCAAAATGGGATTTGTAAGAATATCTACCACATAGGGTTTTCCCGAGGATTGAACAAGACAATGCATTTAAAACAGTTTGGTGTGTGCCCAGAATATAGTAAATGCTCAAGAAATGTTAGCTGTATACAGTCAAGAGAAAGCTTTTATGCTTAGTTCCGTATCAACCGAACTGTCCCTATGTCCCTTCTATTGAAATGGCAAGCTTAAATTTTAAACTCATGTTCACACCATGTGACATCCTACCCATGAAATTTGAACACAAACTGTCCCCACAAACAGGTGCTTGGCCCAGAAATAATTTAACTGTTCTCTTCCCACTGTAATTTCCAAGATGAGAAAGAGAACAATTATTCCCTGGGACACTGAAAGCCCTTCCCTATGAGATCAAAAATGACTTCCAGGACACTGCAAAAACATGGAAAATGGGAAAGGTGCCAGAAGCCTGATGACAAATCTTAATTTTTTTCAAAGATTTATTTATTTATGGGGGGGGTAGGGAGCATGTGTGAACAAAGGGAGGGGCAGAGGGAGAGGGAGAGAGACTCTCAAGCAGACTCCCCCCTGAGCGTGGAGCCTGGTGCAGGGCTCGATCCTAGGACCCCGAGATCATGACCTGAGCCGAAACCCAGAGTCAGATGCTTAATGGACTGTACCACCCAGGTGCCCTGGAAATATCTTAATTTTTAAAAAAGGCTTACAGAGAAAACTGGAATTCTGGAAATGAAAGACAGAAACATCTGCTACTGGTCTCTGACAATATTCACAGAATGGAGGTGAGCTCCTGACAGCGCTCACCATTTCCCCAAGGTGGGGAAGAGAGGGAGTTAGTCACACAAGCCACCAGTCTACAGAAACAACAGATCAGGGTGATATCCAAGCCTACAGTTTGGTCTCAGAGTACACAGAGCCAGTTAGTATTCTGGAAGAATCCTTCCTACACTGTCTTTTTTTTTTTTTTAAAGATTTTATTTATTTATTTGACAGAGATAGAGACAGCCAGCGAGAGAGGGAACACAAGCAGGGGGAGTGGGAGAGGGAGAAGCAGGCTCCCAGCGGAGGAGCCTGATGTGGGGCTCGATCCCAGAACGCTGGGATCACGCCCTGAGCCGAAGGCAGACGCTTAATGACTGCGCCACCCAGGTGCCCCTGAATCCTTCCTACACTGTCTTGATGTCTTTACTGGACTGAGTTCCTTGAGGGCAGATGCTGTCTTATTTACCTTTATAGCTTCAACACATAATTTAGTGCCTGGAACTCAGGAAGCAATCGATAAATGTCAGTTGGGTGAATGAATGCCATTCTCCTCAAGGTCACTACCAAAAGTGATAGAAGACCCAAATTACATTCATTTATTCATTCAAATAAACAGGCATGAAGCTAGTCAGACCTCCCAAATCTCCTGCTTTCTGCCCTTCAGGATGACACTTCTCAGTGAGTCTAAATTTTAATAAGGCATATTTACCAAAACTTCACCTGAGAATTTTAACGGACTGAACAAGAGGCTGGGGAGGGGGGCAGTGTAAGGTGCTATTTTGGTACTGACAAAAAAGCTAGGTTTTCCTTTTTTTCCTCTAGAAGAAAAAATAAGGGCTTTGCTATTTGGGTTCTGCTTCTTTCGGTGTTTTGGGTTTTTTTCTCCCTTCCTGGTACTATTCTCCATTCCCTTCCACCCCTACTTCCCAAATCTGGCACTCAGTTTAACTAACAGCCTCTGGGAGATTATTAGCACTCTCAAAACTTTCTAAAGGCAGGTTTGGGGGGACAGGCAAGGAGTCATATGCTGCCCAGAGTAGGTGGGCAGAGCCAGCAGCCATGGACCCAGGGGTGAATAGGTGGGGACACGGAGGGGAATGGCCTAGTCTAGACAGCAGCTGTTCAAGCCACAGCACTGGTCCTGTCAGATCTGTCTCTCCAACTCTCTGTGATTCTCCAGGAGTTTCAGACCTCCACAGGCCTCAGGACGTCTGAAACTTACTCTCAGGGACAGGCAATCTCATTGACAGCAAAAAGTTACTTAAAGTGAATGTACTCACAACAGAAAGCAACCTTTCATACTAAATAGTGCAAAAGAGCTTTCACTGAGGTTCCAGCTCAAAAACATTCAACTACAACTTACGAAAACTTTATCTTCTATTTAACACAAGGTGGGTTACAATTGCAACTAAGCTAATTTCTAAAACAAAGAATAAATCAAGTTTGGGTTGTTTTTGACATAATGTAGGAAACAAGAGTGTTCAGCGATACTATCCATTTTGCCCTCAAAATCACTAAGAGGATCTTTTACAGAAAAATCAGGAGCATTCATCATTTTTCCTCAATTACATCTTATAATCCTTTGCTACTCAAATCTGTCTCTTCTGAAGCAACTCTACTGGCCTCATCCTACTGGATGTGCTTCTTTTCAATCGTTAAACTGTTCTCTTTGGTCCAGCAGCTCAGCAACATCACTTTCACTGACTTCGTGAAATCCTGAATCTTTCTCAAGATGTGCAGTTTCCCTCGATCACCAACTTGCAATGTGCTGGCACTGTACTGTCCTAGTAAAATATCCAATCACCACTGAGAACCGAGCAGGGGGGACAGGTTCCCACCAGGAGCAGGAATAAATGTTTGAGGACAGATTAATTTTACATGTGGTTGGTTCATTACTATAGATTTCCTTTCATGGCACACTGACTGTAGCTTTCCCAAGAAATCTCTTCACTGCAAGGAATCAGACAACAATAACTTGGATGTTGAAAACCCTGATGTCCGTGCTCCTCTCATATGCAGTGGGCTCAGTCTATACTGCACCAATCACCAGAGGAAGAGAATTGGGGGGGGCGCGGGGTCCCAGCTTCTTTTATTGCAGCTTTCAAAGGCTTCTTCCTGTATCAATTCCAGTAGCTGCCATCCTTATCACTCAGGTCCTTGGAAGAGGAGAAATCAGCATGGCTGAGACACCTTTCCAATCACGGATGCAAGCCTACAGCTGTGGGGAAAGGAGGCCCAGAGGTGAAAGCTCGTTTGTGTTCTACAGTGCCAAAGTAGGTCATGGATTCTCAGTTCAGTTAGAGAGAGAGAGAGAGAGAGAGAGAGAGAGAGAAGAAGAAGAAGAAGAAGAAGAAGAAGAAGAAGAAGAAGAAGAAGAGGAGGAGGAGGAGGAGGAGGAGGAGGAGGAGGAGGAGGAGGAGGAGGGGGGAGGATGGGGGAGGAGGAGAAGGAAGAGGAGGAAGAGGAGGAGAGGAAGAAACCACTTGTCAATTCAGTCAAATGGTCCATCTGGTCCACCAGCCAGAGTGCTTCCCTGGGAATGAGCATGTGGGATACAGGGAATGATAAAGTTCCTGAGTCTTCCCAAGACACTCTTTGATGGCCGATGGTGATAGAACAAGGTTGCAAAATGTAGAAACCCTGCAATCCAATCAGATTGCAACTCTCTACCCAGAGGAGGGAGGATGGCCTGGTGCCCTGATTATAGCTTCAGTGCCTCAGCCATTAGGGACGCTGTGATTCAATGAATGATCATCAAAGTGGAGGCAGCTGAATATCTGAATTTAGAGAAAGATAGTTTATTCCCTATCACGACACAAGCTTTTGTCAATGAATAAGAATCTGGCCTACCAGATTTGGAGATATGCGTAGACTCCACATGACACACATGCCTGTGCACACATTTACTAGAAATAACGAACAGCATCACCACCTGGGGTTATGAGGTTGAGAGTCCTATCAGGGAGCTATTCAACAAATAGTTATTTAATTCCTGCTACATGCCTGACCAGGTGTCATGCTCAGCTCTGGGGAACAATGAGGCAGACTTGGTTCCTGGTCTTATGGAATCTAGAGATAAAAATAATTATAAACTGTGAATTGTTAGGAGAGGAACAAATAGGCTTTTGAAAGAGACGATGACGGATGGGGTCGGCAGAGGCACCTCTTTGTATAAATCTGGAAGATGAGACAGAGCTAGATATGCAAAGAGCATCAGAGAGAGTGTCCACGGTAGGGAACAGCAGTGGAGCCCCAAAAGGCAGAGAGCCTGATACAACCAGGAACGGTCAGGTCAGTGTGGATGGAGTAGATCATGGCTTGAGATGATGCTAGAGGGCTAGGCAAGAGCTAGGTTTGATTTTTTTTTTTTTTTTTTTTGAGAGGGAGAGAGCTCGGCAAGGAGGGGCAGAGGGAGGAGGAGAGAGAATCCCAAGCGGATTGGAGACCAACGTGGGGCTCAATCCCATGACCCTGAGATCATGACCTGAGCTGAAATCAAGAGTAGGATGCTTAACCAACTGAGCCACCCAACCCCCCCAGGGGCTAGATTTTTATAGGGTTTTGTGGCACATAATTATTCTAAGACTTTTAAAGAAAAAGAGGAATCACAAATCAATTGGTTGCTGTGCGAATGGCCGGGAGATGAGCAAAAGTAGAAGGAAGACACAAGAGCCCACAGATCTGAATCACTGTATCAGTGGACAACACTGACCTCAGGTTACCCTATTATTTCCCAATGTCATTTCAACTACCACTTAAGTGTAATCACAATTGCTACCCTGCTGGGTTTTCAAGTTAAAATAAATGGTATGTGAAAGGCTTCATCAATAATCAAGCTGTTCCTAAATATCCTTGAGATAGTCACTAATATGTGGATAGTACATCTTGCATGTCTGAAAATTTTTGCTTTTGGTCTTTTTTTTTTTTATAGAGATAAAATTTAAACACAGTGAAATGTATAGATCTTCAATCCTGAAAAACACAGATACTCATGTATGGAAAATCCCCCAAGAGATATTACAACCATTTCAAGTCAGTTCTTCCACAGTCTACGATGCTGCACTCAGAACAAACCACTCTGATTTCTACTCCATAGACAAGTTTGGACTGTTCTTCACATAAACAGAGTATTACAGTATGTACTCTTCTGTGTCTGGCTTCCTTATCTCAGTGTAGTGTTTCTGAGATCCACCTTGACTGCCATTTCCATCAGGAGTTGGCTCCTTTTCATTACTCTGTTCTACTACTCATAGATATTTGCATTGTTTCTGGTTTGGGCTGATGAGAAATAAAACTGCTGCATAAGTCATTTCATGAACATGTGTTTTTATTTCTCTGGGTAAACACATTAGTATGGACATGCTGAGTCACAGGGTAAGTAATGATTAATTTTTATAAAAAACTGACTACCAGTTTATAAAGTGGTGATACCAGTTTCCACCAGTAATACATGAGAGCTCTACTTGCACCCTCAACATCGACATTTGGTGCTGTCGGTCCTTTTAAACATAACCATTAGCTAATGGCTAAGAAGTGGTATCTCATTGTGGTTTCAACTTCCATTTCCCTAATAAATGATAACTGAGCCCCTTTTCATGTGCTTACTGACCATTCATATGCCTTTCTTTATGAAGTCTCTGTTCAAGCCATTTGCCTGAATTTTTATGAGGTTATCTTTTTTTTTATTGATCTGTAGGAGCTCCTTATATATTCTGGATATGAGTGTACAAATCCTTTGTAAAATATATGAATGGCAAGTATTTTCTTCCCCTTTTTTGGAATTGCAAGTATTTCCTATCAGTCTGTGACTTGCCTTTTTCTTTTTATAATGATGTCTTCTGAAGAGCACAAATTTTAAATTTTGGTGAAGTTCAATTTGTCATTTGTTTGTCTTTATTTTTATATTTTTAAAAGGTTTTATCTATTTGGCCGAAAGTGCGAGCACAAGCAAGGGGGCAGGAGAGGGAGAAGGAGGCTCCCCTCTGAGCAGGGAGCCCCACGTGGGGCTCGATCCCAAAACCCTGGGATTATGACCCGAGTCGAAGGCAGACGCCGAACTGACTGAGCCACCCAGGCTCCCCCATTGTTTTAATTATTGGTGCTTTTGTGTTCCTTCTAAGAAATTTTCGACTATCCCAAAATACCAAAGATATTCTTCTACGTTATCCTGTAGCTGACTTACAGATTTAACTTTTAGTATATGATTCACTTTGAGTTAATTTTTACATATGGTATGAGGTAGGGGTCAGGGTTAATTTATTTTTCATACTTTGTTCAGGCTTTCTAGTACCACAGATTTTAATCTTTCCTTTCACCACCAAATGGCCTTGGCATCTTTGTCAAAAATAAATTGACCATATATGCGTGGATCTAGTTCTTGGTTCTATTCTGCTCTATTAATCCATCTATCCTTAAGCCATACTAGCTTGATTACTGCAGAGTCATATGAAATCCTGAAATCAATTTCTGTCAGTACTTCAAATTTTTATCTTCTTTCTCAAAATTTTTTGGCTATTTTAGGCCCTTTGAATTTTTTCCATAAATTTTATAAACAGCTTTCAATTCCTACAAAAAAAAATTTAAGTAGTATTGTTATGAATCTTATGGTTCAATTTAGGAAAAATCAAGATAGATTTTTAAAATTTTTGTTAAGTTTATCCTTATGTTTTCGTAAGTTGATGCTACTGTAAATGGTACTTTTAAAATCTGCACTTTCTAATTGTTTCTTATAGAAATAAAGTTGATTTTTATATTGGCCTTGTACCTATGATCTTTCAAAATTGCTTATTAATTCTTTTATAGATTTCCTAAGATTTTCTAAATAAATAATCATGTCATCTGCAAATAAAAATAGCTACATCTTCCTTGCTTTTTATTTTTTTCTTGCTGAAATGCACTGATTAGAACCCCCACCCAACTTTTAATAGATACAGTGACAATGGGCAATCTTTTATGATATTCATAGTCTGAACGGGAAAGTATTCAGTCTTTTCACCAATAGGTATAACGTTAACAGTAGGTTTTTCATAGATGTCTTTTATCAAACTAAAAAAAGTTCTATTTTATTCCTAGGTCAATGAGAGCTTTTATCATGAAAGCGTTTTTTTCTATGTCTATTGACATGATCATATGGTTTTCTCCAATATTTTGTTAATTTGGGGAACTGTAATGATCGATTTTTGATTTTTAAATCAACTTTGCATTTCTAGCCAATTCTTTTGCATATATTTCTGGACTTAACTTGCTAATTTATTAAAGGCTGTGTGTCTATATTCATGAGAGATATTAGCCTATAATTTTTCTTCTCTGTAACACCTCTGTGAAATGTTGTTATCAGGATTATTCTAAAACCTTGTTTGTATAGTCTCACAGAACTAGCTGGGAAGTGTTCTATCTTTTCGAAAGTTTTGTGTAAGATTGATACTACTTCTTAAATGTTTGACTGCAGATACCAGTGAAACCATCTGAGCCTAGAGATTTCTTTGTACAAAGGTTTTTACTTAACAATTGTATTTCTATTTCGTCCCTGTCAGTTCTGGTGAGCAGTGGTTTGCAAGGAATTTAACCATTCCACAAGCATTGTTGAACTCTTGGCATGCAACTTTTACTTTAAATGCCCTTATTGTCTTTTTAATGTACTCAGGCTATTTAAGAGGAGCTCTGCTTTCTTTCCTGATATGGGCAATTTGTATGTTCTATTATGCCTTGCTCAGTCTTGCTAGGAGTTTATCAATTCTATAAATCTTAAGCAATAACAAGAAGGGCAAGTCTGGTGGAATAGGAAGTCCTTTATCTCGAAGTTTTGGTACTCCAAACAACTGTGGCCATGAAAATCAATCCCCCAAACCTAACACCAATCATCCTGGTCTACATGTAGTCATTATCCCTACGAAATTCAACAGCGTGTGACTAAACCACATCAAAAAATTAGCACATTTTGAAAGTTCAATGATCTAATAATCCTCCCAATAATATGAAATATTATTGTATCTCTTTCAAAGATGAGAAATCCAAAGCTTAGAGAACTTAGCAATTGCCAAAGTCACAAAATCTATTTGAGATCCACACTCATGTCCTTCTGATTCCACACCTGTGAACTTCCCACTTCAACCATGAAGTTGCCATGAGTGAATGATTCAGAATCATATTACCCGCACTTGAGCAGCCTGCTTTTGGAAAGGTATTGTCCCCGTGGAACTGGGATAAATGCAGATGGAAAAGGGAACATAAGAAGAAAAGATGTCCCTCAGTTTTTTCACACCATACTGAACAAATGCTACTGTTGGTGGATATTACAGAAGCAACACTTTGGCCAAGTCCACATGAATGTAGCTCTTTTCCGACTTTTTGATAATCAATCATTCTCCTAATGGGTTTCTCCTCCAAATTACCAAGTTTTCTTTAAAATATGATTTTCTACTTTCACTTCAAAAGTTGATTGATGAAGAATGGAAATGTCACTTGCAAGCTTACGACATGCTATGTTTGAGCAAAATAATGCCATTTCTGTTGTTTTAGTAATAGGTCCTCATAGAGCTATGCTTTGTTTTCTCATTTCTAGACACTTCTTTGAAAAGCATTTATTTTCTCTTAGTTAAAAAATAGTAGGGATTAACTAAACACTAATTTCAGTACTTGTTCTTACTGAGTGCTTTGTTTTAGAAAATAGAGAAAAATAATTTTCCTTTCCATTATCTTTGCTCATCACTCCTAAAGATTGTTTTTTAAAAAAGGCAATTATTTCAGGAACATCCATTTTAGGAAAAAAACTACTAGCATCCCTGAACTCTAGCAGGAAAGTGGATATACACGTCAGACCTATTCCTTATAAACTTCTGCTATTCATTTCACCTGTTATTCAATGCACAGAATAAATTATTCCATGCTAAAAACAATCACAGAATGGTGCTTTTGTGTTCTTCTTAAATGGGAATTTACAACAGGCAATGGTTTTCTTGTGAGCTGTCTAGCATTATCCATATGACCACCCTGCAAGAGAAACAGGGTGGTCTGGAGAAATGAATGAGGGGCTTTATCACCCCAGGTGACTTGCAGGAAGAGTTGGGAAAATGAG
The DNA here is from genome assembly GCF_024610735.1 of Ursus americanus. Lineage (NCBI taxonomy): Eukaryota > Metazoa > Chordata > Mammalia > Carnivora > Ursidae > Ursus > Ursus americanus. Next base: position 10,907,738 of record NC_142132.1, read on the forward strand.
TCAGCCTTGAAAGATGGGTAGGTAGGGTGAACATTCACTTTCTCAACACTACTCTGTGCCAAACATTGGGGGGCTCTGGGGAAGAGCCAGGAGGGCATTTCCTGGAGGGGAAGACAGGGAGCCATAGGCTAGGGCAGTGGCTGTGGGGGCCTGAAGCTGCGTGGCTGGAAGGGTGTGTGCTGGAGAAGAGAGGAACGTGCTGTCCCCCAGGTGGGTAGCAGAGCATGGTGATTAACTGTGTGTGTCAACGTGACTGAATCACAGGGTTTCTAGACATCTGGCTAAACATTATTTGTGAGTATGTCTGTGAGGCTGCTTCTGAATTAGCGTTTGGATTGGTGGGCTGCCCTCCCCAGTGTGGGCGGGCATCATCCAACCCAACGAAAGGTACAGGAAGAGGGGATTCTCCTCTCTGCCTGACAGCTTGAGCCGGGACGTCCGTTTTCCCCTTCCCTCGGACTAGGCTATACATCATCAGCACTCCTGGTTCCCAGGCCTTCCAGCTCAGACCAGATTGTACACAGCTTTCCTGCGTCCACAGCGTGTAGACGGCAGATCATGGGGCTCCTCAGACCCCATGACCATGTAAGCCACTTCGCACTATGTATACACACTCTTGGTTCTGTGTCTCTGGAGAACCCTGACGAATACAGAGAGGAAACTCAAACTGGTTCGAGCATGGCTTGGGAAAATCCCCAGATGAGAATTCCCCAAGGAATTCTTACAGAAACTGGTGAGACACTGTGGGTGACACAGGTCCCCCATTCTCGAGGCGGTGCCACGAGGAGCATTTAGGGCTTCTGGTGCCAGCATGGGGGAGGGAATGGAAGAGGAAGGAAGAGCTGGGCCACGCATTCGGGGGCTGGGAGAGGGGCAGCATCCCGGCCAGGCCGATATTTTGTTCTTGGGCAAGAGTTATAAATGAAACACTGGAGGAGAGCCCAGCCTTATCCAGCCACCTTTAGGCCACACTGCCCCTTCCAGGGCGGAGGGAGGGGAGGAGACGACATCCGGGGACCCACTTCTGGGTCTCACGGGCCTCACAGGCTCTGGCCCTTCCCACAACGGGAACTGGTAGGGGACCACAGGCCGAACACACAGGCAGGGCACCCAGTGGCTGGCAGCTCTGAGGGTGCCAGGGTCACCTGAGCTCCGCCTCACCATCCACACGCAAGGACAGTGCTGCTTGAACGGGAAGGATCTGAAAGCCGATGGTGCTCCCGACACGGACTCCAGTCCCCTGAGTGTCCCTGGGGCCTCCGGGCTTCTGCGACTCTGTGACATTAGTCAGCTTGCGGCAGGCATCCTTGGTGCTAGTGGGTCCCACTGGCTCCTCCTCACAACTGTCCCCTGCAAGGGGGCCCAGCCCTGCCGCCCACACCCACACCTGTCCAGTGTCCCGGAGATGCTGGAAGCTGTGGAGACGTACACGATCCTCATCACCTCCTTCTACGGTCATACAATCCCTGTGACAGAATTCCTATAGCAGCCTCGCTTAAGATACCGTACAGACCGCCTCTAGCAGAAGCGGAACTCCGTCCAATGCGCGTTGCAGAAGTGTGGGAGAATTTTTGACGACCTTGGACAATGAGGTCATCACTTATCAACTAGCAAGCATCTGATTGTTCCAGATGACTGGGACGAGGAGCAAGCGGCATCAGAGGTCACGCGACAGTGGGTTTTGCAGTGGTTGTCACCGCGTGGAAAGCTTTTACTGGTCAACTTCTCGGCGGCAGCGGGGGAATGCGTGTGCGTGGCGGATGCATGAAAGTTGCTGAGCGTACTTTCACAAAATCTCTGTCTGCTGAGGCTCGCACAGCTCCCCAGGCCGGCCAGAGCCCTTCAGCGGTGCCTTCTTTGCTGGGGCGGGCAGCCGGCTCCTTTGCCAGGGACTCGTGCCACCGAGCCCATGCTGCTGGGAATCCCGCCTCCCTCCCAGACTGAGGGAGGCTTGGTACACGGTGCTTCTCATGTTGCCTTTCAGCTTTGAGGACAACCAAACCCAACGGTACCCCCAGGCTTCCTTTGCCGCTCTAGCAACTATCTCGATAAATGATGTTACTCACTTAGCAAATGGACTGTTAATTCTGTTCTTGGATTTTCACCCCATCAACACATTGGAGAAAACATGGGGTAATGACTTTCGACTCCACCATCTAAGGTCAGCCTGTGACTCTCTGGCAGTTTGTGCCTGGGCCCATGCTAGCGGACACACAGACAGACCTCACTCTGGGTCTCCCACCTCTGTGACCTTTCTAGGTGTGGGTTAACCGCTGTTCTTGGAAACGAAGCTCCAGCAGGCCTCCCCCCCTCTAAGCCTGAGGCTGGCAGACAAGGGCGCCATGCTGCGCCACGACCAAAAGCCCAGCTCAAGAAAGGCTCTCTGAAGCACACACTGGTTTTCGAGAACAATCCAAAAATGGCACATCGCAATTCTTAAAAGCAGACCATATCTGGGAACTATTTTTTTTGATGTTTTACTTTTCCTTTCAAAAATTGTAGGACACTGAGTTTCTGAAGCATATAGATCTATACGTAGGATCAGATTAATATTGCAGGTGTAAACATAAGGACCAACGCAAAAAGAATATGTTGACGGAATTTATCACACAGTTGTCACGGCAAAGACACATGCCATGAAAGAAATCATTCATAATGTAATAATCAAACACGCTCCTTTTGAAGGGAAATAAACTTGGGGGTTGCATTTGCAGCCCGCTGTCACGCTGTCTTAGGAACAAACACGTTCAAACGGACAGCTGGTGCAGGGACAGGAAATTCTGTTTCTCTCTTGTTCTCTCATCTGCCAAAGGGGACAGAGACCAGACTTCTCCGATCTTCCCCAGAATCAGAGTTCAAGGGAGAATGGCAATAAATGATCTCATTTCATTTCCCCCCCAACACCTAGAAAGGTAGGGACTGGGACTCTGTTTACAGATAAGTGACTGGAGACGCACAGTCATGAAGGGATCTGTGCAAAACTGCATCACTGTGGTGACTGGAGCCAGGCCAAACTCAGGTCTGTCGGAGCCTGAAAATAATTCTTCTCTCTCTACCATAGTCAATATAGAAATGCTGGACACAAAAGTACTTATTTATGTGTAACCCGATGATTACAAAAACAAATATACCATTTTTAGTGCCAGGCTAGGTCTTAAATGGCATTCTTTTGACATCCAACAACAGGTAGCTATGAACATATGGAGAAAGAAGAAATAAATGAATGCTCATGGTACTTAGAGCAGAAACCCAAAAGTCACAGTGATCTACGCGCCCTGGCCCTCTTCTCCATCACCGGCTGGCTCCTGGCCCTCTCCTCCACATGCACCATGACGGGGGATGGGTCAGTTCAGGGTCTTTCCAGTAAGAAATGTTCTCATCCTCTCTTCTCTGATCTTGCCCCACCCTTCCTTTAGAATTAACTGTCCCAGATGCCTCTGATTATGTAAGAGACACCAGTTCAATTACCAGGGAGTATATATTTTTCTTACTATCATATGTCAGGAGTGTAATTAAATGGTTATTTGTTTAATGTCCAATGCTGTCCGTCAGGGCTACCAAGAATGGCTGTTTGGGATATTCGCGGCCCCAGAGTGCCCAGGACGGGCTGCTCTCTGCTCTCTCTGCCCTGTACCTGGTGTTGCATCTGCTGGAAGGGACACCTTCTCCTAACTGGTCCTGCCCTGTGAACTCTGCCACAACAGGGACTGGGTCTGCCTCACCCACCCCCATCTCTTCCCGCACCACACACAGGCCTGGCACATAGCAGGTGTCCCATCAAAGCGTGTGGACCAAATGACTGCTTCACTGAAGAATGAGTGAGTGAATACTTTTTAAAGCATTTAGAGCGTATTGGAAGTTTTCCTGAGATGTGGTGACAAAGTCCCAATGGTGAATTATGCGGCAGCATCGCACTTGTCATAGCAGCAACGACAGCATGGTCAACAGCAGGAGACAACCCCTGGGGTCATGGCACCAAGCCGAGGGAAGAAACGGGAAGAAACGGCGAGAAACGGGCAGCCATTCGTGAGGCTTCTCTGCTCTCACCAGAGTCACGAAATGCCCATCACTTTTCCAGAAGGAAATAATGTTGAAAGGAAATAAACGGAGGCTTGTTTGACTTGTAAGGTGTGGTAAGGAATACCCAGGCCAAAATATTCTAACATTTGGCCAAAAGGCCATATTAGTAAAGGACAAAAATATGATCCATAGTTTTTACAAGGTTACTAATCACCGGGGACGTGGAGAGGCTCAGGTGGAGGCTTTCAAGAATATTCCCTTGTGGAGGGGGAATGAAACATGAGAGACTATGGACTATGAGGAACAAACTGAGGACCTCAGAGGGGAGGGGGTTGGGGGAATGGGATAGACTGGTGATGGGTAGTAAGGAGGGCACATATTGCATGGTGCACTGGGTGTTATACGCAACTAATGAATCATCGAGCCTTACATCGGAAACCGGGGATGTACTGTATGGTGACTAACATAATATAATAAAAAATCATTAAAAAAAAAAAAAAGAATATTCCCTTGTGGGGCACGTGGGTGGTCATGATCCCAGGGTCCTGGCATCGAGTCCACACTGGGATCCCTGCTCAGCGGAGAGTCTGCTTCTCCCTCTCCTCTGCCTGCCGCTCCCCCTGCTTGTGCGCTCGCTCTCACTATCAAATAAATAAATAAAATCTTTAAAAAAAATATCCCCTCCCTTTCCTTCCTCCCTTCTCTCCTTCCTTTCTTCTTAATGAACTATGGCAGAGCTCCTCATAACTCAAAAAACTGAGGGAAATAATCTGAAGGAGAAGAACAAGCTGCGGCCCGAAACCGAGTCCATTTACTGGTGGAAATAAGCACAAAGAGGCTCCAAAAAACTTTAAAACTCTGAATGTCTGCTTATTTAAAAAAAAAAAAAAAGACTCATGAGTGTCAAAGCTCGGGAGTAAAGAGACTCTCTTGTCTCCCCCCCCCCCCCCCGCAACACACACACAAGTCCCCAGGTCCCGCTCAGGCTTCCAGACATGAGGGACCCTAACTCACGGTGTCACTGTGGTCTTTCCAGTCATTAGCAAGATCCCCAGCTCTGCTGGAGGAGGCGGAAAGGGGCCCAGCATTCACAAGGCACCGACCATCAGCTTGGCACCATGCAAGGAGCTTCCCCACCTGTAGCCCTTTCAATTCTCACAAGAATGTCTCTGGTGGGGATCTTAAACCCTCTTATAAAGCCGACCACACTGAGGGAGAACCGCAGAGCTTCATAAGTCAAAGTAAGCTATGCCACCTTATCCCACCATATCCCTCCATGTTCTAAGAGTAAAGGGGAAAACTGAGCGGTCAAGGGTTTGCTGCTAGACTTCACAGCTAGGGAGCAGGACAGCTAAGCACATTACCCGAACAGCTCAGGTCTCTCTCACTCTAAACAAAGGGAACTCAGCATCGATGGTGAATTTGGGGTCCTGCTCACACATGTATAGCATACGTGTAGCTTCAGTTAAAGGTTTATTCAGTTAAGACAACAAATCAATTAGTTCAATAAATATCTGGGGCATCTATACTGAGCCATTCACTGTGATGGGCCCTGGGAACACATCAGTGCTGGAGATAATCAAGGTCCCCGCGCTCATGGAACAGAAGCGGATAAAAACAAGCGAACCACCAGGATGATTACAGACACAACTGAGTGCTACAGCAAAAAACAATGGCGGGAGCATCTGGGGTGTTCGGGATGGCTGCTCTCCTAAGGCTACACAGAGGCTGAAACTCAAAGAAGTCATAGGAGTTGGCAAGGTAATGTCGTAGTTCGGGTCCCTCAGGATGAGACCCTGAGGTAGATTCAAGCGCAAACGGTCTATTAGGAAGATGATTCGAGAAAACACCAGTGGGGAAGTAAGACACAGATGGGAAGGAAGCCAGAGCGGCATGATATCAAAGGTGTTACCACTCTGGGAGGCAAGAGCCCAACCCCTCTGGGGCTCTAGGAGACAGGGTAAAATACATCCTTCAGACCCGTTCGGTCTACTGGGCAAGGGAGCTGGGATATTTATACACCAGCCCGTGAGTCAGCGGCTGACGGCTGCTTGAGGGGACGGGTGCGCATTTGTTCCCTGCACACCCAGTCTGCTACAGCTGCAAACTGGATGGGTATGCATGACACAGTGAGTGCTGGAGGAATGTAGGCAGCCTTCTGACAGCTTTTAAGAATTGAGAGTAGGGCAAGTGCAAGTGCCAAGAAAGGAAAGAAAGTCTCATGTGGAGGGAGCCATCAAAAGTTGGGCTCCGGGGGCGCATGGGGGTGCTGAGCATTCGACTCTAGATTTTGGCTCAGGTCATGATCTCAGGATCATGAGATCGAGCCTGGCACCTGACTCTGCGCTCAGTGGGGAGTCAGTGGGAGCCTCTACACCTCCCCCCATTCACACTCGCTCTCTCTCTCAAATAACTAAATCTTAAAAAAAAAAAAAAGTTAGGCTCTGAAGTCAGACACTCTGGGTATAAATGCCAGCTCTGTGACATGCTGGCTGTGTGGTGTGGGGGTCAATCATCATCCCCCTCAGTCTCAGTTTTCTCATCTGGACAAGAGGACTAATAAGAATGCTGACCTCATGGGTATGTTTGGGGATTCAATGGGATACGTCCTTTAAAGCCGTTAACATAGACCCTGACACATTTTCCATGTTCAATAAATGATGGCTGTTTGCAGGGCCATGAAGAGGACGGGGCGGCCAGAATGTAGGAAGCAAGGTTGGGTCAGGGCACAGGACATGAGGTTGAAGAGGCAGCAGGGGCCAGAGTATCATCTGGGACTGGATCATTCTCTTGGTGCATGGGAAGCCCCTGAAGAGCTTTAAGCTCTGGGGTGTCCTGCCATCACCACTCTAGAATGTCATACTCTTCAAAGGCTTGAAATACTTTCTCTGCTTCCAGATCCCCAGAGCTGAATCCACTCCTGGCATAGAAGGAAGGTGCTACTGAGCACTAATTAGCAGACTCCAGAGACTGATGGGAGCAAAGAAGCGCTGGTTTGAATCATCTGAAGCCTGCACAGACTTGGCTGGAGAATGATCTCTTTCATTTTCCTTCGGCAGACTTAACTTCCTAATTAAGTTGGCTCCGGCTAACATTCAAATGACTTTGCATTTCCCAAGTAGATGCCAACAGAGGTAGGAGAGGCAGCCCCCAGACCCACCGGGAGACATAGGAAGCAAGTCTGGAATGAAAAGTTTGTTGTGGAGACCCCCATGGGAATAACTTATGTACTTTTAGGAGTTCTAACCAAAAGGGAAAAGAAAACACACCGGTGGTAAGGATATGCATGCTAGTTGTGAATCTGAGAAGACACAAAGAAAAAGGCTGGTGGTTCTGAACCCAAAAGGTAACATTTCTAGGGCAGGGCCCCATCTGAGGAAGGGTATCCACTCAGGAATGGGACAATTTCCAGAGAAGGGGATTGTGGAACAGTGTTGGCTCATGATCAATCAGTTGATTAATTTCTTTCCTTTTTTTCTTTCCTTCCTTTTCTCTTTGTCTCTTTCCATCCATATACACATATCCAAAAAATGTCCATTACACAGGACATGTGATAATCTGAATTTCTATTTTTGGAACACATCTACCATCCTGAATGATCTCTGGACCCATACTTAGAAGATTGTGTTAAGAGTCATGGGCCATTATGCACCCCAATGTTCATAGCAACACTGCCCACAATAGCTAAATAGTGGAAGGAGCCGAGATGCCCTTCAACAGATGATTGGATTAAGAAGTTGTGGTCCATATATACAATGGAATATTATTCAGCTATCAAAAAGAATGATTTCTCAACATTTGCTGCAACATGGACGGCACTGGAGGAGATAATGCTAAGTGAAATAAGTCAAGCAGAGAAAGTCAATTATCATATGGTTTTTCTCATCTATGGAACATAAGAACTAGCAAGATCGGTAGGAGAAGAAAGGGATAAAGAAGGGGGGTGATCAGAAGGAGGAATGAAGCATGAGAGACTATGGACTCTGAGAAACCAACTGAGGGCTTCAGAGGGGAGGGGCGTGGGGGAATGGGATAGACTGGTGATGGGTAGTAAGGAGGGCACGTATTGCATGGTGCACTGGGTGTTATATGCAACTAATGAATCATCGAACTTTACATCAAAAAACAGGGATGTACTGTATGGTGACTAACATAATATAATAAAAAAATTTTAAAAAAAAGAGTCATGGTTTGATACAAAGATAAAAGGAGCCCACACAAAATAGGTGTCTACTGAACAATTCCTTTATAATTCAAGTCTATTCCAACACCAAGGGCTAAGAACAAGATCTCTATTATAAAATTTTTTTCACGACTGATGGACCCAAGAGCCCTGTACCCACAAGAAGTCATTCCATGATATGGGAAGAGGTAAGATGAGGAATAGAGGACATTTCCTAATGATAAAAGGGTCGAAATACCAAGAATACACAACAATCATAAATGTGTATGTGCCTATAAAGAGACCTCTAAAATATGTGAAGCAAAACCCAGTAAAACTAAAAGGAGAAATAGATGAATCTATAGTCCTAGCTGCAGACCATCACACCCTACTCTTAGTAATTGACAGAACGCTGAGACAAAGAGACTAAGAGCAAGGATCAGAAATTTTTGAATGACACCATGGTAACTTAATGGACACATATGGAACGACACACCCAGCAAGTGCATGAATGCATTTCCAGGTGTGCGTGGAACGTTCACTGAGATAAAGTAGTCAGTAGGGAATCAAACAAATCTCAATAAATTTCAAAATACTGAACAAAACTTGTTTTCTGTTCACAATAAAATGAAGTTAAAGATTCGAAACATTAAGATAGCTAGAAAAGCCATTTGGAAAGTGAAAAAGTCACTTCTAAATAAGAAGGTCAAAGACAGAGTCAAAGATCGAAGAAGAAATAACAAAGGTAGTTAGAAAATACTTTGAACATAACAGCAATAAAAAACACAATAGACCAAATTTTGTGGGGTACCGCTAATGCAGGGCTTAAGGGAAATCTGTAGCTGTAAATGCTTACATGAGAAAGGAATAGTCTTAAAAAAATATATGATTTAAATTTCCAACTTAGGAAACTAGAAAATATGAGCAAATTAAGCAAAAATTAAAAATAAGGAAATAATATGAATAAGAGCCAAAATCAGTGATGTAAAAAAGAGACAAAAATAGAGAAAATAAACAAACACAAAAGTTGGTTTTTTGGAAGGATTAGTAAAATGGATAAACTCCAAGTACAATTAATCAAGAAAAAAGTAGAGAAAATACAAATTACTAGAACAGAAATGGAAGAGGGTTGTCAGCACTGCTCTTACAGACATCAAGAAAGTCAAGAGCAGACTATTATAAACAGCTTTATCCTAATACATCTAACAACCTAGACGAAAGATATAAATTCCTTAAAAATACAATCTATCAAAACTGACGGAAGGTAATTCCACTTCTAGGATGGCAATGTGAGGAGCTATGTGGACCCACTCCCAAGCAAAATGGGGAAATTATTTTTAAAAAAACTTTTAAGTCTCTCGATGGTCCCAAGAACATACAAAAAATAAACATTTATTCAAGAAAATGCACTAAAACTCAGTAAGAACAGTGAGCATTTGCACCTGACCCGTTCCCTCCTTCCTCACTCAAAGCCTCGTCTGATGGAAAACTCCGCCCCAGGCAGGAACAGCACAGAACACAGGGCCCCCTCCTCCTCTTCCCTCAGCAATAAAAAGAAAAAATTACGGATACTCATGACAACATGAAGAATTTCAAGACATATTGAGCAAAAGCTGTCAGACACGAAAAGGACATACTGTATGATTCCAATGATATGAAGTTCTAAAATAGGCAAAATGAATCTGAAGTTTATGTTTTTAAATATTTTATTTATTTATTTATTTATTTATTTATTTATTTGTCAGCGAAAAAGAGAGAGACAGAGAGACAGAGCACAAGCAGGGGGAGCAGCAGGCAGAGGGAGAAGCAGGCTCCCCCCTGACCAGGGAGCCCAATGCGGGACTCAATCCCAAGACCCTGGGATCATGATCTGAGCTGAAGGCAGACACTTCACCGACCGAGCCCCCCAGATGCCCCTGAAGTTCAAAAACTAAAACAAAAACACAAAACCTGAACCGTGGCTATCCTGAGGGAATGAGGATTGACTGAAAAGGGACATAAATGAACTTTCCGGGTTTACGGAAATACTCTATCGTAAGACAGGAATAGGGGTTCCAAGGTGGGTGCACTTGTCAGAACTTATGACAATGATTTATGCATTGCAATGTAAATTTTACCTTAAAATACTTAAACAATTTTTTACAAAATATCATCCGTACTACACGTGGTAGGAAATGGGCAGAGAAAAACAGGAAGCAAGACGGGCAGGACGACATAGCAGGGCCATGGGCATTCAGTAGATTTGTTTTGTGTTAAAGGTCTAAAATTTTTTTATCATAAAAAGTGAAAAAAGAAAGAAAAAGGCATTTGGCTTATATCTAACCTTTCCTTTTACCCTGATCTTTTTTTTTCATAGAAATCGAATAGTGAGTCGAGTTCTTGAGGGAGAGTATTTTGAATTAATCGAACGGTGCCCGTTTCTCAACATTTCCTACTCAGTCAGACCGGGAACTTGGAGAGTGGACGAATTTAACACGTGAGTGACTGACATCTGCCACATATTTACCTAACTCCCCGAGACGAGGGTTTCTCAGCCTGGACACTACTGACATTTGGGGCAAGTTAAGTCTGTGTGGTGGGGCCGTCCTGTGCGCTGCAGGACACTTAGCGGCACCGGTGGCCTCTGTGGACTTGATGCTCTTGGGCCACCTCCCGTCTTGTGACAACCGCAACTTTTTTCAGACATCGCTAAATGTCCCCCGGCAGGCAAAACAGTCCGGCTGAGAACTACCACCCCGATCCATGCATCCTCAACCAGGACAGCACTGCCCCCGGCCGAGGGGATGAAAATTGGCTCTTGGGGAGATGAAAAAGTCTTAGGGATTGTCGATCATTGCTGGTGGCCCTGAAAAAGGGCCACGGTACATACACAGATAGACAGGATATTGGTGGCATTAAAATTTCACAGTAGAAAGGAGCAATTCGGGGGGGGGGGGCATGTCTAAAACAAGGAGGAGGAGTGATGATGGAAGAGAGATTAAGAAACCTCTCCTAATGGGGCGCCTGGGTGGCGCAGTCGTTACGCATCTGCCTTCAGCTCAGGGCGTGATCCCAGCGTTCTGGGATCGAGCCCCACATCAGGCTCCTCCGCTGGGAGCCTGCTTCTTCCTCTCCCACTCCCCCTGCTTGTGTTCCCTCTCTCACTGGCTGTCTCTCTCTGTCAAATAAAGAAACAAAATCTTTAAAAAAAAAGAAAGAAAGAAAGAAAGAAACCTCTCCTAAGAAGAGGTCTAGGATTCTACGGACAGCAGTCATTCCCTCCCTGCATTTGGCATCCCCAGAGAAAGGCTTTCTGCTGCGCTGGGGAGTCTCCCTTTGCCTGAGAAAGATGTGGCAAACAAGCACGGTTGCTTCCCAGAACCTTTGAAAGAGCCTTCGAAGCTTGAGATGAAGGAGGATACAAATGTAGGGAAAAAGCCATGAGGGGCTCTTGCTGGATCTGACGCTGTCCCTCGACATGCTGGAAGCTTCCCTTGAAGTTCCAACAGAAACCACACAAGTTGAGCTGACCTCAGACAAATGACCACCGGTTGGTCCTGGCCAGAACAGTGACCTCAGCAGCCATGCCATTTTATAGCATTTTTAAAAGAAGAAGAAAGTGGCCTTTTTCAAGTTTCTCATCGACCAAAACCCTTCCAGCAAAAGCCCTGGATAGCAATTTCAATTAACTCAATGATGCAAAAGAGATGAATCTTACAATTTCCTGTTTTCCTTTTCCTGTTTCTTTTATGCAAAGCTTGCCTAACACTTGAAGACCCAGCTGGTTTATAATACTGAATATTCATGCTTCATGGAATCACACCTGGCCAGTTAGCATACATGCCATCCTGTGATCATTTTTCAATCAGTCCTTAAAATGCATTTAGATTTGTTCAGTGAAAGCAAACTCCCAGACGCTCAGCCTACAAAGACGCTTTAGTGGAATCACTCCATTCTCAAGGACTCTGTCATGAGAGCAAGACCGAGGCTGACTGAGAACCTTCCGATGGGCGGTATCTCTGTAACTAAGGTATTAAGAGCATTTCGGTGGTGTTTCTGATTTTAAAATGGTAGAAGAAGGAAAGCACAACAGCGTGACAGCTAATTTTATGTGTCATCGTGGACAGGCCCTGGTGCCCAGCTGTTCCATCAACATCGGTCTAGATGTTGCTGGGAAGGTATTTTTAGATATGATGAACGTTTCCAATCAGTTGACTTTCAGGAGCTCATTCACCCTGACCAGTGTGGCTGGGCCTTGGTCAATCAGTGGAAGGCTTTAAGAGCGAAGACTGAGGTTTCCCAAAAAAATTCAACCTCCAGACTGCAACATGGAAATCCTGTCTGAACTTTCCAGCCTGCGGTCTGACCCTACAAATTTCAGACGTACCAGCCCCACAACCATGCAAACCAATTCCTTAAAAGAACTGCTCCCTCTTCATTCCTCTCCTTCTCTGCCCCCCTACACACACACACACACACACACACACACACACACACACACACTGCTGCTTCTGTTTCTCTGATGCAAACAGGAACATACATTCTATCTTAAATGGAGCTAGAAGCAGCTCAAGTCCACACCACAACGTATGCCAATGAAAGCAGGTGGCAGACAGGGTACCTCCCAGAGCCAGGAAAGGCGAGTCTACAGCTGCAGAGGGCGGTGCTGATGAGAAGCCGCTTATTCACCAGCAAGGGCCTGCAAAGCTCTGAGCTGTGGCCCCGGGTACCACAGGAGGCAAGGGGAAGGCAGGGGATGGAAACAAGGAACAGGTGAAAAATCCTTACTATGAGCAGTTAAATTCTCCACCCCATCCTACAAACCAGGAAGGAAGCTGCCACCTCCCCGGCTCTTGAAGAAGATAGAAGGTTTAATGATTTGAGGCTCTGCACTCAGGAGAAGCAGGCAAGAAGAGCCCAGGGCTGAGCAACAAGACTGAGAACCGAGGGTGAAGGGTCAGTCTGCAAGGTGACCTGTAAGAACCCCAGCCCCTCCACCTGGCTTCCAGAAGGTCAGGCACAGGTACACCTGCCAAGAGCCTGGGGAGCCTCCCCTGGGGAAAGGAATAGCTTCAAAGTCAAGGCCAGATGCTAATACTCGGGGTCAAGCAGTGAAAACCCAGCTGGCTCCCCATTCGTCCTTAATTAACGAGCTCTGCCTGGTTAACTTCAGTGCTTCCAGCTTAAATAAGAATCCCAGTAAGGCACATCACCTTCTGATGGCCAGAGATGGAGAAAAGATTCTAAGAGGTTCCAGAGAGAGAAAGAAAAAGAAAACCAAGGAAAGGAATGCTACAAGACCTCTCTCAAACACAACGTAAACAAAAGTCCTGCACCAAAGTGATTTTTCTACCTAGAATTCTGCACCCAGCTAAAGAATCGAAAAAAGACACTTCAGGCACAAATATCTTAAAACATTGTAGCTCATACGTCCTCTCCTGGGAAATGATAGGAGAAAGTGGTTTTCCTCCCAAAGCTTTTCTGTCCCCTGCTTGGAATTCCTCGTCCCCAGTTCCAGACCACTGTGGTAATGTACCTGGTATTCATCCTCGCCCTAAAGAGGACTTGGCCATGTCTGAGCATCCTGTACCCTCCCCGAGTACCAACTCAGTGCCTATAAAGCTGCGTGCTCAAGAAGAATCTGTTAAATCATCATCAGCCAGATACACCTTTTAAATCTTGTCTGCCATTTAAAGAGTGTATCCTACCAGCACTGATGATCCCATAAATGCCCCCTTTTTAAAATATAATGGAATTGTTTAAAAATGAAACATCTGTGTGCACAATTAAGGTGCACTGGTCTTGCTTTAGTAATGCTTTTTTTCAGACTTAAATGTTTTAGAGCAGTTTCGGTTCATGGCAAAATGAAGAAGGTACAAATATTGTTAAAACGTCCATGGTTCCCAAAGCAATCTACACTTTCAATGCAATCTCTATCAAAATACTATCAGTATTTTTCACAGAGCTGGAACAAACAATCCTAAAATTTGTACCAGAAAAGACCCTGAAGAGCTTAAGGAACATTGAAAAAGGAAACCAAAGCTGGAGGCATCACAATTCTGGACTTTAAGCTGTATTACAAAGCCGTAATCATTAAGACAGTATCGTACCGGCACAAAAACAGACACATGGATCAATGGAACAGAATAGAGAGCCCAGAAATGGACCCTCAACTCTACGGCCAACTGATCTTCGGCAAAGCAGGAAAGAAGATCCAATGGAAAAAAGACAGTCTCTTCAACAAATGGCGTTGAGAAAACTGGACAGCCACATGCAGAGAAATGAAACTGGACCACTTTCTTACACCATAGACAAAAATAAACTCAAAATGGATGAAAGACCGCAATGTGAGACCGGAATCCATCAAAATCCTAGAGGAGAACGTAGGCAGTAACCTCTTCGACATCAGCCGCGGCAACTTCTCGCTAGACGCGTCTCCAAAGGCAAGGGAAACCAAAGCAAGAATGAACTACTGGGACTTCATCAAGATAAATAAAAAAGCTTTTGCACAGCAGAGGAAACAGTCAACAAAACTAAAAGGCAACCTACGGAATGGGAGAAGATATTTGCAAATGTCTTACCAGATAAAGGGCTAGTATCCAAAATCTATAAAGAACTTCTCAAACTCAACACCCAAAAAACAAATAATCCACTCAAGAAATGGGCAGAAGATATGAACAAACATTTCTCCAAAGAAGACATACAAATGGCCAGCAGACACATGAAAAGACGCTCAACATCACTCGGCATCAGGGAAATACAAATCGAAACCACCATGAGATAGCACCTCGCACCGGCCAGAGTGGCTGAAGTGAACAACTCAGGAAACAACAGATGTTGGCGCAGATGCGGAGAAAGGGGAACCCTTTAAAAAATAATAAAGAAAAAAAGAAGGGCGCCTGGGTGGCACAGCGGTTAAGCGTCTGCCTTCGGCTCAGGGCGTGATTCTGGCATTATGGGATCGAGCCCCACATCAGGCTCCTCCGCTAGGAGCCTGCTTCTTCCTCTCCCACTCCCCCTGCTTGTGTTCCCTCTCTTGCTGGCTGTCTCTATCTCTGTTGAATAAATAAATAAAAATCTTTAAAAAAAGAAAAGAAAAAAAGAAAGAAAGTACAGAGACTTCTTATATGCCCCCACACAGGTGCACAACCTCCCTCATTATCAACATCCCCCATCATCTGTTGCAATTGATGAGTCTACGCTGACACGTCATCATCTCCCAAAGCTCGCAGTTTACCTTATGGGTCACTCTTCCTGCTGTGCACTCTATGGGCTTCGACAAATATATGATGACATACATCCACCATTCCAGTATCATACAGAGTGGTTTCACCGCCCTAAAAATCTTCTGTCCTCTGCCTGTATTTGTCCCTCCCCAACCCCAACCATCATGGTGATGCTTTCAATACTACCTGTTTGGAGCATAAGCAACACGTTTGCAGTTTTGTGGGCCATGTCTCCCTTACAACCACGCAACCCTGCCATTAGAAGGTGGGAGCCTCCATAGACAATCCATAAACAAACGGGCATCTCGCTGTTCCAACAAAACTTTATTTACAAAAACAAGCAGGCACTGGATTTGGCCCATGGGCTGTTGTTTGCTGATCCCTGAACAACAATATCACTTTACGTATTCTCGCCATTTTCACAAGAAAGAAGTTTCTTAATAGCTTGACTTGGCATTAATAATTTGTTTTTTTCTGATTTTCTCTCTGAAAGCTATCCTCTTTCTGGAATGTGAAACAATACCTAATCAAAACCCAAGACTGCAGTGAAAGACAATTCTCTTTTCAGAATGTCCCTCCTTTAAAGCTATATTGCCTTTCTGTGCTTTAAATCCCAAGTGTCTGGGGGCACCTGGGTGGCTCAGTGGGTTAAGCGGCCAACTCTTGGCTTTCGCTCAGGTCATGATCCCAAGGTCATGGGATTGAGCCTTGTGCTGGGCTCCACTCCCAGCAGGGAGTCTGCTTGTGGATTCTCTCTCTTCCTTTCCCTCTGCACTTCTCCCCACTTGCATGCGTGCATGTGCTCGCTCTATCTCTGTCTAAAATAAATGGGTAAATAAAACTTCTAAAATTAAAAAAATAATAAATTCCCAGTTTCTGGTAACTTCTTGGTTTCTGCAGGAAACCACTTGCTCTTCTCTTTGTAACCGTGACTCTGATTTTTCCCACAAGGGAGGCTTGGGCCACCTTACGGAACAAGTCTCACAAGATGGCTGCTGTGAGACACGCCATCTGAGGGCTGGATGCCATGTGAGCACTTCAGCAGAGCGCTGTTTGACTGCTTATGGCCAACTAAGCACAAGATCTTTCGTTTCCAACAGAAATTAATGTTTGTTCTTAGGTTCAAAGAAAACCAACTGTTCTGCAGGGTGGTATGTGGACATCAACTATCTTTCAGTCACCGATTATCTATAACCAGAGCAGAAGCAAAGCTGTGATTATCTATCATGAGGAATTCGTCTTAGGAGATCCTTGTGGCCCAGAATGCCTGTGTCCACTCACTCCTGGGCAACCTACAAAGCTGATTTTACTGAAGGGAGAAGGCGTGTGTGCATCACACTGGGGGTCCACGAAGGTCATCCCTCCGAGGTCCAGCACCTCCTCCAAGAGCCAAGAGTCATGCCAACCACTTCCTGTTAGCCACAGTGAGAAATCCAAAGAATAGCACTGATGGCTCTTCTAAGTGGATGTGGCAGCTCCCTGTAAGGCAATCACTGACCTGTCACAACAAAGAAAGAGAACAGATAAAAATACTATCATCAAAGCCTAGAGGCTGGGTAGGATTCCGTGTCTGCCAAGTAGTAAAAATCTGTAACATTTTAAGTAGTGTCTTAAGCAAAAGATAGTAATAGCCTCTGTCAAAAAGCTAGTCTAGCATGGATAGGAAATCAGCCATACACTTGACAGGGAGCTGGTGGGCAGCCCTGTCAGAAAATGCATCTGATAGGGAAGGTGTGCTTCTAAAAGAAACACTTCTGTGGGGCCTGGCCTCTACTCTCTAGGACCGGCAGTCTTCTGGGCTGAGTTATTCACATGACAGCTATTTCCTGCCCAAGGTCAAATGCAATGCTGGATACTAACTTGTGCTGGCAGGCCTCAGTCAACCATCTGAAATCCAGGGTTCAGGGTTTGACTTCTTTCTGCTTTGAGCTTTGGAAGCCCCTTCAAGCTCAGCACCAAGTCTTTGGGAGGACGGGACATGCCCTAAAACAACAGAGAACTTGAGGGACCCTACAAGGACAGAGCTGGAGAGCAGATGGGAGCCAACCCCAGGTACACGTAGCTCATCTGGGGACCTCTCAACAGTGCCAGCACGGGACTGCCTGACCATGAAACGGAAGGCAGGGCAGCGGGCGTTCTTCCAGCTGGCACCTACGACTCCTCCAAAACAGACAATCGCTTAAAATGAGACTTCAGAGAGCACAGACGCACTCAGAGGGGACGTGATTCCAAACGCATGCTCCGCCTCAAGCGGCCTTGGAGAACCCTGGGCCCTCCACCCTCACGCACTGCCGGGCCCCTTCCCCCGTGAACCTCAGTGGGCATTCTGACGAAGCACACTCAAGTAAGCATTTTCTCTCAACTCCCCCAAGATTCTAGAGCCAAAGCCTTTTCCTTGGCTGCTAAGTGTTCAGGCTAAGCCTCTATATCCTTTTCCCAGGGCAGCCGTAACCAATGACCACCAGCCTGGTGAGAACAACGGCAACGTAGTCCCTCGCATTCGGGAGCCCAGAAGTCTGAAATCAACGTGTGGGCTGCGTCATGCTCCCTCTGAAGACTCCAGGAGAGGATCCTTCCTTCCCCTTCCAGCATCTGGTGGCCCCAGATTCCTTGGCTTGTGGCTGCACCACTCCAATCTCTACCTCCATCTTCACGTGGCTTTCTCACCTGTGTCTCTGCATCTCAAATATTCCTATGTCTTTCTCTAATAGGGACATCTGTCATTGGATTTAGGGCCTACCTAAATCCGGGATGATCTCATCTCAAGATCCTTAATTTAATTACATCTGCAAAGACAATTCTCCAAAAAGGTCACATTCACAGGTTCTGTGGGCTAGGACTTGGACATATCTTTTGGCGGAACGTTCTTCAACCCCCTATAGTCTCCAACAAACCAGACAAGAATATGAGTTATTTATTTAAATGGACATAGAATACTTCATTGTATTTCATCACGGAAGCCCTGAGACACTATCGAGTTAGAGGCTTGTGTGAAGGTCAGGTAAGTGTCCTTGAACAAGTTACGGAGTCTGAGCTTCACTGTCCTTATATATAAAATGGGGAAACCCGACCTAGGGGGGCCATCGTACAGATTAACAGTAATTCACGTAGAGCGCCTGGCACCCCAATATCTTGCTCATAGGGCTTCAGTCTCTAAGGGCTCTGAGCAAAATATCCAACAAATACTGCAGGAAAATGTATCCACTGACTCCTTGATCCAGCCGCGATCAGGTAATGTCTTACATACTTAAAAAAAAAACAAAACAGAAAAGATCAAGGTAACGGGCCTGCCAATGGCCGATAACTTCAGACTTGTGAGAAATCAAGGACCTCAGGTCACAAGAACGGCCTCTCTCAAGTGGTCGCCTGTAGCCATGGTTTTCTAATGATCCCAGTGTCATCAACATAATACAGTGTGCCACTGCCTCTAGAGTCCCCAGGACACGAGCTGTGTCTTAATTATCTTTGTGTCCCCAACACCTAGCACCGTACCTGGCACCTCGGTCATTCAATAAACATTACTGGAATGAACCAGGATACTCTGGACCCTCACATCTGGTCACAGACAACAACATGGATAAGTACTGCTGATTTAAAGCACCATACTAAGTACTTCACATATATATCGAGTGGATTCAATGACACAATGCCCTACACATGCTGTCACGGCAGCTGCTCCAAACACCAGCGACCACCATTACTTCTTGTAACCCTCACTCCAACCAGGAGTGGAGGCATCATCATTCCCATTGTATACAGCAGGTGCTGAGGCAAGAGCGGGTAAGTCACAGAGCTAAGACCTGGCAGAGCCAGGGTCCGTCACTACAAAGACCTGTGTTCTCTCCACTACACCACCCTGCCCCTGATTCATATTATTAAGTCTTGGCTTTAAGGCTGGTCCCAGCCGGCACGTCCATAACCAGACTATATACTGAGGCACGCGTGCGTGTACATATAAATGCTATATGTGGGTACACACACGTGATACTGTCACGGAAGGAATAAACTAGAGAGAACACGGGGCTGAAAAGCAAGGTCCCAGGGAACATGGTAAATTCCCTTGCACCGTGAAGCTCCCGAAGCGTACTGCCAAAGGGTGAAGTGTCACATGTCATGCTCCGCGGGGCTCACAGAAGCAACACATACAATATCTTGTAAACGCTAGAGCCTCGTCCGCAGGTTTATTACTGCCTGTCGAATTCTTGTCTCTAAGCCTACAGGGAAGAAGAACGAACAGTGCTCTACATTCGTGTCCCAGCACTTTCCTCTCCACTAAACGCCCAAGGAAAGTGGTCAGGAAACATGACTGGGAATTAAAGAGAGGCCCAGCCACCAAACTTACAGGAGGAATGGATGCTGGGGAAGCTTTTGCGGCCCTCGGACACCAGATCGGGGTCACCCGTGCAGTGCATTTCTGAGTTCATCACTCCATCTGGAAAGCAGCGGTAAAAGAAATCGGGGCGAGGTCTACAAAAGACACCATGGACATTTTCAATATAAAATGCTGCCATCACAAAGGAACCCCCAGCTGACCCCCCCATTCCCTGCTGCCCCCAGCTCCTCCTCCTGCCATCAACACCGGGGCTCCCCGGGGACCACTCCAGACATGGTGGTCTTGAGAAAAGCTCAAGTTTCGGGGTCAGAAAGCTCTGAGCTGGAACTCCCACTCTGCCACTTACTAGTTTTCTGACCTTGGGAAGGTCACGTAGCCTCCCCCAAGCCTCAGCTTCCACATCTGTAAAAGGGGAGATGAATACCTGCCCAAAGGGGAGGTCGTGAGGGCGGACGAGAAGACTGATAGGAGGCACGTAAACACAGCACTGGCAGAGTAGAAGGTAGTTCCTGCCTCCATCGACAGCTCCCATTCAGAGGCTGCTTCCAGAACCCCAGACTCCAGGCTCCTCATGCCCCTACGTCTTGAGTTTGGATGGTCACTTGCCCCTCCTCGAACAGCAGGTCTCGCCTAACCTCACTGAGACGGGGGACCCAACGGCTCAGCTCCAGGATGCAGAGCGCCCAGTCATCCAGGCTGGCTTCCCTGGCCTAGGTCTGGGGAGACAGACCTCACAGGACGGGGGTGGAAGCTGGCCTCGAGGTCGAGCCCCCAGCTGTAGGCACCGCTGGCACTTACGGAGCCCTTACGGGGTACCACAATTAGTGCCAAGCCCAGCACGTGCACCATGTCATGTGATTCTTATGCCAACCCCGGGAATTCCTTCATCTGACAGGTGCAAAACGGAAGGTGTAGAAAGATTACACTCCTGCCCAAGGTCACATACAACCAGTAAGTGGCAAAGGCAAGCCTAAGCCCCGGTAATTGGATTCCTGCCCCGACACACGTCACCCTGTGTTTTTCTACCTCCCTCCAGTGAGGATTCTCACACAGATGGGTGATGGCCAATCCCTTCCCATTAATTCAACTAATATTTGCTGAAGGCCAGCCATGGACAAGGCTTTGCTAGTGCTGTAAACACAGGGTCCCTGGTCTTCCCAGCTCTGGGATCTAGGCCCAGTAATAATCTGTCAATATCTATAAGATATCAATAATTAGTATCAATAATCTATCAGAACTTCTGGTGTACTCTCTCCCCTCTACTCAGCTAGTGTTTCCCCAAGTGTGGTTATTTACCTACTGAACTAGAACCTCAGAGCAGACAAGGCCTGGGAACCAGCATTTAATTGGGGCCCCACAGCAACTCTGAACGCAGAAAGTTGGGAGGACACCACTGCCCCACGGTCATGCGCTGCCCAATTTGTATCTACCTTCTGCCCCCTGGGCACCTGGCCAGCACCCTCCACCAGCTAGATAATCAGTAACTGCTAAGCTTCTGAGAGGGGAGCTAACCTGTCCAAGGCCAACAGCCAAAGTCAGGCCTCAAATTCAGGTCTTTTGACTATTCATCTCTATGGAAACTAGCTCATTTCTGGAGCAGTCGAGGGAGAAGGCAAGATAAATGGAGAACAGAAATCATGTCCCCGGGGGGCAAGAGAAATGTGCCATAAGCCAAAGCTCAAATGCCATCCACAGATGACCTTGAGAGTCTAAGCCACCATTTGTTTCTTTCTAGAACTTACCTTCCCACTATTAACTTAATAGTGTTTGTGCAGACTCCATTCAGAGCAAGAGCCAAGGACACCGCTACAAAACAAAACCAACAGACAGAAAAATAATCACCTGGCTCTCAAATCACAATCATCGTCATCGTCATCGTCATCATCGTTACATCAACATACTATTCAATTATGACCATAGACATATGAGCCAACAGTTAAAAGACAGAGGGAAGTCTGAATGGCTAGAGTAAAATATAATTAAGGCAAGACTTTGGAGAGTGGTTCATAAAATCCCAAGCTCCTATGACACGAAATTTATCTCTCTTCCTTGACTAAAATTTTTAATATTGCAAAGGAACCCATGTTTTGGTCTGGTATAACCAGATTTAATATTATAGCATGTAGAGTTTCTTGTACTGGTAGCAAGAAACACAACTTTTGTATTTGTTTCTGGCAACCTTCTCAAACATAATTCTAATCAGAGCAGCTGTCGGAATCCTTCTTTAGAGTAGGACATTCCCACTCGGCGATTATCTCTGTGTTGACCCATCACCTGCTGACAGCTGTCCCTTTGTTATCAAACAAATCACTTTCTGAGAAGGTGAACAGTCCCAACACGTCC
Source organism: Ursus americanus (assembly GCF_024610735.1). Taxonomy (NCBI): domain Eukaryota; kingdom Metazoa; phylum Chordata; class Mammalia; order Carnivora; family Ursidae; genus Ursus; species Ursus americanus. The sequence goes on from NC_142132.1 coordinate 10,929,801, forward strand.
CTGGGTTTTGAGAAGGTTTGACCAGGTGGTGCTTTTTGCCACGTGAGGCAGTAGGAACTTTTGGAATACATTATTAAAAATATACAGCATGGAGACTTTCTCTAAGCAACTTGGAAGGCTTTTACTGGATGAAGTACAGATCATTCAAAGGGTACCTCACCAGTCTCTCCTTGCATGAGCAATAAAAACCTACTGATGCCCCGTTCCAAACACTTTGTTGAATATAACAAAGCACATGATTTCCATTTCCCTTTGGCAACCATCAACTGTTCAATAGTAGCTGAGATTTATGTAAGAAAACGGCAGTGGAGGGACATTTCCGTGAAGGAACTGCCTAGAGCAATGCATGGTCATCAAGGGAGACAAATGTGTTCTCTGAGCAGAAAGTACTGCACAATGACCAACACAGTCACCAAGGGCACTGGTCACAGAGATTGATACAAAACCTATCTGCTTTTAACAAGTCACGGGAAGCAGAGAGAATGGGAGGGACCAGTTCAAATGAACACCTTTGTCAAAAGGAAACTAATCACCTAAGCACGAGATGGGCCACAACGAGCCCTATCTGAGTGTGGCAAGAGGACGGTTGGGCCACTGGGGTGCAGAGAGCAAAGCAGGCATCACAGCACAGCACGGCCATGAACACACCAAGCAGGCAACTGGGATGGATAAATTGGAACCCCGTGTGTGGGAATTCAGAGAGATCTGATTTCATTCTACACACACAGGCCCTTCCTTCTAAAATGCTGCCTTCCCTCCTCTCTTGCCAGCTGAGAGCAAGAGAGGTCTCTTTTGCAGAGAGGAGGGAGAATGCCCTGAGCTATCTTCACTGCTGTATTCTCCCCAGAGCCATGACAGTTAACAGGCTGCGGGATCACCCTGCACGACCAGGGTCTTTTCCTGGTAGAGCTGCTTCCGCAGGCTCACTATTGTGTTTTCCCAGCTGGGCGGGGCTCCTTCTGATCCTGGTCCTAGCATGGCCTTAGCACAGAGGAGGTCTCTGGAAACAAGCATCACCAGCTGATCTCCCAAAGCCCTTGGGGAACTTCACAGACTTCTACATCAATCCAGAACACCATACACGTCCCCAACCTCAGCACCGGCTTGGCTTTATTGTAGCAAAGAGCAGTTCTTTGAAAAGTTTCAAGTAGCTGAGCTAGAAAATGTGTCGATGTGATGTAACTGCCAACAGCTGGCAACTTCACTCTCTGATCCAAAAGCCTGAAGGAGACAGAAAACAATGGGGCTCTGGAGTGACGGTACTTAGGGTGAAAGTCATCTCAGCATTGTGGAATAAATGGAACTCATGATTTTCATCTGAATAGTACAACCCCTAGGGGACCACTATGGGGTCTTTCAGGGATACAAGAGGGCAGGCTGGGCCCAGATCAGAGGCATGAAAGGCTGGCTGAGCAGGAAACAAATGGCCCCAATCAGGAATGCTTGTTGACTAACAGTAACCCAGTGGGTCTGTTTCATAAGAGCTGTGTTTACAACATCCCACAGCACTGTGGGTTTGAGAGAATAGACAAAACGACAAACCAGACTGTGTCCAATAAAGAAATTCAAAGTAAAGTGTCCTGTGAGTTAGCCCACAAGTGGCCTGCACTGAGAACACTACAGCTTATAGGCATCCCAGAGGATTAGAGGGCTTTTCTTGTTACTTTTGTTGTTGTTGAGAATTCAATGCTGCAGTATTTCCATAACAGGGGACTCTATTATACCAACTGGCTGTTCTGCAGCAGAAATCCCTAAAAGCTGGGTGCTGCATAGGGACAAGCCTCACTCATCTAGTTCCACAGGAGATGTGCAAAAGTGGCTACTGTGGACAAGTAGGTAAGAGAAGGTCTTGGGATTTCAGGTCTGCTTAAGAAGGGACCTGAGCACTAAACCACTCTTACTGAGAAAGTCCTGAACTCCAGATAACATTGGAAATGCTATACTTGGTTTTCTGTCTTTGGTTTTTAAAGATCAGTCCCTCACCCCCTACTTCTAAAGGCTTCCTAAAAGAAGGGATTTAAAAACAAAAACAAAAACAAAAACAAAAACAAAGAGTTGTGTACAACAGGAGGCTCCCAGGGCAGGCTCTCATTTATTTAGGCACACAGAAGATCCAATAATTCCACCTTCCCTGTTAACATAGAGAAGGCAGGGTATGGTGTGCAATTTTGAAATATCACTCTAAGGGAGATTTAGCGGGAAATGAAAAGGTCTAGAGAAGTAACTTACTGCCACAACAGCACACAACTCCAAAAGCTGACAGTAAATTATAACCACAACCATGAAAGACAGCTCTTACCCACAGTCTTATTATCTAGGGGCTCCGTGCCAGGGGAGCAACTAGAATAAAAAGTGAGGTGAAGGGATTTCCAGGCCAGCGGAGAGGGCTACCAGCAGGACATTACAGGGACCACAGGGGTAGTTATCCCAACACTGCCCTGGCTGCTCAAGCTACATGGGGAGGGCACCTATGCCCTCCTTGGAAAACCTGACCTTCCTGCCACTTCAGCTGAGGGGACTGACACCATGTGATCGCCAAATCCCCAAACCACAGATACGCAGCCTAGGTACGCACCTGACCCGAGGCAGGTCACCTACAGGCTGACCAGAGACTCATGACTTTTGTGTCCAGGTGTGAAAAAGGAGTCAAGCCAGAGGCTCTGCCTGGGAAGTCTGGTCCTCAAGACATAGAGCAACTTGGAGGTGGGCGCTGGAGCTGATGGTCCTAACAGGTGTGGGACAGGAGCGCCACCACTGCAAGCCCAAACGTCATAGAAACCAAAGGCACGGGGCCGCATTAGAGGATTAGGCAGGATGTGTGAGGAGAAGAGGGAAGACACATTATGGAGAGGAGTGTATCTCTACCCCCGATGGCCTGGCTCCCAATTCCAGTCCCCACAATGCTCCTCTGTCCTTCCCCCCCCCCCCCGATTCTTGGGTATCTGTGAGATTGCTGATACAGCCCTGTAACTAAACCCCTAATTTATATGAGCTAATTGGAGAGAGATTCTGTTCTGTTCAATTAGAGCCCAACCAAAGCCTGGTTATGTAAGAAATGTTCCCTGTCCTGTCTCAGAGCACAAAGCCCCTTAACTGCTCTGCATACCCCAGATGTTGCCCCTATCCTCACTCCTGCACCAAGAAAAGAGAAGACCATAATTTTGCAATATTTTCATTTCCTCAAAGCCCAATAATTTACAAACATACCCTTGGACGTGGGGAATCTCATTTTTCCAGATATGATATCTAACTAAATGAATATACAACATACCAAAAGTGGTTTGTGTGAGGGTCTGGATAGTTTTTATTGAGGTGTCAAAAAATAAACATAATTCAGTTCTCCTAATGCTCAAAAAGCTGAAAACCTCGTTATTGGGTAGTTTATTTTGGTTACTAAACAAGCCGATTAGCTTTGCTTTCTTTTAATACTGTCATTTACTCAGTCATTTAACTAACATGAAGACCATAAAAATGGATTTAATCTTAAAAATGTTAAACTCATGTCACATGCAGGTATGGCTTAGCTTGGGGAGAATTTATAACAATGGTGTTATAATCAGTGGCAAAGATGGTGGCACTCTTTATACAGTAACAATTGCTTGACTGCCAAAATGTCCCCCCAAAATATGAGTTACGGAGTTTATTTCCAATGTCTATTGTATTTTACATCTGCTTTTGACCTTTGGTGATTGGTCAAGAAGTCTGTGGCTGATTTCTGAAATGCGTGTAACATGGGCTTATTAGCCACAGATGTGGGATTGGACAGTCAATAGTGACAGTTTCAGATTCTCTTTGCCTCATGGCTAAGAGCTACCCTTCTGCTGTGCCTGAGCAGCACGACCAGCTCAGATGTATATTTGGACATTCGTGTTCAGCACAATGGACAGCGACAAGGCTGCCAAGGAAAGCGAGGTGCTTACCCTCTGTGCATTGGCTCTTCTTAGGGTTAAAAGTTTACCTTTCCTTGTTTCTCCCAAGCTTAATCTGACCAAGAGAAAAATCAGTTGGGTGCAACAGAGATTTTTAAAATCTACTGATCTAATTAAGTCCAGCCCCATCCCCTAGAGCAGGAACCGTGAATACTCTACCTAAGAAGGCTTCCTTAATTTCAGTCTTGTCTGTTCGCCGGATAATTTTCACCACACAAATAACAGCCAGGGGTGTGAGGAAAGAAATTGCCTGGAAAAAAATAACAAATAATCCCTTATGAGGACAGCAGTTTGCTCTCAGAGGGCTGACTGATAATTAGTTCAAGTTAGTTTCATTTAGACTCACTAGCTGAATGATCTTACTGAACTCCTGACCTCACACAAAGAAAAAGGATTTATATCTATACTTAGAGACTCGGAAGACTTAAAAAAATTGGAGGTCTGATTGTGGGTTATAATTGATTTGTAATTGCTGGGAGCCACATTTAAAGTGGTGGCTTTTTAAACAGAAAAGAATAACCTATAATCACGATGACTCAGCTTTGCCAGCAACCCCCTCACATCCTCCCCTGCAGAAGGGTAAAAGAACCCTTGGCCTCCCATCCCCAGCTCTCTGGCAACATGGGAGCATGTTGGACTTGCTCAGAGTAAATCGATTCATTCTCTTTGGTGTTCTTTTGTTGAATTTCATTTCCTCTGCAAAGCAGAGTTTAATCCTTTTGCTTGCCACCTCTTTTCCTTTCCCCCCTCCCCTTCCCTCCCCTCCCCTGGCCCAAAGCACACAAAAGTGCAATAAGTGTTTAATGAATCAAGCTGGTGGGATTCAGATGCAAGCAATGCTCATTATAGAACTCTCTATGAGGCAGGAACTGTGTTTGGGTAGCCTCAGGTACGGGCGTCTCTTAAACCCTCATGATGATTCTGTGACTATCTTTGCCAGGCCTGGGGACTAAATAATGTGCCCAAGGACATAAAGCTGGTGAGTAGCAAGGCCAGGCTTTGGAGACCAGGTTTTCTGCCTGCCATGTCTAGCCTTTGTTCAGCATTCTACAATTACGTAGTAACTGTTTTCAACATTCCAACAACCAAGAAAAAAGTACTTCAGTTACTTCCTTATGATTATAACATCTCAGGATAACAATATTGGAAGGGACTAAATATCCTGCAAATCCACAACTGGCCTAACAGACAGTGGTGGGAAGGGGGAGTATGGGAACGACTGTCCTCACTTTTGGAAATAGTGTTCATGCTTTTGGAAACTTCTACCTGTACTCTAATGCAATGCCCCTTTGTGGAAAGGGCTAAGGCACAGCTGGAAGACACTTTTCTCTTATAAAAACAGAAATCACCCAAGTGAACAGTCTTTCACAATGACTGGAGATGGTCCACACACTTGTACAACCAGACCGCCAGAGCTCAGCACATCTTGGGGTCTCGTCTTTGGGAACCGTCATTAGAGGCAGTTCATGAGACGTGAGAAAACCCCTCTCCTCACTGGCCAGTCTCTTTCCCACCACAATGGTAGTCACCAGCGAGGAGCCTCCTTATCAGCTGTGACCCTGAATGAATTAGCTGTTTAAACACCAAATGAGCAGGTCCTATCACCATGGAGGGCATTCGCAAGAATAGAAGTCTAAGGGCTGCTGTATGAGAGGAGATGAAGAACTGAAGCAGAGGAATTCCCCAAAGGCGACTGGAAAAGGCAAGACTCACTTGCGAGTGAATAGTTCCAGCAAATCTGTGGACGTCCCCATGAGTGCCTCAGTGGCTCTCACCCTTGAATAACAGTCGGGCTTGTGACAATGCTGAGTCCCTCAAGTACACTCACAGGATGTGTCTGGGGATCTACATTTTGTGACAAGCATCTCAAATGATACTGACGCTGGTGACTCAGAAACAATGGGTCAGAGTTTTGACTCACACATTCAGCGTTGAAAGACTGATGACTGAAGCCCTTGCGTGCTGACGTCCAAAGTTATGGTTAAGGTCAAAAAGCCCCCAGCTCCTTGTTTCCTCTCACTTCGGGTATGCAGAGCAGACCACACACTCCCAAACAGGGGAAACCAGCTCACTGAGCAGGGAACAGCTCTGCAATGACCCCACTGACAGTCAAAAATGAGAACGATGCACGACTGAAAGAAACATTACAAGATAATCCCAGATGACGTACTCTAAGGTTAGACTGAATAAAACCCCAGAAAAGATATGAGTTGGCAAGACTTTCCCTACTGCAGAGGCTGCCTACAGGAGATCCTGAGAAGGAATGTGCCAACCAAGAGGAGACAGAGACACCACAGAGGACACCAACAGCTCCAGGCCCATGAGGAGGGGCTGGAGAAGGCACTAGGGCTACCCAGTGGCTCCAGGCCCACAGCTTGATGGCCAAGGGGGTCTCCCTGAGCACTGCTCCCTGAGCTCCCCTGCTTCTAACATATCCTCGCTCTGATGGCCCAACCAGACTGCACTTCATTTCACCCATTCTAGGATTTTCCTAGGTAGATGCACGTTGGTCTCATTTCTAGAACCACTGACGAACTGCTTCCTGGGCCAATGCTAGGCACCCAGGAGGGCCAGGGCTCCCCAGCTCATGAGCTCCACATGAGGGAATGCATCAGACAAAGCACCCACTCAGAAGGCCGCAGAAATGTCTGCCCATGACTGTGTGGCCATCTTTCTTCCCCCATCCTAGTGACATTTGGGCTCCAATCCCTTTTCTTCTTCCTGAAAACATATCTGCCGCATCCTTGGACAGCACAGTCTTCAAATCAGCATAGCTAGAGACATATTTACATGGATCACATGCTCCCCTTTTTACAAATATTTTCCTACTAGAAGATGGGAGTTAAGAGATTAGCCCCAGAAGCCAACACATTAGGAAAACAACCTCCTTCTGGGCAAGAGCACCTTGGAACTGAGTAAAAGAGAAAGGAATCCCTCTTTCACCAGGCAAACCAGATTGAATTATGCCGGGTGTACACCCCTCCCACAATTCCGACACAAGCCTTTAGAGGTTGCTCGTCTGCTGCCCGAGGCCACGGAGATAAGATGGACACAGAGACATGAAGGGGGAGGGGGGGAGTGATTACTTCTACTTCCAAACAGATGTCGGTATCGAGGACAAACAAGGGGTAGGAAAATTTCCCCAGCACTGTTTTTCTCTCAAGTTAATTTTTCCATGGCTTAAAATTTTTTTTGAAAATCCTGGGAATGAGCCCAGTGGCAAGACAGTGAATGGTTAGTGCTTATTAAATGGGACCTGAGACCAGAACAATGAGTTCCAGCCAATCACTGCTGTGGGATGCAGGGGACAGATTGAACTCTCTTCAGGCCTGAGTTTTCCTCACTAGTTATGAGAACAGGGCTGCTCAGCCTACATACGTAAGTTAGATAACCAGGGCTAACGTGTTCTGAAAACTCATTAAAGGCCATGGTCTGTTCTAGGCACTTGCGGCAAATTAACACACTAATACATCCTTATTTTATGGATGGGAAACTAAGGCACAGAGAGGTTAAACAACCTGCTGAAAGGCACACAGCTAATAAGTGGTAAAGTGAAGATTTGTACCCAGACTGTTTAAATCAAGCTCTGTGCTTTTTAACCATGGTGTTATAGCAGTTCTCACCTTAGAAGTAAGAAGCATTGATAAAACATGGTAAATGCATTTTCTCTGGAGATGGAGGAAGAAGTAAGGGGGCTCAGATCCAGGAACATGGGTAAGTCACAGAAATGTCAGTCGCAGCTGTCATGGATTAAGCACCTACTATGTGTGAGGGGCGTTCCTCACATTTGTCCAATCTTCCAACTACTCTGTTGGGGGAAACATTATCCATCTTGCACAGCTCACAAAACTAGAACTCGGAGTGATGATTGAATTCCCAAAGGCATGCACTTGGTGGGCCCAGGACACCTCCAACCTGAGGTTCCATGCTGCCTGGGCTGGAGTCTTGAATCACAGGGATCACCCAAGCCCAAATGCCTCATCTTCCAGATGGGGAAACTGAAGCTGAGATCATTCTTCCATTAAAGAACATTCTGTAAGCTACTGATGAATTGTACTCCACAGAACCGAAATATCAAGATAATATGTAAATCATTAGGCAGGATCTGGTACACAGCTGGATTTGCACGATGCTATGCTCCGGGCTGAGAAGCCAGTGCTCTGCAGAGGGAAATGTAGGGAACAGACTCAGATTAAGGAAAGCTGGGTTCAAGCTCCAGTTCTGACACTTATCAGCTCTGTGACCTGAGCAAGTCACCCCGCCTCTTCCCCCTTTGAGTCTCAGTTTCCTCATCCATAAGATGGGGTCTAACAAATATTGTTGCTAGGATTCAAATTCACCAGCAGTTACTGAATGCCTCTTGTGCCCCAAAGCACAAGTGCTGTAAGTTTATCATCCCATGTGATCCTCAGCACCGCAGGAGGGGAGGGAAATGTTATTAAAGCCCCTTTTTATAGATAAGGAAACAGAGGCAGTGAGAGGAGAGGTGCCAAGCCACATAGCTAGAAAGTTGATCTCAGGCAGTTCACTCTGGCACCTGCCTACCCAGAGAGTCGAGCAGAGTTAGCATCCAGTGAATGCTGGCTGTTGGCTACGATGTCATTATTTCCCAGGGAAAACTGAACAAATGACCCAGACCAGTAAAGAAGAACCAGGATCCTGAGAACAGGCATTTGGGAATAAAGTGTTTTAAGTTATAGCCCACTACGCCCTTAGATCTCAGCAGTCAGGGAAGAAGTCAGGGACAGCAAAGAGCCTCATTCACCCGGGCTCTCTGCCATTCCCTACGTGACCAACATCTTCACCAAGGACCTGCCTTGTACATTGGCCAATGAGAGCAACACAGGAAGTGCTGTCAGTTCCCAGCCACTGCTGCACCCAGAAGGTGGGTCACCCCGGGAGCTGATGCAAGGCACAGTGCTGCCAGGATGCTTCTGGAAAATGACAAAGCCAGACTAGCATGTCTGAAGTGGGAGGGGCATAAGTATACCAAGAACTTTTAACAACCAAAGGGGTCAAAGCCAGAGCGCCCTGACGTTAGGATGTTAGCTAGGGAAGAGCTTGTCACTGGGGTTCATTCATATCAGACAAACGATGGGCCCAAAGTGCCTTAATTTCTGGCATTTGACAGAAAGGTGTGCTGAAAACTGCTTATAGAGACAACTCGGGATGAGCAGTACAGACAGCTGAAAAGGCCCTGCTGTGGGTAAACAATGACAGTCCATTGCAGAGAAAAGAGCTAAGACTTTACCAAAAAGTCTAAAAATTAAACTGTCTATCACAAGCCAGCTTTGTCTCTTTTCCCTCCCTCCTCCCTGCAAAATTGACTTTCTGTCTTCCTTAGAAGCATCCTCTACTAAAATAGGAAACCTGTTATCGAATCAACACGGTATCAGTAATATTCTACAGAAGTATATCTTCTGGAACGGTTGTGGACAGGACAAAGGACGGGTCTTTGGTAGATTTGTTTTTTTAAGCCAAGGAAAGCAACTGGGGAACACCGACCATTCCTTCAACTCATTACCTGAGTTCACCTGTTCAAGAGCTTGCCTGTGACCACCCAGTTCATGTTCATGTCTGCGTCCCCCATGAGACGGGAAACCGTAGCTTGTTCAGCTGTGCACCTCCATCACCCAGCACCATGCTTGGCTCAGGCAGGTGCTTCGTAACTCTCGGGGAATGAAGTAATAACTAACTAAGCTGAAGCTGTCCACAGTTGGCTTCTACCCCTGCCTTCCTCTGCCCCCTTCACACACAGATACTCTAAACACACTCCTGTTCACTGGGCCCACAGGGCCCCTGCTCTCCTGTTTCTGTGCCTTTACATACCAGCTCTTCTGCGTGTGATCTGCTACTCACCACCTCTCCACATGCCTCAAGTCCCCTCGGAGATATCACAGTTGAGCGGGTCTATGAGGGTCCACCCTCTGGCAGCTGGCATTCAGAGCCAGGTCCAGTGGTTGTATAACCTGGGACAAGTTGCCAAATCTCATTGCAGTTTCATTTTCTCCACTGAAATTATGGGATTACAAAAGTGCTGACCTCAACAGATGGTGAGAAGGATTATCTGAGATGCCACTGTGAAATGGCAAGCACAATTCCTATATTCAGGAGATGTTGGTGGTTATTGTTACTGCCATGATGATGATGATGATGATGATGATAGTGGTGATGATGGTGGTGATGATGATGATGATGGTAGTGATGATGGTGTTGATGATGGTTGTGGTGATGGTGATGATGGTGATGATGGTGGTGATGATGGTGGTGATGGTGGTGATGGTGATGATGATGATGGTGGTGATGGTGATGATGGTGATGATGGTGGTGATGGTGATGATGATGGTGGTGATGATGATGATGATGGTAGTGATGATGGTGATGATGGTGATGAGGATGGTGGTGATGGTGGTGGTGATGGTGGTGATGGTGATGATGGTGGTGATGATGGTGGTGATGATGGTGATGATGGTGGTGATGGTGATGATGATGGTGGTGATGATGATGATGATGGTAGTGATGATGGTGATGATGGTGATGATGATAATGATGACAGGGGTGATGGTGATGATGATGGTGGTGATGAAGCTCCCTACAAGTTTACCTGAGCCTCTAGCCCTTCCTAGATTCTGTTTCTCTTTAGAGTACCATCTCCCCCAGGATCCTACAGGACTCCTAAGGATATCCCCTCCCCCCAGGTCTGATTTGACTTCCTATCACCTGAAGCTCCTATGGCTTTCCTGACTCACAGCAGGCTCCTGCTAGTGTTTCCTGAATGTACAAAGACACAACTACTAAGACAGCAACAAAAAGTATAATTAAAAAAAAAGCAAAAACCAGCACAAAGTCTTCCTACACCAAAAAGTAGATTTTCGAAGATGCTATGATAAACCCCACACACTCAGGAAGGAACCATGACATCTTCTGAATAAGGGAGCAGCCATCCATAAAGGCAGCTAATGGTCTGGGAACATCCAGAAAATGTTAATTCAAGACTCAGTGTATGTGAAAAGAATTCTCAGTCTGTCTCTCTGCTCAACAGGAACCCAGAGTCATCAGGGGAAACAAACTCTCAGAATCAAACAACCCAACTACACATTCAACTTCCAGGTTGACAGACATAGTCATCTTCCCTGAAAGTGCCAAAGGCAGAACAAATGAGGGGGCCTCCTGGTGATGTGATCACCATTCACTCTGCTCAACTCAATCCCCTACCATTCTGATACTACTTTTGTGACAGCTGAACAAGTGGCTGCTGTAAAATACACACGTCAACACACACACACACACACACACACACACACACACACACCCCTCCAGAGGCCTAATTTCCCAATCAAAAGACAACTGGGTTATTACCAGCTGCCTTTCAATAACACTTTGGTTAGAAAGTTAAAAAGTCTGCCTTTAGATTTAAACATTCCAACCAAAAGTAGAAGAGACCCCAGGATTTTTTTTTAATGTATTAAGTAGCAAAACTGGAGCTTTCTAAGGAAACCAACACAGTTTTAAAACATGGTATAAAAACATGTTTTATTACAGTCTTCCATAAACATCTGAAGGTTTTAAAGGATCGAAGCAAACAAATGATATTTTATATTAAACTCTTACTAAAATCCAGGAGAAAAAAAAATCTAATGTGGTGACGGAGTATTTTTCCTCTTTCTGTTACATCTATTATAAATGTATCTACTGCTTTCCTTGTGTTATTGTGGAATCCCATTAAATCTTGTGACCAAATGAATGAAATGCATCAACTACTATTAACAAAACAAAAGGTTGAACTTATCTCGTTAGGGGACTCCAGGGTAGGACTCAGGATTTGAGGCTGAATACACTTCTATTCTCTGAGAATCACAGTACTGAATAAGTCCTTTACTGCAGCGATCCAACAGGCAAATGCGTCCCCTCCTATTTGTGTCTGCAGCCAGAATATTTGTGCCATTTGTTTCTAGACTTCACAACAATCCATTGTTCATAAATCTAGGACATGGGCACAAATTTCTCACAATATTTCAAATGAACATTCATCTCCAAATTGTGTTTTATAGCACATAATATGCAAAAACTGGAAGGAATGGGGATAAGTGGTAAGTAGGAGCCTCCCCCTTTCAAAACCATGGAGTAAACTAGTTAGGCATATGCTAGTTTTTTTATTTCTAGGATTTATAGAAGATTTGAGTTAGAGCAGAAATGGAAAAAGTCTAATTTTCATACTCAAGTGTTCGGTAATGCCTGAACTCTTCAACTCCCCTGAAATTTAACCAAATCCAGTTTAGTTTCCAGTGGAAAAGCAATCATTAAAGAGCAATTAAAATAATACTTCTAAGCTCATGTAACGTTCTGGGCATTTTGGGATGTTTGCAGACACAAAGATCTTTCCAATCATCACTAATTAACAAGATTTCCTTCATAAAATCAGAGGTATTTCTTTCAAAACGCAGAAATATTCCTCATGTGCTCGAAGAACTCTCTGGCCCAGTCACTTAAGTTTCCAGAGGCACAAGACACAATGGCTGGTCAACAGGAATAAACTTCAAGCTATAAGGCTGGCCAACCAAAAGTCCTGTGACTGTTGTAACAAAGAAGAGCTTAAATATTTCCTCTGCTAGAGAAAGGCCTGATGGCAATTTCCCAGGAGGCCATTCACATCTGCAAGGAATCCTGGACACATGGCTCCCACCCTACGGGGCAGCCTCATGGCTGAGATAGGGCTCAGACCCGGCTGCTTGGATCTGAATCCTGGCTCTGCCACTCACTAGCTGTGTGGATCCGGTCAAGTTCCCTCCTTCCTCTGGGACGCAACCCTGCACCTGCAAATGTGGACAAGACTGACAGCTTTCTCACTGGAATGCTGGGTGGGATTCAATGAGATTATCCTTCTTTCTCAAGCTCTCAGCAAAGGGCCCCGCCCATAGGAAGTGATATATAAAAGGCTTCGATAGCCACAGGGTCAAGGTGAAGAGGTAAAAGTAATGCCACTATATCCACCAGCTATTTGGATGCTGGCCCATTTGTTCTAGAGGCAGAGAGACACAAAGCACTATCCAGAGATTGAGTCATACAAGGTGTTCTCATCCGTGGTCACCTGACCAGCTAGAACCAGAAGGGCGGTTCACAGAGCTATCTATGATGCCTGAGGTTTATCCTCGAAGGAGATGGAGCAGGGAAATCTGTTTCTAGGCTGATCTTACTGTAAATATTTGGAAACAATTCAGCCCAGCGTAGCTAAGCAGGTCCCTTCCCCTTCCAAAGTGGCAGGCAATTACTAGTTTTCACAGGACCAAGCAGCGCCCGTCATGATCCGGAAACGAGTTTAACGTGATGGGCTCCTCACCTCCTCTTTCCTCCGGGCTGCTCACTGTCTTCAGCAGGGGTTAGAAAAGCAGAAATGAGAACCCATTTGGTTCATACTCGGGAGACTGGTCCCATCAGCTATGAAACCACGGTACTTACAAACATGAGGCGGGTAGGTATGTTGTCTGATTGCACCAAAGGATTTTTATAGAGCCAGATCTCTTCTGGCTGGATGACTCTCTGGAACGGGTCCAAAAACTCTGTAAAACTGAAACAAAACAAAGACAGACGCGTGAGGGCTTGAGCGCTCATCTGTTGCCTGTGGTTCCGAGAAGGCCGCTCTCCCGCACCCTCCATGGAGAATCCAGCCTCTGGGGGAGGAGAAGGGAGTCACAGGCTGCCCTGGGAGGGAAAACTGGACGGAAAGAATTACTGAGACTCTGTGGAACCTTCTGTCAGCAGCAAAGCCCAATTCCAGGCATAAAAGAACAGCTGCAAAGCCAACATACAAAGACCCTAGGAGTCAGGGCCCCAAAGCGAACTAGGAGCCAAAGGGCAGAATGGGGGGGCTCGGAGTGGAGCAAGGCCAGGGCAGCAGCGCAGCTCTGGGAAGGAAATGCGCTTGACGTGGAGCAAAGGTGAAGGAGCAGCTGGCAGTCCCTGGGAAAGAACCGCGGGTCTTCACTTTCCTCCCTTACCCCGATGGCATGCTGACACTTCTCCAGTAGGAGGAAGAGTGAGCAAGAAAAGCCTTCCAGAGAGGACAGAGGGTCGGGCAGGAGGACCACAGAAAGGAAGGGAGGGAAGGACAAGGGGAGTGAGGAGCATTCTGGGGCTGGTGCCAAGAAACCAGACAGCATTAAGCATCCACGCTTCCTCTCATCACCCTCTCAAGCCCTCCCACACCCTGGGAGCCCACAACACCCAGGCGGATGGAAAGCAAACACCACCAAGAGACAAACAGAGGGGAGGGGGGAGCCAAAGGGGACAGAGCCTGCAGGGATATGGTTTGCTCTGTCAGACTGACCCTCCACCCCAGTTCTCCACCTGGCGAACTCAGTTCAGAATGGGGGTCCGACAGAGCCAGGCAGAGGCTGAATGTCTTTTCAGACCTAGTCTCGGAGGTCTGGTGGTGTCATCTGGTGACATGTGAGTCATTAGGTCAGCCAAGATTCATGAGGGGAATGGACTCCCCCTCTTGGCAGGGGCATAGAAAGGTCCCATCAGAGAAGGGCTGCTTAAGATGACAGACGTGGCTTTAAAATAGCGATATGCCAACCACCGGCTGTCATCACTGTAACGGGCCCACAGCTCCCCTCTCAGAGACCCCAGAACCTTGATCTCCATTCCTTCCCCATGCAGCCGGCCACACCACTGAGTACATCCCTCCTCCCCTCACTTGTCCCCCAGGTGTTACTATCCTCGTGGCTGTTTTTTAAAGCCTCGTGCACCCAGCCTTTTGCACAATTCCACATCCCACCCTGAGGAGCCAGAATGCATCTATCAAGCAAATTATATGTTCTCTGGGAGAAGCAGAGCCAAGAGAGATAGATGTCCCTTCTCCAGCCACACTCCAGCCACCAGTGTCTGCCTCTGAGAATCCAGACAGCAAGACAGCTATGCAGAGGACTTGAGTCTCAGAAAGCAAACGGGGACAGAGGTGGACATGTGGTAGAATGGAAAGTTCTGGAGACAGTACAGGGCAGTTACCAAGAAAGCACAGCCCAGGCCTGGAAACTCCCTTCCACAAGCTCTCTGTAGGTGGTCTGGAAGCCAAGAAATGGAAACCCAGCTTCCAGGGAGGAGGTCAGGCATGGCCTCTAATGACCTGTTCACCGGAGCTCACTGTGCACGCATGAGGACTCCCCAGAGCTGTCAGCTCAGCACTTCCCAAACATGAATGTGCCCGGGATCCGCTAGGGGGTCTTGTGCTTACAGAAACAGCCAGTCCCGGGAGCGGCCGGAGGGCTGGCATCTCCAGCCAGCTGCCCCATGGAGCCAACGCTGCTGAGCTATGGATCCAAACTTGGTTCATAAGGGGGAAGGGCATCGGCCTCACGGGGAGGAGCTTATGAAAAATGCAGAATCTGGGGGCCTTCATTTTTAACAAGACCCCCAGGGATTCAAGCGATCACGACAGTCAGACGCACAGAGCTCTGGGGCGGGAAAGCTGCTGCTTCCCGGCTTCGGCCTTTTAGGAACCAAGTTGTTCAGTTTTGCCTTATCCCCCCTCCTCCGGCAGTGACTTTCCTTGACAGTTTGTAAACTAAAAGCCTAGAAGAAACTTCATGCCACTGCTTAATTATGAAATCAGCATTTCCTCCATAAACAGCTGGTAAACTTCAAAATAAACACAATGAAAACCAAAGGCGGCTATTAAATTCTACTTTGGCACCGTTGCCTTGGAGCCTCGCCCGCCCTCTCTGTGAAGACCTTCCAGAGCTTCCCCTGTGAGGCGGGGAAGATGGAAGGACAAATGAGAGGGGGCGACCGTGCCCTCCCCGTGACCGTGGAGGTGGGGGCGCACCCCCGCGTTGTCACCTAAACTGACCTCGCAAAGCCCGTAAGATCACCTCCAGCACCGCGGTGGTCATGGAAGCAGGTCAAAATGTTTTGATGGGAAGAGGAAGGAGTTACTACTAAAGTAAACATATCATTTTCTTTCGTGACAATTCTAACTGCCGCAAGTCGGGTAACTTGCTGTTGGATTTGGATTCAACTTATGCTCCCTTCATTTCTTGGCTGCTTGAATTTGACAATTATCTTAATCTAACCATGTATCAATTCTCCTTCTCTCTCTCTCTCTCTCTCTCTCTCACCCCCCCCACCCCCGCTGGTCAGTCCTGTTTTCACAGCCCAGCCTGACTTTAAGCAGCCGACGATATCTGCTTATATAGGAAGGAGTGCAGTAGGGGACAGACAGCGGACCATCATTTTGCCTACTGTTCATTCACTCAACAAACACGGAGTGCCAATGATGTGCCAGATATCACCCCAAGACTCCTGGTGAATAAAACACACATGGTCCCCCCTCTTGCGGAGATTACAGTCAAGGGACCCTAAGTGCCAACTGATTGGGGAATGAGATGTTGAAGTGTTCAGTTACAGGTATGAGAGTGTCTACACAGATGGCCAGCCCACTCTGCTTTGAGGAGATGTCAGGTTAGGAGGGTTCCAGTAGTCCGACCCATGAGATGGCCTCTAACCGAGAGCCGCTTATGAGGACGCTGAACCCTCGGAAATGTTATGGAATGTGTATCTCTCACCGTTCACATGCTGAATGTGCCAGCAGATTCAGCCCAGAGGTAGGAACCCAGAAGAATGGCCCATCTTGACATCACACTAGCAAGGAATAGCGATGCCCCTGTCCCCTATGCCTCTTCTCACTCAAAGTCAAGTTCTCAAAGTTCCAGAATCTCCCCCATCATGTTCTAAAAGACTCCACAGATTTGCCAATGACCTTTAGGTCATGGACCTTGATAACGTACCTTTCTCAAGATAAGGTTAACACTTCAGTCACACACTAAGCACAGATTTCTACCTCCTTTACTCACAACCCAAAATAACACAACACTGTACTGAAATATGAACTTAACCAGACCACTAAACTTGGTGTAAATCCCTGCTTCGGCATTTGCCAGCTGGGTGGCCTGAGAAAAGTCACTTAACCTCTCTGAGACTTCCTACCTTTCCCCCCACCCCCCAGGATGGCCATACCTTCCAGGGCAGTAATAATCCTGCTGCCATTAGCGGTAAGAAAAGCTGGGGTCTGGCAGGGTGAATGGGGCACTGAAGGCCGCGATCACAGGCGGCTGCTCTTCCTGCAAGGTGGGCGTGAACAGCGCTGGGGACATGATGTGGGTCTGAGAAGGACGCCCCACCCCTCACCCCCAACCCGGGGACAGTGAGGTTGCATGCCGGGGAAAGAGGACCAGACAGGATGTCAGCTGCTGCCACTCATCCCTTGGCCATTCTGTGAGCGAACAATGGCCCAGGCAGTCACTTCTGACCCTTGCATTGTGCAGGAAGGAAAAACAAGACTCGTAATAAAGAAGTTTTCCAGGCAAGAGCAAAAAGTAAAGCCTGGTTCTTAACTGAACTATGGTCTTGCCCTCTCTCGTGGGCCTCTCCGGTGCGAGAGGGAAAACACTGACACATGGGCTCTGGATGTGGTCAGGGGACAGGCAGCTGCTACACAGGAAGGAGGTATATGGCATTTACCGCTAGTCCTGGGGCAAGGGGTAAGGTGAGGCTGCAGAGAGAACATGCTGGTAAATCATTTCTGTGAGCCGGCAGGCCAGTGACCTGCTCCCGCACAGCCTTCTCCTGAGTTTGGTCGTTGGCCGCCCCAAAGACAAGAGCAACAGTTTTCATAAAAATAACTAACGTTATCACGTTTGGAGCTGTCTTGTACGTGCCCTTGACTTGGTGCTTTCCAACGTTACTCGTTTCCTCTTCAGAAGAGCCCTGTGAGATAGCCATTCTAGAGATGGGGGCACTGAGGCTACAAGGCAAAGGGTCTCTAGCCTAAGTTATCACAGCTCTATGTGCCGTGGAACGTCCACTATTTCACGTCCTCCTGAGCACACACTCTGGAACTTTCAGGAAGGAACAAGCAAATTCACACACACACACAGACTGCCCACCAGTGTAAAGGCATCTGCAATTATTTTAATAAGAAATACCATTTTCCACAATTAGAAATACAGCCTTACTCTTGGGAAATGCAACATGGGGATCTCAGTTCTCAGTCAGTGTGAAGACTGGGATCAGATTCTTACAGACGGCAGTTTGACATCTGTTGTGAAGGCAGGAAGGGAAGAAAGCACGAGAGAACTGAAGCCCCTGAGAAGTTGCTCCCACCAGCCCCCTCCTCCCTGCCCCTCGGACAAGCAGGTACCCCCACAGCAAAGCCACCTGGCGCTCACCTGCACTGGGGAGAAAGGCGTCCAGGAGACCAGCCCTGGCCCAGATGAGGAACGGCTCCCAGAGCCCCCACCCCGTCCTGGGGATGCTCTTTCTTCTCTGCAGCAAGCCTCACAAAGGATGAGAAGGCAGGTGGAGCGAGGAGGATGGCCACCTGGGGCCGAGAGACAGGCAGAGGCTGGCTCCAATGCTCATGCCCTTCCCACTCTGCGGGGACAGAGCCTGGAGAGGCAGCCTGGGTTGGATTTCCACTCTCCCTTACTGGCTGCCTGATCTCGGGTGAGGCACTTCCCTTCCTGGGCCGTGGGCTCCTTGCTCTGCCAAGTAATGCTGACAAGAACACCTACCTCAGAGGCCCGGACGAATACTAAACAGGGTAACGATGTGAAGTGCTTAGAAGGGCATGTGCTGTCGCCCTGCGGGGGAAAGCCTACAATTACAGCCCAATACTGTGTCCTGCCCCGACCCCTGAAACCACACAGACTTCAGGGAGCCTGACCACAAGCTCCCTGCCCCACTCCGCCCCCTCAGGTAAGGTTCCCCCACCAAATAATCCTCCTTATCAAGGGACCAGGTGCAATTCCTGCTGATCCTTGAGTATTGGGTTTCCGTCAATCACAGCCCAGGAATAAGTCGATCACATCCTCCTGCAGGAACCAGGGACACCCCACCCTCTTGGTACTACACAGCTATCTCCCACAGGCCCTGCAGGTTCGCTCTGCCCCCCTCCTAGGCCTGCCCAGTGGGCAGTGTCCTCCTCCCCTGCAGTGACTATCTATGACTAGTAAACTGCTAGACCTCTCTGTCCCATCTTAGGCGTCATGTATGGCTATCCCCACAGCCCCAGGGTAGGAATCCCTCCTCGCCAAGGGGGTAAAGATGGGGCATCAGAGCATGTACCTCTTGGCTGGGCCCTCCTGAACACGATGGGATGGGACAGTGGTGGAAATATGTGGGCCGAGGCTGGAAATGTCAATGATCTACCCAGCTCCAGGAAGGAAGAGAAAGACCAAGAGTAGGCAGCATGGATAAAACCAAGCCACTGACCCAGACTACCTGCTCACGCCAGCTCCCCTTCAGCTTTTAGAAACATGGCCCTATCCTGCCTCCCCTACCTGTGGTCACCAGTACTGGGATCACAGACACCTGTGAGCCTCTGACACACGCTACACGAAACACATGGCATCTCCACGCAACATTCTTGCCAAACACGTGCACTCTGAACTTACCCAAGTCTTTGGATCCATCTCCCAGATTATAGGAAACACAGGGACAGAGCAACAAGTCAAATGCCCTCAAGGACATAACTAGACAAGTCCAGGAATAAAGCTAGAGGGAATGTTCCAGATTACAAGAATCTGAAAAGACAAAACTACCAAATGTAACATACATTTGACAGGATCTTGGGTCAAAAAAATAGAAAAGCCATTAAAAAGAAACTCTGAGGATGACTAAGGCAATACCAGGACTGGAACAAACCAGATATCCAGTGATCCTAAGAAAACACTGCTAATTTCCTTCGGTGCGGTAAGGACATGGGTATGGAGAAGAACGCCTTCTTTTCAGGGGATGCATTTAGGGAGCTTAGGGTAATGATCTGTCAGCAACTTCCTCTCAGACAGTTCAGAAAATTGTACATAAAACACATAACTACAAAGATAAAGCAACTAGGGTAAAATGCTAATTGCTAAATCTAGGTGGAGCGGAGGGGGGATCATTCTACTGTCTCAACTTTTCTGTATACTGGAAATTCTCCAGGACGAGAGGCTGGCATAGCGGGGTCCAGGAGCAGGGACCCCCAAGGGGGGGCGGAGAGCATAGAAGGCAAGAGAGCAATAGAAATACAGTATTAGCAGAGCTGTGGAGTTGGACAGCTTCTGTTCCACCTTTGCCACTTACAATCGATGTGACCCTGGGCAAGTGACACCTGCTCTCTGAGCCCTGGGTGCCTCCTCCAGAAGCGGAGATAACCACCACCTCCACCCCCCACCCCCCACCCCCGCCTTCAGGGCCGCAGCGAGGAACCAACAGTGAGGTCGCGCACAACGGACTCAGCACAGAGCGGACTGTGCTGCACTCAGGAGACGGCCCCTCCCCGAGAGCTGTCTTCTGCCACAACAGCACATTCAAACCACGGCACAGAAACCGCAGGACACGCGCAAACCCGCCTGCCACGGGGCAGGGGCGTACACGGAAGTATATTTTGCAGAAGCACAATGTTCAAAACTACGAGCATCACCCCAGAAATCCAAACATTTAATCCACCGAAGTCTGAACATTTCTGCAGAGGGTACCTTCCCTCTGGAAGAAAACAGAAGAAGGAAAACATTTTAACTGTCTGAATTCAAAAAGAAAATCCTGGTCTACACAAACACAGCCTGCAAAAGCTAATACATCGGGTCCAGCTGGGGCTTCATGACCTGGGGAGCAGCTGAGGCCCCCTCCCCATCTGTATAATGGGCAGAAAACCCTGCTAAAAAGTTGTGAGAATTTGGGATCATAGTTGGGGTCCATGAGAAGCACTCAACAATTGGCATTAACACTACTGATCACTGAAAAACTCCAGATTTTTTTTAAAAATGTCTAAAAACATGCATATCACATAAGAATGTAGGGACCTTATCTGGGTCCCGATTCAAAGAAATTAGGTGTTCATTTGATCGGGGTTTACAAACGGTATTGTGTTCCTGGGGGGCTGTTCAGTTTTTTTGTTGTTTTTTGTTGTTGTTGTTTTTTAAGTTCTCTCTGGTTAAAGTTTTTGAAGTATTGGCATAGGAAATGAGCTCTCGTCTGGGCTTTGCTATAAAATACTCCACCAATAAGGGGGGGGGAGCAGATGAAATCAAAGTGCTCGGAACTGGTGGATGGTATCTTGACAATTTCCACACCAGAAAGTTTTTTAAAATGATTTTGCTCATTGGCCCAAAAGGTACTTGCAAAATTAAGTGTTTTATCAGCCAAAGCAACTGATGGCTCTTGGAAAGTGTTATTTCAGTCAAGTGTAACAACAGAAAGAGTAATGAATAAAAATCATCAAGAAGAAAGGAGAGACAAGGGAAGAGGTCAGGTCCTTCACAAAAGGGGTTTCCTTCCAAAATCTGCTCCCCTAGACCCATCTAAAAACCCTCAGGCTGAGGTGCCCCAGAGCCTGAGGCAGTGAGGAGTCCTCTCCCTGGACGTCGGAAAGCAGGTGCTTAATAACTAGGGTGGTGACAGGCCAGTGACAGTGAGCCGTGGGGGACAGGTGACTATGGGCCAAGCCAGGCCACCAAGCTTGAGACTCTAGGAAACCCGCAGAATCTGCTTCCCACTGGCTTCGGGGCTTCCTGGAGCTCAGACCCCAGCTCCCCTTCCCCTGGCCAAGCTCTCCTCTCTGGGATGAACATCCTCCGGGCCAGACATACATCCTAGCAGAAAATATTGCTGCAGGGACCACTGCACCATGTCTGAGCCACAGGCAAACAAAAGCCGCTCGAAAACAAAAACAAAAACAAAAACAAAAAAACACTGGTAAAAGAAGAGGGAGGGAAGTATATATTTCTTTGCTAACAGACTTCTGTCTCCAATTAAGCTCTGACTCTAGAATGCCCAGTGAAGCATTCACTCCTGGATTAAATAAGTCTTTAGGAATTCAGCCAGAGCTTAAACAGTCTGGAGCATTCTCCATACCCACGCCTGGACCAGGCCACATCAAGATCCCAGTACACGCTGAGCAGAGTTCTGACACAGAACAGAATGCCACTCAACACTCAGGACCCAACACAGTGAAGACAGAACTTAATTTGAAGGGGCTGCTGAGCTGCAATTTTCATTCAAGCACATCAGCCAGAGAGCACTTGTTCCGAACAGGGGCCCTCGAAGTGTCTTTGAGCTCTTTGTCCCTTACAACCTCATCTGAATCCCCCCGGTGTCAGTTAGCAGCGGGCAGGGTGGCAGCCAGCCTTTCGTACCCGAGTCCTGGGCAGACAGCAGCAGAGCCCTGACCTGGACGAAGCCCCTGACCATGTTCTCCATGACCAGCTTTTCCATGTTCTAGAATGATCTTCAGCGGGGCCGGTAGGTGAGAGGAAGCACAGGCGTGAGATGGAACAGCCAGAGAGAGGAAGGCTAAGGGCTGGGGACAGCCACGATCTGACGAGAGGCTGACGGCAAGAGCCAGGTCAGGGTGGACAGCACGTGGGGAGCACATGAGACAAGAGGCTGGAGTCCCCCTGCCTTTGGCATGACAACCTGCTCGGCGGCGGCTGAGGTCTGGGGAAGGCAGACGTCTCCCCTCTACCCTGAGGCATGGCCAGGCCTGTGGTTTTTAAGCAGATAAAGAACCTTCATGCTTGCCCTCAAAGTCTTTGGCTGTCTGTAAGCATCACTAAGTGTTTTCCTAGCCACCTGCACCCAAACCCCCAAAGCCTTAATGCAAAGTCCAACAGACGCACAGGCCTGTGGACCTGGGCTTGACCTTGCACAACCACATCCCTGTGCTGGTTTCATGGCCCCAACGATGGCCAGCTCCCGAGTCAAGGACCAAGTAATCGCTGCCTGTTAGTGTGACTGGGCTCTATGGCTGGGATCAATCTGCTCACTGGAAATCATCCTAAGAGGAAGATCGAGAACAGCTGGGTCATCATCGCTGCTGCAAAGATACAGTGGCTTCCGGCTGAGTGGAAGGGCCACAGCACAAGACCAGCTCCAAGACAGCACTAGGGATTCTTGTCTGATTTTGGTCCAAGCTGTAGCCCCAGGGCTTAGAACAGTGCCTGGCATACAGTAAGCGCTCATTAAATGCCTGTTGCATCAAGACTAAACAGATCCATGGCAGCTGTTTCAATAAAGACCCAATCTTCTGCCACACGGAATCTTCGGTCAGAGGCTGGCAGCTGGCTGCCCTTGGACCGAAAGCAACTTGTGGCTACATTTGGTTTGGGCAGCTCAGTGGGGTTTTTTTTTTTAATGTATAATTCATGGCCGATATTTGAAAACCAGGAGCTCTTACAGCAAAATCTGAATTTCTGGCTTCCGGTGAAGAATTTAGTCTGGCAACCTCAGGCCCACATCCCTCCAGGGCAACCCACTGATGAAGGAGTTAAGAAGGAGCTGTCCAGGGGTGCCTGGGTGGCACAGCGGTTAGGCGTTTGCCTTCGGCTCAGGGCGTGATCCCGGCGTTATGGGATCGAGCCCCACATCAGGCTCCTCTGCTGTGAGCCTGCTTCTTCCTCTCCCACTCCCCCTGCTTGTGTTCCCTCTCTCGCTGGCTGTCTCTATCTCTGTCAAAATAAATAAATAAAAATCTTAAAAAAAAAAAAAAAAAGAAGGAGCTGTCCACTTGGGAGGGCAAAGCCTGCCCCGGGTCCAGCAGCCCCCAGCTCGACTGTGCGCTGTGACATCTGTGCTCGTCTCCATGGCTGCTGTAGGCTGGCTGCTGGCTGGGCCCAGAGTGGGGGGCACTTAACAGTCTCCAGGATCCCCTAGTCTCCAGGACCCCCACTGCATGAGGCCAGCGCCCCCAGTGGACACGTGTGCCTCCCTCTTCTCAGGGAGCCTGGCTTTGTGGGGTGTCCGTCTGCAGAGTGGTTTGTTAGGACTAATCGGTCCACAGCAGTTGTGTGTTTAGCCGTCCCCCCACCCCCTACAACAGCACCATCAGCACTGCTCCCCTGCTGAAACCCCGATTTGCAAACCTCGCTCTCTCCTGTGTCCCAAGTGACAGCACAACCCCAGCGCCCCCCGCACTGCTGAGAACTGGGTTTGATACATCACAGACTGTCTGAATGGCTCCTTAGTAACACAATCAAAGAGATGCTGTCTTCAGAGACACCCAGAGGGAAAGAAGGGGAGAGAGGAAGCAGAGCGAGGGAGGATGGGCCAGCGGATCCCTTTCTGAGCGCTTCCTACCTGCCAGGAGCATGCTAGGCACGTGCTACACCTTCCCTCCATCACTCCTCACAACGAAAAAGTAGGCACTGCCATCCCCATTGTCCAGAGAGGGGCACTAAGGCTCAGAGAGGCTTCCTGACCTGCCCAAGTGCGTTCAGCAGGACAAGCAACAAAACTGAAGCTCAAACTCAGGTCTTCTAACCACAATCCTAGGCTCCACTGCCCCCATTTCTGGAAGTGTGGGCTAGAGTACATTCCGGGAAGTACAGGGAATCAGCCCGGCTTCAGTTAGCAGCACCCTGGACCAGGAATCAGAAGAGCTGATCAGCTTGTAATTGTAGGAAAACCTCTCCCTCAATGACGTTACTTCTTTATCAGTAAAATGGAAATCTACTATTCGTCCATTCACCTGCAGTAGAGCAAGGCAGTGAAATGAAAAGCACAGATTCTGAAATACATGTCCATGGGTCTGACCTTGGCCAAATCACTTTACTTCTGTGTGCCTCAGTTTCTCATCTGTAAAAGGATTATTATCAATGAGATGATTGGCACAGAGGAAGCCGGCCCAATAAATGCTGGGTTTTACTCCTCATTCATTCATTCATGCAGCCATGCATTCAACAGGCATCGCCATCCTGCCTACTCAGTAGGTTTTGTGACCCTACTCACAGAGGCTAGTGTTGACCCTGGGCTCCTGGGGCACCACCCTCCTGTTCTCGGATCTCTCTCCCTGCTCACTTTCTCTTTCTCAAGCTTCTCTCCCTCCCTCCAGGCTCCTAGTGAATAATGTTGGCCCCAGAAGGCCATCCCAGGACTTGGGCTCTTCTGTAGTGGGGACGACACATGTTCCCAGGGCCATGCCAGCCCAACTCTGGTCTCTCCAAATTGACATCTCCAACCCTAACACTTGCACTCCCATGTTCACTGCGGCGTTATTCACAATAGCCAAGATATGGGAACAACCCTAAGTGTCCAACCATGGATGAATAGATAAAGAAGAAGTGGTATATATATTCAATGGAATACTACTCGGCCATAAGAAAGAAGGACATCTGCCATTTGTGACAACATGGATGGACCCTGACGGTATTATGCTAAGTGAAATAAGTCAGACAGAGAAAGACAAATACTGCATGATCTCACTTATACGTGGAATCTAAAGAAGCCATGCTCGTTGAAACAGACCAGAATGACGGTTACCAGGGGCCAGAGCTGGGGGGTGGAAGAACTGGGGAGATGGTGGTCAAGGGGTAGCAACTTCCAGCTATCAGATGAATAAGTTCTAGAGATCTAAGGTATAGCATGGTGCTCATAGTTAATGATACTGTATCATACACTTGAAATTTACTAAGATAGATCTTAAATGTTCTTACCACAAAAAAGATATACTAATTATGTGACATGATGCAGGTGTTAGCTAATACTACAGTGATAATCATTTCTCAATATACAAGTGTATCAGATCAACACACCATACACCTTAAATTTACACACAGTTATATGTCAATTATATCTCAATAAAGCTAGAAAAAAACTGAGTATAAAGATCAAGGAATAATGGAAAAGGAGGCTAAGAGTATGTTGCTAAAGAAATCAACTGTTGCTTCTCTGCCTTAAATGATTTCCCAAGTCCTTTAACTGATTATTTTATAAGTGTTATCATGAGTCTTCACATGAACCAGTACCCAGTGCAACTGGGCAATACTGCCAATCAGACTGCGGGCTGCTGGACGGGTGGGGGTGGGGGGATGGGGTAACTGGGGGATGGGCATTAAGGAGGGCACTTGATGGAATGAGCGCAGGGTATTATATGCAACTGATGAATCCCTAAAATCTACCTCTGAAACTCATAATACCCTGTATGTTAAGGAAATTGAATTTAAATAAAAAATTTAAAACAAAGAAATGCAGAACACAGTAAAAAAAAAAAAAATGATCCCCTTGTAAAATAATGAAGTGCATCGAAATCGCTCTATACACGATCAGCAGAAGAGAAGGGACCTTCTCGCCAGTACATGTAATTGCTTTGTTTAAAAACATAACAATAAAACTTGCCGGCTGTCTCTAACATATAACAAGGCAGAAGCAGAAGGGTTCTTCTCGCCATTCCCAACCTGTTGGGCAGCCAGCTGGACTTAGCAGAGAGGCTTCCCCAGATTCCGCAGTCATTACTGGAAGGTCTTAATTGGCTTTCGAGATTTTGCACAGCACTGCAAATTTGGGTAATCGAGTTTGGGGAAAAGTGTAATCAAGCTGATTTATCCACAATTATCTCCCCTTATTATCCTCCTTGTTACCCCATTCTGCAATTACTTGCATGGAAAATTTTTATGTAATAGACACATGCAGATGAAGGCAGCAGATCCCTTGAATCCTACAGCGAGCAGGAGCTCAGCTCTTCCCAGGGAGCCTGGGCTCCTGCAGGAGATGCCCCCCGTCCCACGCCCCCTTCCCCCCACAGTCTGACCTCAGGACAGGTAGTGTAAATGAGGTGCCAATGCCCAATGAGCCTCTGGTCCAAAGCTAGTGCTCCTCGAACCCTACAATCACTTGGAAACTCACAGTTCTCCCCCTCCGGGAGAGGACTCGCTCCCCATCAGGTCGCGAGCACACAGCTGACCACCACCAAGTGCATTCCAAAGCAAGCCGAAAAGCAACAGCGAAAAGTTCATCCACATATGGCTGTTTGGGACACTGACACTTGCATTCCCATTCCCCTCCCTACAGCAATAGTAATTTAAAACAATATCATAACATCTGAGCCACACGTTGTTCTGGACACTTTCCATGCACCGCGTGTCTCTTCCACCTCACAGACCCTATGGAGTATGACCAACATTTCCTCCGTTTTACAGATGGTCAAACTGAGGCTCTCAGAGGCCACACAGTATCCGTGCAGCCAGATCTCAGAGCCACGTCTGCATTGCTTCAGAGCCTGTGCTCATACTCACTAGGTGCTCCTGTCTCATTGAGGGGAAGGGAGAGACAGAGGGGTCTGTTCCCATCAAAGGATCAGCTGATCTTTTAAAGGAGGATTTGGGAAGAAGTGAGAAAACTTTAAAGAAACGGAAAGAAAACCACTCGCAGATGGAAGCTGGTGGTGCCATCTTGGTTGGAGTTTGTTGGCAACGCCCATCAGGAAGTCTACAGATGGAGGCCTTGCTCTCAACGGGGCCACCTTTCGGAGGGCACCTGTGTCTCTAAACCTCAGTTTCTCCATTTGTAAAATGCTTGGGTGGCCTCTAAGCCATGCCATGTAATGACTTCTAGGGTTTGAGGGGCTTCTGATATGAGAACAGAACAGAGCAGGAAGGTCCTGGGGAGTGCTTCTCAACCCAGCTGCACATCACACTCACCGGGAAACTTGTAAAAATATCACTGCCCTGGCCCTGCCCCGACCAATCAAATTCGAATCCCTGGGGAACCAGGGCGGGGTCCCCCTCCTCTGGAGCCGCTCTGCAAGGAGGAGACAGGCAGGAGGCAGCTAGGGGTCAACGGCGCACTTCCCCTTTCACTTCTGTTCCTTTCTTTGTGGATTTTTCCTTTGACGTTGCCTTTACCTCTCAATCAATAATGGTCCTTTTTAAAATGTAACAAGGAATCCACCGTTTCCGGCACCAAAAAAAGTGTGCTCGTTCTGTGTCCCACCTGCGAATCCTTCTATTTTGCAGGGAGTCCCCTCTGAAGACCCTGTTAGTGGCGAGCTAAGCCAGCTCAGCACTCCCAGCGCCTGCGCTGCCTGTCCTGGGCCGAGATTAGCCTGGGCCGCAGCAGGTCCCCAAGGCTTGGCCGCCACTCCCAATGGCACCATCAAGAAGGTTCGGATTTGGACAGAGAGATGAAGGGACACCACTCCAGCCCTGAACTCGGAGGCACAATTCCCCGGCATGTGCAAAGAGTTTGGTAAATGTCTGCAGCGCCAGGCACAGGGATCCAGAGTGGACGAGGCACCGCGCATGTCCTCAGGGAGCCCCGTGTGGGGGCAGAGGCACAGCCTAAAGCCCAGCCGTGTTAGCTTTCTACTGCCATTGCAACAAATTGTCACCAACTTAGTGGCTTTAACAACACCAGTTCTAGAGGTCAAAAGTCTGATGCAGGGGGGCGCCTGGATGGCTTAGTTGGTTAAGCCTCTGACTCTTGGTTTCAGCTCAGGTCATGATCTCAGGGTTGTGAGATCAAGCCACGGCTCCAGCTCTGGGCTCAGTGCAGTCTGCTTCAGATTCTTTCTCCTTCACCCTCCTCCCACCACCCGCCCCTGAACTTGTGCGTGCTCTCTCTCTCTAAAATAAATAAAATCTTAAAAAAAAAAAAAAAGCGAGAGTCTGAAGCACATTTCCCCGGACTCAGATCAAAGTGCTAGCAGGGCCACATCCCCTTCTGGAAGTTCGAGGGGAGAAGCCACTTCCTTGCCTTTTCCAGCTTTTAGATGTTTCCCTCATTCTTTGACTCATGACCCCCTTCAACTTCCCAGCCAGCAACAGGTCTGGAACTGCATACCCCGCAATCCCCTGGCCCCATCTTCTGCCTCCTCTTCCTCCACTTTCAAAGACCCATGTGATGAGACGGATCCCACCTGATAATCCAGGATAACCTCCCCAACCCCACATGAGCTGATGAGCAACCTTAGTTACTTGTGGGACCTCAAATCCCTTTGCCACGTGAGGTAACACGTCCACGGCTTCCAGGGATTACGATGTGGACATCCCTGCGGGACATTATTCTGCCACACGCTGGCCACTTACAGTAACCGGCTGTGATGACGTTCTGTGAGGTAGAGGGAAAATCCTGGGCTCTCCTATCTCCACCCCGGGGACCTAGAAAGGTCACTGGTCCTCTCACCTGCCTCGGCTGATGGAGACCAGCACCGACTCCATGTCCCGAACTCAAACAATAATGTCTAATTTATCCCAGTTCCGACCTGGATGAAGACGAGGCAGAGCCCTGGCAGGGAGCGCCCCCCAGAGAAGGGGGGAGTGGGGCTCTGTTCCCATTTAGCACCAGTGGACCCCTCTGCAGGCCGGAGTCCCCCCGGGCTCGGGGCAGGGGCACAGGAAACTAGGACAGCGAGGATGGGGGCAGGGACAGGGACAGCGACGGGGAAGATCTGCACCAGTCCAGCCAGTGGGAGCGGTGAGGACTTGGGAGCCACGTGGATCTGCACTAAACCCTAACCTACAACTTGAAGCTATGATCCTGGCGATGCCACTGCCCAGCAGTGAGGACTAGAGGCGGCGAGGATGATAGCTGCCCCCCACCCCACCCCAGGGCCTGGAATCCACATCACTCCCGGACTTGTGATTCTCTCACTTGATTCCAGCCACACCGGCTTCCCGGGGGCCTGAACTTGCCAAGCATGCCCCCACATTGGGATTTTTGTCCTTGCTGTCTTCTCACCTGGCATGTTCCTCCCAGACCTCTGCAAGGCTCACTCTTCACTTGCTTCAGGTCTCTGCTCCGACAGTCTCTTGTCAGCCGGGTGTTCTCGAACATTGCCACATGAAACGGCAACACCCCGTTACAAACCAGCCCTCTCTCTCCTCCTCAGCTGCATTTGTTTCGATTGTTCTTCACCATCCAACAGACTGTATTTTTATTTGTGTGCTTATTTGCAGTCCTTCTCACCAGACTGGCGCACAAGCTCAGTGCAGATGAAGACTCTGTCTGGTCGCTGCTATGTCTCCAGGGTCCAGAGTTCTGCCTGAAGTCTAACAGAGGTTCAAAGGCATTTGTTGAGGAATGGACGTTCTCTTTCCATGACTTCAGAGAAAAAAACAAAAAAAAGCCAAAAACGCCACACATACATTTACTGATATCCCCTCCAACAAATGGTCTGTAATCATATTTCTGGCTACAAAAGAAAGTTCTGGAAAATGAGTTAAGGGTCCACACACACACACACACACACACACCAGACAACTGGGAAGGCCACGCATAGCCAACCCAGGATGACAAAGGTCAGAGAGGCCTGGGTACAGACCGACCTAGGCTGCATGAGGCCAGGAGAGTCTGACGATTTGATTTCACCCCTTCCCTTGCTCTGACCTCTGTGAGGCAGAAAAGCCCCTAAGCTCCACACAAGTGGAAATCTGAAGTCAGTTGGTTTTCGTGGAAAGGCTCAGCTCATCTAGACAACAGCTTTCTAACAACCTCGGCCATGGGCAACACAGCAGAGAACCTGAAAGCAGACGGGAACGTTAACCATCTTTTGCCAAGTGGGCCCCGGGGTCAAGTGCTCTCCAGAACTGGAGACTAATTCCACATTTCACAGCTGAGTTCAGAGAGCTTAAGTGATCGGATGGTGGTCCTGCAGCCAGTTAAGGGGCTGCAGGGACTCAAACCCAGGGCTGTCTGGCTTCCGGCCTGGGAGCTCTGCCCATCACCCCCCACCACCTCAAGGCCTACACAGGACGACATTGGCGTGTTAATGCATGTGACCTGGGCCACTTGCTGTCCTGGGAGAAGAGGGGACTCCAGCACCAGCGTCCCAGGGTCATATACTGAGGCACTGGTGGGTCAGCTCCCACCCCGAATACAGACAAAGGAGGGAGAAGGGGCCTCTACAAGCAGGCACAAAGTCCCGGCCACTGAATTCCTCTACTCAGAGACACCGGAGGAGCTGTTGCTAAACCCCGAGGCAGCAGAATCACAGCATCAGTGGCCCTTGGAGTAGCAGCAGACTTTAGTTACCAGCTGCTTACTAGCTGACCTGGAAGAAGGTCTCAGTGTCCTCATCTGTCCCACACAGTTA
The DNA here is from genome assembly GCF_024610735.1 of Ursus americanus. Taxonomy (NCBI): domain Eukaryota; kingdom Metazoa; phylum Chordata; class Mammalia; order Carnivora; family Ursidae; genus Ursus; species Ursus americanus. The sequence goes on from NC_142132.1 coordinate 10,960,572, forward strand.
GCAGGAGCACCTAACCCCACCCGGAGGCTGGAGGGGGGGGACTGTGACACAAAGTGCCTGGCAGCCAGGGAGAGCCCGGCAGGGTGTGCTGTTGAGGCCGTGGCTATTAGGATCACTAGCTTTCAACTCCTCCCCCTCCAGTATTCAGCTTTCACGGTTAATCAGTGATCTGCACCGTGCAAGCGGCCAAATGTGGTTGGAACGAGCCACATGCTTCAAAGCTCTTTCACTCAAGGCACTGCATTGTCCCTTCCTCCTGACATCCCCTGTGTGGCCCTGGGAACCCCCAGGACAGTCTACACCCTCCTTCCTTGGCAGGCCACACCATGGGCATGGTCTAGCTAAGCACCCACAATTCCATCCCCTGTTCCCCACAGCACAGGGTCTGCAAACCTGTCACTGCCCAGTGGCGAAAGGGGTACAAGATCCAACGGTGTGAGGTCCAGAATCCTACCCCGTACTCTGAGAGTGGTCACACCACCAATCAGGGCATGCACTGGGCATCTATTGTGAGCCAGTCACAGGGTAACTGCTCAGGGAGGAGCACCTAATAAGGGAGCACAGGCCCTACGCATCCGTGGTCCAAAGCAGAAGACGGACAATCAGACAGATGACAGCCACATAGTTTGGTGAGCACTGTAATGGGGGAGAAGGGGTGCTGTCCATCTTGCAGGCTCAGGGGAAGCTGCCCAGAGAAAGGAAGAGCTCAGCTGGGGGCTGGAAAACAGTACAGGTTGGGAGAGGGTGTGGGCGAGTGGCACTGGAAGAAGTGCTCCAGGAAAGAAATGCTATGAGGCAATTTACCATCCTCTAGATCTGGAGGTCCTCCTGCTATCAATAGCATACAAGGCATAGTTAATTTTAAAAAGCATATAAGGCATAATTAATTTTAAGAATTAGCATCTAGGAAGCCCGCAGGCCTTACTTGGTCTTCTGTACACAAACTGCCTTTGAGCCAGGCCTCTCCCGTCGCTGGCAGCTGCTGCGGGCTCCGCTGAAGTGAGCTGCAAGACTTCACATGTAATCCTGTTAGGGTTTACCTTGTTAGTTTCAGACCCATCATTCCTGCCAAGATTTTTATGAATCTTGATTCTATTATCCTACATATCAGACTTCCATCCCAGTTTTGTGTCATGCGCAAATTTGATAAGCCTGCTGTCAATGTCTTTATCCAAGTTGCTGATAAAACCTTGGACAGAGGAGGTCAGATGCAGAGTCCTGAGGCATGGGCCTTGACAGCCTCCCCCAGCTGTGCCCCAGATGCCCAGCCATTGCCAGGACTCTCTGGATGAGCTACTTGTTCAACCGCTAACTACTACAGTAGCCAGATGATATAGTCTCCTGCGGGACTCAAGGGGAACACAAACTCAGTAACAAGAATTGTAACATCTCACTCATGCAGAACTCAACTATCACCACCATTCCTCTCTAAGAACCAGTGAGCAATTTAAAAAGCCCCTAGGCATGCCCCATACACAAGCACTTAAATCACAGGAGAGCTATTTAGACCCTCAAGTTAAACCTATTCCCTCTTATTTTACACACAGTTCTAATAAGATGACCATTTCCTCTCAAGGCCCCTTGCAGATTAGCAGCTGCAAACTGTAGTAGAAACATAACTTGCTTTAAGCAAACATACTGTCTATAGCATTTCACATAGAGAAAAAAACATTTAAACTATAAGAAACAAGCCACATTAATTAAAACCCCCAGTTAGTGCATGGGAAAGGTGCCTTACCCCTCAGTACACCAAAAGGAATCACAGGACCACTTGAGGGCCACTGGTCACCAGCAATAAATTAAATTATGTTTGTCATCCTTTGTTTTAGAAAAACGTAACAACTTTTTAAAAAAAAAATGCATAATACAAGTTATTTGCAGTGTGGATAAACATTTATTCATTCAGCAAACTTGTCCTGCACACCAAGATGTGCAAGTAAGGTGGAAATGGAGGAGGGATGGAAAGGCCTTGCCCAACAGCAGTGACCCCAACAGGCAAGGTTTCTGCACTTACAGAGCTTACAACCTGCTGAGTGGGGACAGACAATAAACAAGGATGCCAATAAATAATGGACAGCATCATTTCCGATTAAAATAAGTATATTCAAAAACTAAAACAGGGTATATGATAATGCAATAGGGTGGGGAATGGGACATTGAACAAAATGTTCAGTAAAGGTTTCCCCAACAAGGGACATTTGAGCAAGAAGGCTGAGAGGAACCAGCCACATCAGGCACTGTAAGGAGGAATGTCAACTGGTACAACCTCTCTGCCCTTTGGAGAGGGAAAAAAACGCTTTGTTCCAGAAATTCCTCAACCAGAAATTAAGTCAAAGAATATAATCAGAGATGTGCACAGCAACACATGAGCTAGAAAGTTCAACACAGTGTTGTTAACATCAACCCAAACCCAGAGACAGCCTACTGATGTCCACCACCAGCAAGCTTACTGTATCAAATTATTTGCCTTAGTTTAATGGACTGTGTTGCAGCTGTAGGGGAGGTACCCTTCTGAGTTCTTGGCTGGGACCCCATGACAAAAGACGGATTAACAAGAGAAAGACAAACAAGGGGTTATTAACATATATCCTACATGTTTACATGGGAGATAACCAAGAAAAAATTAGTAACTCAAAGCTATGGCTTAAAACTCCAGCTTGTACAGCATCCCCAGTAAAAAACAGTAAATTTGTGGGGAAATGAAAGGACAAAGGAAAAGAGTTTTTGTGCTTCCAAGGGCAGCAAACTGTGGGAAGGTCAATATATGAGAGAAAACTAATGGTACATAAAAGCTAGTCAGTGAGGTTTGTTATGCAAATTCCTCCAGTGCCATCTCGACTGATGGAGTCCAAAGTTGTCTCCAGTGACCAATTTCTGTCCTTCTGGTACAGACAGGATGAGGGAGAGTTTTGAAAATTTATGCCCCACTTTTAGCCAAAGAGGGGGAAGGCAGGGGGCCTTCCTCATCTGCCTCCTCTCAACTGCCTTCAACTCAAAATAATCTTTATGCCAAAGTGGCATATTTTGGGGTGGTGTATCCTGCCAACCTTCACAGCTTTTACAAAAGCAAGCTGGGGATGAATATTTATTGGCATAGGAAGATATTGAGGGTGTAATGCCAAATGGAAAAGGCAGACTACAAAACTATATTTCAGACACCTTTTGTGCAGAAAATGTGTTATGGCAGAGGAGAAAAAAAAACTAAAAGAATACAAACCAAAATGTTAACTGTGGTTTTCTCTGGCTAGTAGGATCATAAATAATTTTACTTTCTTCCCATTTTTCTCTCTGTATTGTAGAAGTTTCCTGCACTGAGCTTACTTTTGTTTTATAATCTTAAAATATTGTTTATTTAAAATAAAAGGAAAAAATTCTAGCAAAGGTAACTTTCTTAAAAGCTGTGGTTCTGGAAGAGGTAAATTTGGGCTCAGAGGTAACACAGCCACACAAAACAGCCCACACCCTAGGAAGAGGTGGGAAGTAACTGAGCGTGGGTTCTGTGCCTGAGGAAAGGGGCCAGGCCCCACTGAGGACCCCTCACAAGAAGGTTGTGGACAGTCAGCTCCGGGCATGGGCCTTGATGGGGATGGAGACCTGGCAGACCACAGAGTATGTCCAGATATTTAATCAAACACACACATGGCCACACTATAGCACCACCACCTTTGCCAGCTCCGTGCTTGATGCTAGCCTGCACAGCCTCTAAATGACAGAGCCCAATGGGAGAAGGTCAGGAGTCACCTTTCCTGAGGACCTGACACAGCCACAAACCCACAGGGTATCTCAATGCAGCACCTGGACTTTTCCTCATTGCATTTCTCCCTGGGGAGGAAAGGTTGTCCAACTTGAGTGACCCACGGCCTCCCTCGACCTCTCGTCTGAGCTTCTCTGCACATCTAAAGGGCAAGCCTTGACCTCTGTCTTCCTGTATGTAGGCCCAGGAGATCCCAACTGGACGAGTTCCTTCCTATAGTAGACACAAGTGTCAGCTGTAGTGAGGTGACTTCAGCAAAAGCTCAGTATTTCCCGAGCATCTACTATGTGCCAGGTATGTATCAGGGGTGGGAGGGACAGTGGTGAACACAAAAGTCAAAGCCCTCCTCTCAAGAAGCTCATGGTGGAACAGGGCAAATGCTTCCATAACGCAAAGCCACTCGGAGAAATTATACCCGCACTCATTTATATCTGACATCGATTTGTACTTGGACTTGACTCTGTTCAGTGTGAAATCGAACCTGGCTCGCTCCAGACTGAGACCCGCTTTCCGATTTCCCACTGTAGGCAGGGGCTCATGATTTCCAACACAGCCAGCAGAAAAACCCAGGAGAGTGGTTTTTTAAAACACCTCAGAAACAAAAAATTGACAATGGGAACACTTCTTTCTGGAGTACAACCTTCACAAAGTTCGGTTCTCTTCCTTTTTTCAAACTTGAAATAATTAAATTTAATCCAAAACGTATTCAGCCTACCTTTAGATTCTCTGAAGAGGAAAAAGAAAGCCCTCAGGCAGTCATTCTAAACGCTGACAAAGCAGTAGGGAAATTTCTTAAAACACTGTTCTCCTGGATTAATTCAAAGCAGGCGGCTCACGTTCTTGAGAGGAAAATGAAAACCACGATTCACATTTTAGGCATAAAGTACACAGATAATTAATCAAGCTTCATCCAAGGCTCTTGATGCTTTTTATGTTGGCTATTCTAAGGCAGCACTGTTTTCCAACATTGCGTGCTGACATCCAGAGAGAAGTTCTACTTGTTCAAGAAAGAAACAACAATTATGGTAAATGAAATCAAGTTTACCTTCTAAACACGTGGCTCTCACAGGCAAGATGAGGTCAAGGTGACCAGATGACCATTGGGAGAAATGTGCCAAAAAAGACATTCTGCTCTTAAGATGGGACCAGAAGAAGGGTGGGGAAATTTCTAGATGAACACCAACCATCATGATGACGATGATGGAGTACATTTACAGGGTGCTCCCTGCCTGCCTGGCACCGCCCTGCCAGAATTTATTCCCCGACAGTGTCCGGTAGGTACTATTTTTATCCCCACTTTGCAGATTCATAAACTGAGAAAGGAGAAGCTGAAGTAATCCAAGCAGAGGTGCAGGCAGATCTGATGTGCAGTCTGGCTCCAGATCCTGGGATCCCTGGCACAAGGCTCCTCTGTTGCTGACCACCGGTCTGTTACGACAAAGCTCCACAGCAGGCGCAGTGCGCAGGAGGCCAGTGTGTGGGTGGCTGTGCACAAAGCTATCACCCCACCCAACCCCAGCAAGAGAGCATGGAAACAAAGAGCTACCCGAGCCAGGAAGGCCTGGACTCCCATTCCGTCTCCGCCACCTATTGTCAAATGACCACAGACAGATCACTGACCCTGCCCTGCCCTTCCCCACCGGCAAAGGGAGAGAGAAAGAAGCATTCCCTTCATGCTGGTGTTGGAAGGACTAGATGAGCTAATGGCACACAAAACATAAGAACCTCACCCGGTTGCACTGTGAAAATGTAGGATTGTTATTAGCGTATTTCTGTAAAGTCATAAAGCTGTCTTTCTTTTAAATAACCTCTAGTCTCACTATTCGCTAATTTACATAGAGAACTCTCCGGGTCATCCCAAACAGTGATGTGGAACAATCATCGGTAGACTATATTTTGCAAAACCGATTTGACAATGAAAAATGTAGTCACTGAAATTATTAGGCTATGCTGTTCTCAGGCCACCCCTGCTGAATTTTTTTTTTTTTTTTGCGAAAGTAAAGATACTTTCTCATGTTGAATAATATATTTCTTAATATATTCATTAATGAGGTCATTCTGATTTTAGGCGTGATTTTTCACTTTTTAGATTTTCTGAAAATGAATTAAATGTGCTTATGCTAAAAAGGACCCTTACTGGGCACAGAGTAAGTGTCCAAAAAGAAAGAAGCTATGACTCTTGGAGAAGCATTTCTAAGGGCAGCCCCCGAGGCTGGAGAGCCAGCAGCGAGGTCTGCACAGAGGAGGGCCCAGCTGGCCCCAGGCAATGCTGCTCCTAGATGTCCTCACTCCATTTTGTGTCCCATCTCTGAGCGCTGCCATTCTTCCCACCCAAACCCCAACTCCACTGTACCCCCTAACTCCTGGCCAGTCCTCCAGCACAGCCAATTCCCCATGCCAGAAAAACTGGCCTTGCCGCACCCCGATCTCCAAGGCCCCTGATGTCCACTGGTGACATGGCCTGGGCTAGTGAGGCAGGCGTGTGCCATTCTTCGTCTCGTGTTCTCGGGCTCAGTATGGGACACAATCAATGGGACACAGTCAATGCACATTTGAAGCTGCAGAGTGAAGGAATGGAAGTGACTTCTACACCATCTGAAATGAGGGGACTGGAGTCTCTCGTCCCCATGTCATCACTTCTGCTCCCAGGACGAGGCAATGGGACCGAGGAAAGTGCTGTGTCACCATCCGCAGATACTCTGTCCAAAGTGTAGGTATTCTCAGTGTGACGAGTAGGGCCCTCCAGCTTTTAAAGCTGGACTTTATAAAAAAATAAAAAACAAAAACAATAAACACCTCCAGAAACAACTACCCCTGAACTCTAGGTTCATCCCTGTTCCTGATCCTTAAAACAAAGTCCAGGAGATCTCAGATCAGAGAGACCACAAGGAGAGGACTCAACTCACTTGTCACCTCACGTGCTGTGGACAGATCTCTCCCACACATGCCACAGAAGTGTGATAAATTCATGGAGGGGAACTGTCAGGACTTCCTTTTTCCAGCTTTACTGAGATCTAATTGACACTGTGTATGTTTAAGGCATACGACGTGTTGGTTTGATACATTTTCATGCTGCAAAATGATTACTGCTGTAGTGTTAATTAACACCTCCATCATGGCGCTGAACCACCATTTCTTTTTCATGATGAGAAGACTTAAGATTTACTCTCTTAGTGACTTTCAAATACATGATACAGTATTGTTAATTATAACCATCATGCCGTACATTGGGTTTCTAGAACTTACTCATTGGATACCCGGACGTGATAGGGAACACAAGGAGATGTTAGCCAAAGGACTTCCTTTTGAGCACAAGTTTGTTTTGATAAAGAGCAGCTCTCCTCACCAGCTGCCCTACAGAGCTGTTTAGAAACACAGCTGCATTCACGGGATCCCAACAGGATGGGGAACGGACAAGCCCAAACGTGCAGAACTGATGCCTCAGGAGGAGCAAAGGAAGTCAGCTGCCCCAGCAGCCTGTGCAGCCAGGAGTCAAGAGACCGGGGTTCTAGGCTCAGCTCTGCCCCTGAACAAGAAGGAGGATCTGAGTAAGGCCCTCTGGGAGACAAAGCAGGGGAAGATGGATGAGACAATGCCTAGAGCCAGGTCAGGTCAGACACTGGGTATAATATAATCCACTCAGGGGTGCCTTCTGGTAAAATGTCAACGTTCCATTTGCTCAGTGTGTGTCAATCCCCTTCGTGTCCATGATTTCACAGGGGTTGTCGGGGTCATTTCATTATCAGAGAGCCACACTACCAGTCCCTTCTCTTTCCCTCTGCACCCAAATCTGCTGTGAATTGTTCCAGCTTATAAAATACTCAAGTTAAATTTTTCACAGAAAGCACTTTCATCTCACTTATTAGCAGTGTGACACTGGGCATGTTCTTTAACCTCTCTAAGCCTTGGTTTTCTCATCCCAAAATATGAAGAATTTTAAATTTCTATCTCACAGGGCTGTGTGAAGGCTTAAGGAGTCTAAAGTGCCACAACCCACTGCCCAGCATATAGTAAGTGCTCAATAAATAGGAGTTATCATCACCCATCATCCCCAGAACCAAACCACCCCCGTTGGCTACTTTTGGAAACAGTAAGAGGATCTTTTGTTAGGAAGAAATCAAAGTGGGGATCTTTTCGTGTTATTTTTCATGAGTCAGTGTTCATATTTTTAAAGTCCAGTTTAATATGTTCTCATTACATGACTGGAAATCTTCATTGGTCCACAAAACTGAATTAAAGCACAACACAGTCAGGAACCAAGTATGTCCATCATTAAATAAAAAGACAGATGTGGGTCTTCTATATAACACTGTCGTCAGTATTATATATATTCATTCAGGGCTGATACGTTCAGACCAGATAACACAGAAAAGCAAATTCTGAGCCAAGCCTTGGAAAATATAGGTAGGATTTTAGATAGGCAAAGAAGAGGCCCCTTGAATGATGACTCGGAAAACCACAAATATATTCACAGGTAAAAGAAAGAATCAATAGATCTTTTACAAAATATAATTTTATATATTAAAAAACATAAACATTGTGTCCAAGAAAAATTTGCAAAATCTTTTTTAAAGAGACATCCAGTTGAAGATGGCTGACTGAACCCATTCATTTTGCCTCTCTTCCCTCTCAAAAAACACGACTGAAAAGAAAGAAAACATAAAGAAATCCATAGCCGGTCTGAAGAGCCTTAAGGGGTACCAATCCCCAAAGCAGAAGGGGGGGGGAACTATGAAAAGGAGAAAGCAGATAGAAATAAAACACTGGATAATACAAAAAAGGTGAAACCTCCCCAAAAAGGAGTTCAGCCAGAGAAGGGGAACCTAAAATTCTGTGTACAAACTCCCTTCAAATTATTGGCTAACTCAGACATTGCAACGTGTAGAACGAGATTCCAAGGACCCCACTGGAAAGTAACAGCCACAGTCTAAAAGTAAAGCAGAAATTTCAGCAGCTAGCCAGTGCCTAGAGATAGAGTTTGGACTTGAAGTTTTTCCAAGTTAGACTTTCTCCTGAAACCTCAGAAGAGCCAAACTACAGTAATAAAAAGCACATCCCAGAACTAAAAAATGCACCCTAGGATCAAAGGCAAAACCAAGACAGAATATACAAACATAGCCTAGAACCAAGGTTCTAAGGATGAAGGTGACCCAACAGTAAATTAACTTCCTGCAATTAACTTCCTGCAAGAACAAAATTCAACACTCATTAGCAGATAATAATGATCTAGCTTCTCTATAATGTATGATCCATAATGTCCAATATGCAATAAAAAATTACTACACATGTAAAGGAAGGAGTAAAATCTGAACTATAATCAACAGGAAAAAAAATCAGAACCCTAGATCACCCTGATGATGGAATTAGCAGAAAAGGACTTTCTATTACAAATACATTAACAGATTATAGGGAAAGATGAAGAGAATGGATGCATAAGTAGAAAATATCAACAACAACAAAAAACTAACACTCAAAAAAGAACCAAATGGAAATTCTGGAACTGAAAAAAATTAACATCTGAAATAAAATATTTATTGCATGGATTTGGCAGCAGAATAGACATAGCAGAAAATAAAGAACAGGTGAATTTGGAGATAAGTCAATAGAAATTATCTTAAACTGAGCCACGGAAGAAAGAGATAACAACAACAACAACAACAAAAATAGAACACAGCATCCAAGACTTGTGGAATAATACAGAACTGTCTAACATCCGTGTAACAGAAGAAATATTTGAAAAAATAATGCCTTATAAATACTTAACTGATGAAAGACATCAAACCATTGCTCTGAGAAACTCCATGAACCCAAGCAGGAAATATACAATGAAAGCAACCTAGACAAATCATAGTCTAATTGCTAAAAACCAAAGGTGAAGAGAAACTCTTAAAAGCAGCCAATGAGAAAAACACATGATATTCAGGAAAGCAACAATGACCAGGACAGGTGACTTCTCATCATGAAATGGCATCTACAAGACAATTCCAAAGCTATCTCTAAATTCCTGAAAGAAAACTGTCACCCTAGAATTCTACATCCAACAAAAATACCTTACAAAATAAAGACAATTCCAACAGAACAAAAGCCAAGAGAATTCATTTCTAGCAAATATGCTCTACAAGACAAGCTAAAGGGGGGCACCTGGGTGGCTCAGTCGTAAAGCATCTGGCTTCCACTCAGGGCGTGATCCAGGGTCCTGGAATCGAACCCCACATCAGGCTCCCTGCTCTGCTGGAAGCCTGCTTCTTCCTCTCCCACTCCCCCTGCTTGTGTTCCCTCTCTCACTGGCTGTCTCTCTCTCTGTCAAATAAATAAATAAAATCAAAAGAAAGAAAGAAAGAAAGAAAGAAAGAAAGAAAGAAAGAAAGAAAGGGAGGAAGGGAGGAAGAAAGAAAGGAAGAAAGAAGAGAAAGAAGAGCTAAAGGAAGTGCTTCAGGCTGAAGGGATATAATCCTAAAGGAAAAACCAAATCTGAAAGAAGTAATAAAGAGCACTGGAAATGGTAAGTATGTGGGTAAATATTTTTTATGTAATTTCTATAAAGGTATATTGATTAAGACAAAAACATGTTTTCTGTGACTTCTACATAGAAATGAGTTCTATGACAACGTATCAAAGGCATAAGGAAAGAAATGAAAGTATGCTGTCATAAGATTTTTACATTGTATTTGAAATGGTGTAATATTGACTTAATGATAACAGGTAAAAGATGTATAATGTAATCTCTAGAGAAACTGCTAACATTTTTGAAGAGGTGTAGCTAAAAATAAAATAAAGGAGTTAAATGGAATATTTACAAATATTAACCTAGAAGAAAAGAGAAAAAAAAGGACAAAAAAGAGGGCAAATAAAAAACAAATAACAAGGTGGGAAACTTACTAACCATATCAATAATCGCATTAAATGTAAGTGGCTTAACCACTCCAATTAATGGCAGCAGATTGGCCATATTGCATAAAATTTAAAGGTACAACTAAATGCTGCTTATAAGAGGCATACATTAAACATAAAAATACAGATAGGTTGGAAGTAAAAGGATGAGAAATACATTCTGTGCAGACATTAATCTCAAGAAATATAATGTAGCTATATATTGTATTAGATAAAATATACTTCAAGATAAGGAATATTAACACAAAGATGAAAACTTCCTAATAATAAAAGCTTCATCCAAAGGAAATAAAATTTAAGAACACTAACCTGAAATACAGACATAGGAATTCTGACCTCCAAATCACTAAGGGAAAAAAAGGAAGGCAGCAAAGAAAACTTGAACTATTCAGCCAGAAGCAAGAAATTAGGGGAACAAACCAAATGAAGCACCACAAAAAGAAAACACAGAATAAGCTGGCAGCAATATGGGAAAATATTAGTTATTTCCCAAAATAATGTAAATGCTCTAATTACCCTAGTTTGAGAGGTGGCAAATCTTTACATTAAAAAGACCAAATTAGGGGCACCTGGTTGGCTCAGTGGGTAGAGCATGCCACTCTTCATCTCAGTCATGAGTTTGAGCCCCATTTTGGGTGTAGAGATTACCTTAACAAAGAAAAGACCAAATTAAGAAGAATGAATTTTTTAAAGTGAGAATATAGAGGATCTGAATAGTACAGTTAACTTGCTTTAATATATTTAGAGCTCTGTACCCACCAAACACAAACTATGCAGTATGTTCAAGCTGTATAAATTTACAAAAATTGACCATGTATATGGCCACACGGGAAATCAGAACAAATTATAAAACACAAAAATCACACAAACCACTCTCTCTGATCTCAATACAATGAAATTATTGTATCATTATCCCTGTATCTAAGACCCGGGAACTAAAGCACAGAGATAAAGCAACTTCCAAGTTCACACAGACAGTAAATAGAAAATTAATGCTTTGAATCCAGGTATCCTGGCTCTGGAGCTTATAGTCTTAACCTCTGTGCTATGTTTGCTCCCAGAAATAAGGGGTCATACACCTTAGAATTGAACTTGTAATAGAATTTACTTGCAATTCCATGGACAGATGGAAATTTGCATCTGATAATGGTATCACTGAAAAACAATGTCTGTTTCACAACTGAAAAACCATACAGAAGCAAAAATTTAAATCTTCTACCTCACTCCATAAATAAAAATAAATTTCCAATATATTAAAGAATTAAAATTAAAGAACAAAGTATAAAATACTAGACAATACAGAATAATATTTCTATTTTAGATGAAAAAAGCCTTTCTAAATAGGACAGAAACTCTGAAACCATAAAGGGAAAAACTGATAGATTTAACTACATAAAAATTAAAATGTGCACAATAATAGAAATTGCAGGGACGCCTGGGTAGCTCAGCTGGTTAAGTGTCCGACTCTTGATTTCAGCTCAGGTCATGATCTCAGGGTTGTGAGATTGAGCCCCACTCCATGTGGGCCTGCTTGGAATTCTCTCTCTCCCTCTGCCCCTCCCCCCACACAAGCACACACATGCTCTCTCTCTCTCTCAAAAAAAAAAATTAAATAATAGAAATTGCATAGAAACTTAAAAGTCAACCATAGGAGCTCAGCTGGTTAAGCATCTGACTCTTGATCTTGGCTCAGGTCTTGGTCTCAGGGTCATGAGTTCAAGCCCTGAATTGGGCTCTATACTAGATATGGAGAGTACTTAAAATAAAATAAAATAAAATAAAATAAAATAAAATAAAATAAAAATAAAATAAAAGTCAACCACAGACACAGAGAAATATCTGCAACATATGAAAGAAGAGATTCATATTTTTAAGGCATAAAGCACTCATACACATCAGTAAGATAAATTTAATGATCTAAAAAAAGCATGAATTAAGGAAAATGATATTTCACTAAAGAAATACAAATTGGCCAAAAGACACATGAAAAGATGTTCAACATCACTCATCATCAGGGAAATGCAAATCAAAACCACAATGAGATATCACCTCACATTTGTCAAAATGGCTAAAATCAATAATGCAGGGAACAAGTGTTGGCAAGGGTGTGGGAAAAAGGAACCCTCGCACACTGCTGGTGGGAATGCAAACTGGTACGGCCATTGTGGAAAACAGTATGGAGATTCCTCAAAAAGTTAAAAACAGATCCAGTAATTGTACTACAGGTTATCTACTCAAAAAATATAAAAACACTAATTTAAAGGGATACATGCACCCCTACGTTTATAGCAAAATTATATACAATAGCCAAATTACAGAAGCAGCCTAGATGCCCATTGATGAAGCAGGTGTGATATATATATATATATACACACACATACACACACATATATATATGATGGACTATTATTCAGCCATAAAAAGAATGAAATCTTGCCATTTGCAATGATGTGGATAGAACTAGAGAGTATTATGCTAAGCAAAATAAATCAGAGAAAGACAAATACCATATGATTTCATTCATATGTCCAATTTAAGAGACAAATGAGCAAAGGAAAAAGAGAGAGAAACAAACCAAGAAACAGATTTTTAACTTCAGAGAACAAATGATGGTCACCAGAGGGAAGATGAGTGGGGGATGGGTGAAACAGGTGACGGGGATTAAGAAGTGCACTTGTGATGAGTACCTGGTGATGTATGGAATTGTTGAATCACTATGTTGTATACCTGAAACTAATATAACACTGTATGCTAACTATACTGGAATTAAAACTTAATAAAAAAAAAAAGAAATACAAATTGCCAATACAAGAGTGAAAAGATGCAAATGTTATACTCTGTCCTGTGGTATAAATATTAAAACATGACCAACGTCCAGCATTGGCAAGGATGTCGGAAAAGAGAATGCAGGCATGTACATAGCCCTCTGGATGCACAATTTGGCAGGTGTCCGTCAGAATTTTAAATGCACATGGCCTTTGACCAAGAAATTTCATTTGCAAAAGTTTATCACAGCAATATTTTAACAGGTGCCCTACAGAGTAGAAGCACAATTACGATACTGTTTGCTGTAGGAAAAAAATGAAAAGACCTGAAAATTCCAACGAAAGGTTAAGAGAATGAAACACCGCACAGCCAGTAAAAAGACTCAAGTAGGTCTAAGTTAAGTCAAAAACTTTCAACTACAGAAAAAATGTGTTCTCAGTTTTTTCTTAAATTTTTTATTTTATACTTATATTTTATTATATGCAAATATGATATATATAAAATACGTAATATTTTTGGTGTGTGTGTATATATATATATATATATGAACTATAGCTAAGCACAACGTGGATGAATCTCAGAAATGTGCCAAGCAAAATATTCACACAAAAGAGTACACGGTGTTTAAAAGTTTTTGACTTTACAAAGTGAAAGGAGGGGCGCCTGGCTAGCTCAGTCGATAGACTGTGAAACTCGACCTCAGGGTGATGAGTTTGAGCCCCATGTTGGGCAGGGAGCCTACTTGAAAAAAATTGTAAAAAAATAAAGTAAATAAAAATAAAAAGTGAAGGGAACAGAACTGGCACAGAGGGTAGGCAGTTCCACAAGCCTTACGCTTTTTGCGTTGTTTTAATTTTCACGACTATTTTATAATTTAAAAAAAAATGCTTAAGTGAGGAGAAACATCCATTCCCACCACATACACGTACTTTCGTGTAATCCTTTCTAATATTTGCCCAAATCAAACAGATTTCCCATAGATTTGATTTTTTTTAAAGATTTTATTTATTTATTCGACAGAGATAGAGACAGCCAGCGAGAGAGGGAACACAAGCAGGGGGAGTGGGAGAGGAAGAAGCAGGCTCCCAGTGGAGGAGCCTGATGTGGGGCTCGATCCCATAACGCCGGGATCACGCCCTGAGCCGAAGGCAGATGCTTAACGACTGCGCCACCCAGGTGCCCCCCATAGATTTGATTTTGAGATCGATTTTTTATAGTACTTTTTCCCCTCGACTATTACACCATAGAATGTTAGCATGTTTCTTTCTGATTCTCAAAATGATTATTTTAAATTGACGTACGGTATTCTCTTGTGTCCATAATTTATCAAACTATTCAAGTGTTGACCGTTTGAGTTTTAATTTATTTTATTTTTATTTGACAAATATGTTTGCTTTGTATGGAATACAGCAGTGAGTATCTTCATACATGAGGATTTTTGCATTTCTACCTCGGTGCCTCAATATATTTTTCTAAGAGTTCCAAGTCAAAAGGCAGGAATAATTTCACAGCTGTCTATGCACTGTAATACCACTCTTCAAGGGGGTTACGTCCATTTACGATTCCACCTGCAGCCTTGGGTCACATCTGCTTCACTGCAACCTTCTACATCTGGATGTTCATCTTTATTTTCCGGTTTTCCTTTCGATATTTTAGTTGCTATTAAATATAGAAAGGTGGAGGGGCGCCTGGGTGGCTCAGTTAATTAAGTGTCCGACTCCTGGTTTCAGATCAGGTCATGATCTCAGGGTCCTGAGATTGAGCCCCGTGTCAGGCTCCACGCTCAGCATGGAGTCTGCTTGAGATTCTGTCTCTCCCTCTCCCTCTGCCCCTACCCCCTTCTCGAGCTCATCCTCGTGCTCTCTCTTCCTCTCAAATAAATAAATCTTTTAAAAAATATATAGAAAGGCTGATTTTTGACACAGTCCTGCTTCAGATATTTCTAAAGCAATCACAAAAGATCACCCAGTGCCCTACCTAAGGATATTTCGTTAGCTTCTTTCTCCCCCGCCCAACAGGAAACTTCTATACTGACCTTTCTGATTATGTATGAAAGTAATGAATGTTTACCGTAAAATAATGTGGACAACAAACAGTCTGAAGAAAAAAGCAAATGTTATACAATCCCATCAGCCCAAAATAACCACCATTAAGGTTTTGTTGTATATCTTTATAGCTCTTTTTCTTACAGATACAAACACAGATTGATTTAATTACACTACCACATGAAAGTAGCATTATGCACACTTATGTGACCTACTTTTGATCACTTCACAACAGTTTAGGGATATCTTCCCATGTCCACAAATAGTTGTCTACATCACTAATTTCAATGGCTGCGCATTCTTTTGTCCTGGTTAATCTATACACAATGTTATTCTGTGGTTTTCAGACACATATTTTGCATTTCTGTGTGGAAAGCAAAGTTTTATTTTTATTTTTATTTTATTTTATTTTTAAATTTTATTTATGTATTTGACAGAGAGACAGCCAGCCAGCGAGAGAGGGGACACAAGCAGGGGGAGTGGGAGAGGAAGAAGCAGGCTCCCAGTGGAGGAGCCCGATGTTGGGCTCGATCCCAGGACTCTGGGATCACGCCCTGAGCCAAAGGCAGATGCTTAACAACTGAGCCACCCAGGCACCCCGGAAAGCACAGTTTAAAAGGTGTAATAGTTATTTGTATACTAACAAGTTTCCTGTTAGTTCTGCCGCCCATTTTTCTCTTAAAGAGCTCTTCTCTTTTCGTATTGATTGGTAAGAGCTTTCTGTACAGGAGGAGCATAACTTTCACCTCTGTAAGTTAGGACAACAGTATCACCTTCTGGGAGGTTGTAAGGATTAAGTTGTCTAAGGGGTGACAAGTGCCTGGAACAAAGTGGATACACGGTAAGTGTTACAGCTTGCCTCCTGTCCTCTCTCTACAAGCAAAGTGGACATATAGGTCAATTAAAGATACCTACACACATATATATATATGTATTGACCATTTCTTTTTTTCAATGATCTCTTGGAAGATTATTCAGAATGGTCCCCCAAAACTTCCTAAATCCTAGTTCAAGGCTCAGCTCCCCTGTGTGCTGAAAGCTGCATTCCTCTTCTTCTTATTCCATTGTGGTATTAGGGGATGTCTTTCATTGACCTCCAACACCACCTCCCCACAGGAAGGAAGATGGCGCAATGGATGGAGCTTGGCTCGAAGACCTACCAGGTGGCAGTTCTGCTGTAGGCACCTGTCACACATTACATTACTTCAACTTTACAGCCTCCTGATGGGTGATACGCTTGTCCCCACTTTACAGATGCGAAAGCGAGAGCGCATCCTTACAACCAGCAGCCAGGAAATAGTTCCCAAGCCCTCACGTTGACTAGGGGGTCATGTGGCCCGCCCGCCTGCCGAGTGGGGACCCAGCTCTTGACTTCCTCATGTCGTTCATCAGGCCCGTCACAGACTCTCACAAAACAGCTGCTCAACAGATGGAGATTAAGGCAGAATGTAGACGACGTCTCTATTTCGGACATAGAGCTAGACAAAGAAAAGCCCAATGAGTAACCTAGCACTTCCACGCCTAGGTATACACCCAACAGAAATTACAAATTACGTTCACCCAAAAAAACAACAGCAGCATCACGCTTACTAGCCCAAACCAACAAATAACCCAAATATCCCTAAGCAGTAAAATAAGGAGAGAAAGAGGTAGAGTCATGCCGCGAAATACTCTACGGCAACAAGAATTAACGACTACAACTAAGTACGACATGTGAGTCTCCGGAACACGCTGAGCATGACAGTCACACACAAGAGGTCACACTGTGCGAGTCGATTTACACAGACTTCAAAAATGATGTTCGAAGCCAGGGTGGGGGAGCCCCGGGGGGCAGCGCGATGGGGCTCGATGGGTAGATACTGGGGAGCCGTGCAATTATAAATCATGCATGTTTTTCCTTGTGTATATTATTTTTAGATAGAGCTAAATGCAATCCCTCTTTTTGTAGGTCAAAACAGTCAAATATCAGCAATTGCATAGGGTTCGAACTAACACTTTAATAAAAACGTTTTTAAAACCCTCTCGTAAAGGAGGAAAGAAACGTCTAGCATTGATTGGCAGACTGCTACTTTTCTGAAAACCAGCCTGCGTGCTCCTGCAGCTTCTGACCCTGTTTCTCGTTCCTTTGTCTTCGGCGGAGACAGAAAAACAACGCGTCCCTCATGTCTGCAGGACAGCTTTTCGCGGTCATATGCTGAAAGACAGTGACATGGCCATCCCCAGGCTCAGAGCCTCAGATTCTCTCTGCCCCCTGCTCACCCATCCCGGACATCTCCATGCCCCTCGACACCTCTGTGCCTTCAGTGGGCTGATGAGAACACGCCGGTAGGTATGGTTCTGGGTGAATCTTCCTCCTCGCCGTGAACCAGGGTTTCTAATTCATCCATGGAACACCGAGATTATATTTTTTAAGAAAATAACTATGACTAAGATGATTTTCATATTTAAAAACACTATCATAGGAAAATAGAAGTAGGGAGCTTTTATGAGCCTTGTGTGGGTCATAAAAGGCATAATCCTTATAACTAATTGAGATAACTTTACCTACAAGTTATGAAACTAATGATCTCCTTTTTGCCATGTTACAAGCATTTATCTCCCTGTGGCAAAGCATCATCAATTCTCAGAATTCTGGGTTCAGCAGACTCACTTTACAGTGGCAAATAATATTTCAAACAGAAGGCTGCTTCATTTATCAGATGACAAGGCAGAAGCCTTCCCCGGGAGGGGGTAGGCGCTCGGCACACTCAGCCCAGCAGCGACTGGGGGTGGAGAGGCTGTCTGATGGAAAACTCCCTGTACTGGGCTTCTCACGGAGCCCTGGGTGATGAACACAGACTTGGAAGTAAACGATAGGAAGGCAGCATTTTCCTTCCTCACGCTCCAAGGCAATTCTGCTGATACCCCTTCTGATTCAATGTCCTACAATCGCTGTTGTAAACGGCCAGCGATTTAAGTGACCGATGAGAAAGTACAGCGCTGAGACCACCCCTTCATTAGACAGTGAGCCAGCCACACTGCTCTACGGGGTACGACCCATTGAATGAGCTCACGGCAAGTTCCATACTTCACTGAGGGGGGCGAAAAGGAATCCTTTGAAATATATTTAAACAAGTTTATTATTTTCTAGAACTCCTGTAGTAAATCATTTGGAATCAGGGTGTCGTTAACTACCTATAGCGTTTCTCTTCAGTGTATGTTATGGATTCATATTAATAAAAGGACAGTGGTCATAACGTTACCATTTGCTGAGCACCCGTGACGAGCTGAATACGCTCTCATTTAATACTCTCATTCATGGGGACTGCTGATATTCCTGTCGAACAGATAGGGAAACAAGGATCTAAGCTGGATAAATGCTTTCCTGAAAGGCTCCCACAAGTCAGGATTCAAGCCTCAGAAGTCAAGGCCACAATCATGGCCATGGGGCTACAAGGCCATTGAGACACTACCAGTAAGTAAGAGAGATTCACAGGAGTGGGGAGATGGCATCTCATTTTTGTTCTGTGTGCTGTAGGCTCTTAAAGCCTCTTATGTACTAACGTCCCGTGTGACGTTAAGGATTGTTCTCATTTCCCACATGAAGAAATTTGAGATTCAGAGATTTTAGGCAACTTGCGAATGAGTGGGCACAGCCAAAATCCAAACACAGACCTGCCTAGCTCCAAAGTCCATGGGCTTTCATTATGCCACTTTGCCTCAGGTGACTCGTTTCTAGAAAGCAAGCAAAACTATTCCAGGTGTATTAGCCGGATGGAACAGACCTGTTTCCCAGCAGCTAATCAATCCCCCACATCGTCGTTAACACACGAAGTTTCCTTCTGTCCCACAAAGTCCACTGCCAATGGCATGACTCTCCAGGGCAGCTGTCCCACTGCTCGCATGCTGCGGCTCTGTCATCACGAGGCTCCATGCTCGCCCCCGACGGAGAAGGACAATGACAGGCCACTAAGGGATTTACGCCGCCTCAATGTGCCACATGGTCCCACCTAATGGCAGGGGTTTGGGAAGGGTAGTCACCTGTCTGGCCAGAAAGGAGGAAAGAACCAGAAGAGACCCTTCTACCACAACAGGGTGTAGACTGCATGCCAGCGGTTCCCAAATGAGGTGGACAGAAGGAGCCCCTGTTGAAATGTTTGGGCCGCCCTCCCAAACGATGATCCAGTTAAGTGTGAACTGAGCCCCAGGCAATTCTGATGCAGGTGGTCAGCAAACCACCCTTGAGGAAGCTTGTCCTGCACTGAAGCTGATTGCTCTGAGGGCTACATGACCAGCAGAAATCGAGTGCAATCTGGGGAGCACTCATGAGGCACTGACCACATTCGTGACAAGGAAGGCCTGGCTGGAAATACAAAGAAAGCAACAAAGATAACAATACAGTCCCAGCCCCCACCGTCCAACAGTTAGCAGTCTGGAGCCAGACGTGGAGACGGCTGACCACAACCCAAGACAGAATAACACACAGGCCCCCTGAAAGCACAGCGGGGCACAGCGGTGGCAGCAGAGCTGGGTACTGTCACTTACAAAAGTCAACAGGGCCTCTGTACTGAAGGGAGCTGTCACTTTCCACCACTGGGCAAGCGTCTGAGCATGATGCTGTTTTGATTCAAACCTCCCCGGGCCCCCCACTTATGCTCCTAAGGGAATGTCCATGCTTCCTGGCAGGGCACTGAGACCATCCGCATTCTTGTCCCAGACTCTATCTCCTGCCACTCTCACCAGCCACCTCCAAACCCACACACTGCGCTGAGGCCACACCTGGTGACCTGATCCCCACCCGAAATATGCCTCTAGACCTCCCGGCCTTTGCTCCGGGACATTCTGTCCCTAGGAATGTCCTCGGGCCAGGCCCCTGCACACCTGCCACTCGATGCTCGAGGCTCAGGTGAGATACGAGCTCTGGGCAGCCTTCCCGGGCCCCCGTCTCCTCCTCCCCCTCCCTCTGGGACTCATCATTCCCTCTCTCTCAATGAACTGGGCACTTTGCTCCAACTACCACAACCGTCCCCGGCCTACAGCCCTAGACGGGACTCTGATGGGTAATAATGAAAGACACGTTCCCTTCTGTCAATATTCCAAAAAGCTACCTGACAGCCAGTCCCCTCAGGCAAATCACCTGGGCCAGCGAAAGTGCCAAGTTACCCCGGGTCTGTCTGGAATTATACCAACCAAAGTGTACCAATGAAGGGGAAGGAAAATAATCAGCACGAGTGCCTACACCCGGAAGAGGCCAAAGAAGCATCTATCCGTCAACTGGATGAATGATGAAAATGTTTGAAGGCAAAACTTTCGAAGCCAGTGATTACACTGGGGAAAATAACAAAGAGCGGTCCACACAGTGGACCTGTGAGCTCTCGGGAGCCCCCAGCCTTCCTTCTCAAACATCCCCAGCACCCAGCACAGGCCCCCGGCACAGGAAGTGCTCCAAGCAGGATGCAGGACTGATCTGGGTTGAGGCAAATGCCATTCATTACCTGAGCGACGCGGTGTCCCGAGCAGCCCCACAGCTCCTAACGGGCCATCCCAGACAGGGGGCCACCCAGGGCCCCAGAGGGGAGAGAGAGGAGGAGGGAGGGACTGAGGACCCCAGGGAACCCAGGTTCACGGGGGAAAGACGTAGATCACCTTCCCCCTCCGTCAGCATTTCTGATGGTCGTCATATTCCCAGAGTCCTTTCTGCAGTGCTAGGAATAAAGGGTTTCCCGGACACACTGATGTCCCGGAGGCAAGGGCCAATAGGTGCACGAGCGTGTCGGCCACCCAGTTCTGTAATACTACCATTTAGGTTCTGACCTGCAATTTCCTCTCCACATCTCACCCTCTGGGCTCCAGAGACCTAAGGAAGACCCTTCAAAATCTGTACCATGTCCTAATTCCATCTCGTAGGGAATGGGAACCACAACCACCACCACCCTCTTTGAAATGTCACCCTAAGAGCCCGATGTGAGAACCAGAGTGACAGCCCTTTCCACACATCATTCTAGGCCGTTCACTTACTTCTTCAGAGACAACGGGCCATCTAAGGGGATGGCTTCGTGGATGCAGTCACTTTTGCTCTAGTTCTGGAAGCCTGGTGCTGGACACATTCTATCTCAGTGGCTGACAGCCTGGGGACATGGGGTCAACCGCCTGTTCCGATCCAGACTATTCCTCCTGCTAGCTGAGTGTCTTCAGGCAAGCTACTTACCCTGCCTAAACCTTGGTTTCTTTATCTGTAAAGTGGGGAGAGCGAAGAGTGTCCACCTCAAGTGAGACAAGACGAGAGAAATTCCACGGAATGCCCTCTGCACCGTGAAGCCCTGAGTGCCCCACGCCGGCTGTTATTTTTTCTGAAGCGGTCTAGCGAGGTGTCTGAGAGTCCAGATGACACAGAAGGGGCATCTACACTTAGATCTCAGAGCGGCCCTTCTTAGCTCTGCGACTCGGGCCGTTCCCTAACCTGTCTGTGCTTCAGCCTCTTCGTGCATGAGCTCGGCGGCCACGATGCCCCCTCCCTCAGGTGTGTATAAGGCTTAAATGGTATGTGTGATCATCCTCATGACTGCCCGGCACATAATAAGCCTTCAATAAACGGCATTTACGTAGCAGCGATGGTAATAAAAGGGGAGGTGATAGACTCTGCAGGGCTGTTGACTGACCACCTCGTATCCACACCACGCTTGCTCATCAAGGTCCGGTGCTGGCTTCGCACGTGCACAGGAGCTCAAGGGATCTCTGCTGGAGTCTTGGGCGGCAGCAGGACAGAGGAAGCCCACTGGAGACCCTTCTCTCTGCACCGCCCACCATCCATAAGTAAGAGCAAACGGGCTCCAGGCCAGCTTCCAAGCACTAAATGCAGCCTCAAAGCTACACATTACACTTCGATTTTTCCAAAACACTGGCGTCCTCAAACCAGTTTATTTCCTGTTAGGTTAAGCTTTACGTGCCAGCCCTGATTTGCATTACCTGTTACTAATTTTCTTCCCAGTGGTTTGAACTTCTTAGGCAGGGCTGCCCAAAAGGCACCGCTCACCTCTTGGATGGTCAACGGGGGTCTCCTGGAGAGCATTCTCTTGAGCTCCTGAGTCACCGCACCTCAGCACTAAACCTGGCCTAGAGACAGAGAACTGGTTCCCTAAGGTGAAAGAAGAAGCATACAGCCATATAACATATAACCTACGACCTAAGGGTCCAAAGCTGCATCGCAGTAGTGCTAACTTCAGATTCCCGGGAGCAGGTGGGCACCAGGTGGTGGGATCCTGAGCTCACACAGAGCAACTATAACCCAAGAACAGGTGCACGCCCAGGTGATAGTCCCCCCAGAGGCACAAGCTGGCAAAGAAGCAAGGTATCTTCCCCCCAAAAAAGATGATTTTCTTATCATGAGAAACAGGGTACCCACACCAGGGAGCAGCGGAGATGAACTTTTCACAGCAGCAGCGAAGTGGATTCAGCTTGCCCGGAGGGACGTTCTCAACCTACTCAGGCGAGGCCCTGCTACCAAGACCACCGTCTTCATGAGCAGAGGTGGATATGAACCACAGAATCCTGCCATCAGACGAGGGCCGGCAAAAGGAAGAATAAGACTGCCCCCCAAAGTCAGCTTCTGTCATCTCACCAGAAGCTTATCTAAGGAAACAAAGGGTCATCTGTATCTGTGAGCGCCCAGCCTGTCCTTCCGGAAGTCGTTATCCGCCTGATGATAACAGCATCTGAACATCCAAGGTTCCCACCCAGGGAGTCTCCCAGCGATACCAGAGCTGGTCTTTGCAGGTCAAAGTGCTACACGCTGGACCCACTGCTAATATGTCCAATTGATATGAAATCAGGGAATCATCCAAAAACACCATCAAGGCCCAATTGTTTCCCTTTGGGTGAGAATAGTTCCCCATTAATTAATAAAAGGGGAAGTTTGGAAAAAAGAATATAAACCGCCTGTCTGATTTTTACATAACATTCTTTGAGGAAGCAAAAAGCACGTAAAACAATAATTATCACGTTTTCAAATCCACTGCACAGACCATCATATATTTGTAAACAGCTCATAAACGTTTGGGGGAATATGTGAAGGGAAATCTGAAAACAATATAAATATTTGCATACTGTTAGGCCCTTTTTTTTAATCTGACAATTCCCAGCAGCAATCAAACCAGGCAGCCTACAAGCCTACCTCACTTTATTTCACCATTACTCACACGCATATTCACCAAACAAATGTTAAATCCTACCATGCACTGAACACTATTTTATCATTTCTATCACATAATAATTTAATGGGATTTAGCCTATCTGCCAACTGGAAACTGTCCCCATCTGATCACATGGTAATCACTAGTTTTAATGTATATTCCAAAGGTAGAAAAAATTGAGTAAAAGAAGGGAAAAGCGTTTTGTTTTGTTTTGTTTTTGTCTTCCCAAATGCATCAAAACCCAGCTGAAGTTCTCATTCCTTCTTCCCACTGAATAACAGCAGTGTTTAGTCAGAAGCCGGGAGAGGGGGCTTGCCTGCATCTGGGGGAACTCACCGCCCTTTATGATGGTGTGAATAAATACTCTGGATGAATTTAATCCCTAGGAAAGAAAAACATGCAAGAAAGGGTCTTTCTTTCCATGTGTATACCCTGGGCTGCAGGAACAGAAGTCAACTCACAGCCTCCCACCTGCCATCAACGACTCGGGATTGGGGCAGGAATCCATTGGGGCCTCCTGTTTGGAATGGCTGCATGGGCTTTTCAAAAGAACACAGCAAGTCCAGAAAGTTCATGCAACTTTAATATTTAAAACGTGTCAGAAAACAGCCATGGGCAGAGAGGAAAAGATAACCTGACCAGCTCCTGTAGGGTCAAGTGCAGCTATGGAGCCTGTGTGACAAGAGATCAAAGGGACTGCGGATCGAGTCTGAGCTGTGGTGCTTTCAGGCTTTGCATCGGAAAGGCAGAGACACGACAGCTCCCTGCCGCTTGGGCCCGGGAGGCCGGTGGGTAGCGGGTCCCCGGGGCGCCCTGGGGTTCAGACATCTCTGAAGGAGCCTGTGCCGGAGCCCCCTCCTCTTTCCAAGATCGCTATTTCTAGGTACCAGCCGTTCGGAGCCACCAGGGGCATTTCGCTGCTTTCCCTAAGAGCCCCCGCGCGCACCCTAAGCGGACAAGGGCTCCGCACTGAGCTCGGGGCATATGGAGCCCGTACTTCGGGCTGCGGTCCCCGACTTCCCGAGCCTCCGCAGCAACAGTTTTCCAGCCGGAGAAGTACCGCAAACGTCTGCTGGGAAAACGCTCACCTGAACCCCGCGGCGTTAAAGCCAGGGACACGGGAGGAGATGGAGCCTGGCCCTGGGTACGGCGAGGGACGATGGGAGAAGGGCCAGGAGGAAGGACTGCAAACGTCGGGCTCAGAAGATCGCACCCAAGGAGAAACTTCCCGAGGGCGCGAGCGAGGTTGCGCGCCCGCTTCCAGGGGAGCAGCCCGGATTCCCCGGGCAGCTGGTGCGCAGCCCGCGACAGGCGCAGGCGAGGGAACTCGAGCGGCGGCCGGTCCCGCTCCCCGGCGCGATGGGGGTGGCGGGAGCGAGTCTTAGTCCGGCTTACGCGAGCCCCTCCGTGCCCAGGGATCCAGGAAGGGGAGCAGGAGGGTCCCGTAGGACACATCCCGGGCACTGGGTGGGGAGGATACCTCGAATCCAGGCCCGGAAGGGACGCGGTGGCGCAAACAAAGTTGGGGCGCAGAGACGCTCGGTCCGTGGGTCCCCGCGTCCGCGCGCCCCCGCCCGCGTGGCGCCACTACTTACACGAAGACCCCGAAGAGCAGGGCTCGGACCCCGATCTCGATGGCCAGCTCCCGCATGGTGCGGCCAGAGCAGTTCCCGGGGCGGCGGCGGCTGGTGCTCTCGGCGACTCTCGCAGCTCGACCGGCGCCGGCTCTCCAGACCCGGGGCAGCGAGGGAGGCGCGCTCCAGGCCGCGGGCGGGGGCGGGAGGCGGGCGCCGGGCGGGGGCGGGCGGGCGCTGGGGAGGGCTCAGCCCAAACCACCAGCCGCCGGCCCAGGGGCTCGCGGACGCCGCTCCCGCCGTTGCCGCCGCTCCCCGCCCCGCGACCCCGCGCCAAGCTGGGGGCGCCCCGGGGACTCCCCGCGCCCTGGCGCCGAGCACCGCCTCCGCGCCCTGATCTGCGCGGTGCGCCCGCGGCCCCGGGAGGGGAGGGGAAGCCCGGGGAAGCCCCGCCGCCGCTGCGGCCGCCGCCTCCCTTGCGCGCTCCCCGGCTCCCCCGCCAGTGGGCGGCCCCTGCGCTCGGCTCCCGGGGCAGCGCGCTCGCTGGGTCCCCGCCTGCGGCTGCTCTGCAGCTCCAGGCTCAGCTTCCGACTCCCGCTCTCCGGCCTCGGGCTCCCGCCTCAGGCCCGCACGTGGGCAGGTGGCAGAGGCGCGCTGGGGGACTCTCAGGCCCAGGAAGCCCCGGCACCCTCTGCTCCTGCTGAACAGAGCTCCCTCCCTCCCGCTTTTTGCTTTCCCTACCCACTTCCGATCTGAAATTCTTCCCTTTATTTTTTCTAGGAAGTTCCCCTGAGAACATTCACAGGATTCGTTTTGCCCTCAGGCGCTGCCAGCCAGGCTCCAGCGCCCTGCCACACAGACTGAGGGCAAAGGTGAGCCTGGCTCCTCGCCAAGGCACCAGCGCCAGGCAGCCCCTGGGATGGGGTTTCTCCGACCCCCACCGTCAGCATCTTTGGGCCGCTGCGCTATGAGAATGGAAAAAAGAGACTGGCACCATCCCTGCCCGAGACAGGCCATCCGGGTAGCTCATCGCTGACACAGCATTCAGTCCTGAGCACCTGAGGCAGCTGGGCTGCAGGTTCGACCGGGAGAGTCATCCTTGGGGTTCACAAAGGCCAGACCCTCACCCCTGGCTGGTGGCCTGGAGGTCACGACCTCAAGCCAGAGCCCAGAGGGAATTTGGCTTTGTTTTCCTATCACCTGTCCTGATCATGTATATTTCCTTTAGCTTTACTAATTTAAACCAAATGGACGTTCAGGATGCAAAGTTCACATTAACCATTAATTTGTCCCTGGGGAGATTAGACCTCATGGGTTTTAGGAGAGACCCAGCCAGGACTTTGTGAGCAGAAGAAATGGATTAGAGGGTAGTCCCTGGGAATGAGGAACCATATCTCAGTCTTGGACAAAAGGGGGAGTACGTAGGAAGAAGACCTTCGGAGGAGGGTTCTGGCATCAGCAAAGAACAGACAGACCCTACTTCCAAGGGGACACAATGACAGACCCAAGCAAGATATCTAAGCCTAGACATCTCAGAGTCTAGGGACAGAGAAGCAGGAAGAAGAAGAAGAACAATCCTAGCTCTGTGTGGAAGGGGCTTCATGTCAAGACCACAGGCAGGAACTGCGTCTGATTTGCCCATCACTGTATACCCAACGCCTGGCACACTGTGCTTGGTGAGTCTTCGGTGAATAAACAATGAATGGACCATATGCCTCCTCTGGCATGTGAGGTGTCAGGTGTGGGGGGAGTGGGAAGAACTTGGAGGGAGGAGGTGTGGTTCTGTCTCCTCTGTGTCTTGGGCCCTGCAACATCCTGGACACAACTGGACTCCCATAGGTTGGCAGAGTGGTATAGGAGATCCCATCGTCAATGCAGTAAACTCTAATGACTCCGATCTGAGACTGGCAGGTGGCCGTATTCCAGGAGGGGATATTAACAAGAGCCCATGTTATTAAACATCACTTACTGATAAGCATCAACCGAGTATAGCCCGTGCAACCTGTGTGCTGGGTGCTAAGATTCATAATCCATATCTTCCCTCAAGAAGTTAGGGAGCCAAAAAGTCATGAAGACACACCAAGGAATTAGGCAAAGCAATATTGATAAGTCCAAAGAAGTGCTTCAGAAAACCGGATCACTCAGAGGTCAAAAGTTAGGAGTCATTCGTTTGGTCTGGGATGGCCAGGGACCTAGCCTGGTAGAGGACAGCTGGTTCTCATAAGGCAGAGTAGGAAAACACAAGGGGAGGAGATCTCAGGTGAGGGCAAGAGTGTAGGTGCAGAAGGTTGGAAGGGGTTTGGAGGGCACAGCCAGTCCCCCTCCCTGGCAGAGCAGGGGGGCAAACCAAGGGTAGGCTCATGGTGGAGAGCCAGTTGTAGGATCCTGCCCACCGGAGTCCATCACCAAGATCACAGAATTAAAATCTTTGTGCCACGTTATGTTTATCATTTGTGCTTGTATTAGAGATGCCTAGAGAGAGAGTTTGAAAGGGCAGGTGATCTCATTGCTGTAGTCATTAAGAAGTCATTAAGTAGTCATTGCTGCTCTGTCTGCCCTTGTGTTGGCTTCTATCTCAGGTTCCTGGTCGTTGCACGTTGGCTGCAAGAATCCCAGCTTTGCATGCCCTCAGGATCAAATCTGGTGGGAATGACCTTGATCTTGATCCCAGGGCTCCCAGCAAAGGTGTCACTAAATGTTATTTGCACTGCCCCACACGAACCAATCACTGTGGCCAAGGAATCATGATGGGTGGATTGTCTCAAGCCTGGGTCACAGGCTTGATCCGTAAGCTGGGAGTGGAATCTTCACCCTAAGCCCCTGAGCTGAGAATGAACAACAGGTGGACCCACAAACAGGAACTGATACTTTGGAGTAGGGAAATTGTTTGATGGGGAGCAAACGAACAAAGGCCAGCACACCCCCTTCCATGCCAGACACAGGCAAACTGAACACAGCTCACATGCCCCACGAGCTCCTGTCTAAGCCCAGGATCTTTCACCAGCGAATGAGTTGTCCTGGGTGTGCCTGCCTTTGTCAATACAGATTTGCAGGGCTGCCTTTAAACAAAGCTGTGATATCACCCGAGGCTTGCCCTCTGCTGCCCCATCTCTTCCTCCCCTCCTTTTTCACTCCTGTTGGCAACTATGTCATCTGCCCCAAGAATCTCCTTTTTCATTTACCAAAGTTGGCTTCGAGGGAAGGCCTAGCCTTCTTCATTATATGAGCCTGGATCAGGATATATTGTGGGCTCTCCCTCACAGAAGATTTTATAATTTAAGGGAGGTCATTCTTGAAAGGCAGACAGGTTCTCTCCCCAGTGAAAGGTGACTGAAGATGACATTCTTGGTATCCCAAGTCCCACAGAGCAGGCAGCCACTTCCATGGGTTTGGAGGTGCTTAGCTCCAACAGCTGTGCAGCTGTGGACATGTGCCAAATAATAGAGCTCTCCAGAAGTGCCATATTGCTTCCCCAGCAGATAAATGAATTGACAAGGGATCGACGAAATGAAAGCAGGTTAGATAAAGCAATGCAGCCAAAGCACCCGGGTACCCAGCTTAGCAGCTCCTGCTGGGTCTTCATAAGACTCCCATGGAATGTGATGTGTTCTCCAGGGAAGGAATCATGGATCAGAGCTTCTAGAAGTCTCAGAGACTTGATCAGTCTTTAGAGTCTCAATCATAGGAAATAACATAAACATGTCCACCCCTTGCCTAGACATAGTGAGCCCCATAGCTGTCATGCGTGAGACTGATCTTTGAAAAATCACATCAGAATGTAAACACTCAAATGACCACAGCTTCCCCCCAGTGCTTTTGTGGCCACACACACATTTTCAAAGAGCCACTCTGGGAAAATCTCTCATATTTTATCTTGAGCTTATGAGCATGTCAAGAAACTCCCGTTCAACATACAAATGGCTAACAGACACATGAAAAAATGTTCAAAATCATTAGCCATCAAGGAAATTCAAATCAAAACCACACTGAGATACCACCTTACGCCAGTTAGAATGGCAAAAATAGACAAGGCAAGAGACAACAATTGTTGGAGAGGATGTGGAGAAAGGGGATCCCTCCTACATTGTTGGTGGGAATGCAAGTTGGTACAGCCACTCTGGAAAACAGTGTGGAGGTCCCTTAAAAAGTTAAAAATTGAGCTACCCTATGATCCAGCCATTGCACTACTGGGTGTTTACCCCAAAGATACAGACGTAGTAAAGAGAAGGGCCATATGCACCCCAATGTTCATAGCAGCAATGTCCACAATAGCCAAAGCGTGGAAGGAACCAAGATGCCCTTCAACAGATGACTGGATTAAGAAGTTGTGGTCCATATATACAATGGAATATTATTCAGCCATCAGAAAGAACGAGTTCTCAACATTTGCTGCAACATGGACGGCACTGGAGGAGATAATGCTAAGTGAAATAAGTCAAGCAGAGAAAGACAACTATCATATGATTTCTCTCATCTATGGAACATAAGAACTAGGATGATCAGTAGGG
Organism: Ursus americanus; assembly: GCF_024610735.1. Classification (NCBI taxonomy): domain Eukaryota; kingdom Metazoa; phylum Chordata; class Mammalia; order Carnivora; family Ursidae; genus Ursus; species Ursus americanus. The sequence goes on from NC_142132.1 coordinate 10,990,278, forward strand.
GAAGAAAGGGATAAAGAAAGGGGGGGTAATCAGAAGGGGGAATGAACCATGAGAGACTATGGACTATGAGAAACAAACTGAGGGCCTCAGAGGGGAGGGGGGTGGGGGAATGGGATAGACCGGTGATGGGTAGTAAGGAGGGCACGTATTGCATGGTGCACTGGGTGTTATACGCAACTAAGGAATCATCGAGCCTTACATCGGAAACCAGCGATGTACTGTATGGTGACTAACATAATATAATAAAAAATCATTAAAAAAAAAAAGAAACTCCCCTTCATCCCTCCATAATCCTGCTTCAGCTGCTGGTTATTTTTTTAACCCTCACACAGTATCATGCAGTTCAATGTCCCATATTGACCAGACTTCTAGCTATTTCCAAAAACCAAAACCACCTTTGGAGAACACAACTTTGCAACAATTTCTTATAACCTCATTTCCAAAAGTTACACTTGGTATCTCAATGACACCTACCTAACTGCTCTAAGAGTGTGACATGGCAACAGGCAGCCAGCACGGTGACCCTCAACTTCAGAGACCCACCCATCTAGGCTTAGCACTGTGGTTGCCTGGTGTAAACTTGCTGATGTGTTTAAACACCAAGGATCCAAGAGGAATTTCAGGAGAGGTCATCAAGTTCAACCTGGTCCATGAATGTCTTCCTTAATAGTTAATAAATATCTATCTTCTTGAACACCTCCAGGGATGTGGAAGTCACTCACTGCTCATTTCATTTCTGGAAAGATCTGGGGTTGTTGTTTGAGGAGAAACAGCCTATACCCATGGGTTCAAATTGTGCTTTATGGACCACACGGAGTGAATTGAATGCCTAATCTTCTATGTTACAACAGCCCTGTAATTATTCAACAACCGGAAAGAGAGATAGAGACATGGAGATGGGGTGGGGTGAGGGAGGGAAGGAGAGAGAGAGAGAGGCAGAGAGAGACAGAAAGAGAGAGAAGCTTCTCTTTTCCAAACTAAATATTCTCAGTTCTTTCACCTTTTCAAGTGGTAATATTTATAAGACCTTTGAGGATATAGCACCATGGATTCAACACCGAAGTGCATTAAGCCAAATTCTACCTCATAAAAGAAAACTTTCCTGCTTCCTGGAAAGATATAAAGCACAGTGAAAATGATTTAACCCCTTCAGCTCTTTAGACTAGATTGTTATTCCGTCTAAGGAGAAAAATGTGTGAATTAATGACATTTTCAGGAAAAAAGAAAACATATTCCCTTACTTCTTAGAAGATTTTAAGTTAGGAAGTTTCTTCCCTAGAAGGACTTTGTCTATTATTTTCAAGTTCATCATGTGAAAAGTCAGAGTATCACTGCCTCTACTTCATCCAAAGAGAAATCTCTGTGTGGGAGCCACCGGCAGGATTCTCACTGACATAGATTAGGATTCTGGAATATTCGTGCAAGAAAACAGATGGAAGATTAAGAAGCCTATACACTTAGGGCACAGCTGTTTCTGCTCCCTTGCTTAGACCCTGGGAGTCAGGAGCAGGGCCAGGGACAGGACCAGAACTCCAGTCCATCCTTCATAGTCCTGTGCCCTTTTGCTGACACCTGGCTGCATGTTGGTTGAAATCATATTGTGGTTTTGATTTGTGTTTCTTTGATGGCGAGTGACGTTGAGCACCCTTCATGCATGTTTGCACCATTCTGCCATCTTCCTTTGGGAAGGACCTATGCATGTCTTTTGCCTATTTTTTAAAATTGGGTTTTCACTTTTGGTTATTGATTTGAAGTAATTTTTAATGCATTCTGAATACTAGTCCCCTGTTTAGTTATGCCTGCTACAAATATATTCTCTCCATCTGTGCCTTAACTTTGTACTTTCTTAACAGTACCTTCAGCAAAGCACATACTAGTAATCTTGATGGAGCCCAATTTCTCAATTTCCTCTTTTATGGTTGTTTCTTTTGTGTCCTAAGAAATCTCTGCCTACTCCACATCTGTGAAGATTTTCTCCTATGTTCTCTTCTAGAAGCTTTATTATATTAGCTTTTATATTTAGGTCTATATCTTGAATTAATTTTTGCATATGCCATGAAGTAGGGGCTGAGGTTCTTTTTTCCCCTTAGGATGTCCAGTGGCTCCTGCCTCATTTGTAAGGAATATTCTCTTTGCCACAATGAATTGCCTTGGCAGCTTTGTCAAGAACTGACGGTTTGCGTGGGCTCCCCTTGATTCTTTTCATTTCCTCCACCCATCTCTTTGGGGTCCTGCTCTGTGCTAGCCAAGCCCAAGGGATGTGTACAAGTGTTCATAGCAGATTGATTCATTATAACCAAACACTGAGAACAACCCACATGTTCATTAGCAGGAGAATGGATAAATCATGGTGAGTTCATGCAACGGAATACTCACCATTCAATAATAAAAACGAAAGAGCTACTGATACACGCAAACACAGGAATAAATCTCAAAGGCATAATTTTGAGCAAAAGAAACCAGACATAAAAGAGAATATGTCATATGATTCCTTTTACAGGAGCTTCTAGAACAGGCAAAACTGGGCTCTGGTGATAGAAGCAAACTGGTGGTTACCTCTAGGTGGAGACAAGGAAATGGTACGAGGGAACTTTTGGAGGTATTAGAATATTCTACACTTAACTGAGATGCTGGATACGCGGGTGCGTGCATTCGTCAGCATTCATCCAACACTACACTTTAAATCTGTGCATGTATTTAATCGTGTGTATGTTACGGCTCAGTTTTTTTGTTTTTGGGTTTTTTTTTTTTTTAAAGAAGAAGAACAAAAGAAAACCAGTAAGTCAGATTATGTGGAGGAAATTCTCAGTGGGATCCCAGAAGCAAACTGTGCCAACTCCTTAATTCATCCAAGGATTCTGCCTGCCACGGGGTCAGACACACTCAGCAAAACCCGCCATGGTCGCCTCTCAAAGACCCAAACTGAAATGTTGCATCTAGGAAATATCTGGAAGTTGTGCCAATGCTCCTTGCAAAGGAGGCACTCAGATCATAGTAAAAGGTGTTGCCCCACAGCTGATCTGATCGGACTGGTGAGCTCAGTACTTCCTGGCCGCTGTTTGGGGGAAAGCTTTTCATTTGTTTTCAAGCTCTTCGCCCCCAGAGCCAGAAACCTTCGTCCTGGTATCTTGCCGCCTTTCCGCCTTCAGAGGAAGGCACGGACAGCTCCACGCCGTGTCACCTACATCTTCTCGTGTCGAGGGAAAACACCTATTCATCCTGTCGGTCCTTTTCCCTCAACACCACCCCTGCTTTGTGAGTGCGGCAAAAATAGGCACCAATGGAAAGAAAAATGTTCTCCTTTGTGAACCAGGTGTCATAACTGCTCTCCTGGGAGTGCAGTCGGCTGTGGGGCCCGTTCAGCAAGGGCCAGGGGAGAGGTGTCTGCACAGGATAACCAGGAGGTAGGTAGGCAGGGCCTCTGACCCTTATCAGCCCTTGCTGAAGGCTCTCATTTCACGATCCAGCTTCATTCATGTAGCAATGAAGGTTTTCCTCTTCAAGGATCCCCCTTTGAAGAGCAAATTCTCCCAAGTGAACTCACACCTTAGGCTGTTTGTGAACAAAGATGTCTTCTTTTCTGTATCAGTCAGCTATTTACAGCACCTGCCGGGTGCATTGACTCCTTTGGTCCTCAGCACGAGCTGATGTGGAAGAGAACATTTGGTTTCATTGCTGTTATTTGTTATTGCCACCTTTTTTTTGAAGATGAAGCTTAGGCAGTTGCGTGGCCCACCCAGACCCCTAAGATGGTGAGGCACAGAGTAGAAGTGAAGGGCAAGGCTTCCCATAAGAGGTGAGTGCCCTTCCTGGCACAACATGCCCCTGGCCCACTCTCTCCAGTGGGGATTGACTGACTGCTAGAAGAGTGGACCTGGAACCCAGGACCAGTGCCTGGGGAAGGGAGGAAGGGTGCGTGAGATGGGGGATTGGGTCATGAGTAACAGGGATTGATGACAGAAAGGAAGGGGTGACCAATTCCACATTCACCTGCCTCACAAGTTGGCATGTCTGTTCTCCGAGAACCTAGCTCGTGCCAGGTACTCAGAACATCCTTGTAGCTGAGACTACTTCAAGTCTTCAAGGCAGCAGGTGACTCCATTATGACTTCTCTAGTAGTGACTGATAGAAAACCCCACTCAAGTTGACCCGGACTGTAGTATCCAGACGGGAACTCTGGGATCAGGCTCAGCTTGATCAAGAACTCATACACTGCATGAAGCCTCAGTGTCTTTGGCACTGTCACTCAGCGCCATTGTCTATTCTCTCCATCCTCAGATTCTTCTTTCCTTGTGTGGCAAGTTGACTCTGGTAGCTCCAGAAGAGAAAGTGTGTGTGTGTGTGTGTGTGTGTGTGTGTGTGTGTGTGTGTGTCTCGATAGCTCCTGCAAAAATCCTCACGTTTGCTCTGATGAGACAGTGTGGGTCACGTGGCCATTGTGGCTGAGGATTTGGGGTGTAATTATGCTGATTAGGATAACTCTGGGTCAGAGGCCGATCTCTCAAACCAAGAGGATTGAGAGTGGAAAAGGAGTAAAGCCTTAAGCTAAAGTCCATTACTTCGGGTGAAAAGATATGGGGAAGGCAACTTTCAAATGCCCACCACACAAGATGCCCACCACCTAGATCTCACTGGAAGATAATCACCATTAGTACAGGACTGTTTTTACATTCCCTGCGATGTCCCCTTGAAAAATACCTGGCACGGAGTAGCTACTCCATAAATAGTAGTATTTGTCATATGGAGCGACATGTACGTGAGCGATGCTTCAAGCAGTGGGGGAATCTGCTAACCATGGAATTAACAGGAATTCGTCTTGCTCATCTCTTCCTTCAACCAACCAAGATTTTATGGAAGAGCTGGGTCTGCAACGACGTCCAGCAGCTATACCTGTCTCACCTGTCTGAATGCCCATTTGCCCCTTGAGCTTAAAGGAGACAACACGCTATTTTCTGTCATGGTACAGGTGACACTGATGCGTTTCATAAGTTTACATACATATACAGAGAGACTGCATTTTGGAACGCAGCTTCTAAAAAAGTCTTTCCACTCTTTATTCTCCCTCAAAGAGATTAAGGAGAGTCTACTGCAGAGGGACAGCGTGTTGTGTCCTCACAACACGTGTTGTATCCACAACAGCGATGGATGCACAGACATACACCTCGGCACAGGGGTCCCAAACAGCACAGGCCTCGGGACTTCCAGAGCTATGGCTCTGTATCTGTATAGTCTTTTCAGACATAGAACATAAAACTACCTCCGCCTGAGAATAAAGTCTGCCTTATCTGACTTTCCACCAACTTCTCCAGGGGTGACTCCCCAAGCTAGAAAGTTCCCTAATCGTGATATATATGTAAGGCTGGGATTGTAGTGGGTATAGGAAACTCCCATAAATTGTCAAGTTTGGGGTATGTGTTTCTTTTTCTATGAAACTACATCATTTTTATCTGACTCTCAGAAAGCTGGCATCTCACCATCACAGGGATCCTGAGAATAAAGCTAACCTGGAGGAAAGCACAGGTAAGATTTGGAACAATCAAGCCCCACTGCCATCGTCTGAGGCCTCGAGACAAGCTCTGCCTAACGCCGCTAACACTTGGGCCTCCCAGTTACGTGAGCCACCGCCTTCCTGGTTTGGGCTATGACAGCTTTCATTGGGATTTTTTGTCTGTCATTGAGACCTGATTGAATCTTTACATCTATTACATCCATCACAGAGCGTTTGCCAAATATCTGCCGTGTGCCAAGGACCTTTGAGGGGTCTGTGGGGGGCACAGACGGTATAGAGGCCACGAGGGTTGCGCTAGGAAAGCAAGATCAACACCCACAAAGCAAGAAGCTAATGACTCCGTGCTACATCATATGATACCTGCTGGGAAAACAGTTCAAAGTGGCTATTCTGTCCGTCCACGAGCGGCAGGGTAAAATCCCACTCCAGACGGACTCCCTCCCTCCTTGGCCTCTAGTGATCACGCGCATGACCAGGAACGGTCAGTGCAGGACAGCAGGAGAGAGTGATGTCACCAGCCCAAAGCTGGCCCCTTCCCATTTTACCTGAACTTCGTCTCCCTATTCAATTCACAGGTCTGTTTGATAACTTTCCAGGACACAAGATGTTCTGACACTTGAGTAATAAGTGATATTCACAAGATGTTTTCCTCTTGTCCATGCAAAGGATGCTAATGAAAATGGGTGCCAGATCTCCCCTCTCCCAAACTTCGTCCAAGTAGTAAGGGGACAGCCCTCCCTCCCTGTCAAGTTCCTCATCATCAGATCTAAACACCGACAACATCTTTAATCGACACAGGGAAAAGCAACACTGAGAGGTCCCCAACCCAGAAGACTTCCTTTGGTTCTGTCCGGGTAAACTCAAGCAGAAGGTCCATGATAGGCCAAGGTCCCAGCTGTCTCACCAGGTAGGGCAGCCAGATATCTCTGTCATCACTAAGAGTCATCTCCAAAGCAGGGCCTTTGGGGAGGGGGTGGCCAGGCGAGTGGCCCGGCCACTGGCCACTGACAGCAACACCCCCCGGGGGTGGGCCTGCACTAGCAACAACTGCACTGTTGTTTTTATTACAAACACTCTCAGTTCCAAAGAATCATTGGCAATAGATAAAAATTGGGGGAAGTTGGACCTCTGGAGACAGATGCTCTATATTCTGGACATCGAATGGCTTGTTCTTAAAACAAAACAAAACAAAACAAAACAGGAACAGGATTGTACACAATTCTTTACCAGTTTTTACCGAGTCCTCCCGACATGATAGACAAAAAAAGACACGCTGTTCCCAGGGGAGGAAGTCCCTCATTTTCAGCCTTTTCTCATCTGTGCCATTAGGAGCAGTTACTAAATTCACAGAGTGAAGGAGGAAGAGCACATGCTTTGCAATTAGGCCCATCAGGGGAGTGGTTTTGATGAAGCTGTGGAACGGGACAGACCTGGGTTTGAACCTCAGCTCTGTCCCTCCTGCGCTGTGCGACCTTGGGCAAGTGACCTAACCTCTCTGTGCTTCGGTCTTTATAAAACGGTGGTGATCATTATAGCTGCCTCGGGGAGCCTTTGGGGCGCCGCGTGAGACGAAGCATGTAGGCGCCGAGTGCCACGTGCGAGTGGCCCGTGGCCAGCTCCGGGAAAACAGAGCAGCAGGTGATGCAGATGGGAGGCGGGAGGGGCTGCCGTGTCTGCGGGCCACGTGCCAAATCGTGCCACTCTCAGACCTGGCTCCACTTCAGGGGCTGTAGTCAAATGGATGTTGTTTTAAAATGTTTTAACCACTTCAAAAGCTGTAATAAAAAAGAACACATACCTGCCTGCTGGCGGGTTACATCTTACACATTCTGGGCGCCCGGGGACTCAGTGGGTTAAGCCGTCTGCTTTTGGCTCAGGTCCTGATCTCAGGGTCCTGGGATCAAGCCCCACATCATTGGGCTCCCTGCTCTGCGGGGAGCCTGCTTCTCCCTCTCCCTCTGCCCCTCCACCCTGCTTGTGCTCTGTCTCATGCGGGTTCTCTGTCCTCTCTCAAATAAATAAGTAAAATCTTTAAAAAATAAAATAAAATAAATCTTAACACATCCAAGAAAGCCAGCGCGTGAACTGGTGCAGCCACATAAGTTCATTTTCTTGCAAACTTTGGGGAAAACCCCGTCTTCCATCTGACCTTCGCGGGAAGGTGGCGGTGATTGGGAGTACTGCACTCTGCGCTGGTCGTTTTACAGATTCTGGCCTCTGCACATTCCTTTGCACCAACTGCACAAACGAGGACACCACTGTCTGCAGTGCATGCCCTTGTCACTTTGCAGCCGTCGGCGGGGCAGCGACAGGTGAATGCCTGGGCAGTCACACCATGCAAACTGGACAGATGTCCCATCGAGGTAACCCTGGATGCCGGAGCCAAGTTTCTTATTTTCCAGAAGGTTCCACCGCTTCTTGCTTGTCTAAGACTTCTGGAATGCAAGTGGTGCCTCTTCCAAACCTCAGGAGCTTCCCCACTGAAACCTGAAACTGGCCCCCCTCCTCGGAGGGCAGGGCGAGCGGGAAGGAAGAGGCCGGCCACTTGGGTGGATAGGGAGCACGTTTAAGAAGCAAAGGAACTTACATAGGAGGCGTGTCTCGGGTCCTGGGAGACGAGTAGATCTCCAGACCCCCCTGCCAGAAACTTTAAAGCTTATATAGAGGCCCAAACTGGGTTCAGTCACTTGTGCTGTTTCTCTCAAGGCTGTGTTCTGGAAAATGGATCCCACTGTGAGAACAGCAGGCAGAACGCACATTCCAATGACAGGAGGGGGTGAGGAGCCTTCTCAATGTCCTGCTCTCTGGTGAACCTGAGGTCACGTCCTCTCAACGACCTTCCTCAACAAGTGGTTATTAGATCTTGTTAATGACTCAGTTCTGAAAACAAGTACTACCCAACTCTCGTGCTTCTGGAAGTTTAACTGAAGGATATAGATTGTGATTGCACAGTGAGATCTTAAAGATTTATTTACTTATTTGAGAGAGAGAGCACAAGCAGGGGGAGGAACAGAGGGAGAGGGATACACAGAGTCTGCACTGAGCCCACAGTCCAATGTGGGGGCCCAATCCCAGAACCCTGATATCACGACCTGAGCTGAAATCAAGAGTTCGATGCTTCACTGACTGAGCCAGGAAAGCGCCCCACACAGTAAGATCTTAAAACCCCTTGTAGTGGGGCACTGGGTGGCCTTCAGCTCGTGTTATGATCCCAGGGTCCTGGGATCGAGCCACACATCGGACTCCTTGTTCAGCAGGGAGTCTGCTTCTCCCTCTCCCTTTGCGGCTCCCCCTCCTTGTGCTCTCTCTCTCTCTCTCTCACTCTCGCTCTCACTCTCTCTCAAATAAATAGATCAAACCTTTTTTAAAAAAAAAATCCCTTGTTAGCGTTTGTAACTGTGTACCTGTATGAAAGGAGAATTTTGTCTGTGCAATCCGAACAACACACGGCGTGAGTCGGATGCTTAGGGGAAAACAAGGCAGCACCCACCAGTCGTAAGCAGGCTTAGTTAGGGTTTCTCTAGAAGCCCACCCCAAGACAAGGGCCCGAGGGCTTGCAGCTTATTTAGAGAGGGATCTCAGGAAGCGCCGCAGGAAAGTGAGCACATGGGACAGAACAGGGAGGACAGCCAAAGCAAGGTCGTCATCAAGCAGGTGACACTGTGGGCAGTCCCACTGGGAAACGCCAGCAGAGAGAGTCTCAGAGTCGCCCCCGCCCCCACCTGACCCAGGAACTAGGGTTCTACTGTCTGTCAGTAGTTCAGTGTCACCCCTGGGGCACCAAGGGGGTACTTCCGGGCACTTCTGGCCTTTTCTGAGCTCCAGCCCAGCAGGTGACCATGACCAGAGAGACATCAGCACCCAGTTGCAGGTGTTTGCAGCAGGAAGCTGGGAGACAGTTACACAAGAGATGGTGAGTGGGGGGGGGGGGAGGAGGCTGGGAGAGTACCTGCTACTCTCCCCCTCCATGGATTTTAATACCGGTTCCAGACACCTTGCCCATGACACTTTGTGTGATCCTCACACCAGCCTCATCCCTCTTTTACAGATGAGAAGACTGAGGCATAGAGAGATTGAATGACTAGCCCCGTGAGGCCGTCCAATACACCGTAGACCCAGCACTTGAACCCGGAGCTGTCAGACTTCAAAATCTCTGTCCTTATCACTCTACCAAATGTCAGTCTTATTCATTCTCAGTACGATGTTAACTAACTGGTTACTGTGTTTTCTACCCCATGGTAGATGAGACACAGAACAGGCCACTGACCCACAGCAGCCATGTGTCAGGGACGGCAGGTGCAGCCCCACTCGGCCTACTGACGAAGCCCAACTAACGTAATCACACAAAGCTTTAAAAGCTCCTCTTTTAGAAGGAATATAAGCATGTCATGTGGTTTCTGAAAGACTTCCAAGAAGCCTGCTGAGCAATGTCCAAGTTCGCGCTCTGGAAGAGTCTGTTTCAACGATCTGGCTGATCCAGGCCCTGGCAGAGCTGGGGAAATGAGGTGTTACGGTGCTCGTTACAGAAGCTCTAAACCAGCTGAATGAGCTCAGAACCCGAGACAGAGCTGAAGGGCCGAGGGGATTAGCAAAGCCACAGGCCAGGCAGAGGGCAGCAGAGACAGGCTTTGCCATCTCCACTGCAGGGGCTGAGGCCAGTTTTAGGGAGAGGCTATGAGACCAGATTGAATCAAGAGGGGAGCCGTAGGAAGAGAAGGCACCTCCTTGTATCTTCAAAGCCCTTTTCAAAACCGGAGTTTGAAAACAACCCAGCCTCGAGGAAGTGCTGCCTGGGGCGGGGGCTTCTGTCGGCCAGTTTAAAGGGAGGAATGAGGTCAAGGCACCCCGGAAGGGGCCAAAACCAGAAGGAAAATCATCCTTTAAAGCAGGTGCTCTGATCTGACCACCCACCACTGCTTCGGAGAGTTCTACAACTTTGAAAACCTTCCCTTCAAACGGAATAGGTTGACGGCTGTTCCCTTCCATCACAGCCTTGGAAACGGGAGGTATGATTCTCGTCTGATTTCTTGCTCCTACAGATTCATTAGCAGGTGGGAGGGGAAAATCCCTACAAGTCGCTCAGAAACAAGCCCCGCCCCTGTGATACAGGTCACTGCTGCCTAGTGGCTCTCATGTCTCCAACAGTATAAATCTGTCAGAAAGTTAGCAAGCAGCATCTCCCTCCCACTTGCACGTCAAATAAAATTCACCAGAAATTCTCTTCCTCTCCGCCACCATTTAGCGAACCGCGATCACACACTGTGAACAAAGCAAAGGCAACACACCCAGGGAGCAACAGATAACGCAAAAGACTGAAGCCGACGATGATATTGTCTCCATTCCCATTATTATTATTTTCTGTGGCTTCAAATCATGTGATGGAATGTTTTTTTCATATGATGGAATGTTTAGATCTCATTCCATTGGAAAAAAACACCACTGACAGGATTTGTTAAGTGCCTCCTTGTGGGGGCAAAGGGGAGACCTTCTAACCTGATGGACTTCATAAGAAAACTTGGCCCTGAGAGAAATTATGAAGAGCTTGGCCCGTGAAGACTTTAGCCACATGCTCAGCCCATCTCCTGCAGAGTGTCTCTTGAGCAACGGACAGTCCCTTGTCAGCTCTGGAACATCAGACCAGACAGTGGAGGAAGGTGGGAGACAGTCGTTCCTTTTTATTATTAAAATCCCCTGCTGGATGGGAATAGCCCTGTGCTTAACTCATTGAAACTACATTGTGTGTAATCATTGTTTCAAGTAAAATCTTCTTTCATTAAGATGTAAGTGTCTGTAACTGAAGTGTAGAAACATACAGAAATTGCCGTAGGCTCAACTCACTGAAACAACACTGTATAGGATCCACCTTTCAAGTAAACTCTTCTTTCATTAAAATATACGTGTTTGTAAACATATGTGACGAAGGATAGGGGATAGCCCTGTGCTTAATGCATTAAAACTACAGTAAGTGTAAAAAATAAAAATAAATAAATAAAATCGGCTGCTGGAGAACTGGTAGACCCACATTTGGGGCAGCGGTAATCACCATAGCCAAAGGGTGGAAGGAACCAGGTGTCCACCCAGGGATGAATGGACAGACAACATGGGGTGTATCCACACCGTGGGATATGATTCAGCCTTAAAAAGAAGGAAATACACACACTACGACATGGGTGACGCTGGAGGACATGAAGCTAACTGAAATAAACCAACACAAAAGGACAAAGTATTGTGTGACTCCACTCAGATGAGGTTCCTAACTAGTCAAAGCGGTGGCATCAGAGAGTAGAGTGGTGGCTGCCGGGGACTGGGGAGGGGAGAAAGGGAATTAGTGTTTAATGGGTATAAAGTTTCAGTTTGGGGAGATGAAAAAAGGCTCTGGAGTGGATGCTGTGATGATTGTACAATGTGTAAATGTACTTACTGCCACAAAACCGTGCACTTAAAAAAAAATCTAAGTAGCAAATTTTGTGTTATTTATATTTACCACAACAAAAAACAAATCCCCTGTGGGAACAATTTAATGTCTTTACATCAACCTAAGAACCAAGCACAGCAAGGATTCCCAGCATCCCCCAAACTCATCTTGTTTACCATTCTAATTCTCATTTGCGTACATTTGCACTCTGATTTGCATATTCACCTCCTCTTTCCTGTGGCTGACAGGTGTTCTTCCTTGGCAACTGACTTTTTCTAAGTTGGAAGCACCAACGGAGCAGACTTTCCACTAGATGTAAAAAGTTAGGGGGAAAAATTAAAACAAAAATGGTTATAATATTCAAACGCTCTCGGCTTCCTATTTTAAAAATTTCGCATAGAAACTCATAGTTGGTTGAACTTTTTAATATAGAATAACAAAAACTCTGATTTTTTTTTAGTTAAAAATTTTAGGCACACACAACTTTCTGTTAATAACCAAAGAGCAATTTATATAATTTCTCATAATACACAAGAAATTGAAAAGGTCAATCAGAGAAAAGGACAATGTTTCAAAGTTCTCTACATGTTATAAATTCATTCTTTGTCTTAATGCCATAACCCATATCTACCTGCAGCATTTTTTCACTTTCCTCCTTTCAAAAGGGACTTTTGTGCCAGCAAAGAATTACACAGAAGATCCTAAAACAAAAAAAACAAAGGACTATCTCCCTTTAAAAAAAGACAGAAGCAAGATTTTCAGAAGTGTGCTCTCTGAAGTACCTATATCAGAATCACTAATAAGCTTATTACAGAAGCAAATGCCCTACTGAATCAGAATTTCTGGGAATGCTGGCCCTGGATCTGCTTTTTATTAAATAAGCCCCCTGGATAACTAAGGCCTGACTGAGGCAAGATGGTGGATATGACAAAGTTTGTTTTTGGTCAGTAGGTTCGCATGTTAAAAGACTGTCTAAGTGAGGAGCAAACATGCCCCGATTCCCCACTTCCAGTGCTCTGACAGACTCCCATCGGTTGGCTTTGAGGAGGACAGTGGATCACTGCTCCCTCAGGACCCTTAGTTAATGAGGACAAAAAAAATAATGGCCAACCTAGCATTGGAATTTCAGTTTGTGGAGACGAAAATGTTCTAGAGTGGATGCTGCAGCCAACTCTCCTCCTTCAGCTTCTCTGACCTCACCTCTGTGGGGGTTGCCCTGACCAAAGCTACTGTCAGTTGATACCCTGTTCAACCAGAATCCCCATTCCAGGTCCACTGGAGTGTCTGGACTTGGGTGGGCAAATGAATCTTCATCTTAACTGCTAAGTATCAGGCATTGTTTGTGGATACTTTGAAGGCTGTGGCCAGGGGAGAGTTGAGTCAGGGACCGGCCTCCATGGATTTGCAATGTCTGACACGGGCTGACGGGGGCAGGACAGCCTCAGGTTTCCAGCACCCCCTCTCTGCCGCTGAACTGCTTTAAGACAATGCTTTTCACGCCTCTGTGAATTATTTGCTGATTTATGTAATTACAAGTACTTACGTAGCACTTCTGCGGTCAAGACAATCTCCTAAGTGCTTAATAAATATTAACTCATTTCATCCTTTATAACAACACTGAGGCTGAGACTATTTTTATCCTCATTTAAAACTGAAGTGACTGAGGCACAGAGAGGTTCAAAACTTTGCCCACAGTCACACAGCTGGTAAATGGCAGCTCCAATTCAAGCCATGGCAGTCTGTCCTCATAATTTGCGCCAAGCTATTTAAATAGGGTATAGATGAGTTAATGGTGAAATAAAGTACACCAATAAAAACAGTGTATTAAATTCTAGTTACTGTTGCCTGTCCTTAGGCTTATTCTCTCTTTGTTGCAGGAGATAAAAGAGCGGTTTTGAGGAGTGTTAAAGGAAATAGTACAAAACTGAAGCTTCGGGGCGCCTGGGTGGTTCAGTCAGTTAAACGTCTGCCTTTGGCTCCGGTCATGATCCCAGGGTCCTGAGATCGAGCCCCGCACTGGGCTCCCTGCTCAGGGTGGAGCCTGCTTCTCCCTCTCCCCCTACTTGTGCTCTCTCTTACTATCTCTCTCTCTCTCTTTCTCTCTCAAATAAATAAATAAAATCTTAATTAAAAAAAAAACCCGAAGCTTCCTCACTGACTTCACCAGAACTGAAAGAAATTTGTAAAATGAGTAACTTTCTTACTTCGCGGATCCATGTTATTTAATGCCACAAAAGGTGCAATTAGGGTTCCTTTTAGGGAAACAACCTGTTGGCACATTGTTGCTTTGTGCTTAGCACACCTACACTAGGAGTCACAAAGGGCAGGATGTATTTTTGCGGTTTTTTTTCTTACAGTTTAAACCTCTTTTTGATAACCATGTGTGATTTTAATTCACTGAAAAGATCTAACCTGTTTTTGTGCAAAATGACACCTCAGCCCTAGTCACATGATTGGGAAATCGCTACAAGTTGGTTCCAAACTGACAAAGTCCTTGTAGTTGAACATTTCCAGTCAATACACAATCATGGGTTGGTATTGTTCTCGGACAGTGGTTCTCAGCACGTGGTCTCAGGACCCACAAGCGCAGCACCGCCTGAGGACATGTGAGAAATGCACGTTGTCTGGCCCACCCCAGACCTACTGAATCTAAAACTGTGGACTAGGGCCCAGCGTTCTGTGTTTTAACAAGCACTCCAAATCTGAGAAAAGCGGTCTAGAAAAGAATACCAAATACAGCAAAAACTGTATATCTACTCCTTGCCATCAGGTAGACTTCCAAGAGCCCACCTGGGATCACATCCTGGCTCTGCGATTTACTGCGAGGGGGCCTTGGGCAAGTCATTGAACCTCTTGAAATCTCAGTTTCCACATCGGCAAAATGGGACTACTAAGACTAATCTCTATGTGGGGCGCCTGGGTGGCACAGCGGTTAAGCGTCTGCCTTCGGCTCAGGGCGTGATCCCGGGTTATGGGATCGAGCCCCACATCAGGCTCCTCCGCTATGAGCCTGCTTCTTCCTCTCCCACTCCCCCTGCTTGTGTTCCCTCTCTCGCTGGCTGTCTCTCTATCTGTCAAATAAATAAATAAAATCTTTAAAAAAAAAAAAGACTAATCTCTATGTGATCTTGCCAATTGCAACAACATGGATGGACCTAGAGGGTTTCATTCTAGGTGAAATAAGTCAGACAGAGAAAGACAAACACCGCCTGCTCTCACTTACATGTGGGAGCTACACAACAAGCCAAGAAAACAGCAAAAAACAGAGACAGACCTGTAAATATAGAGAACGAGCTGGAGGTTGCCAGAGAGGAGGGGGGTGGGAGGATGGGCCAAGCGGGTGAAGGCAGACGGGAGGTACAGGCTTCCAGTTATGGAACAAATAAGTCACAGAGACAAAAGATACAGCATAGGGAATACGGTCAATGGTTGGCTGCATGCGACAGTAACAGATGGGAGCTACGCTTGCAGTGAGCACTGATTAACATACAGAGTTGTCCAATCACTGTGTGTACACCTGAAACTAAGGTCAACAATATGCCAAAAGAAAGAGAGACATCTATTCTTGAAGTCTTTTTCCTTGGGGTCAGTGTCACCAGTCTTGTGTAAAGGCCCCCTCTACTCAGGAGGATTCTGAGAACTTGAGGTCCCAATCCCATCCAGATATAAAAGTGGTGGATGTCCTGTGGCTGATAATAATGATTGAATGCTCCTGGAGTCAGTGGCTGGAAACTTCTCCACCTGGTGACTGCCTGGAGCACACCCCTCTCAGCGTGACCGGTGTGCAGGGGACCTACAGCAGGAAAGTGCGCTCAAGAGAGGGAAGTTCATGACTGTCTGCTGGCCTCCTATCAACAGAAGGCGTCACCGTGAACACGGGATGTTTTTTCCATCCGAACGAAGGCTGGACCGGCATCCAAATGTCCCTGCCTACGCTTGTGCCAACCTGGAAATCTCACTGTGAACTCGCTCACAGTGATGCACATTGCTAAGCTCCGAAAGTTCCCACTATTGCAGATTCCTGTTCATGGGTATTTCCAGCTTGACACTGGAGGATCACACAGTGAATCATTAAGCAGGGCTCTCTGCACGTGCAGGTGCCTAAAAAATCCGGCGGCTGCAAGGAAGGCAAAACCATGCACATGGTCGGGAGAGAACAATTACCACTGTGAACGTGAACCAACAGCTGATCGGAGGGTACGACAAAAAGAAACTTTTAATGGGGAAATTAAATTTCAAAGGAAAAACCTTCAGAAAATTATAAATGCAATCATTTGATTTAATCCTCTGCATTTGAATAGCTCTGCACGAGAAACACATTTAAACATTTATAAAATTAAGATGCTAAAATTAATGTTTAGCTATTACAGAAATGCTTATAATTGTCTGGCAATTGTGCATAATTAAATAGCAATTTCAAACGTTACTGGATCGGCCCCGTTCAGCGAAACTGTGTCGAAAGAGAACATGCAAGATTTACTGGAGGAAATGTTTGTGGGATGTAAGCCCTCTTGTGGCCACAAAGCACAGTACAGCCAAGGACTAAACTACCCCTCCACCTCAACCCCACTCCCCAGTCCCAGAGGAGTTGGGGTTCAGGGTCTTAGCATGAAGCCTGACTCCTTCACCAGGCCAGAACCTCTGATTCTAAGGAAAATGCTGGGCAGTAAGCAAACGCCCTTCTCTCTTTCTAGTGCCATCAAGGACATGACGATAGAGCCCAAACCTTCCCACATCGCCACGGTTACCTGGTAACAGCACGTCACGTTTGTGGAGCTTCAAGTTGCATTGATGGATAGTGTATTTGATCCGAAAGAAAGCACCATCATTCCTAGGAAGATCCTGAACCCGAGGCTCCAGGAGACACTGTGACTTGCCCAGGGTCTTTCATTCTTCCTACCTAATTTTAAATGTCTTCCCTGACCACCTTACATAAAGTCACACCACCACCCACCCACACCAGCTACTGTCAAACACCCCCACCTCTTTACCTCCACTTCTCACACGTGGGCAAATTACTATCCTGTCTACATCCTGGTCACATATTTGCTCTATGTTTCCCATGCTGGAACAGAAAGTCTCGTGCATCCTGATCTGTCTCTTTCGCCTGTGGCCCCTGGGCTTGGTGCTCGGTTAGCATCTGTGGGACCATGGGTGACGTGATTGGTAAAGCACGCGGCTGAGACACAAGCACAGACCAGCCGACTCCAGACATTCTCCCTTGGGGCTTGCTGGCTTGGTGCAAGCTCCTGGGCCTCCCGCTCGGGTCAGCCTGCAGACCCCTCACACTCTGTGTTGAAAGGTTAAAGTCTGCATTTTGTCCAACAAACTCATTCCTCCGCCATTATTCAACGACTGGGATTGGAGGGGCCACTCTCCTGCCCGTTGTATGAGCAAAAACTCAGGATGCCGGCTTGACGCGTCTGCATTGGAACAGCTCCTTCATCTCAGCCTTATGTAACAGACACCAAGTCCTGCAAATTCCACCTCCCAGGCACCCACTTGAACCAGCCCCAGCCACACCTCCTCGCTCAGGTTGTCATCGTGACACATCTGTATCGGGGCAGAAGCCTGCCCGCTGTCTGTCCCACCTCCAGGCTGCAGCCAGAAGGTGCTTCCAAAACGGCAGAGCCATGCCTGTCCCAGTCACTTAGAACCCTCTGGGGGTTCCCTGTTGCTTTTAGGAGAAAGTGCAAAATGGGTAATATGACCCCTTTGGCGGTCTGCATGACCTGGCCCCTGCGTCTTCTCCATCTTCCTCTCCCACACCTGCGCTAGCCTTGCAGACATTCTTCCAGAGAGCTCCTCCCCGCCAGCCACAACACTAGACCCTTCCAGGGAGATCATCTTATTAAATTCTCTCAACACCTCTGTAAGGGAGATATTACAATTCCCCTTTTTCTTTTTTTTTTTTTTACAATGAAGCAGGCTCAGAGAAGCGAATGTGACTTGCCTGGGGTCCCAAGGCCTCCGTGTTTGAAATTCATCGCTCCTTCTAGCTCAGCCTACTGCTCCCCACCCTCATTACTGTCACTGACAATATTTGTTAAGGACCTACTATGTACAGGACACCATGCAAGATAGATTCCAGGGCCCTCTCTCTACTGAGCAAGTCACAAACCCCCTTGTTCACACATGGTTAGCCAAGTGCTAACTGGAACCTCCAGAACCTTGAGTTCCCAGCATCTGGCACATAGTAGGTGCTCAATAGACATTTATGAAGTGGGTGATTGTCCATGCTCTTGTCCCTACTCCATGCCACCTATCAGCAAGTGTAGTCGGTCGTGTTTCTAGAGCCATCCATCTTGTAAAAGGTAAAGCATAAGAAAATTTGAGCTTTACTCATCTTTTTCTCCAGTTCTTCAGGCTCCTATGGGTCTAGAAAAGATTTTTTTTTTCATCTCTCCAAGAACACTAATCCTTCCATCATGCAAGTCTCCCACCTTGTTGGCAAGTTCTATCATGATACCAGTAAAAGCTGTGGGTGAAAATGCTAGATATAAGTCACTCACAGATTTTGTCCCAAGGTGCAAATGACAGGGGCTTTGGGTGTGACCTTTGTTGGGGTTGGAATATAGACCTGAGCTCTTGCAAAACCCCAGTAAGGCAATGGCTGCAGGGATGAGGGTGCAGAGGCAGCCCCCCAGTGGGAGGAATGTTCCAGGCAGCTATTCATCCAGTTATGGGAGTTGTCCATTTATACAAGTTGCCATGGCAACCTTGCCCTTCAAATTTGGAAAGTTTCATGAAGAAGATCACCCTTTTCATGGAAAAAAAAAAAAAAAGGCCATCTCAGCCCCCGGGGGAGTGTACTTTCTTTGGAGGACTTTTCTTATAAAGCCAGCCACAAGATAAAAAGACTCTGAAGACTGGTAAATACGAACAGGAAACGAGTGAAAACCACTTTCATCTGCACTAATTCAGGATTTATGAAACTCAAAAACCTTTGCCCTGTGAAGCAGTTGGTTCAAAAAATCTATTTTGAATATAAGAACGAAGAAAGGAATATTTTTAAATAAAACTGATTTTTCTTATAAATGTAATATAGATAGATATGGGCTTCATTGTACCATAAAAATGCCTAGAAAAGTAAAGTGGCTCTGAAGTTGGATTTTCCAGTGCACTGTAATTTATGCTTACAGTCAGATCAACACTGACTAGTGAGAAAAGCTGGGGATTTCGGCCTAGGATCATATGCCATTAGTAAGTTATTTTTTTTCATTTGAGGGTGGTCATGATAATAAATCAGACAGTCTCTGCTTAACATGGTTTGAAAAAGCTGACGTGCTAACCCAATGCTCATTGTCTTTCTTTAATCCCATCTCAGCAGACCCAGGTCTTTCTGTTTCTGCTAATCTGGACCCTATTTCTCTTCTATGGGATAGTTAATGTTCCTCTTCTGCTGCCTTAGGCAATCGCATCCACCCGAGGCTCAGACCAGGGTGAAGCTCGTCCGGTGGGTGTGTTTAAGGGCACTTGGCTTCACGTGTTTATCCAGAGGTGAGCACAGCATCAGGACACCAGTCACGGAGGGGTCAGCCCCGGCCACGCTGGCACGAGGAGCAAACGCCCAGTGATTGAACTCTGAGCACTGAGTTTGCTTTAGGGTAAATGACTTCACTATCGGAAATGGAAGGTTTCTTTGGAAACCCTTCCAGGTTTGTCTGGTGGAAATGCCCATTGTCACCATTTCTGTACACGGGATCCAAAGAAATTCCTTCTTCCAGATGGCTCAGTTTCTTGGCAGGAATGATGGTACCAGGTGCCATGTGTGATCTTCAAATCCCGTCCAGATTAAAATATCCACTCACCTGTCTGACTCTCTAACAGGTAAGGGTGCCAAAGATCATGCTCATTTGCTTCTTCTCCAGAGGCTGGAGTGACCAAAAATGGGCAGATGGTACCTGAGAGCAGGACAAAACCTCTAACCCATTCATATCATCTCTTCCTTTCTTCACTCATTCATTACTCACTTATTTATCTATGAATTTGTTGAATACCTACACAGTGATATGCCATATACTAGGCACTGGGATACCATGGTGAACAGGCCCAGAGCTGACCTCTCACTTTGCTCTCCATTATCCCATCATATAGGCTCTGTGCTTATGCACCATGTTCCTGCCCCAGGACCCTTGTACTTACTGTTTCCTCTGCCTAAAATGATCTTCCCCTGACTCTTTGTAGAGCTTAAGCCACCCCTATCCTTCTAGCCTCAGTTCACAAGTCACCTTTACAGAGAGGCCTCCCCTAATCACTCTAAGAGAAATCCCCCCTACCCAGCCTATGCTGCATGTATTTCCCTCATAGCTGATTTGAAATTATTCTGTTTTTTAAAGACAGTTCTTTGTCTTCTTCCCTGCTGGGTCCCCAGCGCTAGGCACACTGCCTGGCATATAATAAGACACAATAGAATTTATTTAGCACTTTCTATATACCAGTTGCCCTTTGAAGTGTTTCATGTGCACTCTCACAATTAACCATCCCTATACACTATGAAGTGGGTACTACTAGAGGCATAGAGAAGCTGCGTAACTTGGTCATACAGGGTGGTAAGGGACAAGGTTGATTTTTGACCCCAAGAAGTTCGATTCTAGTGTCTGTGCTCTTAACCCCTTCACTAGACTGGCCCTCGATTGGTCAAAACATCCCATTTTGAATGAATGAATGAATAAAAACATAAGAATGAATGAATGAATCTAGGGTGAGATACGAACAGTAAACAAATCATATTTCACACCTACATAAACACAAAGAAACATAGGCTACGATGCGAGCATGTAATCGAGAGATCAAGCCTGGTTTAGAGAATCAAAGAGACCTGCCTGACCAATTCAGAGCATCAGAGAAATCTGCCTGAAGAAGCAGCACTTCCTGAAGCGACAGCGTGGACAGAGGACAGGAGTTAGAGGGAGAGGAGGGCCATTCACTCATCAGATAATGCGTTGGCAACCCTGGAAACAAGGCAGGCTGAACCCAAGTGCCAGGCTTCAGGTTCAGAAGAACATCTCTTTGGGATGTTATGGACAAACAGGCCACATACCAAGGTAGGAGCAAAAATTAGTACATTTTCTCAAAGGCAATTTGCAGAACCCACGCTATCTAGAAACAACTTGCAAAATTTAAAATATACCCTCTTTTCAACCCAACGATTTCACTTTTAACTCTCTTTCTTGCCAATATACTTGCCCAGCTATAGAGAGGTTATGTGTATAAGAAAGGTAGCTATGCAAATCGCCCCAAACTGAATAATAAAAAACAAATATTTATCAATAGGGAAATGGGCTAAATACATTTTGGTACCACCATCTCGTGTGGAATAGTCTGGAACAATTTTTTTTAAATGATCTTAATCAAGATGCAATGGCATGTAAAGATCCACAAGACATAGTGCCAAGTGAAGGAAAAAAAAAAGTCCATAACCCTTCACTGTGTCAGGAACGATCCTATTTATATATTTTTTAAAAAGAGAAACAGAAGCTATGCATATGTGCACACAATACACTCTATGTATACTCACAAATACACGTGCATGTTTTGAAATGTTTGGGATGTTTTGAAAGCACACTCAGCTCATTCTTATTCATGATATCTTGGGAGGAGGAGAAGTAGAAAGAAGATTCTGACCTATGAAGCTGAAAACCCCCCCAGCCACACAGCTCCATTGGGGCCGTCTTCCTGGAGTCCCCAGCCTGCCCTGATTTGCTTCCTCATTCACTCGGGTCAGTAGTTCTCCGATTCTGACTCTCGGCTTACTCCTCACTCGGCATTTGAGTTTCATCCAAGGTTCAGGACACCTGCCTGCATGTCCACCATTCGACCTTGGGCCTGCTTTCAACCAAACAATATACTCTGTTTTCCTTGTCCACAGGCTTCTTAACCCTCACCAGAAGTAAGGTAAAACGTCTTCCTCAATCCCTTGGTCTCGCAGCTGAAGAGAAACTCAGCATATCTGTAGACCAGATAAGGGCATGGTCATAGCGCTGCCTGGTGACAGGATTGCGGTCAAGCTTAATGCTGGAATTTCCCCTTACTCTGTGGCAAATGCTACATTGTCTACGTTTTTTTGGTTTTCTTTCCAGGATTCTAAAATAGATTAGCTCAACATATAAGAGGAGAAATCATTTTTGGTTGGTGGAATGTGTAGAGGCATCCATAAAATAATGTTTTAATTCACAGGGTGCTTGGGCAAAGCCACGATTGCGTCTCAGATTCGCCCTTCCTTCGGTGTCCTGACCGGTGTCCTGACCCCTGGCCTCCTCACCTGTCCCAGCAGCATCCGTGACCTGCACCTGCTACTCTGTGCCCGGCCCACATGGTCAGCAAGGAGCAAGGAAGAGAGCACAAAGTGGGAGTGAGAAGAGAAGCGTTTCCCATTTCAGTTCCACAAGCTCCTCCAGGCCCCATGAGAGCTGTAACCCACATTAAGGCCGGCAGGAAGAAGCCAGTAAGACAGAGAACTCGCCTTCTTGGGGCATCCAGGTCACTTTAGGAGACTGACACATCATCTCAGTACTGTTTGGTGAGTGATGAAAATAGTCATAGGCATAGGGAAATAAATACAAAACTGAGGGGTCCTTGCTGAGCCAGAAGATTCTGGGCAGGCTCCCTGGAGGAGACAGACGATGAGGAAGGGTATCGAGGCACAGGTGTGGATGCCAAGAGAAAAGCATGAGTCAATACATGGAGATTTGAAACCAGCAGACTGGCATTGCTCAAGCATGAGGGATGATGGATGTGGCCATGGGCGGAGATGGTACAGGAGAGGCAGGCGGGGCCCTGCACAGAGCCCCCGACCCCCAACTCACACCATTTCCAGAGCGTTCCAACATGCCAACTGGCATTTCAGCACCGACCCTCCAAAGCACTGAGTAGTATTTTAGTGTCCTCATCTTGTATTTAAATGTGTTGGGGGAGGGGGCACCTGGGTGGCTCAGTCAGTTATGTGTCTGCCTTCAGCTCAGGTCATGATCTCAGGGTCCTGGGTCGAGCCCCACGTCGGGCTCTCGGCTCAGCAGGGAGCCTGCTTCTCCCTCTCCCTCTCTTGCTCCCCCTGCTTGTATACACTCTTTCTCTCTCTCAGTCTGTCAAATAAATAAATCAAATCTTAAAATAAACACATAAATAAATGTGTTGGGGGAGGCAGATGTCACATTTGTTAAATATTGGTTAAAACTGTATCTGAGCCCTGTCGACCTTCCTTTTTAAAATATAATGTTCTAGAAAGTTCTAGGTAAGGAGCACCAGGAAGGTTGCTCGTCAGGGGCAGCCTCGGGCATGCTGGCATGGCTTACAGTAAGAAGGAGGTAAATGCAGCACTTGGAGATGGGGCCCATCTCGGGATGTGCCCTGAAGGGTTTCTCTTCCTTCTGCTGAATCCGGGTTTGGAACGCGGGAATGCAGAGGTGATTTGCTTCTCTCTTCAAATGAGAGAACAACGGGCGCCCCTCCATACTAGGATTTCGCAGGAGAGCCTGGGTATTGGCACAGCGGCGTTCTGACAGATACTGACATGACAGACGATGTTCCAACTTGCCGTGCTCATTCTAAGTCCAACGCAGCCAGATCTGAAAGCCAGACGATTCAGTGCCCTCCTGGCCTCAAACAGGCATGCTCAAAAACATTAGGTGTGGTTTTTTGATACAAAAAAAAAAAAAAAGAATAAAAAAGAATAATCTAGGGTTCTATGGCCCATAAAATTATTTACTTTGACTTGAGTTTTTTAAATTCAGGTTTATTAAGGTATAATCTACAGTCAGTAAAATGTACACTGTTTGGGGTGTGTGGTTCAGTGCGTTTGGAAGGCTTTGGAACCCCAGTGGAGATACAGAACGTTTTCATCACCCCAAAAAGTTCCCTCATGCTTTTTGTGGGTCACCTTCCTCCATCCCCAGTCTCTGGCAATCACCCACCCGATTTCTATCCCTGTAGTGGTATTGCCCCAATTCTTCAGAAATAATGTAAGAATCAAGTAAGAAATTTCAAGATATTACAGAAAAGTATGAGAGGAGAAATAAAGGGCCATTTAAGAAATCTTTTCCTCTTTTTTTTGTGTGTGTGAAGGTACAGGGCTTGGGGGGAACGTGAAGGCCTATTTTTTTTTTGTCAGTTATTTTTGTTTTACTATGATTTGAAAATGTAATCTTACACTTTTGACTAAATGGAATTTATGGACATTTGCTCCATGACCTGTTACATGGTCAATTTCTATAAATGTGGAAAAACTACCTGACAATAAGGAGTAGTCTCCATCCGCTGATATGCCAATGCATATTAAATTATGATTATTAATCATCTTAATTACAATTTATTAATTCTATTTTTATTAATATTAATTATAATTATATACTAATTATAAATTTCGGATCTTCTATCTTTTAATTTAATTTTTTTCATCATGATAAGTGTACTCTTTAATCCCCATCACCTATTTCCCCCATCCCCCCACCACCTCCCCTCTGGTAACCATTAGTTTGTTCTCATTAGTTAAGAGGCTATTTCTTGGTTTGCCTCTCTCTGTCTCTTTTTTTCCTTTGCTCATTTGTTATATTTCTTAAATTCCATACATGAGTGAGATCATATGGTATTTATCTTTCTCTGATTGACTTATTTCACTTCTCATGATACTCTCCTGCTCTATCCATGTTTTCGCTAATGGCAAGATTTCATTCTTTTCATAGGTGAATAATATTCCATTGTGTGTGTGTATATATATATATATATATATATATATATATATCACCTCTTCTTTATCCATTCATTTATTGATGGACACTTGGGCTGCTTCCATACTTTGGCTATTGTAAATAACGCTGCAATAAACATAGGGGTGCATGTATCCCTTTGAATTAGTAAATACTCAGGAGTGAGATTACTGGATCATAGAGTAGTTCTATTTTTAATTTTTTAAGGAAACCCCATACTGTTTTTCACAGTGGCTGCACCAGTTTGCAGCCCACTAACAGTGTAAGGGGGTTCCTTTTTCTCCACATCCTCACCAACACTTTTTGTTTCTCGTGTTTTTGGTTTTAGCCACTGTGACAGGTGTGAGGTGATATCTCCTTCTGGTTTTGACTTGCATTCCCCTGACGATGAGTGATGTTGAGCACCTTCTCATGTGTCTGCTGGCCATCTGTTTGTTTTCTTTGAAGAAATGTCTGTTTATGTCTTCTGCCCATTTTTTAATTGGATTATTTGGGGGGCATTGAGTTGTATTTGTTCTTTATATATTTTGGATACTAACCCTTTTTTGGATATGTCATTTGTAAATATCTTCTCCCATTCAGTCGGTTGCTTTTTAGTTTTGTTGATTGTTTCCTTTCTTAATTATAACTTTCAGATCTTTCAAATTCTTAAATATTTTTCTCTATATTTCCTAATCCTTAAACTAGGCTACTGTATCAAAAAGACTCCAAAATATACAATGACTCAAATACACAGAAGCTTATTTCTCACTCTCATAAAATGTACTGGTCACAAGATGATTCAAGGACCCCTCTCTTTCCACCTTAAGACTCCTCCATCTCCTAAGGCCTTGTCATTGTTTTGGGGGAGGCGGGGGCAGAGTGAGCTTAAAAGTCTTGGCCCAGAAATGTCTTATATCACATTGGCTAGAACTGTCACGTGGCCATATCTAGCTGCAAAGGGAGCTGGGAAATGTAGTCCAGTTGTGTACTTGGGAAGAAGAGAAGACCACAGATTCTGATGAGCAGTTAGCAATCCCAAACCCAATCTTCTGTGTTAGCAGGAATGAGTTAAAAATCTCTTTTATGATTCTGTATATTTCTCCCTGTAGTCACTACCCTTTATTCTTTACATAATTTGATGCTTAGTTATTTGGTACATGTGCTGGTTTCCTAGGGCTGGTGTAACAAATGACCACAAACATAGTCGCTTACACAACACACACGTATTATCTTCATCACTCTGGAGGTTGGAAGACTCACCGGCTGGAATCAAGGAATCGGCAGGGCTGCATTTTTCCTGGAGGTGCTAGGGAGGAATCTGCTTCCTTGCCTTCCTGGCTCCAGAGGCTGCCCACATTCCTTGGCTTGCAGCCGTCTTCCGTCTTCAAAGCCAGAAACTTCACCATTCACATCATACCCCATTTTCTGACTCTGCTGCCTCCCTCTTCCACTTAGGAGGACTCTTGCGATTACACTGGGCCCACCAGGATAATCCAGGATAACCTCCCTATCTCAAGATCCTCAACTCAAACCCATCTCGACAGTCCCTTCTGTCATGGTCACATTTTTACAGGTGCCAGGAATGCACATCTGTGGGAGAACCATTATTCTGCCTGCCACAGAAACTGAAGATCTGGATGCGTGATCATCACAGTCTCACTGGGGATAATATCCTGTATAACAAAGTGCCACCTTCGCCTGATTTTAATCCTTGGCTTTGAAGTCACCCTCGTGTGACGTTAGGACCATTTGCTAATATTTGCTCCACATGTCTTCATCCAGCCCTTTGCTTTTAAACCTCATGGAATCGCCTGTTTTCGATGACTTTCATTCAAAATTTAAATTCTTAAAAAACTGAGAGGTTTTCTTCTTTTAGTCAATAAAAGCTCTTTCACAGTTGCTGGTATTATGTTTGCCTCCTTTTTGCTGACGTCTGTCACCACATACTTTGTTTCTTCAGCTCTTCTCAAAATGTGTTTTGGGGCTCCGTTATTGTCCCACTGGAATGCAGGCCCCAAAAGGCTGGGACCAGGCCTGGCGTGCTGACCACCAACAGCCCCGGACCCGGCACAGCACTAGCTACACGGCAGGTGCTCAGAGACATATGTCGATGAACGAATGCGGGGCCCTGGGCAAATGATTCGGGTCAGGTAACGGGGCCCTACCTTCTCCCCAGGATTGCCTTTGTGACTTTCCCATTTCTCTACCTACAGACCCATACGCCCAGAACCAAGTTTATAGCTTCATAGACTCAACACATCTTCGCCATTCTGTCATTGAAGACGTTCCTCCCGAGAAACCAGAGTGATGGCAAGCTGCTCCCCACCTCCTCGACCTAGCACTCCCCCAGGGCTGGGGATGGCTGTCCAGTCCGCCAAGATAGTTTTCACCTCCTCTAAACGACAGGACTAAAACGTTTTAGAGAATCTGAACGTTGCCACCTAAAAGCCCTTCCTCATGTAACTTTCTGGAGAAACTCAGAACCCAAACGTAACAACATTTTAAAGAGATTTGGCATTTCCTGCCACATGAGGATACATAAAGTGAATTAATTATTGAGCTATTTTCTGTAAAGCAGCCCAGAAATACCTTTGAGGCATCTGTGTTTAATTCTGCTAAAGGATTAGCAGTCTGCCTAATTTCTCCCTTTCAAATTTTACTAACTTTTTTCCTGCTATGTTTACTCCATTAAAGTCCGTAACAGCATAAAAGATGAAAGAATGCATTCAATTGTTTATAAAATGCTAATATCTCCAAGCCTGTGGTGGCTGTTCAAGGTGATTTCTCCTTTAATGAGGAAATGACTCGGTAAATTTCTGACTCCCAATGTAAACGGTTCCGTGTTCAGTTCACAGCCTCAATAATTTATCAAGAGTCGCTTTCATTGCAAACCTAAAAAAACTGCATTTCCTATATCGTTGGCAACAAGGAACCAATGTGGTGTACGTAAGTCAAGCATTTACTCCTCTCTGAGAAGCAGAGTGTAGTCATCGTGAGGTGGTAGAGACGGTGAGTTGGTAAAAATTCCATGTGCACAGAAGCTAAGAGGAAGCCGAAATGATAGAGTAGAAAGAAATTCATGGTAGCAAAAATAGGCAGAAGGCATTGTCACCAGGAGGACTGAGCCCCAGATGAGGGAGCAGTGAATGGCCTCTGAGTTGGGGAATGTAATAATGTGGCCTTGAGAATGATGAAAATGTCTTCCTGGTCCCCCTCTGAGGATTTATCTAATTGGGAAGTATACTTATAATTGTTCCCATTATTGGGAGCAACCTAAACATGTTCTGACAAGCAAAAGACCCACTCCAGTGCCGTTGGTTCCATGAGGAAAGCAGGGGGCAGGTATGGCTGGCTCAGGGCAAACGCACCAGCACTGGGGAGAAGAACAACTCACATGGCACGTGCAGCCAAGGGAAAGTCTGTCTCTGGGGGTAGAGAAAAGCATATTTCAATGGTCATTGATGAGGGAACGGAAGGCAAGCTGAGGACAAAGCAGAAACTGACACCCTGCAAACCTCCCCCCCCCAATGTATGCAACATTCCTCGGCAGTCCTGGCTGCCCTAAAACTAAGGAAAGGAAAAAATGAATGGTTAACTGACAGAGACCACAATCCTGCGAGACCTGAGTCTCCCTCAGTTTACACATGTCCTAGTGATTTACAAGGAAGAAGTTTCTTATCAATAACCTAACTTCCAGAGACCCATAATTCAGTTTCCTAAAGCCCTAACATTACCATCCCCTCCATAAAATTGAGGGAAGCTGAGGCAGAAGGAAATGTAAATAAAACGGAATTTCTTTTGGACCTGCAGCTCATTGATAAGGACACGTGATAGGAGGAAAATACTGTAAACAAACTATAGAAATGATCCCTGAAAGTATAGTCTTAGGGGGGTGGGGGAATGGGATAGGCTGGTATTAAGGAGGACACGTATTGCATGGAGCACTGGGTGTTATACACAAGTAATGACTCATGGAACTTTACATCAAAAAGTTGGGATGTACTGTATGGTGACTAACATAACATAATAAAAAATTATTATAAAAAAAATACTGTAAACAGCCTTGGCTTGAAAATAGCAAGGTCTCCAATATCCAGCGAGTCTTCTTTGACATATGAAAGTGCTTTCTCAGCCTCCCCTTTCCCTTACCTCCCCTAACCCCATGGTATATAATCAGCCACCCCTCACAACCCAGGGCAGCAGCTCTTTCTGCCCAGGGGTCCTGTCCCCGTGCTTTAATAAACCACCAATTTTGCACCAAAGGCGTCTCAAGAATTCTTTCTTGGTCGTCGGCTCCAGACTCCACCCCACTGAACCTCACCGATATCCCACAACCTCATCAGTCACGATGGGAAACAGTCTTCATCAAGCGTTCAACAAGTAGTGTCAGGCACGGGATGGGCAGGGACACTTGTAGGCACGCAGACTTTGCAAAGGCACAGCCCCACCTCCGGGTGCTGCTGGGAGTAGAGAAGTGACCAACACAGACTCCTGGCCCTCATAGAGCTTACGTTCTAGGGGACGTCACAGGGAGTAAACAACTAAACAAGCAAACCACAAATGGTACTGATCAGATTGTGCTCAGTCCTGGGGAGAAAAGCACAACATCGAGATTCACGGAGGGTCTGCTCCTTCCCTGCTGTTGCTGTAACTGATGAGGAGAACAAAGGCAAGAGAAATGTAGCCAAAATTAAATTTCCTTACAGCTTGCAGCCCCCTGATAGATACCTGAAACCTGCACAGCACGGCATTCCTCAAGGAACTCCCGGCTGCCTTCACGCCTTCATTTTTATGTTTTATTAAAGACGAAGAGTAATCTTACCTTAACAGCAGCTAGCCCCCAAGGTCCTGAAAGCCTTGCTTACAAATTCCTTAGAGACTTAACACTATCCCTAACCCCCACTAATTAAAAAGTATATAATCAGTCACTCCTCACAATCCCAGTGCAGCTCTTTCTGCCCCCAGGTCCTATTGCTGTGCTATAATAAATTCACCTTCTTTTTTTTAAAGATTTTATTTTTTTATTCGACAGAGATAGAGATAGCCAGCGAGAGAGGGAACACAAGCAGGGGGAGTGGGAGAGGAAGAAGCAGGCTCATAGCGAAGGAGCCTGATGTGGGGCTCGATCCCACAACGCCGGGATCACGCCCTGAGCCGAAGGCAGACGCTTAACCGCTGTGCCACCCAGGCGCCCCATAAATTCACCTTTTTGCACCAAAAACATCTCAAGAATTCTTTCCTGGCTGTTCGCTCTCAGACCTGAACTTCAAATCCATCATAACAAATGACAAATTTGTGACTTACATAAACACAAAATATTTGCTCACATTTCGGGGGGCAGAAGCCCTAAAATCAAAGGGCTGGGCTGTCTTCTTTCCGGAGGCTCTGGGGAAGAATCCATTTCCTTGGTTCCTGATCCCGTTCTCTGCAACATAACGTCTTCGTCTCTCCTCTCTTCTGGCTCCTTCTCCCACTCCCTCACTCCATTGCCTTTTCTCACTCTGATCTTTCCGCCTCTCTCTTATAAGGATTCCATAGTGGTTACACTGCCCCCCCCCAAACAATTCAGGACAATATCTCCATCTCAAGATCCTTAATTTAATTACAAAACTCTCCTTTTGCCATGTGAGGTCGATATTCACAAGGTCTGGGGATTAGGATGTTCCATCTTTAGGGGACCATTGTTCCTTCTATCACAAAAAAATTAACTTTCTGAGGGTCTGAGGCAGGAGGGAGCTTGGCATGTTCCAGAGCAAAGACCCGTGGGAACAGAGCTTGGCTGAGGGGGGCCAGGAAATGAGATGGAGCCGGGGAGGTGGAGGGGCTGTGGTGAGCTGCTTGGATTTTACTCGACATTTGATGGGCAACTATCCAAGGATTTTAAGCAGAGGAGTTCCATGATTTGATTTTTGCACTTGAAAGATCAAGATCCTCCGGCTTTTCTGTGTAGAGAAACCACATGAGGCAACAGCAGAAAGAGAGAAAGAAGGAGAGAGGCTTCCGCGATATTACAGGTGCGAGGCGAGGGTGGCTTAGACCGGGGTGCTGCTGGTGAAGGGGGTAAGGACCCGGTAGATTAGGGATGCAGCTTGAAGACTAAGAAGACCCTGAGCAAAGGTTCAGGGGCCAGCAGCTTACGAGGGAGGTGGATCCCAAGAAGCGGAGTGAGGGCGTGGGAAAGAGACAGGGAAGGGAAGAAAGCCAACAGAGGGAGCGTGCCTTAGCTCTGTGGACACGGGGGCTCCAACCAGCGGGGCCCGCTGAGAATCAGAAGTGTTCCATGGAGGGTGAGTATGCTCTACTCACTCCCATCCCCTATTGCCTGAGGGCTCCTCGGCTCTTCCAGATGCCCCCACACCCATGACCACAGAACCCCCTTGGGCAGAGAACCAGGAGGATGTTGGCCTGAAAGAGAACACTCCCCAGTGGCCTCCAGGGTGGGTACAGAGAAGGGTGGGACACCCACGCCCCGGATACTCTCAGATCTTTGCATCTTCCAGAAGGGATGGGGCTGGTGCCCCCGAGGGGAGTGGCTGCCTTAGAGAGTAACCCAGATAGTGCCATTGTGACCGAGGAGGGAGGAAAGAGAGCAGAGGAGTCAGATTGGTAGATTGAGGGAGGTGAGTGGTTCCTGTCTATGTTCTCAGTGAAAGAACAGAAGTCATCAGCTAAGGAAGCGGACAGAGGGAGATGTTGGTGCTCTGAGGAGAGCGCGGGTATCACCTTGTCGTGGACAATCGTGGGAAGGTGGGTTCACGGAGAAAACACAGCACGGGGTAGAACCGGGCCAAGTGCCCATGTCGGGACCAGAGACCGCCATCCAAGTTGGGTATCTCCTCCCAGCCCCACTCAGGGGCTTGGGTGTCAGCAGACAGGCAATCTGGTGTAACCAGGGCTAGGACAGGGCAGGGGTGAGTGAAGCCGAGCCGAGCGGGGACCGGGAGGGTAAAGCATATGCTTCGGCGTTAGCAGGAACCCAGGCTTGGTGCGGCCTGAAATGCAAACACTTTTGAGTTCCCTCTTTAAGAAAAAGCTTACAATATTACAAAAATAAAATTAAAAACAAAAGTGAATATTTTTTAAGAATGAGAAAATAAATCATAATTTTAACATCACAAAATCCAGAAAAGTGATTTGTTATTAATTAGCTGCCTGATACAACCTTGTATTACTTTCTTTCCTGCCCCCCCTTTTTTTTTTGCCTATTCATGTGACAGTAATTTTGTGTTATTATCTATACAGAGACTAAAAAGATAATTCCGCCTTTCCTCTACGAGGCTGATTTGTACTTGTTTTTTTTTCTTATTGACAGTTGAGGAAATAAAATGTGTAACTTCACAGATATACTTACTTTTGCAATACTTCACAGAGCTCCAGATGAGTTAATGTGGAAAATCAGGTGAACATTTTGTCTTGATCCACCAGCCCACCGACCTACCTCTCCATCTATCCATCCCACATCCATCTGTCTGGCCATCCATCCGTCTACTCACCCACAAATCCAGCCACCCCTCATGCACCCAGCTGCCCACCCTGCCCTTGTCCATCTGTCTGTCTACCCATCTGCCTACTACTCACCCATTTACTACCCCTCCATTTATTTTATTTTTAAAACATTTTTTTTAAAGATTTACTTATTTATTTGAGAGAGAGAAAGCAGGGGGAGGGAGAGGGAGAATCTCAAGCAGACTCCCCACTGAGCACGGGGCCCAACACAGGCTCCATCTCAGAATGCTGAGGACATGCCCTAAGCCTGAGATCAGACCCAAGCCAATACCAAGAGTCGGACATTCAACCGACTGAGGCACCCAGGGGCCCCTACCTCTCCATTTAAATCCTCACTAGGCATCTGACAAACATAAGACATGAAGCTCAGTGTTTCATTTAGACAACCAGAGCCTTTTCAAACTTTTTCATTCTCATTTGCCTTTTTTCCATTTCTCTTCATCAGGATGTATTTTATGCATGTAAATCCCTTGTCTCATTTATAATCTCATCTTCAAGACCACAGTTCAAGCCATTCCTCTCCCCACAGAGGCCCCTTCTCCTCCATGCTATTTGCCTTGCTTGAGCATGACTAATTAACTTCTCTCATCAGAATAAGCCTCCTCCCTACACTGTCCATGTTGGGCTAGGGGGCATCACAAGCACCGCAGTCTCATTTTCTAAAATTTAATAAAGAAACAATAGCTTGGGATTTATAATTTTTCCAGCAGTGGAGACATTTGCCTGGGGAGAGATGGATAAATAAAATCCGGGTCAGTAGCTAATAGAAAGAAAAAACAAATGCATAAAGGACAGAATTATTGGAAATGTGCGCTGAGCCTATGCTGACTTCAGAACAGAGTTTAGAGAAAGGATAATCATAGCTGACATTTATGAAGTTCTTACTAAGTGCCAGGTTCTTCGCATGAATTACTTAATTTAACTGAATTATCATTGCACTAAACGATAAATTTAGCTGTTACCCCATTTTGAAGATGGGGGAACTGAGGCATCGCTCAATGTGGGAGCCAGGCTTAGGCAGTGCAGCTGGCATCGGCGGCTGGCAGCCCGGCTCCGGAGCCCAGGCTCTAACCCCACCCTCCTAGCCTTTCATATGTGGAGGAACCCGGAGAGGTAAGGCATAAGTGGAGACCCGATGGCTCATGGACACAGCAAAGCCTGGGAGTCAAGGGCTCCAGCAGCTAGTCTCCTTCCAGTCATTAGCTTGTTGTGTGACCTTGGATAAGTCACTTTCCCCTCTGGTCCTCATAAAATGAGAAGACTGGGTTGATGGTCTCCCATGTCTGTTCCCACCTCAAAGCCTGGGCTGTCTATATCGCTGTCTATGGCATTCATTTATGGCATTAAGCCAAAGTTGCTGTAGTTATTCAAACAACCAGAATTAACCAGAGCAAGGACTGCAAGTAGAAATATCAATATATCAGCCATGAAACACAATCTGGGCAATTCTGTGCTTAGAGAGAGTACCAGGGAAGATCCCAGCAATTGGAAACCGTGGCCCACAGCCCCTTGATACCATCACCTGGAGTTTCTGCACGCCCTGCGGCATCCTTCACATCCACCGGCTTACATGGAGTCGGGTAACAAGCACCCAGCACAGGCAAGACCAGAGTCATGGACTTCTCCACCCAACAAACACACGCTCTTTACCTACCACACGCCCAGTAGGGACCACGTTGCCGGAGACGCCAGGTGATCAGAGCAGAGACAGGAAGCAGACACCCAGACGCCCAGTTTAGAGAACCACAAGGCACCCTATATGGGATTGTGCGCCAAAGGTTTTGAGGGCACGGACTAGGAGCCCTTAATCCATGATTTCCCAGTCCTACTGGCTTCTTTCAGTTCCTCAAATTTGCCCTGCTCCTTCCTTTGGCCTTCCCAGCTTCCAAAATGCCCTTCCCCTGCTCTAGGGTCGCCTGGCTCCTGCCCATCCTCCAAGGGTCAGATGACAGGTCACCTCCGGAAAGAGGGCTCCTCTCAACTTCCTTACCTGAGAGTTCCTCTGTCTTGTTCCATCTTAGCGTCTGATTATCTTTATAGAACCTAACACCGTTTAAATAATTGAGTTTGCTTTTTACTTATTTTTTTAATGTGGTGTCCTCACTAAACTCAAAGTTCCAGGAAGAAATGTGAAAGGGCTGCTATGTCTACCATGATACCCCAGTGCCCCTAGCAAGTGCCCGTGATGTCATTTCAAATGTTTCTTGAATGAATAGATGTCTGGGGCGGGGGGCAGCGGAGGGAACAGGTCCCCAGGTATGAAAAGTTAGGACAGAGCTGTTCAGGAGACCAGCAGGTGCAAAGGCACCCAGGTAGGATCAAGAAGGGCGATCCCAGGACTCTGCCTGATGGAGAATGAAAGACTGCTCTTGCCTCAAGCCTGTGGATCTAAACCTTGGAAGTGTCTGCTCTTCTATCTTTCTTCTTTGGGAAAATGTTGAAACAGTGAGCAGACTGAACTGCTCAGTCTAAAATAAAACAAGGCTAATAAAAACAGGAACCTGATGCAAATTATAGCTTATCAGATGCAGAAGGTCGGGGGAACCTCATGGTTGATGAAACTGCACGTGAAAATGAATCATGATTTGTCTCCAGATTATTCTACTAAAAAAAGGATATACTATATATGTCTTGGTATAATTTCTAAAAGAACTGGCAATCATTATCACGTTAGTCTAATTTATACTTGCTAATAGGCCCATTGTGTCATTCTCATCCCAGATGAGATCAACTGCAGACAGCAGGCTAGGCGTGGTTAGCAGAAGCATCTGTCTGTCCTCCCATCCACCCCAGTCGTCAAGCACCTTCTTCCCATCTCATCCTGACTTCACTCCTAAGATTGGGACGACGGAAGTCTGAGCCTGCCCTTGGGACTTCCTCAGAGTCTCAGCCTCACACAAATTTGGTTTTGTCATCTTCCAGACTCCCCCCAAATGCAGATCCTAGTCCGTTCCCTCTGTGTTCCACATTCCCACAGAAAGTACGCTCAGGCTTCTGGTTGTGAGAGAGAGAGAGAGAGAGAGAGAGAGAGAGAGGCGATGAACCAATGCTAAATGACAAGGATGCCATGTTACGTCCAGCTTAATTCCAGACCTGCCCATCACAGGGCTGGTGGCACAGTGCCTACCCCAGAGGGATTAATGATGATTAGACACCCTCCTTGTGGAGTGGAATTGGAGAAGTGGTAATTACTTGGTGTTTATGCCTTCTCACATGAAACGAATGAGCACAGCCTTCTTTGCAGAAAAGCGTTAGCCACAACCTAGGATTTCAGCAGCTGTCAGCTCTGTTACTGACCAACCCCATGGAAGCAGCCACCGCAACCCGGCTGGAGACTACAGTGGGATCTTGCTGAAACTAACTGGATGGTGAGATTGTTCAGGGAAGCCATCACATCATATCCCAGAGATTTCTTTGTCATAAAACAGAGGCCAAATTATGCTGTGAAATACCCTCGATTGGGTACAATGAAGAGCTTCTGTTGAAGCAATAAAATGTTTTCCTTGCCTTGCTAAACCCAGCTTTGGAATCCACAGCTGAAAAACAGGATTCTTGTCCCACTGATTACACTTTGATTTTTTTCAACTAGCAATGCTCCTCCAAAGGGAAGCTACGCTTTTGAATCAACCAGAAACTTCTCAGTGAGGAGGTATTTCATTAACACCTATCCCCGTGGTTTTGAAGTGGCATCTGTCTCATGTCTCTTGGGGCCACTTGACAGAGGGAAAATGCTCTAAAGTTCCTGGGGACAGCCACTCTGCAGCTATTCGACACAAGTGACAACCATGTTCCTTGAATTCTAGGAAAATGTGGGACTTCTTTCCTGCTCACGTGTGAGATGCTTTAATAAACACCATGTTGGACCAATAGCTCAGGCCCAAGGAATTTGTTTTCCACCAAGAAGGCGTTAGGGGACAGCAAGGCCCTGCTCTGTTGTCACACTGTCACAGATTAGATGGAATAATGACTCCACTTCACAGTGATACTCATGCAAACAGCTCCACAGAGTCTCTAGAAAGTGCAAAACCCATCTAGGAGCGTGGACACTTCCTCCGGGAACGACTCTGCTAACATCAGTGAGTTGCAGGCATTAAGTATATAGCAGGTTATTGCACAAAGACGTAACTGGTTCGCTGTCCCTTACTCTCCTGGGCAAGTACTTCAGTTTCTATTACCCAAACAACCACATAAAACAAAGGTGAAGAGTTCTATAATTTGGCTTATAAAAATGAACTAGACCAGGTCTTCTATAAACTGGAGCCCCAGGCTAACAGGCTCTGCTCATTCCAGGACAGAAAGGCAGTGGTCAGACTGTCCTGTGTCACACCGTCCTGGGGAGGAGCAGAGGTGCACTAATCCAGATCTGCGGGCTTGTTTTCCATCCTGGGCTTGGGAGTGCTCCACAGAGGACTGGCCTGCAATCTGGAGAAGGTGAATACAGGGGAACTTCCAGGTACCCCCTCCTCCCATGTTATGTTATGGTTATTTGAATAAAGACAATGCATGTGCCTGGAGGGGAAAGATCTCAGACTCCTGCAGGGAAAGCTTTTCAATAAAAAAGGACTACCTGCTCTCCCTGCTACTTCCAGTTCTCTGCAAAGATAAACATCATCAACTTTTCTTGCATATCCTTGGTAAAAATATTACATAACTGCATCTATTTGCATATGCTTTTAAAATATTCAATTAGAGTTAGGTTCTTTATATAGGCTGTTCTTGATTTTTCCCTTAATATGTGTTAATGATCATTTCATTTCACAGAGATCTCTATTTCTTATTATATCATATTTCTTTTTTATTGTGATAAAATATACATAAAATTTACCCTTTTAAGTGTACCGTCTAGTGGCATTAAGTACATTCGAACTGTCGGATGCATAACCATAGGCAGTATCACCACTCTCCATTCCCAGAACTTTTCATCATGCCAGACTGAAACTCCATCCTCATTAAATACTAGCTCCTCCTTCTCCCTCCCACCAGCCCACGGTCGCCTCCATTCTAGCTCCTGTCTCAATGAATTTGTCTATTTCAGGTACCTCATCCATGGGGATTTGATACAATATTGATCCCTTTGTATCTGACTTATTTCACTTAACATAATGTTTTCAAAGCTCATCCCTGTTGTAGCCATTCCTTTTATGGCTGAATAATATTCCACTGTGTGGATATATTCATTTCTCAATAGACACTTGGGTTGTTTCCATCTTTTGATTATTAGTACACAAGACTGTTGAGTCCCTGCTTTAAATTTTTGAGGTATATGGTTAGAAGTAGAAGTGCTGGATCATATGGTGATTTAACGTTTAATTTTTTGAGGAACCACCAGGCCATTTTCCGCAGCAGCTGCACAATTTTACATTTCCACCAGAAATGTACAAGGGATCCAATTTCCCCATATCCTTACTAATACCTGCCATTTTCCCTCTTGTTTTAAGTCATTGCCGTCCTAATGCGTATGAAGTGGTAGCTCATACGGTTTTGGTCTGCACTTCCCTAGTGATTAGTGATATTGAGTATCCATTCATGTGTGTATTGGGCATCCGTATATCTTTGGAGGACTGTCTATTCAAGTCCTTGGCCCATTTTTTAAATTGGGTTGTTTGTTCTTTTTTGTTGTTGAGTGGTATCTATTTTTAAATAAATTTTTAGTTTAAGTATTATGTATATCAAGTACCAAAATCATGAGTGTAGAGCTTGATGAATTTTCAAAGTGAACACATTCAAGTAATCACCACCTATGCCAAGAAACAGACTCCGCCATGTCTCATCCCAGTCATTACTTACCCCAACAAAGGTCACCCCCCCCCCCAGACTTCTAACACTCGTTTAGTTTTACGGGATTTTGAACTTCAGACACCTGGAATCATGTAGGGCTGCATTCTCTTTTATGCCTGGCTGCTTTAATTCAATGTTATGCTTGCAAGATTTACCTATGTTGTTGAGTAGAGAAGCAGTTTGTTTTCATTGCTGTGTAGTATTCCAATAATATGACTATTCCACAGTTTATTGACCCAGTCTACAGTTTTGGGATATTTGCATTGTTTTCAGTTTGGGCTATTACAGATGGAGCTGTTGGGAAGATTCTTAATGTCTTTTGTTGATTATATGATGCAAGATGGTGGGGAATACACACAGGAGAAGACCTGGGGGTTATACTGATATGCATTTGTTCATTCTTAGTAGATGCTCACAAACAGTTTCCAAGTTATAGAATTGTGTTCTCAACTCAAATAAAGTTATTTTATTTTAAAATACGAAAAAGTGATTGTACCAAGTTATACTCCACCCAGCAGTAGTTACCCCAGAATAGTCTCCCAATTAATTTTAGTAATTCATTGTACGGATGTACATAATATAATTATCCAGTTTCCTACTGAACGACACTTACGTTGTGTATGAGTTCTCCAGAGAAACAGAACCAATAAGATATATACAGATATACAGAAAGTGATTTATTATGAGGATTTGGTTCATGCAATTATGGTGACTGGGACATCCCACCATCTCCTGTTGATAAGCCGGATGGCCCAGGAAAGCTGGTGGTGTGTTTTCAACTTAAATCTGAAGGCCTGCGAACCAGGAGAGTCAATGGCAGGAGTCCTGCTCTGAGTCTGAAGGCCCAACAACCAGGACTGCCAGTGTCTGAGGGCAGGAGACGGATGGCCCAAGTTAAGAGGAGAGCAAATCCATCTTTCTTCCACCTTGTGGTTCTACTCAGGCTCTCAGTAGGTTGGATGTTGTCCATCCACGTTGATGAGATCCGTCTTCATTCAGTCTGCCGATTCAAATGCTATTCTTTTCGGGAAACACCCTCACAGACACACCCAGAAATAATATTTTACCAGCTATCTGGGCATGCCTTAGTCTAGTCGTGTTGACCCATACAATCAGCCATCACAAGTTTGTTTCCAGCTATTTTTTTTCTATTTTTTCCATTATAAACAGCGCTACCGGGAGCATCCTTACCCATACAAGTTTCTGCAAGCACGCTCATAGGGTAGACTCGTACCAGTGCAGGAACTTACGCACGCTGTATAGGACCCTGTCTACGCATTAAACATTTTGAGAGACATGATCCGCCTGAGAGGCTGCCAACTTTTCCACTCCCATCAACATTCGGAGATTGACTGCCACACACCACCTCCCTCCCCTGTCCCCAACACCTAATTTAATTTCTTTCCAATTCAATGCATGAACAATGGCCTCTTTGTTGCTCTGATTTGCATTCTTTAATTATGGAGTGAGGTTCTCACTTTCATTTTTAAACTGTCACTGAGTCAGTGACAGGAGGCAGCGGCTTAAACCCAGAGGCGCCAGCAGCCTCCCCATGTAGTGTACAGGGCGAATCCGACTTCAGGTTAGCTGTCAGAGGGACCAGCCCTCAGGCTAGAGCGTCTCAGAGGCATCCAGAGTGTGTCAGCACTTCTGCCCCTTCTGCCCCTGCCCTTATAATGCTTCTTCACTCCAGGAGTGAGTTGGGGTTTCAGGGGAGCACAGGGCAGCCTCCCGCTCGGCTGCACCCCCTCTCCCAGCCTCGCTCCTGAAGGTGCTTCAAGGCATCTGCTGAGGCAGAAGGGGATCAGTCTCAACCGCCTTCCAGAACACGCCCCCGAGGACTTGCCTGAGCTGCTGAAGGTCCTCACCGCGTCCTCGGACCAAGAAAGTTCGAGCTTTGAATTCTGGCTCTGGTCGGGCACTGCACCTCCGTGCGATGCTGAGGCTGAGGCCCAGACCCGCTGGTTTTCAGGAAGTACTGGTGGTGGTTACAGTGGTTCCCTCTGGCTGCCATGACACGCCACCTCACCTGGGGGGCTTAAAACTCCGCAAACATACCCTCTCACAGTTCTGGAGGCCAGAAGTCCGGAAGCAAGGTGTCGGCAGCAATGCTCAAGGGAGAATTTGTTCCATGCCTTTCTAGTAGCTTCTCTGTCACCAGTGCTCGTTGGCGCTCCTTGGTTTGCCGTTGCATAGCAACACTCCTGGCCTGCATGGTTGTCACATGGCGCCCTCCCTGTGTGTGACTGTGTCTAAATCTCCCTCTTCTTATGCAGACCCCAGTCACATCGGATTAGGACTCGTTCTAATGGTCTCATCTTACCTTGATCACATCTGCAAAGACTCTATTTCCAAATAAGATCACAATGGCAGGTACAGGGTGTTAGGGTGTTTGGGGAAACACAATACAGCCCATAATAGCGACCTAAATCTGGAAACTTGCCTCTAACATCTCACCTTTCCAGCCCATTCTTCCCCTTGCCACCTGAGTTATTTTTCTAAATTAGAGGCACTGTCCTCCCACTCCCTTTCCTCAGGGACCTGTCACAGCTGTGGCCACCGGCAGGATCAGATTCAAACTCCTTAGCATAGGAGGGTCTCCACCATCTGGCCCTTTCTAATTTCTGCCTCCTCTCTCACTGCTTCACCATCCCTGCGCCCAGCATTCCAGCAGCCCCCACCATCTGCCCTTCTGCTCTTTGTCTTTGACTTCTGTGCCCAGAATGTCTTGCCTTCATCCACTCTACATCCTGAACTCTTATTTATCCCACACCCCCCCAAACAAGTACCACCTCCTCCGGGAAGCCTGCCCCAATCCTCCCTGCAAGTGAATCCCTTCTCCTCTCTAATCCAGGACCTACTCCCTACATCACTTAGCTCTGGCTACAGCCAGGTCTCAGTACATGTGTCTTCCCTGCCAGATCATTTCTGCAAGCCAGGACACAGTAGCTCATGTAGGTCCCCTCTTTCCTCATCCCACCCTGAGGACAGATCTGTATTCCATCTTTGTACCCAAAGGCCAAGCGTAGCAAAGTAGGTTCTTGGCAAGGAGTGTCTGTTCAATCAATTAATTCCTTGACTGTTTGAACCAGAATCAGGCTCGTCGCTTGCTGGAGATCTGACTTAGTCCCAAGCTCAGACAAGGCTGCAGATGTTAGGACCAAGCGCAGCGCCCTGCAAGGAATGGTGGCTCTTGATACTGTTACTTTTTACCAAAAGGAGAGTGAACTTGACTTCGACTTGGTCTAGATGAACTTGCATTTCTTTCAGGGGTTGAACTGAGTCCCCTGAGGAGTACGAAAACATGGCAAAGTGGTGATGTTCAATGAGGAGAAATCTGGAAGCTTGTTGATAGAGGTGAGAGTGGCCCAGAATTCAGAAGGCGGTTCCTCCTTGTGGAAAGTGCACTACAGGGGGACAGGGGCAAGGCCCAGAGAGTGCTGTGAGGAAGGACTCGGGGCTTCCCACGTGCTGCCTCCACCCCAGCTCCTTTGCCTGCCTGGCTCTGACCCAGCGTTTCCCAGCTCCATGAATGGCTCCACCATCCACCCTGTTATGCAAGTCGGCGCCCTGAACATCAGCCCTAACTTCTTCACCACTCCATTTCGGAATCCAAAACTACATCCTGTCGGGCTTATCTCCTGAATGCTCTCAGAGGCCCAGGCATTTCCACAATCATCTCAGGCCAACTGCCCACTGTCCCTCCCTGGTTCCCCATTCCTGACCCCACACTGCAGCCAAGAGGTGCTTCCAACATGGAAATCAAGTCACATATAACAGACACACTCGTACACACACAAACACCCATTCATAAAACCTTCTAACAGTGGTTTCCCATGCGGTACTGGAATAAAAAAGAGAAATTCCCGGCAACGCCCACTAGGCTCCACACAGCCTGTGGGAGTGTCTCCTCTTCAGACTCATCTTGACTCGCTCATCCCTCACTCACTGCCACACTGGCCTTTTCTCAATTCCTGCAACATGCATGCTTTAAACTTGCTGCCCCATCCTTCTGGAATGTTCTACCTTGAACCAGGTTAGCCCATCTTCATCCTTCAGATTTCCATTCAAGTGCCACTTCCCCCGCAAAGCCTTCCCTGTCCCTTCTGAACAGGTCCGCTCTCTCATACCATAAGGAACAGATCTGGGTAGTTTAGATACCCCGTACTAGGTGCCTCTCCTCTTTAGCGTTTCGTTGCTTGTATTTTAGCGGTTTGCTGGGTGATTATTTGATGCCTGTTTCTCACTTCTGCATTATAGGCTCCACAGGGCAGGCACTAGCTTTCTTCCTCATTACTGTGTTCTCGGGACCTGGATCAGTGCCTGGCGTGTAACAGGTGCACAGAAAACATTTGCTGGATGGATGAGGAAGGAATGAATGAACACACACCTTTGTACTTGCCCATGGGCCCACCTGATTGGAATCCCAGTGTCCTGCACCAAAGGGCAAGGGGAAGACCCTCTGTATTAGGGAACGTGTAAAGGAAAGTGTTACTGGTCACCCAGCCTTTCATAAAATAATCTCAGTAGGGCCAGTGCTGCAGTTACGAGGACAGTGAGTGAATAAACCCCACGGACCCACTGCCCCGTTGACACTAGTACAAAACGCTCCCCAAGCAACTTAGATGAAACCGCTCAGTGAAGTTTTTTGCGTCAGTTTGTCCACTGGAACCGTAGGGATCTCTGCTGAGAATAATCATTTCCCTTTAGGCACAGGTAGTGTGTCTTCTAGAATATTGCCCTATAGGTTTGGCCGCGTCTCCAGGCTGAAGACAGAGAACTGATGCCTACACCATGGAAAACGACCACGGTTTTTCTAACTCACTCTGCCAAATGGGCGTGTGGCCGTCTGACAAAGATTACTTGTTTGCTTCAAGGAATTCAGGCACAAGTAAAAAGAAGGGGGTGGCAGGAGTGAGGATGGCAGTGACACCGAGGGGCAAGGGCCACCGCTGGCGGCGCTCTCTCCGCACACCAGGCTCAGTGCACACCCTCCCAGCATTGTCCTGCGAGGTCCTCACCAACACCCTTCCGGTGTGGGTACCGCCGTGGCCTCCTTGTGACTGATCAAGGACTGAGTGGCTCAAAGAGGTTAAATGACTCGGCCTGAGCCCTCGTGGAGGAAACCATGGTCCAGGGGCTGAGACCTGGGTCTGTAGGGCGAGAGCAGCAGTGTGTGCCCTCATGGACCGTAAGTGGCATGAATTACATACCTCCCGCCCCAGCTCTCCCACCCTCTGGCCTCATCTGTCTTACAGCTAAACACAGTGGACCAAATCCGCATCTGAATGCCAGGGGTGTGGCCAGAACTGTGGCAAGTCTCACAGCAGCCCTGTGCAGCACAGTATCATTATCCACTTCTACAGGCGAGAAAACAGAGACCTGGGGAGGTCAGTAACGAGCCCACAGTCATGTCATTAGTAAATGCCCATCCTGGTATCTGACCGCAAGACTCTGGCTGCAGGACTCCTGTGCCTCTGACCCCTTCTCCCATAGAACATTCCCCTCTTCTGCCTGTAGCCAGTATCCTTCTCCTCCCTCCCCAAGCAGAGATTCCCGGGAACACCTAAGAAAAAGGGATTAGAGAACCCAGACCACGTTGATGGAGAACCTAATGCCTGCTTTTCTTAAAGCCACCCTGGTTTCCTTGCACTCGTGGCAGGTGCAGACAGCAACAATTACTCTGCTCTATATCCAGAGATGATGAAAACATTGAAACATGAAGTCAGAGATCACTGAGCAAAAGAAAAACATTGTATTAACATCACAGGTCTGACTTAAATTAATGCTTTATAGTCTGTTCATTTGAAAACATCAGAAACTGTAACAGGATTCTTTCTCCAAAGCTGCTTTCCCTGTTCTCGGGCAGGCTTATCCCACCCACACAAGCTGAGAAAGTCAACGGAAATCACTGCCAAGAGTCTGAAACAGACTTCCACATTTCTGAAACACTCCTGCCTTCCTCAGAAGTTCTAGAAAGAGGTCAGATTTCACTGGAGACCTCCATCAGTCCCCAGGTACTGCAGAGCCCAAGGAGGCGTCGGGATGATGGTTCTTTGCCCAGTTTAAATTACATGTGCTAAGAAAGGAGAGTAGCCAAAATACAAGTGAGAAATCCCATCAGTGTTTCCCTGACAGAAGAGCTCTCCCATTATGACTTCAATTATTCTTCCAGCATTTCTGATTAAAATATAATCACTTTCACATGGGTCCACAGGAGACAGGACTCTGGAAAAGAACTGATTCTCTCTGCACAGAAATAAAAAAAAATTATAGGATTTTAAAAGATACGATCTAAAGTTAGGTACATGGTATTTGGGCAGGACCCATCCACACGTAAAATCCTCATGCTCGCCGACACACTATACCCCCAAAACCTGCCCCACGATCAGGAAGGGGGCACATGAAACCCTAGGAGGGCAGGAATCAATCTAGAACAGAGCTAGAATTTATTTTTTTTTAATATTTTATTTATTTATTTGAAAGAGCGCACGAGAGAGAGCACAGAGCAAGAGGGAGAAGCAGACTCCCCACTGAGCGAAGAGCCCCCCGTGCGGCTTGATCCCAGGACCCTGAGATCATGACCTTGCTGAAGGCAGATGCTTAACTGACTGAGCCACCGGGTGCCCCAGAGGCTAGCATTTTATAAATGCCTAATAAATATTTATTGAATGATCAAATAAGTAGAGATGACCCACATATCAATCA
Organism: Ursus americanus; assembly: GCF_024610735.1. Classification (NCBI taxonomy): domain Eukaryota; kingdom Metazoa; phylum Chordata; class Mammalia; order Carnivora; family Ursidae; genus Ursus; species Ursus americanus. The sequence continues at coordinate 11,034,880 of NC_142132.1, forward strand.
ATGGGGGATGGTTCAATGAGCTAAGGCCAAGCAAGTCTAAGGAACAGAGGTCAGAGGTCAGCGGTAAACTACAACACGTAAGGCATCCTGGGTAGATTCTGCCGATGGCAAAGTAAAAGACTTGCATCATCAGATTTTTTTTTTTTATCAAAATGAAAAGAACAAAAGTCCTGGAAGTGTGTGTGTGTGTGTGTGTGTGTGTGTGTGTGTGTGTTCACGAGCATGGCTAAGTGTATGGAAGACCACACCAAACTGTTAGCAGTGTTACATGTAATGAGTTGGACTCGAAGACAGGGGGTACGGAATAGAAGACACCCACTATTTACTTTATATTCTTCTGTTGGGCTTGAATTTTTAGCAATCAATGTCTATTCATTTTGTCATTTACAAAGTACATCAACAATACGAAAAATAGTCTGTTGCCTGTTGAGATCTCAGCGTACAAGCTTCTACATTTCCATTACTCTGAAATTCATTGGCATTGATCTGTCTCTCTGGCACTCGTGGGGTTCCAGGTTTGAATGTCAGCCAGGCTTGGCAGTTGGCCCCAGGACAAGGGTGGCGGGCAGGCAGGGATCGTGATGGAGGTTTCCAAAACACGAGGCTGAGCCCTGGCCAATCACTTTGCATGAGGTATCAGAAATCAAATTATTCCCTGGATATAACTGGAGAAAGTCACGTAGGTTACATGTCACTGGAGTTTTGAGAGGAAGCTCAGGGGTGACTGACACGACCAACAGTGCACGGTAAACACCTTACGCCCAGTGGAGAGGGGCTTAGAGTATAAACATGAAGTGCTTATTCACTGGGAGGTCCAGTGGACTGTGGCCAGGGCTAAGACAGAGGTCGGAGGCAGTCACCGGTGGCTCTGCCGCTACCCTAAGTCTCCTTCTTTCTTCCTTTTTTCCCCATCTCTAAACCCTCCCAAGGGCTTCCTCCCCTCCACACCCCCCCACCCCCCCCCCCCAGTCTGCAGGGTTAATGCTGCTCTGTTCTCTCCAGTGACGTCCGCCAGCTCCATCTCGGGCTCCTCTCTCCAGCCCAAGCCTGGCTCGGAAATAAAATACTAGCCCCCCAGGGCACCTGGGCGGCTCAGTCCATTGAGCAGACGTCTGCCTTTGGCTCAGGTCCTGATCCTAGGCTCCTGGGATTCAGCCCCTCAAGCTGTCGAGTTGTCGTTGCCAGGTTCCCTGCTCACTGGGTATTCTCTTTCTCCCTCTCCTTCTCCCCTTCCCCACTTTCTCACTCACTCCCTTTCTTTCAAATAAATAAATAAATAAACAAAATCTTTAAAAAAAAATACTAGCTCCCTGCTTCCTGCCTCTTAGAACAAAAGCACTACCATGTTCTTTTTTGTTTATTTTTAAGTTTATTACCAGTTATGAGGGACGGATAAGGGATCACAGAAACATGAACCTAGAGGAGTGATGAAAGCGTTATGCTGCAGCTCCAGCTTCGGGGTCATCAGAAATACCCCGGAAGCTCACAAAAGACCCCCTCCCTAAAGACTCCTGGGGTTGACAGATGTTCCGGATAAAATTCCCTTTAACATTTGTTCACAAGTAATTTAAATGAGTGACATCACTGGAAGATTTTCTAAATTCACTGAAAAGAAAGCTAAACCAATACTGATAGACCAATGAATCACATTCCAGCAATAACATAAGGAACCAAAAAGAGTAGGGGGAAAAAAACATGAATGCCACAAAGAAAAAAGGGAAAGGAAAAAAAAAAAAGCCTGTACCTTTTTACACCTAAAATTAAGTTAAAATTTCCTGGAAAATATTCCAGAAAATATTCTCACCAGGATCTCAGCAGGGAGGGCCTCTGATGGCCTCCTCCTTACCCACCCCCCCCCCACCAGACTACCAGAGTTTCTTTGATTTGCAAGTGACAGATCCATTCTAGCTAGATGGGGGATGGGGGCATGAGCTCTCAGGAAGATACAGGAGTATCTCTTGGGCAGGTGTATTGCTGAGGAGGCTGCGGCCCTCTCTCTATGTGTTCACCATTAATGTGACTTGGCTCCCACAATTTTGCAGTGCAGTTTTGACACCAGTCTTCTGGAGTTAGACTCCACAGCTTAAGGGCTCAGTCCCCAACAAGACGGCTCTCCCTTCACACACAAGCCACAAGCTCGGGGGTCCCCAGGTCACCTGCCCTTCTGCAGATGGAACAATCCTTGGGGGCACCTGGGTGGCTCAGTGGGTTAAGCATCTGATTCTTGATTTCGGCTCAGGTCATGATCTCAGGGTCATGAGGTCGAGCCCTGTGTCAGGCTCCGCACTCAGCATGGTGTCTGCAGGATTGTTTTTAACCAATGAGATGTTGTGTGAAACTATGAAATGTGCCTTCCAGACCCAGCAGAGCTTGGGTCCCAGTAACTCCAGTCTTTAGATGGGTTTTGAACCTGGCACAGGGAGAGAGGAATCTGCAATTATCCCAGGGTGTTTGCCTCTATTTCCGCATTGCTTTACCCATGGCTTCAACCACAATGAAGAGACTGGAAATGGAGACCCACCACAAAAGACCAGTGGCAGAAATAGCGCTCACATGACTGACTCAGTAAAAACTGAAATGAAATGTGAACCAGCTTTAGTGGTTTAGAGCTTTAGTGGACCCTCAGGGCAAAATTCTTCATCTCTGCTCTTCCTATTCTAGCCAAGTGCCCCATTGGTCTTTGCTCTACATGCCACGCCATTGTTTCCACACTCCTTCCGGAGGTGTGGTTGCCAACTTCCGGCCGGCATCCATCCACCTCCAGGAAGGCAGAAGAGACCTTCCTTAACAGGCTCTCTGAGAGCCTTCCTCAATATAATGTTCCACAGACCCCTCGTCATCTTCAAAATGGAAGAGGAAAAACAGCCCCATCTGGCTATTCTGAATACTCACATTTTTTAATATTTTACGAGAAATGGTATTTTAAAATAGTACTCAGAAATCAATATTTTAAAAATCTTAATATCTTATTATTCAAATTTTTACAAATATGCCAACAAAGCATTACCTTGTTCCAAGTGGCTCAAAGGGCCATTAGAAGAGGATCTTGTTCTTTTAACCTTCTTGTAAGTATATTTCTATTACACTGAATCTATGTTAATATCGTAATGGCTCCATACTGCCAGCTAATGTGATGTATTATGAAGTACGAAGAGCTGAGTAATTTCCATATTATGGGACTCAAATCTATTCTTAATGGGCACCTAAATGTGTATTTATGTATTACCTCACAATAAATCACAGAAATGGCCCAGAAGTTTTTAAGCACATATTTGAAAACTCCTAACAGCTCCAGAAACCTCAATAAATCTTACTGTACAAATTAATATGTAATGTTTCATTTGACTTACATAAGAAAAATTATTTTAAATGCCCACAAGCAAAAAAAAAACACATCTATGTATGTCACCTTTGAGTTCATTTGTCAAGAGGAGAAAAGGAAAAAGAATGATGTGCCATGTTCCTGAAAAATCTATTTATTTAATTCTACTTCTCATAAATGACCCAAAAAAAGGGGGGGGGAGACTATGCTTCGAGGAGAAATTTTGAGTTAATTATTCCAGATAATTTAAATTAAATTAATATCCATTTGAAGTATTTAGATTTTTGGAACCTATCTGAGGTTTGAATTCCTTATGTAACATAATCCCATCGGGTATCTACTGGGGGGCTTTGTCAGTCTCTATTCTAGGATTGTTCCAGCTCTTAGCACAACTGGTCGTGGCCATAAGATTTTGGTGTTTTCTTTAAGTCTCTACCCAAAAGGGTCTAGATTGCTTTTTCCTCCATGTAAAGAATGAAACTCACTCTGCTGGTTAAAAACTAGCAATCGCCCTACAGAAACTGCACCGCCGTGAACTGTAACTCCTTGGCTGCAGGTGGACCTTCTCAGTGGCGTAGACTTCCACCCACTCTCTGAGCTTGTTCCTCCTCAGCCCTGGACGCCGGCAAGGCAAACCCTCTTGACCCCACCGTCACCCTAGCAGAGGAACCCCAGCTTCATGTCTGGATGGTTTCCACTGACCCTCCCACTCTCCCCTCTGCCCTCCTCCGCTCTGCACTGTGTGCTGGAGGCTCTCAGGGGACCCGCGGCACTTCCACTTGATTCTCTATGACTAACACTGCCAGGGAGTAGAAGGAGGGAGGAAAGTGACGCTGGGGTATGTGTGTCCCCTGGCTCACTTCTGGTCTCTGCAGTGTGGGCAGGTCCCTCTACCAAAGGCCACAGCTCCTGCTGGGAGGTCGTCTCCTCCAGCTTCAGCCATTCCCGCCAGGTTCCAGCAATTGCCCCTCCAGCCAAGGGGTGGTAGGAACGTCCCCAGGGCCCTGCACCATCCCTCCATGTTTCTTCTTAACCTACCCACACTTTTATAAATAGCTGGGTTTTCTCAGTTATCTTGTACATTTTTCAGCAGCAGAAACAAACTGGGTCTTCAGCTCTGTCCCTGTTTCTTGCAAGGGAAGAGGCTTTATACAATTGGACACATTTTGGGTTTTCCTCATTGAGAATTTTAACTCTCTTTTGTATCATTTCTACACTAATTAGTAAACATATTGATTTTTACTTGCTTTTCTTTTGCTTTTGGGTCAATTTTTTTATTCTGCACTTATTTCTCAAAGATTCTTGTGTAATTAAAAAACCAGTAATTTAATTAATATATAATTTAAATTATATATTCAAAACCTGTCTCAACTTGATCAGGCCATGGGATACCCAGATATCTGATTAAACATTATTTTTGGGTGTGTCTATGAGGGTGTTTTCAGAAGAGATCAGCGTTTGAATTGGTGGACTGAGTAGAGCAGATAGACCTCCCCAATGTGGGTGTGCAGTATTCAATCCATTGAGGGGCTGGAGAGAAAATAGACATACACATACATACATATATATATACACATATACACATATATATACATACATATATATATATTTGGAAATAGGGTCTTTGCAGGTGTCATCAGGTAAGATGAGGTGTGTCAGCGTGGACCTTAATCCAATGACTGATAGTCTTATAAAAAGAGAAAACACTCTATATGTATAGAGGGAAGAGGCTATGTGAGGATGGGGCAGAGGTTGGAGTAACGCATCTAGGAACAGCAACGACTGTGGGCAACCACCAGAAGCCAGGAAAAGGCAAGGAAGGATTCTTCCTTCCCGCCTGCAGAGGAAGCATGGCCATGCCAACACCTTGATTTTGGACTTCTAGACACCAGAACTGTGTAAGAATACATTTCTGTTATTTTAAGCCACTCCGTTTGTGGTACCTTGTCCCCAGAGTCCTAGGACATGAATATGACGTGAGTGTTCCCCACCACACGAGCTTGCTGGCTTCTCTTAGGATACAACACTCTCATTCTGTCAGATTGTCCGTATGTCAGCCATTTTAGCATGTGTCCTGCATCCGTAACTGCTGTGTTTTGATGATGTGACTTCTCCAAAAACCTCTCCATGCATCTCTCTCCACTCTCTGTCTCTCCTGCCTCCCTCCTCTCTACCCAAGCCCATTTCCCCAATTCCTGCAAGAGGACAAACAGGGGTCACAAGCGTCCCCATAAGAGAGAAACCACCATGCCCAAGTGGGACCCTGTGGCCCCTCAGGTCACAGACAGCAGATCATGTCAATGTCACCACACAGGTCACATGTGTCTGTGGCCACCACGCTCCCAACATCTTAGTCAAGCAAAGACTGTGATACTTTAAGATGATTTCTATTCTTCTCCGCATTTGTCGCCTTTCCCCATTGAAGCAGATTCTATGTTTCATTGCTTCAGGGAAGGAATATGCCAGGCAGAAAGCCACCAGCCTAAAACTTCTTGGCTTTTGTTTTCTAAATCCTGAGCCCAACACTAGACAGAGCTGGCGGAAAAGGTAGTGGGGCTCCAAGAAGCAGGGTGGTGCAGGGAAGTCTCCTGTTGAAGAAGAGACTTCCCTGAGATGGGGAGGAGAACAGCAGGGATCTAGCCTCCCCTCTTCCCTCACCTCCAAGAGCTGGACCCACAGAGGACCCCAAAGGATATGCTCAGAGGCATCGAGGATCCCAGGCTCCCCACAACTCCAGCCCCTAGCACAGCACAGAATGGCCCCTCATTCTGAAGAATGAGCTGTTCAGCAGAGCGACAGACAGTGGCTGGAGACCCTTTCCCTTTCCCAGCTCTGGTCACAGGCACCACAGGGTACGGGGGAAATCCCACAACAACTGAGAAGGGATTCCCCTAGTCTGGTAGTACAAAGACTTGGAGCTAAAACTTAGGTTTAAATTTTTAAAACTTCAGTGATATTTCTTGTACACCTGCATGCATGGTTTAAGCACCGCTCAGTCTCCCTCTTCACTTCAGTGAAGACTGAGATGGTTGAAGGGCAAGTACAATTTACAATTAAAGTAAAGGGAAGCTAACATTTCTTATTCTAAATTATGCACAACAGAAATATTGGCATATGCTTAACAGAAGATGTCTTCTAGAATGTTCCCAGGAGCACTTCCCATTACAGCCCCAAACTGGAAACTTCCCAATGCCCATCAGTGGCAGAATGGATAAATAGACCATGGTATGTGCGCACAATGAAACAGGGCCCAGTGACGAGAACGAGTTTTCAACTACACACAATGTGGCTAAGCCTCATAAACAAAATGCCAAGTGAAAGAAGCCAACGGATTCCGTTCATTTCAACTGTAAAAACAGGCAAATGCATCTATGCTGTTAGGAATTAGGGGCATGGCTGCCGTTGGGGAGAGGCAGCGATTAGAACCGGGCATAAAGGGGCTCCTAGGATGCTGATTAGAGTTTATGAGAATTCTCTCAACTGAGCACTTATGATTTGGGCACTTTTCTGCATGTATATTTCCCTTCAATATAAAAAAAATTACGGTAAGGAGAGAGTTTCAAAGTGGGCAGAGACAGAGAAAGCTATGCTGGGACAGATGGAGACAGACAGGGACAGGCAGGGACAGCACGGACAGACACCCCACCCTCTCCAAAAGCATGAGGTACGTGGCCCTCGTTGGGGTAGCAAACACACTGGCTCGGGATAGGGGTTTGGAGGTAAAAGATACGACGTTTGAAACTACAAGACCTGGGTTGACATTCCGACTGTTTGTAGGCAAGGATGGCACATAACAGGTAACCGACAAGCACTGCCCCCTTCCCTTCCCTTCCCTTCCCTTCCCTTCCCTTCCCTTCCCTTCCCTTCCCTTCCGATCACCTGCTGCCTAGGAGCAATGGCGCCAAGGCTTCTGAATTTATAATGAGCAGAGCTGTGCGAACTCTCACAAATGCTCAGCGCACGAGGAAGGGATTTCTATAGCCAGACACAAACACTTGCACTGGTTTGTTCCTGAGTCTGGTGAAATACAGAGCTTGCAGTGTTTCTTGGGGTGGGGGGTGGGATAATGCAGCTCACCCCTAAGTCATAGCAATTTAATGACTGTTATAAATTGCTAAATAATTTTTTTTTTCAAAAACCATAATATCACTGGAATCGTGCAGAGGCATATAAAACAGTGCTCAGGATACTTCCATTTCGGCAAGGTGGGCTATCCCATGCCCTGCCGCCCACTCCTTTTGGACTAATCCGAACTCCATCCAACCTGTGCATGGCACAGATGATCTTCAGACTTGCTCACAAAGCCCCTCACCAGGGGTTTCTCGAAGGCCTGAGAAATGTCATTTTAGCTAGGAACCTACAAGCCCCTGGAGGAGAGGGCTGTGGGTTATTAATTGCTGGTGTTAATATACACCGAAAGAGTATATATTTGGACACAGCCCTCCTGACTCCTCAAGCATTTTCCCTCTTGATTTATTCTTCTCCCTTATGTGAATGCATGTTCGTAATCTGCACTACCAGTCCTCTAATGATGCCATGTCAGATCCAAATGTCATCTCATTATTTCTGACACTCACAGAACCCACAACAGTAAAAGCCAATTACAGGCTAGAGAAATCCCAGAAGACCTTGCCTACGATAACAGCTAATAAGCCTCAGCACCATTATACTCAGCGGTGGCCCCACACAATGGATGTCGGTGCATATCCGTCCTGGGCAGTGGGCCCTTCCCTTCACGGGGCTAAAGAGATCGCAGCATAGCTGGCTGCTGGAACGCTCTGGCAGAAAGCCATGGGATTCATCAGCAGCCAGATGACGGGAGTGCTCTGTGTTATTCTGACAGACGCAAGGAATCGGTTTCAGATAGCGGCTCATTGACTGAGTCCACTTGGCTGAGCTGGGACCGCATTTGTAGATTATGTGGGGAGCTAACCAGAGGGACATTTGCTGAAGATCTGCAAGGTAAGAGTGAAGCAACAGCCATTGCTTTCGGAAGGTCGTCATGGTGACGCGAGGTGGAAACATGCTATAGTGGGGTGGGGGGGGTTCCACCTTGTTCTTTTCTCCCCTCAAAATACACCCAGCTCTTCTTCCTAAATGCCAGCCTGCTGACCAATGGTACATGCAGACCCGCCTCTGCCGCAGACTTCATCCCCGGCTTCCTTGGCGGACCCCCTTCAGCAGAGGGACCTGCGTGGCAGCTTCCCAGTTTGGGCAGCAAGCTCCAACTTTCTACCCAGGTCATACTTCCAGAAGACTAGTTAATGACTGGCCTTCCAACTCTCCTTTCTGGATTCTCTTTCTAGCTTGAGGGACTGGCCTCGTCAGTGGGGACAATGGAGGCAACAGTGGGAATTCGTTTCTTCACAAATATTTAACCAGAATCTTCCATGGACTGAGCACTAGAGATACAGAAGGAAAAAGACAACCAGTCCCTGTCCTCCTGAGCCTGCACAGCTAGCAAGAGGACATGTCATTTCCAGGCACTTACAACATCCCAGACACCAGGCTAGTGCTCCATGTAAAGGATTTCATTTAATCCCCACGGAAACAGTTTTATAATGTAGGTACCATGATTACTTCCATTTACAAAGAAAGGAAAAGGAGGCTTAGTGAGGTTAAGAAACATAGATGCCACCCAACTCCAGAAGGTATATTCTGACCCACCTTGACTTTCAGTCTCCTTGAGCAAGAACACCCCCTAAAACACCCCTACAAGTTTCCAGTCCAGAAGGCACGCACGGCAAGAACAAGCCGGCCCCTGAGCGAGCTTTCGCCTGGTGCCCAGAGCTCGTACGTGGCTTCTGTTGACGAAAACACGACCCCTGGAGCAATGCTATTTTGGTACCTGAACAAGCCCTTACCGGGGGACCATGGATGCAAGAACCAGGCCAGCTGCGGGCCAGAGACACAGCCAGACAGCAGGGCGGGCCCAGGCCCAGGGGGGTGGTGGTTGTTTTAATACACAGAGATATTAAATTATCAACAGAGTTCAAAATACGCTCCTTGATCTTTCTCTGTTAATAAATAAATAAGTCGCAGTATGAGCCAAAAACAATTCTAAGAAGAATACCCAACTGTTGATGGTGGTTTTCCTCAGAGATGATGGAGAACCCTCACTTTGCACATTAGACATTTCATAATACGTGAATTTTTTTAGCAGTGAGGATACAGACTTTTGTAACCAGAAAAACAAATAAGGGAAGCTGCTAAGAAGGCCAGGAATATGCTCCGTGGCATCGGTTCAATTAGAAGACGGCCTCGCTTTGGGACCCAGGAGCAGCTCAGTCAGTGAAGCGCTGGACTCTTGATTTCAGCTCAGGTCATGAGCTAAGGGTTGAGAGATGGAGCCCCACGTGGGGCTCTACACTGAACATGGAGTCTGCTTAAGATTCTCTCTCTCCCTCTCCTTCTGCCCCTCCCCATGACCCCTGCTTGCAGGTGCATGCTCGCGCTCTCTCTCTCTCTTAAAAAAAAAAAAATAAAAGGCGTCCTCCCTGCAAGCACTGTTTGCACGGGCAGCCCAATGGCCTAGACCATGCCTTCCTCACTCTCTGCCCCCAGCCTTTGCCTTCATATGTGTTCGGAGAAGAGCACTGCGTCACAGACTGCCCTGCAGTAATGAAGTCCAAGGTCACCCGTAACTGATCTCGCCTTGTATCTCCTTCCCAACGCAAACCAAGTCCAAACTATTCATCATTCCAGCAGAGCCCAGAAAAACTGCATATACTGATCTTCTGAATTTTATTGCCTGCTTCTCAGGAAATATTAGACCCCCAAAACTTGATGGCAATTTCATTACAATTTAAGAATACCATGTGTAACTTTTTCTGTGGTCCTGTCACAAAACAATCTGTAAAGAATTATTATTCAAACTGATAGGTTAGTGAAGAGGACAGATTTGAGTTTGCCAATATTCTTCTTGGATTTTTACCTTTTTATGTCAAAGAAAGTCGTGCATAACTTGAATTGAAACTTTGCAAAGAGACAAGTTTTCTTCATTGACAGCATCCGTGAGAGCCAGGCGTCTAACTATCCAGGTGGGTCCCATGAGGATTAGTCTTTCTGAAATCACTAAGAAATCCCAATTCTTAGGGAATTCCCATTCCATTTGGTTTGGAACAAAATAAAAACAGATTTCAATAATAATTTCATCTTTCAGTGAAAGAGAAGTGTTCAAAGAGCACGAAGCTGTGGGTTGAGCCACACTGGATTACTTGTGTCTTCCCACCCACGGGGCACGTGCATCTCTGCCCTCTGCCCTTGAACTCCCCACCCCATCAATCCTGCTTATCATCAACCCCCAGGTGGACTCTCTCTGGGAGGCATTACAGGACCTTTGGCACCTCTTAGAATCAACCCACAAATCTTCCTCAATCCAGTAGTTTCACATAGTTTGTATACGCTGATCTTCCGTTGTTGTGGGGTCGCGGAGCCAGGGACTGTTTCTGCTGCCTTTGGCCCCTGTGCCCGCCTGCTGCCCAACCTAGAGCCTACGCTCACACCCAACACTACCAAACAAATGTGATGACGATCTGGATTCATCCAGCCTCGCCACGTTACTGGCTGCTTCATGTTCTACAGTGATCAACTTCTCCAGAGCACTGTTTCCTCGTTGGGAACATGTAGAAAATTAAATAATCACAACAGTACACACGACTTAGGATTGCAGAAACGTCCAAGGCTGTAGCAGATAGGAAAGCAATTTGCAAGGCATGAACTAATATGTACATTATGGGACTACTCAGTGCTCGATTCAGAGCAAGTCTGAATTTGATCTAAAGAGAAGAAAAAACATAGTTTTCCCATTTTAATTCTATATTCTTTCCAATTTATTCAAGCCCAAATAAAGAATCCACTTACATTTATTAATATATCTCTGCCATGTGTGAATTTTGAATCTTAGACTATCTGTAAGATCTTAACTGCCTTAGCCTACAAATTTTTCCCCGTTGGTCTCTCAGTGTATAAATATAAATGCCATATATATATATATATATATATATATATATATATATATATATATATATGCCATATATGTGTATATCTCTCAGTGTATAAATATAAATGCCATATATATATATATATATAGAGAGAGAGAGAGAGAGAGAGAGAGAGAGAGAGACGTGTGCATATATATGACATTTTATTGGAAATCTAAGAATAAATAAAAATAAAGACAGAAATTATGTTTTCGGGGCGCCTGGGTGGCACAGGGGTTAAGCGTCTGCCTTCGGCTCAGGGCATGATCCCAGCGTTATGGGATCGAGCCCCACATCAGGCTCCTCTGCTATGAGCCTGCTTCTTCCTCTCCCACTCCCCCTGCTTGTGTTCCCTCTCTTGCTGGCTGTCTCTATCTCTGTCAAATAAATAAATAAAATCTTTAAAAAAAAAAGAAATTATGTTTTCTTTGGCAAGAAGATTCTTTTTTGAAATTGATGTAATCTGTTCTATTTTTCTTATTCAGAAGTTGCTTTGGGAAACTGTACCTAACATCCCTACAAAATTTGTGGGTTTTTTGAATACTTTTTTAAAGTAATCTCTACGCACAATGTGAGGCTTGAACTCACGACCCAAAGATCAAGAGTTGCATGCTCTACCAACCGACCAGGTGCCCCCATCCCTACACAATCTTAAGAGATCTACTTTGAGTTAATTTCCTAGAACATTTCTCCCCATTTTCCAGTTTTCTCTTCTTCTTACTACTTTCACTCAAAAAGCAAGAAACACATGCATTTTATACACTTAATTATCCCTGAAGTTCAGATTAATCTGAGCACTTTCCAATGCAAAGGCTAAATTCCAACAGCAAAGATGAGTAAGCAGATGGGCTGCTTATGGGGGAAGCACAAGAGAAAATGAGGTACCCTACTTTATACACCTTCTCCAGGCAAAATAACTCCAGGTTCTTTACCACATTATTAAAGTTATAAATTAATCCAGCTTGAGGGCTTGGCAAAGAAATAACAACTACGGAGAGAGGGAGAGTGGGGGAACAGATGAGATGAGGAGGAAGAACTGATGTCAGCAGAGGTGCCGATATTGGGCATGTGGCAGGATTCTCAACTGTAACTTCCTGCCCCCTCCGACAGGACTCGCCCCCACTGATTTATTCTAAAGTCCTTCTGATGGCTGATACTGATGAAGTGTAGACACAGCAGCGTTCGGTATGAGCGCTGGAAGCCCATGGGTTTGATTGCATTAGGAATGAGAGGTCTTGCTACAGACCTCTGATTTCTCTGTTGAACTCAGCCATTTTGCCACTTTGGACATGACACTGCATCTATTTTGGTTAGTGGCTAGAACGGCTCAGCTCCCCACAGTGAGAACTGTAAATTCAAGGGGAATTACGGCAAGTGTACCCATTAGGGGATGTTGGCATATGGTGTGGCAGATGAGGGCTCAACAAAGTGATATGTACTCTATTCTTCGCAGATGCCAGGTACTTAAGGATTTGCAGATTAAGCTATCTTGTGCTCCCTTTCTTTGTGAAGTTCATGAACCACTGGCTACAACTCTAAATTATAGGTAGTGCTTCCGGAATCTACTAATCTGCTAATTATTCTTGGAAGTCAGCAGGTTGTCGATGCTCAGACTTGCCACTTAACAATGGCTATTTACATACTCAGTCCTTCACGATTCCCATAACACTTAAGAAATGTTCACTCCTATAGGGAAAAGATTATATTCCACACAAATTTATATTTTAGCTGTTCAAACGTATGCTCCAATTCCAGCATCTCTGGAAAATATGATTAAACACTGACTGTTCACTAAGGCAAAAAAACAAAACAAAACAAAACAAAACCACCTCTGCTTACAGCCAGAGCACTGGTATTCCCAGACCTGGCTCTGGGCCTGGAGCAAGTCACCTTTCCTCCCTGAGCCTACACTTCTCCAAAAGTGAAAGCTGAAGCTTAGTTAGATCTTGGGTATAAATAAGCTTCACTGTAAATCAATCAAAACTCAGTATTATATTGAAAAGGATTTGAAGCTGCATCCAAGCCTGGTGGGAGAAAGCTCAGAGATTGATTGGCAGTGTCTGAAATGAACAAAAAAAGTCAAAGGGTGCAGAGGCACTACCCCGGGGATGATCGCTAAGATTCTCCCATGTCTACAATCCATGCAGAATATGAGCTCCGACGTGTACTTTGACGTCACCCGCTCCAGAAATCCAATTCAAGCACAGTCTCTTAGGAAGCGGGGAACGGGGCAGTGACGCTCACCAGGTTGTCTCTGGTCACAAGGAGTTCAGAGAGAGAAAATCCAAGAGACAAAGCTGAGAGAGAGAGACAGAGAGTCCTTGTAGAAGATGAGAACCTGCCACCCCAAAATGTGCCACTTTGGCATAAGAATTTTTTTTTTTTTTTTGAGCTAAAGACAACTGAGAAAAAGCAAATGCCAGAAAGCTCTCTGCTCTTCCTCATTCCATGATCTTGCAATTGCCTGGCTATGCACTCCACAAAACAATTTCTTGGTCTCTCATGTATGAAAAGAGCTTCCTCTTGCATTTTGCTACCTGGTGAAATAGTCACAGAACAGTTTAAGGAAACTGCAGAGGAGGGCCCTCAAACTTCACTGGGGAAGTTTAATAAAAATACAGATTCCTGGGTTCCATCCCCAGAGAGTCTGATTCCGTTTATCTGGGTAAATCTCAGGAATCTGTATTTTAAACCAGTTCTTTGGGTTTCTGGAAAGTGGGTAGTAGAGGGGACCAGCCTTGGGGAAACTCCTCACTGGGTAATCCATCATGCAGAAATGCTAGGAGCAATGGGCCCCATCCTCCCTGAAATGAGCGGAGAGTTCTTTCTGATTTGTATCTGATGACATCCATCAACCATGTTAATGCCAACCGCAAATTAACGACTTCTAAGCAGTTTGTGTAGATGGCTACCCAGGTAATCAATCTTAATTCACAAACACTGCTGACTGTCTACACCAGGGTAATAATGTATCCAACCTCACACGTCAATCTCTCAAATGGAAATTAAGTGGGTAGATGTTAGACTCTGGTGGGCATTATTCAATGTCCCGAGAGGTAGCATTAGGTTAACAGGATTGAAGCTGAAAAATCAATCGGACCATCAGGAGAGTGCCTGTCCTGCCCTATTCAGAGCCACACCCAATTTCAAAGCCAGTGTAGAGGGACTTGGGGTAGAAACCCCTCTCCTCTGAGAGGTTGGGGTGCCGTGAACCTGGAGACCCTCTGGAGGGCTGCGGTCACTTGAAAAAAAGGAGGGTGGAATTGGAAAAGAGCCAGCTCCATAACTCAGGCAAAGTGTTCATGCCCTGCCTCAAATGGTGGAAATAACTTTGGAAGATAGAACCCAGATGTTACAGAGGTCATGGGTTGTCTATTCAACACCCCTTCTTTGGGAGAACATCCTTTCTTTCTTGCAACCTGATGACGTTGTGTGCTCCACAGCCTCACCGGCTCCATAGGGACAGGGGTAACTCAGGTCTACTTTCCCCGCCCACCATGATTGGTCACAAAGACGGTCATGTGGCCCACACAGAACCAATCGGAGTCCTCCCATGATATTTTATATGCTTAAGACTGGTTGCTAGGAGGACCATGTAAGCTCAGAGATGCCACTGGCCAGTCTAGCTGCCAGGATGACAAGAACCACCCTGAGAATAAGCGACACAGAGAAAGGAGGGCTGGGAGATTCAAAGTCCCAAAGCCATCGTTTGAAACCCCAGATCTATTCCCCTTCAGTACCTTCACATTGTTGTGCAACTATTACCACCAACATCTCCAGAACTGAAACTGCACACATAACACAACTCCCCATCTCCTCCTCCACACAGTCCCTGGCAGCCACCATTCTATTTCTGTCTATGCTTCTGACTACTCCAAGCACTTCATGTAAGGGTTTGTCTTTTTGTAACTGGCTAGTCCACTGAGCACCATGTCTTCCAGGTTCATCCATGCTGCAGCATGGAAGGGAACTCCCTTCCTTTCCTTTCCAGGTTGAATCGCATTCTATTATTTGCATATACCTCATTTTGGTTTTCCATTCGTCCATCCATGGACATTTGTGTTGTTTCACCTTTTGGCTACGGTGAATAATGCTGCTATGAGCAGGGATGTACAACTACCCTTTTTAGACCCTGCTTTCAATTCTTTTAGGTATATACTCAGAAGTAGAATTGCTGGATATGATCTTTCTCTTTCTTTCTTTCTTTCTTTCTTTCTTTCTTTCTTTCTTTCTTTCTTTCTTTCTTTCTTCTTCTTTTTTTTTAAGATTTTATTTATTTATCTGACAGAGAGAGAGACAGCCAGCGAGAGAGGGAACACTAGCAGGGGCAGTGGGAGAGGAAGAAGCAGGCTCCCAGCGGAGGAGCCTGATATGGGGCTCGACCCCAGGACTCCAGGATCACACCTTGAGCCAAAGGCAGATGCTTAACAACTGAGCCACCCAGGCGACCCCACATGATCTTTCTATTTTTAGTTTTTTGAGGAGCCACCATACTGTTTTCTTCCATAGTGGCTGCACCACTTTACATTTCCACCAAGAGCACACAAGTGTTCCAATTTCTCCACATCTCACCAACACTTATTGTTTTCTCCTTTTGATGGTACTTATCCTAGTGGTTGTGAAGTGGTACCTCATTATGGTTTTGATGTTAATTTCCCTAGTGATTGTGATACTGAACATCTTGTCGTGTGCTTACTGGCGATTTGTATATCTTCTTGGGAGAAACATCTATTCAAGTTCTTGGCCCATGTTATTTGATGTTTTTTATTATCTTTGAGTTGTAGGAGTTGCTTATACATCACAGATATTAACCCCTTGAAAGAGACATGATTTGCAAGTATTTTCTCCCACTCCATATGTTGCCTTTCACTCTGTCAATTATGTCCTTTGATGCAAAGAAGTTTTTAATTTTGATATAGTCCTATTTATCTATTTTTTCTTTTGTTGCCTTTGCTGTATCATATCCGAGAAATCATTACCAAATCCAACGTCATGAAGTTTTCCCCTATGTTTTCTTCTAAAAGTGTTACAGTTTCAGCTCTTACATTTAGGTCTTTGATCCATTTGATTAATTTCTGTATATGGTGTACAATAAGGACTCATTATCATCCATTTGCATGTAGATATCCAGTTTCCTCAACACCATTCATTGAAAAGACTTCCTTTCCCGCACTGAATGGTCTTAGTAGCTTTGCTGAAAATCATTTGACCATATACATGGGGTTGATTTCCAGGCTCTCTATTCTGTTGCACTGGTTTGTATGTATGTCTTTGTGCCAGTGCCACACTATTTTGATTATTGAAACTGTGTAAGAAATCAGCTTTATAAAATGATTTTTTTAATCAGAATGTGTGAGACCTCCAACTTTGTTCTTTTTCAGCACCTCTTTGACTATTTAGGGCCCCTTGAGATTCCATATGAATTTCAGAATAGATTTTTCTATTTCTGGGGGGGGGGGGAAGACAAAACAAAACAAAACAACAACCATTGGGATTTCAATAGGAATTACACTGAACGTGTAGATCACCTGGGGTACTACTGACCTCTGAGCAATCTTAAGTCTTCGAATCCATGAACATGGGATGTCTTTCCACTCCTCTGTGTCTTCTTTAATTTCCTTCAGCAAAATTTTGTAGTTTTCAGTTGTACATCTTTTTTTTTTTTTTTTTAAAGATTTTATTTATTTATTCGACAGAGATAGAGACAGCCAGCGAGAGAGGGAACACAAGCAGGGGGAGTGGGAGAGGAAGAAGCAGGCTCGTAGCGGAAGAGCCTGATGTGGGGCTCTATCCCATAACGCCGGCATCACGCCCTGAGCTGAAGGCAGACGCTTAACCGCTGTGCCACCCAGGCGCCCCTCAGTTGTACATCTTTTACCTCCTTGGTTAAGTTTATTCCTAAGTCTTTTATTCTTTTTGATGGTATTGTAAGTGGAATTGTTTTCTCCATTTCCTGCTAGGGTTGTTCATTGGTGGTATACAGAAATGCAACTGATTTTTAATGTGGTGATTTTGTATATTGCAGCGTTGTTGAATTTACTTATTAGCTGTGACAGGGGTGTGTGCATGCAGTCTTTAGCATTTCCTACACATAAACTTATGTTGCCTGCAAACAGAGACAATTTTACTTCTTCCTGTCCAATCTGGCTGGCTTTTATTTCTTTTTTTGACTAATATTTCTGGCTAGAACTTCTAGTTGACTTATGTTGAACAGAAGTGGCAAAAGCAAGCATCCTTATCTTACTCCTGATCTTAGAGGAAAAGCTTTCAGTCTCTCACAATTGAGTATGATGTTAGCTGTGAGCTTTTCATGTACTGTCTTTACTATGTTTAGTTGATTTACTTCTTTTTATTATTTTTTTTAAAGTTCCATGATTCATTACTTGTGCATAACACCCAGTGCACCATGCAATACGTGCCCTCCTGATTTACTTCTATTCCTAGTTAATGCATTCATTTTTTTAACTTGAGTAAGTTTCAGTAAGGGCCCCATTACTTACAGTCAAAATATCCTTCACTGAAGCGAGCATGTTGTAATGTTTGCAAATGCTTGGTACTGGCAAAGGTGAGCACATGCAGAATACCTTGTACAGCTCAAACACATCACAAGGTTATGGAGTCAGCCCCAACCAACACATGACAGTGTGATTGCTAGGGTCGCAGAAATGAACTTCTATGTCATCTGGTGTGTTTTGGTTTCTTCCCGGATAGACAAGCCACCTACATGGATCATGGAATTTGAACATCTGTGTGTTGCCGCACCTTATACCATCAAAGGAGGTAGAAATGGACCAAGAATCTTCACCACAAAAGGCAGAGCACACAAGTCCCAAAAACGGAGAGGAAATCTGACCGGTACCTCACAACTAGAGGTTTGGGGGCATCACTGTAAATGAAAGGCCACGTGTGGTGTGACTACAAGTCACTCTCACTCCCCAAGCTCCAGAGGCAGAGAGGAGTCCACGCTGTTTCTGCAAGCCCAGAGCAATCCTACCTCACTGATCCCCAGCACACTCGGAGTACTTGAGGGCCATGTGATTTTTTTAGATAACTAGTTTGATTTATGGCAAATGAGAGGGTTAAGCCAGAGTGCGATTACACTTGCCCCATTTGTCAGCACTTGGAATTTGTGGGCAGCAGGCTGGCTGATGATGACAATGACAGAAAAGACCCAAGACCAGCTGGCCCAGGGCTTTGGTGAACACAGCCGGGTGCACACCGAATCGTACTCACTTAACAACCTTGGGTTCCAGGTACCGAGCTTTTCAAAGCCCATTTGTCCCACTATCTTCAGATGTATAAGCTACAACGTGGGACCAAAAAAGCAGAGTGACATCTTTTATGCACAGAGTGTTTGCCACGTTGGTCATCCCTCCTGCTCGCACTCAACAATCCCCTTGACTTCTGGTCAACTTCTTCCATCCTGTCCCACAGTGATGGCACTGCCCGCGAGCAGCCCTCCCTCCTCTGTGAATGAAACCCCCCTCCAGTGTTGCCTGTACCTCTGCTTAGCACTGACTCTATTTCTTTGCACTATATTCGGTGGTGCAACAATGTCTTTCCCCATCCGTGGGCAGCTCCCAGGCAGCAGGGGCCTCTTTTTATTACCTTTATATCTATTCAATCATCCTCTTCCCCCGAAGCCCTGCATGATGCTCGTGCATAGTAGGGACATAACACGTGTCTATTACATTGAAATAAATTGAATCTCCTATTAAACAAACAAGAGGATTACACACAAACGGCAGGACTGGGCTTTGAGGCGCCGGGGAGGCTCAGACTGCTGCGAAAAGGTAGAGGAAGGAGCTTCCCCAGAGAAGGGACGTCGCAGCCCACGCACAATGGGAGCGAAACAGCGCATGCTCTCCACCACGAGCAGGACTCTTAACACCTGCCGGAGAGCCATTTGGAGGTGGAGAGAGTGGGTTTTCCACTCATGGTTTCGCCCACATCCATCTCCAAGAGGAGCGCAGGAGGCTGACTTCTAGATAATACATGAACTCAGATCATTCCGTTGGCTCTGTGAAATTGGATTCAAAGGGGTAAAAAAGTTTAAAGGGAATCCTTAAGCGTTAATATCCCAGGAAAATTACCCTAAAATAATACATTTCAGCTCAGCCTGAGAGAGATTGGCTGGATGGCGGAACGACGAGAGCTTTACTGATTCATGAGTAGCAATCATTCTGAAACTCTTCCCGGGCATCAAATCACCCGGGGAACTTGGCGCTGATGCAGGATTCTGATGAAGCTGTACCCGCCGGCCTGGGCATCTGCATTTTTAACACCCAGTGAGTCTGATGCCAGGGGCCAGTGAAATCGGTTTCGGGAGGCACAGCTGCGGGGGGACACTCGTGGGAACCCCCACAGGGGACGGAGCCCTGCGGCGAGCTCACTGCTGTGCTCTGGGCTTGGAGCCAAGCTGAGACGTGGGCGGGGCAGTCGCCCTTCAGGTCGGAAATATGAACATTTGATCAGGCAGCGATGTGTGGACCTGAGGCTGTCCGATTTCAGAGGTGGGCAGGGCGACGCATCGGGCCTCCTCCGAGCGTAAACCCTGCAGTGTGCCCCGCATGCCTCCTGCACTGGGTTCACCTGCCTCACACTCAATTCCAAAAACCCAGGGATGAGCGAAAGGGAGGCAAAATCACATGGGAGGCAAATGCAGAACGGATTTTTCTTGTTTTTTAATTAACACTATTTTTTATTTCAGGGGAATGGATTTTAAACATATCTGTCTCCATCTGGCAAATTTCCAGACGTGCTCAAGAGAGTAACTTACTACTGGATTTTGCAGACATCCAGTTGAAGCACAGTGGGAGAACAGAGGAGCAAGGTGGCTTTAGGGCTTGGGCGGAGCCTTCTTGGCATGACTCGGTGTTCTGAGGTGTATATAGTTAGACTTTGATTTACAATTTCTAATCTCATCTCACCGCACTGGCAAGCCCTGAGCATTGGGTAAACACTGAGGAGGTGACTCAGCGACACACAGAACACTTTTAATCCAAAAACAAAAAATACATACACATCTTCAGCTGAATGTTAAGAGATTTTCTAAACTAGGTGGTGAGAAGATGCTGTTGCCAAGTTGAAAAATAGTTGGAAAGCATTCAGAAGACAGGTTGTCTGGGTTTGAGACTGCTTCACATACCACGGAGACCAGGGAAGTTTTAATCATATAAGGGTCTCCCTAAATATACTGAACAAAAATTAAGATTGCAATTGTTGGAGTGGTTCAATACTTGGGGTTTGAATTCAGACAGATCTGGGTTTGAATTCACTTTTTTTTAATCCACTTTTTTAGCTGTGTAGCCATAGGCAAGGCACATAACCTTTGTGAAGTTCAATGTCTTCATCTGCAAAATGTGTATAATAATAGCAGCTATGAAGATTAAATGCAGTAATATAGCCCTGGTGGGGGAAAGTTTGTTGATTTTTCTTCACCGATTTTTTTCTAACACTCTTCTTCGAGGATTGGGGTGATTCAAGGACTTCTCGCCATGAAGTCAAGCCCCAAAGGCTACTCACTTGCTCCCGCTGCCCCTGAGACAGCAGACGGGTCATTTAAACTCAGCCACGTGGATGCTTCAGCCCGGACCTGTGATTCAGGAGCAGGAGTGAGAGAAACAGAAAATGTGGGGGCAGCATAGAGTCCATCCCAGGACCAGGGACTACAGCTCACATCCGGATCCCCAGGGCCAGTGGGCATCAGGGGATGCTAACCAAGCTGGAATTGTGGGTGACCACTGGTTCTGGCTGCCCAAAGCCCCCTGCTCCAGGCCACACCCCGAGTATAGCTTTCCAATTTTCCCATTTTGTCTCCTGATGTCCTGCCCATAAATCCCCTTTCTGCTGAAATTAACCAGGGTTGGAGGAGCGGGAGATTGAGATCTTATCCACCGCGCCTACATAACAGAATCTCCATAGAAACCCTACTGGAAGGGGTTTGGAGAGTTTCCGGGTTGCTTTAGGCATCCATGAGCTGAGAGGATGCTGCACCCCAAACTCCATGGAGACAAGCTCCTGCGCTTGGGACCCTTCTGGACTTCACCCTCTGTACCTCTTCATTTGGCTTTTCATTTGTATCCTTTGTCATATTCTCTGTAATTGACTGGTAATCGTAAATAAAGTATTTCCCTGGGTTCTGTGAGTTGTTATAGCAAATTATGGAAACTGAGGAAGGCGGGGGGGGTCATAGGAACGTCCAGTTTGTAGCCAAGTCAGACAGAAGTGTCGGTCACCTGGGGACCCCGTATTTGCAGTTGGCATCTGAAGTGAGGGGCAGTCTTGTGGGACTGAGCCATTGACCTGTAGGGACTGCACGACTCTGGGAAGCGAATGTCAGGATTGAATTAAATTTCAGCACACCCAGCTGGTGTCCCCATAGAATCTGGAGAACTGCTTTGTGTGGCACATCCACGCATTTGCTGTAGAAGTTTTGTGAGTGGAGAAACAGTTTTCATTTAATGCCTCCGACCAAAGAATTCAAAATCCCTAGCGGAAGTCAAACTCCTGGCTTCCTATCTATATGCATTTGACCCTACCGTATTTCTCATAAACGTTGTACACAGAAAGTCTAAGAGTTGCCTGCATGGCATCACCTTAAAAATGCCTGCCCTGCATTTCTACGTCAGAAAGTAAACCTCAAGGGAAAGAAAAAAAAAATCCCAAATTCAGGTCTCTGAAGAAAAAGTACAATGTGGAATTGAATTGTGTTATCTTGGCTACTTTCCCTCCTAATAAAACCCTTTTTCAGAATTCCATCCCATATTTTCATATTTGGGCTTAAGTGAATTTAAAATTATTTGAATATGAATCCAGTGAGGTCTTTGAAAACTCAGATTCAAATCAGGAAATGTACAAGGAAGATTAAAATTATCTGGTATATAGAAGACTACCTGAGACTGTATCAACCATGGTTTTCTAAAGAAACAGAACCAGGAGGATAGACACAAAACAGAATTTACAGAGATTTATTTTAAGGAATTGGTTCAAGGGGTTGTGGGGTCTGGCAAGTCTGAAATTCATAGGGCTGGCAGGCTGGAAACTCTGGAAGGAATTGATGCTCAACTTTTGAGGCTAAATTTCTTCTCTCGGG
Organism: Ursus americanus; assembly: GCF_024610735.1. NCBI lineage: Eukaryota > Metazoa > Chordata > Mammalia > Carnivora > Ursidae > Ursus > Ursus americanus. Next base: position 11,057,279 of record NC_142132.1, read on the forward strand.
AACCTCAGATTTTTCTCTTGAGACCTTCAACTGATTGGATGAGGCCCACCCACACTATCAAGGGTAATCTTTACTTAAAGTCAATTAATTGTAGATGTTGGCAATGTCCTCAACATTCCTTCATAGCAACACTTAGACTACCATTTGATTCAATAACTGGGTGCTATGGCTTAGCCAAGTTAACACATAAAATTAACTATCATCACAGGCTTAGCAGAACTCAACAATTCATTTCAAACCTTTCCCCCATGCCATAATCCAGCCAACTGGATTATTTGGCAAGCTACACAGATCATAAAAATTAATTTGATTAATCATATCCTCCATTTAATTCATTTTGCCAGCATACTTGTCACTTCACAACACACATTATATCTATCTATATATATATACATGCACACATTATTTATAAATATATATACATACATACACATATATAAAATCTAATACAATGTAACTTTCAAATGTGTTTGCTCCATAAGCCTTTTCTGCTCATTTCCTCCCCAAACTGGCTATATTTTAAGTGAACATTTTAGATTACTTTTTCTATGGATGATACCTCTACGTTCATTACCTCTCCCTTTTTTTGTTCAAATGATGATATTTAACTTGCATTTTCATTTCCGACCATTATGTAGTTATTGTTTAGAGTCTGGAAAACCAGTCTGCTCTCTGCCTGTCCCTCCAATGATATCGCCATATTGAGATGCAAAAAGAGAAAAGCTATTTCACATCGAAGCTGTGACTATCGTGCAGCAGGACATCTGATGGCCATTAATCTCTTGCTTAATTACCTTGGCAATTGTGGTTCAAAAATAAAAAAAAAACTAGACAAGAAAATCCATGCTAGCTTCCCCACCCCAGAATAAACACGGGTCAGTCGGCAAGTGTGCAATACTAGTAAGAATCAAAGCACAGAGAGACTTAATAATAATTTCTGGTATTGGGGGAAGGCTTGTTTTTAAAGTGAAAAAAAAAAAAATCAGTAAAACTCCTTGCCTAACCAATCCCCATCTGTTTGTTTTCTCCAGGCATTATGACGATCATTCTGGTAGGTAACACCCCGGACAAACTATAATCCAGAGTGATTTAATTAGCTTTAATAATAACACTTGGCCTTGCTTAGCCCTCTGGAGATTCATGGCAACATTAGGGCATAAATTGGCCAACACCTGCCATCGGGAATGCCTGGTGATAACTCTCACCTCTGGACCCTTGTAAAACCAAAGATAAATCCATCCTCACCTTCCGACTGATTATTGTCCCTCATCCCCCCTCCCGGTGACAGTAACAACCTCTTTGGGTCCAGCCAGTATGCCACATGCTGGCACCGTCTCAGAAACAAACAGACTTCCTTGGATTTTCCAAAACCTGTTTCTCTCCTTTGACTCGGTATCTCCAGACATCCTTTTCATCAACATACAACGTTCACTGGGGTAGACACAACCTAAATCTGTTTGCCTGTGATTGGCCTTGAAGGAGACCGAACAGTTTGCATGCCTCAGCTCTCAAGAATGAACTTGGAATGCTTTTTTGCTTGGTGAGGGAATGCTCCAGATAATGGGAGGTTTGGGCTTTTTTTTTTTTTTAATAATTTGGAGTTATGTTTATTTAATTATTTCCACTTGATCTGGAATCTAACCTAATGAAAGCCTTTGTAACCAGGCAATATTTAGATTAACCAGTTTATGCAGTGTTTATCTATGGGCTTCAGAAATTAAATAACTGAAAGGTGAATTTAAAAACAGAGCCCCCCAGAGACCTTTGTAATAAGTATATACCATCCTAACCGGGACAAACTGCTTCCTTTATATTTTAAAATTTGTTATATTTATTATAAGTTCAGTCCCTTCATCCTGGAGAGAGGCATAACTGAATCAACAGAAGCAAAATACCAGGGAACTAAGTTTTATGAGAGACTCAAAAGATAACATAATTTCTAAATATTTTCTCACAAAATGTTAACACTATCTCAGGTTGGTCAAAGCCTACATTTAAAATATTTCACTTTGGTAGCTAATGAGCTGTCCACACTCCTGGAAATCTTTGAAAGACATAGAAAGTTCTTCATTTGTAGGTATCGGTATATCAATATATAGATCATCTGAGCAGGGACTTACATTTTCTAGAATAATCTCTTTAGTACTTGGGGACAAAGCACAGATATCCTATTTACGACTAATAAGCTGCTGATTTTCAACAGTTAAATTAATAGACATGACTGAATGCAAATATCAGGTACAATTTTGCCCAAAGGTGCCCAGCAAAAGACAAAACTAGGGAAGGGGAAGCTCACAGGATCCTCAGTAACTGGGCTCAGCCCTTCTTTAAGGTTAAAGACAAGCCTCTTAAAAATCAGGTGGTCCATCTCCTCCTCAGAACAAACATGAAATATCAAGGAAAAGCAGAACAAACATCATAAGAAATTGGGGAAGGAGGCAGGGGAGGGAGGGAGGAAGGCACACAATCATCTTTTGCATGCTCACGGGAGGAAATCCAATTTACTTTTTGCAATTTGGAAAATAAAATCCAGGATAACATTAAGTAAGGGGAAAAAGATTTTTTAATGAAAGGAAATGAAGAGTGAAGAGCCAATGCCTGCCTCAGGACAAGCAGCTGTTTCCCCAAGTCCCAAGCTTCGAGTGCCCTGGCGTCAAGCTGGAGCCTTGCTGTCCGTCTCCAGACAGAAGAAAAGAGAAGAGAAAATAAAAAGATGAAGATTACAAAGACACAAGTAAATGAGAGGGCTGCCTCCATGAGAATGAAATCAAACCAAAGGAAATCTGCAAGTTTCCAGAACACTAATTCACAGTGTCTACTTAAAATAAGCTAAGATTATGATTAACGGCAGATTTCCAGAGAGCTTAGCTGATATATTTTAAGGAAGCATCAAAAATTAGTAAAACTGGCTATTTGGTAAACAGGGAGGGAAGAAGAAAGAGCTGCAGGACTGAATTAAGTTTCAAAACTGTAAATGCTTTAACAAGTCAAACCAGCGGTGCCCGGGTGCCGCAGTCGGTTAAGTGTCTGACTCTTGGTTTGGGCTCAGGTCCTGATCGCAGGTTCATGAGATCGAGCCCCAAGTCCAGCTCCGCACTCATCGGGGAGCCTGCTTGAGATTCTCCACTCCATGACAACGCCCGCCCCTGGCTTTAATCCAAATGCTTGGTTGTTCCTCTCCCTTTGGGTTCAAGTCATGAGTGGAAAGGACTTGCCCAGATTAAGACCCAGGTTGTACTTCTTTATTATTTACCTACATACTGCGCACTGCCTAGTTTCAACTGTGGACCAGAGATGTCTTCCAGAAACAAAAATTAAAACCAGCCACGTCAACCACCACAACAAACGACACTAACACTGTTACTGACCACGAACTGACCTAGGAGCTTTCTGTTGGTCAAAGCAAGACTAGAAACATCATGGGAACAATTCTCACTTGATCATTTGTCAGATTAAAGGAAGGAAACACGCCTGTCATCCCACATTCCTCACTGTCCCTTGTTCTTCACAGCCAGTTAGGTAAACCCTGACAATGGCATCTCCTTCTTTCTTCCCATCTGTCTTCTCAACTCCCACGCAGCCACTCCCACGCGGTGTCAGACAGCTCACCTTCACTCTTGTGGGAACCGTCTGCCCAAGCCTCCCATGCCAGGGCCTTCTTGTTCCTCTCTCTGCTGGCCAGTCCAACCATCTGGTCATGTCACTGTCCGGTGGACATCCTTTGGGGACTCCTCAGTGTCCCCACCAAGCTTCTAATATTGGGGTGCCCCTCCCCAATGGGTACAAGAGATATGCCAAGAATATAGGAAGCTAGAGAACAAACACTAAACGTCTTCCAGAAGCTACAATTTTACTCAAAGATTTGGGAGGGAAGACATTCTAATTGTGTATGTTACATGGAATTATGTGCAAAAGTTAGACAAAACTTTAAGTGGAAACCCAAGACTTAAAAACAGTGTTATATCTGGATGGCCACTTTGGACTCAGCTTTCAGAATGGACTATGAGGGTATTTCAGAGAAAACACTGAAAAGATCTGTATAAGGCAAAAAGTCCAAAATCTGTTCATGCCTTTTCACACACCCCTGTCTTGTCCAAGGAAATTTATCCTGTGGAAATCGCAATCATATGCCAAAAACCTATGCAAACGGTGCTTCATTTCAGCATTATTTACACTAGGAAAAAGCTGTAATGGTTGAAATGATCACCACTCCTTTTGATCTGTACATACAACAGAATATATTGTTTCATTTTACAAAATGTGGCAGAAATATATCAACAGAAAAATATGTTCGGGATATACTGTTAAAGTGCAAATCCTAATTGGAAAGTAGTATTTTAAGGTATTTTATTATTTGTCATAAAAGAACAAGTACCAAGGCATAAGATTGGTCTTCCTTGGTTGGAAGGCATGGTTGGCAATTTTTTGGTCCTTTTTGCTTATATTTTTTGTAATGAACGTGCATTGCTTTTACAATAGATACAAATAATGGAATTTCTTTCTGTGAGAAGGGCTGCTGGGAACTCCAGCTTCTTGAACACTGTATACATCATTCAGGATCCGGCCCCTCCTTCCCTCCCTCAGCTTCATTCCTTGTCATACCCACGCTGGTCCTTCGTGCACCAACAGTGCTTGAATAACTGTAGCTTTTCCAACAGAAGCGGCTCTCTCACAGCTTTGTGTTTTTCAAGTGTTTCTGTCTCTGCCTGATGTGTTCTTCTTTAACTTTCTTACTCGAAGAACAACTTTTCAGATGATAATTTGGCTTCCCATTGGGCTTTCATGGACAGAGAGAACATTCTGGCCATACAATTCAATTGCATGAGCCCCCCTTCACGATAACACTCCTCAGTGTAAACGAGTAGACTTCTGTTTTTATAAATCAGCCTTTGTACGCCTGGTGACTGTGAGTCACCCCGGACAGATAGAGTCATACCAGAAGTCTCCACGCATCAGAAATTTCTCACTCACACAGCTGATGCCCCATTTCTCTATCACAGCAAAAGCAGTAAATGTCATCATCCTGTGAGCCTTGCGGAAACAGCCCAACCAATCAGCCTTCATCCCTGGGCAATAAACCACCTCCTTTTCATTCTTTTAGGCAGGCTGGTGCCTCAACTTTCCGCTGCCATCATGGAAAACTCAACAACTCAATCATTTGACAAGCTGGGGAGCTTCACACCAGTTGTGCCAGTAACAGAAATCTCATCATACAACAGATCAATGGGAGAATGGCCATGCCCAAAGATAAGACCATGTACTTTTCATTCCTTCACTCTACGTATAGTTTTGAGCACTGCGTATATGCCAGGCAGAGTGTGTATGTGTCACGTTAACAAAGAAAATATCACTTACGCTCTCATTGTGGCTTATTCAACCCAACACCTTGGCTTCTTCAATGAAGAACACTTCTTAGTCTTTAGTCAGCAAGCTGCTTCCAATTGCAAACACACATGGGGGTCGGGGAGCAACAGGAAGAGACGGTAAACAAGAATCCTGACAATGCTTTGTTTCAGGGAACTGGCAGAAACTGTTCAACCTCCAGGCCCCCACCCATCCTGGTCAGAAATGTTATTTCTAAAGCTCCATCACTCTAATATGTGATAGTAGAGGCAAAGTCGGATACTGGTAGCCGGCTGTGAGTAATGATCTCCAACCAGACACAGGTCTGCTCTTGGTCATCTGCTGCCATTTATGAAGCAGTGAAATGTCCTAGGATTTCCTCTTTGCTTTTAGAATGAATTTTTAAATGGCCAGAAAGGAAGTCTTTGTCGGCACAGTTTATACTTCTGCCCACAGTGGTGAAGAGAGAAATGGTATCCACAGAAGCACATGTCTCAAGCTAAAAAGATCCAAAGGGAGAAGACGAAACTCAGGGATGAGACACTTCTTTCTGCCCGTTATCAAGACAGATTTGAAGCGTGTGCCCAAACCCGGCTATTGCCAAGTGCAACAGGGGACCCCAGACTGCATCAGAGTTAATAGCCTAAGCCACATATTTTCAGTCCCACCTGAGTAAGCAGAAGTAATGAATGGTGATTATCATGGAGATATTATGCTTAGAGTCTCTTGTCTACAATGCATCTGCTTCAAGAAGAATGGGTATTAAAAAAATCCTCAATCTCACTAGTAATCATGGAAATGCAAATTAACACTGAAATGTCATTTTTCACCTGTAAAAGTATGAATTTTTTTTAAAGATTTTATTTATTTGACAGAGAGAGACAGCCAGCGAGAGAGGGAACACAAGCAGGGGGAGTGGGAGAGGAAGAAGCAGGCTCTTAGTGGAGAAGCCCGATGTGGGGCTCGATCCCAGAACGCTGGGATCACGCCCTGAGCCAAAGGCAGATGCTTAACCACTGCGCTACCCCAGCGCCCCAAAAGTATGAATTTTTTTAAGGACTTATTTATTTATTTCAGAGAGAGAAAGCATGAGGGAGAGGGAATTTCAAGCCGACTCTGTGCTGAGAGTGGAGCCCAAGGAGGGGCTTGATCTCACAACCCTGAGATCACAACCTGAGCCGGAACCAAGAGTCGGACACTTAGTCAATTGTGCCACCCAGCACCCCTGAGAGCACAGATTGTTTAAATGCTATTACCCAGGAGTTGACAAGGGTGTAGGGAAGCAAGCACTCTGAGCCTCCCTTGCAGGGAGTGTAAATGGATACAGCTTTTTGTAAGACATTGTGTCAACGTGCTTTAGAAACTATGCTTTAAAAACTAAAAATAGTATATATGCATGAGCGTGGGATCTTTTTTTTCCAGCTGAGAAATCTGAAAACACAATTCCCAATGACTTGATCAATAAGGAAACTCATTATCTCATAACACAAGTGTGGTTGTAGAAAGCTTCAGGGCTGGTCCCGTCAGAAACCCCAGATGTCTTCCCAGGCCCGGATCTTCACCACCCTCCTGTCCCGCCCACATCAGCTGGTTGGCTCACTCGGCCACGGTGGGTCACAGGATGCCTCCAGCAGCACATTTTCACACACTGACATCCAAAAGCAGAAAACAAACAAAACCCTGCCTCTTCTTCAATCTCTCTAAAACGTAGGAAGTTTCTCCAAGAGCCCCTTGGAAGACTGCCCCCTCTACCCTCTCATTAGCCTAATCCAGTGGTTCTCAAAGTGTGGTCCTTGGACCTCGGCCGCAGCAGCACCTCAGAAATGCAATCTCTCAGTCCATCCCGGACCTACTGAATCAGCAGCTCAGGATGAGGCTGATTCTGTTGCTTCAGTTTGAGAACCACGGACCTAAGCTAATGGACTGACAGGGGGGACGGAATCACCACTGTTGATCCATTTCCTTGGGCTGGGCACGGAGCCAACTCTCCTGTGTGCAAGGGTCTCACCTTGCCGACCTCTGCCCTACTGCCCACTTGCGTGATGAGCCCTAACTTGCTGTATTCTGTATCATTAGCATGTTTTCCAGCTGTGGGGCCAGAAAACCCAACTCAAGACGTCTTTAACAATGAGGAGAATGTATGCATGCTTTCATAACAAGTGTAACACACAGGGTTAATTCAGATGTTTACCTCTCTAGACTGTAGGCAACTTCTTCCTCATTTATATTCCTCTCCTGCTTTCTTCGGGGGGCGGAGGAGGGAGAGAGATCCTGTGCCAGTGGTAAATTATACCCATAAATTCTCTGATACTCCCCCCTTCAAAAAAGTGAAGCCCAATCCCCTCCCCTTGACTGTGGGCTGTGCTTAGTGACACACCTCTAACAGATAGAACGTGCTAGAAGCGGTGATGTGTGACTCCCAATACTGTGTCATAAAAGATACCATGCTTTCTCCTTGCTGTTTTCTCCTGGGTCACTTGTTCTGGGGAAGGCCGGTTGCCATGTTGTGAATACCCAAGCACCCTGGGGAGAGGTCCACCTAGAACTAAGACCTCCTACCAATAAATCCTATACCGTCTTGGAAGTGGATCCTCCAGCCCAGCCCAGCCACATCTGCAGATAATGCAGCCCTGGCTGACATTGGAACTGTAGCCTTAAGACTCATGACATACCCGGAGCCAGAACCATCCAGTAAGCTGCTCAATAATTCCTGACACACAGGAACAATGAAATAATGTTTGAGTGTTTTTAAGACCAAAAAAAAAAAAAAATTTTTTTTTTGGCATGATTTTTTTATAGCAATGCATAACTAATAGAAACCCCTAGTACGATGGCTTGGGCTTCTGGGGCTACCTGAGTTTTAGTTTGCAACCTTTTCTTCTTCCCGAGACATGTGTGATTCCCCAACAGGAGTGGGCTCTTTTCTTCCTACACTTCGGGCCTCTTACTGATTCTGGTCCACTGGGTGGCCAACTTCTTCCTTGCCTGGGCTGATTATTTTCTACTTAGATGACCTGACATCTCTTCCTGCATTGGATGCCCATAGCCTTGTCTTGCTCTTTGCCACTTCCCTATTTGCATTCCAGCAGGGGTCTACTGGAAAGAAACTGTCTTGCATCCTGTAGCACTGACTTTAAGAGTAGAAATTTCCTGCCGTGCATCACCGTGGATAAAGGAAAAGTTAGGAAGACATGATTCGGGGCAAACTTCTCAAATCCCACTCAGAAGAATGGTGAGGACATCTGTTGGGACATCACTATTTTCTGGAAATTTAGAGCAAATTGACATGATCTTTCCTGCAGGTAACTCAATTCCTCTGAGGAATTCTCTCCTGCCTGCAGTAGAGGTGGCCAATGACTTTAGGCTTGTGTCACTAGAATGTGCCCATAGATGTTTCCGCGTGGATGGGTGCCCAGCAAGGTCAGGGGTACATTGGGGAAATGAAGCCAGCCCAGCTGGTGCTTATATACTGCCCTGGAGCCTGTCAATTCCAAGAGCCATACCTGGGGTGACCCGACTGACACTCAGAGTCTGAGACGGTGTTTCCCAGAGAATGGCGGAAGAACCATTACAAGTGCTCGTTAAAAAACACAGCTTCCTCCACCCCACCCATGGCCCACTGGCCAATGCTGATGTGATAGCTATTTTGTAATCGAGGGATAGTTTACATACAACAAAATGTACAGACTCTAAGTGTTCTATTCAGTAATTTTTGACAGTTGTGCACAGCTGTAAAACCACCTCCTTAAACAAGAACCTTTCTATCACACCAGAAAATCTCTCTTGCTCCTTTCCAATCAACCCCACCCCCAAAAGCCAAGATTATTGAGTTTCTATGATCCTAGAGAATTTTTCCCAGAAGTATTGCTTTTCAAAATATTTAGGCTAAAAAATTTTTTTTTATCTGTCATTTGAGAGCTCTAAATAAGCCATTTCTGCATGGCAGGAGGAAGAGACTTCAGAGACTTCAATTGTCCATTTGAGGAGACTGGTCCATTTCCCTAGGAAAGCCAGCCAAACAGGCCTTTTAGCAATGCAAATACAGAGCCATCTGCTCTGGCAATGTGGCTGGAAATGTGACTCCAAGGGCCTGAAACTGCACTGGGAGAATGCTCAAGGCTTCTGTGCTGGAAACAGGGCTGCAGCTCTTAGGTGGTGCAGGAAAAAATGTATCAAGGACGGTGGAAGTGTTGCCCAGGCATTGCCTCCACCCGGAGCCCTTTGGAAAGGGTCCAGCCCAGGGTTAGGGGATGAGGAGCCCAAAGTAGATAGGATTATTTTCATAAGGGACCTTGTGACAGTCTGGACTCAGACAAGCACCATCATCAGCAAAGGCAGTTATTAAGAATGTGGGGGAGGGGTTAACTGGGTGATGGGCTTTAAGAAGGGCACTTGATGGAATGAGCATTGGGCGTTATACGCAACTGATGAATCACTAAACTGCACCCCTGAAATTAATAATACACTATCTGTTAACTAAATTGAATTTAAATTTAAAAATTCAAGAAAAAAAATACTATTTAGGAAAACAAACAAACAAAAAAGAACAGAGAATCCTGAGTAAGACAGTATGGCCCTGTAGGCAGGTTTTGCTACTGATTACTTATATGGCCTTAGGCAAGTAACTTAACTTCATTGAGCTTTGGTTTTTCTCATCTGTAAACGGGCATAATAACCACATGATGTTGATGTTAGGATTAAGTGGAGTAATATAAGTAAAGTGCTTAGCATATATATACATTGTATTCTGTAAACATTAACAATTATTATTAATATCATTGCTACTATTATTAAAGCAGTCAAAATAAAAAAGAAAAGAAAAGAATGGCACTTTCCCCATCAAGCTTCCTAACTAACCCACTGCTGGCATTTACAGAAGACTTTGATATCTTTATTTTTTATCTGCCCCCATCTTTGAATGAACTGTCTTATTAGTTCTAATAGCTGTCCAGTTAATTTGCCAGGGTTTTCTAAATACGTATCTTCTGGAAATAAGGACACTTTTATTTTTTCCTAATTGTTATAATGGGTTTTTTTCCTGCTTTACCACTTTGGTGATTATTAAATTATTTTAATGTTCTTTAGAAAGAAGAAAGTGGTGTCGAATTTTTGGCCAGGCTGAAAAATGATAGAATTAAGAACTAAGCAGCTATCATCACAGTAAACGGCAAAGGCCACATCAGTAGTTTGGGTGTAATGGGACAATGACTGGTGGTAACTGAGAAACAGAAGAATCCTCTCTGAGAGAGTCTAGGTGAACAAATGTTGGATTGTGGTAAGAGACACAAAGCCTACGGAGGCCCTGGCTCCAATGCTGATGGCTTCATTGACCACAAAACCATGAAAAGAACTGTCTTGACTCAATCCTGATATCTTGAAAAGAGGGGAGAACGAAATTAAGTAGGCATCTTAGTTTATGACAGATTTGTGACTAAGGAGTCAAGACAAATTAGCAAATAGCTTTACTTTCTACTTTTTATCTATGGTGTGACCCTTAACGTACCAACAAGCACAACATATTTTAAGAATTAAAGTTTGGTTTTGATGATTGCAGGCTGCAAAGCAGTCTTTCTTTCCTTTGGGATTTCAGATACATAGAAGCAGAGTGATATGCTTCATCTGACGACTTCACATCAGTTTATGGTTTATTAGCAGCACGAGTCCACAAACATTCCCATTTTTATCCTTCAGATTTCAAAATTTTATTTTGGTCCCCTTCACCTGACTCCTAACCCCATTCCCATTCCACTAGATGTACACACTCTGGTCGAACGTGTAACTTTCCTGAATGACTTATTTACTCTAAAGGCATCCTTAACAATATTTTACTTGTGTGGGTTGTTTCCCCACAAACAGGATTGTGCTGGGTATCTCATTTGACTTTTGACTTTTTGCATTCCATCTTACGTGTTGGGGATTTAGCAATGGTTTTTGTATGTCTATATAAGGAGTACTGAGGTTGACAATGAAGTGAACACGTGGCATCCCCCACCAGCCGTTAGATCGCTCGTACCACAGAAACCCAGGGTGACCCACCCAATTCAACCAACCTCTCTCCCTCCATGAGTAACTGTATCCCAAATTTTTGCTTATCATTTCCTTACCTTTATTAGTTTTGCTACACGTCATATACTCCTGATGATGTATTGTCCGGTTTCTTGTGGTTTTCAACTTTACGTAAATGCAATTATGTGCATTTTTACACAACTTTTAAAAATTCAATAGCATGTGCCCAATTCCTTCCTGCAGAGGCTTATAACCGCTGTGTATTAATTTCCATAACCCTGCATCGTTATTTATCCATTCTTCATCCTCAATATTTGGACCGTTTCCAGTGTTTTACAAACAAAGCCGTAGGAACGTGCCTAAACGGATGTGCAGGAGCGTCTCCACGCCACAGAGCGGAATGGCTGGGTTAGGAATACATGTCTCCAACTTTCACTGGATGCCATGCTGACGTCCAAAGGGGCTGCCCCAACTGGCAGTCCTCCCAGCAGAGGGTGAGTGTCCCAATGGCTCCAAGCTTCTCAAAGGCTTGATATGGTCAGAATTAAACTTGTGTCAGTGTCCTAACTGTAAAATATGGTTTTAAGTTGGGGCGCCTGGGTGGCACAGCGGTTAAGCGTCTGCCTTTGGCTCAGGGCGTGATCCCGGCGTTCTGGGATCGAGTCCCACATCAGGCTCCTCCGTTATGAGCCTGCTTCTTCCTCTCCCACTCCCCCTGCTTGTGTTCCCTCTCTCGCTGGCTGTCTCTATCTCTGTCAAATAAATAAAATCTTTTAAAAAAAATATGGTTTTAAGTTGAATTTCCTTGATAACCAATGAACTTGGCAATCTTTTTATACATTTATCAGTCATTGAAGTGACTGTTGAAGTCTTCAGTCTTTTTTCTCTGTTGGGCTTTTTGTTGGGCTTGATTAGTAAACAGGTGATTATTTCTAGCTGCTCTATGATACACTGGAGATTTTGCACATTTGCCACATATATCAATCCCTTTCACTGCTGGCTATTTAGCTTATTCCCAACCCTTTGTTATTTCAAGCAATGCTGTGGTAGACATCTTTGTACACGGGTCTTGGTGTAGGGAAGAAATTCCCCCAAAGGGGAATTGCTGGGTCTTTGAATATCTGCATATTCTGTTTCCCCAAAGGCTCACAAAATGCCCTCCAAAAATAGCAGCATCCATTTCCCACCCTCCCCAATTTCCCATCCTCCTACAAGTTCGTAAAGGTTCCCATTCATTCGCCCTCACGTCTTTGCCAGCACTGGACATCATCATTAAGGCAACCCTAGGTAGATACTGTCTCATTTAGTCTGTAAATAATCCTGGAAAGTAGAAAATGAAAACGAGCCAGCATGTTTCTAGTACTTTACAGTTTGGGAAGCACTCTCATCTGCATGACCTACCTCGTTTTATGGCCAAATCCCATCACTCATTCCCTCGCAAACGACACTCAAAGCCAGTGTACTTCATTCTCTAAATTCAACATGCTGCTCACACTTCCATGTAAACACAGGTGTCTTGCCAACAGCAAGCACCCCCCCAAAATTCCCCAAACCCTGTTCAGTCATGAGCTGGTCTTTATCTCATGCTCCAGGGAAGCAGATGAAACCAGAGATGGATCTCTGGCACTGGGATCTTCAAGAGGAGGACATGGCTCTGTCGTCCTCTCCCAGGGGACCCTGCCTCCTCCCAAGCCACAGAAAGTGGGGGATTTTTGAGACACAGAAAGGGGTTTGGATATTTGTCAGCCAAAAATTAGGACAAACGGTCCAGCACAGAAGTTATAGACAGCAGGGCAGTTAAGGACACAGGGCTCCTGTCTTTTCTCCCCAAACATTACCTTTCCCCTTCTTGTTTTCTTCTTCCTGTGCCTGGTGATGAGTTCGGGATAAAGAATGAGCCACAAGATCATAATCAGTCAGGCATTCCCACCAATGGGAGCTCACTCATGAATTGTTTATTTTTCTGGAGATTTGTGACTGTGTTCCTTCTGTTGGCAATATGTCATCCTAATGATTTTATTTTAACGGTAATGAATTATGACTTCGCTCCTGCAGCAAGGCTTATGGAATCCCTTTTCAATCCCAAGTGAATCAGTGTTGTAATAATGAACACCAACTTCATCAATAACATTAGAGAATACAAAACGCTGTTCTCCAGTCATTGGCCTCTCTTTCTGTAATCTTTGCACTCCATCATTTTGACTAATATTTTCTAGATTTAGCTGCCTTTTTATTTACAAAATGTTCATGCATGTCTGCTTGAATTATAACTTCCAGGTTGCAATTTCACGAATAATTTTTGAGCGCCTGTGTTGGGCCTTGTCACACACCAGACCTCTTGTTTGTGATGGACACAAGCTGGACTCAGAAAAGTCATTTGGTCAAAAGTCCGAGGAATGGAGCCAGGATTTTAACCCCGGGTGTAGACCTCAAAATCTAGTGCTTTGTCTCCTGGGCTACGCGACAAGTTTGCAGAGTTTTGTTGTTTTTTAAATATCATACAGTGAATTCCTGACATTTTATTTAATTTTCTTTAGAATCCTAAAGGAATTTGGTTTCACTGCATCAGCAGTATTTGAGTTCCCGAGGAGTGAAAGGCCAAGCCAACATTTCGTACAGCACCTCGTCCCGTTACTCAGAGACGCAGCCTGGACACTGTCAAACTCAGCCAGCTTCCCCTCTGAGAGGCGTCAGGGTGAGGGTGGGGAGACACCCACCCCCCCGCTGCCACCAGCCAGCTCTTAACTGACAGTTTCATTCCCTTTCCCTGTGAGAATCAATACCAACAAGTCTGAGTCTCTGGATTTCCATCTCTACAGCTTTATGTGTATAGATTTATGCCTTTGGATATCTGAGGAATCTGTCCAGAACGGATGAGAATACCCCACATTTTCAAGTTTCAAATCTCAATCTTCTGATAGCAAATTTGGTTTTCAGAGCAGTATTTGACTCAGATTAAGCTACGCCTACAAAACACATCAGACTTTATAAGACTATGTTGAGTCATTTAAGATAAAGAGTCTGGGGACAGGTTACTTACAGGTCATAAAATTTTCACTATAACAAGTGCCTCCCTTAAGTTTTCCCTTCCAGGCCCCTAGGCCTTTCTGCCTGCTGTTCCCACTGCCTGAGAGCAACCCAGCTGCTCCCTGTCCTCACCTCCCCTCTGCCTGTAAAGCACCTAGCTCAGAAGTCATGTCCTCACGACCAAAACCTTTCAGACGTCCCTCCCGTCCCTTGCGACAGCCGCTCCCTGTTCCCACACAACGTTGCTCTCATGCAGTCGTTCCAATCACTTGTTCCTCTGGCAAATACTCACCGAGATCCTGCCATGTGCTGGGCACCACCATGGCCCCTGGGAAACCCCCAGGAACCAACAGACAGAAGTGCCTGCTGTGTGGAGATGACACTTCAGCTGGGAACAACACACGAAACACACGACACATCAAGGCAACAGAGTATGCCGGACGGTGATTCATGCAATGGGGAAAACAGAGCGGGCAAAGATGGGTCCAGAGCTGGGGAGTGTGAAGGAGGCCTCCAATTTAAAATAGGGAGACAGGGTAGCTCTCGCTGAGTAGGTGACATTTGAGCACAAAGCCAAGGGAGGGGAAGGAGCTACCCATGTCAGTGAGGAACATTCCAAGCTGAGTAACAGATGGCGAGAAAGCTTAGGGCAGGAGGCGCGTTTGGCCAGAGCAGAGAGAGTGAGCAAGATTCCAGGTTCAGAGACAGCAGCCTGGTTGGCCACTCGCAGGACGCTGGATTTTGACGAGTGAAAAGGAGACACATCAGAGAAAGAAGTAAAGGATGGCTCAGAGTCCATCCTTCCTTATTGCACTGGGGATACGTGTTTCTGCATCCCTTCTCCTTACTGGACTGAGAGATGCCCAGGACAGAAGCTGTCTCTGGATTCCCAACATCCAGCCTAAGGCAGGACCCATGGACAAGAACTGTGTGTTGAGTCTGATGGTCAGCACAAGTGCGTCTCAGCCACGAGTTTTATTAACAAACAGGAAGGCAGAGACAAGCTTTTTGACATTGCTTGGGCAAAAAATAAGTCAGAGGCCAGGAGAGTCTCTCCATCCAGTTGTCTAGCTTCTCCTCTCTGGAAGGGAACTCACGAGACATCATGAACATTCTCTGCTTCCATGGGTAGATGTGAGAAGTGCTGGCTACTAATGACCTCTTTATTCAAGGACGCGGTGGCAGATGGAACTTTTTGTATTTGTTGAAACATAAGGGGAGAAATCTGTCTTTTCAGAGTGTTACAATAGGAATTATTTAGAGCCAAGGAATTTCCCCAATGCCTAGTTTCAGGCAAGCAGACACACTGCTTTGGGCCTTATGAGGACTCAAGACGGCTTTAATGCCGTGTGGGGGCAGCTGGAGAAACCACCGGACCACACGGAGGTGCCCCCCTCTGGCAGCCTCGAGTCTCCTGGAAGTAGAGGTGTCAGGATGAATCACAGTTCACCTGGGTGCCAAGCATGTCCCTGATTCTGTTCTGTCCACGCTGCTGATGGTCCCTTTGCTGTCTGTGAGGGCAGAGCAAAAAAGCCACTGGCCACAGCATCAATAAGAGATCGTACAAAGTATATTTTTCAAAGACTGGAGTGAGAACAGCCCAAGCGCAGGGTGAATATGGGCAAGACCACAAGAATGACAGAACGTGCTGTTCTTTGTCCTGTGATCCCCAAACCTGTCTGAGAGGGACCACAGCCAGGACTAAATATCCAAAGAGTAAAACAAGTACATATCCAGGGCACCAGTGGAGCAGGGAGACAGAAAGGCAATGTTTAAATTCAGCAAGAAACCGTTTAAATTTTAGCATGTACGCAAGCTTCATGCCATTTCAAAAAAAAATTATTTTATGGTTTAATGCCAGCCTTGTTCTGAATTCCGTATGCTGGACAGCACGGTAAGCTTTTCGGTATATACAGTCCCCATAAGAATCCAGCCCCGTCAACAAACCCAGAGGGCTTCTCAAAGCCGCATTCTGGATGTAAGAAACAAAACCCCTTCATCAGATTCAAGAAGGCAAGCTCTTCTATGTGACAGATTCTACAAAGTTACAAAGAGCAGCGATCGGGGCTGGTCAGCAGTGGGAAGCAGGTGTGTGACTAGTTACAAGGGACCACCGAGCCGCTCTGCCCGGCTTGCGGGGGCATCTCCATAGTCCGGCAGCCGACACATATACCCGAGCTGCGCAGGAAGCTCGCGTCCTTCCTCCAGATGGGCAAGCAGTCTGTCCAGAGTGGGCCAGAGGGCCACTGGTCCTCGAGGGGGAAGGTATCCCCACCCTCGACGGAACTACCGCCGAGGATTATATACATAGACCCTGTGCTCCTTGACACCTGCTGCATTGCACGAGATGTATTCATGCTCCTTGAACCGGGCGTGGGAAATAAGTGGCACTGTGACATCAGCCACCCACTTGCTCATGATAGATGTTGTATTGGAGCACACTGTCTTTCCCACGGGGCCCAGATGGGGTCTCAGCATTTTCTCAACACAGCTCTCCATGCATCCACAACCAGCCAGCCAACCAAATGGCACGTGACACAGAGCCTGTCTCTCATCCTGATCCTAAGCTCCGCTTGTTGAAGGGCAGGACCATGTCCTCCACGTCTCTGCATCCCAGACAGTACCGAGCCCCCGTCTCAGAGACAGAAAGCAATCCAGAACTTTAATCTACGCTCAGCAATCTTCCCCCATGCGCGCGGGAATACAGAACCAAATCGGATGTTACCTACAACCTCTGCGATCTTAGAGTCATTCAATAAACACTTAACGAAAGCAGCTCTGATGAGAGCATATATCACAGCCATGGTCCCAAAGAAGTGCTGCGCGGGTCACCGTGAAAGGCCGAAGACACAGCCCCTGAAATCAGGTTAGTTAAGTAGAAGGCGCTGTTTTAAACAAAGAGCAATTAAAGCAAGCTGGCTCCTTGAGAACTGGCTTCCAGAAGCAACCCTGCCGGCTCTCAGACATCCTGGCACTCTGTGATAAAGAGTCTTCAGGATGACGTACGTCTTTCCTAAGCCATTCCTTTTGCGTCTATTCCCCTCATTACCATTGTGAAGAGATCGAACAGGAAAGCCTTCTGCGACTGGGTAATGACTCCTTCTGAATCCTTTCTGCCGGTTGTAAGGAGCTACCCAATCTGACAGTCTGATTTGTTTTCATTTCTCCTTGAACCAACCCACATAGGAGTCAGGTTGCAATTTTTGAAAATGCCTTCAAACTTTTGCGAGCCTCATCAATAAAGGGTCGAGCCACACATCTGAGCGGGTGCCTCTGGCTCCCATTGTGGCAGAGGCCGTGGCTTTCGTACCACCCAATCACACTGGCTAATGAGGCATATTAATCGGGCCTCAGAGCTTTGAGGACACCGGCGAAGCGTCTGTTGACCTTTGGAGCAGGCTGAACCATCGTCGTCATATTTGGTGTGTCAGATTTCTAACGAAGCTAGCGAGCTAGCTTGCTTTACTAGCAGCAAGCTCCTGTCTTTCATGCCCCTCCTCCCATTTTTTTGAGTAGAGCAGTGACTATTTGAGACCAATAGCCTGAACGAGTATTTTGGATCTGTGTGGATGAGCTCAATTGTCTCCACTTCTTTAGCGCCGCTCAGATCAAGTGAGTTAATGCACCGGGGAGCACTCTGCATGGCAAACACATGGAGTAAATAGTGATCAGGAAGTAGGTCGCTCACCTGGCAGACTCCATGATGTTCCAGCCACCGTCCAGTCAGACCCCCACTCACTACATCGGCTGCTCAGAGAGGCCCGGAGCACCCGGACTCTTCTTCTCCGAGTGAGACCTTCTGGGATTTCCATTGGCTACTTTCGGGCAAGTCTGTGGCTTGATGAGATTAAGGGAATACACGTAAGAATTAAATAAATGTATGCATTTCTGTGACCTTGGGCAAGTTATTTCATCTCTGCAAGTACTAGTGACCCCATTGATAAAATGAGGACTCGGGGGCTGGTGGAATCTCGTGACCTCAGCAGGGTACACTGAGCAGAATGGGATCTCAATAAATAGTAGCTCTTATTATTCATTAAATATTGTTCTTAATCAAATTTGAATACTTTTGAAAGACAAATCTGCTTGGTCCACGAATGGACAAAGTTTCAACAAAGCTGGGATAAGGTAAGTCTTTCTCGAGTGGAAAGAATTGAGGGGATGGGGACAAAGTGACCTGCAAGGCTGCTTCTTCAGGCAGGGAGGACATGCACTAAGATGCAGGCAGCAGCAAAGCCTCTTCAGAACATTTTGGGGGATTTAGAGGTATTTTCGCAAAAGATAATCTCCCTGTAACTTACTCATGCTGACCCCCTTGGAAGCAGTAGAGACAAAACTGGTTGAAAACAGAAAACTGTCGCAAAGCAGAAAGGTACAGGACAAGTGTTTTGATCAGGCTGCCCAGGCAGTAAACAGCCACACCGGACTTTCTGACTTCCGGTCTAGTGTTCTTTCCTCGCTACCAGCCACTTCTCACTTTGAATTTGGGCTAACATTGGAGAAATCTCCAGAGAGGACAGTTTCAGGAGGCATCAACAACTGCCAAGTCAGGCTCTCTTCAGAACAGGGATCACCCTCAGTACCAACAGCCAACCTTACAGAGCGCTCCCTGGGCGCCAGCCCCTTCACCACTCAGCTCATGAAACCTTCTCAACCATCCCCAAAGCTGGGACCAGCATTATCCTCATTTGACCTATGAGGAAACTGAGCCTCAGTAAGGTCAAGTGGCTCTGACAGGCAAGTTTCCTTGCCTCACACAAACTATTCTACAGACTAGAGGAAAAAAGGGGGGGGGGGGCAGGGAAGGTGCCCTGAATTGTTTTATAAGACTATGAAATTAAAACTCGACAAGAAAACAAATTATAGTCCAATCTTATTTATGAACACAGAGGCAAAAAATGCCAAATAAAACATAATAAAATTGAATTTGACTCTATTACACACAGAGAGAAAGAGAGAGAGAGACTATGAAAACATTAGGGCCAAATAGGATTTGCCCTATGAATGCAAGGATGGTTCAATGTTGGAATATCTAGAAATATACTACATTATCAGATTAAAGAAGAAAATGAAAGGATCCTCTCAATCATAGTGGGCTGGATGGTGGTCCCCCAAAAGATAAGTCCTTGCCCTAATCCCCAAGCCTGTGAATGTTACTTTATTTGGAAAAAGTCTTTGCATACACAATTCAGGATTTTGAGATGAGGAGATCATCCTGGATTATCCAGGCCCTAAATTCAATGATACATCCCAAGGAGAAGACAGAGCAGAGGAGAAGGTAATGGGAAAACAGGTTCTGTGATCAGAGAGATGCAGCTCCTAGCCCAGGCTATCAAGGATGCTGGCAGCTACTGTAAACAGGAGAGAGGCATGGAATGGGTTCTCCTTTAGAGCCTCCAGAAGGAACCCACCTGCTGACACTTTCAGATTTCTGGCCACCAAGGCTGGAGGAGGAGATTTCTGTTGCTTTGAGTCATCAAGTTTGTGGTAATGTGTCACAGCAGCCACAAGAAACAAATACATTCAATAGTATTCAACATGAGTTTGTAGAAAATAACTTTCAAAAAACTAAGAATATAAGGGAAAGTCAGTTTACAGATGGGGTAAAGATACTCACAATACATATCCATTATAGGATTAATAAAATGTGGAAAGAATTGCAATAAGGAAAAGACCAAAATCTTGATGGAAAAAAAGGATACTAAAAATGAACAATTCAAAGAACAGACAACCCACTCAGTCTCACCTGCAATCAAGAAAATGCAAATTAAAATACTAATGAGATTCTATTTCACACTCATCAAATTGGCTAAAAGTTTAGAATGAAAATGTCAAGTTGGAAAGTGTGCAGAAAAATTAACTCAGCAGGCTTGACTGCTCAAATCTTCTACATTCTTGTGAGGGCCTGCTTAACATGACTAGCCTTTGGCTGGCTCCTGAGAATGGAGCTATTGGAATCTTCTTTATGCTTTTTTTTTAAAAGATTTTCTTTATTAATTCATGAGAGACAGAGAGAGAGAGAGAGAGGTAGAGGCCGAGAGAGAAGCAGGCTCCCCGCCAAGCAGGGAGCCCAGTGCCAGACTTGATCCCAGGCTCCTGAGCCAAAGGCAGATGCTTAACCAACTGAGCCACCCAGGCACCCCTCTTCTTTATGCTTTAAGTGATAGGGCATTTTATATACTCTAACCATGCTATACCAGCCGTCTAGGTAATTTGTGCAAACACTGTGAATTTTGATGCAAGGCTACTCTCCTTCTGCAGGTCTGGAGTTTCAGTAACTGTAGCTAGTTATAAAGGCAATAGTATGTGCCTGTATGGCCAAACTTCATTAAAACCTCCAGACCCTTAGGCTCAAGTAAGCTTTCCCTGGACAGACAACACTTCACACAGATTGCTGCAGTAGTTGCCAAAGGAATAAGCCTGTCCTATATAACTCCACGGGGAGAGGACTTCTGGAAGCTCATGCCAGGTCTTCCCAGACTTGGTCCCTTGTGCCCTTTTCCTTTATTGATCTTGCTTTGTATTCTTTCACTATAATAAACCATAGCCATGAGTAGAAACTCTTTCTGAGTTCCGTGAGTCTTTCTAGGAAATCAGTGAACCAAGGGGTGATCCTGGGGACCACTGGAGCAGTGGGAGTGTGGAAAAAGGGGGCTTTCACACACAGCTGCTGTGCATGAATCATTTTAGAGAGCAATGTGACAAGATCAGGGAAAGTTTAAGATGTACGTGTGCTAAACCCTAACAACTGCATATCTGTGTTTCTAGTCTAGGAAACCTCTCCCTCAGGTCATGCAGAACAATGTTTCCTGCAGCATTTTTTCCTAAAAGTGAAAAACTGGAAGCAATTTCAAAACCCATTGAAAGGAGAATGGAAAAACAAACTGTCATATATTTGTATAACAGAAAATGGCAAAGCGTTTCAAATGAATAAATAAGAACTACATTGACATGGATAAGCCTCAAAATACTATATAAAAGAAGTTGAAAAATTATATGCACAGTGGGATACCATTTATGCAAAGTTTTAAAACATGTAAGATTATCTAAAGCATAAGAATGACACCAGCTTCATGACAAATGTTATTGACTAGAAAGAAGGAAAGAACTAGGGTGCGGGAGGGGCGGAGAAAGGGGGTTTACAAAGATCTGCAATGTTGTATTTCTTACAGAAAAAACTCATAGCAAATATGGCCAATAAGATTTGTTAAAGCTGGATAGTGAGTTTGCTATATTATCCTATATATTTGCAGCATCCCACAATAAAAAGATTAGAGTAATAATAACATAAACCTGAAGGGTCGAGTAATTTGCTTAAAATCACAAATTACATCGAACTGAGATCTGAGCCCAGGCCCCCAACCCTGGCTACAAATTTCACCATATGCCCTTTCATTTCAATGATTTGTTAATTAAAACCCAGGCAAATTAACCTAATCCCATCTATAGTATGCTCATGCAGAGCTCTGAATTAAATTTAAATAAAATGCTCATTTTACATTAAGACTTTAGTTGCTAGTTACAACATTTAATTATGTTCTGAGTTCTCACAAGCTCTTAATATGGCGGTCCCACACTAATGACAAAGATCTTAGAGATGGGCGTCAGGAGGCAATAAAAACCCTACAGAAGGAAAGGCTAGTAAATCGCTTGAGCCAAGGGGTATCTTGCTCATTTAAAATATTGAAGAAAATAAAATTAAAATTAATATGAAGGTCTTAAAGACATACAACTTGGTCAGCTGAATATAAATTAGGAGCAGTTCTTAATTAAACTATTTATAAATATATTGATGGGTTCATAGTTTTAAGAAACTAGTTTTCACTTTGTCACTGAAACATCATGAGACTGAAACCAATGTAGTTTGTATTTAAAGACAAAAAGCCAGAGAAGAAGGATAAAGATCAAACATTTGAGTTCTCAAAAGGAAATTAGCTGGAGATGTAAAGCATTTATGGTGATACTGTTTTATAATTCACACTAAAAAAAGGGGGGGTTGACCAGTTTTAAGAAAACATAGTTTTCACTTTGTCACTGAAACATCATGAGACTGAAACCAATGTAGTTTGTATTTAAAGACAAAAAGCCAGAGAAGAAGGATAAAGATCAAACATTTGAGTTCTCAAAAGGAAATTAGCTGGAGATGTAAAGCATTTATGGTGATACTGTTTTATAATTCACACTAAAAAAAGGGGGGGTTGACCAGTTTTAATTAATATTTTTACATTTTTTTAAATTAAAACTTGCCAGAAATTATGAAGAATTGTTTTTATGGGCTTTGGTTTGTTTGTTTGTTTGTTTTTTTTTTGGTCAACACACTTTCAATTCAATTTCACAAAAGTTTCCAAAAGAATTATTTATAAAGGAAGCATTTTTCTAGGTTCTGTAGAGGTAAGTCTCTTTGGTGTAATAACTGTAAAACCACTATTACTATTGCTACTCTGTTGGGTACCTCTCCATGTGCCAGTAGCGCTGCTAGAAGATTTGCACAAGCAGAAGGAACATGAAATGTATGTGTGTGGAGGCAGAGACCGGAGAACGTAAGGAATAGTCAAGGAACTTGTTAAGACCACATAGCAAAAAAATGGAGACAAGGGTTCAGAGAAAGCAATTTTAAAGTTAGAGATATTGAGAGCAGAGATGTTCTCAGTGGTTATAAGGGCGCTAGAGAGTATGGGTTTTCTACTGTTGCTGTAACAAACTTAGCGGCTTGGAAGAACACAAATGTATTTATTGTCTTACAGTTCTGTGGGTGACAAGTTCAACATGGGTCTTCTAAAGCTAAATCAAGGAATGTAGGGCTGTTCCTTCTAGAGGCTCTTGGAGAGAACCTGTTTCCTTGCCTTTTCCAATTTGTAGAGGCCACCTGTGTCATCGTGGTCCCTTTTTCCAACTTCAAAGTCAGCAGCACCCAGTAGAATCCTACTCACATCCCATCAGTCTGACCTCCTTTGCTGCCTCCCTCTTCCACTCTGAAGGACCCCTGTGATTACACTGGGCTCATGCACATAATACAGGATAATTTCCCTTTATTACAATCAATTGATTAGCAACTTTGTTTCCATTCCATCTGCTGCCATAGTCCCCCTTTGCTATGTAATACAAGATATTCACAGATTCCAGGGATTAGGATATGGCTATCTTGGGGCAGGCATTATTACATCTACCCCACCAAGGTTGCTAGAGAATTCCAACTCAAATTAGCTTAAGCAAACAGACCTCTTTACTAGAAAGATGCCATGATATCCTAGCATTTTAAGGGCAGCCCAGCCTCAAGAACAGAACCCAGCCAGGGATCCCTCTTCCCCAGCCTCTCATCTATGCTTTGCTCTACACCAGCAGGTTGTGTCTTCCACTGAAGACCGGGCTCCTTTATCCTGGATGCACACTTCAGAATACGGCTGCCAGCAATTCACGGAATGCTACATCTTACATCCCAGGCATCAAGAAAGGGAGCTTGCTGTCTATCTTGCTTTTATACTCTGCTAGTTGTAAGATATCAAAGACAACACTGCTTGGTCCATCTTGAGCCAACGTCTTGGCTGGAGGTACAAAGAGGCTGCCACATAATAACTGCAGAAATGGTATCGGAGTAGGGGTGAGATAAGTAGCTCCCCCAAAAAGGTGAAGGAGTGGTAATGAGTAAACAAACCTCTAGATATCTACAACAGTGACCAAGTTGAGTAAGACATCTTCCTGGTACCCAAGGACCACACAGACCAGAGGAAGATACAGGAATATATAGATTTCAACCTAGTGGGATGAGTGTGGTTATCTCAGTCTGCGCAAAGTCCCATGGGGACTTAGAGCGACCCCTTCCATCAGCAGAGTTCGGTGAGGCTGAAATGTAAGGTAGAGTAGAGGAGCAGCCCAAGGTGAAGTGGGACAGAAAGAGCAGGATCCCATTCTGAAAAGTCTTCAACAAGCAGCTAAGATCTTCTTTTAAAGTAGGTGACTGTCAAGAGATGGAAGCTGTGTTCTAGAAAGATCTCTCTCCACCCTCCCTTGGTTAAGCAGGGCATTGACTGTTGCTAGACAGAGCAAGACTTGGTCCAGAGGCACAAGTCAGGAAGCTGTTTAGCTGTTTACTGCTGTCTAGAGGGGTGCCCTGAAGTGGGCTGAAGCATTGGGATGGAGATGGAAGGAAGGGGGGCACCATCAGAATGGAATTTCAGAAGGCAGAGGAGAGCAGGGCTGATGAAGAAGGGGTCCCAGAGGTTAACTGTGGCTGGGATCTGGCAGTCTGCCCTCCGGGAGGAACATCCTGCTGGTTGGGAAGGAATTAAATCTAAACTGATTTGGGGGGACTTTCAGTTTTTTCCAAGGGTGTGCTAGTAAACGTTTAACTACTGGCTCTGGTTGGGGGGAGGGCCTGATCTGTACAGTTTACCAATTTCCATGGTGTCAGTACTCCTATTATGGCCAATTTCAAACTACAGGAAGCCACTAGACATGGAGATGGTACCAGCCAGTAGCAGTCGGCTCAGCCCACCCTGGCTTCTCATTCTTCATCATGATGGTCCTTTAACAACACCACGCCCCATTCACGGGAGAGGCAAGTCCCTAGATCAAGGCTTCCCCAGCAGGACTTTGAGGGGATCTGTGGTTCCTATATCTCTCCTGTCCGACCTTCTCCAGGCCTCTTCAGCAATTGAGCATCCAACCCCAACACAAAGGAGAAAACATAGGTTTGCAAATACACGGCCAAACACTGACAAGAGCAGCAAGCCAATGAGTGAAAAGAGAACACAGCTGATAAAATGGGAGGCGGTATAGTACAGTGGCTAATAAGTCAGAAGTCAGACCACCTGAGTTTCAATTTAGCTCCTCCACCTGCTAGCTCTGTGACTTAAGCCCAGGCATATAACTACTCTGTGCCTCGATGTGATCTCCAAAATGGGGATGTAACTGACAGTGTTTTCTTCCTAGAGTTATTGAGTGGAAACTAAAATAAGGTAAGATGGTGCTTGGTGAGGAATAAGCGCTCGATAATGCACCTGATGATAATGAGAGCCCCATCTCACTTATCTAAGCTATATATGCTAACGAAGTTATAACCAAAGGAAAAATGGCTTTCATTCCTTTACTGATTTTGATAAGGAACTCAGTGGGACATGGTCAACACTATGCTGGATGCTGAGGCCCATGAAGTCTGAGAGTTTGAGAGCATGTTTCCCTCATCCCTATTTCCAGAGTATAGCATAGGGCCTGGCCCCTAGAAGGGGCTCAATGCAAATTTTTGCTCACTAAAATTTAAGGCACTAAGTGCTGCGGGGTCTACAAGAATGAACGAGATATTCAGGTGACCTTGGTGGACTTCTACTGGCACATTTTTCCAAGATGTTAATAATATTTGTGTCTGCCTTCGGACAGAAGAAGGTTACCAATGAGACTATCAATAACAAAGGCTACTATAAACACATTTATCTCCAAAAAGCAAAGGCAAACTTCTCTCCAAAAGCTTAGGTGGCAGCTAAAGTGCTTTCTCCACTTTCATAAAAAATAATCAAATGTCAGCCTTGTAAATATTTATGATCCTAAACAATTCATATTTGAACATCAATTGTTTAAAGATCTAGTGCTTTTTGACAGAAATCTTATATTCTACACCATTCCCTGTATACAATACTTAGAAAACATGCGTTTATAAGGTTTTCCAGTATAAGGTCACAAAGGTCACTAAATGTGATCGTACAGGGCCGCCCAGAGCTTCGTTTATTCTGGGCGGTGCATTTACAAAGGGTAGAAGCAAACAAATTTACGATAAGGAGGCACTGTGACTCTTATTCATAATTAAATATTATTTGGCTCATGGTGTTTTTGCTTCTCAGGGGAATTTCCAGATAGAACACAAAATGGAAATGAGAGAAAGGGCAAAAAAAAAGTCATCATACTGGGGCGCCTGGGTGGCACAGCGGTTAATCGTCTGCCTTCGGCTCAGGGCGTGATCCCAGCATTACGGGATGGAGTCCCACATCAGGCTCTTCCGCTATGAGCCTGCTTCTTCCTCTCCCACTCCCCCTGCTTGTGTTCCCTCTCTCGCTGGCTGTCTTTCTAAAAAATAATAATAATAAAATAAAAAGAAAAAGTCATCAGACTACAATGCTCTGTACATGTTCCGACCAGGCAGGGGCGTGGCAGTGTGCTTTAAGTTCATGATCTACCAGCAACCACCTGTGACTTCAAACGAGTCATCTGGGCCTCAGTTTCCTCAACAGCAAGAAAAAATACTCAAGATTATATAAATAGCAAGCATTGTTGGTGTACTTTTAATCACTCATCTAAAAAAAATGCAACTATTTCTGAACTTGTGATGTGCATTCTCAATCTAAAACACAATGGTTCTAAAAAAAATACATGGTTCTATCAATTTGATAATAGGCATCTAAGAATCATGAGAAAATTGGACATGTTTTACTCAACCACCTGAGAATAAGCCCAAAACTCTCTGAAACCATGAGTCTCAAGGGTTCCATTCCACCGATAACTCCATCCAGAGCAAAAATGTCTGGGTATTACTTAAATTCCAGTTTTTATCCACTTTTCTCTACTCTGCTAGAAAAAGAAAGGAGGAAATGGAGAGGCCTTACAAGCAATCCATGAAGTCTGTTTAAGAATCGACCAGACTGTATAAATTTGTCAGAGCTCAGAAATCAGCAATCGCTTACCAGGATTTCTTTGGTACGATTGGCCACCTGGAAGAGCAACTTATTCACTTGCAATAATACCTAATGGATATGGAATTGTCAGAGGTTGAGGGATTCTACATAATGAATTTTCCAGAAAACCGACAAAGATGAAAACTGTTTAAGCATAAAGGATTGAATGCTTTCCTAAATATATAGCCTATTTCCATGTCTGCTTATCTTGAGAATAATGAGCTCAATTAAACCTTCTTGGGAAATCAATTTCAGCCTCGTTGAAATGTCCAGGCTGTCTAGGCTGATACGGCCAGGCACTAGCTTTTCCCTGCCTTGCAGCTACAGCCTGAACATGTGACCCAAACTTGGCCAATGGAACACTCTGGGGCACATTAGGAAATGGTGGGGATAATTGGGGCCTTTTTGTTTGGGGTCCAAGTAAAAAGAGATGAGAAGGAAATAAAGACTGCCTTCTGTACATAGTTGCGCTCCCCAGCAAGGAAAGCCAGAACAGCCCCCTGAGGATGGCAGACGCCTGAGTGCTTGGAGGCATCACTACGCTGCTGAATTAATCTCGCACAGGACCCAGGATTTCCAGATAGGTGAAAAAATGAACATCCTCTTGGGAAGTCACTGCAATAGTTGCAAAAGAAGATCCTTTTCTTGCATCTCAAAGTGCTTAGCTGCTAGGCAAGGCCTCCAGGAAAGGCCAAACTGGGGTTCAGAGCCAGACTATTTATGGAACAGGTGACCCGGTGGCCATTCCAAGCAACGGCCCAAGTTGATATGCAAGGTGCTCTTTTGTTGGACTACGAAGGATGAAGGAGCTTGTTTGCCGGTGTTTGCTCACAGGCTTCTGCCTCGCAAAGATGATGGATGGGAGGGAAGGGCAGATAACGGTGTGGCTTGGTGTCCAGGTATGGCAGAAAGCATGACCATGAAGAGCTTGGGCTCTGGGCTCTGGGCTCAGGCCTGATCGCGGCTCCACCACATATGAGAAGTTACATAAGCTCTCCGGGCCCCTTCCCTAAACGAGGCAGTAATAGTGGCTCCCCTCCCAGGGCTGGTAGCAGGACCGAAGGCTGGATGTCACTGGCTCTACCACATCACAGACTGCAGGATATAAAAATGTGAGGAATGGGAAGAAAGGGTCTTTGACTTGGTGCAATGTGGTGAGTTTATCAAGTGCCTGGCACAGAGGAGCCATGCGCGTGTCTGCCGTGGTCAGTAGAGCTGGAGGAAGGGCCTTTCCCTCCAGCTCCACTTGGGACCCAGGACAGAGGGCCCGTCAGGGATCAGTGGTTTGGGCCGTGAGGAAAGGCAGCCCCCCAGCACAGAGACTGGCAATCCCACAGAGCAACTCCAATGGAAGCCGGGAAGGCAGGGGGCTAGCCGGCCATGAGAGGGGGTCGCTGCAGGAGCGAGGGAGGGACGGGGACATGTGCATCGTGGTCCTTGCTGCTTCTGCAACTTCACTGTGCGTGTGTTTTTGTGGGCTTTGGGGAGGTCAGTTCTGCTCCCCACAATAAAATATCCCCCCATCACACTACCCGTGTGAGCTCTGGTGGTGCTTTCTGACCTTCCTGGATTCCTGCCTCACCAACAGGGTCCATTTCCAGCACCTGCTTGTGCTAGACGCTGCCCAGGCACTGGGGACCCCAAGGGACCAAGAGACCAGGCTCCTGCCTGATGGGATTGACATTAGATGGCAACATCTAATTAAATCATATACAAGAGATGCAGAGGTTAGAACTGCTGTGAGGAAAAGCAAACCGCGGAAGGATGAGAGGAGCCGATGGGAATCGGGAGCAGGACCAGTGTTCTAGATCTCTCTGAAGGTGACATGTGAAATGAGACCTGGAAGATGGAGCCTGACTTGCAGAAGTCATGCAGAGGCCACGGCAAGTGCCAAGACCAGAGACAGGAGGCAGTGTGGGGCATTTGAGCAGGAGGCGGCCACTGTGACCGGCAGCAATGAGCAACGGGAGGCCACGGAAGGACCTGGTGTTCCTCCAGTATTGGCAGGAAACCACTGCAGGGTTATTGGTGGTGATGGTTCTGGTTTGGTTTTCAGCCCACGATCTGTACTTTCGACAGGCTGCACTGGCCGCGGGGCAGAGAGTGGACCGTGGGAGGCAGGAGACAGAGCAGGGAAGCCTGCCAGAGGCTTGTAGTTGCCTGGCAGAGAGAAGATGCTGGTGGGAACCGGGTGGTCCCACTGGAGATGATGAGAAGTGTTCAGAGTACAGACACATTTCAGAGGAGAAAGGGCTGGGTGGGCTGTATTGTGTCACCCGGAAATAGATGTTCAAGTGCTAACCCACCATACCTGTGAATATGATCGTTTTTGCAAATACAGTCTTCGCAGATACAACCAAGATGAGATCACAGTGGATAAGGATGGGCCCTAAAGTCAATGACCGGTGTCCTCACCAGGAGTCAGATGTGAAAACACAGAGATGCAGGGAGGGAGGCTGGAGGGGTGCAGCCACAAGACAAGGCAGGCCACGGGTTGCCAGCAACCACTGGAAGCTGGAGGAGGCGAGGAAGGGTTCTCCACGAGAGCCTCCGAGGACCGGGGACCTGTTGACACTTTAATTTCAGACTCTGGCTCCAGACTGTATGAGAGTAAATGTCTGTTGTTTCAAGCCACCCAGTTTGTAGTGCTTTGTTTGGGCAGCCCTGGGAAACCAAAACAAGGTTGTGAGAGAGAAGAGCCTGCTCTGTGAGAATGGCCCGGAGTTCTGCAGGAGGCATATTCTAATGATGGAACGAGATTTCCGTGGCCATGCATTACACACCCAGCCGCAGCTCTCCGTCCCCTTCCTTGGAGCGCTGGTGATGCCAACGGAAATCCCTGCCTTTGGGGACAGTGACTGTGCAACCAAATTGATTGCCCATAGCTGAGTGAGCCTCACGTGTATACACTCCCCTTCCCCTTCATCACCTCTCTGCTCACTGCTGCCAGCAATGTCACCCGAACAAATTTATGCCGCCGGCAACAGTGCTCTCAAATCCATCCTGGACAATGACCTGCACAGCCTTATCTGAGTTCCACAAAAATGTCCTCCTTTTGAGTCAAAAGATCATTAGACACAGTGCAGGGACAAACTACAAATCAGTGCTGACCGCTGAAGTGAGCTTGTCATGGAATCATAAAACAAACCCAATCTCTTGGAATTCTGCAGAGTACAATTTTTGGAGAGCCACCCTAAGTGAACCCCATCAACGCCTGCTTCCCCCTGCCTTAGACTGTGAGGAGCTGTTTACGGGTCAGTCTGCTCAGCCAGTGGTCAGCTCCCTGAGGACAGGGATCCCATCTGGTTTAAATTTGTTTTAAGCCTAGTACATTCACTTATTCAATAAATATTTATGGAGAGCAGTCCGTGAAGTCCCAGGCATCTTTAATAGCTGCTGAGTTGAATTAAATACTTTACACTCTCTGGTAGAAATAAAATAATGTAAACTGAAGGAAGGAACTTACTCATTTGTTTAAAAATGAGAAAGAAAAAAATGGTAGAAAAGACAGAGACAAAAACAGATAATGGAGAAATTCACCTTGCAAGATAATTAGGCAGGCCCAGGGGATCCCAAAATCCCATCCCAACTCTAGGCTAGAATGTTCCACTGAGGGCGGAAGGACAGGCAGGTGTGCAAGAATAGAAATCTCAGAGGAGCGCCTGGATGGCTCAGTCAGTTAAGCTTCTGACTCCTGATTTCGGCTCAGATCATGATCTCAGGGTCATGAGACTGAGCCCCACATCGGGCTCCACTCTCAGCAGGGAGCCTGCCTGACATTCTCTGTCTCCCCCTCCCTCTGCCCTCCCTCTCCTGCTCATGCTCTCTCAAATAAATAATTCTTAAAAAAAAAAAAAAGACAAAGAAGAATACAGATCTCAGAGATAGGCTTGAGTTTGAACAAACTTGGGAGTCAGGCAGCCACATGCTAATTGTGTGACCTCTTGCTGCCCTTCACCCTGTCCTTCCCACTGATCCCTCAGCCTACTTTGGAATTATGTGTTTGTTTTGTTTCTTTAGTGTCTGTCTGCCCTACTCCACTCCAACCTCCTGCTTCATGAATATTTGCTCACTGCAGTACACCCAGCACTGCACCAGGCACATGTAGACAGTAAGTATATATTTGTGGAAGGTATGAATACATTAAGTTAATCTCCCTAAGCCTCAGTATCATTTGTAAAATAAAAATTATAGTTATATTCACTTCCCAAGGGCCAATATGAGGGTCAAATGAGATGAAGTATGTCGAATGCTTGGCTCATGAAAAGGTACTTGACAGATGAATACCAGACTGTAACTGATATCATTACCACTGATACTATGGACATAAAGAGCTAATTTATTCAAATATTAAAATAAAAACAAGAACAGCTAAAAAGGTAAACCACATGATAAAGAGACATTTGGGAAATGCTTAATCACATGGGAAGTCTGTCAGATTGAAATGAAGGCATAGAGATGTAAACTGGATGAGGAGGAAACTTCTCCTTAGGTAGGAGACTGGGGGTGCTAACCAGGGGCCAGAAGGAAGAGGGGACCCAGGACACATTTTCCCTTGGCTGTGCTACTGGGGATTCCACTTGCTCTACCAGCATCTCCAAAGAACAATGTAGAAGACCAGCCGTGGCTATACTTTGTCATGGAAACCAACACAGTCTTTCCCTGCCAGCCTCAAGCAAGGTTTGTTCCTTAATACTTGAAGTAAAAATATCAAAATTCTTGTCTGAATCGTCCCGTTTGCCACCTAAAAGTTGTATTCTCATTACCCATCAAGTACGTATTTTCTTTTGACTTTCTGTCAGATTTTGCCTTAGAACACGCGCCAGTTCCAGCAAGGCTTGAGAGGAGACTGTTCAACCCACAGTTTGCGATATAACAATAACATACACCCAGAATCTGGTCATGATTCACACTCCCCTGCAGCTTATTGATTTCTTGTCAAACTATTTTAACTGCAGCCTGTACTTGAAAACATTTGATCTAACACGTCACCTGGGCAGCCCCTGGTTTACTAATACTCCTGAAGCGAGTCCACGGCCAGAGTTCACCATGGAGTTGGGATGTTGGGTCCATGGCTTCCTCTCTGTAGACTCTTGCACCATTTGTCTTTTGGCTCCAGAGCCATCTGAGACATCTCTGTCTCATATATTGAAGCAAAAAATTGCTCTTGTTTTATCTCTTTAGTCCAGAGATCAGTGAACTTTCTGTAAAGGGCCAGGTAGTGAATATCTTAGACTTTGTGAGCCAGACGGTCTTTGTCACAACTATTCAGCTTTGCCCTTGTCACCCAAAAGTAGACGTAGACAATATGTAATTGAATGGCCATGGCTGTCTTCCAACAAAACTTTATTGACAGACAGCTATTGGATTTAGTCCGAGGACCATAGCATGCTGGCCCCTGCTTTAGTCATGTTTTGCCTCACATTTAGAGAGCCAGAAAACTAATGGACTGTCATTCTAAGAAACTAAAAGGAAACACATTCTAAAGGTTAACAAGACAACTAGCTCACTTGCCACCGAATAAAGTATAATTATCCAAAAAAATTGCCCCATAAATTATACTTCTTGATGTTTTATTGTTTGTTTTGACCAATTCTTCCCAGGACTGATTCCGTGGAATCACAAAATAGATGGTAGAACCCCTTTTTCAAATACCTCTCTTACATAGAACCCAGACTAGGAAGCTAATGGAAGTGAGGAAGGGGCTCTCCAGATGGTCCGCATCTTCACTAGCCTAGATATTCTAGAGTTATTTGGAGAGGCCCTGTGGCACTCCTGAAGAGCCCAGTGTGGAGAACACTGGTAAAGAAACAGAGGATGGGGCTGAGAGTTAGAGACCTGAGCTCTAGACCAGGCTGCTTCCAGTTTCTTTGTAAACTGCAGAGATACTAGGAGACAAGAGCTAGAGCCCCAGAAAGATGTAGAAGGTGATCCCAGCCCTGACACGCCAGGTCCTAATTTGGGTCCTTGTGGACACCCAGCTGGTCTGCTGTGGTCTGTGCCATTTTCTTCCAGTAAACTTTATTTTGACCTTTGCTTAAAAATTAGCTTGGCTGTGTGTCCGTTCCTTATGACCAAACGATCCCTAAACAAATTAGCAGAATTAGGTTTAATGACATTCCAAACTCCTTCAGCTCATGCTGAGAGAGACATGGACTTGCCAAGTGAATCCTGGCATTCATTTCTATCCTCAAATTCTTAAATTAATAAAATATTCTTCAGTCTTTCATAAGACAAATATCCAGGATGTGGAAAGAAGATTTGGACTTTCTGTTTACAGCTCAGACTCCACTTTTGGAACAGAAGTGAACCAGAGACTATTCAGGGCAAAGTTAGGCTAGTGATTCAAAATCAGGGGAGTGTGATTCATGAGACAAGATTAAAATAATTAATGCTACAGCCAAGCTAAATAAAGAGTAAAGGTGTAGAGATAAGCAAGTCTGACTACCTAAAAGGAATAAACAGCTGAGTGATGAGGTTCTTGGGGTGGTGTTGAGGCATAGTAGATAAGAAGAGAGCAGGAAGGCTCAGAAAAATGTCCTGAATATTGCTAATTCCATTAGAAGGTAGAATTATCCCTCTGCAGGAATTTACAGAACTATCATCAGAATTAACTGTGCAGTTTCTGAAGTTGGCCTATATAGGCAGGTAGAAGATGTGTATTGGAGCATTAATTTAGTTCCCACTCAGCAGAAAGGGGTGACGTTAGAGTTGCCCTCTGGCTCTCGGGTCTCCCTTGAAAGCCATGACCTGATACAGCCTCCAACAGCTGGCACGCACATGGGAACAGTCATAAGTACTCAGGTGGCAGCACATTCATCCCTTGCACCTGTGTTTAGCTCTCCAGAGAGAGGAGGACCTGGATAACTCACCTGCTTGGATTTAAGAACAAAAATTGCTATATAAGATGGCGGGAATGGAATTGATTGGGCCTCAGGGGTCTGAAATATGAACTTTGTACTAGCAATGCGGCAAAATAGATCATGTTGACTTTCAGTTTCCTTATTTAGCGCAGAGGACTAGCCAGGGATAAGGAAACGAAGGCCCATGGGCCAAATCCAGTTGCCATCTGTTTTTATAAATAAAGTTTTATTGGAACACAGCCACATCATTTCTTTACTATCTGGCTTTTTACAGAAAAAGTTAGCCAACCCTGGTACTAGCTCCTTTCTACGACATCTTCCGAATTCTCTGACTCTATCCCGTGTTGCCATACAGTAAGAACGTGCTTCCAATGGATATGTGCATGTGCAAGAGAGAGAAAAAGATTCTCAGCCAACCAAGAAAAGGAAGATTCCATGAGGGACAGAGCAAAGTTCATGGTCTGCGATGGGCCTCCAGAGAGACTGAATCTGTGTCTTTCATCCTGCATCAGCCTGACAGATGATATGGAACAGGGTTCTCCTTTCCTCAAGTATCAGAAACCCAGCCACGACCACTGCATCCTTGCACAAAGTCGAAACTGAAACCAACGGTAAACAATCTCACTGCTTCACTCAGTAATAGGTTTGGCCAATCCTGCATTTATAGGATGATTTAAATTCCAGCTTCTCAGAAATTGTAGATTTCCATTTTCTTCTCAGCTAACACAATTCACGAAGAACAGCCAACCACTGGAAGGGCAGCCAATTTCTATTAAACCTTACCAATTACATAAGAGGATTGCTTCTTGTTGCAACTTCCCATGTACACTGGATGTTGGGGGTAATTTTCCACAGAGAAATCTAATTCCTGGAGGGACCGAGCCCCGCCAGCAGCAGCCGCTGTCACCGCCCTTTCTGTGGTGGTGAAATTATGAGCTGACAGCCTCTGCCAGCTGATACTTTTCTGATATGGGTCATTTGTCATCTTGACAGGAGGACCGGAAAGCAATTGAATGATAGTTTTAACCCACATGATAGAAATCATATTTGTATCAAAAATAAGTGTCTGCAATTATAAAGCCATTTTAAAAAACCATTAATCCTGAAAATCCTCCATCTGTTACAAAACAGGCTTCAATTAGGTATTTAACAAAATGACAAAAACAGGTTCTGATTCCCCTGTTTACATTTCCCTGGTGGCATCCTCCTTCCCCTCAACTGCATTCAGCCAGCAACAGGACTCCTAGATCCTGCCAGCTTTGTAGCCTTCGGTGGGAACTGTAGGTGCCATGATCGTGCCAGCCTCCAAGCATGACGCCTCCGAGGGCAACAGCAAGGATGGGAAAGGAAGTTAAGAGCATTCCCATTCAGGGGGTGCAGGGGGGGAGGTTATTTCCACCATACCAGCATCAAAAAGCACCACACAGAGGATAACAGTGCTGTAGCGATCTTGTAAATTAGCTAACGTCTTCGTTGTCTTATGGTCATGTATATTACCAGTGACCACACCAAAGGAAGTTTTGGGATTTTCTTTTCTACCGTGTTCACCAATGTATCCAGGTTCTCTGCTATTCTTCCTTCTTTCTCCTGACACCTTGTTCACCCATTTCCCTCTTGATAATGAAAAGAGTTAGTCAGTGGCTATACCGTATCTAAATGTTTGAGATGAGCACTGGGTGTTATATGCAACTAATGAATCATTGAACACTACGACAAAAACTTATGATGTACTATATGCTGACTAACTGAACATAATACCAAAAAAAATAAAAATAATAAAAATAATTTAAAAAATAAACTTTAGCTGAGGGGCGGTTGGGTGGCTCAGTCGGTTAGGCGTCTGCCTTCGGCTCAGGTCGTGATCCCAGGTTCTGGGATGGAGCCCCACGCTGGGCTCCCTGCTCGGTGGGGAGCTGCTTCTCCCTCTCCTCTGCCTCTCACCTTGCTTGTGCCCTCACTCTTAAATAAATAAATAAAATCTTTTAAAAAATAAAAAAATAAAAATACATTAAAAAATAAATGTTTGAGAAACAGCAGGTCCTCTTTCCCAAATTTAAGCTTCCGGAAAGGTAACTATTTTTGTTGGAGGTTGACGTTCCCTTTGTAAAGGGTTTGTGCGTAAGGGTGTTTGTATTTCCTGGAGGTCCCCTTAGGGGGTCATCAGTAAGAACCTTGGGGATGATCTGTGAGTCATTCTGAAAGCTATGGGAATTCAAGGGGAACGTGTGGCTTTGGCCCCAGGATCCTACAGTGAGAGGAAGCCAGCACACAGCAACAGGCTGCTGGCATCCACTATTCTTTGCCGTCCTCATTCCTGAGGACACAGAGAGAGCACCTTTTGGACTAGAACTGCTCCCCCAGAGCAATGAACGCTGAGATGTTACTAATGGTCTTTCTCCAACACTAATTTCTTAATGTTCTCTATATCCTTGTTTCTTGGACAAGCATTCCCCGCTCCAAGTTTAAAGACGAACCATGTAAGCCCAGCTTTCTCAAAGTGGGACGGGCACATTTTCTCAAGACTGATTGTATTCAACTATGGCTTGTGCTTTTTTATTTCCCATTTTATTATCTTAAATATATTATTTTAACATTAAGCACACCAGTCACTTGGAAAAACACAATGTTCAAATGTAAAGATCCCAGCTGGATTTAGACCGTGCTTTGGAAGGAAAATATTATCATTCCAATGTGACTTGAAAACTCAAAGGCTTTGTGATAAGCACATGTGGAGATTTGCCTTCTAAAATCTGAAAATATTCTCTGCTATTCACGAATTACAAATGCCCATGAATAAAACATCATGATTTCTCACGGGAAATAGCCTAAAATGTTGTCCAAACAAGAAGGGCCACGTGGAAGTCCCTTGAGGTTACAGAAGTCCACAGATTCTCCAGCCATCAGAATCAGTGGGGGCCTTTGGGGCTGCTTCTGATGAGTCCCCTCAATCTCCAATTCTAAGGGTTTTAAGTACCTAGCGTTTGGGAGGCACTGTGGAAAACACAATTTCTGCCTTAATCCAACCTTCAATATGTGTTGTCAGGGCACACAAAATGTTATAAATTCTTAACAAAATGCTTCTATTATGCAAGCTTGGACCTTTGCACTTTATTTGAGGATAGATGTTTCCCATATGGGATTTTTAGGGGTTCCCAAATTCATACCTTCTCTGGGTCTTCACGGCCTGTTGTTAGGGTTTGCAAAGCCTCCCCACCTCTGACTTTCTCATCCAGTCCCTCCTCCACACATTACTAGAATTACTTTCTGGACACCCAGGACTCATCATCATTCTCCAAGATTGATGCTTCCACATCGTCTGTAGAATGACATTGAAGCTCTGCAGCAAGGAGCATATGACACTTCTGGCCTAGACAGAATAACAGGAGGATTTACCCTCCCATCCAAACTAACAAAAAATACACAGAATACAGGAGATGTAGGAAATAATGGTTTCCAAAACACTGGACATCAGCCAATGAAGAACAGTGAGGGACAGAAAACAAATAGGGTGAGCTTGCCATTGTTCCTCTTTACCGTAGAGAGTTTCCAGGCTACAGCACAGGCCGGGGATACCAGACAGAGCCTGGCAGAGTCCCTGAACTGAGGAAACAGAACTGAGTGTCCAAAGAAACCAAGGAACCTATAGTTCAGGGAGGAAAAAGCTGCACAGAGAGAGAACTCTGGATTTACACAGTGTTCCTTCTCCTCCTGTATCAGCTAGTCCTGGTCAGCACATGTGCATACAGAACTTCCTGAGGCCAGGGAACCACCTGAAAGGATTCGAGGTAATAGTGCCTAGTGCTCACGTGGGACTGAGAATTTGTCTCTCCTTGTCAGACTGTAAAACCCCATGATTCATGAAGCCTTCAGTAGAGTACAAAGAAGGGGTTACCTTACTGCCGAAAAATAGACCTAGACTGAGTATAGCTCTAGTCCCACCTAAAAACATCAATAGCAAGACCCAAAGGGCCAAACTACTTCCAAGTAACCTAAATTTATCACAGAAAAAAGCTCAGGGTGCCTGGGTGGCTCAGCCATTAAGCATCTGCCTTCGGCTCAGGTCATGACCCCAGGGTCCTAGGATCAAGCCCCGCATCGGGCTCCCTGCTCAGCGGGAAGCCTGCTTCTCCCTCTGCCCCTCCCCCTGCTTGTGTTCCCTCTCTCGCTGTCTCTCTCTGTCAAATAAATAAATAAAATATGTTTTTTAAAAAGAAAAGAAAAAAGAGGGGCGCCTGGGTAGCGCAGTCGTTAAAGCGTCTGCCTTCGGCTCAGGGCGTGATCCCGGCGTACCGGGATCGAGTCCCACATCAGGCTCCTCCGCTATGAGCCTGCTTCTTCCTCTCCCACTCCTCCTGCTGTGTTCCCTCTCTCGCTGGCTGTTTCTCTGTCACATAAATAAATAAAATCTTTAAAAAAAAAAAAAAAAAAGAAAAGAAAAAAGAAAAAAGCTCAATAAAATTGACAGAAATACCAAAAACAAAAACAAAAAAAAAATCTTTCACCCAATAAAATAAAATTAGCAATGTCTAGCATACATTCAAACATCACTGGGTATGCAAAGAAACAGAAAAATATAACCCCTAAGGAGGAGAAAAAATAATCAAAATTGACACACAACTGACATAAATGTTAGAGTTAGCAAAGACATTAAAATAGTTGCTATAATGATAATTAATATGTTCAAATGCTATATAGAGATATGGAATATATTAAAAAGTATCAAAATTAAACTTCCAGAGGCTGCAATGTCTGAGGTGAAAAATACACTGGATGAGATTAAGAGCAGATTAGACATGGCAGAAACAAATATTAGTGAACTTAAAGATATCACAGTAGAAACTCTCCAAATTAAAACAGAGCATAGTGAACTGTGGGAAAAGTTCAAGTGGCCCAATATATGCGGTATTTGGAGACTCCTAAAGAGAGGAAAGAAGGGAAGACTGAAAACTATTTGAAAAGAATAATGGCTAAAAATTTCCAAATGTGATGAACACTAGAGCCCACAGATCCAAGAATCTCAACAAATCCCACATGCGCGAGCACGCGCACACGCACACACACACGAACATGAAGAAAACTACATCATAATCAAATTGCTCAAAGCCAATGATAAAGATAAAATCTTAAAAGCATTCAGAGGAAAAAAAGACATGTTAAATACAAAGGATCAGAGATCCTTTTGATTACAGATTTTTTGTAGGAAACTAGACAGTACAAAAACATCCTTAAAGTACTGAAAGAAAACAGTGTCAACCAGCAAAAAATATCTTTTAAAAACAAAAGTGAAATACTTTTTAAGACATACAAAAGTAGGAAGAATATATAACCAGCAAAATCACACTACAAGAAATGTTACAGAAAGTCCTTCAGGCAAAAGAAAAAATATACCAGTTTGAAATATGAATCTATATATAAGAATGAAGGGCACCAGAAATGGTAACTTCCTGGGCAAACTTGATTTTTTTTCTTATTGTTAAATTTCTTTAAAAGATAGCTAGATGTGAGGGCGATCTGGCTGCGACATCTGTCGCCCCATTGATCGCCAGGGTTGATTCGGCTGATCTGGCTGGCTAGGCGGGTGCCCCCTTCCTCCCTCACCGCTCCATGTGCGTCCCTCCCGAAGCTGCGCGCTCGGTGGAAGAGGACGACCTTCCCCGATAGAGGAGGACCGTTCTTCGGTCAAGGTACCGAGTAGCTGTGCTCCCCTGCTACAACCTCCAAACGAGCTCCCAAAAGACAGCTGATTATTAAAACAAAAATAATAATGCAGTGTGGGGTTTATAACATATGCAAAACTAAAACATATGACAAAACGGTCAAAGCATCAGGACAAAAGAAATGGAAATAAACTCTTGTCAAGTTCTTATATGACACAATACCACTTAAATATGGATAGACTATGAAAGTTACAATGCATACCATAAACCTTAAAGTAACCACCAAGAAAACAAAGTATAGTTAATAAGCCAACAGAGAAGATAAAATAGTAAAAAAAAAAAATATTCAACTAATCCAAAGGAAGACAGGAAAAGAGGAAAAAGAACAGTGAACAGTTGAAACAAATAGAAAAAAAGATAGCAAAATGATTTAGGGGCGCCTGGGTGGTGCAGTCGTTAAGCGTCTGCCTTCGGCTCAGGGCGTGATCCCGGCGTTATGGGATCGAGCCCCACATCAGGCTCCTCCGCTGGGAGCCTGCTTCTTCCTCTCCCACTCCCCCCGCTGTGTTCCCTCTCTCGCTGGCTGTCTCTATCTCTGTCAAATAAATAAATTAAATCTTAAAAAAAAAAAAAGATAGCAAAATGATTTAAAACTTAATCATATGAATAATCACATGACATGTAAATGATCTGAATACTCCAGTCAAAAGGTACAAATTAGCATATTGGATTTTAAAAAAGAGCAAGACCCAACTATATGCTGTGTATAAGAAACATGCTTTAAATAGTCAGACACCAAAAGAGTAAAAGGATGAAAAAACATACACCATGCTAACACTAAGAAAAAAAAAAAAGCTGGAGTGGCATATTTAACATTAAATTTTAGAGCAAAGAATATTACCAGTGATAAAGAAAGTCATTTAACAATGATAAAGGAATCAATTTGTCAAGAGAATACAACAATTATAGATATTCATGCCCCTATTAGTAGAGATTTAAAATACATAAAGCAAAAACTGATAGAAATGTAAGGAGAAATATACATGCCCATAATTATAGTTGGAGATTTCAATTCCCCTCTCAACAACTGATTGAACAAGTAGACAGAAGATTAATACAGATATAGGTCTGAACCACACTACCAACCAACTTGACCTCATCAAGATTTATGAACACTCTACCCAACAATCATAGAATACACATTGTTTTCAAATGAAAATGGAACATTTTCTAACATCCTCAGTCATAAGAGCCTCAATCATTTTAAACAGATTTGAGTCATTCAAAGTATATTTTCTAATCAGACTGGAATTAAATTAGAAATAACAGAATATCTGAGAAATCCTTACTATTTACAAACTCTCCAATCTGGTCTTTGACCCCTTTATGATACAGACTCAACTATTA
Source organism: Ursus americanus (assembly GCF_024610735.1). Classification (NCBI taxonomy): domain Eukaryota; kingdom Metazoa; phylum Chordata; class Mammalia; order Carnivora; family Ursidae; genus Ursus; species Ursus americanus. The sequence continues at coordinate 11,098,241 of NC_142132.1, forward strand.
TTTATAATATTGTCTCCTACTGCTGTAATAACAGCTAAAACTTACGCAGTGCTTATCTGTGAAGATTTCGTGCTCATAATGATTCTATAAAGTGAATGGTTTTATTCTGATTTTATAGGTGAAGAAACTGAGCCACAGGGCAGTAATGGAATCTCTTTGAGGCCACAGAGGTTAGGAGTGTTATGGATGAGATTGGCACTGAGGCCGTCTGGGTCCACAGCCTGTGCCCTTGGGTACTACTCTCCCGCCTCTCAATCCCATATCTGACCACTGGCCATTTCAAACACAGCTCCTGCTCCTTCCCTTTTTGTGTTTGCTCAGCCTGTTCCCTCTTTAAAACATGCTCTTCCCATCTTTTCTTGGGAGTCAGACATGGGCTCTACTCACTCTCTTCATTTAAGCATCTCTCAATTCCCAATTCAAAAATCACCTCGAATTTCATTCAATAAGAGTTGTCTGCACCCTAGAGGAATAACATAATTCCTTTTCTAAACTGAGGCATTCAGGAAGAGGCCATGTTTTTTCTACATTTTCTACGGTAAACCAAGAAGAGTTGGGTCTACAATTGGAACCCAAAGTCCGTCAGAAGAAAAGCAGAGGAGGGGCAGGCCATGGCTTCCCTGAATCAGAAATTAGAACAGAGGTTGACAACACCAGCACTCCTTTTTAAATCTCCCTTCCCGCCAGGTAAAGTTACTTTCCTAGTCTCACCTGTGGTTACTTCCGGGGCAGATGTACTTAAGTAGTCTGTGGCCAGACAGACTAACCACTGCCTCAGAAGTAGGTCACTTACAGCCGCCTCCCTCCTCGCGCCCACCTGCCCAGCCGGGCGGGACTGCCGTCTCCTTCCGGGCGTCCCTCCTGTCTACCTGGGTACCTCAGGTTCTGCAGAGTCTAACCCTGGCTTCCGCATCCCCCCCAACCTGCTGTGGCGCTCACCGTGTCACAAAGTGACCTTTTCAAAACACGAATCTCATATAATTGCTAGCTTCAATAAGATAAAGATAAATGCCAAGTCCGTACTTGGCCTACAGGGGTCTACGTGGCCTAACAGCACTAGCCTCTAAGCCCAATCTTTCAACGTAAGCATGACTCTCTGAACCCCAGCCTTACAGGCCTCTCTCCCCTTCCACCTCCAAATCTCTACTCCTAGTGAATTCCAACACCTCCTCTGGATTTCAGTTAAATTCTCTCTTTTTCAGGGAGGTCACCCCTGCCTGAGCTGCCAACGAGCCGTTATGATTTCCAAGAGCAAAACGTGCCTATCCTTCCATAGCCCCTGTCACAATGACAGTATTGCATTCACTCTATGATTTGGGGGGTTAGTGCCGATCTCCACTAGACTATAAGCTCCTTGAGGACAGGTACTCGGTCCATTTTTGCATCCTCAGCACCTAGCTCATAGTTAGCCCTCAACAGGCATTTACTTGATGGGTGACCAAATTAGCCTGGTAACCCGGGGGTGATATGAATGACATGGACGGAGTATAAAATGGACAATATTTAGCTTTCTCATCGCTCACTCTCCCTTCCTCAGGAAGCTTCCCAGCTGAGGGATCAAAGTGCTGGGGGATCGTCTTCAGTCCTAGTTCTCAGAGGGGCCCAATCCCTGATGTATTTTAGTCATGATTTCTTTTAACAACTGCTCTTTGGCTCCCCAACAAATTGATCAAATACTGTGGTATTTGCCACCGTCCCACGCACACAGTTTTATTGTCGTGGTCTCCTGTCTGTCTGTGGCTAAGTGGATTTTTATACACATCCCCCCTGGAGCTCGAGGTTTCTGTACATGAAATTAGGCTGATGGGATTACGGATGAGGGACAGAGCACAACTGAATCAACGTGGTCATTCCAAATGAATGTAAATACATTGAGGATTTGGGAAAAGCTGATGCTAGGTTTATTTGCACCTCTCCTACCTTGGAGACAACAATAGGGACTTTCATTCATTTAATTTTATCATTGTCAAGAAATAATAGAACTCCCTGTAAGTCCCGAGCTGAAAAGATCTCGGGTAAACATTCTCTGTTCTGCACTGACCCCCAGTCAGCCTACAGAGGCCACGGCCTTCCAATCCTACAATCTCCCCAGCCCTTTCTCCTGGTTCTTGTGAATTCATCAGATTCCAATAGCTTTCAGGATTTGGGATTGGATATAAATTAACTTTCTCCTATTGGCATTTGTGTTTATTTTTTCCTTTTTTTACCCCAAGGGATCAGATTGTATGTTTCCAGAAATCTCTCATTTTGTTCTAACACCACGTGCGTACCTTGTTCCACAGAAAAGAAGGACGCAGAAGAGGGTAGGACAGTGTTTTTTCCAAACAGAAGGTATAACAGAATTGCTTTGCCTGATGTGTCCTCCCCACAGCCTAGTTTCCCAGTCTGATGTTGGGGCCCACCAAAGGGAAAAAGCAGATAGACGTTTCTCATACTCCTCATTACTCCTAGAGATGTCCTAAGAGTCCCAAAATCTCACAAAACTTCACCTGAAACCAAAGCTTCTGGCTATACCCAAGCACTGGAATGAGAAAGTTCTAGTATGTCCCGGAGTCCTGCCTTATCATGGTACGGCAACATTCTGTTAACACAAATCTCAGGATCATGTTCATTTCTGACATGTCAAGTTGCCTCTTTGATATTTACTGCTCCCCATTCCTTTCATTTGATCCTTAAAATGCTGTGAAGCAAGCAGGGCAGGTTTTATCATCTGCATCTTAGAGATACAGAAACTAAGCCTCGTGGGGCACCTGGGTGGCTCTGATCTCAGCTCAGGTCATGATCTCAGGGTCCTGGGATCGAGCCCCGCATTCAGTCTCCTCACTCAGCAGGGAGTCGGCTTCTCCCTCTGCCTCCTTCTCTCTTAAATAAATAAAATCTTTAAAAAAAAGAAAAGAAAAAAGAAACTAAAGCTCTATGTAAACATCTTTCTCTACTTGTCCAGCCTCTCTTCCCTCCTCTGATACCGGTGTCTCCCTCTCACTTAGAAAAAACTTCCATGCACATCACATTTGCCTTCCACGAGGCTGGTGATCACAGGGCACTGTTGCTGCCTGCTATGCTTTCCCCAGACCCCTAAGCTAAGAGATGGTCATCACTATAAAAAGCCAATCAGACTCTCTGTCTCCCACAGCTTTGAACCAAGCAGAGAACTCAAGGCAGAAGGCCATTGGAACGAAGGCACAGCCCACAATGCCTGCGGCTGAGATCCTTGGAGTGGCCTGACTGCCTACATCCCCCTTTCTTCTGTAACCCTTCCAGTCTGCTCCCAATAGATCTGTTTTTCCTGCCCCAAGTTAATCATAGTTTTTGTTGCTTACGACCAGGAACCTAACAAGACGTTTGCAACCTGCCCAAGCTCTCAGTCTAGAACAAAGATCACTGGTGTTCCTTGTGCTGTGCGCCATGCAGTCGGAGAGAGTGATATTAATATCTCACCCAGCACAGAGAAAGGGATAAGACTAATACAATAAATATAAAGCTAGTTCATTATAAAGGCAGTCGTTCTTAACTCCAGGCAATTTTGCCCTCCAAGGGATATGGGGCGATGTCTGGAGACATTTCGGGTTGTCACAACAGGGAAGGGTAGGGTGGATGCTCCTGGCCTCTAGAGAGCGGAGACCAGAGAGGCTGCTGGACATCCTGCAATACACAGGACAGCCCCCCAACAACAAAGAAATATCTGGTCTGAAATACAGCGCCATGGTTTAGAAACCTTGATTTGGAGAAACCTGAGTTATCTGCCATATTAGGGTAACACCAGGCAGTAATACAAAAAAAGCAGGAGGAGGAAAGAAAAAAGTGGGAAAAAAAATGAACTGAAGGTTTCAATGGCTTAACACTCATGAAATGTTTGCAACTTGCTGTTGGACTGGTGACTGTCCTTTCTGTAATGACTTTGCAATCCAGACCTTCCCCTTATGTGACACCACCAGGTTGCTAAGGTAGGGGAAGTAAGAGCTGGAGAATTACATGCCATCTCTTAAATGCCCCAGCCGAGAGGTGACACCTGTCATTTCTACTCGTGACCCACTGGCCAGAACAGGAAACCTAACTGCCAGGGGGTGGGGATGGGGGAATGCAACGGATATCGAAGAGTAAACAATTCTGCCACACCACTCACGCGGCCCGGTGACGCTATATTCCATTAGGTGCAGAAATCCAACTGCACCATGACTAGTTGCATGGCTAGTTACCCAATCACGTCCTGTGCGGCGCATTAGTCAGTCATCTCCTAGAACCCAGGTGGTTTTTGGTTTTGATTTTTTTTAACCTCAAAGAATTACCTTGCTATAGCAGCCCCTACCGCAGCCAATAATTCTTATCTCAAAATAAGTGTCCTTAAGGCCTGTTTGGCTGGGTGGTGATTGAACTATGAACTGCAGTAGACAGTAGACACAGCCAACTAAATTCCACTGACTCAAAGGGCATTTCCTCCCAAAAAGGACAGAGGCGCGTAAATGAAATTATACCCATACCTGATGTGGAGTGCTTATAAGCAAAACCAATCTATTTTCATTGGAAATAATTAGTCAGAGTCCATTTGTGCAGAGAGGTCATAGTGCAGTTAGAAATCTTTAAATATGCATGAAGTAGTTTCTCAATCATTTTGGGCCGTGTTTCTTAACCATGGGCAGGGTCACTCCTGCGGCCTTTTCCAAAAATAAATGTCCAGGCTGACATTTTTAATTCAACAGAGGTATATTAAGATTATTGAGGGTGCAAATAAAGAATTTAATGACGGGGTGCCTGGGTGGCTCAGTTGGTTAAGCCTCTGACTCTTGGATCTCAGCTCAGGTCTTGACCTCAGGGTGGTGAGTTCCAGCCCTGCATTGGGCTCCATGATGGGTGTGGAAAACAAACTTAAAAAACAAAAAACCAAACAAAGCACGAATCTGATTACAGCTACTTGAAAACCAAAAGGGGAGAGCTTTCTAGAAGGATAGTAGGGAGCTTACAGAATCAAAGGCAGGACTAAACAGGCAGGGCTTGGGAAAGGCAGCAGGTGTGGGGGGGATGGTACTCGAGGAAATGCAGCAGCCCAGCCAGTGTCCAGGGTCCTTCTGAGAACTTCAGGGTAGCTCACCTCCATCTCCTTTCCCTTCCCTGGCTAGAAAAGAAATGAGCTGCTGGACTGGCCTGACAGAGAAAGTTATCTCCACCCCTGGATCAGTCACCTAGGGGGTACATCTTCCATGAAGCTGTGTAACCCTGGGCAAGTTACTTAACCTCTAAGTGCCTCAGTCTCCTCACCTGTGCACTGGAGAGGACCACAGCACCCCCTCCTGAAGCAGCTGATGCCGATCAGTCCTGAAGTTCCGACTGTTGTCTGAGTGGACCTAGAACATATGGAATTTGGAATGAGGAGTGGTGCTTTTAATCAGATTTAATGAGCACTTAGAAGGAGTCAAACATCCCATGAAGCCTTTCGCTTGCATTTTCCCATTTAATCCTCCAAAGAGACTCACAAAGCAGATACCTCCTATGGGAGATCCCTTGCTAGAACATGGCAAGTGCTCCAAAAATGTCAAATGAATGAATGAATGAATGAATGAATGAATGAATGAATGGTGGTACCATTGGTACCAATGCCAACCATTTCAGCCAAGATGGCAGCTGGTGCTCGGCACTGGTGGTGGCGCCCACCCCGTAGAGCTGCGTTCCCCCGGAGACTGCAGACCTGTATGTGCCCAGCCCCCTCCAGAGCCTGTTCCTCTCATGGGGCCACCACTCTAGTTGGTGTTCCCTGCAGGGACCAGTGGCCCCTCTCTCACACTTACCCGGTTTTTCAAGAATGCATTCATCATGTATAAAAGCAGAGGACTGCCCGTTTCTCCTTGACGTCTTAGAATTCATGTAAGTGGCTGGGGTCCAAAGGCAGGCAGCTCTGGCTCCATGATTCTTCATAGTCCTCCATGTGACTCTGAGCTACTGATTCTCTTTCTCTAAGCCTCGGTTTTACAACCTGTGGAAGGAGGATGAAGATAAGTAACCCCGCAGCTGTAGTGTAGGATGTGAACAAATGCATGGAAAAAATAGCACAATGCTCGGCCCACAGTAGGGCTTCAAGCAATATCCGCTAAAATAAGATTTAATAATCACTATTATGGATACCATAGCTGGTAAAGGGAATAGATGAAAACAAACAAATCCCAAAGCAGACGTTTACTTTTTTTTTTTTTTTTAAGATTTTATTTACCCGACAGAGAGAGAGACAGGCAATGAGAGAGGGAACACAAGCAGGGGGAGTGGGAGAGGAAGAAGCAGGCTCATAGCGGAGGAGCCTGATGTGGGGCTCGATCCCAGGACTCTGGGATCACGCCCTGAGCCGAAGGCAGACGCTTAACGACTAAGCCACCCAGGCACCCCAGAAATTTACTTTTAAAGTACATCTGTTTCCTTGATACTTGCTTTCCTTGCGATTTTCTGTTTTTCTTCCCCTGTAAGACATGATTCTGGAACTAGACAGCCCGGGGTTGAGTTCAGATTCACCACTGAGTAGCTGGGCGACCTTGGGCAAGTGTTTTAACCTCTCTGTACTTCACATTTCTCACCGGTAAAATTTGATCATATTTATAGCTGTTGTAAAGGGCTGTTGTAAAGATGAAATGAATTAGGATTTGCGAAGCAGAGAGCCACCTATACTCTGTAAGTACTACTTTAATTTGTTGCATAAATGACACAGAATGCAGGGGGATTTCCAGTCACTCAGTACATCCACTCAGTCGGCTCCCAGACATTATGTCTCGGCAAGGGTACCAGTTAGACAAGGCTTACGCCACCTTCCTTCTGGGTTCACCATTTGGTCGTTTTTCACATTTAGATTACAGAAGACTTAGACCCATGCTCACCCAGATCTAGTCAACTGGATGGGAGGTGAGCTCACCAGCTCTTGTATGGATCAAAATATCACAAAATGCTTTGATCACTGGGAACGACTGGGGTCCAGCTCTTCTCCTGGCCTCGGGACAAAGAAGCAACGGCGACTTCTAGTTGATTTTGAGGCGGTGAAAGTCTTATTAGGGCACGGCTGACGACAGGGCTCTGGGAGCTAGCAGATGGTACCTGTACTCGGGCCTACTAGCCGAGCAACAGCTGGCGGAGGAGGAAGGTGAGATGCCCCAGGCAAGTTGTTTTGCATATGAATTGCTGCATTTCTGATCGAGTGTCCCTGAGGCTTAGCAGAAGGAAGACTTCTGTAAAGCTTTCTCTGTAGGATGTACTGCTGGGAAGACAAAACTCCAGGGACCACCACCTCTCCCTTTTTAAAAAAATTGTTGTAAACACCTCGCAAAATATTTCCTCTTCCTAGCCCATTTCCCCATTTCCCCAGCCCCTGGCAGCCACCACTCTACTTTCTTTTTCTTTTTCTTTTTCTTTTTCTTTTTCTTTTTCTTTTTTTTTTTAAGAGAGACAGCCTGAGCCGTGGGAGGAGGGGCAGAGGGAGAGGGAGAAGCAGGCTTCCCACTGAGCAGGGAGCCCAGTGCAGGACTAGATCCCAGGACCCTGAGATCATGACCTGAGCTGAAGGCAGACGCTTTACCAACTGAGCCACCCAGGCGCCCCTGTATCGTATTTTTAACTTTCTAAGGAAACTTCATACTATTTTCACCATTTTACATTCCCACCAACAGTGCACCAGGGTTCTGATGTCTCCACATCCTTGTCACCCCAGTTATTTTCAGCCGGGGGCGAGGGAGGGGGTAGTCACCATCCTAATGAGTGTGAAGTGATATCCCGTTGTGGTTTTGATTTGCATTTCTCTGATGATTCGTGATGTTGAACATCCTTTCATATGCTTATTAGCCATTTGTATATAATCTTTGGAGAAATGTCTATTCAGTTTTAAAATCATATTTTAATTGGGTTATTTGATTTTTTTGTTGTCAACTCACAGGAGTGCTTTATACATTCTGGATATTAACCCCTTATCAGATAAGGGCTTTGCAAAGATTTTCTCCTACTTCATAGGTTGCCTTTTCACTCTGTAGATTGTGTCCTTTGATGTACAAAAGATTTTAAGCTGGATATAGTCCCAATCTTCTATTTGCTTTTGTTGGCTTGTGCTTTTGGGGTTATATCTAAAAAACATTGCCAGGTCCGATGCTGTGAAGATTTTCCCTGTTTTCTTGCATAAGTTTAATGTCTTACATCTAGGTCCTTAATGCATTTTGAGTTAATTTTTGTAAGTGGTACACGACAAAGGTCCAACCTCATTCTTTGGCGTTAGGAAATTCCGTTTTCCCAGCACAATCTGTTGAAGAGATTCTTTCACCTTCTTTCGACTTTCACATCACGAGAGAGGATCAGTAGGGCTGCTGATGCCCTCCTTACAGGCTCAAGATGCCCCCAACCAGCCAAGGAAGAGAGGAGTTTAATTCACACCTCCCTCACGTGAGCCTGCCTCACGGTCGTTGCTCACTGAGCACTTGCAGACACAGCCCCGACTTTGCTTCCGCTCACTGGATAGTCAACATTTTCAGCTCGGCCTTCTGACCGTGGGGAGTCAGCTTTGCTTCGTCTGTTTCTCGAGACTTCTGAAACAATCCTATATTCAATACACAACCCAGTGAAGCCAATTTCTTTTGCCAAAACTTAACTCACCAGGTTTCATTTCATCTCCTGAGTGCTTATCGATGTGGGAAACAAAGACAAAAGGAAAAATTAAATCTCCTTACTATTTACAACCCATTGATAAGTCCTTGAAACAGGCAGAGTGACATTCCTCTGGGAGCTCAGCTGCCTCAATATTGACACTTCACTAAGGGTAAAAGGCAACTCAGCCCAACCCTCCAGGATCCTATGAGTCTACTTTAAACAGAAATTCCTTTGGAAACTTCCTTTGTCTTGACCCCCCAAGATATATGCTGGCAGTCATCCTGCAAGCACATGGCTCACTGAGATACATCTGAAGGGTCTCGTGACTGAGTTTTTACTAAACAGTAATAAAGGACATTTTCCTAACAACAGCTAGCCCCACTGAGGGTCCTGGAAGTCTTGTTTCCAAAATACTTTGGAGGTTTGCGCTATCCGTCAGCCCCTCCCAACTTGAAAATATATAATCAGCCGCTCCTCATGACCCCAGTGCAGCTCTTTCTGTCCACAGGTCCTGTCGCCGTGCTTTAATAAAAACCACCTTTTCGCACCCAAAGATGTCTCAAGAATTTTTTCTTGACCATTTGCTCCAAACCCCAACATTTCCACATCACTTATTAATCAGAATTACAGTTTTCTCCATTTCCTAATGTTTGGGAGACTCCAGCAAAATAACTTGTGATGTTCTTCTTGGTTTTATTTTAGTCATTTAATCTCCATCTCCTTCCAAAAACTATCTATAGCGGCTTAATGTGTAATGATTTCATCTCACTTCCTGAAAGCTCACTGACAGTTTTAGCTTAGGTCAGCTGACAGAGTATAAACCACCACAGTCCTCCCCTTGTCCATACAGCATCCATATGTACCTCTTCTGACCATCCTTAACTTCCAAATAAAGACAGTAGCAAAATCATGTTTCCACCTGCCTTCATAAACTATTCCTTGAACAACTGAAAACAGACTCCCAAAAAGAGGATACAGTCTGTTTATCCATCTTTGGGTCATTTTCATTCCTCTTCTGAGTCACACTTTCCTTTTGATCTCCTGTAACTTAAAGACTGAAATATAAAGTTAACTACTATTAACACATCTTATGTAGAATGGGGAGGGGAAAAAGGAGAACGAAACCATACATGTGTAAGCATGGACATGTCAACATAAAGAAGAAATGCCATAACTATTCTAGCTTCTGTAACTTATTTCTGCAATAGACGGTATAACTTCCTTCTTTCACTATTTACTCCATATGCATTTTGCCTCCAGTAAGCACGTCAGCTAGTCATGATTCCTTGCCTGGCAAGGTGATCCAAACCTTTGATTCTAAAAGGTCTAGGGTTAATAGAAGTCCTGGCTGAATTTTATCAGTGTGGTTTGCTGTTGACTTTAATTACAGGGCGTGGGTATTCTAAGAGGTACCAAGAGGTACTTATCTCTACAACTATATTTCTACAACCCTTGATAGTCAGGATCACACAGCCCAGCCTGTACAGAAACTCTTCTTTGCCTGTTCATTCACTGTGATGAGGAGCCCAAAGTGGGCAGCTGGCGGCCTCAACTTCCCATTTAATGGAACCACTGCTGTGTCTCCGGGTAGAAGAAATCATCCCTTGGGAACTAAGACCTCTAAACAAGCAGACCATGTCTCAGACATGGAAAGTGAAATTCACTTTTGGGTCACTACGGATAATAAGAAGAAGAGCCACTCTGATATTCTCTCCTTGATTCCCAGTCCCAAGGAGGTTATGGGGAAATCGGCACCATATTAGGTTACGGGGAAAACAGCTCCTGATTTAGAGCTTATGATCCAAGGTGTTTTTGCCCAACTAGCACTGTGAATGGATATTCTAAAAGGCAATTCAGGGTCTACCAGGTTAGCTGCTTCAGGACAATGTGGATATGGTCAAACTGGTAAATTCCATGAGCATGTGTCTACTGGCACTTTATCTGCTCTAGCCTAATCTCATATATACTGCTTACATTGGACGATGGAATGCACACCCAACCTTATGGCTTGGTGGGTGGGCAACATGCAATTTATGGTAGGTGGCTCAGGTCACATGGTCACTTAAAGGACTGTGGTTAAGTATCTGGGGTTGCCCAGTAGCACCTGTAGACATCTGTGATAAATACACACACACAAACCAAGAAACACTTGCCTCAAGTTATCCAGTGCACTTAGAAACAACCAACCAAACCCACTATGCTACTTATTTTCACTAAAATATTCCATGGCAGCAACTACTTGGTTACCTTTAAAACTATGGGGGCAGATAAAGAAATCTATGGAAGGTTGCTAGCTTCACATCTGTGATGGGTCTGAAGTCACTGTAAGGTGACAGGGATGGAAGTCAGGAAGAAAAGTGAAGGGAGAGATAAGGATACACTGGGAACCGCCAAGACCATCTAGAACACTTGCTGACGAACTAGAACCTACACACAAATTGGAATGTGTATCTGTCTCACCACACTAACCCTGGTGACGTGGTACCTGGCAGAAGCTGGCAGCCCTTTTGCCCCAGAGTTGCACAAGCACCTGCCCCAGGACCTGGAGAACCTGGTGGAAGAGGTCCAGTGAAAGCTGGAGGAGCTGTGAGCTCCCCGGCACCAATAAAGTGAACCAGCAACAAGGCGAGGGACCACCAGGGGCACTCAACACTGACCTTCAGAGGGCTTCTTCTGCTACTAAATCTCGTGCAAAATCCTTTGACGGCCAACCCCAATCTAGAATCAGATGTGGCAAGGAATTCTGGGAAACACAGTTCTACCTCCGGTGACACGATATAAAGCCAACACGAGGATGGAAATCATTTCTCAGATTGCTGGGCATCTCCAGGAACAGCTGTCCAGGAATAAGTTTCCTACTCAATGTCGCTTTTTTTTCTTTGACATTCATACACATTTGACTGCAATTAGTACGTTTGGCTATTATCATCATCACAGCTCACCTTTATCACACATTTACAAGATGACAGATATTAGCCAAATACTTTGCACCTTTAGTTCACTTAATTTTCACAATCATCCTATGGGGTAGGTCCTACTACATCTCCATTTTACAAATGAGATTAGAGCTTAGGGAGAGGTTACATAGGTTTCCACGCCCATACAGACTGTAAGAGGCTGGGCAGGCCCCCAAACAAAGTCAATCTGACCCCCTTGTCCTTTCCCTTAACCACTAAGCTGTAATATCCTTAACTTCAAGCAAGATTCAAATATCCTAAATTATTCACAAATGGAAAGCACAGAATCCACGAATTTGGTTTTGAAGGGAACATTTTAAAGAATATTTGTAATCGTAAACATCTTCATTTACACACTTACACTAAATTAGGGGTACCATAACCCAGAAGAGCGTAAGATCCCAGTCCTAGTTTCAAAAGCACTATGATATAAAAGTATTTATGTTCAGCCCGTATAGGATAGGAGAGCAATGCTCAAGTAATCAGATGAGATGTTATAAAAACAAGGTAAGAGAAATGTACACTCACATGTTCTTCCATGCCTTTAGCTAATATTTGCTCAGAGCACCGTATGGGCAAGTGGCTATGGGGCATAAACTAGGACCTACTGAGCATGTTGAGTCTACAAGGAGAGATGGAAGCATCCAGAGGGGGATGTGGGGGGTTCCCTATTAGAAACCAGAACCCAAGGCAGATGGAGTATCTAAGAGATGGAAAGATCCAGTGAACAAGAGTTTAGTAAAGGAAGAAAAATGTCATCTAAGCCTGATTTCCTTTCTCTTCATTTTTGGTATCCATAGACATCCAGGTCTATGGGGGATCTCAAAACATGTTTAACTTTGGCCAAAGAGCCTTAAATTCCGTGGAAAAAATGACGTTCAGGGGAGTCACGAGACCTGGGTCTTATTTTCCTGTTTTTCCCACTAACTTGCTGGGTGGCCCATTTCCTTTCTTCTCTAGGCCTCAGTCTTAGTGTCTGTAAAATGGAAGAAGTGGTGGGGGTGGGGTGGTCTGCAGGACAACAGATTTTTCTTTCTAGTTCTAAATCTGGCATTCTAGGACACTAGACTTTCTCACATGAAGAGGAACAGTCTTTAGCCTCCCTCAGGAAGTTCTACCCTTAATGCAAAATGAGGCTGTTGCCATTGCCGTGGCTCTAGCTGATTTTTATTGTCATATTTTCTTCAGTCTCAGTGATACAGTCATCTGGATCCACCGTTGTTCTGTCATTTTCCCTTAAGGCCACCAGATGGCTAAAATCATAAGTCCATCTGTGCTGCAGGACAGAACCAAGAGGGCATGATCCCAGTGGGAACCTGTCGCCCCAAACCCTTCCTACATGGGGGAGACAGATTCATTTCACAGAGGAATACTACTGGAAAAGCATTCTTAAGACCAGAGTAAACTTTGCAGACTGCGTAAAATGAAAGGTCATGTCCTCGACAACCATATTTAGGACGGGGCTAAAAGCAGTCCTACAGTGATCAGGGTAGAAAAGCAAGTAGATTAAGCTACATATTACTAAAAAATGAAAAACAAAAAAACCCAGCGTGCCTCTGTGTATTTCTGTGTGTTCTGTGGAGAGCTTTTAAGATGGGGAAACATCGAAGTGCCGTGGCCCCCGGGTTAAGAATAGTCACCGTTAACTGCTAAGAAATCCTAGTCACTAGACCAAGCACATGACATGCATTAGCTCATGTAATCCTCGCATTAAGCTCATGATGGCTGCTATTTCTGTCCCATTCCACAGATGAAGAACCAGCCACAGACAAGGGGGAGATGCTTGTCCAAGCTCCCGTGGCTAAGGGGAGTCGGGCCTTGAATCTGGGTCTAACCCCGGACACCTCTGTCCTTCTATTTACACTGGCCCTTAAAAAGAAAGAGACTTGGACTCCTTCTAGAGAGGGCCAAACACAGTTGGGTGAAAGGTTTCAGTGTGAGTACTTGTGCCATTGGACATCAGCCTTGGTCAGGTTGAAGGGTGTGTTGAGATCCATGTTATGTGTGTTGAACACGGACAAAGGAGCACATTCGGTCACGTGTCCTATAAATGCTACATGCCTGGCACTATGCTAGGAGCTGTAAGCACAGAAGAGCAAACAACCTAAGACAATGAGGCCCCTGCCGCCCTAGAGATGGGTGTGAAAACGCGAGGGTGACCCAGACGGACAGGACTAAGCTGTGCTTGCGTGGACTGCCGAGTCTTCTCAGAGAAACCAGCTTTGACATGAGCCTCAAAGCATGGTAGAAGGTCATTACTGAGGGAAGGAAGAGGGGAAGTGTGTTTAAGATAAACCTGAGGAAAGGAAGGGGAGTCTGAGAGCACCAGGGCCAGCTTCCCTTGCTTTCTAAGAGTGTCTGAAGCCACTGCCCCGGGCTCATGTTAGGAACGCTCCAGTTCTCCTTAATAAGCAAGGCCGACCCCTGGTCTCCGCCTCCACGGTGTGGTTTGAATTAGCAATCGGGGGTGAGGGACCTGAGGCCTTGGTGGCTCGTGAAATGAACGGAGCGTGGATAACAGCTTTCCTACCATCCAGCTGCAAGCCAAAACGCACACCGTCCCAGAACATGGGGCAGTCATAATTTATTCTTCTAGAGTCCGGAAGAAAGGGGTCCGTGAGCACTTAATATTCTAACAGGAATTGTCTCAGTCACTCTGTGTTTGGAGCCCAGAAGCAGCTTCCTGCTCCTGATATGGCTGTTTAAAAATATATATATATATTTTCTTAAAGAAAACTAAAGAAACCTGGAAGTGAGCCAGGAGGGGTTGAGGAAGTCACTGCGAGAACTGAAGAATCCTGCTTGGTTCCCCTCCTCAGCCCGGCTCTCCTGACGTTTATACACAGTCTTGTAGAGGTGGCTTGGAGAATCTGGAATTATGCTTAAAAATAACCAACTCTGACTATTAACAGGACATATGGAAAGGAAGCTACAACTGGGTGCAAATGCAAGAGACCAGCCCCTTCATTCACAGTGCAGATCACTCACTTGCGGCCGTGCACCAGGCTCAAGCCCTCTTCCACACGCGGCTCCCCTCTGACTGTTCTCGTTCCTTCCTCATCATGGCCCCAGATCATCTGCAAATTTTCCCAGCACTTACCACTGAGTTGCCCAGGGCCTCTCTTTAAGTTTTATCTCTTCCTTCAAACTCCTCTCGTTTCCAGAAGAAAGAAGAGTGTTTAGTTGCGGCCAAGATTAACTGAAGAACGTGAAACCTTTGATCACCATTAGGAACTTGTCATTAGGGATGTCATCTGTCTTACCCCCTCTCTCAGATTGCCTGGCACACCCTTACCTCGTGCTTCACAATGATTTTGTTCCAAAAATATTGGTATTCAATTTTTGAAAAGTAAATCAAGACCCTACATTATAGATGGACATCCTTCTGCTCAAGGAAAACCCTTAACTAAAATAGTTTACACACTAAACAATGTCCTATAAATATCTGCACCCTTACAAATCCATTTTATAGGTCATATGTTAAGTGTACTAAAAAATATCAGGATACTACCCTAGATAACTGCTTTAAGGTTTGCACATGCCCATTATATACAGTCACTGATAATTATCATTAATATAAAGCCTTATAAAGAATTCCATTCCATCAAAATCATTGCTCCTTCACAAACACAGCAAAACATCAGCTTCCACATTTTTACAGGAAATGGGAAGCGTAGGCTGGAAATCTCAAACTCAGGAGGGTTTCCTGATTCGCTGACATCAACTGGTGATAGAGTGAGTTTTTTCAGGCACCTCTGAAAATTGAGCCAATTAAATTTTTACCTACCTTAGACACGATTTTGTAAGATATTTATATTCTCAGATGAAGTTCCATTTCTTCCCCAAAGTTTGCTCGCAGAAAAAGTCTAGAGGAAAAAAAAAAAGGCAATGCACACAATGAATCTGGATTACCAGGAAAGCTCTGAGCAAAGGTGAAGTTGCAATATACATGGTAACTGTTACTTAAAAGAAACTTTAAGAAGTAACCAGGGATAAAACACAGGAACTCGTCATGTATACTATCACAGAGAGAGAAAACTGGCCTACCAAAGTTCAGAATTTGCTTTTTAACTCACCTCCATTATTCCTTTTCTACCTTTTTGGAGACCCAATGTCTTGTTTCTGCCTAGAGTCCCCCAGAAGTAGCCCTCTAGGCAAACCATCTGTGGCATTAAAATGTCTGATGACAGAGGGGAGTTAAGATTGCAGAGGAGTAGGGGACCCCTTTTTCAGCCGGTCCCCTGAGTCGAGCTGGATAGGTACCAGACCAGCCTGAACAACCATGGAATCAGCCTGAGACGCAGGAAGATACATCTGGATCTCTACAAATGAACATCTCCAGCGTTGAGTATTAAGGTACGAAGCGGGGAGCCGTGAAACCGCGCACAGATATCGGAAGATAAACGGAAGGGGGAGGGAGTCACTGCGTTCGGGCACCGGGAAGCGGTAGCCACCTGCACGGGGGAGCGGGCGGACTCGCGGACGGCACCCGCGAGAGAGCAGACTGTGACCATGAGCGGGGAACGCGCGCCACCAGACTGAAACGGAGCTCCGGTGCGCTCACTGGATCCAGACTGAGACCGGGAGCTCCGGGAGCACGCGGGGGCGGCTGGCAGCTGGCAGTGTTAGAAACACAAAGGATAGAGACGCGACGGCCCTGGAAGTGAGAGCTGGGATGCCGGGTGTGGGGCGCACATCCCCAGACGCTGCAGGGTTGAGCAGCACCAACAGTAATGGAGTTAAAGTGGCCAGAATATCAGTGGAGAGCGGTCTGCGATCCCTCTGTTCTGAGACAGAGGCTGAGATTTGGCCACTGCTGCTCTGACTCTCAGAAGAGGCACAGCAAACCGCCAGGGAAAGCCGCCAGAGAACAAAAGCCTGGAAAGACCTGCTCACAGTGTGCCCATTCCCATCCCCCCTCGCAGGGGACACGGAGACTCTACCCAAACAGGGTTGCCTGAGTATCGTCGCGGCAGGCCCCTCCCCCAGAATACAGAAGGCAGGCTGAAAAATCAAGAAGCCCACATCCCTAAGATCCCTATAAAACAAGGGGCACGGCCTGGGACCCAGTCAATAATTTGGGCTCTGGACAACTCCGCAACCTCTCCCTATCAGAATGACAAGAAGGAGAAATCCCCTCCGGCAAAGAAAAGACAATGAGTCTGTTGCCTCTGCCACAGAACTAATGGATATGGATGTAACCAAATTACCAGAAATGGAATTCAGAGTAACAATGGTCAAGATGATGTTTAGACTTGAAAAAAGTATTAACGAAAATGTTAATGAGAATATAGAATCTCTAAGGGTGGAAATGAGAGCAAATCTGGCAGAAATTAAAAATTCCATGAGCCAAATGCAGTCAAAACTAGAGGCTCTGACGGCCAGGGTGAATGAGGCAGAAGAACGTATCAGCGAATTGGAGGATGGGTTAGTAGAAGAGAAAACTAAAATAGAATCTGGACTTAAAAAAATCCATGCTCATGAATGTAGGTTATGAGAGATTACTGACTCAATGAAACGATCCAATGTCAGAATCATCTGCATCCCCGAGGGGGTAGAGAAAAACAGAGGTCTAGAAGAGATATTTGAACAAATTGTAGCTGAAAACTTCCCTAATCTAGCAAGGGAAACAAACATTCGTGTCCAAGAGGCAGAGAGGACCCCTCCCAAGCTCAACCATGACAAACCTACGCCACATCACGTCATAGTGCATTTCGCAAATATTAGATCCAAGGATACAGTATTGAAAGCGGCCAGGGCAAAGAAATTTCTCACATACCAAGGCAAAGGTATCAGAATTACGTCAGACCTGTCTACACAGACCTGGAATGAGAGAAAGGGGGGGGCATTTTTAAAGCTCTTTCAGAGAAAAACATGCAGCCAAGGATCCTTTATCCAGCAAGGCTGTCATTCAGAATGGGTGGAGAAATAAAGACATTTCAGAATCGCCAGTCATTGACCAATTTCGTAACCATGAAACCAGCCCTACAGGAGATATTAAGGGGGTTTCTATAAAAGTAAAAAGGCCCCAAGAGTGATACAGAACAGAAAGTCACAATCGATAGAAACAAAGACTTACTGGCAATATGGCATCATTAAAATCATATCTCTCAATAATCAGTCTCAATGTAAATGCCCTAATGCTCCCATAAACACCACAGGGTTGCAGATTGGATAAAAAGACATGACCCATCCATTTGCTGTCTACAAGAGACTCATTTTGAACCTAAAGATACATTCAGACTGAAAGTAAAGGAATGGAATACCATCTTCCACACCAATGGACCTCAAAAGAAAGCTGGGGTAGCAATTCTCATATCAGACAGACTGGATTTTAAACTAGAGACTATAGTTAGAGACACAGAAGGGCACTATATTATTCTTAAAGGATGTATCCAACAAGTGGATATGACAATTATAAATATATATGCCCCCACCAGGGGAGCAACAAGATACACAAGCCAACTCTTAACCAGAATAAAGAGACATATAGATAAAAATACGTTAATAGTAGGGGACCTCAACACTCCACTATCAGAAATAGATAGAACACCCATGCAAAAAATCGACAAAGAAACAAGGGCTTTGAATGCCATACTCGACGAGTTGGACCTCATAGATATATATAGAACACTACACCCCAGAACCAAAGAAGACTCATTCTATTCTAATGCCCATGGAACATGCTCAAGAATAGACCATGTTCTGAGACACAAAACAGGTCTCAACTGATACCAAAAGATTGAAATTATTCCCTGCATATTCTCAGACCACAGTGCTTTGAAATTGGAACTCAAGCACAAGGAAAAATTTGGAAGAAACTCAAACACTTGGAGACTAAGAACCATCCTGCTCAGGAATGACTCGATAAACCAGGAAATCAAAAATCAAATTAAACAATTTATGGAGACCAATGAGAATGAAAACACAACGGTCCAAAACCTATGGGATACTGCAAAGGCAGTCCTAAGGGGGAAATACATAGCCATCCAAGCCTCACTCAAAAGAACAGAAAAATCTAAAATACAGTTTTTATATTCTCACCTCAAGAAGCTGGAGCAGCAACAGAGGGACAGGCCTAATCCACTCACGAGGAAGCAGGTGACCAAGATTAGAGCAGAAATCAATGAATTAGAAACTAGGAGTACAGTAGAGCAGATCAACAGGACTAGAAGCTGGTTCTTGGAGAGACTTAATAAAATTGACAGACCACTGGCAAGATTTATCCAAAAGAATAGAGAAAGGACCCAAATTAATAAAATTATGAATGAAAAAGGAGAAGTCACGACCAACACCAATGAAATTGGAAGGATTATTAGAAACTTTTATCAAAAGCTTTATGCCAATAAATTAAGCAATCTGGAAAAGATGGAGGCCTTCCTGGAAACCTATAAACTACCAAGACTGAAACAGGAAGAAACTGATTTTTTAAACAGGCCAATTAATTATAAAGAGATTGAGTCAGTGATAAACAACCTTCCAAATAACAAAACTCCAGGCCTGGACAGTTTTCCTGGGGAATTCTACCAAACGTTCAAAGAAGAAATAATACCTATTCTCCTAAAGCTATTTCAAAAAATAGAAACAGAAGGAAACCAACCAAACTCATTCTATGAGGCCAATATTACCTTGATCCCCAAACCAGGCAAAGACCCCATCAAAAAGGAGAATTACAGACCGATTTCCCTAATGAATATGGACGCCAAAATCCTCAAGAAGATCCTGGCTAATAGAATCCAACAGTACATTAAAAGGATTATCCATCATGACCAAGTGGGATTCATCCCTGGGACGCAAGGGTGGTACAGCATTCGCAAATCTATCAGTGTCTTAGATTTTATCCAGAAAGAAAAATTCAAAAATCATATGATTCTCTCAATCGATGCCGAAAAAGCATTTGACAAAATACAGCATCCTTTCCTGATTAAAACCCTTCAGAGTGTAGGGATAGAGGGTACATTCCACAATCTCATAAAAACCATCTATGAAAAGCCTACAGCAAATATCATTCTCAATGGGGAAAAGCTGGAAGCCTTTCCCTTAAGATCAGGAACACGACAAGGATGCCCAATCTCGCCACTATTATTCAACATAGTACCAGAAGTCCTTGCAAGAGCAATCAGACAACAAAAAGGGATAAAAGGTATCCAAATTGGCAAAGAAGAAGTCAAAATGTCTCTCTTCACAGATGACATGGTACTCTATATGGAAAACCAAAAAGAATCCACTCCCAAACTATTAGAAGTTATAGAGCAATTCAGTAATGTGGCGGGATACAAAATCAATGCTCAGAAATCAGTTGCATTTCTATACACGAATAACGAGACCGAAGAAAGAGAAATTAGGGAATCCATCCCATTTACAATAGCACCAAAAACCATACGTTACCTTGGAATTAACGTAACCAGAGACGTAAAAGAGCTATATTCTAGAAACTATAAATCACTCTTGAAAGACAATGAGGAAGACACAAAAAGATGGAAAAATATTCATGCTCATGGATCGGAAGAATTAATATAGTTAAAATGTCCATGCTACCCAGAGCAATCTACACTTTCAATGCTATCCCGATCAAAATACCGAGGACATTTTTCAAAGAACTGGAACAAATAGTCCTTAAATTTGTATGGAACCAGAAAAGGCCCCGAATCGCCAAGGAACTATTGAAAAGGAAAAACAAAGCTGGGGGCATCACAATGCCGGATTTCGAGCTGTACTACAAAGCTGTGATCACAAAGACAGCATGGTACTGGCACAAAAACAGACACATAGACCAGTGGAACAGAATAGAGAACCCAGAAATGGACCCTCGGCTCTTTGGGCAACTAATCTTTGATAAAGCAGGAAAAAACATCCGGTGGAAAAAAGACAGTCTCTTCAATCAATGGTGCTGGGAAAATTGGACAGCTACATGCAAAAGAATGAAACTTGACCACTCTCTCACACCATACACAAAGATAAACTCCAAATGGATGAAAGACCTCAATGTGAGACAGGAATCCATCAAAATCCTAGAGGAGAACATAGGCAGCAACCTCTACGACATCGGCCAAAGCAACCTTTTTCATGACACATCTCCAAAGACAAGAGAAACAAAAGATAAAATGAACTTGTGGGACTTCATCAAGATAAAAAGCTTCTGCACAGCCAAGGAAACAGTCAAAAAAACTAAGAGGCAGCCCACGGAATGGGAGAATATATTTGCAAATGATGCTACAGATAAAAGACTGGTATCCAAGATCTACAAAGAACTTCTCAAATTCAATATGCGAGAAACAAATAAACAAATCATAACATGGGCAGAAGATATGAGCAGACACTTTTCCAATGATGACATACAAATGGCTAACAGACACATGAAAAAATGTTCAAAATCATTAGCCATCAGGGAAATTCAAATCAAAACCACACTAAGATACCACCTTACACCAGTTAGAATGGCAAAAATAGACAAGGCAAGAAACAACAATTGCTGGAGAGGATGTGGAGAAAGGGGATCCCTCCTACATTGTTGGTGGGGATGCAAGTTGGTACAGCCACTCTGGAAAACAGTGTGGAGGTCCCTTAAAAAGTTAAAAATGAGCTACCCTATGACCCAGCCATTGCACTACTGGATATTTACCCCAAAGATACAGACATAGTGAAGAGAAGGGCCATATGCACACCAATGTTCATAGCAGCATTGTCCACAATAGCTAAATTGTGGAAGGAACCGAGATGCCCTTCAACAGATGACTGGATTAAGAAGATGTGGTCCATATATACAATGGAATATTACTCAGCTATCAGAAAGAACGAATTCTCAACATTTGCTGCAACATGGATGGCACTGGAGTAGATAATGCTAAGTGAAATAAGTCAAGCAGAGAAAGACAACTATCATATGATTTCTCTCATCTATGGAACATAAGAACTAGGAAGATCGGTAGGGGAAGAAAGGGATAAAGAAAGGGGAGGTAATCAGAAGGGGGAATGAAGCATGAGAGACTATGGACGATGAGAAACAAACTGAGGCCTTCAGAGGGGAGGGGGGTGGGGGAATGGGATAGGCTGGTGATGGGTAGTAAGGAAGGCACGTATTGCATGGTGCACTGGGTGTTATACACAACTAATGAATCATCGAACTTTACATCAGAAACCAGGGATGTACTGTATGGTGACTAACATAATATAAAATCATTTAAAAAAAATAAAGTAAATAAAATGTCTGATGACACAGAATCACCTCACCCTCCTTCCCCATAGCCCATCGAAGTTCCTCCTTACACAGCTCTCCAGAAACATTCCGCCCAGCTAGAGCAGCATCGCTGGCAGTGCGGTCTGCGGACCAGCAGCACGGCATCACCCAGAAGCTGGTTAAGGATGCAAATTCTCAAGGTACTGAAATCAGTCCCTCAAAGAGGAATCTGCACTCCATGTCCCCTGCCTTTATCCGCGAGAGCCGACATATGGGAATAACCCGAGGGGACGAATGTACAAAGAAATTGTGGTATATACATAATGGATCATTCAGCCTTTAAAAAAGGAGATCCTGTCATTTCCAAGAGCATGGATAAACCTGGAGGACATCATGCTAAATGAAATAAGCCAGACAGAAA
Organism: Ursus americanus; assembly: GCF_024610735.1. Classification (NCBI taxonomy): domain Eukaryota; kingdom Metazoa; phylum Chordata; class Mammalia; order Carnivora; family Ursidae; genus Ursus; species Ursus americanus. The sequence continues at coordinate 11,120,394 of NC_142132.1, forward strand.
TTTAAAAAAAAAATGGGGGGCACCTGGATGGTTCAGTCAGTTGAGCGTCCGACTCTTGGTTTCAGCTCAGGTCATGATCTCAGGGTCCTGAGATTAAGCCCTGTGTTCAGCTCTGTGCTCAGCATGGCGTCTACTTGTCCCTTTCTCTCTGCCCCCCCCCCAACTTGCTCATGTTGTCTCTCTCTCTCTCTCTCAAATAAATAATTAAAAAAAATTTTTTTGACTGTATGATCTCACTTATATGTGGAATCTAAAAAAGTTGAATTCGCAGAACCAGAAAGCCGAACAGTGGTTACCAGGGGTGGGGAGGTGGGGAGACATCAAAGGAGACAAGGTCGCAGTTATGTAAGAGGAGTAAGCCTAGCTATCTAATGTCCGGGCACAAGGACTATAGTTAATACTGCGCTGGACACTGAAAATTTGCTGAGTGGATTTCAGATACTTTCCATCACAAAAACAGAAAGGGAGGTTAACTTCGAGATGGACCTGTTAACAAGCTGGGTTGTAGTAATCATCTCACTGTATCCAATCACACTGTACATCTTAAATATATATAATTGTTATTTTAAAAAATAATAACAAAGAAATGCAAATTCTGAAGCCTCACCTCCACCCACTCGAGCCTCAAATCAAGGACCTGTAATGCTATGTTTTAACAAGATTCCCATGTGGTTCTCAGGTACATTTAGGTTTGAGGCTCCCTGACAGAGAAACCACCAGAGAGAATTGCAGCAGTGGAGAGACAGGGAAGCCAGAAGCAGGGCCCCTTTCAACAAAGGGATTCTAGTCCCCAGCACTTTTACCCACTCACTGTAAACCGATCATTGACACGCGAAATGCAAAATGAAAGAACTGGAAAATGGTCTAAAGTCTTATTGAATAATTTCCCTGAACTCTGGGTGTGAGGATTCAAAATTAATGACTCAAGGTTATTGGAAATGAACGGTGTGTCTCACTTAGTTCTCCCGGTCTCCAGAGAAAGGCTAATTGGGGATCATAAATTAGAAGAAATTATTTAACAAGTTGATTAATGTTCTGAGAAGGGGGGGAGGCCAAAATGGACACATTCTGCTGATTTCTAAAAAAAGAGGATTTAATTAAAATCAATTGCTTAACCCCACTGTAAACAAGCTGGATGGATGTCTGCTGTGGGGAGTCTCATCAATGCGCAAGAAGAAGAAAATTAGGCCACCGTCAGCAGGATTGCAGAGACATTCGGTGTTTGCCAGAAGACTATTTGTCACCTTCCGGAATGTAAGAGTATAGAAGCAAAAATCAAACATCAATTTCAGCCAAGAATAGATTTTCCCGTAAGTGGGAAAGGGGAGACCCAGCCCCTAGTCATCCGCAGTTAAGTAAATTATTCTCCGGAGTTAAGTAAATTATTCTCCGGAGTTAAGCTGCTGTCAGGCCGCCCTTCAGAACCCCAGTGTTTGCTGTGTCTTTGCGATGATTTGCATACACCGCGGCATGGGTCTGCGGGAACAGATGGGTAGCCTGGCATGGCTGAGCCCAGGCCAGCACAGCAAGAGCCTCATTCCTCGGCAGCGGGCTTTTGGCATTGCAGATTACCCAGGTGGTGTGCACGGGCCCAGACCCCCACTCCCTCCGCCATGGCCTCGGGTTACCTCCCAGTCCAGGCAGGCCCACACCTCCCGCAGGTCCTCCCACCTTCGGCGTAAAGGCTGCGAGCTTCCCCAGGCCGCGGCTACTCGGGCTCCAGGTAGAGAAGTTGACCTCCGTGCGGAAAGCAAAGTAGCTGGGAGGCCCGCGCAGTTAGAGCAGCGTGGAGGGCACAGAAACACGGGCCTGGGGGCGGTGTGGCAGGCAAAATAGTGCCTCCCAGAGACGCCCACATCCTGCCCTTGGAACCTGCGAATGTGACATGGCAAAGGGATTGAGGGCTCAGATACCAGAATGAAGGTTGCCAGCTGACCTGCAGATGGGAGGTTATCCTGGTTTTCCCCGGGCGGGATCCATCTCATTGCCTGAGTCCTTCAAAGAGGAAAAGAGAGGAGGCAAAAGACAGGGTCCCGGAGTTTTCCTGGGGCCAGGCCTCGACCTACTGCCGCTGGCTTTGAAGTTGGCAGAAGGGAAATGCAGGCAACCTCTGGACGTGGAAAGGCAAGGAAGTAGATTCCCCCTAGAGCCTCAGAGAGGAAGGCAGCCCTGCTGACCTCTCGACCTTAGCCCAGGGAGCCGCGCGGAGACCTCCGACCTCCAGAACTGGGAGCTCCTACACGTGCGTTGCGTGCTGTTTTAGGCCGCTCAGCTGTGGTCACTGGTCGCCGCAGGCGGGAAATTCACATCAGCCGGCGCGGAGGGGTCGGGCTCCCTGCGCAGGCACCCGGGTGGGCTTTGCAGGACCTGCGCTGGCCCGGGTCTCAGGGTCGGGTGGGCACCGCCACTGCCCGGCTGGCTGGGAGAAGCAGGGAGAAGAGAGAGAGGAAAACAAACACCTTGTTTCTAACCATTAATCCACGCAGGGAAGTCTCACAAACACTACATTGGTGCAAATTCAAAAGAAATAAGGTCAGCGCCCTCATTATTGATTGTAAAAACAGATCTGATTCGCAGCTTTCAGGAAATGAAGCTATGTGCTTTTGACGATTTAGAACAATCTTGACAAGCAATCTCATCTTCAGATAATGTCTCAAAACGACCTTATGGGGCTAGTAAAATTGTTTTTAATGTACAAAAGGAAAAATGGAAGCTAGCATTTAATATTTTACAAACTCCATATTTTGTTAGAAATATTTTGGCTTCAATAGCTAATTAGATGTTGTAACAGTATCTAAAATACACAGTATTCAATTTTGTTTTTCAGGTTTGTGTAAATCCTTACTTCGGCACCATTCTACATGGTGGAAATTATAATAGAGATCCTCAGAAAAAGGCAGATGTTATGTTGTAGAAAAAGAATAGAGACCGGTGATTTTCAGCAGCCTCTAGGGAAATAAGCCCAAGGGTTGTCCATCACACTCTATCCCCACCTGCCTGTGGTGGAGAGGAGGCTCTGTTAGGGCCAACTGCTTGGCCTCCAGGGCAAAGCTGAGCCACACTTAACTGATGAGTGCTACTGGGGTAAAAGGACTCCTCCGTCTTCTAAGCTTAAGGGCCAGTGTGCTCTGCCCACACAGCAGCCAGGCCATGCCCACCTTGGGTGTGGGGACCACACAGGGCACTCTCCTGCTATTTGCTTCTGTGTATGAGGCCCAGGGAGTTGGTGGCAATGTTGGGTGGCTTTCCTCGGAAGCTGCTCAGGTTTAGGAAACAAAGGTCGTCTGCAAGGTCAAACCTACCTTACCAGGGAGATCTGTGCAGGGTCTCAGGTCCGAAGCCCAATGAACAATCAAGTGTCAGCAGGGTATACTAGTCAGGGCTTGATAGAACCAAGAGAGTATGTACAAGGATATATAAGAGGAGATGTATTGTAGGAATTAGTTAACACAACTCTGGAGACAGAGATGACCCACCATCTGTCAGAGCCTGGAAAGCTGGTGGCATCATTCAGTTGGAGTCCAAAGACCCGTGAACCAGGAGCACCAGTGTCCAAGGGCAGAAGAAAATGGGAGGTCAGTTCAAGCAGAGAGTGAATCCAACCTTCCTTCACCTTTTTGTTCTATTTGGGCCCTCCAGGGTTCTGATGGGCCACCCACACTAGAGAGGGCAATCGCATTTACTCAGCTTACCAATTCCAGTGCTAATCTTTTCTGGAAACACCCTCACAGACACACCCAGAACTATTTTACCTGCTCTCTGGCCACTGCACCCCTTACCCAGTCAAGGGGACACATAAAATCAACCATCACACAGGGTATTCTCTGCCATTGTGCTCCTGTGCCCTCTGGAAATCAAGGGAGGGGGGCACACTGGGGCCAAGGCCAATTAAGGGGAGTCTCTAAGCCACAACCACTTCCTGAAGCCATCCAACCTGCCCTTCAAACTGTGATATTTGAAAAAAGAGGGAAATAGGGGAAAGAATTGAGAAGAGAGAGGAGGGAGGATAGACCGACACACAGCAGCCAGTTAGCCTCCCAGCAACAGGAGTCTTGAATGGTGTCTGAACAGCCTTCAGGACTGTCGGGGGGAAACCCAGCACTGCCCCTCCAAATGTCAGAGCCAGGACAGAGCGCACACCAGAGGGGAGGACATAGCAAAGGTACTGCTTGCCGGCATATTTTCCTTCCACACAGAGCTTTGGAAACATATGATTTCAATTGCACGGACTCATTGGGAAGCACAAAGTTCAACATGGCAGGATATGGGTAATGCAGAGAACCCTGTGCACAGAAAACATAGTGTGCATTTTCCCCAAGCTAATGAGCACTAAGTGAAGCTCTTCTTTCTTTCCTTCTTCCCACATACTGGAGAGCTCAGCTGGAGTGAGGTCATGAGCTATCAGTCCAGCCTATGTTTTGGAATACGCATTTGTTAGAAAATTGCAGCTTTCAAAACAGAAATCTGGATTTCAGGGGGTAGCGGTAAGCACAACTAATATATTCAGAGGTTTTGCAACATTATTTAGAGATGTGTCATATCTATCAGATCTGATGCGTGATCGAGTGCTAATTTGTCAAAACTTCTAGAAGGGAGATGATGTGAAAGTGAAGAGGGGCAGAGGCGCATTTTATAATTTATCAGACTTAGCAAAGCAACTCAGTTGTGTGTGTGTGTGTGTGTGTGTGTGTGTGTGTGTGTGTGTGTGTGTGTTCTGTACGAGGGTGTGTGTGTTAAGCACTCTCCTTCCCAGGTCTCAAATTCTTACCTCATGGCAGGACGTTCACCTCAATGTCTCACCACAGTCTTTCCAAATGTGGAGGCTTTTGCCCCCAGAGAAGATATAACCAAGGTAATTTGATCAGTAGAACAGAAATGATCCATGCCTCACTGAGCTCATGGCAGACTTCCGCTGCATTTTAAAGATGCTGGCATTTGTTATCATTGATTACTTGGCTTTTAATTTGACATTTAATATAGCTCCTTGTCTCTGAGGCATTCAAGACATACAGACGTTTCCTTTTTACTCTAAGTTAACATTTTGCCTTTCTTCGGAGCTCATCATTCTTAATCTCCTTTAAACACTTCCTCAAAGCCAACAGCTGTCTTTAGCCTTTCTGCCTGAAGTATTTCTGGTAACGATCTCTCAAGGTTGTCAGTGTATTTGAACTTCGATCCTCAACGCCATCAGTCTTAGTGAGGCCTGCAGTCCTTGAGGCCAGGAGCCTCGGCTCTTTACACATTCCGCAAAGCATCTTGTGAACTCACAGCCTTCGATAAATTCCCCACTGCGGCCACGGTGATCACTTTCCATCTCCACCCCTGGGACTTGGGTCATCCCTATTTTATGGAGATCTCTTAACTAGGTCCATTAATTCTGCAGTAAGCATTCTAAGTGCAGATCAGCTCCTGTATGGCATGATTTGCCAACTGGTCTATTTCACAGAGGCGCCAAAGGTATGTAATCGATAACATCCGTAAGGAGGGCTGTGATTTGTCGTTTTCATGCGGAAGCTGGAAAGCTCCCTGTGGAGCATCTTCTCTGCAGGAGCAACATTCACCTGGGCTGGGCCCAGCACAGAGCCTGGAGGCAGAATCAAGCGAGATGAGCACGTTGGGGTTCCTGGACAGCAGGCAGGAAGCCCACCCGAGGAACACCTTGGTCTTGACCGGGGTCTCCCCTGGGCAGATAGGCCACTGGTCAGTGGTGGAGACAGAAGATGGGGATCGCAGGGGTCCCGGGAGAGGGCCCTGGGGCTGGAATTCAGTTCTCACACAGGGATGAGTTGGCCCCAGGTTTGGGGCCAGAGCCCTCCTAGCCTGGGTTCACTTCTCCAAATGCTGAGCATTTAATCACAGTCAACCCACCCGACCTAAACCTGATTTCAGGATCCAAGTGAGACAGCCCCTGCTTGGCAGCCAGGCAGCCGTCACCTCTCCTGAGTCTCCATTTGCCACCTGGGTCGGAGGCTCGCAGCACCAACCCTGCAGAAAATTTGTGAAAACCCACAGCACAATGCCTGGCACGGAAGCACTCAACGCCTGTAAGTTCTCTGTATTTTATTATCGCTTCTTAATGCTTCTGAATGAGATTCTGACTCCTTTGACTGACAGCCCTCATAGGCTGGAAGACTGAGTCAGTCCTGGGGGGCTGTATTCTGGTGAAAAACAATCAGGTGGGCACAGCCAGAAAACTCGTAAATATTCTGGGAACCAAAATGTTGCTTCTTCTACATGTGTCCTAAGGCAGAGTTGGTGACTCCTTCTTGTTACCTGGGAGTCAGCCCTCTGTGACACCATGTGAGAGCTGAGTTTAAAGCCCTCCACAGACCACTTTTCCTTTAATAACTAAGTAATAATAACCTCAGCTCCCTCCCACACCACCACAAAGGGCCCCTTTATCAGTGTTCCCAAGATCATTCCAGAAGGTCATGCCAGGCCCATCACTCCACTCACCTGGCACACCCGGCTGCCTCCCACCTGCTTCGCCAACCCCGGCTCTCTGCGATCTACCCAAGCCCTAGTCGTGAACACAGCCTCAGAAACCACACAGACCTGTTACCAAAGTTTAAACGGCACACAACAGAATTCAAGATGGGGGGGAGGGTGTGGAATTATGTCACAGCCCCATGGACCAAATATTTCATGGGGCTGCTCCATGACCCTTGCCCCCAGCCCCAGCTGCCAGGTTGCTGGATTCACTCACAACCCCCAAAAATGACCTCCAAGTTCATGTCCTTTGCCATGTGATAAAATCTCCGCAGTCACTTGTACCCTCCACAGAGTCACCGTCCTTATGCCAAAGATGCCTCACTGCCCATTCCAGGCTCAGCTTTAGTTTCATCTTCTCCACAGCCGGATGCATCAAATAGTATTTCCCCCAAAGTGGGGAGCCCTGAGCCCTAAGAGAAATCAAGCCTCCACCTCTGGCTACATAAGGAATGTGAAAACATTGAACATCTTCCTCTCAAGGTTACAAGAATCCCAAGTACAATACCAGTAAGTGAGGTGCCCCCAATAGCACCAGGGAGGTCCTTGACCTTCAACTTGTGAAAGGGGCTCACCAAACGGGTCTCCCAAATCAAAGGGCTGTCTTCCCCAAACATGGCTTTATTACCATCATGGAATAAAGACACATCTGAGGTTTTGAAAATAGCATTTCCCCTGGTCCTGACCGCACCTGGGTCCCACCATTTTGTAATGTTCTAATGTTCTGCTTCCTACTGTGCCAGGATTTTGATACATTTTATAACCCATGACTCCTGCATGCTTCTCCATGGAGAAGTTTTGTAAAACTTCACTTTCTACGGTTTGTATTTAAAATACACATTTGAAAGCATTTTTAAACCACATACCCCTCCCCAGAGGTTCGTACCAGCCCTCCTGACATCTGCATCTTACTCTGCTCCAGAGCCTGGGGGTCACTTATGTTAGACCACAAGTTCCTCCAGGGTAGGCACCCTCCTCCACTCCCACGGTCCCCCCATTTGATCGGCCCCCAAGGGTGGTGGGCTGCACTCCTGAATATCTGCCCGTGTCATGAATCTTTGCATTCCCTTCTATTCACTGCCCCGCTGTACTTGAGGCCACCCCTTAGCTCAGCTGTCCACAGCAGCAGCTATTCCGATGGTCTCCCAGATTCTACTCGTGCCCTTCCACCATCCGTGGCCCAGGCTCCAGGCAAAGCAAGCTTTCTAAAATGCACGTCTGACCGTGTTGCTCCTCAGCTCAGACGCTGCCGTGGCTTCCCACTGCTCTTAGGCCAGCGTCCAAAATGGCTCTCGAGACCCGCCATGTCCTGGCTGCTGCCTCCCCCTCCTGCATCATTTCCCAGACTGCCCCCCTCTTCCTGCTTGGTGCTTAGTCAGGCTGGACCCCTGTAGTTCCTCAGTTTTGTCGTCATCTCTCACTCCCACCGTCTGGACATGCCAGTCCCGATGTCTGCCCACGGCAGCTCCTCAATACCCGTATTTGGTAAAGAGATGAATCAATCAGTTAGTTACTGGGCCACTCTCCACCTAGCAAATTGCCTGCCTGACCCAGGAGTAGTTTCTCATTACATGTTTGAGGAAGAGGAAGAGAGGTGAGATGAGAAAAAGCAGGGACACAGGGAAGGGACAAAAAGACAAGCAGTATGCTGGGTGATGAGAGGCCATAGACAGATCAAGAACTCAATTAGTAGATCTGGAGAGGGTGACGCATGTGGAATAACGAAAGGACAAAGCCAGGGAGACAACAGTTGTCACAGACTGGGAGTCTTAAGACCTTAGCCAGCCACCCTGGGTTGAGTTCTAGTGACATGTCTAAGTTCCAAACGGTCCAAGTGGCCAAGAGGGCTCCTGTTTCCCCTTGTGTGAGATGTTGGACCCCCCCTTTCTACACATTGTCCGTTCCAGCAGGAGGGCCGTCCCAGGGGAGGGCAGGGCTGGAGTCAAGCCTGGGTAGACCTCTGACTGAATTTATAAGCTTGCCTTCCACCAGCAGAGCTACGTCAAGGTCCCATCAGCTGGCCTTTGACCAGGGGCTCAGTGTCACTTGGCCACTCTCACCTCAGAAAAGGATATGAAAATATCTAGGCCAGGAAACCAAAATGGAGATCTCAAGATGGAGATCTCCCAAGCCCAACACTTCATACCAGCCACGACGCAACGACATAGTCAAGCTGTTATACAGCAAAACAGCATGCCAACGCGGAGCAGCTGGAGAACTTTGTCTTCCTCCTAGAAAATGCGTTTCCTCCTGCACGGCAGTCAACTGGAGATCTGTGTATCAGCATAGCTTTGAGAGATTCTGCCTGCATAAATGTACACCTCACGTGGAACCCAGACTTCAAGGGGAGACAGAAGCGTCAACTACATACGTTCTGCACTGTGACAACACCAGGTCCAGCTCATAGCAGGTACTCCAGGAATTGCTGCAAATGGATGAATGAGTGGATGTGACAGTAGAGGTGGAATGTGAGAGCCAGCAGAACCCTGAGAAAAAGCACAGCTCATACTGGAAAGTCCCAGAAGACGGGGAGGATGCCCCTGAGGGTGATTATTCAGGGAGTTTGTTAAAGGAGTTTCTAATGATTAAAGTACTTATGGAAAAAACCTGGATGTAACACGGAGCATAGAGGAGCACACAAAACCCACCAATGATTTAGGTAGGCAGATTTAAATAGATGTGGAGGAAGTGGCTGAGCAGGGATGGAAATGAAGGAAACTGGCTGGCTGGGCTGGGCCAGGCGATGAAGGGAAGGCACGACGGTTGCTTCTGGGAGGAAAGAGTGATTCAGTTGGCCATACCATGGAAACTCCGGTCAAAGACATGTTGTTGAGACTTGAAAAATATCTGGGACCTCATACTGATGGTTCAGAGAGAAAGGTGGGGTAAATGGGTACTGATGATTGATACTGCCCAACACTAGTCCTAGGAGGCTGGAAAGTTTGTTTGGCCTGGAATAGCCTACTTATTACTCATGCCGTGGTCAAAAGCCCCTGCCAATCTTCGGGTCTACCTAATCAGAAGGAAACAAGACTCCTGCCATCACTGGAAAGAAAAGAACATCACCCAGCTCTTGGCCAAGCAAGTCCAACCTGACTTTTGGCACTGGGGAAGGGCATATGTGGTAGGCAGAATAACGCCCTCTGCCAAAGACGTCTCTGTTCTGATTTTTGGGACTTCTGAGGGGGACTTAAATGTGATTAAGTTGAAAAATCTCAAAATGGAGAGATTATACTGGACTATCAGGGGGGGGCCCAGTGTCATCCCAGGGTCCTTGTAATGGAAAGAGGGAGACGGGAGCATGGAAAGGATGTATGACAATGGAAGGCAGAATTCAAGGAGATTTGAAGATGCTATGGTGCCTGCTTTGAAGATGGTGGAAGGGGCCAAGAGCCAGAAATAAATGCCGGCAGCTTCTAGAAGCTTGAAAAGACAGTGGAACAGATTCTCCCCTAGAGCCTTCAGAAAGGAGCCAGCTCTGTTGATACCTTGACCTTAGCCCAAGGAGACCCAGGCTGAACTGAGAATTACAGTAAATTTATGTTCTTTTAAGCCAGTAAGTTTGTGGCCATTTGTTACCGCAGCCATAAGAAACGAACAAGAGCATGTCTTTGTTTTAGACAATTGTCTCCACATTACAGGACCTATCATGTCCATGGGTCCTGCCCAGAAGGTTCTGGTAGTGCCCCACAGTCAGGTGACAACCAGAAACACCCACACGTTTTCAAATGCTCACTGCAGGAGCGGGAGCATGCCGCCCATTAAACACAAACTGCTCTGGGGACAGGCAAACCTTTCTTCCCTGCTCCCAACCCCTCAAGCTTCCATCACCCCTGCCTTTTCCTCTCAGTTCACGCCAATTCTTCAGATTAAAATGCTCTTAAAATATCCAGAAGACGGGCGCCTGGGTGGCACAGCGGTTAAGCATCTGCCTTCGGCTCAGGGCGTGATCCCGATGCTCTGGGATCGAGCCCCACATCAGGCTCCTCCACTATGAGCCTGCTTCTTCCTCTCCCACTCCCCCTGCTTGTGTTCCCTCTCTCGCTGGCTGTCTCTCTCTGTCAAATAAATAAATAAAATTAAAAAAAAAATCCAGAAGAAAGAAACTGGGGCTTGGCAGCAAAGGTAGGAACAGTGGGTACATGGAAAGACATTCATCATCCATCTGAGGTTCACTTAAACACATTTGCCTCTGCATAGACGTCTGCTTCTATGTATGCGCTCAACAAAGTACGAGATTGCTTACAGGAGGGGGTCAGCTGAGATGGGAGCAGCTTCGTGTCCCCTAATGACTGGAGGAGGCCATGAGCCTCCCTGATTGACAGCATGCGATCCCATGGGCTCCCCTGCGGGGAGCATGGCTGCCTAACAGTCTCAGAATCCAGCAAGCAAAGGATTTTCATTCTGGGCATAGAAAAACTGGAAAACAGCAGAGCAAGCTGGAATTTGCACTTGCACAATCTGCTGGGTGAAATGATGCCTTGTCTGTTTCCACTGTGGTCTTCCTCCCAGACCTGTACACCAGAGGCCCGCACGGCTTCAGGGGGATTGCTGGCTTCCCCTGGAAAAAGCCTGCCATGTGGACAGCCCTCATTTGCTAATATGCCAAAAGCTCCAGCAGGGATGTGGAGAGATTCAGGCTGTTTATCTCTGTCTTAGGCTTCCAAGAAAAGCACTTCACAGATCACACCATTATTTCCCATTAGCCTAAGAATGGTGCCCATTTCTCCCTTAGAGAGAGGCTCTATATAGATAGGCCGTGGTTTCCGAAGGCCCATAAAAGGAACAGGAATTCAAAGATATGTTTTCCTGTCTTCAGCTAACATTTGCTGCGTGCTTCTTTGAATTATTCATTATTGAAATTATGCCATCAGCAAAAACCAAACCATCTCTGTTAACGGATGTTTACCCACAGAAGTTTTAGATAGTGGAATATGGACTACAGTCACTCCTCCTGCTTTTAGCCTAGTTGTTTTTTTTTCTTTAAAATCCAAACATCACCATGGTTAATGCTACAGAAAAGCCAAAACTAATTGATTATATATATTGTTACTGATACATACTTTAATGCTCAAGGGTCAAAATTTGTTATTAAGTGTTACTTTTCTTAGCTTCAAGAGAATTTTCAGCTATGTTATGTTGTTAATCTTTCTTCAAGGGGAATGCCATCACCCAAGACATGTGAACAAAAATTTTTAATGTCAGAAAAGCCTTATTCTAATGTTACCAAAAAGTCATTGCCAAGTTCTCACTGGAATCCTAAGGTTACTCTAACTGGGTCTCTATACCTCTCCCATCATGCCCCCCACCCCCAAACAGGGCTTGCATTATGGACTCAAGCACTCCTGTGCATATACATACACACAGCTGAATTTCTTTGGGCCTTCACTTTTTCTACCTTTAGCTTAGATTAGAATCATAGGTTAGGATAAGCGTAAAAAAGAGAAAATCTCAGGGCGCCTGGGTGGCTCAGTCAGTTGAGCCTCCGACTCTTGATTTCGGCTCAGGTCATGGTCTCAGGGTCATGGGATGGAGCCCCGCATCAGGCTCCAAGCTCAGCAGGGAGTTGCTTGAGATTCTCTCCCTCTCCCTCTGCCCCCCCACCCTGCTTGTGTGCACACTCTCTCTAAAATAAATAAATAAATAAATCTTTTAAGAGAAAAATCTATCCTACTCCAGTTCTTCCTACATCCCAAGCACCTGGCCTTGGAGAGAGACTTTGTAAAAATGAATGAATGAATGAATGAATGAATGAATGAATGAATGAACGAACAGATGAAAGAATGAGGTCAGGGTGTGGAAAACACCACAAGGTTATTTATGCAAGCTCCACAAGTCACAAAGCTGTGTGACCTCAGGCAAATTGCTTAACCTCCGGTGTCTCAGTTTTCTTATCTGTAAAATGTGTATGTAATTACAGTACCCGCCTCGAGGGCTGTTGTGAGAATTGTATGCGTGAATACATGAAAAGCACCTTTTAACAGAAGAAGGACTATAGTAGATGAATGGATGGATAGAGGATGAATAAATAGATTTTTAAAAATAAGTCATTGAGAAAGTAGCAGGCTTCAGAGATCAATCAGCCACTCAACAAGGATTGATTTAGCACCTAGGAGAAGGCAGGCTCTGGGCCTGTTGCTATGGTTATGACCATAACCAGTCCAGCTGGGTTCTTACTCTCACAGAGCGCTCAGTGCCATCTCCTCAGAAAGCAAGGAGTCTCCACGTAACGGACATGCTCAAATCAGTGCTCTCTCGATGTGGGTTGAGCAGGATATATGCTGTCGGCTCAATTACTGTGGAAAAAAACACAAGAGTAACAAGATGATGGAGGCATTATGGTCTTTAAGGCTGACTGGCCTAAAAACACTCCCACTGAAGGCATTATGGAATGATTATAAACAACTTTAAATAGTCTATTCGTCTTTTTTTTTTTTTTAAGTTTACCTTCTCCCTTATAGCAATCACTGTTCCTTGGTACCAGGATGAAAATTTGATCACAGGGCACCTTTAGTTAAATATTCACAAATAATATATTGTCATCATTTCCACAAATCCAGCACAAACGGTACGCTATCCAAGGCATGGCCTCGAGTCCTGCCATTTCTAAAATGGACAGCACAGACGACCTTCCTGAGGTCCCTGGGGGTCAGGCTTAAACGGACTGGCATCTCCCTTTCTGTCATCTGTATTAAAAGCCACTTCCTTTAACCCTCAAATCTATCCCTAGAGGATGTATGTTTTGGAATAGGTAGGATTCGTGCAGCCAAAGAACCACGATCTCTAAACCGGGCTCTAGAAGCTGGCCTCATTTTCAGCTGATCAGCATTCACCATGCAAAGAGTTTGTTGCTAACTGATTTCACACAACTCTGAGGATCAATCCAGCAATGTAGATTCCGAAGGGATGGTTCCTGGTACAAGAGCAACTTGTATTTTCTGCGAAGCTTCGAGGCGTGTTTGCCGCAGTGAGGCGGCTGAATTTCAGGAGGTGGCAAAGAAAGAAACCAACTTCAGGCACACTTTCATATGTGTTTACTGCACGGCCCCCGTCTCCCACTGACCCCCAAAGCATATTTCCTAAGAATCATCCCTCTGTTTCCCAATGTCTAATAATACAAGGGCTAATTATTGAGTAGTTATTACCGTGCAGGCAATTTCTTATTGAAACGCAGTGGACCGGGGCGCCTGGGTGGCTCAGTCAGTTAAGCATCTGGCTCTTGATTTCAGCTCAGGTCATGATCTCATGGGTTGTGAGATCAAGCCCCACATCTGGTACACTCAGCAGAGAGTCCCTCTCTCTCTCTCTCTCTCTTTCTAAAATAAATAAATAAATAAATCTTAAAAAAAAAGGAAAGAAATGTAATGGATCGATCGTTGTGTACATTTCAGGTGTACAACATGTGGAGTCAATACATTTAATAATGCAAGATGATCACCCTAGAGCATTAGCCGACCTATCACCTAATTTTCACTGTTTTGTGAAAGGAGTAATTAAGATCCAGTCTCTTAACAAGTTGAATGTTTCTAATACAGTATTGTTGTCTATAATCACTATCCTGTACATTAAATCTCCAGGACCTCTTTATCTGCCAGTTGCATGTCTATACCCTTCAACAACATTTCTCCTAGTCCCCTTTTATTATGAGCTCCTGGGAAATACCAGTCTGCTTTTTACAAGATTGGCTTTTTCAGATTCCACCAATAAATAATTTCATACAGTCTTCATATACAGTGATTTCATATAGTGTTTTGTCTTTTTCTGTCTGAATTACCTCCTGCACATAAGGTCCTCAAGGTCCATCCCTGTTGTAGCAAATGGCAGGATTTTCTTTTTTCTCGTGACTGACTATTCCATGTATAAAAATATACCACATCGTCTTTATCCATTTATCTGTCGATGAACGCTTGGGTTGTCTCCCTATCTTGACTTTTGTGAATAATGCTGCAATAAACATGGGAACACAGGTATCTTTGATATCCTATCTTCATTTCCTTTGGATATATACTCAATAGAATTGCTAGATCATATGGCAGTTCTATGTTTAATTTTCTGAGTTATCTCCACACTGTTTTCCATAGTGATAAAGCAATCTATATTCCCACCAACAGTTTACAAAGGCTCCCTCTTCTATAATTGCATATAATTTATATACACTAGTACATGTGATCCTTGTCATAAGTATGTTGAAGCATTATCCCTATTCTGGGTGCAGAATACATTTTTAATTCACCATTATCCTCTATAATGAAGAAGCGGAGATTTACAGGAAGAAATTTGTCCAAGGTGTAGAGTTGAGTCTGTCAGCCCAGTGTAGCAGCCTCCAAGCCTATGTTCTAGATCGATGCACCTGTAGTTAACATCAGTTTCTTTGGTGCCAGCTTTAAAACAAAAAACTCTTGGGGTGCCTGGGGGGCTCAGTCGGTTAAGTGTCTGCCTTTGGTTCAAGTCATGATCTCGGGGTCCTGGGACTGAGCCCTTCATTGGCTCCCTGCTCAGCTGGGACTATGCTTTTCCTTCTGCCCGCACCCCATGCTCTCTCTCTCTCAAATAAATAAAAGCTGTTTAAAAAATAAATAAAACAAAAAACTCTTTATTGAGGTATATAATATATATAATAGACATATCATAAAGTATACACCCATAAGGAATACATTATAATCTTTGGCATATATACTCTCATAAAACCAACAACACAATCAAAATAATGAATGCATCCATTATACATCACTAAAGTTTCCTTCAACCCCTTTATAATCCTCCCTCATATTCTGATCTATCTGCCACTCTCCACAACCTGTTGCTGCTGTTGCTCTAGGTTGCATTTTCTAGAATTCTGTTTAAATGGAATCGTACTATTTTTGTGGTCTGGTTTCTATCTCTAGGCCTAAGTATTTTGAGATGCATCCATATTGTTGCAAGTATCAATAACTCATTATGTGTATTACTGAGTCCTATTTCATTACATAGATATACCAAAATTTGTTTCTCCATTTACCCACTGATGGGCATTGGGCTGTTTCCAGATTTGGTTGTTACAAATAAAGTTGCTAAGCATATTTGTGTGCAAGTATTTATGTGGGTGTATGTGTTCATTTCTCATGGGTAAATGACTAGAGGGGAAGTGGCTGGATGATAAATGTATGCTTCACTTTTAAAGAAGCTACCAAACTATTTTCCGAAGTCCTGTCATTATTTCATATTCCTTCCAGCAGCATATCAGAGAATTCCAGTTACTCTACATCTTTGCCAACGGTTGCTATGATGGTCATTTTTAATTTTGAACATTCTAAAAGGTGTGATGGACTCTGTTGGTTTTAAATTGCATTTACCTCGGGGCACCTGGGTGGCTCAACTGGTTAGGCGGCTGCCTTCAGCTCAGGTCATGATCCCAGGGTCCTGGGATCGAGCCCCACATCAGGCTCCTTGCTCCGGGGAGCCTGCTTCTCCCTCTCCTTCTGCCTGCTGCTCCCCCTGCTTGTGCTCTGTCTCTCTCTCTCTCTCTGTCAAGTAAATAAACAAAATCTTTTAAATAAATAAATTGCATTTACCTCAATGATGATAATGTTGAGTATCTTTCATACATTTATTTGCCATCCATATATTTTCTTTAGTGAAGTGTCCAAATTTTTACACAGTTTTTATTGGGTTGTTTGTTGTTACTGAGTTTTAGTTTTAAAATTATACTCTGGACATAAATACTATGTCAGAATGATTTGCAAATGTTTTCTCTCCATAGCTTGTATTTTCACTCTTACAAATGTCTATCAAAGAGGAGCAGTTCTTACTGACAAGGTCTAATTTTTCTTTTATGGATTGTGCTTTCAATGCCATTTTAAAGAAATCTTTGCCTGATACAAAGTCGCAAATATTTTTTCCCAGAAGGTTTGTAGGTTTATGTTCACATTTAGGTCAATGATCCATTGAGTTAATTTTGTATTGGGTGTGAGACAGGAATCCATGTGAATTTTTTTAAATAGGGATGTCTAATTGTCCTAACATCATCTGTTGAAAAAAATTATCCTTCGTTAAACTGCCTTTGTAGCTTTATCAAAAACAAACTGACCATCTACACATGAGTTATTACTGGACCCTGTTCTGATCCATTCACTTCTTGTCTGTCCTGATGCCAATACCCCACTGCCCTAACTGCTAAGCCTTTCAAATAAGCCTTGAAGTCAGGTAGTATAACTCCTCCAACTTAGTTCTTTAACAAAGTCGCTTTAATTATCCCAGACACTTCGCATTGCCATATGAATTTGAGATCCACTTCTCGGTTTCTTTATAAAACAAAACAAAAAAAGCCTATTAACATTTTCATTGGAATTGCATTGAATCAGCCTACTGATTTATACAACAACAAAAAAAGCCCAGTCGCATTTCAATGGATATAGAATTCTAGGTTGTGGGTTCTTCTCTCAGTACTTTTGAGATATTGTTCCACGCTCTCCTGGTTTATATCAATTTCAATAAGAAATCCGCTATCATTTTTGTCTTTGTCTCACTATATATTAATAAGTATGTTAGGAGGTGTTCTTCCACAGAATTTTAAAATACAAGTAAAAACCATAAAACATTTGTCTCCTATTTTCAAAAATTTGAGCTACTGTCTAGTTGGGAGGACATGGGGACTGTCTGCCTTATTGATGGGAATATAAATTCGTGCCATTTTCTTCTATGGTAATTTGATATAATCTATCCCAAAAATGTCCGAACCTTTTCACTTTTCTACTAACTTTTTCTCTTGAGTGTTATTCAACAATTGTGTAAATATATAAAACCACTTATTGCTTCATTGTCTAAAGTCAAAACTTCAAAATACAAATCATAGATTTTTAAATTATGAGTTTATAGATTAAGAAACTCTACCCAGGAAGACATATGGACATAGCATAGAAATTTTATTAGCAAAGAAATATGTATCAGAATTCAAATGAGGTTAGGAGAGAAAAGGAAGTTATTGGCTCCTATAATCCAAGAAAAAGGAAGGTGACTGAACAACCCAACTGTACGAAAAGAATAACGAACAAGAAAATAGACAAAAAGCTGGAGGGCTCTAACCAAACTATAAAAAAGATGATCTCCACAGTACAGAACTATGGAGAATTCCCACTTTCTCCTTTATACATTTCTCTAGGGTTTCAGTATTTACCATACGAGTAAGAAAAAATTCCTGTATTTCAAAATAAAACTTCAAGGAAGCACAAAATCTTATCATCAGGCACTGGATATGAATTTTTCATATCTGCAATGAAACATTATTGAAAATGTTTAATTTTTAATCATCTAAAGGAAAACATGGAAATGTTTTCTTTAAACTCTTTAGGAGTCATATACTTCAACGTACTAGCATGACAAGTCAAAGCACGGCCCTCCTTTATACAAAATATTTAAAAGCATAGCTATTTGCCAAACAGCCTCTGGAGAATTTAAACCCCAAATACCACCACCACCACCACCTGCCCCACACCAGTGTCCTAAATGCCTCAGCAACACTTTATAGACAAGAAGGAATACGTGCCCCCCTCCCATCTCCCACCCAGCCAGGAAATTTTCAGTAGAGCCCATGTGTAACGTGATGAATCCTCCCTGAGATCAGGGTAGCACATGACATGTAAGCAAAGAACACCACCTCCAGCACGGCGGTGTCCACGAAGACATCCTATCCCCACTCTACAGGTGCCATCATGGCAAAAATGTGCCAGAATTTTACATTTTAAATTATACCACATGGACCAACAGAGGGAAATTGGCACAGAGTTTCTTTAGGCCATTCAACTGAGTATGTGAATAGTAGTCTCTAAGCTTCCTAGGTTTTACTTGTTTCTGCTTTTTCATTTTTATCTATTTTTCAGATGTTCCCAGCATTCACCCACTCTACCAGAGTCCACCAAAAGGACTCCGATGCTAGAGGGTATTGGGAAAGAGGGAAGACTTTCCTCTCTCTCTAGGTTTCCACATAGAAAGACCTCAGAGTAACACTCCCAGCCTCTCTCTGACCTTCACTTTCCCTCCCTATGGGAGGAGGAGGGGCTTCACTGATGGGTGGGGTTGGGATAAAGACTTGAGTGTGGCTTTGCTTCTTTGCTTTCTCTTGGCACCTGCCTGCCTGCAGTGTGTAAGTACCTTGGTCTCCCCTGGGTAAAGTTGAAAGCTTAGCGATAGAAACTCTGCCCACACGGACCAACCCACAGTTTTCCAGAATGGCCTGGACTAGATGCTTAAGTCTGTCAACTTGGGGATTTGCAATAGGAAGCACCAAAGCCATGGTTTTTCAACTGCTCTGAGAGTCACAGAGCTGACATTTTCCTCTGAATCTGCCCGATTTCTCTATTTCAAATTGACTCAGAATTCAAGTAATTAACTTTTTGCCCAGAAATCTCACTTCTAGAATTTACCCAGAGAAGTCACCTCTACAAGTAAGAAACAGCATACGCACAACTTATTCACTACTGTGTTATTTGAAATAGCAAAATATTGGAAACAGTTCAAATGCCTATTCACAGAACACTGGTTGCATAAACTCAGGGTACCTACACATAACAGTGATTAAAGTCATTAAAAAAAATGAGAAAGATCTCTATAAAGGGATATGGAATAACTTCCAGGATGTATTATTAAATGAAAAAAGTGAGGTTCAAAGGAATTATTTAGCATAACTTTTACATAAGAGTAAAAGGAAAGAATACACACATACATACACACTTGTAAGTATTTTACTTCATTTTTCACAAACGTAAGGATTGCCCAAAATCTAATAAAAAGTTATCTCGGGGGAGAGCAGGAATAGAGTTCTAGAAAGAATAAAGATGGCAAGGAGACTTCTTTCGTGCAGTTTTGACTTTTGAATCATGTACCTGTTTTTCTTTTTCAAGATTAATATTAAACCAACAGAATGAAAAACAAATTATAAAACTGAACACAAACAGACATGCATTAATATAACTGTGTATCAAGTTGATAACAATGCCACATAGAAAAGATAAGGAATTAATTCAATTTTTTTATAGCATAGTCCTTCGACTGCACACACTTAGGATAAATTCTAAGAACAAAAAGAACTGCCCAAAGGCCTTGAACTTTACTTGGTGGTTTGTCATAGGCAGCGATATTAGCACATCATCTTGAAACTGCGGGCACGTGGGTGGCTCATCAGTCGGGCAGCTGCCCTGCGCTCAGGTCATGATCTCAGGGTCCTGGAATGGAGCCCTGCATCTGGCTCCCTGCTCAGCGGGGAGCCTGCTTCTCCTTCTCCCTCTACCCCTCCCCCTCCTCCTAAGCTCGTGTGTGTCCACTCTCTCTCTCTCAAATAAAATCTTAAAAAAAAAAAAAAATCCTGGAACTACTTTGTGTGTATTTAAAGATAGAACAAATTCATAACTATAGTGATTTGCAGTAAGACCAGTTATTGAAAAGGAGAAAGGAGATACAAATATTGAGTGACGGATAGTGAGAAAGACTCTTACATACTCTATTTGAAGCAGAGGTATCAATACAAGCTCATGAGTTAAAATATACATTTTTCCCTAGCTCTGTCCACTGAAAGGGTCTAGAATCAAAGACACCTTAGTAGCGATAAGCATACCTAGTGTCCAGTTCTTGTTCTAAATATTGTTCTCCAGTAAAAGGAACCAGGGCTCCTTGAAGAAATAGTGGATTCCATATCTGGGGCAGGGAGAATATAAGATGAGTCTGGACCATCTTGTTGGGCAAAAATAACAAGGAAATGCTCAAAGAATGAAGGGACGTATCAAAAGAACACTGGAGTCAGCTCTAAGGGCTCCACTGGCCAAATCTGAAATAAATTGAGTAAAAAGAATGAGGACATGTTAATTTAAAAATAAACCCATTACGGGCACCTGGGTGGCTCAGTCATTAAGCATCTGCCTTCGGTTCAGGGCATGATCCCAGGGTCCTGGGATGGAGCACCGCATCGGGCTCCCTCCTCTGCTGGGAGCCTGCTTCTTCCTCTCCCACTCCCCCTGCTTATGTTCCCTCTCTTGCTGGCTGTCTCTCTCTCCATAAAATAAATAAATAAAATCTTTTTAAAAAATAAAAATAAACCCATTAATACAAACTACTACTTAAAAATGAGTGAGGGAGATCTTAACAGAAAAATGTCAACTAAGGGGGCACCTGGGTAGCTCAGTCGATTAAGCATCTGCCTTCAGCTCAGGTAATGATCCTGGGATCATGGGAACCCCGAGTCAGGTTCCCTGCTCAGCGGGGAGCCTGCTTCTCCCTCTCCCTCTGCTATTCCTCCTACTTGTGGCCTCTCTCTCTCTCTGTCAAATGGATAAATAAAATCTTTTTAAAAAAATGTCAACTAAGGGGCGCCTGGGTGGCACAGCGGTTAAGCGTCTGCCTTCGGCTCAGGGTGTGATCCCGGCGTTACGGGATCGAGCCCCACGTCAGGCTCCTCCACTATGAGCCTGCTTCTTCCTCTCCCACTCCCCCTGCTTGTGTTCCCTCTCTCGCTGGCTGTCTCTATCTCTGTCAAATAAATAAATAAAATCTTTAAAAAAAAAATGTCAACTAAGGGGCGCCTGGGTGGCTCAGTCGGTTAAGCGTCTGCCTTCAGCTCAGGTCATGATCCCAGGGTCCTGGAATCAAGCCCCTGCTCAGCAGGGAGCCTGCTTCTCCCTCTCCCTCCTGCTTGTGCTCTCTCTCTATCAAACAAATAAATAAAACCTTTTTTAAAAATGTCAGCTAAGAAATGTAAAGGAATAGAATTAGAAAATCACTGTTTTTCCACCACTGATGAAATACGTGATTTAGGCAAGGATCATCTATGAATGCTAAAATCCTTGAGTGAAATTCATTGGGTAAAGCTTATTGAGGTCAGGATAGTCACACAGTCACAAAGCACCACCCCACAGATTATGAACTCACCAGGGAATTTTTACGACACAGCAATCTGGAGAGGCATACTAGAACTAAGTATGGGATTTACCATCACTACCAACGGGACAAACTCCTGGCTTGTGCTTCTTGACGTGATGCAACAGAGAGGACACAACATCACCTGCATGGAGTTCTTAGGAAAAACTTTTAATTCTGTTTGATCATAAGGAAACACATAGACCAATCCAGATTACGGAACATTCTACAAGACACCCGCGTCAGAACTTCCCAAGTATCCAAGTCATGAACACAAGGGGAATGTTCTAGATTGAATGAAACTATGGAGACATAATAAATAAATACAATATATGGGGGGCAGGAATCAGCTGTAAAGGACATTATTGGGCAACTAGATACATGGATGTTATATTAGATAATATTTTTGTATGTATCTTGAATTTTTGGAGATAATCATTATATTGTGGTCATATAAAAAAGTGTTCTTATTCTCATTAGAATATTTTTACAATGTAAATGGGGGGAAAGGGATGCAACTCATTGTCTCCCTAAAACTCCGATGTATGGTACCTAAAGAGATAATATCAACTTATTTTGAACCAGCCCAAAACTCCTGTCACCTTCAATCCTGTTGAAGCGTTCTTGTCAACATTCCCAATCAGCATCATTTCATTACTCTTGTTTTTATTTGTCTCATCTTCCCTGTGGGACAGGGAAGAGGTCTTCTCTTCTGTACCTTCCGTGGCCTCTACAACCATATCTTACTAGCTCAAAATCACTCAAAATTCTTACTGTGATTAGTAAAATTTGTGTGTTTTCTGAAGTTATTTTCCAGCACTAATTATGCCACGTAACCACAGTACCCCCTAATAGATTAGGGAATCATAATCACCTCCCTTTCAGAAGGGCCTAAGATTTAGGCTTAATTCATTCATCCAAAAATATCTACCTAATACCAATTATGTACCAAGTACTGTGCTAGGGTCCTGGGAAAATAAGGACAAACAAGACACAATCTCTGTTCTCAATATAGTGGCAGAGGCAGATAGGTCATCACAACACAAAATGATATATGCCACAACAAATACAGGTAAGAGGCACAGTGATAGGTCTATCACTGAAGGGGGTTGGCTCCATTTTGGAAAGAATTATACTTACAATGACCATCATCTGTTGAGTACTAGGAGAACCATAGGACCGACCCTGTCAAATCAAGGCTGTCTTGAAATAAGGGTTATACTACTTCCTGGGGCTATGCCATACCTGGCTAGAGCCAAGACTTCAAAAATAAGGCAACCTGTAGCTCTGCATATCCCCTAAAACATCCAGATCCTTCTCACTCCTGATATGCAGCAGAGTTTGTCAAGGGTCTTCAATGCAGATGTGGAAATCCATAAGTTCCCCAAAGATGCTGTGTACAACAGCTGTGATGAAAGCACCCTCGCTGCACAAAAGAGGCACTGTTTTATCATCTATCACAATAATTGCACAGTGCACAGCCTTGTTATTAAGAACTGGGCACCACCATGAAAAACATGTTGTTGGAAAACACCTGCGTTGGCAAAGCAAAAATGAGCTGACCCAATTATTTTCTCCATTTCTAATTCTGGATGGGATATTAAGAGTCACTGAGAAGAACATATTGGCAAGAAATGGAGATAATTCTGCTTGGGGGGAACAAACTGCCCAGAGAGCTCTATTGGACAACACTTGGAAGTGTCATCTAATTATACTTTTCCACACCACCCTTGCCTCCCCCACGAAAAATGCCAGGGGTGAAAACATGTCATCTAGAGCCTTTCACCCACCGATTTCTCCCTCACATCCAATTTGAAATTTTTAAAAATTCCAATCTAGAGCTCTTTGAAGGATAATGATGGGAAGGAGACCCTGCCAAGCATGTAGGATGGGATGTAACGCACTATGACTGGAACAGATGGCTCAAGGAGAAGCCACCAATTCAATGTGACAGCCCACCACTAAATTGCTCCCTTCAAGGTTTCGGCAGTTTTGTGGCCCAATCCTTATTAGCGTCTCCAGAAACAGAGAGACTTGGGTCTACAGAAGCACCACAAGGCACTTTTCAAATAACCTGTGGACCTGAACAAGGTGCAAACTAGGAAGGGACACGGGGTCATCGGCCCTAATCGTTCCCAAACTAATAGCACCAAAGATTCGCTCTAGAGCTTTGAAATATCCCTGGACCTTTCAAACATTCAGAAATGCAGGATATTAAGTCAGACCACTGCCCAGCACAGATCACTTACGCATTTTGTCATTTTTTTCCAGATTTTCTCTGGATTTTTTTTTTTACATGAAAAATCAGTACAGATACATTTCAAGTATGCTTTGTATCCCTGCACAGTTTCTGTTTCTCTCCCAAGACAGCTATTTTCTTGGAGATGGTATGTTCCCTTTCCATACGTATTTTTACATTTTTAGTATAAACGTGTGTCCCTAAACAACATACTATATTGTTTTCGGTTTTAAAATATACATAAATATAGTACTGTACATACTCTATAACTGGGATTTTTCACTGAACATTTTTTTCTAAATTTATCCATGATAGACGAAGATGCATTTCATTTATTTTCATTGAAGGAGTCACTGTATTTTTTATGTATCTCTTTTGAGGTGTATTATTTTTAATCATCGTGGTGTTGAGGCTGTCTTTGTTTTTTGGGTTTTTTTTGTTTGTTTTTTTGTTTTTTTTAAGATTTTATTTATTTATTTGACAGAGACAGAGACAGCCAGTGAGAGAGGGAACACAAGCAGGAGGAGTGGGAGAGGAAGCAGCAGGCTCCCAGCGGAGCAGGGAGCCCGATGCGGGGCTCGATCCCTCATGCCCTGAGCCGAAGGCAGACGCGTAACGACTGAGCCACCCAGGCGCCCCTGAGGCTGTCTTTGAATCAAGAATTTTAGTGTACATTTGTGGTGAATGCTACCCTAACTTATTTCGACAATCTTATTTTGTGTTTATTTACCTTGGTTTTTCTTTGCTACTTTTCTCGGTCTTCTACGGAGTTTTATCTCTTAATATATTGGTTTAGAAGTCATGCTTCCCATTTTTATTCTCTTTGTAGTTACTCTTCTATTTTCCATAAATATTTAGACAGATCTAAAGTTAAGTATCTGAGCCCTGCTCACATTAATACAAGGTTGGAATACTTTAATTCCTAACTTCCAAGCCTCTTTTTTTTTTTCTGTATTTGTTACCACAGCCTGTACTTGGATTCACTTGGATTTAAAACCCCCATAAATTGGTCTTTTCTACACTAACTTGTATTTAGAGTTGCCAACATTCTTATCAATTCCCCCATCAAGGGTTTCTTGCACCGTCTCTTTCTTTCTGTGTTGTGCTTCAGCAAGAGGGAAACATCTGTCAGGCATCACTTTCCACGGGGTCGGCAAGAGACAGACTCTCTCAAGCTTTGTATATTCGTGTGTGTCTTTTTTTCATCATCTCTCCTGAATGGTTTGGGTATAAAATTCTAGGTTAAGTTTCCTTTTCAGCATTAGGAAGCTGTCGTTCTATTTCTGGTGAGAACCCTACCAGCACAGCGTACGGTCACTCCGTGTAGATAATCCGTACATTACCTCTGGCAGCGTCTAGGATTTCTGTTGGATATTCACATTCTGCCATTTCCCTGTGTATGACGTCCATATGTGCATTTTCTCTGCCTGCTGGAGACTCCATATACTCCTTCTGTCTCTACTTTATGTCTAATTGCTCTTTCATATTTTCCCTTTCTCTCTGTGCTACATCTTAGATAATTTTCTCAGATCTTTCTCCCAGGTAAGTCAATCTCTTGTAGGTGTGTCTAATCTGTACTTAGACTCCTCCTTTGAGGGATTTTTTTCCACCTGTAATGGCTATACTTTATTTTCTATCATTTCTATTTGGTTCCTCTTCAAATTCGTCTATTCATTTATCATGCTATCCTGTTCTTGCCTAATGTTTTCTAGCTCTTCTTTTATCTTTTTGGATATCTTATTGTGCTTCTATCTCTAGTTCTTATGATAAATTCTGCAGGGTGATAATTCTCCTTCATGGTGTTTTCTCATGTGAGCTTTTAATTTTTTACATGGGGAGCTTATCTTTAAGTGACATCATTTTCCATGGGAGTCCTAACACTCTGGGCAGTGTCCATGTTCTCACAGAAGGTTCTTTTTCCTTCTATCACTCCACACAGAGGCCCTGCTTTCTTGTTCCTTCCCCAGGCAGGTGAATGGAATTTCTCAAATCTTATTTCATGGCTCCCAGCATTGCACAGACTGCTGTCCTGCATGGCACTGAGACTTTGTCTCCTATCCTCTAGTTCGTATGAAGACATCAAGCCCCCAGTCATGAGTTTTTAAAAAATTGATTCCTGGGGGGATGCCTGGGTGGCTCAGTCATTAAGCGTCTGCCTTCGGCTCAGGGCATGATCCCGGTGTTCTGGGATCGAGCCTCACATCAGGCTTCTCCACTAGGAGCCTGTTCTGTGTTCCCTCTCTCGCTGGCTGTCTCTCTCTCTCTGTCAAATAAATAAATAAAATCTTTAAAAAAAATTGATTCCTGGGGGCACCTGGGTGGCTCAGTCGGTTGAGTGTCTGACTCTTGATTTCAGCTCAGGTCATGGTCTTAGGGTCATGGGATCGAGATTCCACACTCAGTGGGGAGTCTGCTGGGGAGTCTCTCCTTCTGCTTTTCCCTCTCCCCACTCCACGCTGCGTGCTCTCTTTCTTTCTCTCTCTCTAATAAACAAATACTTTTTTAATTGATTCCTGAGCTCCATTCTAGACCTTCTGAACCCAAAGTCTGAATGTGGGGCCCAGGAATCTATCATGTTCCCTGGTTTTGCTACCCTAGTTATTGGCAAAGACAGGATGAGAATCTGTATTTCCCAAGAGAACGTTAATGTCAGAAACACTAACAGGGGAGCAATTTAGCACTTTCAAGAAACTTTCTCTCTCCATAAACAGAAGAGCAAAGTATAGCTTAACAGTCCACTTGTTAGAAGTAATCGGCAGCAAGCACACACTACGTGTCGTCACTTTCTTAGGTGATATCCTTCCTTAGAGAGGGTTTCTGCTTACTAGTCACTAACCCAACTGCTTCATTTCCCAAGAACACACCAGAATCCTCTAAATTATCACCAGCAAGAGTCCACTTGGCACGAAAAGGAAGCTTTCTTCTTAAAAGTCCTACATGAAAAAATTAGAGATCTTTACCCTCTCCTTTCGTCTTTAGGCATCCAGGGTAGCTCTCTGGTAAGGTCCCTACCTTTAAGTTTTAAATCCATCAGCCGCAGGTTTCATTATAGTTTTATCTTCTAGCTTTACTTCCATGGCTTCATATAAATACCAGAATAAAACCTGACATTATAAGAAATGAATTTAATTTTTAGTGAGACAAATGAAGTGACCTGTTATAACCTGTAAATAAATTGCTTACACTATGTTATTTTTTTTTTCCTAAATGCAAGGGTTCTTTTCCATTTTGAAAACACTTTTATTATGCAGCATAAGTTTTTAGGAGCATTTAAAGTCTATCATATTCTGCCCCATGATCCTCTTCACCTTCATCCCTTTCCACTCCCTGACTTTGGCTGCGGCCATACTGAATGGCCTGCAGACCCTCGAACATACAACTGTTTAATGCTTTTGAGCATTTACCCATAGTGGCTCTGGCCAGAGTACTTTGGTTCTGTGCCACCTCATCCCATGTCTCCCACCACTACCACTTCTAACTCCACACAAACACGTCATTATCCAGCATCTCCCTACCTATCCTTCAAATATCCAAATATCTACAAATACCCATCTCTTCTACCTACAAATATCTACGAATACACATTTCTTCTAGCACTTTTCACATCTGCTACAATAATTAATTCATTTATCTTCAGTAGAGGATAAGCTCTTTGAGGATAAGGACCACGTCTTATTTAACTTTCATGTGTTATTTGGGAAATGAAATATTTAAGTAGCTACTACATGGCCAAGCCTTGCTGGGCAATAGGGATACAATGTGAGGACCCTGGCATCCTGCCCACGTGGCATGTAGTTGGGGAGAAAGACAATGGAACGACCACGCAAACAAGTGAGCAATTATATATTGCAAAAATCTTATACACAAAACGTACAAAGTATACCACAAAGGGATCTCGTTTGGTCTAGAAGCCTTCCCTCAGGGGGGAAAAAAAAATGTTTGAGTTAAAGGATATTAAGAGAAGCTGGGTATATTTGGGTTCTCCAGAGAAACAGAACCAACTGGAAAATACACACGTAATCTATATATCTATATCTAAATTTGTGTATCTATCTATATAGACATAGATAGAGAAATTTATTATAAGGAATTGGCTCATGTAGTTATGGAGGCTGAGAAGCCCCAAGATCTCCAGTTGACAAGCTAGGGGCCTGGGAGAACCAATGGCATAAGTTCAAGTCCAATCCAAAGGCAGAAAAAGATCAAGGTCTCAGCAAGAAGACAGTCAGAGAGAGTGAATTCTACCTTATTTGGCCTTTTGTTCTATTTAGCCCCTCAATGAATTGGAGGACATACACCCACATTGGGGAAGGCAGTCCTGCTTTACTCTGTCTACTGATTCAAGTGCTAATCTCATCCAGAAACACCCTCACAGACACACCCAGAATAATGTCTAACCAAATAGTTAGGCACCCAGTCATGTTGATACAAATAGTTAACCATCGCACCAGGCAAGAGCATAGGGAATAGCATTCCAAGGGAAGAGTAACCTGCTTGAAAGCCACAAGGAAGGAGCATTTAAGGAGAAGACTGGAAGCCAGTGAGGCTGGAGTCCCAGAGTGAGGGGCTGGGCAACGACAGTTGAAGCTCAACAGGGGCAAAGGCAGGTCCAGAAGGGGTTTGGGGATCTAGAGCAAGTCACAGGGGGATGGAGGGGACATGTTAACATGCATTCCAGACCTTAGCATGGTGCCTGAGAAATAACGTCTCAATAAATGTTTACAAAAGAATTAATAATCCATGAACAAACACAAAATCGATCTTGAGTTCAAAGCCACACAAGGCTGAATTATTATCTGCTTGAGAAAAATCAATTCTCAAAAACAAACACAGAAACATATTCACACACTCATTCAACAAACATCTGTAAGGTCACTGCTTTAGACAACGTACTGCAGGGTACTACGGGGAATAATCAGAATTTCATCAGCAGTGGCACAGAGACATTTTTCTGAAATCCAGCAATCCTTTCATTTTATTTCACTTATTTTTTTCAGTTAAATTCAAGCAACTGTACCGTAATAGTTTTGTTAATAAAAAGCAAATGTACTATTATCCATTTTTTCCCAAGCCAGCTTTGTCCACCTGCCACTCTGTATGTACATATGTTCAAATATTAATAAAAGTTGGGTATCTCTGGGTGGGGAGATTTTTGATTTGTCACCTCGCATCTTTATATTCTTCTGTATAGTCTGATTTTTAAATGTAATGAGTTCATACCATTTTTACAAAAATAAATTCATATTTCTAAGCTACTTAAACATTAATTTTGACCAGACCTAATGTAACCATATACACTTATGTCTCTCATAGAAATTAAGAAGTTTAAATTCAGGTAGGTTAGACAACAAGTGCAAAGTTCCAGAGTTAAAACAGCTAAGATAGTCCTTGTAAGGAATTTCGCTTGTTCTAAAAAGTAGAGGTCTAAAAATTTGCCATTGAAAAGCAGAGAGTAACCTCCCTTCTCCTCCCTGTTGTTCCCACGATCCCCAGTTACAGAGGAGAGTACCTCACACAGGACCAAACACACCCTGGGCAACTGCCACATTCTTGCGCTCTTTCTGTCTAGGGAGCGTAATCTGACACGTGCTACATCTGAACCAATGACAACTAGTCATATGCCCACATTTCACAGGAAGACCCTTACCCCATATGGGGATGAATAGGTCAACTTCTAACTAATGGTTACAATCCCCGTCTTTACCAAAGAATTTAAAGGGCATGCCTTTGAAAGAACAGGGTGTGGGAAGAAGGGGCAAGAAACCGAATAGAGCGTGCCTCGCATTTTCTACTCCAGATTCTATCATGCTGCAGATAGAAGAAAATCCCTATATATGTAACATTTCTAGTCCACTTCTATTTTCATTTTTTAAGTTATTTTTTTTTCTGCGACATCAGCCATGCAAAAAGATTGTTCATTTAACAAACACCGGGGTGCCTAAAGGACCCCAGAAACTCTGTGAAGCATAGAGAAACCAAAGATAAAGAGGGCATTATCCCTACTCTCAAAAAGCTAACAATCAGGAGCCACGTTTTCTATTGAAAAAATCATTAAACATTTCTACCCTATTGGTTAAAGATTGGAAAATTCTAGAAGGAAATTCTAGATGTTATTGCAACTATCATCTTAAGGTCATTAATGTGGAAAAGGGCCTCAATTACGTGTTTGCCCTTAAAAAAAAGGGGGGGAGGAAACCTGGCATGAGAAAGCTTACCGAGAACTACGACAATTTATGATAGGGACCCATTCTGAGACAATCTTCTCTAGCAAGAACATTAGTCGCTGGGCAGGAAGGAGCATACACTTTTTGGACTGAGATATACTTTTTGGATTACTGTTTATGGCATGTGGAGAATATATGTGCCAAACTGTTCTTCCTTGAGTCTCTTACGTCTTTCAGGGGATTTGGGTAACCACTCTGCTTTAGCCATTAAGCTGAAATAAAATTAACCCCAGTCTGCTGGGGTAAGACACTAACTCACTGAAATTCAAGAGGCATATAGTATGTCTGAAGGTGATTGCTACCCACCTAGGAATATCGTCAACTCCGCTAAAAAAGACAAAGAAAAAAAACCACTACAAAATAGGTCATGGATACCAGTCTTTTATCTGTAGCATCATTTGCAAATATATTCTCCCATTCTGTGGGCTGCCTCTTAGTTTTTTTTGACTGTTTCCTTGGCTGTGCAGAAGCTTTTTATCTTGATGAAGTCCCACAAGTTCATTTTTTCTTTTGTTTCTCTTGCCTTTGGAGATGTGTCATGAAAAAGGTTGCTTTGGCCGATGTCGTAGAGGTTGCTGCCTATGTTCTCTAGAATTTTGAAGGATTCCTGTCTCACATCGAGGTCTTTCATCCATTTGGAGTTTATCTTTGTGTATGGTGTGAGAGAGTAGTCAAGTTTCATTCTTTTGCATGTAGCTGTCCAATTTTCCCAGCACCATTGATTGAAGAGACTGTCTTTTTTCCACCGGATGTTTCTTCCTGCTTTATCAAAGATTAGTTGCCCAAAGAGCCGAGGGTCCATTTCTGGGTTCTCTGTTCTGTTCCATTGGTCTATGTGTCTGTTTTTGTGCCAGTACCATGCTGTCTTTGTGATCACAGCTTTGTAGTACAGCTCGAAATCCGGCATTGTGATGCCCCCAGCTTTGTTTTTCCTTTTCAACAGTTCCTTGGCGATTCGGGGCCTTTTCTGATTCCATACAAATTTAAGGACTATTTGTTCCAGTTCTTTGAAAAATGTCTTCGGTATTTGATCAGGATAGCATTGAAAGTGTAGATTGCTCTGGGTAGCATGGACATTTTAACTATGTTAATTCTTCTGATCCATGAGCATGGAATATTAAAAAAAAAATAGGTCATGGAGAACCTTTCTGACCAAATGTGTCCACCCAGGCCTAAATCTCACAGCTGGAAATGCGGGTGACTAGGCACCCCAAATTCAGCTATTTCTACACCTGGTAGAGACTTTTAATGCCTTTACCTGTGTAGACACACCAATACGAGCTTGTCTCTCTGCTCTACAAACCTCTCCAATATGCTTTATGAAATCAAAGTGTCTTAATGAGGGAAAAGAAATCCATAAAGGCACTGGAGCACTATTAAAATTTGAACCCCACAAAGCTATTCTTTAAAACCTTCACAGAAAGCTGATTCATTTATTTAAAACTTGTCTCGAGCTTCTCTTTCTCAACACCCTTGTTTTATGAGAAGAATTAGAACTTATTACGGTGGTCAGAATAATCAGCTTTCCACAAACACACCCTGAGGATTTGAGAGAATAACCATTCTAACATTCCTATTAATGTTTATTCATAGTTTATGGTAATTTGTAACATGAATAGTCAACACAGTAAGAAAATATTCTTTACCATGTCAAAACTATAATCCCTAATGGTTTCACACACAAAAAGAGAATCAACTTCTCTTGATGAAAACTTGAAAACAATGTAATTTCTCTTTCAGATACAGTAAATAATCATTGGTGCGTGTCCCTGGTTCAACTCTTTTTATAAAATAATGATTCTTACAGTTGAAAGAAAAACACTTTGTTGACTTGAGGGAATCTTATTTTGGACAAAGAGAGTATTTTCACTGGGTTTTCCAAGCAGAACTGGCAACTGAACTTTGCAAGGACTCCTCCCCCATTCATCACAAGGCTCTTCTGTCAGCAACCCCCCAAGGCTCAGAACCACAGGACACCATCGGCTCTCCTGTGGCTGGAGACTGAGAGTAACCCCAGAGTAGAGCGCCCACACAGTCTTCTGTTCTCAAGGGAAAAGTCTAGTCTCTCCTCCTCCTGAACTGTTGCTTTTTGCAGGCTCAATTGTCTTTCTGGGAAACTCTGGAATCCTCAGGAAAGAAAGATAGCCAGACTTTTTCTGGAATGACATGGTAAGAAAGTGCACTTTTGTTACCCACCCTCCTTCCAAAAGCCCAGAGTAAAAGTGAAGATTCAGACTCGTTTCTTACATGAAGGATTTGACCCACAAAATATCAAGTGGAGGAGAACCCAGGTGATGTTTAGAACAGGACTTCAGAACTCTTCTTTCCGGAAGTCCAACAGCGGGGATAAGAACTTGGCCAGTTACTTAAAGGAAAGGGGACGGGGGTGGGGGAATTAATCACCTAAAGGAAAATCTTAGGGACTCTGAACAGGTGTCCAGTTCTACGGGAAGAAGCTGACTTAAAAGCACTCAGTCATCCAACCGTTCGTGTGTTCATTCACTAAACACTTCTTGACATCTACTCTCTGCCAGTCAATGTGCGGGGCCCCGAAAGGCAGGAGACAGGCCTGTCTGCCAAGAGCTCAGTCCAAGAGGAGAGCCAGACTCGTGAACACGTGTTCAAGGTGATGTGTGCCCCTGAGCAGACAGAGGCAGCCCAAAGTTGGGGGTGATGACTGCTTCAAGCGACGAAGGACGCAACTCATGAGCTAGGATTTGAAAGCGGGGAAAAGTTCACTCGGTGAAGAAGTGAGGGAAAGGGATTTCCATGGAGAGGAAGGAGTAGTGCCAGCAAAGACACCAGGGCCAGAAATAGGAACAGAGGGCGGAACAACCGGTAGCCCAGCAGGGTGAGGAGAGCAGCTCGTGGCCCACCGGCTTGTGGTCTGGGAGAACTTTGAGCAAATCGCCAAACTCGGAACTCTGCCTCTCGACCTGTATATTAGCATCAACCAGAGGCTTAAAAAGTAAAAACCAACTCCTGGGTCCCTTCCCAAACCAATTACATCGGAATCTCTAGGTGTGGGATCAGGCATCAGTATTTTCAAAAGCATCCTAACGGATTGCAATACGGTGCGAGCCCCAGAGCTCACTGTAAAAAGGAGTGAATTTTTAAAACCCAGCTCTGTGGATTGTCATGCGGGGTAAGGAATAAACACGCGGTGCCTTGAGAGTGTTAACAAAGATGGAAGCTCTGGAGGGGTTGTGCATGGAAAGGAGATGGAATATATACCAGAGCCAGATCGTCCTCACGGCCAAATCTCCCTCACGCGTGGCGCTGTTCTCAGCTCTTCACGTGGGGGTCACAGGCCGTCGGGCTCCGGGGACCAGGCTCTTGCACACCCCTCCACTGCCAGGATGAAAGGCCTGGATTCCAAGAGTGAGGCATTAGGCCTTATTGTGTGTAGTGATGAGCCTCATTACCAGGGAGTAATGTGATCAGAATTGTATTATGTAAAGTCATTCTGACTGTAGCAGAGACAATAGGTCGAAAGGGAAAGAGACGAAGGCAGGGAAATAATGCTACTCCATATACATAAGGCAGACTGAAAGGGTCTAGCGAGGAGAAAAACAGCTCTTTGAAACCCAGAGCATGAAAGGAAAAAAAAAAAGTACAATAGCCTGGTAGATTTTCTCATACTACCTGCGAGACTTCATTAAGACATAAATGTGTTCTGATACACAAGTCAGTCCCATTTCCACCTCAACCACCTCTCACCTCTTGTGCAATTTCAGGCCTCAACATTATCATCATCTGAAGGCTTTTTAATCATGTCTCTAGAAAAGTCTGAATAATACTACACTTAGCATACTACCATCATTTTCAAGAATTCTGCCTATTCAAAAGGTTTTTTTTAGATTCTCTTATATTACCACCCCCTGTTGAGGGAGTTTGATTTAAATGATTTTTGTCTATGGCAGTTTCTTTTTTTTTAAAATCTTATTATAATTCCAATATAGTTAATATGCAGTGTTTTATTAGCTTTAGGTATACAATATAGTGATTCTATGATAGTTTCTTTAATGGGCAATACAAATTTTTTTTTTTAAGTAGGCTTGATGCCAAGGACAGAGCCCAATGCAGGGCTTGAACTCATGACCCTGAGATCAAGACCTGAGCTAAGATCAAAGTTGGAAGCTTAGGGGCACTTGGGTGACTCAGTCAGTTAAGTATCTCTCTTCAGCTCAGGTCATGATCCTGGTGTCCTGGGATCGAGTCCTGCATCAGGCTCCTTGCTCAGTGGGGAGCCTGCTTCTCCCTCTCATCCCCACTTGTGCTCTCTCTCTCTCTCAAATAAATAAATAAAATCTTAAAAAAAAATAGAGTTGGAAGCCTAACCGACTGAGCCACCCAAGTGCCCCTGGGCAATTCAGATTTAAACTGTTTCCATTAGTGATATAACTGCCATCACTCTGAGCAGATAGTCCTATACAAGGCAGGTGCCAGCACTCCTATGTGACAGATGATGATGGAGCAGGTCACCCTTTAGAGAGGTCATGATTACAGAAAGAACAAACTACCCAAGGACCAATCATTTGTATGCATCTCTAGAACTTCAAAACTACTATTTAACTGTAGAAAATAACTGTGGCCACATAGTCTTTCCTACTCCTTCACGGTCTGCTTACCAGGCAGAACAGCTGGTTATTTATTCCTAGGAAAAATGGCTATCCGAGTTTAAGTTGTTTCCTGTACTTAGAAATATATCAAATATGAAATTCGGCACTTTTTCTCCATTCTTTAACATGGAAAAATACATATAACTTTGCCATCTTATCCATTTTTAAGCGTACCATTCAGTGGTTGCTAAATGCATTCATAAATTTGTGCAGCCATTGCAACCATCCGTCTCCAGACTCCTTCCAAAACTCTGTACCCGTTAAACAGTAACTCCCCACTCCCCTCTCTCATGGCAACCACCATTCGACTTCCAGTCTCTGACTTTGAGTACATATCTCCTGTATTTGAAATCAGAGTATACAAGTGGCTATTTCACTGAGCATAATGGCCTCAAGGTACACCCATGGTGTAACAGGTGATAGGATTTGTCTCCTTTAAGACTGAATGACATTCCGTTGTATGTATATAACAAACATGGCATTTCTGTAGGTCAAAAATAGATACACAGCCAACGTCATCTGGTGTAATCTACTATGTCACCATATTAGTAGGATACCAGTCACAGTTTTCAGTAATTTAGACTGACTTCTTTTGCTCTTCCTTGCCCGTGGCAGGTACTGCCAGGATCTTGGTTAACAGCATCTGAGACCCTGAGTCGAGGGGATGGGGGTGGAGGTGCAATCCTACAGTAAGAGTAGAAGAGAGTCAGAGTCAGC
This sequence comes from Ursus americanus, assembly GCF_024610735.1. Lineage (NCBI taxonomy): Eukaryota > Metazoa > Chordata > Mammalia > Carnivora > Ursidae > Ursus > Ursus americanus. The sequence goes on from NC_142132.1 coordinate 11,155,565, forward strand.
CTCGGTTTCCCAGTTTGAGCTTCTGAACTGATTAGGCTTCCTGTGTCTTTATAACCCCCAAGAGCAAACCATCTCCTTCCCTGACTCTTACCAAACATGAGCAGCCTTTGCCTCTGCCCCCTTGATTCTTGCTCATACCCCTCACTGCCTGAGCTGCTCACGGCCCTCCATGCCCTTGGGTGACAATACAGCTTTCGCACAAGAGGTCCCCACCAACAGAACTATGGGTAATATTGCCACTGGAAGCTGGGTAGACAAATGCTTAAAAATAGGTTGGAGTAATAAAAATTCCAAAATAGAATTTTCATTTCTATACCAAGCCTCCTTTCCAATGAGTAAGAGAAATGTTTTTAATGAAGTTACAAAGTTCTACGAGAAAAGGGGTATGAAAATATTTAGTAAGGAAACCAAGCACTCTACAAATACTAATGGTTATTATTTCTATCACTTCCTTGACAACAGAACAGAAAGATTTTGAGCCTGCTTTCCCATTATGCTCCACAGTCAGAGTCAGAGATAAAAAAAAAAAAAAAAAAAGAATCTAAATGTGCCTCACTGGGATACACTGTACTATAGGAACCCATCCCATGCAATTAGCATATAGCAACTAGAAGGATTAGATGAGTCTATATCCCCCAACACACAGAGATCACTGAGTCAGACACATATACGCATTAAATACACATATTTTGTATATGTGTGTATGTCTGTAAGGCATTAAAAGATCTTAGAGACTAGATGATATTTGAAAGTGGTTCCCTGTGGGAAGGAAAAAAAAAGGAAATAGACAAGTGAACTTCTATGGGTTTCTTCAACAAACAATTCATAAAAAAAGAGAAAACCATGGATTAAAATAGACAAGTGACGTATGAACTTTTGCAATATGTGACCCTATTAGAGCCTGATTTAAACAAAAGTGTAAAGTATGAGACAATGGGGAATCTATACGCTAGACATTTGCAGATAAGGAATTACTGTTAATGTGGGGAGATAGGATTGGAGGGGCTTTTGAAGCCCTTATCTTTTAGAGACACATTGAAATATTTACGTATGAAGTGGTATTTGCTACCAAAATAATCCAATGGCAGGTGTGGATAAAACGAGAGAACCTGACAATTGTTGAAGCTGCATGACTCTACATATTAGGGCTCAATGGGTTATTTTTCTCCATTTGCGTATGTTTGGAACTTTCTATAATAAAATGTTACAAAAAGCCTTTTTAAAAGAATACCCGGCTTTGCTATCTTCCTAATTGTGTGATTTGGGGCACACTATTTGATCTCTGTAAGTTTCTGCCTCTTTTTCGAGAAATGAGAATAACATGGCTTAGCCTAGAATAAACTCTCAAGAAGCCCGGGCCCCGTTGCGCCATTGGACATGCCCCCACCGAAGGGTAGTAGCTGTTTTTATAGCTACTTGTCATCTCCCTTCGAATGTGCTAGAGAAAACGCAAACCTAGCACATCTGAAACAGAATCCATCAAATCGGATAAATGAATGAATCAATGAAAGAAAAAGATCCGCCTCATCATTCAGGTCGATGCTCCTATGGCTTCTTCCTCATAGCTGGGCTTTCCATGACAGCTGTCCACAATGTGCTGTCTTGACTTCGGTTGCTCAGAGTTTAGGCTTCAAGTACAGAGTTGGCATGAACTGAATTTTTGCTAGCTTTTAGCATCCCCATTTCAACTAACAACCGCAGAAATCTCTAGAACTGCTGCTAATGGGGGCTTTGCAGAATACACGCCTCTGATCTCAGCAAGCTATACTGTCTGAGAAGAGTTCTATTTTCTATATCCTTGGTCTTTGGCAAGAGTGACCATCCAAATGATACATAGCCTCAAAAGATCCCATGAACTTAGTAATGGCTTTGGTGTTATTTGATGAATCACACCCAAGGGTGTAGCCGCCTATGCTTTTTCCATCAACTTTTTCATGCCCATCTTCATAAGATTCAAGTTGGGTATATAATGAGAGACTTTCCCCAGGGAAGGTTAACCATTCAGGAGCCATACTGTAATCAAAAAACAAGGAGGAAAGAACAACCCAAGAGACTGTTTTCTATACAACACCAGAAATCTGAGTGATTTAACAAGAGGCTTGTAAGCACATTGCATCAAAATGTGGTCTCTCGATGGATTTCATACTAGTAATAATTTCCTCCATCACTGTTCAGTAACGAGCACCTTTCCATGTCCTCAGGAATAAATAACATGCTTCTCAGGTATGCAATTCTGAAAATTTGTTTCAGATCCATTAGCATCTTGGCCAATGAATATATTTATTTCTAGATAGATGCCGACATGGTAATTTTGCTGCACTATTAACTCACCAAGAACATAAGGGCTATGTCTTTCCCTATTGCCCTTTTGTTCTTTTTTTGGTGGGATATGTGTCAAACAGCCCATATCTTGCATTTACTCATCACTCAGCTTCTCCTAGGTGAGGTTTTTGTGGCTAAGAAAAGCATTAGAGGGGTGTTTGGGTGGCTCAGTGAGTTAAGCATCTGACTCTTTGTTTGGGCTCAGGTCCTGAGATAGAGTCCCATGTCAGGCTCCCCACCTGCTTGCTCCTCTCCCTCTACTCCTCCCCCACCTCTCTCTCTCTCTCAATATATCTCTCACCTGAATAAATAAATAAAAATCTTAAAAAGAAAAAAAAAAGGAAAAGCATTCGAATATAGACCATCTCACAGTGGGGGACAGAGAGCTCACCTTTCTTGCCCAAACCAGTAAGGGTGGTCAGTGGTAAAACCAGGACTACGGTCAGAACTTCAGATTCCCAGTTCAGGGCTCTTTGCCCCATATGATTTGAGTCCGATGTCCTTGGACTTCAACCTACTGGAAAAAAAAATTATTCTCTGGTCCTTGGAAAGCAGAGTCTCTTTCTTAGACCATTCAGGTGCCACTAAATGATTTATGAGAACACATTAAGCACTTAGACAGTTTTCAAAAGCCCGTACCAAAGCTCCATTTGCATAGAGGGAATGCTCACTGTGGGGACAGATCCCCCTGGAGGACCTATTCTGTTCCTGCTATCTCTGTGAAGCCTGGCCCTTTCAGAGAATGCGTGCACACTCCTGACAGGAGCGAGCCAGAAAGCCCCAGAGGAACAGTGCCCTAAGGTGCCAATGGACACTTGATATAAAACTGCAAGCACATGAAAGCTTGAGATTGAAAACACACAAACACCTCATCTCTTCATATGTCTAGGATTTCTACTTCCAAGTTGATATGAAGCCCTTCTTCAGGGTGGCTTGAATGTCCATTCCATTGATTAAAATTAATCTGATATTTTATAACCGGTAAGAGTGATCAATTGGTGACCCGAAATCAATACATTTAAAATTAAACAAAGTAGCCTGTTCCCCACCTGCTCTCCACAAAACCTATCCTGTTTCTATTGTCAGTCAATAACGTATCTGTTTACCACCGGATGCCCATGCTAGAAACTTCCATTTTGTCTTCCACCTCTCTCACCCCTCCCTCCCACCCAGTCTGTCCTCATATCACACTCATGATCCTTAGGAAATGTGTCTTGATTCCTGTAGGGATTGTGACCCCACCACCTTCCACTCCCTCACATTCTCCTTCCTAACAGGACCCTGAATTTCCCAGTCATGTTCAGTTGGGTAGATCTGGCCACCATCTGCCCCAGGAGTGGGTATGAACGGTGAGCAAACTCATCCTTTCTGGCTACAGCAATCCTTTAGGAAATGGGCACAAGATCCAGGTCAGACCAATGAAACATGAAGAGATGCTTGATGAAAGCGCCAGGGAAAGGAACATCCTCAGTCTTGTATGGGAACTCCTGAAATGAAGGCTTTCTCTCCCACTAGATGGGTAAGAGAACACTGGTTACTGCCAGTGATCATCCCGCAGCCACGCGGTCTAGAGGAAACCCACCGCCAGGTTTCTGGGGACACTGTTGATGGATCCGGCTTTGCCTGAAGGCTGCATTAGTGCTGGACTCTACTTCAATATACCTATACTTCTCTTTATTTTATGTTACTTTGAATTGTCTTTTCTGTTCCTCCCAATCCTGTAACCCTAAAACAAATTCATCCCCTTCTCCTCAGCCACACTAACAGTTCAGGATCTCATTTGAATAATAGTAGTATCCAAGTCACTCCACCTGCTCCTGGAATAGCTACTCTTTAAACTATAATTCTTGGAGAATGATACCAAATTATGACAACATTCATTGAATACTTACAAGGTGTCAGACACTGGTTTGAGTATTTTATGTGCATAATCATATATGATCCTCATAAGAATCCTACAAAGTAGACACTATTATTAACCCCATTTTATAGAAGATGAAACAGAGTTTTTGAGACGGAGTAATGGTCCAAGGTCACATTATTAAGCAGTGGTGAGCCTAGACAAACTCAAAACTGCCTAATCCCCAGGCCCTTGACCTTAATCACTCGGAGTTTCCTCCAGTGAAGGCACCAGTGTCTCCCTGCAGTACCTACTAAATACAGTGTAAGCTCCGAACATGGCCTTCGAAGCTCTTCCCATTTGGGTCCCATCCCCACATTCCTCTAGGACCCTGAGGTAGCTCTAAAGCAGAGGTCTCCCTGCTCCAACAGGACACAGTCTCATGCCTTTTATTATGTTAGCCCCTCTGCAGGAATGCCTTCCCCACTCCTTCCCTCTCTACAAAAACTCCCTCATGCACAGACCAGATGAAACATCACTTCCAGTCCCCCTCTTATGCTGGTCGCCTTGGCACTTTGGTCCTAGTTAGAGATGGACCACTTACAAGGAACAGAAACCCTTCCAGGGCAGCTTAGGTAAAGGAGATATGCACCAGGGGACACCGTGCAGTCTCACAGCTTCTAAAGACAGGAAATAAAGTCAGCCAAGCCATACGTAGACCCAAACCACCAACTGGGGATTCAAGGCTGCTGACTCCCCAAGATCTCCTGGACTCTTAGCTCTCCCCAGTTCCCTTCTATTTCTCTCTCCCCCATCTGCCTGCTTCCCTCCACAGACTGACATTCTCAGCAAAGCTCCTCTGTCTGCCCACATTCCCCCTACTCTTAGCCTTCAATCTCCCCACAGTCCCCATGCTAGCTGCCACCCTCCTGGAAGACTAATGTCCAGTGCCACCCCAACACGTCTCTGACACTTACTCACATTCCCAGAGAATCCCATTTTCTCATCCCACCAACACTGCCTCTTCCTAGGTCAGACGCACCCTTGGTCCAGTCAGCTGTGGCTACTGGGTGGTGTCCTAAGACAAGTCCATCTGCTGAGGTCTACTTTCAACAGGGGCTGTGGATGCCCTACCCACACCCCCTCCTCCCACCATTCCCGTGCACACCAATCCAATGGCACCCTATCGTCAGCACCTGAAGAGCTCTCCTGAGGGCTTTCTCTGGCTGCCTTACAGAGAAGGTCAGATGAGCTGGGGAATGGGTACCCCATCAAAACTCTCAACCAATGGCTGATGGGAGATGGTAAATAGCCCAGCTCTGGAGCTCTGTTGGGATAATGATGTGGGGTGTTTATCGCACTGTCCCAGAATCGAGCCTCAGCGCCCTGTGGCATTAACCTGCTTAATAACACACCCTTTACTGGTTGCCTTCCACGTCTCTCTTCCCACTCCCTTGCAGGGCCCTAGGATCACCTTCCAAAATGAACTACCCGCACTCACACTCTTGTCTCAAGATCTGCTGCTAGGGAAACCCTACCTGAACCAAGTGGGGCGTATTCTCCCAGCAAGGGGTGCTGGCAAGGCAGAAAATCTAACATCTGCAGGATTCCATTAGTACCACACTGTTTAACCTCGTATTATCTTCAGTCGTTCACGCACCTATCTTTCCAAAGACAGTATGAGCTATTGAAGGAAGAGGTTGTTTCTTCACCTTCTAGACTCCAGGGTTCCCAATACAAGGCTCTGTATACAGCAGGCCCACAACTTGTTTCTTGGCCAGGGAATTAGACTGCATCTACCAAATGAGACATTCTCCTAACTGGATTATACCACTCCCAGGCAGTCCACTGGCTAGACTATACTGTCATAAGATTCTCCTATGAACCAGTTGCCTTTTTTAATTACATACAAATTCCATTTGTAAGTCATATCTAGAAGCTACTGTGCAGTATGATATATTGCAGAACACTACAACCTGTTAAATTTTGCAGACTTTTAATAGAAAACAAGCTTAAAGCATAATTCCACTTTAATGGCATCAAGGAAAGTGTGACTTTTGCCTGACTCCTGAAATCTCAGTGGCCTGTTTAATAAACAGGCCACTGAAATATTTGCACTCATTCCTATAAACTCTATTAGATAGGTAATTATCTTTTCACTTCCCAGCTCAAAATACCATAAGGCAAATTTGCTAAAAGGTGCAGAGGGCAGGTGAAGGCTCCCTTTCACCCATGCGCTGTTGAGCAATAAAATTGGTGTGATAATTAAATGTCCATCATCCTAAAGCGTGTGCAGAAAACTGGATGGTGGCTGGAAAGAAAACAGACTGATAGAAAAGTCCCAATGGGCTCCCATCACGGTTTTAATTCTCTTTAAAAATTGACATATGCTGAATTACTGAATTAAACCTACCCTGTGTTCCGTTCCATCTTTACATAAACACATCTAAGGATAGAGGGAGGAAAATATACAGATGGCAACCCACTGGTTTATACCCCCTGAGCTCTCTTAAGGAATTAGACTCATGGGTTTTTTTTAAAGTAGCATAAACAGGATGAGAGGCAATAGTGTATACATGAATTAATAGTCAAGTTTGAATCTGGCTTTGTCATCAGCAGCCTCAGTTTTCTCATCTGTAAAACAGAGATTTGGAATAGTACCAATAGTACCAGAGTCACAGGGTTACCATGAAACTGAACAGGATAACGGCATGTCCAGCCCCTGACACAGTGTAAGTGCCCAATAATCAGCAGAAAGGTTGGAAAGCTCTGTGCAAGAGGAAAGAATTCAGTTAGTTCATCAAGCCTGTTTTTTGTCTTCACCTCCTTTACATTTAGTGTTGCTCAGCAGTCTCGTTAATGCCCCCATGACCGTTAGGCCCACATGTCTACTAAAGTTGGCCATAGTCCTACGCCATGGCAGCAAGTTCACTCCTAGGTACGTCCCCAACAGAACTGTGTAGAGACGTTCACCATGTGCAAGAACGATCATAGTATTTTTTGTAATATCCCCCGAACTGGAAACTACCCAAAGCATAGAACGGATCATACCTGGCCATCAACAGAGAAAATGACCACTCCGTCAACAATAGAAAGGATAAATTGTGGTGCCCTCTGCACTGGATTCCTCTCTTGCAGGGAGAATGTGCACACAGCCACAGCAACACAGATGAATGTCACAGACATGACACTGACAGAGAAGCCAGACAACCAAGAGTGTCTAGGGCATGATGTCGTTTACACAATGTGCAAAGACAGGTAAGACTGTTCTAATATATTCTATCAAAAGTCAAGAAACTGGTCACTCTTGGGTGTATAGTAACTGGAGGAGACCAGAAGAATCTCTGGGGTGATGGTAATGTTCTCTTACTTGTGGGGGAGGGAGGCTCAGAAAAGGGTGAGTACCCTTAGGGAAGCCCAAGCTATACATTTAGACTTTGTGTACTTACCTGAATGTGGGCAATCCTTCACTAAGAAGTTCACCAAATAAATGAGTGGGTCTCCTTGGGCTCAGAAATTACGCCTTCTCCAGGGGTGGCTGACTCTTGCGCAGATATAGTAATGCTGCTGGAACACTGCTGGAGACCCAGGTAATCCTAGTAGATGGTCTACCCACTGCTGACAGCAGCTCCTCACTGTTCATCTCTCTGCAACTGAAATCCTAATCTCACCAGATACAACTGCGCAAATACGCGGTCAGCTGGGGACAGGAAATTGGCCTCTAGACCAAGACCAGGGGCACTCAGAAACCGTCTCTTAGCCAAGATCCAAGACCTCTCACTTCCCCATTGTCCTCTGATGTGTGGCCAGAAGGACAACACAGAGATGGTTCCAAATTATTGCTACAGGGGACACCATGACCTACCAAGCACCAGGCATATGGCAGATGAGTCATTCTATTTGGAGAAGTTAGATGCACAGAAACAGCTGTGCAGCTTGCAGTACAAAAGACCTAAATTGGGCATTTTCTAGAACAAAAAGTATATATGTATACATACATAATTATTCATAGTTTTTTATATATGTAGTTATATATAGTTTTATATATAGATTTTTTATGTCTAGTTATAGGTTTTCAGTAAATTAATCTATATTTTTTCCATTCAAAATTGTTTATGCTCTCAGGAAAGCAGTCTTTTAAAAGTCCTCCATTGATGCTAGAAAAATCATTTTTGGCCATAGGCGATTCTCAGTACAGATGCACTTCCTCATGTACTTAATACTTTCACATTGGAGTCCTTTCTTCAGTGATTAATTTCGATCGTCACAGAGTTTTGCAAAAAATATGTTGAATGCTGACGTTTTCTCCCCTCAATCTGTGATGGCTCCATAATTCTCCCAGAACAGGTGACAATCCCTTGGCGACAGAAGGTGCCAGCATGCATTCCCTGTCCTAAGACGTAGGTGATGAGCCAAGCTCCCTGATGGATGAAAGTCCTATGGAATCAGAGGAACCAGAGGCTGAAGGGGACCCTAGAGTCCGTTCCTCCAACTTCCCCTCCTCTGGACTCTACCTCACAAGGCCACTTTGGCAATGACACTGGTCACCCTCCAGCCTCATTCACAGATGTCATCCCTCAACCTGCATTCGGTATTCCCACTCACGCTGCTCACCCTGCTGCCTTGAGCCGGCTCTTCTCCATACTCTGTGTCTCATCGTCCTTTCCTGGAAAGGCCTTTACCATCCTATTTACTCTTCTGAATGAGCTCTAGATTCTCTCTAGTCCTCAAGGTTGTGGAGCCCAGAAGTGAATGTAGAAATCATGCTGAAGTCTAGGCCTGAGGAAGAAGAGTAGAGCTAACACCTCCATTGTTCTCACACTACTGCCCCCCCAACTAAGGCCCCCTGTGGGAAATGGAGAATGGCTCACAAAGACACATGCATGTCCTAAACCCCAGAACCTGGGGGTGTTGATGCAGATGGAATAAGGATCCTTGCAGAGGTGATGAAATTAAGGAATTAGAATTTTGAGATGATGAGTTTATCCTAGATTGCACGAGTGGGACTAAACGCCATCAGAAGAGCCTTCATAAAGAGAGAGGCAGACGGTGTCATACACAGAAGAGAAGGCAAGGGGAAGATGGTAGCAGTGATTGGAGTGATGTGGCCAAGGGAAGCCTAGAGTCACAGAAAAGCTAGAAAAAGCACTAACATACAGTTTAGGAGAGAGCATGGCCCCGCAGATATCTTGATTTCAGCCCAGTAGTATCAGACTTGTGGCCTCCAGAGCCAGAGGAGAAAAGGCTGCTGCTATTGCCAAGTTCATGGTAATTTGTTACAGCAACAATAGAAAACTAACATATGACCCAAGACTACATTTGTTTTCTGTCCATAATGCTGACTTACTGAATTTTGTTGATTATTTCCTTCTACAAAGAAAATAGTTGGTAATAAAATAGAGCCCTTAAGAGGAACAGGTGCCATTTTATTGGATTCCTAAGCTCAGAATCTGGAGAGAAAAACCTCAGCAGAGATCTAAGAGGGAGTGGCTGTGTGACCTTGGATAAGTCACTGTGAGTTACTTTACCCATTTGTAAAATAAAGAACCTCTGAAGTCTTTACAGGGAATTCTATAAATCTCTATGTATTGTATTTAATTTTCAGCTAATTTCATAGAAGTCCCCAGGCCGTCAATGACTTAATATTACCTCCTTAAGTGTCATCTCCTCTGGGAAGCCCTCTCTGATTCACCTCCCTTTTCTATACTCCATAGCTCCTGGCACATGTCTCCACTTCAGCACTTATTTCACTGCACTCTAGTGATTGGTCTCCATACCCATCTTCCTAGAAGAGCTCCTTTTACTCCTCTTTCTCCAGTGCCGAGCTCTATAACAAATGGGCAGATAAAGAAAATAATGAGTTACTATAAAGTAATAACCTTACCCTACATAGTTGGCGGATGAAAAGGTCACAGGACAGGCCTGAGCTCCAAAGTCCTGGAACCAAACATCTCCTACAGGTGAGCCATTCACTGAATAGCCCTAGCAACCAGACTGTACTGTAGGAGTGCTTTGTGTGCTGCCAGTGTGTATCCGATTTGTTTTCATCTGTTTAACGAGCATAATTCCTATTCTGAAAGCCATCTTTGACACTGCATATGCTTGAATTTCACAATTATGTTCTATCCATACTGGAAAGATTCAAATGTCTGCTAGAGATGACTTCTCCTTGGTCATCAAGGTTTTAGCAAAACTTTTCTAAGTCTTGCCATGTCCATTCCTAATTCCAATACCCACAGGTATAAAGTTCAATGGTAATACACGAAAAGCTATACATGAAAAAATCTGGGTCTCTTCCTCTGGCGATCGTGAAGGGCTCATCGTTGTGGTAGATGCTCCCCAGCTGCCCCCCAGCCCTAGTCCAGTAAACAAAGTTTACCTGCCGGGTTTTAACTGGAGTGCCTTTCTTTCTTTCTTTCCTCTTTCTTTCTTTCGTTTTCTTTTTTCTTTTTCTTTCTTTCTTTCTTTCTTTCTTTCTTTCTTTCTTTCTTTCTTTCTTCCTTCCTTCCTTCCTTCCTTCCTTCCTTCCTTCCTTCCTTCCTTTCTTTCTTTTTCTTTCTTTCTTTCTTTTCTTTCTTTCTTGTACGCTCCATGCCCAGCATGAAGCCCAATTCAGGGCTTGAACTCATGACCCTGAGATCAAGACCTGAGCTGAGATTAAGAGTCAGAGGCTTAACTGACTGAGCCACCCAGCACCCCTGGAGTGCCTCACTTTTCACCAAATCTCAATGTAATTTTACAACTTTTCTAAAGTCAGGTGTCAGCATGATAGTTGGTACTTAGCACTGAAGCCATTTATACAAAAATTAAGGGATCTAATTCAGATTTACAAAATAATCACCCAAGTCTAGACTTCCCTATGAAAATTTTAAGCCTCCAATGAAACTTAATTTGGAAATTATCTGGTGTTATTCTATTAATCAAAATCACCACAGGTACCTTTCTGTCCCCTTAGGAAGTTGGAGATCAACATGATCTGCCAGACTAAGAGTAAATCCAAGGGCCTGATAGAGATGGGGTTTACCCCAGGCCTTATCTGTTCTGAAATAATGACCAGGAACACTTTTAATTGCGATGTGTTCACAGCCAGCAGGAACCCAGGGTCCTTTCCTCCTGTCTACAGGAGTATTGTTCAAGATGCTTGCCTGTAGAATTGCTTCTCATTTACCAGTGATAATTTTCATATTTACAAATGGGAACGTCCTAGATGTGAAACTCCCTTAAGTAAATGATTTATTGGATGCAAATGTAAAGCCCTCTAGATACAATTTCCCTACCAGCTCTTCAGGCCTATAAAGGATCCTACTGCCACAAGTCCAAAATCCCTTGACACCGTTTCATTTTACCTCATAACTTTAAATAGGTTTTCTGCACTTATGGATCCCTCCTTTTTATTGCTTTTTTAAAATCTGTACCTACACCAGGGACTTTCGAATTCTGCCTTTCAGTGCCCAGGTGTTCTGTGATTCAGGCTAAAATGCTTCTCATGCTGGCCACCTTTTCCTAATTTGCAAAGGGAAAACGAACACAGGTACAATCTTCCAAGTTTCACACTCTATTTTCTTCCACAACTTGTAGTGATGGCTGTTGCTTGAAGCATAGTAGATAAAATTACCAAATTAATAGGGGCCCCTGTGTAGCGCAGTCGTTAAACGTCTGCCTTCGGCTCAGGGCGTGATCCCGGCATTCCGGGATCGAGCCCCACATCAGGCTCTTCCGCTGGGAGCCTGCTTCTTCCTCTCCCACTCCCCCTGCTCGTGTTCTCTGTCTCTCTCTGTCAAATAAATAAATAAAATCTTTTTAAAAAATTACCAAATTAATAAACAAATACTGAGGGAAACAGACTTTCAGTCACTGGTTAAAAATCAAAAATCACTGATTTTTGTATAGCACCCCTAAGATGGGGAGGAACTACAGAACACCAAAAAAAAGAAAAAAAAGAAAAAGAAAAGTCTCTGCTGCCAGAGGTCTGTAAAATCTTTGCTTGGGAAAATAGGGCAGCTGCGGAAAAAGATACCCATGGAAAGCAGCCTGTCGGATGCTGGTGGTTGGGAGGGGGCGGGTGTGGTTGACTATGGCAGAATGGGCAGGAACAGGAAAGGGCAGGAACTGGAGAGAAGATTTTTGAGCTAGACTGGAGAGAAAGGGAATAGCTTAAGGAAAACAAAAAGTAGGATGGTGTGGAGAAGCAGAAAAAAGAGCTTTACCTGGAGTGAGACTTTGGTAGAGAAGGGACTAGAGACACAGGTCAACACAGGAGTGAAGGACACTACACACCATCCTAGAGGCTGGGTGGTTTCCTGGTGACAACTGGGAGAAAACAGATGGCTGAGCAAAGGAATGGCAGGATTTAAAAGGAGTGATGTTCCTACACTGTCGAAATGCAGGGGTGAGGACGTGAATTACAGAACAGGAGGGGGAACCTAGTGTAAATGCACTGAAACAGACCATGCTTAAGCCAAGGTGGTGACAGAGGGAATAGGAGGGAGGAGGTGTGTAAGAGATGCTGAAAAAGAACGAATGTTCTGGTTTGGAGATGGATTGGACAGGGAGGACAGAGACAGAAAGCAGACATTATATTTTTAGACTCAGATGACTGGGGTCATTAATCAACCCCATTCAAATTCAAGCAGAGTAAATATGATGATTGCAGATTTTAGATGAAAAATGTCCAGCAATAAAACAGCCATTTATTCGAAGCTCACCATGGGCCAACCACATTCTCAGCCCTTCATGCATACTAGCCCGTGCAATCATCAAGGGAGCTCCAGGAGAGAAGCATGGAGCCCCCCTTTTACAGGTGGGCGAACAGAGGCCAAGGTCACCTTAGGGAGTGGCACAGTAGAGACTTGAACTGAGACCACTGTTTTCGTATTCTACTTTCCAACTGTTAACAGGAGGCTGGTGATGTGGGGCCGAGGGAACTAGGAAAAGAATCAGAATCAGAGGGCACGTATCGCATGGTGCACTGGGTGTTATACGCAACTAATGAATCATCGAACCTTACATAAAAAAAATAAAAATAAAAATAAATAAAGTAAAAAGATTGGGAAAAAAAAAATCAGAGCCAGAGACAGAAATCTGGAAGCACTAATGGCCGTTCGCTCAGGCAGAGAGTGGGGGTGGAATCCAGGGACAGATCCTCGTCTGGGCCCTTGTTTGGTTTCAACTGCAGACCTGAATTCAATAAAAGTGACTAACAATATCCTGTGATAAATGACCTGAATCCAGAAACAGTAACTTTGAGAAATAAAGAGGCCGATTCTTTGTTTGCCTTCCATCGCACGCTCTTGTCATTGGTTTTCTTCCCTTTTCAAATTCCCAGCAATCTCCTTCACAAGGATCAGAGATTAATCGTCTGGGAAGATTTCCAAAGCAATCGGAGTATAATCAGGAGAGAGAAATCATTCAGTAATTTGAACAGGAAAAGGTTAATGTAAAAAAAGGTAACAATAAAAGCAATTAGATTTGCAAGGGACCAGCTAATAAGGATTGAAAGGAAGTTTCAAGACTACAGGAAGAACAGAGGTAAGGAGACAAAGCATCCTCCCCAGCTCACCCTGAGGGCCGAGAGCTGACCTTATTAGAAAGGGCAGCTGGGTGGCTGAATGAAGGGCAGGAGACACTGGTGGGGGTCTTCTAAGTGCTGGGAACACCTGTTCTCGGGAAGGGGTCTCTCCAGAGGCACTCCTGGGAGGACAAGGTGCTAGGAAGCTGCTGGCTGTGAATAGTGGCAGAGTCCATGCCCCTTGGCTACAAAACCTCCCAGAAGGAGTGCTAGGGAAGCCCCCCAGCCCCTGTGTGCTACAGAGCCCAGCTGGAGAAGCTGCCAGCACTGCGAGAGCTTGGTGGATGCTGGAGAAAGCTGCGAGGGCTGCAGGGTGCTCCAAGCAAGCACTCCAGACCCCGGGGGGCAAAACCCTTTCCTCCTGCAGGGTCTCTCCAGCAGCCTCTGTCTACAAAACATCAGTGTCGGCTGGCTCAGGAAAAATACTTAAAGGATCCAGAGCCATCGTTACAGAGCAGGCAAAAATGTCTGAATTTGGAGCTGAGGCCATAAGTCAATAACACACAATTTCCTATTAAAGTAGGACCATTTCCTCTGATGACCTTTAAAATGCCATTTCAACTTCATTTGTTGGTGGCACGATAGTTCTTGGGGGTGGGAGGGTGTTGCTGTTGGTATTAAGAGAAAGTCAGATTTTTAAAAGAGCTGGAACTCTTCATCCCCTTCTAGATCGAAAAGCCAAACATATCTGGCTGCCATGTTCTAAGCCCAGAATTAAGAACTCCGCTACAGCGCGGGGGGGGGGGCAGAACCCCTCAAACTTGACCATGTTGCAGGAAAGGAGACTTGGGGCCACAAGCATTCGCTTTCCCCATCCATTTCCAGTAAGATCCATACTAGCATTCTCATGGATAACTTTGTGTTGTTTATAAAGAAGAACAGACAGCAGTCACCCTTATTAGCAGAGGAAGCTGAGAGCAGGTTTTAGCAAATACATCCTGAGTAAAACCAAGGCGGGGGGGATTCATACTCTGGGTCCCATGAGATTTTGTTCTAATTTAAAAGAATATTTACTTCACACCACACTTGTAGTTGACATTCTTACATTTTAAAAACTAGTTAAAATGTTAAAACACACAAACAGTTTTGAAACGTAGGTGAGGTGGGTGGGGTCTGGAGCCAACAGGCCAAGAAAGAATTCTTGGGACGTCTTTGGTGCAAAATGGTGGTTTTATTAAAGCATGAGGACAGGACCCACCTGTGGGCAGAAGGAGCCCCTGCCCCCAGGATTGTGAGGAGAACTGATTATGTACCTTGGGGTTGGTGGAAGGAAAGCTAAGGAAAGTTCCAAAAGGATTTTCATCTGCTAAAGAAGACTCCCAGGATACTGGAGGCCTTGCTGCTGTCAGAGCAAGGTTGTTTTTCCCTCCAGCAAGGCAATAACAGTAAGACAGGTGGGAGCTTCCTGAAGGAGCTTTAGACTCTGCCCCCCTCAAGTATTGGTCAGTGGGCTGCAGGTTATAAGGACATTTAATTTCATCTACATTTCCTTCTGCCACATCACACCTAAGAGGTATATTGAAAAAAAGAAAAATCTGCAGAAATTGGATTTTCTAAAGAGACCATTATGAGAAGTCACCTGAAAAATTGTAATACCAAAATTATGTCAACTGGATGCAAGTTATATAAAATTTAACAACTCCTATATAAAACTATTAAATATACATCATATAAACTTCTCTTTCACTACAGCAAGAAAAAAATTGTGAAAAAACACACAGAAATCTTGACATGATTGAGGAGGTCAGATCAAACCAGAAGTAAAACGTCCCAGCAAAAAAATGTACTTCTAAAATTCCTTAAATAGCAGAAGTTCTATTTTTTAAAGATAGGTCCATGAAAGCATAGGGTGAAACAGCATAGGAGGAAAAGAAATGACTTACCCTGCACATGGCTCTTAAAATTCATTTCCTGACCTCCGTGTGGCTACGGTGGTCATGTTCTGACATGACATTTAAGTGGAAGTCATTAGGTGAGGTTAATACATTGGGGTTTTTTGTTTTGTTTGTTTTTGTCCCCCCCCCCACCCCAATCTCTTACCCTTTACCTTCTGCATTTAGGATTGGATGTAATGGGCGGAGCTCTGGCAACCATCTCATGTTCAAGAGGTAATCACAGAACACTACCTCAAAGACTAAGGATATACTGTATGGTGACTAACATAACATAATAAAAAATTATTTAAAAAAAAAAGAAAGAAAGAAAATAAACTCAAGAAAACTTAATGTAAAATAAATAAATAAAATAAAATAAAATAAAATAAAATAAAATAAAGAGGTGGTAGGTCATGCCCTGATCTGGTGGAATAGAAAGCTAGATGGAGCCTAGGTCCTTGCTGATTTGACAGAGCCACCATACCAGGCCTGGACAGCCACACCTCTTTGGGAAAGAAAAACCCTTACCCTGGAACCTGGAATTAAATGTAGTTTCTAATTCAAAATGTATGTAACTATTTGGCTTTGAAATATGCACATTGAAATTTGCTAAAGAAAAAGAGGAATCTCTGACAAATTATCAGTATGAGATTTTAATATATCTGTTTCTAAAAATCAACTGATCTTAAACTTCACAATTAAAAGGCAGAAATTATCAGTTGGGATAAAAAAGCAAGCCCCAATTACATGCCATTAGAGACGGAGTTTAAATTTTAAAAATGCAGACAGGTAGAAAATAACAAGATGGAAAAAGATGTGGCATTCAAACACTAAGCTAAGGAATCAGCCAAAGTAGACAAGGAATATTCCAGGGGAAATGAGAATCCTTTCATATGATAAAGCCATCAACTCATCAAGACGTAATTCTAAATGTGACACACGTAATAGAGCTTCAAAACACATGCAGCAGAAGTGGACGGAACTAAAGGGAGAAATAAACAAATCCATGGTTCTGGTTGGAGAATTCGCCATTGCTCACTCAGTAGTTGTTTGGGGGTAGGGGTGGTTACAGAGAGTAAGGATGTAAAACTCTTGAACAACACTAACTAACAACTCACCTTACTAACATTTCTAGAACACTCTACCCAACAACTGTGGAATGCACCATCTTCTCAAAGGCACATCAAGATAGACACTCATCCCAGACCAAAAATCAATTGATACAGCAAGTAAAATGAGAAATAATTTTGAGAACTTAACACACGTTGGAGCCAATACATGGAACATACCTCAACAGGGACGAAAGAAAGAAAGAAAAGAAAGAAAGAAGTTATTTTCAAACCTTAGGAGTATCAAAAATTGAATGGACCTGGTGGTGGTAGGCAGCCTCCAAGATGAGCCCCAGTGATCCTCATCTCCCTAGAAACCTGCCCTTGTGTGGTCCCCTTCCACTAAATATGGGTTGGACTTAGAGATTCCCTTCTAATGAGTGCAATATAAGTAAGATTTCCTTTTAATGAGTAGTATAAGGTGGATGTGATGGCATTGGACTCACACTGTATTACAAAAGGCTATATGATGTGGCACCCCCCCGCCACGTGGCCTCCTGCCAACAGCCTAGTGAGTGAACCACGGAGAGGCCACCCCAGCCCCAGCCAAATCTTCAGATGTCTGGAGTTCTACCAACAGCTGGTTAGAACCTCATGAGACCCTCAGATAAAACTACTCGTCTGAGCTCTTTCTAGATTCCTGACCCTCAGTCAGAAACTGAGATCACAAATGTTGTTTAAAGCTACTAAGGTTTGGGGTTAATTGGTTAGGCGACAATAGGTAACCAATGGAAGCCATTAAAAATTTTTTTTTCTCCAAACTCACACTTACACAATCTACTTTGCCTGACCACACATAATATTAATGACAAAAACCAAATTATTCTTAGCATTTTTAAACCTTTTAAATGATTCTTGGTTAAAGAAACCGAACTGAAATTACAAACTATTTAGAAATGAATAAAAGTATAAACACGATGTATCAAAGCCCATGGCACACAGCCAAATTCAGGACTGATTCTAGCTTAAAAATCTAGTATTTATTAGAAGCCAGGAAAGAATGAAAGAAAACAAAGTAAGCACTTGATTCAAGAAACTAGATAAAAAGAACCAAATGAGCCAAAAAATACACTCTAATAATTAAAAAGGAGTTGTATTAAAAATTAATATATGAATTAAATGTTTTAAATAGTCAAGAAAACCAAACATTCTTTGAGAAAGTTAATAAAGAAACTTGCCATTTCTAACTGGAAGAGAAAGAGAGAGACGTAAATCAACATTAGGCATATGCAAAAAGGAACAACTCCGCCTAAAGAGATTCAAGTTATTTTAAGATTGTATACAATTATACATGAAAAACGGGAAAACCCAGTTCAAACGATAATTTTCTAATACTGCCCAATAGAACTTTATGCACAGATGGAAATATTCTGTACACGCGCCATCCACTGTTAGCCACTGGCCACACGCAACTACTGAACAATTGATACGTGGTTAGTGCAACTGAGGAACTGAATTTTTATTTTTTTTAATTTTTTTCTTTTAATAATTTTTATTATATTATGTTACCATACAGTATATCCTTAGTTTTTATTTTATTATATTTTTATTATATTATATTATATATTTATTATATTATATATATTATATATTATATTTTTATTTTATTATATTACGTCACCATACAGTATATCCTTAGTTTTTGATGTAGTGTTCCATTATTCATTACTTGCGTATAATACCCAGTGCACCATGCAATACGTGCCCTCCTTAATACCCATCGCCGGCCTATCCCAGTCCCGCACCCCCCTCCCCTATGAAGCCCTCAGTTTATTTCTCAGAGTCCATAGTCTCTCATGGTTCATTCCCCCTTCTGTTTAACCCCACCCCCCTTCATTCTTCCCTTCCTTCTCCTACCAATCTTCCTATTTCTTATGTTCCACAAATGAGTGAAACCATATGATAATTGTCTTTCTCTGCTTGACTTATTTCGCTTAGCATTCTCTCCTCCAGTCCCATCCATGTTACTGCAAATGTTGAGAACTCGTTCTTTCTGATGGCTGAGTAATATTCCATTGTATATATGGACCACATCTTCTTAATCCAGTCATCTGTTGAAGGGCATCTCGGTTCCTTCCACAATTTAGCTATTGCGGACAATGCTGCTATGAACATTGGGGTGCATATGGCCCTTGTCTTCAACACGTCTGTATCTTTGGGGTAAATACCCAGTAGTGCAATTGCTGGATCGTAGGGTAGATCTATTTTTAACTTTTTAAGGGACCTCCACACTGTTTTCCAAAGTGGCTGTACCAACTTGCATTCCCACCAACAGTGTAAGAGGAATCCCCTTTCTCCACACCTCTCCAACATTTGTTGTTTCCTGCCTTGTCAATTTTTGCCATTCTAACTGGCGTAAGGTGGTATCTTAATGTGGTTTTGATTTGAATTTCCCTGATGACTAATGATTTTGAACATTTTTTCATGTGTCTGTTAGCCATTTGTATGTCTTCATTGGAAAAGTGTCTGTTCATATCTTCTGCCCATTTTTTGATTTGATTATTTGTTTCACATGTATTGAGTTTGAGAAGTTCTTTGTAGATCTTGGATACTAGTCTTTATTTAACTTTAATTTAAATTTAAGTCATCACAAATGGCTGGTAGCAACTCTAACTAAAAGAGTAGCCAAAGATCTACTCTAAAATATATCCTAGCCTGGGATGTTTAATAGGTAAGTCCTAGTAAACCTTGTAAACAATATCTGTTTGAAGTTTGCAGAGTACAGAAAAATATGCCAAAAGTTCCCAGTGATTTCTTAAAAGCTAGCTCTGATACCAAAGTCCAAAAAGCATGTGCACACCCAGATTTATAGATCTCATCATAGATACAGGAGACAATAAAAACACAAGCCCAACAGATCAGTGACTAGGAGTCAGCAAACCACAGACTATGCACCAAATTTGGCCCTTCACTGTTTTCATAAGGTCCACAGCTTTAAAAAAAAAAAAAGGTTTTTACCTTTTTTAATGGTTAGAAATTAGCTTTCCTACATTCTTGATAATGTTTCTTAATTCGACATAAAAGAAAGAACAGCACGTGTATGTGTAAGTTACACAAAAATTATTTCACTTCTCCTAACAGCCATTCAGGCTGTAAATAAATGGAAACTGAACCACAGAGAGGTAAAGTAACATGCCTGAAGTCACACAGCAAGTTATTGTCAGGGTCAGGCCAGAAGTGGAACACTCTCAAATACCATGCTCTGGGTTATGCCAATAATCATTAAAAAGTGATCTCCCTAGACAATAATAAACACAGAGGCAAAGAGCTAGGATGCACATGGTGGGGGGAGTGTTGCTGAGAACAAGAAACAGCTTCTTAGAGGAAGTGATGCCTAATTCATCTAAGGGATCTGTGTTCCGAACAATGAACGTGCTCAATAAAAGCCCGGGCTCGTGGGTGGAGACCAGTATTGGGCAGCACCGTTTTCAGAAGTGAAACAAACACATAGACAATGAATAATGCAAGGTGATTATTAACCAGTGGAAGACTTTCTGGCATCAGCTGAAGGAAGGCTTGAGAAGGGGGCCCTGCCAGCCTCTGCGCCCTCAAACCAAGGGGACTGTTGGTGAGCCCACAGATCCTGGTGGCAAACAACCCAATTAGTAACAGCTGTTTCTTCACCTTGAGAAAAGGTAACCTGATTTCCCTGCGAGTATAATATACTTGATCATTGAAAACTCTGCAAGCTTCACGGAAAAATGAAAGAGTAGGAGAATAGAAACCTGAACATACCCTGTCGGGTGGCAGCCAACCAGCCCCAAAAACACAGCTGCAAGAAGGCGTGGATGTGAATGATGAAAACTTCAGACACAACACCTTTCCAGCAGCACAGATCAAAGGCAGGCGCTATCTTTGGGCCTTTCCAGGGGCCATTTAAAGCTCTTGAAGAGGCAATGGAAAGCTCTTATCAGAGTTTCATTAAAGCTCTGTGTTCCAGGACTCCTACCGATGTAGGACTCGGCCAGTGTGACGTGCAACATCCCAGAAACTCAGGTACGGATCCGGGAGATGAATGGCTGGAGGACACGGAGCTTATTAAGTACGACCACAAAGCAACTTTCATTTAGAAAGTAAGAATGGTACTGGATGGCAAACCCCAAGAGCCCCTTGCGAGAGAGCGTTAGTGAGGCCCTGAAGTGGGGGCCTGGAGAGAGGCTTGAGAGCAGTGACTGGTTCTAAGGGGAGGCGGGCTTTGTATGGCGCTGCGGCAGCCTGGAGCCCATGTTCTCTCACACCTGGGTAGAGAGAACATGCAAGTTCTCAGTCATCACCTCAACCTGCAGCGCTGAGCACCTACTGCGTGCCGGGTAGCTTGCGGAGGACCAAGTACGCAGAGATGACAAAGACATGTGGCCCCAAACCTCCCAGTTTAGTTCAGAGCAACCTTTTCCTGTACAAGGTCAGAGAATAACTTGGGCTTTCTACGCCATTTGGTCACTACTCAGGTCTGCCTTTGCAGCCTGCAAGTGCTTGGTGTAAACAAAGATAGTACGTAACTGAATAGGCATGGCTATGTTCCAATAAAACTTTATATACCAAAGTGGTGGCTGGATTTGACGGGCAGGCACTGGTTGGTCAACCCCAGATCTAGAAGGCCATTAGACACACAGCGAATAGCTACAATGATTGGAGCCTGTTATGTACTAAGTATTGTTGGACATACTTTATAGATTTTTTCCTCATGTAATCCTCATAACCCTCTGAGCTGGTATTACGCCCATTTTACAGATGAGAAAAACTAAGGCATAGAAATGTGAAGAATGAAACCAAGGTTAGACAAGTAGCAAATAGGATGAGCTAGGTTTGAGCCCTGCAGCTCCAGACCCTACTACCTACGGGAGCACTGCACGGCCCCACACCAGCTCTCCTGTACCAAACTGCCTCCCCCAAGCCCAAGTGTGGTTCAAATGTTAGGAAGAAAAGGAATAGGGGGCATGAAACAGGTGGGCCTATGCTAGATAAGCTCATCGGAGAATGGTTGTGCCCTAAAGCATGAAAAGTGGTCACCCAGGAAAATAGGAGGGAGGAAAGAACATTCTGGGCTATATGAGTTTTCTATTGCTGCTTTTCAAATGACCACACACTTAGCAGCTCAAAACAACACTACGTTACCATCTCACAGATCTGTAGGTCAGAATCCAGGGCGGCCACTGGTTTCTCCGCTTCGGGTCTCAGGAGGCCAAAACCCAGGCATCAGCTGGCTGAGTTTTGTCTAAAAGCCTCCAGGGGAGAATGGTCTTCTGAGCTCATTCAGGTTGTGGGCAGACTTACCTGCTTGTGTTTAGAGGGCCGAGTTGCCACCTTCTCACTAGTGCTCAGCCAGGAGCCCCGCTCAGCTCATCCTTTTGGTCCCTCCATCTTGAGGCCAGCACCAGAGCACGGAGTCCACACACGCCGACCGTCTCCACCTCATACTGCACCCCTCCTGCCTCCAACTCCACACCCTTCTCTGCTATTAAGGGCTCATGTGATTAAATTGCACCCATCTCTCTGGATGAGAGAGACCGCTCCCTGTTTTAAGGTCTGTAGCATTAATAACACCTGTTGCCAGCCAACAAAACATCACAGGTTTCGGGGTTAGGGAGTGGCTATTTCTGGAGGCCCCCTGCCTACCCCACAGGCTGGGAGAACAATGCAAGCAAATGCTTGGCACAGGCGCTGAAAGGCGGCCAGTGTGCCCAGAGGAGAGCAGGATGGGACGGCGAGGAAAGAGCTGGGCTGGCCCAGGCCAGAGGGTGGCCAGGACCTAGAGGCCACAAGTTTTGCAAACCGTTAAGAAGCCGAGATTTTGTTCTAAGGGCTGTGAGAAGCTGTAAAAGGCTTGTAAATGGGGGACATATGTCTGATTCACTTTTTCTTCATGATTAGCTGCTGGATAGAGAATGGATGGGGGAGGGGCAAGAGTGCATTAAGTGGGGAGGTTAGGTGACTACTGTGGTTTTTTGGACGCACGATGGTGGGGGCCAGGGACAGCGTCAGCAGTGGAGGTGGAGGGAAGGAGGAGATGTGAGACATGTTTTAGAGGAGATTGTCGATGCATTGGCAAGTGGTAGAGGTCGGCATCAAGGCTAAGAAGGAAAGACGGTAGAACCAGTTTGGGGTTGAAGGGCAAGAGCTCAGCCTTGAACACCCATTGCTAAGGTGGCTATTAGGCATCTAAACAGCTCTGTCAAGTAGGCAATATATGATTTGAAAGGCAGACAAATGCCACAGAATTCTGCCCACCCCCAAAAGACCTTTCCAGCAATCACGATGGTTTCAAATCCTCATTGCTGGCCTCCTGTCATTGGGGAAGGGTTTGGACCAGGTATAGTATAGTATGTATCAGGTATATTCTACTTGTACCAGGGCAGGTAATAACAGATGGCCTACAACATGCTACGGACTCACACAGTACTACAGCTCAGTGATGGGATCCGAAAGCTCTCCGCTTAGGAGGCTGTGAGGCTGGGGGAAGGGAAGGAGGAGGGCGCAGGATGGGACATTTTTGGTGACAAGAGACAAGTCTGGGTGCGGCAGGCCCTGAGAGGTGGCCGGAGTGGAGATTGTCAATGAGGGGCTGCATGAACCTGAACCAACCCAGCTTTTGTTCAGCCCGAAGCCCTGGCTGCAGAGACAAAGATGTCAGTTACAGAGAAGCGCCTGAGATTTCTGGGAGGCCCGGTTTACCCAGCAAAGAGACAGCAGTACTGGCTTAGGCAGGACCCACTTCCCCTGCCTGCTGGGAAGATAGACGCACGGCCTCCCTGAGCACGCCTCAGGCTGACCAAAGAAAGTCGGTACGACGTGGTGCAGGCCTCAAAGCACAGATGTGTCGGGGGTGGGGGGGCAGAGGTTTTAGCGCCGTTCCCAAGTGTTACCCCCTCTCCAGCCTCTCCTCCACCTGAAGATACAGTGGTGCCATCTCCTGCAGAAATTCCCTTCCTTTCAGCCCAGTGCAAACTTAGGAGTCGGACTGCATGGTTTTGCAGCCCGGCTTTATATTTACTGTGTAACTTTAGGCAAGTCACTTAACCTCTCTGTGCCTCCGATTTCTCATCTATGAAAGGCTCATGGCAAGAATAGTACTGGCGAGTCCCCGCTTCCGGCACAGCAAAGTGAGGAGCTCAGCAGACCTCCTGCCTGGTGAAACAAGCCTAACTGGTGAAAACTATTTAAAAACAAACAGACAAGCATTTGAAATCTCTGAAACTTGTTTTAAGGGACATAGCAAATGAAGAAACATTTACTCGAGAAAATCTACTGGAACTTGCTAAGAACTATAAACGTCTGTGGCACTTGAGCCCCAACCTCCTCTCCTCCCCCACCCAGCTCAGCTGCTACCCACCCCACCCACCCGCTCCGGGCAGCTGTGGCCAAAAAGAGGGCTCCCTCTCCCCCTCAGCTCCCAAACAAGGGTACAGCTCACCAGCGTTTCTCATCCCTCCAACTCCAAATGAAGTGGCTAAATCCCCGGTAAGTTCAGTCAAAAGATCAGGAGCTTTCGTTCCTCCACACATCCCACATTCATAGGATGGACACTATTCTGTGCTCATCCAGCCAAGAATTCTGGCGCCCCCACTGCCCTTCCCCAGCCCACTCAGAGGGCAGAGGCTGCACACGGACAGAGGCAAGCCAAGAAGACCAGAGGCTACTGCCCACCCAGTGCCTGGAGTAGTGGCTCAGAGAATTTTCCTGGCAGGGGACAGGGGGAAGGGGGGGCCAAAGGAACGGACCTCATTTGAAACAGTGTGGGAAAGTTTGAGTCTAAGGGTTATCTTGGAAACAAAGGAGATTTTGGTCCTACTAAAATGAGACGGACGGTAGCTCCTCTTAATTAAGAAAAACAAGCTAAACCATAGGCCAGCCAGTTCATCAGAGAGAACCAAGGAAACAGGCAGCTAGGAAGAGCCCTACTGAGGACAGAACCAACCTCAAAGGCTGGCCTCCAAGAGTAGCCCTGCCCTAATTAAAGTGGAACAGAAGTGGGGCAACCGATGCCCCAGGGCAGTGTTGTAAACAGTAGGGCAGTCAGCCAGCAATTGGGGGAGCCTAAGAGTTGGGTGTGATATCAGGCGAGACAGCTGTAAAGAGAGATGGGGAGAGACACACAGAGAGCCCCACGGAAACCCCATCATCCCAGAGAGAGAGTGCACACGCTCTTCACTCTGGAGCCCAATCATGTCACCTTCCCCCTCCCCCAGGGATGAAGGAAGGCGACAATTAAAATGAGTGCTGCAGAGATTAATTCTAAATCACCACATTCACGGAATTATGCTCAAATTAGAGCATGTTTGGCAAAGCACTTTGCAAACTATAAAGCATACCACATATGTTAGGTATTGTTATTATTTACCCGGGCAACCAATTTAAGGTCGTGATTAGGAGGACAAATTCTAAGGTGAGGCATGTGAGTTCCAAGACCAAAGCCATCACTTCTTGACTTTGGGGATTACCTGACTTCTCTGAGACCCAGTTACCTCCTATGTGAGATATGGCCTGTATCTCCCCCGCAAAAAAGTGCTTCTAAAGCCTGGTACCCAGCCAGTGGCAACCAGTGACAGTTGTGGCATAAACACAGAGGGAGCTCTAATATCCTGCCAGGTCACTACAGAAGCAGAATTTCCTAGAACCCCCAAAGCCAAATCTGAACATTAAAAAAACTGACAGTAATTCATTAACTTGTTGGAAACAAATAAGATCTAAGGAAAGACGTACCTGCCATTCTTTAAAAATTCAGTCATTGATCTGTTAGATGTTGCTGGTACATTGCCAAGTCCCAAGAAGGTTTCCCCTTATAAAGATGGTTCTAGGGTGCACTGGAAGGGTATTTGCTGGTGGTATATGGTGATGCCCATTCTAGGGCTCTTGGTTGATGTTAGAAAGTCTTTCAACAGTTTCTCAGAGGCACTAAAGGATTATTCTTTCCTCCTTTTACTTCTCTTTAATAGAGATCATGTGACCATTATTAAACAGCTGGAGCCGTGTTGCTTCTGGCGGAAACACTAGGTGCCCTTTTTGAGTTTATCCCTGAGTTCGGTCCCTGTTTGACCACTTTCTCTAGATGAAGAGGTGATTCATTTCCATAGAAGAAATGGTTTGATGCTTTCAGCCAATTCAAGAGGAAAGCAACACAGCTTTGTTACATTAATACTCTTTTTTAAGCAAGCTGCCCTAGGAGTTTTCTTTGATCGCTGCCTCTAAAATGGATTGAATGTCTACTGTTGACCTTTACCCGGTATCTTGTAGATAATAAATCATCTCCAAGTGGTCCCATATTTACTGAGATACACCACGTACTGCACACGCATTAATTCTTTAACTCTCTTAATTCTACCTACTGAAAATATCCCCAGTAAAATAGTGCTTCGTTCTTTTTTGCATCTCCAAATCCTATACAGAACACAATATACAAATGAAATTGTAATGCTTCACGGTGGGTAGGGGATGGGGCTGGAGTGGATCTGACTTCTGTCATGAAATAACTTCTTCAGTTCTTCTTGGTAAGTAGCTTTTCCCAAGAAATGTGTTAAATTTATGGGAACACAGAGTACATTCATACTCATGTGGTCTACTTTTTTTTTAAGCATGCAAACCTGTGCCCTGTGCTCTCTTCTAGCTAGAAGGTAGGTCACTGGGTCATAGCTCTGGCCCAACCTGCCATCGGGCACCTCTCTCCATCCCCGCTGGCAAGCTCAAGTTCAGGCTCTGTTGTCTCTTGCCTGGACTAATGAGGTAGCTTCCCACTGGTTTCCCTGCCTCTAGCCTCAGTCCCTCTAAGCTTCAAGGATGGGGCAAACAGCAGCTAGAAAGTGTTACTCCTTCCCAGTAAATTCAAGAAAAGCAAGACTGCAAACAATGAAGCAAAGACTAGGAGGCACAAGTTCAGTACTCCTTCCTCCGCATGTGTATTTTTGTAAGTGAAAACACTTGGCAACGAGCAATTTTTCATCATTCTGATGATTTGGGTACTAGCAAGAGATTAGGTTTCTGCTTAGTTCAAACTTTGTGAAATGTATTTATGACTGAAGGGAAGTAATGCTGTCTCTCTTTGCTGAGAAATTTATGTTGAACTGGACCTTACGCCCAGGGGCTACTGATCCTGTATTCTTACATCTGAACTCTACCTGGACTCAGGCCAAGGTGTCTATAAGGACCCGGGTCTGCTAAACTACTAATACCCATCGACCTTGATGAGTCACCTGCCAGGAGGAAATCTGACGTCATCTATTGTATCTGCATAGAGAAAATGCTCTGTAACAACAGTGGGCTGCCATATGCACTTCTTCCCACCTCTGCCTTCGGTGATACCATGTTCATAGCTTGAAATCAGCCATGGTGGGAACAACGACACCATGGAAATCAGCAAATGACACAAATTAGGGTTTTCTATCTCTGTTCAGCAGAGTGGGCTGGTAAACATTTAGGACACCACTGGTTCTAACCTGCTTCCAGTGGGCATGATTCTGTAGTTGTCAAGCAGGAGACCCCATATCCACCACATAGGGAGTGTAGCTTCTAGAGACAGTGATGGGCCCAGGAAAGGTCACATAACCCCAACAGACCCAATCAGAGATGCTCGGAGAGAAGACCGATGTGGATACAGGCATCATAAAGCTCTTTCTCTCCTCAAGGTTGTAAGTCAGAGGAACACATAGGCCCGGACTTGCTGGGGATCTTCCTGTGGAGGGAAGAGTCAGAAGGAGAAAATTGCACGAAAGGAAATTAGAGGTAGGCACACTCGTGACGTCATTTGAGCACCTTGCTTCAGCTGTACCTGAAATGAGAACCAATTCCTGGAGTTTTCAGACACATGATGGGAAAAATTCCTTTGGGGCTTGAGAAATTTTAAGTCCTTTGTGTCTTTCCTTCACAACTGGAAAAGTTCTGACCTACATACTGTTCCAAGTAGGATTTAAGTAGACCATTGGGCTTTGGTTTAGGTTTTGTTCTTATCAAGCAAAAATTGTCAGCCACCTGCCAGGAGGGAATGGGAAAGAACAGAGCCAACAGCAGAGCCGGCCTCCCGCCAACCAAGCACACCCTCACAGCACGTCTGCTAATGCAAAGGCTCTGAGCATGCCTTCCAGACTCTATTTTCAATAACCAGGGACACAAAATGAAAAAGTCAAATACATGCTAAGCACTATAGCCTCCGCATCTGGATCCCATCCCCAGAGTTTGAGAGATAGCAGGCCTGGGACGGGGCAGATAAACTTCTATTTCTATCAAGTTTCCAGATGATACTGGTGAAGCTGGTCCAGGGATTATGCTTCAAAAGCCACTATTTGTATGTCAGAAATATAAACATAGAGGTGGAAGACACCGGTTGGGGGTTGCTAGTCCCCGGAGCCTCCCCTCCTGTACAGGGCGGGCCCCCAGGGGCCACATCTGTGCCATTTGACTCTGCCACTTGTTCAGAGCTTATCAAAGTCGAGCCAGTTCAGTGGTTTTTCCCAAGAACTGGAAACTTAGGAAGAAGAGAGACAGACTAGAAATCGTCGTAGCTGATTTGCAAAGTCGTAGCTGAATCGTAGCAGCCTAGAAAGTTGATCCAGACTCTCAGTCTGTCAGAAGTATTATGTTAAGTGTGTCAAGTTAAGTGAAAACCTGAAGGAAGGAAGGATTTTCATCTCAAACACCATCAAAGGTGGGGCGGGCACTAACTGAGGGCAGAGGAGATGTCTGGGTTCTCCACTTGGTTTGGACACCCCGTCCCCACCTAGGACACACCTCCCCACCCTCCTTCCTCCCCCACAGATTCCAAACACCTGCAGGGCTAGATGAGGAAGCACAGGGCATGGCATGGGAAGAGGTGGCTATCTGAGGGAGGGGACCACCCTCTTGGAACCTGGATGCCCCCCTCGAGCCCTGCAAGAGCACGATGTCATGGAGTAAAAGGACCGGACAAAGCCAGTTCAAATGGGTGCTGGACCCTCCTGGAGGCCTGGGCAGGCCACTGGCCCTCTCTGCCTCAGTTCCCTTGTCAGCAAAAAGGAGTGCCATTGATATGGTAGGATGAGAACGGCACTTCACCTCTGTGGTCTTCTGCCCCACAGCCTATAATCATGAGGAAAACATCAGAAACTTACCGTCTGCACTTGAGGGGCACATTCTAAAAATATACGAGCAATACTCCTCAAATCCATTAATGTTGTCAAAAACAAGGAGAACCTGAGAAATCATCACAGCCAAGAAGAGCCCAAGGAACATAATGGTTAAATGTAATGTGGTGTCTTGCATGTGATTCTGGAACAGAATAAGGGGCATTAAGTAAAAAACTAAGGATATCTGAATAACGTACGGACTTCGGTTAATAATATATCAGTATTTTTTTAAGATGTTATTTATTTATTTATGTGTTTGAGAGAGAGAGGGCAAGTGAGTGAGCGGTGAGGGGGAGGGGTAGAAGGAGAGAGAGAATCTGAAGCAGACTCCTCACTGAGCACGTAGCATGAAAAGGGGCTCAATCCCACGACCCTGAGATCATGACCTGAGCAGAAACCAAGAGTCAGACGCTCAACCGACTGAGCCACCCAGGAGCCCCAATAAATATATCAGTACTGATTCATTCATTGGGACAAATGTATCAGACTAACAGAAGATGTTAGCAATAGCAGAAACTGGGTCTGGGGTGCAGAGGATCTCTCTGCACCATCTTAGTGATTTTTCTAGAAATCGACAACTGCTCTCAAAGTTTATCTTAAAAATGGACGCACACCTCCTCCTCCACAGGGCTGTAGGAGGGCTCCAGGAGATGTGTGGGGAGGAGGTGGCATGGACAAGGCTCTCAATAAAAGTCAGTTCCTTTCAGAAGCAGTGAGATGACTTCGCTGCAAGTTCCAGAAACAAACGTTGGTTTCACAGATGCTTCCTCGGCTTCCTCCTTCAGCCTTCCTCGATGCGTACTTACTTGTCCCCATGTTGTCCCATTCCTTCCACTACATTCATCGTGGAACCAGTCTTAGATCCCAGCATCCACTTTTGTTTCCATGGGGTTGCCCATAACATTAGTTAATAATAATTTTTTAAAAGAATAAACAAGGCAATGTTAGGGTCCTCTCACCTGTCGAAAGTCAAAACCAAATTACAGGGTGTGACTGTAGAGCTCATCCCTTCCCCCTGTGCTCAAATTGTCTCTGATGGGGTCACACTGCTGGGCAGCATTCCCACCAGAACAGAGTGTCGCACCAATTCCCAAGGCCACACATTATTGACAAGTACGGAGGAGCTGCTTGTCCTCTTAAATGCACTGGGGAGCTTGACTAGAGGCAGGACTGCCAGCTACGACGTCCCCATCCCAGGCCTGCACTGGGCCTGGTGGGACCTGCAGCCAATAAGAAATGAAATCTGTGTCTTGGTGCAGATCCACCAGCAGGCAGGGGGAGCAGAGAAAGCCCCCCCACCCCGGCCCCTGCTGTATTAAGGCCATCTGAACGCCTCTGAAGACAGAAAGATGGCCTCAGGCCCTGGCTGCAAGCAGGGGTTGGAGCCTGTGGGATTCTCTATCCAGTGTGCAGACTGAATTGAGCCCTGAGCCGCTCAGGACAAGGGGAGAAATCATCCTCTGATTACATAAATGGATTTCTTAGGATTGCCTTGCAAAGTCATATTGTCCGTATAGATTCTTTGGCTGCAGTTTATAAAGGCTTTTTCTCAAGGACATTTGAATCCAGCTTTCTTATTGCTTCTAAAAAAGTGCAGTCCTACTGTTAGTTTATTGGTTGTGGACCACGGGGACCCCCAAAGGGCAAGCTTTGCCCCCAAGCCACTGTAGAGCCCGGGTGCCCAGCGGACTGGGGCGCTGGGGAGCCGGAGGGGGCGATGTCTCTGGCTGCTGCTGGGGGTACGGTGCTGTGAACAGAGAGCTGGGAGCCTGGCACCTGGCCTGTCCCCTGTTTCCAGGACAGCACGGGGCTCGGCCCTCCGCTCCTACCACCAGGTGAGCCCACCGACACGAGCCCCGAAAGGCCCAGCCACGGGCTCTGCCACCTCTCCCTCACTAGCCTGTGAGTAAAGGAACACGCAGACAAGAAGCCGTAAGACGAAGATTGGTATAATTAACTACTCTGGCACTTCAAAGGTCTTGGTAAGAAAGGATGCTATAAAGTTAGGAGGCAAACCACAGCTGAAGATATCTGCGGCTTATTTCACCTACAGAGGATCAGTATCTATCACCTATCACATGTAAGGATAAAAGATTCTTTATCCTTACAAATCAATAAGAAGAAAAGACAACCCCAGAGAAGACTGAATTGCCAAAAATATATGAATGGTGCACAGCCCCACTGATGACGAGGGGTTGGCAGATGGCATCCAGGAGGTCTGGGGTGGTTAAGAACATGGGCTGGCTGAGCCCCGAAGCAAAAATAATGACAGACCGAGCAGGAAAAAGCCCCTTACAGGGTTATGAATAACCTTGGGCAGCAGGGGGGAGGGGGGGGGAGCCCACCCTGCTCCCTCCAGATACCCCTCAGACATACAATGAGGCTTTTTCTCTTAATAAAAGAAAAACATCCTGAAGCAACCATGGGAAATCACAGCATTTGAGAAAGTTGTGTGGTAGGCACGTGCATTTATTTTCTGAAATTTTCTGCATGCGTGAAATATTTCACAATTTTTATGAAGTTTATAAGTGATGAAAAAGGAATGAAACTATGACATTAAAAACAAGGATAGAGTCAGACGAGGACCTCAATATGCAAAAGCAGGTTCCCTTGGGACACAGACGTGGAGGGGGGCAGGGGGAGACCCTACTCCCCACATCACTGTCCACACACCTTGTTGCCTTCCCGGGGTTATTCACCACCTGGTGAGGGGGCCTTTCTCCTCCCCAGCCTGGGGCTGCTTCTGAGACCCACCCACCACCTGTTCCAACCACCATACTGACTCTGATAACAAAGACCGACGTTTAAATTGGGGGTATTAAGAAAGTGTATAACTTTCAAATTAACCAAGTCCTGATGTTCATAAGAATATTCATTACTTATTATAAATGTGGGTGCTGCAAAAGGGTATGACCTAAGTCCTTATCACCTATTACAGACTGTCTTTCAGTAACAGGAATTTCATTTAAATTTCCTGAGGTTTGGGTTTGTCTTCATTTCTAATATAAAAAAAAAATCACTATGAAAGAAAATCAGCTCAGGTTAGGGCAAAGATGATTATATTACTCACCAAAATGTCAAGGATTCATGCTTTTGTATTCCTGCAAGATCTGATATCAGCAACTTGTGCTTCTGTGTCATAGCAATTAAGTCCAAGTAGCAAGAACCTATAATTTTAGGCTTGAAGTTGACTCAAATGGGTGAAAATATTTATTTTTCCTTCGCTCTTTCTATGGGTTCACATAATGAATTAAATGCAGGGCTCTTTTTCTTGATTATTGCTTTAGAAAGAAATTGTCATGCCTCATTACTTATTTTCAAAGAGATGATAGCATACTTTGTTATAGGATTTTTATGTATTGCTAATGTCTAGAAAACTCAGAAGACTAATTCTCTCTACACAAGGTGAATTGGATTGAGTGAATTGGATATCTATAAAAGCCCATCAATTGTGACCTGAAAAGCTGATAGAAGAGGGCATGCAAGGACCCGATGGGAAAAGTACAAATCTAACACCAGAGATATAAAAGTACACCCAGAGATTTATCTAAAATTGATCTAAGAACCATGGTATTTGATAGGTAATTTTTAAATACTCTGTGGTATAAATTACCTATAGAAAGTAGAAGATAGGAAAATAACTAAAAATGTTCTCAGACTTGTAAGGAATGTCCAAATGGAAGAAGCGAAACTATTTACAGAAGTTTAAAAGCCAGGCATGTATTAAGTTTCAGGTGTAAGTTTTGAAGGGTTATGATAAAATATGGTATCAGTGGTCACAGAACAACTTCTAAACCTCAGGAAACCATAGGAGAATGTTGACAATGTTGGTTCCAGCTTCTTCTCAATGCAGAGAATAAAGATTCCCTCAGTTTTTGTTTGCCCAGCATGCTTTTCTGATTACTCCTCCTTGAGAGGAGTTCATTCCATGGGGTTCGAGTATGACAAACCCTCACTTACTTACTTAAGATGCTGGGTGTCTCATGTCTGGCTCTTCCATATCCACCCATTTCCGCCCAGCTCCAGGCTGTTCACAGCTACATGTCTCTCTGGCTTCCAATTGGCCTGGTCCCTATGGGAGTCACCAGCAGGAGAAAAAAGACAGGAGGAAGGTGAGGTCAGGGAGGTTATTCCCCAGCTCCTTCCCCAGTCAGGTTCTGCAGCCAAAGACCATGGTTCCCATCAGGAGGTGCCCCCAGATTCCAGTAATTGTCCCCTCCTTGCCTATTCAGGCATAGGGATGGTGATGGCAGCCTGGGGTACTGTATTATCCCTTGCTGGTTTCCCTAAGCACTTTCCTATACCTTTGCATGTAATCCATTACTTAAGTTCTTCTCAAATTGCCCCTGTTGGATGTGCCATCCATTTCCTGGTGGGACCCTGGCTAATGTCCTTGATCCTCTGCTTCCAGCTCCATCGATGGGCAGGGCCTGGCAGGTCTAGACTGAGATTCTCCAAAGAGCTGATGCTCCCAGTAAAAAGAAAGAGCCCCTTTCTTGATTTCTGTATGCAAGTAAGAGACAGGTTTAGATCCACATTTGGAAAGAAAACTCTGGGAAGAGAATAAAGGATAATTAAGATGAAGGCAAAACTGAAAGCAGAGAGACACGCATTCTTCACGGCTACCATATGCCAAGCACTGTGTTAGGTCCTGGCAATGCATGCATGAGCAAAACCAGTTGTGTCTACAGTCTAAAAACTCCCTGAGTCTGAAGTGTTGTATCATCACCTTCAACTGCATTGGACATCATTTGGGACATGAAAGCCATATGGAAAGTCACTCCAGATTAAATGACCAATGCCTCTGGTCCACTCCCCTCATATTTAGATAGACCAGAATTATCCAGTTCTGGAGGGGCAGTTTATCTGGCTACTTCAATCCACTATAGGAATGGGTCATTGTCTAATTTCATGTTCATGACGGCTGGAGGAGGAAGGTTCTGCTATGATCCCAATTTTACAGAAGAAGAATCTAAGGCTTAATATAACACAACCAAAAAGTAGTAGGGCTGCACTTCAAACTCAAATAATTCTGATTCCTATCCTCCTTATCTTAACCTCTGCAGTATAGTATAATCTTTTTTGATGATTATCTAATCTAATCTAATCTTCTAAACTTCTAGCCTAATCACTAAAATCTCCAAAAAAAATAAACTATACCAAGGAATGGTTCAAAGGAAAATGGTAAACCCCCAGAGCATTCATGCCTCAGAAAATAATATCAAATTTAACATCCGGGGCGCCTGGGTGACTCGGTTGGTTGAGCATCAGACTCTTGATTTCGGCTCAGGTCATGATCTCAGAGTCACAGGATCGAGCCCTGCGTTGGGCTCTGCACTCAGCATGGAGTCTGCTTGTCCCTCTCCCTCTGCTCTTCTCCCAGCTTTTGCACACTCTCACTCTCTCTATCTCTAAAATAAATAAAATCTTTTTAAAAAAATTAACATCCATGCACATTTCAACATTAACACATCATTAAAACCAAGATGTTCTCCATACCATTCCAGGGATATTATCATATACCTCAACAAGGAGCTCTTAGTATGGAGTCCTAAAGTGGTCTGGGGAGAATCTAATCTATTTTCGATTGTCTCCAGAATATCATGGAGACAGCTGGAGACTCTCCAGTTCAATCGTGTGTTAGCATTTAGTGTTCAGCTGGTACTCCATTATCATTAGTTATGACTGAGCTACAACACGCTTTTGAATGAAGCTCATGTAATGGTCTCTTTATCATTTGCATTTACCATCAAACTAAGGTATTGTAAAGCACGGCAAACTCGGGTTTTAGTAAGATGTGTGCATTTAGCTTTGAGTAGAGCAGCTTTTTCTGCACTTGCTCCTCATCAGACAGGACAGGGACTCAGTGGCTTGTCTCCAGCAATGGGGGGATGAAGTTTGCTTTGTTAAACCCATATTTTGCTTGGAGTGTCTTACTTTGGTCAGATGTCCAGTGATGATGAGTTAAGACATAAGTCCTGGGCATAAAGAAGGAACCAGGTTCAATTAGAAAAGAGAAAGATGTTTCAGACACTTGCCTTGCCAAGAGTGGAAGTATTTTAAAGGACACCGGCAGGGAGGGCGCTCATAACCTCACATAGCTGCTCACCATTCCTGTTATCTGCTCTGGAACCTTAGGAGGCCTGGAAGGTGCAGAAACAGGGAAACAGAAAATAAGAAAAATTGGTTGTTTGGGCTAAATCGGTAGGTCAGCAAATAGACAAGTGGCCCTAATGGGGGGCATGTGAACACACCACATACACACACACACACACACACACACACACACACACACACCAAAGATCTTCCTAGAGGAGTGAGTCAGAATCCAAGTGGGCAAAATGAAGTTGAGCACCTGCCCTGGGCCCTGGGTCAGAAATAGGAAAGGGACATGAGATCAGCATGGGGAGGAAGGAGACAGTTTAATTCCTCCCAGGCTACAAAACCAAGATAAGGTTCCCGAGAACAAATGTGAGTTATCAGCACCGAGGATTTCCAGCTCCTTTAAGGGAATCCATCCTGATCCAAAAACCTTCTCTCATTTCCCAGGACTTGGCTGACCTAGATCTGCAGGCAGATAAACCTGCTGGATGAGGCCTGTGGGAGGACTTGAAATGTGCCCTTACACCGAGCTCACTGCAGTGGTTGCCTCCTTTTTGATCCCGGGCAGGGACCCTTAAACTCCTTCCCTCCTCTGCCTCAGCACCGTATTAGATTTTTCGCCACTGGCTGTCTACAATGACCTAATTAACTGGGTAAGCATAGAACCAATTTTTAACCTGAGACCAAGTTTTCGTTAGGAACACCCGAAATAACCAGCAAGGGTTTGCCCGTTACCATGTAATGGAAATTCAACACTGACCGTGTCTGACGGTGGGTTATAAAAGAAAAAATAACTTCCTTTAAAAAATAAATAAATGAAATCAAAACACTGCTTTAGGGTCGCCTGGGTGGCTCAGTCGTTAAGCGTCTGCCTTCGGCTCAGGGCGTGATCCCAGAGTTCTGGGATCGAGCCCCACATCAGGCTCTTCCACTGGGAGCCTGCTTCTTCCTCTCCCACTCCCCCTGCTTGTGTTCCCTCTCTCACTGGCTGTCTCTCTCTCTGTCAAATAAATAAATAACATCTTTAAAAAAAAATACTGCTTTAGACTATCAAAAAGACGTTGTGATGGTTAATTTTATGTATCACCTTGGCTGGCCATGGGGTGTCCCCAGGAAACATGATTTCTGGGTGGGTCTGTAAGGGTATTTCCAGATGACATTAGGATTTCAATGGCTGGACTCAGTAAAGAAGATTGCCCTCCCCAGTGTGGGGGGGCATGCACTCCACTGAGGGTCTGAATACAAAAGGGAAGAATTTCCCCCTTGTTTTTCTGCCTCACTGTTGAGCTGGGATATCTTATCTCATCTTCTGCCACCCTCAGACTAAGATTTAAACCACTAGGTTTCCTAGGCCTCCAGTTTACGGATGGCAGACTGTGGGATTTCTCAGCCTCTATAATCTCCTGAGCCAAACCTTCATGATAGATAGATAGATAGATAGATAGATATCCTATTGGTTCTATTTCTCTGGAAAACCCTAACATAGAGGCAAATTTTTGCCCGAGTCTTCACATTTTCCACTTAATTTATTGCCAAGGCTATGTCTATATATTATCATATTCTAGGATTTTTATGGAAATGTCTTCATTTTTAAGAAAGATAAATAATTGCAGTCACTGGAATGGAAATAGGAATAAAAATGAAATAGATCCTGCCTATTACAGTACCTAGAATTTTCCATAAACCCACTCTGTTGTGGCTGCCAAGGTGAAGGTTCCTTGTCAACCCCAAATCAGACAGCAGGCCTGAAAGCCTTCAAGCACCACATACAGAAATGGATTGTCAGCAGCCAGATAAGCTACAGAAACGATGAAACTCACTGCTTTTATAGATGCAAATATTAGAAAACTTTTTTTAAAAATTTTAAACCTAATGTGGAGGGAGAGAACTTTTAACTAAACAATTGCATTTAGCTTTATTATGGAAAGTAGGGAAAAGATGATCGGCGTAGTGAAATCAATAGATAATTCCAACACATGTTAAGCTCCAGTTTGCACTGAGATGATTTTTCATATGAGATATCCACTGCTAGAGTACCTGCTAAGAGATTCATTAGGGGAATCTGTAAAAAAATCCATTCCGTTGCAAGATGACAGTAATTCTCTGGGCTAATGTAAAGCCACAGATGTGACTGCAAGCTTAGCACAGTAATGAAATCTTAAACACAATGAAGCAAAATGACGTTGTATCCCTAGCACTCGTTCAGGATGTATTTGTCTCCAAGCCCGCTTTCAGTCCCAACATCTGACTCCTTGGCCGTCTGCCCCCAGCATCCTTGATAATCGCTAGGAAAACATGGGACCAGAGCCAGCAAAGTTCATAACCACTGCTGGTTTCCTGGTGTAGAGACTCCTACCTGAAGAATCAAGTTCCCAGGGTCCTTTCTGAGAATGGAGAAAAGAAAGATGGAGAGAGTTCTTCCTAAAATTTAGCTCTGAGATCCAAAACTTAAACCCATCCAGGCTTAGGTACAAACCTCTTTTCCTGTAACCAGGAAAATTGTGCTATCTTCAGGCATCTCAGGGACCTGGAGACCTCATAAAATGAGAGCTCTTCAGAGGTCAAGTGCAGCGTAAGCCCCCTTAAGCTTGCAGCATTCATTTTGAAATTTAAGTTATTACGAATAATCCGAGGAAGACCTGCCCTGCATGCCCAAATGACATTTGTTCAGTATTTGAATGTCTTTGCCATTTTAATTCAAAGAAGTTCTCCATGTAGTCATACAAATCAAGTCTGGCAGCTCGAGAAGGCCACAAGGAAAAAACTGAGCATGCATTTGGGGAAGGCTGGTCACCATGTTCCTCGTGGAATCTAAAATCTGGTTGGAAAGAACTCCTCCAAATCCTGGGTGAAGTCTTGCAGTACACAGCTCGGAGAGGACTCCCCGTGACTTGCTACACTTCAAGAACACATCACGGACCCTCTTAATATATGCGACTGCTGCTTTTCCACAACATTCAGCTTATGTGAGCATCCAAAAGTTCTCCTTTCCATATGCAACTTAGGCTCCAATCACTCTGGACCACACTCGTGTTCCTATTCTATTTTTCAAAGTGCTCATTAGCTGTCTGATGAGATCCTATCGAGTCTGCTCTCTGTGCTGAGAGAGAGATTACATGTTCGGATATTTCAGGCCTAACAATGTTCTTTCAACTGTGGTTGGTTATGAATATTATATTCTTGACTGATGCAGCTCTGAATTTCAGCGTGTCACTGGCCTGGCCTGACAGTTTAATTGTCAGCTCTTCTTCCAAATGCAACTGACCAGACATGCTCACTTTCGGGTTCTGTAATTGGTTGGACTCTACCTCGCCTCACCTCCTGCTGCAGAAAAACTCAGAACCCTTTCAGCGGTCTAGACAGTCATGCATTCACCATGCCGCCTGCCTCACTGGGAGGGGAAACAACATCTCTCCCCCACATTTAACTCAAATCAGTGACACATCTCAAGACATAACCACTCCAGGTGCTCTTATCTCCCACTTCACCTGTGCAGTCTGCTTACTGGCACGCTGAGCTCTCCTTTGAAAGGTTTTAAGTGACTTGTTTACCTTCGCCCTTTTGGGGAAATGATTCAGTATTTTGCTTAAAGAGCCAATTGCATCCCCAGAAACTGATTTTTTTTTTTTCCCTTCGAATGTGGAATAAATGTTTCACTTGGGTTCTGATTGAGTTCAGATTATTATCAGGGGGGTATCAACAAAGTCTGGGGTGCAAGGTTTAAGACACATATGGAGGGGCGCCTGGGTGGCTCAGTCGTTAAGCGTCTGCCTTCGGCTCAGAGCGTGATCCCTGAGTCCTGGGATCGAGCCCCACATTGGGCTCCTCCACTGGGAGCCTGCTTCTTCCTCTCCCACTCCCCCTGCCTGTGTTCCTCTCTCGCTGGCTCCCTGTCTCTGTCAAATAAATAAATAAAATCTTTAAAAAAAAAAAAAAAAAAGACACTTATGGAAAGCATCCAGAAGAAAGTAATGCAAACAAATGAAAGGATACAAAAGCAAGACTGACAAAGGGATAAATGAGCGGAGACAAAGTGGCTGAGGAGGAGTCCCTGGCCACCCCTCTCACCACGCAAAACGTCAAGAGCTTACAAACACTTATTTGCGTAAGTCATTTAGGGTCTGTTCAGAAGTCTCTCTGTCCCCTGTCATCAATCTTAAAGGTGTATTAGATTCCCCTGAGTCTCTAGGAGTGAACCGTTTGTGTTATTTTAAGGCAGTGTTAAGAAGTTCAAAATTCAGGAATTATCTCAAAATATGACCAAGTGAAAAAAGGTCTTAGCATCAAACTATGAATGGGGAGTGAGAACCTCAAGGACGATGGAAGATGTCATCCTTCATGCCCCAAAATCCATCACGGAAATACATACATTAATCAGCCATATGTGTGCTGAGTGTCAACTCCACAGAAGGTACTAGAGACCATCACCCTGAGTCACTACTTTCATTCGTAAGGACTATCCAGACATTCCTCATCTTGATGCTGCCCTTTCAGAGTAGCACGTAGCACAGTGCCTGACATATAGTTGGTGCCAAATAAGTATCTTCTGAATAAATGAGATGGGGCATTTTACTGAGAATTGGTTATAGTTAGAATTGCCACACTGCAACTTTTAGAGTGAGAGACATAATTCTGGCCAAATAACAAAATTATATGCAGTTAAATACTTCATTTCAGAAGCCTCTACAGATTTACTGTCTTTCCTGGCATTTTATTTATCAAAGTTATTTGCATCAACTAATTAGACCAAAGCGCCATCTGAAACACAATGTATGAACTCTCAGTTGGATATGACAAAGGAAAGGTTTTTTGTACTTTATAACTTACCTAGAAACCTACTATATATACTATATATACATATATATTTTTAAAAGAACAAAAAAAAGAAAAAACTCACTATCAAAGTGTTTTAAAGTTCTTACATTTGTGAGGTGTAAAAGGTGAAGTAGCAAGTGGAGAGTGTCAGCGGCAAACTGTAAAAACTGCAGTAGAAAGTGAAACAATATTGGGGCGCCTAGGTGGCTCATTCGTTAAGCATCTGCCGTGGGCTCAGGGCGTGATCCTGGCGTTCTGGGATCGAGCCCCGCATCAGGCTTCTCCGCTGGGAGCCTGCTTCTTCCTCTCCCACTCCCCCTGCTTGTGTTTCCTCTCTCGCTGGCTGTCTCTCTCTCTCTGTCAAATAAATAAATAAAATCTTGAAAAAAAAGAAAAAAGACAGTGAAACAATATTAACACTAAGGCTTAGATCAGTTAAGGATACAGATTGCTGGCCCCAGAGCAAGCACAAAAGAAACAACAATAAAAAATGTAGCCAAGAAGTCACTATAGGAAATAAAATAAAACGCTAACAAATATTTTTGTTACTCCCCAAAAAAGGCAGGAAAAGAGTAACTGAAGAGCAAAAACCAGAAATGACAAAGAGTATACAAAAAGCGATATTATCAATTATTATGAATGTAAGAATAAAGACACAAGATGACAGTAGGAGGATGGAAAATAATATACCATGCAAACAGTAACAGTAACAAAGCTGGGCTGCCTGTATCGTTATCAAGCAATACAAACTTCAGGGAATGAAATATCCCCAGATACAGAGAGAGAGATTGCATACCAATAAGAGAATCACCCCACGAAGAAGATCTGAAATCCTAAATATGAATGCACCAAATAGCAGAGCTTTAAAACACATGAAGCAAAAAGTGACAGAACCAAAAAAGAAAAAGACAAACCCACAATCATAGTTGGAGGTTTTGGTATCCGTTCCTCAGTAATTGATAGAACAAGTAAATACAAATTCATTAAGGAGGGACAGATCTGTACTCTTTTTTTATCCATTTTTTTTAATGTTTTTTTATTATATTATGTTAGTCACCATACAGTACATCCCTGGTTTCTGATGCAAAGTTCGATGATTCATTCGTTGCGTATAACACCCAGTGCACCATGCAATACGTGCCCTCCTTACTACCCATCACCAGCCTATCCCATTCCCCCACCCCCTCCCCTCTAAAGCCTATTTTAATATATCAAACATGTCAGTTTAATAAAATGAGCTATTTAAATTTTCTTATACTAGGAATTACAGATTTGTATAGACTTGCATATGACCTGCTTCCTCATTTTCTTCATTTTAATTTGTTGCACAGTATATACTTTACAAGGGAAATAAAAACTTTTTTTGATTACACATAATCATATTTGTAAGGAAAAAAAGAAAATATAGATATAGATATAGGTATAGATAAAGAGTACATTTATCTTGACAAGCACTGAGTAGAGAACTGATGAATTACTATATTGTACACGTGAAACTAATGTAACACTGTATGTTAATAATACTTGAATTAAAAATAAATAATAATTTTTAAAAAAAGGAGGGACAGATCTGAACCATACTATAAACCAACTTGATTTATTGATATGTACAGAACACTAAAACCAACATCAACATATACATTCCTTACAAGTGCACAGAGAATGTACACCAGAGTAAAATAAGTTCCAATAAATTTCAACAGGTTGACATCTTAGTTTTCTATCCATAATGAAATTAAATTAGAAACTAACAAAAACAAATTAATAAAATTAATATAAACGGAAAATCCAGATATTTGGAAATTAAATAATATACTGCTATATGATCCATGGCTAAAGAAGGCACAAGGGACCTGGAAAGTATTTCAACTTAATAATAATGAAAACACAAAATATCAAAATTTGTGGGACACAGCTATACCAGCTCAGAGGGAAAGCTATTGCTTTATGTGCGTATCCTAGAAAAAAGAAAAAAGATTTAAAATCAGTGATTGAAGTTTCTACCTTAAGAAGCCAGAAAAAGAACTGATTAAACACCAGCTAAGAACAGAGGTAAAAGCAGAAATCAGTGAAATGAAACATACTCTAAAAAACAGAGAAATTTAATAAAGTAAATGTTTGATCTTGGGAAAAAATCAACAAACTTCATAAATCCTTAGCAAGACCAATACGTTTTAAAAAATATGAATTACCAATCTCAGAAATGACAATAGATCCAATAGATATCAAAGGAATAATAGGATATTATGAATACTTTGACCCTAAAATCTGACAACTTACATGAATTAAATTCCTTAAATGACACAAATTACCAAAGCTGATGCAAGAAGAAATTTTAAAAATCAGAATAGCTCAATATCTAATAAAGAAATTGAACATATAACCAAAAACTTTCCCATAAAGAAAACCTCATGCCCAGATGACTTTGCTGGAGAGGCGGTCTCCCCTGGGTCCTGAGCATCCCTGCCTGACCTTGGTGAGGATGTTAAACTGCAAAACCTGACCAACCCCTAACACTGAGCAGCATCTGTAGCCACTCACAGGGGCAGCTAAGCAGGTCAAAGCAACCACAGAGTGACTACCATGAGACTACTCACTCCCAGGAAAGGGAAACTGGCAAGTTTGTTTG
The DNA here is from genome assembly GCF_024610735.1 of Ursus americanus. Lineage (NCBI taxonomy): Eukaryota > Metazoa > Chordata > Mammalia > Carnivora > Ursidae > Ursus > Ursus americanus. The sequence goes on from NC_142132.1 coordinate 11,197,913, forward strand.
CTAAAAGAAGGTGCTGAGCCCTTGGCTCTGGGTTTCTCAGCTACAGAGCAACCCACGTATGCACAGTCACCATCTGATGGCACCACCTCACCTTGCGGGACTCGGGGCGGGGAATGCTCCTACTCTTTGCTGTGCTGTAAGTAACAACCTGTCTCTGATCCAACCAGTCTCACTGTCAACTTTCCAGTGGAGTTTTGGCAAGTTTATTCCTTGTCATGAGCTAGAGTTGTTCATGTTCCTCCCAGACATGAGCAAACCTGAAGAAAAAACTAATGTCCATCTTACACAAATTCTCTCCGAGAACAGAAATGCGGGAAGTGCCTCCCAACTCATTTTATAAAGCTGGCATAAACCTGATACCAGAGCCCGACACACACATGACAAGAAAAAATAACAACAGACCAGTATCTCTCATAAAATGCAAAATCCCTCAACAGAATGTTGGAGGGGAAAAAAGAAATCAGCAATTAATGAAAGGGTCAATATATCATGACAAGGTGGCGTTTATCCCAGGAATGCAATATTAATTCAATATCTGAAAATCAACCAATGTAATTCCCTGGATTTACACAAGAAAGAAGAAAAATCATATGATCATTTCAATACCTACAGAAAAGACATTGGACAAAACTGAACAACAATTCGTGATAAAAATTCTCAGCGGACTACAAATAGAACTCCTCAATGGGATAAAGAGTCTTACGAAAACCTACAGCTGACATCATACTTAATGATGAAATGATAAGAGCTTTCGCCCCCAAGATTAAGAATAAGGTAAGGGTGTCTGCTCTTAACACTTTTATAAAAAAAAAAATATATTTATTTATTTGAGAGAGAGAGAATGAGAGACAGCAAGTGCACACACAGTGGGGAGGGGTGGAGGGAGAGGGAGAGATTCTCAAGCAGACTCTCCTCTGAGCTTGGAGCCCAGCACTGGGCCCAGTCCCAGGACCCTGCAATTATGACCCAAGCCAAAGTCAAGTTGACACTTAACCCCAACTGACCCACCCAGGCATCCCTGCTCTTACCACATCTATTCAGTATTGTGCTGAAAGTTCTAGTCTTGCAAGAAGACCAAAAATTAAAAAATAAAAGGCAAAGGATTGGAAAGGGAAAAAGAAAACTGTCCTTATTTGTAGACAACATAATTATTGACACAGAAAACTCCTAAGAAATTTATTTAAAAATTGTTAGAATGAATTAATATAAGGTCCCAGAATATAAGATTGATATACACAAATCATTTCTCTTTTTTACATGTAAGCAAAAAACAATTGAAAATGAAATTCTTAAAAATACCATTTGTATGCCAGATCAAATACATAAGAGACTTAGGAATAAGTCTAATCAAAGATATATAAGACCCATACACTGAAAATTCAAAAATAATCCTGAGAAAAATTAAATAAGTGGAGGAATACACGGTGTTCATAGATTTAAAGTCTCCATGCTGCTAAGATGTCGATTCTCTCAAACTCGTCTACAGAATCAACACAATAAAATAGAAATACCAGACTGGGGGCACCTGGGTGGCACAGCAGTTAAGCGTCTGCCTTCGGCTCAGGGCGTGATCCCGGTGTCATGGGATCGAGCCCCACATCAGGCTCCTCCACTATGAGCCTGCTTCTTCCTCTCCCACTCCCCCTGCTTGTGTTCCCTCTCTCGCTGGCTGTCTCTATCTCTGTCGAATAAATAAATAAATAAATCTTTAAAAAAAAAAAAAAAAAGAAATACCAGACTGCATTTTTATACAAATTAACAAGCTGCTTCAAAAATTTATACAGAGATACCAAAAATAGCCAAAACAATTTTTTTTAAAGACTTTATTTATTTATTTAACACAGATAGAGACAGCCAGCGAGAGAGGGAACACAAGCAGGGGGAGTGGGAGAGGAAGAAGCAGGCTCATAGCAGAGGAGCCTGATGCGGGGCTCGATCCCATAACGCTGGGATCACGCCCTGAGCCGAAGGCAGACGCTTAACCGCTGTGCCACCCAGGCGCCCCTAGCCAAAACAATTTTTGAAAGAAGGATAAAGTCAAAGGTCTTGCACTACCTGATTTCAAAATGTATTCTAAAGCCACAGTAATTAAGATGCAGTACCAGCATAAGACACACAGAATAAAAGACATGAGACTATGCAACAGAATACAGTGTCTAGAAACGGAGCTACACATACCTCTAACAGACTTTCAGTGAAGGCACCAAGGTAGTTTAATGGGGAAACAGAATCTTTGAACAAATAGTACTAGAACAATGTGATACCCCTATTGGGGAAAAAATGAACTTTAACATATGCCTTCTGCATGACACAGTCATTAATTTGAAATGGATCAGAGACCTAAAGGTAAAAGCTAAGCCATAAAACTTTTAGAAGAAAATATAGGAGAAAAACTTCACAATCTTGGTAAAGCCAACCAATTCTTGGAATACACAAAGCATTTTCAAAGAAAACAAATGATAAACTACTTGTACTTCTTCAGAATTAAGATATATGCTCTTAGAAAGACACTGTGAAGGGGCGCCTGGGTGGCTCAGTCGGTTAAAGTGAATAACTCTTGATTTCAGCTCAGGTCATGATCTCAGGGTCCTGGGATCAAGCCCCATGTCTCCCTCTCCCTCTGCCCCTCACCCTGCTCACTCTTTCTCTCTCTCTCAAATAAATAAATAAACCTTAAAAAAACAAAAAAGACACTGAAGAAAATACATAAGCCAGCCAGCAGCAAGAGAAAATATGTATAAAAAAATATCATACCATCTTTCAATTCTAAAATGTAAGTATTATTGATAATATGTTTTATATAATTTATAATAACCACATAACATATGTAATATGGAATATAGATATTTATGGAGTATTTGTTTTATATTATCTATTATGTAATATTTTTTCTTATTTATTTTTGTATCATATGTTATCTATAATTATGAAAACAGAATACATCACATATTATATTTTACCTTTATAAAATACAAAATCATTGTTATTTTGTCCAAGTTTATGTTTCAAATTCACTGTGTCCTAATAATTAAAATAAATGAACCTAAAAATGCAGATTCATGTGCCAATATGCATAAATACAAGCTTCTAAAAATGCACAATTGTTTTACATCGCTCTAGGTTACTGTGTTGCCTCGTCAGTGATTAACACTGCTGCAGAATTTAAATTCTTAGCATCCTGAAAAGTATGCTCAAATGATTATTCACATTTAGCTCACAATTTGGAAACAGCATTATGGTAAAATACTGCTGTTGCCTCAAAACCACACACAAAGCCCAGCTACTAAACAAAACATCCGTCTTTAATAACTTTATCACTTTAAGTGCCGGGCCTCAGCTCCACAGAGCAAATTGTGTTTTAACAGTAAAATAATAATGCTTGCCATCCTAAAATCACCAAACATTTATGACTTCGAATGTATTTTGCACATCTTAAATAGCAATCATTATCCTTATTCCCCACGCGGTAACCTTCCTTCCACGAAAGTGCTTAAAATGCCTGCTCTCGGCTTCTACCTGCTGCCGGTCTGTTTGGCAACCTCAAGTCCAGGAGCTGAGAAAAATACGTTCAGATATTAGGGAGAGAAAGGAAGGCTATAAATACATCTTTGCTTTCTCCACCAAAATATTACTTTTCTTTAAACTTCTTACCGCAAGAATTCCATTTTGTAATGGCTTAGCAAGGTCTGCTGTTGGCAAATTAAATGTCAGCAGCCGAGTTACTGGGCAGAACACCCTCGGGCTCTGAGATACACAGATGCTGGCTGGAGGAGGGAGCAGAATGCCATGGAAAGAGCAAGGAGGTGGGGGTCGGGGGGGGGGAGCAGAATGCCATGGAAAGAGCAAGGAGGTGGGGGTCGGGGGGGGGCCTGAGTTCACTGACTCTGGTCAAACTTCTTGCCTCTCTAAGTCTCCGCCTCCTGGTCTGCAAACTGGAGGTGACATCCACCTTGCAGGGTTCTGTCAGGAACGTTAGGCAGAGCAGGTAGCCCGTGTCTGGGAAATAGCAGCCCCCAATGAGTGTTAGTTCCCTCCCTCCAGTTCCCTATCTGCAAAGGTCTTTCAACTGGGCCGGGGGGTGGGGGGGGGGGGAAGAGCGATTATTGTGACAACTGGAAAATCATTTGGGATTAAAAAAAAAAATTCAAGGGGTGCCTCAATTGTTAAGCGTCTGCCTTCAGCTCAGGGCGTGATACCAGGGTGCTGGGATCGAGCCCCATATCGGGCTCCCTGCTCCGCTGGGACCCTGCTTCTTCCTCTCCCACTCGCCCTGCTTGTGTTCCCTCTCTCGCTGCTGTCTCTCTCTCTCTGTCAAATAAATAAATAAAATCTTTTTTAAAAAAATTCAAGGTAAATCCCTACCTTTCATCGAAACACATTCAGATAAATTAATTACTTAAAGGTTGGAATGAAATGATTAAAAGTAACTAGAAAAAAATCAAGGTTGCACTTTTAACATTCTAGAATGAGAAAGCCCTTTCTTAAGCTGAACAGGAAAGGTAAAGCTAAAGAAAATATTGATACAATGACCCTGTAAAAAAAATCCATATGTAAAAACAAAAATTCTCAAAGTTAAAACATAAAGAGCAAACTGGGAAAAATAATTGCACTTTATATGACAAAGAGCTAATATCGACATAAAAAGCTCTTCAAAAGCAATAATAAAAAGCCAAGCACCTCTTAGGGAAAAAAATGAGTCAAGGACAAAAAAGATAAGTCATTCAACATTCAACAAATATTGGAGCTGCCTCTGTGTGTCAAGCACTCTCCTAGGAACAGGAGATGGAAAATGCACAAACAGATGACAGTCTCAACTTGCATGAGCTGGTCTTCTAGTAAATAAAGAATACATACAAGGGGAGAAAACAAAAACGAAAAACCTTAACAATTAAGAACACATGGGGGCGCCTGGGTGGCACAGCGGTTAAGCGTCTGCCTTCGGCTCAGGGCGTGATCCTGGCGTTCTGGGATCGAGCCCCACATCAGGCTCCTCCGCTATGAGCCTGCTTCTTCCTCTCCCACTTCCACTGCTTGTGTTCTATCTCACTGTCTGTCTCTATCTCTGTCAAATAAATAAATAAAATCTTTAAAAAAAAAGTAAGAACACAAATTAAAACAATGAGTGCCCACTTCCCTTGGCAAAGATTGAAAAGACTGTGTGGCGGGCGGTAGAGCAGTACCTTTTAGAAGAAAGACTGCCTACTATTTCCCAAAAATTCCTCTTTTAGGACTTTGTCCTGAGGACGCCTATAAGGATACAGGAAGGAGTATAAACATTGCAGCCTTGTTTCTAATAATGACAAACTGAAAATCATCCAAATACCCACTGGTAAGATGCTGATTCAATAAATTACGGAAGATCAATACAATGAAATACAACGCAAGCATTAAAAAAACTCACAGCGTTAACAAAGTATGTCCACAACACGCTGTTAAACAGAGCAGGTACTGAAAGTGCCTGTACGGCGTGGCACCATGTTTACCTTTATGTTTAAATCTGTATCTGTGGCTTTAGATACTTTTAAGCATAAAAAACACCTCTGGATGACTCTCCATCAAAACATTATATGAACAGCAGGGTGGACGGTTTATGGCTGTTTCTTTTTTTTTTTTAATATTTTATTTATTTGAGAGAGAGAGTTTTAGTGATCATGAGCAGAGGAAGGGGGAGGGGGAGAGAAAGAAGCAGACTCCCCACTGAGCGCAGAGCCTGAGGAGGCTGGGCCTGATCCTAGGACCCTGGGACCATGACCCCAGCTGAAGACAGACGCTTAACCGACTGAGCCACCCAGGCGCCCGTATGGCTATTTGTTTAAATATACGTTTTACAGGTTGTAATCTATAATGTTTCCAAAAAGCATTATTATTTTTATAATCCGAAAAATGCTAAAACTATTTGCATGAGAGTTTTTTTTAAAGCTTGCCCAAATCATGGAACAGTGGCCAGTAACATACACACTCCTGGAAAAAATACACGATTTATTGGGAAGCACCCAAAAGTACCACATGTCTCTCCTCTTCTCTGGCAGGCAACAGGTAACTTTGCCATAACCAATTCACAGAAATATGCCAGCCTCGGTGACAAAAACACCGGATTCTGCGGACGACAGAGAGTTGTACTCTAAACGAGGTTTTCAACCAGAAGAGAAAGGCACCCAAGGACCCAGCCGGGCCAGTTAAGCAAACACAGAAGCCCCTGCGAAAACAACGCTCTGCTCCCAGCTGCTAAATAGTCACCACACGGACCACAAAGGCCCAGGTAATTGAAATTAGAACCACTCTTTATCCATGGCACTCAATTTTTAATATATAAAATCCAGCTCTAAATCCCATTTATGGAAATCGGTTACAACTAAATGACAAATCTCACAGTGGCTCATGGAGCTTCCCTGCTCTCTGGTCTCTGTCCAGGAAGCAACGAAATTATTTTTATTTCAAACTCGTTAAATTTTCTGTCACCGGCAGTAACGTTTCTTCCCCATCGGGAGTCCTGGGGGTTATCAGTGTTTCTGCCTCATCTCTTCCCATTTCAATTTTTTATCGAAATAAAGCCTTTTTATCTCCAAAAAATATGCATATCATACTCATTACTAATCTCTTTTTAAAAATAGCTCTTCTGACTCACCTCATTAACACTGTAAAATTCACTCATCAGATGCATATCATTAGCCAGTGAATTGCCATTCTTTTTAAAAAAAATATATATATATATACAAAGGCTTTAATTCAAAGGTGGTTTTTTACTTCCCCAAAGGTGCTGCTTTGCTTGGTAACATGCCTGAGAAGTTGCCAGAAAGGAGAACTCTCAGACAGCAATGCCATCAATTTTAAAAGGTGAGAGGCATGCACAACAGGGACGGTTTCAGAACTGTTTCCATTCATTTGATGGTCTTTCACTGCATGCGGTGGTGTGTGTGGCTACAGAGAGAGGCGGCCCCATGTGCACGGGGCACCTGCCCTAGGAACAGAAGGAGTCAGTTCCCCTCTTCCTGTGCGCAACCCTGAGAGCAGATTCTGTCAGATGGAACTAAGCTGAGCTCTGAAGGGGACTGATGTCCTCCTCACCAGCTCTTGCCTGGAGTATCATTAATTCTGAGACACCTCTAAGAGGGCAGATCAGACAAGGAAGTCCTGGTTCCCGGTCCACGCTGGGACATGAGTCCAAGCATGGGATCTTGTTCTATGGCTCTCAGTTTCCCCATCTGTAAAATGAGGGGATTGGATCCAGATGCAAGCTGGCGTTTTTTTCTACTTGTAAATCACGGGAAGTCCAAAGCTATGCCTAAGATTTCTGCAAATTTCCAGAGTGGTGGGAACTGGTGGGGGGGGGTTCATGTTCTTAGGGTCACCTCTGCCTTGGAACTTCTGCACCAGGTCAACCCAGATGGGAGTTCCTAAAAGCACCCCAGCAGTTCTGTCAATTGGCCAAGACCGAGAACCACCACAGGAGAGGATCACTGGGGCCCCTCCCAGCTCTGGCAGCATGAACTGGACTTACTCTTGATTTTGAAGTTAAAAGACCTGGGGGAAAAACTGTCACTGGGACCCAGATTAAAGACAATCCTCTTGAGAGAAGAGGAGAGAACAAAAAAGGACCTTCCACCCAGCATCAAATACAGAAACAAAGGCAGCCCGTATCCATGTCACCTAGCAGAAGCTCTGGGAATTGGTTCCCCCAGGGGGACTGCGGAACACCATGGAGAAAACAACTCTGTAAATGCCTGGGCGGCTGCCAAGACCAGACCCTAATCCAGACCCTGCGGCTCTTCCTCTGCCTGGAGTGGCTCCAGTCTGCAGCTCCTGATAGGGCTTCTCCCAGGCTCGGCTCTTCTGCCCACTGCTGTGCCCTTGGTCCCACACGAGTCCTGCTCTCCAGAGACAGACCCCAATGTGAAAACCTTGAAAAGCAACCCTGGGATCTGACTTGTCACAAGGTCTGGGAAATAGGAGCAGCGCGTGGGGATCCTGAGTTCATCTGAAGATACCGTCCTCTTCTCCTTCCTTGCAAAACTCCGCAGAGTTTGGAAGGAAATTGGCTCCAATATCACCCCCACAAGGAAAATGTCCCACAAGGAAATAGCATTCTTAAAATAGGATAATTTGAGGAGGGTTTATTTACAAAGGTGCCACCTGCCGAGGTGTGGCTAAGACAACCAAAGGAATAGTGCCGTGGCAGCTGAGCTATTCCAACCCCTAGCCTGAAAGTCAAAGGAGAGGAAGCTATAACTGGAATATACTTTATATATTTTATACATTTAAATATATTTTATATACTTTATATATTCTAATATATTACATTTATTATGTATTATATATCACATCATTATTATGTATTATATGATATATTGTAACGATTATATATAATTATAACATAATATTTACATAATTTATCATAACTTATAATTATATAATTATAACATAATATATAATACAATATTATATTTTATATATATTCCTATATATTCCATTATAACAGGGATAGGGATCATATAGGTACAGATAGAGTCTTGCTCAAATCACACTCCCCTATCGAATGGTAACTTTAAAACCATGGTGTTGCCTGGTATTACCCCCATCGCCAACACATAAGGCAACAAATATCATAATTTAGTCACTTCAGGTTCAATAATGTGTGAACCAACCCCACCTGGGGACTCACACCTCCAATATAAATAATTTTGGACAGAAGAACCAATGGCACATGTTCTATGCTAATTCTTACTGACTGAGCAGTTTACTGGCTTCCCATTTATTAGTCAAACATCAATATAAGAGCACGAAAACATATAGACTTCCCCAAAAACTGTAAGCCACGTGACTTATCAATATTCACATCCTTTGATCAAGGTGAGTCAAGAACACCTTGATATCACCTTACATGTGGAACCACAGTCTCTGGCTGCCCGTATATTGCTAGCGTACGTACGTTTGAGAGTTGGCCCGGATTCATTGCATATAAAGCCATCCGTGTATCCCCTTACTCCTAAAGACGAGTTTTCATGAGAATACTGTTGAATCCATGACTTTAACAGACACAAATTGAAATATCTCACCCTTCCATGCCATTCTCTATTTACATTTAAATTACCTAGAAAAGTGCTAAAAATCCCATTTCCAGACCTAACCCTCTGCTGGCCTTCAGATCTGAATATTTAACTCCCTTCTAGGAATTCCCACCCGAACATCTCAGGTATACCCAACTCACAACGTCTGAAACCAAATTCCCTGACTCTACCCCTTTCCCTTCTGCTTACTCCCAACCTGCTCCTGTCTTCCCTGTCTCAAAAAAGACAACAGCATGGCAACCGAACTACGCCCCCATCCACACACCTGAATTCCACAGATCTGGCATGCCTCAAGTCCTGCCCTCCTCTCCGCTCCCACTCCCATCTCAGGGTCCCACAAACTCACCCTGAAATTTTCTGTAACAATAGCCAACATTATACTCTACTCTTCATAAGTACTTTACCTGTTTTCTCTCATTTCACAATTTTAACAATCTTATGAGGAAAGTATATTATTTCCCCACTTTACAGATGAGAAAACTGAGACAGTGGTTAAGTGGAGGTCCCATCACTGGCAACTGGCAGAGGCAGAATTTGAACCTCGTTGGCCTGACTCTAGAGTCTACACACTCAACCACTGACACTGTCTCCCACCCTTAAACCCAGAGAAGAGGTTGGCCGTCCTCACACCAATCCCCTCAGGAGGGGTCTGAGATTGGAGAAGGAGAGGGATGGTGAAGTCAAGATTTTCAGTGTGCACTCTCAATACTACCATGTAAGTTTTTGCAGTAAAAATATATCTGTTTGTGGGGCGCCTGGGTGGCACAGCGGTTAAGCGCCGGCCTTCGGCTCAGGGCGTGATCCCGGCATTGTGGGATCGAGCCCCACGTCAGGCTCCTCCGCTATGAGCCTGCTTCTCCCTCTCTCCCACTCCCCCTGCTTGTGTTCCCTCTCTCGCTGGCTGTCTCTATCTCTGTCAAATAAATAAATAAAATCTTTTAAAAAATATATATATATTTGTTTGTGACTTGTGTAATTTTAAAATACTAAAATTTTGTAACATATTTTATTCCACTGCACTAAAAAAGGTTGATTATCCTCCTCTGTGAACACTTTCACTCTGTCATTGTGCTATCCTGAGACTGACCCACTGCCTGGCCATGAATACACACGCACTTGTCTCCCCAAGAGCAGGAGTACATCTTGCTCACCTGGACACACCCAGGTACCCCTCCAAGACCAGACATCGAGGCATCGTCCCTAAACACACATGCAGTGTAGGTGAGGTCCTGTCGAAAAGTGGGGGGTTTGTATAGACAATAGCTCATCAAGCCAAAAGTATCCCCCAGGGGCATTCGTGGCCTTCACAGATCAGTCACATGATTAAGCCTGTTTTCTAGGCATCGCTGATAATCATACCCCTTCTTTTATGTTCAAAAGTAACCCCATATGAACCCCATATGCCCACCTGTCCTGGGCACAGACTCCGGTCACAGCAGTGCGCCCTGGTCTTTGAACAAGCCAAAATTCCAAGTCACCAATCAATTTGAAAGTGTCAGCCTCTTCAGGAGCCCCAGAGTTCCAGGCTGCTGGAGGCAGCCACTGGAAACTGGCATCAGCAGAAAGTTTCCCATGAGAAATTCTTGCAAAGTCCAGGTTGAGCTTTTGCCCCCAATCATAGGCATTTCACTGTCTAGCTGGTCTCTCTCCCTGGATGGTGGGCATGGAGCTTCAACTAGAATAGATTTCTCATTAGCCCTCTCCTCCAGCAGCTGTGGGTTTTGGTCATTCTAGGTCAAAGGCAGGGCCAGGGCTTCCTAAACACATGTGCAAAGGGGGTATGATGACAGGTGGCTGGGCTTCCTGCTGTCTCATACCTTCTTAACTTCAGAAACTCCTCAAGAATTTTTTCACATCGATTCAATCATAAACATTTATTAAGTCATTACCAGGAGCCTGGCATGATGCTGTCAAACTTATTCTGCATATTTACTCATCTCCAACCTCATACCATAAATGATTTGAAATGGACTTACAACACAGTATAATACCAAATCTAGTTTTGAGTAAAACTTTTAAAATAAAATAAAACAAAAATAAAAGCCAGAACCAGAGAAAATATAAATGAGAACAGAATACCCAGGCCAGAGTAGGCAAGCCATCAAAACACAGGTGTGCTGCACCCAGGAGCCCTGCAGCGAACCTAATTCTGAGTGCAGATTTGGCTATGAGCTCTAGCAAAGGAAACAAGGAAGTGTGGTGCATTCTCATTTGCAGGATACATTCTCATCTAGCATGCAAACACACCCTGTTTAGCACAATTGGTTTATACATCCAGAAACATGCATATATGTATATACATACAGCTACCGAGCTTGCCTGAATTTAAAAGCACACAGTTATCACACAAATAGAAGTGGTGTGTCCTGCAAAGATCCCCTCCCTTCAGGACAATGATTTCCAACCCTGACTATGCATCAGACTCTCCTGGGAACTTTGAACAAATGCCTGGGCCCAGGCTCCACCCTCAGAGACTGATTCAAGCAGGCTGGCATGCGGCCTGAGAGTTTCCCAAGGGATTCCAAAATGTAGGCTAGTCAAGACAACCCCTGATTTAGGATGGCCCCAAAAGAATCCTAAATTAGAATTTTTAAAGAAACTTAAGGGAAATTTAAGGTGAATTCCACCACGTTCCCAAGTTCCAAAAACCTAATGACCTCTCTAGCCTGAAACATCTAAAACAACCTAGAGGCACCTGCTGTTCAGTTGGTTTGGCAGAGTTTCCTCATTGAACACCCTTCCCCCACCCCTTGCCCTGCCTAAACTCTGGCTTGTCCCACAGATCTCAGTCAAACCCTCACCTCTTGTGCAAAGTCTTTTCTGGACCTCTGGGCTTGGTCAGGGGTCCATGCTCTGTGCACCCCTAGAACCCCTTTCCCTTCCATTTTCTTCTACACACCAGGCTGCCATTGGTTCATTAAGTCTCCCACTTGACTCTAAGTTCCCCAAGACAACGACTCTGCCTGCCTTGTTCACCACCATTGCCCAGTGCCCTCCTGGGAGCAGCACACACTATAGAAGTTCACTCAGTAAGTGCTGGATCCATTAATTTGGACTCCGACACTCTCCTGCATATGAGAAACTGATCACAATATTGCTTATGAAATACAACACCTACTAGAAGGCTCAAAAACAGACACAGCTCTGCCAAGGAGAGTGTAGAGAAAAAGAATGTTAACGCCAGTGCTTTCTTGAGAGAGGGAAGCAAACCATAAGAGAATGATAGAGAATAAGCTGAGGGTTGATGGAGGGAGGTGGGTGGGGAATGGGCTAGATGGGTGACGGGTCTTAAGAAGGGCACTTATGATGAGCACTGGGTGTTATATGTAAGTGACGAATTACTGAATTCTACTCCTGAAACCAATATTACACTATATGTTACCTAACTAGAATTTAAACAAAAATTTGGAAGAGGGGCGCCTGGGTGGCACAGTCATTAAGCATCTGCCTTTGGCTCAGGGCGTGATCCCAGCGTTCTGGGTTCAAGCCCCGCATCAGGCTCCTCAGCTGGTAGCCTGCTTCTTCCTCTCCCACTCCCCCTGCTTGTGTTCCCTCTCTCGCTGGCTGTCTCTCTCTCTGTCAAATAAATAAATAAATAATATCTTTAAAAAAATTGGAAGAAAAAATAAAATAAAATGACACACAGCTATAAAGAGTAAAAAAAAAAAAAAAAAAAAAAGAAGTCAGTGCTTTCTTGAAAGCAATTACTAGATATTTCACCCAGACAAACAAACCTAAATATCTTTAAAAAGTAGCACCATTGCAGGGCACCTGAGTGGCTCAGTCTGTTAAACGTCTGCCTTCAGCTCAGGTCATGATCGAGCCCCACATCGGGCTCCCTGCTCAGCAGTGAACCTACTTCTCCCTCTCCCTCTGTCCCTTCCTCCTGCCACCCGCTTGTGCTCTCTCTATCTCTCAAATAAACAAATAAAATCTTAAATAAATATATAAATAAAAATAAAAAGTAGGACCATTGAAAGAATGAAAAGACAAACCAGAGACTGGGGGAAGATACTTGCAAAACACATACCTGATAAAGGACTGGCATCCAAAATACACAAAAGTCTTAAAATTCAAAAATAAGAAAACGCAAATGAACAGTTAAAAAATGGGCAAAAGATCTGGACATCTCTCCAAAAAAAATATACAGATGGCAAATAAAGATATGAAAAGATGCCCCACATCCTGTGTCATCAGGGAGTTGCTAATTAAAACCATAATAAGATACAGCTACATGCTAATTAGAATGACCAAACTCCAACACACTGGCCACACCGGATACTGGCAAGAATGCAGAGTAACAGGAACTCTCATTCATTGTGGCCAGGAATGCAAAATGCTACAGACAGTTTGGAAAACAGTTTGGCAGCTTTTACAAAGCTATACATACTTTTACCATATAATCCAGCTGTCTTGTTCATTGGTATTTACCCAAATGAGTTGAAACTTAGGTGCACACAAAAACCTGCACTCAAATGTTTGTAGCAGCCTAATTCGTAATTGTCAAGCAACAAAGTTGTCCTTCGATAGGTAAATGGACAAACTGTGATGTATCCATACAATGGAATATTATTTAGCGATAAAAAGAAATAAGCTCTCAAGCCACAAAAACACATGAAGGAACCTTAAAATGTACATTGCTAAGTCAAAGAAACCAGTCTGAAAAGACTACATACTATAGGATTATGACATTCTGGAAAAGGCAAAAGAACAGACAGTACAAAGATCAGTGGTTGCCAGGGGTTTGGGAGGAGGAAGGAATAATGAATAGGGGAGCACAGGGGATTTTTAAGGCAGTGAGACCGTTCTGTATGATACCGGAACAGCCATTTTGATAGGTATCATTTTATGTTTGTCAAAACCCCTAGAACTCCAAAACAGAGTGAGCCCTAACGCCAGCTATATAGTTTAGTTAACAATACAGCGATATTGGTAATATATTGATACATGTACCAGGCTAACATAAGATGTTACTAGCAAAGAAGATTGGGGCAGAGTTGGGGAAGGTGATATAGAAACTCTTGCACTTTCAGCTCAATTCTTCTATAAATCTAAAACTTCTCTAAAAAATAGTCTATGAATTAATGTTTTAAAAGAAGTGGGATATAGCAGTTCTGCTTTTGAAGGCCTTCACCCATGGAGCTAGACTCTTCCCAGCACACCACACACACACCCAGGACCGGATCATGTTGTGAGAGTAACACACTGGAAAACTGGGTAGAAGGGGCTACTATTAGTGTGTCTTTCTCTTACTTCAATAACTAAGCTCTTCTTGTGGGGGGTCTCTCTGGCAGCATGTGGGACTGAACTCCATGGGATGGAGAATGGGATAGAGAATGTTCCACGATGTGGGGGCGGGGGGGCTAGAAGACCCTGGGAGCCTGAGGTCGGAAACTTGGAAGACCTGTAGTCACAGAACCAACAAATTCAGGCCCTTTATTCCTCAACCTTTGTTGGTTTTTCTAATCCGCACAAACTTCTTTTTATTGCTTACAATATGACTATTCCTTTTCCTGTTACCCAGAGAATGAACCTTCTGGGTCCCTTAAAATAGCAGCATAATGTTCAGGAACGTGGGCTCTGGAAACAAACTGGAGTCTGAAATTTGAGTCCGGGAACTCTGCCGTTTCCTGGCCATGTGACCATGTAGAGTTTAGTTAAGTACTTCATCTATAGGATGGAATCATGATGGAGCCTCCATCAGAGGGGGAATGAGATAACGCATGTAAAGAACTGAGCACAGCAACAGCTCAGAAGCAATAGCATAATAAGCGGTAGCTATTATATTTATTATCTCAAGCCCTATACTTATTCCACAATGCTATGAGGTCTCTCTGCAGCTGACAGATGGTAATCATTAATGCTGGAAAACGAAGATATTATGCACTCTGCTGCTGTCACTTCTATCCCATAGCAAACGAACCCGATACCATGTTAACCCTTCAGTCAACACTTCTAAAGCAGTCCAAACTATACTTCTCAAATTCTTTACTTCCAAACCTCCACCTGGCAGATCTATACCATTTCTCCCATTTATACCTAGCAGTAGCCTCTTCCATCTATTTGTTTAAATCAATGAATTTACATAATGTAGAAAGTGTCTCAATTAAAAAAATTACAATAACCCCATCAAATGGTATGAGAAGGGTTTACCCTGGGCAAAATTACAGAGCAAGGTAAGTTTGTTCTCAACTGTTTCCTCTTAAGGAAAACCTCACCCCTATCCAACCTCAAAGCCCTGATGAGGTGGGAATTTACGATAAATGTTTAAGATGCTGGGCTTCCTGGTGATATCTTCTCAACAATAGGGCATTTCAAGAACCAAAATAGCCCTTGGATTCTAAAGAATGAATCGACTCTCTAGCTATTGCTTGAGAGAAATATGGGACAGGAAAACCTTTCTGGTACCCATTACATCCTACCAACATGATTGTCTAAGGTCAACTGGAAAATTTCACTAAAATGCCTTAAAATCCAGACCAACACAGAAATTTCATTCCAAAAACATAACATTGAAATTCTTCCCAGGATGTCATCTAATTAGTTCTCAGCTTTTGACCAAGATTTCTCCTGAGCACTCTGGGCACGTGGCTGGTGAGCTGATTCCGGAAGGTCTGTGGATAGTTGATTAAGCCTACAGGTGTTCCAGATACGTCTGGGGACCACAGAAGCAATTAGAATAGCAGGGGACGTGAGCTTAACTTCATTATTGCTGGTGCTCAGCCAAAAAAAGAGTCTCCACATGAAATATTAATGAAAAGTAGTTCCAGATTGGGAAAATGCAAATAACGTTTCAGCTGTTGATTTTTTGTCACCAAGCCAGCAAAGCTGAATTAGATGGCAAATTCTTCTCTGCCAGTCACTTTGAAGTGGTTCCATTGCCAGGCTAACCAATTGGAACTTGGAGCCACGTTTTATTGTCCCCTGCTCTACCCATTAATAATAGCGGGAGGACAATAATTCAAAATAATTACGGGAAGTGAAAGGTAGTAATTAGCAGTACAAATTAGCTATTAAATGATTCAGAAATTTCAAAGTGAGAAGATGACCTTTTCACTTTTTATCTGGCAGTGACAAATGGGGTTCTGATTTGAGAAGAAAAATAAAGCACTCTAACACATTATGGATTTTCTTCACCTTTCAATGGGAACTGGGCCAAGTCAATTAAAAACATGGTAGAAAGCATGAGTTTCAGGATGTTCCTTGGTGGCTTTCTCACCTGCCTACCTGGAAGGGTCACCTTCCCCTCTAGCCCATTCTTGGCACCTTTCCTCATAGCTCTGAGAAGGAAAAGTGGAAATTTCTACTGCATAATATTTTAGTTAATCAACTGATGATCTAATAAACCTGTGTTATGACAACATGTCCCACTCTAATTAAAAACTATTGGCTGAAGATCCACATGCTGGGTGTGCATTAATTCCTCTAACAAATCATTTCACTTCACAATAAACATGGCATTGTAGTTCTACACTTGGATATCCTCCTCCTAAAAACATTGTCGGGTTATTCCTACCATCTCACCTGCTGAGCAAAATTACATAGATTCCACTATGAACTGTTAACCATACCATTCATCTCTATTGATATGCTAACCTGAATTCATGTTAAAAACACCTTCAATTGGTCCTTCTCTTGGAAAAGGCACCCTGGGCTCTAGAATTGCATGTTCTTTCTGTGTGAGAAAGTCTTGGTTGTCACCTTGCTCTCAATGCAATTGCAATCTGGGATATTTCTTTACAAGTCAAAGTATAAAAAGCTTTTTCTGCATTTTATTTTGAAGACCAAGATCTTGATGTGAGAAAACACAATGCCACAGGGTTGGCCTGGACAGAAAGGTGATGATTTCTTTAACTCAAAGCAGCAGGCGAATGCAGTGATTCACATTATACCCATTTGGCTTCTACCTGAGAGTAGAACTCAGAAGTACCAAACTTTAGAGGCAAAAAGGATCTTAGATGTAACTAAAGTCAAACCTCTTGCTTATAAAGGATGAGACAAAGGCTCACAGTAGACGTGGGGTTTGCCCATCATCACACAGCTAACTGGGGGCAGAGCCAGCCTGATTCCCAGGTCACGACCGCCTCTGAGGCCAGGGCTCTTTGTGCCCACATGCTACTCTTCAAAGGTGTCCCCATCCCTGGGCTGGAGATACATTGCAAGACTCATTTGCAGATTCCTCTTTGTGAATTCACCTACTTGCCAAAATGTATTTGTAACCCCAAATCACTGCAACACTTTTGTGATTATTCCAGACACAGACAAACCCTCAAAAAATTTGAGTCACCTGACACGTATGTTTCTAGCTGAGGTCATACCAGCCTCCCTTCTGCCCCCTTGTTGCAGTTCTCACTGTGGCCTATTTAATGCCACTTTTTTTTACATTTTTGTGCTTTTTATTGGTGATTTCACCATTGAAAATGTCATAATGCTGAAGCACCATCTAGCATTCCTAAGGGCAAGAAGGTGATGATGTGCCCTATAGAGAAAATACACGTGACAGATAAAAGACGCCTTCAGGCATGAGGTAAAGTGAGTAGAGTGTTACTTAATCAACAGTATATATTACATAGTTGTCTTTAAGAAGAAACACACATAAAACAAAGTTGTATTAAGTGGTTGACAAAATTCTCATGACCAGAGGGTCACAGGAACCTAACCCGATATTTCTTCTAGGAACAATGGTTCAGTATTTAGTAATTCACAGCAACTTTATAAACCATAACTATCATAACAAGAATCACCTGTATACCTGAATAGGACATCAACAGGGACAGGCAAACCACAGAACTGAAGTATTAAAACAAGGCAGGGCAGGTAGGCAGGTCACATCCAGGTCACGGGCAGGAGCATCTGCGAGATGAGGCAGAGTCCTTACGGGAACTCTCCCTTGTCAGTGCGTCTTGCTCTGTAAGTGCTTTTTGGGCAGAGCTGGGTCCCTTAAGTGGGTGTTACGTAAGTCTATCATATGGCTGCTCCTGAGCAGGAGAGAGGCCAGCATCAGAAAATGTATCCATCAGATCAACGATGACTTCTGAAAGCAAACAGAGGAGCAAGCCTAGAACTTTCAAGAGAGCAGAATCTCAGCTGATGTGTGCATTAGTCTCTCTGCCTCAGACTCTCTTCCCCATGAATGCTGCCATGTTTGGATTCACTCAGGGCTTTCCTCTGACTGAGTTTCCTGTGACCGCAGCTGTGGCACTAGTCTTTGATTCTTGCAGGAAAAGCAGACTGCAGACTTCCCTCTCCCTGGGAAGTCACAGTAAAAAGCATAGTTGTTAAGAACCACATTGATGTTCAGCATTCAAGTGCATGTTTCCAAAAACACACATAAACAATATTTGGAAGAACACAGACCAACTATCAAGAGTGGTTTTATATGAAGGATAGAAGTACAAGGGGTTTTCACTTTCTACATGATTTATTTCTGCAATGTTTAGGTTCAACCCAGAGACTTCACCACTGGTACCCGAGGGACCACAGTTCCCAGTCCTAGACACTTCTGCTCCCAAAATGACTGCCTCAGTGTGAAATCTGACATCCAGAGATTTATCTTGTTCCCCAGCCAGAGCACAGGGCTGACTTCTCCAGACTACAATATAAAATGAGCACTCTTAGCTTTTCTAAACAACTCGTCTCAGCTTTCAACCTCCCATTGACTTCAGCCCACTATTGAAGCAAGAGGCTCATTCTGTGAGATCTAGAAAATAAGAATTTCCTGGAAAAGGGTCACAAATACAAGCCAGAAGTTTTCTGTTTCTGCTTTTCTACTTTTCTGTTTCTACCATTTCTGTTTTATATTTGTAAACATAAATAATATTTTCTATTTATAAATTTAAACATACTAATATATAAATGATAAACAAAATTATAAATAAAACATTTTTATGGATGCTTTCTACTTTTCTAACTGCTTCCACGGTTGAATACCTGCCATTCTTTCTTCTCTGTTCATTTCAACAAAACCCCATTTCTGCCACTTTGCTGAGGAACATCTGTTATCAGATCCAGGGCATGACTGAAATACAGTCAAGTAAACTCGGAATTTACAGAGGGTTTAAACCCAGAGCCTACAATTACTAGCTCACAAAAATAATACCCTTCCTATTCCTGAGCTCGGAGAAGCAGACTGGGCAAATGGAAATTTTTTTCAATTAAAGAAATTTGATATGGAATGGTTTGATTTCAAATCAGAGACTTTAGGGTTTAGACAAGTTTTCAGGCTTTCAATTTCTTGTGAAATATTTTCATTTTCAAACCATGTTAACCACCGTCCGGGGCTTTCAGTGCCAACTCACACTTCTGTGATTACAATTAAGAATTACAAGTGCAGACCAGAAACGTGACACAGACATTGCTTTGTCTCGCTCACATGCCGACAGCAGGTGTTCCGAACCCAACTCATCTCAATTTCGAATCCATGCAACACGGCTCTCCATGCAACTACCACCAACCGATCAGAAACCACATTCTAAGATTCGATCCATTTGTCTTAAGGAACAAATGCTGACAATCCCAGGAGACGTATCCTGAACTCTTCCAAGATGCCCGCACTCACTTGTTTTTGCTACCACTCAGATATATCATGTATTCATTGGTAAAAAGAAGGGAATACCTGCCCACAGAATTGTTGCCAAGAATAAATGGAATCACGTGTTAAAAACCTGATGATGCTGTTGGCCAGGAGGTCTCACCTTCTAAATGGTGTTCCTGCAGGCAATTAATTCAACCTCTATTGTTTCAGTAGGATTAGGAACTGCTCCCTATCAGGGAAGCTTAAGGTAATACTTGAATGGCTAAATGGTGGGTGTTCTGGCTGCACGTACCAAGCACGTGCCAGTATTGATGCTCCTCTACAGACGGGCCTTTCGAGAACACTCCAGATCCCCCCCCCCCAAGAATACTTTGGTCTTCGCCAAAGAATCAGGGTAGTTCTTGTGCCCCCAGAGGCCCACTGAAATGATTGCAGACCTCCACAAGAACACTCTGGAGGACCCCGGGTCAATCACGAGAATACAGAGGAGACAAGAGAGAAACAAAAGGCAGACGTGAAAACCTAGGGATGGAGACAGAATCTCATCACAAGGAGCAAAGCACACGCCCAGCCCCACTGTGTCCCAGACAATCACGTTCGTCTATTCGTCACAGCGGTCAGGTTCTCCCGGAGCTGTAGAGCAGACAGGTGTTGCTGACGCCCTGCCCCATAGCTCGTGGGCCCACCTGAGCTCACCTGCAGCTGCGGAAGACAGTTTCCAGCATGAGATGGATAAGAGAACTATAGAAAGACACGGGATGGAAGCTACGCTGAAGAGACCAGCCGCGAATCAGATGCCCATTCGGCACCAGAAGAGACTGCGAACAAGCAGCACTGAAGAAAAAGGTAAGAAACACCCCAGGATTTATGACATCGTAACATTTAGGTAAATCAAAACACACACAAAGTAATATTAAATATTTCCAAGGACACATAGAAATTTAAGGACATATATAAATCTGTGAGAGCCAGCGCCTGTAGGGGAGGGAATGGGGGAGGGGGAGAGAGGGAGATGAAGCAGGGGGAGGAGCATACAGGCCTTGCCCACTGGGATGGTGACAGTGTCCCATGACAGTGACAGTAGAGAATACAACTCAAAGCTGTGCCTGAAGTCCAAGAGGGAGGAGGGGAAATGGGCAACTCAGGGAGTCCCGCCTCAGCTCCCTTGGAGGAAAATAGAAAGAAGGTATATGCTCTTTTATGCTCATTTTTTATTAGTAAATGAAAATCACTGTAAAGGGGCTACATACCAAGAAAAAAAGCAATAAATGTGTTAACTAACCTAAAGACATAGAGCTGAGGAAACAATCTGGTATGAGTCCCCCAACCTGCAGACACAGGCGCCCTGACAGCCCCTGCCCCCAGCACTGCTCCGAGCAGCCCTTCTTGGCCAGGCGCAGCGCTACTAATACCACTATTACCTTTCTCTTTTCCCAAGATATCCCTTTTTGAACTTAAATACCTACTTTAGCCATGCCCTAAATAATAACATGCATGAAATCATGACTTTGGTGTGCCACTTTTACTTTCTTGTAAAACATGGAAACTAACACAAAACTATTTAAAATTCCACAATATCGCTTATATGATCTCAAAATGGCTTGCCTAATATGCTCGTTAGGGTTATGCCAACTATTGTACTAAGGCAACGCAGGGGATGTTTATTGCTTGTTTGAGTGACAGTACTGGGCAGGGGAAGTGGATGGCGGGACCACCTTCCTCCAGGCAGCCCAGCTATGCCCTCTGCAGTACCCAGCTGCTGAGCCACTCGGGTGGTCACGTCTAGTCTAGCCAGCCTGCCAGGGAGAAGAACGTTGGAGAGCATGCTGGGGTTGTCGTGTCCATCATATCCACTCAAATTCCTTGGCTAAAATTCAGCTATGTGGTCACACCTACCTCCCAGCAGAGGCTAGACAATGTGGCATAGCTACAATCCGCGAAGAAAAGAGGAGAAACTCTTTTGCATGCCAAAATCTATTCCTCACTAGTGTCTGGACATTTTGAAGCATGGGAGAGCAGCTTTTTTTTTTTTTTAAATTTATTTGACAAAGAGAGAGAGTGCGCACAAGCAGGGGGAGTGGCAGGCAGAGGAAGAGGGAGAAGCAGGGAGCCAGATGCGGGGCTCGATCCTGGGACCCCGGGATCACAACCTGAGTCAAAGGCAGCTTTGAGATACCCAGGCGCCCTGAGAGCAGCTTTTTCATCTTGGTAACCACTCTCAAGTGCCTGACTATAGCTCAATACGCATACAACAGTCCCAGGAGTCAGTGCCCCTTCAGGACACCTGCATTCCGGTCCATAGCAGAGGTGTTCTGACCTGTCTTTTGCTGTTACAAGAGCCAATTTAGTGGAAAAGAGGGAGGAACCATTAATATCCAGACAGCTCCAAGTAAGACCAGATTCTGTCTCCTGGGGAACTCTAGTCTTTCTTAAGCCAAAGCAAAATTAAGAAACATCGTACAGCTGCTCTCTAAAAACACACAGGGGATGGTTCTAGTGATTCTCTTCCAGGCATCAGGGAGAAGAGGTCAGGAAAAACTTCCAGAAGGGTAGAAAAATGCTCCCACTTGGCAGCGGAGAAGAGCAGAGACAAACGGATTTAGAATAGAAAAGGCAACTTCAAAAATCAACAAATTCCATTTTGCACAATTAAAACGCAGAGTAGAAATGGAGGGGAGAGGGAAAAGCAATTTTCTAGTAGATCACTAAGTCTGGGGAGAGATGAAGTATTACACAATAACATTTCAAATGGTGTCCTGGGAAGAGGTTAGTAAAAATAATTTATGAAATGGAAATGGAGCAGAGAAAAAAAGGGAAATGAACGTCCCAGAACAGATTCTGTCTGCAGTACTTTGAGGAGTCAATAGTTACTGTTCAGCGATGACATGATGATAGATAGCTGATGATAAATGCCTTATAAGCATATCAGTGTTTGTGAAAGGAATACATGTCAAATCATTTCCTAGCACAGACATGAGACAGGAATAAGTGTATCCCTTCAACAAATGGTTACTGTATGTCCTCTGCACCAGGGGCACTGGACATTGTATCGATTTTCTACTCCTGCTGTCACAAATTACCATTACAGGGACTTAGAACAACGCAGATTTATTATCTTAAGGTCCTGCACATCAGAAGTCCCACAGAGGTCTCCCATGGCTAAGATCAAATTGTCCACAGGGTGCAGTGCATTCCTGTCTGAAGGCTCTGGGAAGAATCCATTGCCTTGCCTTCCCCAGCTTACAGAAGCTTCTCACATGCCCTGGCTCGTGACCCCACCCCACCATCTGCAAAGCCAGCAACAGGAAACAGACCCCATCTCTCTGATTCTCTCTTCTGCCTCTCTCTTCTCCTTCTAAGGACCCATGTGATTACAGATAATCCAGGATAATCCTCCAATTTTAAAGTCAGCTGATTAGCAAACTAATTCCATCTGATACATGAATTCCCTTTGTCATGTGTTATGGACTGAATGTGCCCTCCCATACCCACCCTTGCAAAATTCATATGTTGAAGTCCTAACCCCCAATGTGATGGTATTTGGAGGTGGGGACTTTGGGTACTAATTGGGTCATAAGAGTGGAGCCCTGATAAATGGGATGAGTGGCCTTATACAAAGAGGCCAGAGAGCTCTCTTGCCCCTTCTACCATGTGAGGATACATTTGAGCTGGACTTCGAAGAGCTGACAGGATTTTAAGCTGCAGGGCTAGGACTGGAGAAGGGGGTATTCCAGGGAAAAGGGCAGCAGGCAAGAGATCTTGGAGGTGAAAAAAATCACTCAGTGTGTTTGGTGAGTGGTGAGGAGGCCAGTTTGGCTGGTTAGAGTTGAGAACTGAAATAAGGGAACAGTGGGAGGTCAGAGCGAATCAATGAGAGTGCCCAATTAGGTAGGATCTTGAATGCCAAGCTAGGGAGTGTGATTTTTACCCTGAGAAAAGAAAAGATATTCAGGTGGCAGCTTATTTGTCAAATTCTGAGAAAAGAAATCGAAGGTGACATAGGAGGGCACTCTGCTACAGAAGAATCCAAGGATGGCCAAATGAAAAGAAAAAAGCAAGGAAAACAATGGTCAGACAGGGGGCTTCGAGTCAGAGGCTGGCTGAACCGGGTGACGCCGTGTGGAAATAAGGAGATGGGTGAAAAAGCTGGTTGTGGACCGTAGACGACAGACAGCTATTCTGGGTTTGTCTGTGCTGTGTGCAGGGTCCTAGCATTCCCTCCAGAGGGGTCTACCCAGGGGAGGGCTGGAAACACAGAAATAGAGCTCAAGGGACATCCTGCATTAGAAAGAGGTGGAGTGATGCTTGAAACCATGGAACTGGATGCTATTTATGGCTCAGCTCTCATTCTCTGTGATCTCTGCAAAGGCACACGGATTCCGTGGCTTCTCACCAACACCATCTCTGGTTTCAGGAGTGGAGACCACTGACTAATACCTTTATAACATTTTACAGAAAGGCCAGGCTGCTTACCCCAAATCCCCAGTAACCCATGCAGACTTGTGAGGGTACCGTCAAGGCCCCTCTGGTGCTACTTTCTCTAGATTCCACCCTCACCCCTGCCTAGTCCTTCCCCCAGAAGCAAAGCTTCATCCTTGCAATTGGTTGCTGCCATTCCAGCCAGAACCAAATACGCCCCACATAGTGTTGGCCCGCCTTTTCTTACACCAGTCCTCTTAATTTGTATATATTATAAAATGATTGCCCTGATCAGATAAGATGATTAGCTAATGATCCTAGGGATGGATTATGAAATTTTGTTTAAGCTATTGACAGCAGTGTCTGGGTGGCGCAGTCGGTTAAGTGGTTGACTCTTGATTTTGGCTCAGGTCATGATCTCAGGGTCCTGGGATCAAGCCCCTATCGGGCCCCTCCCTCAGCAGGGAGTCTGCTTGAGATTCCCTCTCCCTCGGCCTCTCCCCCCACTTGTCCTCTCTCTCTTTAAAATAAATAAATAAATGTCTCTCCCTTCTCTCCCTTTAAAATAAATAAATAAATCTTTTTTAAAAAATGCCCAGGTCTTTCCATTAAAAAAAAAAAGTTAATAACAATGTGTTAGCATATTTAACTTGTATTAGTATGCATCTAAATATGTCATCTCAGCCTGGCCTTGTGTTGCAAGGATGGATATGGGGCCATTCCAGTTTCACAAATGAAAATAAACTGAGGCCAAGAATCTCTGTGTGGCTCTCTCATGTTCTGTTCTTTCCCCTGTGCCAGAATTTTCAAATCAGCTCCAGAGGGCAGTGAGGTAGACTGAACGTCTGAGCACTGATGAGTAATCAGGTGCTAGGTGTGAGCGCTGATGATGACAGGTGCTTTTGGCCATGCACTGGTTTTCCAATAAAATTGTTTTTAAAGACCAAGACCATAAAATTCTAAAGGGAAGATTTCAGTCTGGCATTGATTGACTTGGGAGCTATTCCCTGTTGCCATGAATTGAACAAGAATAAAAGTTTTGTACCAAATGCAAGATTTTGTATTTGTATTCCCTTGGGTTCTTTTTAAAAACGTCCTTCATTTATGCTAGTAGTAAGAACATATGTTCTAAATAATTCCCATGTGGACAACTGAGCAGAAACAGCTAACCAGCGTGATAGCATGGCAGTGGCTTCAAAACACATTGACTTGGGAAAAAGACTTCAAGGGGGGAAAGAATTTTCAAAGGGAATCCTGTTCTAGTCAAGCAATCAGAAAGATGTATGAATCCAAGCCTTCTGTATTTAACAGATGACTTGCATGCCTTCAGAGCGAACTAGCTCATGTCTACCTCACTTTAGGCAAAATGAAGTAAAAGGAGATACAGACCGAAACTCAAGTGAAATATTTTGATGACCAAAGCGTGGATGAGGAAACACAAATCTACCCATTCACAGCCCCAGCAATCAGCTGGCATCATCCCTTGAACCGGGACAACAAGCGGATGGTTGAGGTCAGCTCTCTGACAGTCAGGTTGCCTAAAAATTAAGGCAGCCCCATGGGAGCTAGAAAATTCCCTCTCACTGGTAGAGTTTGGGCTCATCACACATGCTGTCAGGATAATTCAAAACTCAGAAGCCGGGCCCCGTAACTTGGGAGATGCTGGCATCCCAGAACCTCTCTGACTTGAAGGAGAAGGAGGTCTCAAAATTATTTTTATCTATGACCACTTTGTTAGGGAAGGAATCCGGGGCTATGATTTTAGAAAGACATGTAGTCATTTATCCAATGACATATCCTGAAAACCTACTGTCTTCCAGGCACCTCTTTTATTATGGCTTCAACAAAATATTTATGAGAGGTTTACTACAAGCCACGCATTGTCCTTGGCCCTGGCCACAGAGTGTTGCTCATGGGTATAAGGCAGATACATGAACAGGATGAGTTTTATATTGGTAAGTATTATAAATAAACTGGGGTGATATGATAGGGCAGCAGGTGACTGAGGGGCTCCTTTGGATTAAAAGCAGACCTCCCTGAGGTGGTTATCTTGGGGCTAAGAAGTGAAATGTAGAAGTGAACGTCTGGAAGGCAGAAGCCAG
Organism: Ursus americanus; assembly: GCF_024610735.1. NCBI lineage: Eukaryota > Metazoa > Chordata > Mammalia > Carnivora > Ursidae > Ursus > Ursus americanus. Next base: position 11,224,033 of record NC_142132.1, read on the forward strand.
AAGAAGAAAGGGCAAGCTGACGGCTCTAAGATGGGAATGAGATGGGAGGGTTTGTAAGAAAGGCAGGGTGGCCCGAATGCGAGGAAAATAAGATGAGGTCTGAGCGGGGATGGCAGCCAGGCCAGGAGGGGTGCAGGCTATGGTAAGGAGCTGGACTATTCTAAGTTAGGTGGGGAGCCAGAAGAGGTTTCCAAGAAGAGGATCCCACCAACTCCTTCACCTGGGATTTCATGAAAGACTGTGCAGGGGTGACTTGAACTTGAAAATGAGTTAAGAGGAGCAGATCTAGTCACAGTGAGGAGGTGAGGTCATCTCAAGCCTGAGCAGAGGGGAGTAGGGAGGTCTCGGGGAAGGGCTGGGTGAGGACAGGGGAGTCACTGTCTCCTCAGGTAGAAAGAGTGAGTCCACATCCCTGTGTTCGGTCGGTGATCAGAGATGGCTCTGCTCAGAGGCAGAAACACAGAACAAGGAAGGAAAAACTGACCCAGCTACTCCGCCCGGGGCCAAAGGTGGGGAGAGCTTTGAAAGGAGGAGCCACCTCTCCCTAGCTAGCCACTCCGATGCCATGCTGCCCCCTTCCAATCACAAGCTGATGGGGACAGGCTCTGACCCAAATGCCTTGAATCCTAACCCCTCAGTTCTGAAGCTCCAGAGTCCCCTCAGCAGGTCTGAGGTGCTGTTGTTAATGGGGGTCACACTAGGGGGAGAAATCACTGCAGAGGGAAGTCCAAAGATGCCCCACATTACCGCTGTTCCTTGGCCACCGAAAACATCCCCCCGAAAATGATGGCTAGAGTAACTGCACTAAATGATGGCTAAGTAACTGCCATTTGCCCTTTATTTGCTGTCATAAAAGAACGTGCATCTTCACAGATGGACCAGAACAGTCCCAACAGCAATACTGTGATTGGTCATAGACGCACTGGTGCTCACACCATGGACCCCTTGGAGACCCACACGGCAAACGGAAGGAGGGCTGTGCATCCAGACAGGCTTGGGTTTGCACATGGAGCTGGGCAACTGTTTGACTTCAGGCGAGTTACTCCAGCTAGCTGGGCTTTGGTGTCATCTTCTGTAAAATGGGGATAATAGCATCTGCTCTCAGAGCTGCCTTGTGGATTGGAGGACCCATAGAGACAGCGTAGTGCCCAGGACAGCACACCTGCTCAAAGTTGCTTCCCCTTCTACCAGGTGGGATCATTGGCAGTTCTTTCCCTCTTTCTGCAAACATTTGGAGCCAGGTGAAGGGAGACACCCTGGCATTGCTAAGCAAAACAAGGCTGAAGAATAACGAACTCTTAATGCCTAGCAAGATGCCCGGCACGGAGGGAGCTCCAACAAGCAGTGGTGGCATGCTTGTCGTTGCTGCTGGCGCTGGCGCTGAAGGACTAACATGGAAGGAAGACCTCAGAGCACAGTGAGCTCTTTCTTACCCTGAAAACATCTTAAATTTGATCAGGAAGCCTACCCCTAAGACCTAAGCAGGACTTTGTTCATGGGAACACACCATTCCCAATTATGCTGCTGGCCCCCTGAATGTTAGCATTCACTTCCCATTTCCCTTACTTCCAAGAATTCTTGAGAAACCTTCCCACCCTCTAATTAAGGAACTGGAGGCAGGATTATGCAATGAGATCCTGACATCCCCAGAGAAGAAGGTAGAAACACCAGTGGAGACGCAGGAAGCCACAGAGACTCTCCCATCACAAAACCCTTCTGCATTTGTTTCTTTCATAGAACTCAATGCCGGATCCCATTGGCACCAGACGGAAGACTTAACTCACTTTCAGCTCCCAGGCAATGAGGTGAACTCATCTAGAGAAACACCTCCTGCCAAGAGCTGTGCTTTCCAGCGTGGGTCTTGACCAGGTAAGAGCCATCAGGCCCGCTCAGTGATGTCCATATTATTTGTCAGTGTTGAGTTAAATCACAGAGGAGCAGCTTCTGCAGCATAAAAGCAACAAGTTAATAAACAACGGGGGGAAGAAATTGCTGGAAGATTGTAACCGTGAGCCGTGTACTCATCCCACCACAAAATGAACGTTGGAAAGCATGTAAATTTTAAAATCCAAGGGAAACTCGTGTCTTGCACAATGAAATACAAAGGAATTCCTCACAGACAGATCAAGTGAATGACAGGATCTTATTTCTTTGCAAAATAAGGGAAGCTCCCATTCTATCACATTCAGGTTATTTCCTTAAAAAAGTATTCATTTACTTCACATCCTGTGAAGTCATTCTAGGATAGGCTGCGGTAGAGACACAGTGGAGATAAGGTTATGAATGTAATCTGGAGTCAGTGCTAGGATTTTACTTGCTTATCAATCTCGGGGGATTTCCAGGCACCCCAGGCTATTCCTGGATCCGATATGAATACATGTCCCTGAGACCTATTTGTTGGGAAGGAGAAGCAGGTAAGGAAATAGGTGAACTATACTCTGGGACTTCTGCTGGGTCTTTGGGAAAACTGAGTTCAGGCCCTACCAAGGGGAATGATCATTGTACCCCACAACAGCCCTCGGATCATTTGTGGGTTTGAGAGTCCCCCTGCGGATGCCAAGTACAGGGATAACCCCTGTAGCCTTGTGTCTCTAGCACCACTGCCTCCTCCTTCTGGTACTAAAACCCCTCCCCCACTGTGATACAGTCCCTCTGAACCCAACTCACCACAACAGTGTCACGAACTGAAGGTGGGGCAACCAGTCTTCCCCGGGACTTTGCTGCTGGTGCCATAAGGGAAGATTGTGTCTTTTGGGATCCCTTAGCCAACAGGACGTGAGTCTCAGGCTGTGGACGGCCATCTCAGCCACCATGTGGAGGAGCTAGTCTAAGAGGTGGGAGAACGATTCCTAGTAACTATTGCAGCCTCTGGGTCCAACTAGATCTGAAGCCAAATGCACTCTTAGACTTGCAAGTTAGGAGAGCCAATGCCTAAGCAATTGGAGTTTGGTTTTCTTTACTTATAACCAACAATATAAAATTGACCATTCTACCATGGACTGGACCCTAAAAGAGCTATTTCAGATGAAACACTGAGTGGTATTGCCAGGTGCAATTCAGGAAGCCCTTGAAGATGTGCCCTTTGCCAGGTTTGTGCTCGACGTCAAGCTGATACTAAAGAGTTCCCAATAGGAAGCTACTTGGAGCTGTACTGTGGACCTGGTGTTGAAGAAGAAACCACTACGTAGCCTGCATCCGAGCTCTAGAATAAAAAAGGGAAGGACACCATGGGAGCAGCAACTGGGACCGCCAGATGCTATAGGAAACCTACCAACTGGCTCTGTACTTTCGGGAAAATCAAGAACCAGGCCAATTCATTGACAGGTGCCCACAGCATCTAGGTGTGTCTTGCTAGTAAGGCGGAGCCCAGTGGCAAAAGACTCTGGCAGTAAATGGAAGCCCCAGTTAGCATCAATTTGGAAGCAGAAAACCAGGCACACCCAGGATCTGGAGTTGAAAGTTGTCCCTGACAGAGAAGATCAAGAAAAGTGAGGACTCGGGGCGCCTGGGTGGCACAGCGGCTGAGCGTCTGCCTTCGGCTCAGGGCGTGATCCCGGCGTTGTGGGATCGAGCCCCACATCAGGCTCCTCTGCTATGAGCCTGCTTCTTCCTCTCCCACTCCCCCTGCCTGTGTTCCCTCTCTCGCTGGCTGTCTCTATCTCTGTCAAATAAATAAATAAAATCTTAAAAAAAAAAAAAAAGTGAGGACTCCACTGTTAGAGCAAATGGTGAAGTCAGAAGCCTTGGTTCCAGTCCCAACTCTGTCCTGTATAAGCTCCATGATCTTAGAAAAGCAGTCATTCTCAGCCTCCGTTCTTTTGCCCACAACCTGGAGATGTTGATAATAATAAATTATAATCAAGACATGTACCTGAACCAGTTTTTATATCTACTATTAGAGTTCTATGCTTTTTGAGTTGGGGTGTCGTTTGTATGTATGTCTCCCAAATTCAGCTCTTTAAGAGCAGAGTCTGTTGTACTCATCTCTTTATCCCTCCTTCTTAATGCCTTACCTGAAACTCAAAATTATACACATAACAAGTTAACTAAATTAGGCAATGCATAGAGAAGCAGTTTGTACCTTTCTGCACAAAATACCATTATATAGAACTACCAGGAAGAAAACAACAGAGACAGAAAAAAACAGGAACCAAGTTACTAGACCTGAATATGCCTCACACAGAGGAAGACAAGAGTCCTGGATCCTGGCCAGGGTGACTTAGTGCTGTATTCCAAGATACAGGAATCAGAGCCTTCCTGAGTAGGAAGCAGATTGATCCCATACTTTAGAGAGAAGCTGACTTAAGTCCTCAATTGGAAATATATCATGAGAATAGGGAGTGGGGCAGGCACAGAAGTCTAATAAATAAAAATAAATTCTTGATGGCCACTGAAAGAACGCAACTATTAGGAATACCTGAGAATAGGTTATGGCCCAGATGTCTCTATTGTCCTGGCATAAATCAACATGGAAGGCGGTAATGGTCAGTTTCCACTGGAGAACATGGAATTATTTATACTTTTTATATATTCTTACTCAGGGGAATGAATCGGCATCTTCCTCCAAGAATCTGGAAGTTGTTGAACTAAGAAGCTGTAGATGGACATTTGAATAAACCAAAAACACAAGCAATAACGTGATCTTCAGGCCCTTGGCCAGGAAAAGAGGGTTATCACACATGGAAACCACTGAATAGTCCTGCCTGAGACCTACACTTTCTAGTTTTTGTAATGTAAGTTCAAGATCACATGCTTCCAGGGGTTAAAAGTTACTATATTTCATAAAATGTCCAGGCATTTTGTATTGTCCGCCATTCTGTTTCCAAAATCAATTGCAACAGAATTCTAGAAATCCAAAGTACGGAACCAAATAAATAGCTTTTAATATCACAATAAGTTTTTTTTTTCATAATTTTTCGTCTAGTTCTATCATACAGTAAAAGTTCATGATTCTTAAACTCTAATAGGATTGTATTGGATGCTCCAAACAGCATCAGATCTCAAACACAGGTGGCTGCCCTGGGTATTCTTCTACTTCCTACTCATATGATGATATACTCATAAGGCAATCTGAAGACAATGAATTATGGGGTTTTTTAGTACAGAGAATCTGTTCCTTGCTTCTTCTTTTATAGAGTTTGATCTGCTTTGTAAAGAACATCCTGAGATTATAACCAATTGATCATAAGCATTTTAGTGATTAACTGTCTTATTTGCGCAGATAAACTTGCTATTGCTTTTGGCCAAAGTCAATGACAAGAGTTATAGAGCAAAGTTGGTAAATGAAATCCAAAAAATTACAAAAATAAAAATAAAATAATGTTGAGTTTCTATGTATAAAGAGGCTGCATTCTGAAGTTAATTGCAAGAAATATTTGTGCAAGCAAGAAACGAAAGATGTTCAAGGGGGAAAAAAGATGATGAAACCAGAAATTTAAGGTAAAGTAATAGGATGAACCAGAAATTTCTAAGCAAAAAAGTCAATTGCAACTCTCAAAAAAACCAAAAACTTGGGCGCCTGGGTGGCTCAGTCGTTAAGCGTCTGTCTTCGGCTCAGGGCGTTATCCCAGCGTTCTGGGATCGAGTCCCACATCGGGCTCCTCCGCTGGGAGCCTGCTTCTTCCTCTCCCACTCCCCCTGCCTGTGTTCCCTTTCTCGCTGGCTGTCTCTCTCTGTCAAATAAATAAATAAAATCTTTAAAAAATTAAAAAAAAAAAACTTGTGTAATTTGGGGTTTTTGTTGTTGTTGTTGTTTTTCTCATTAAACTTTTTGTTTGGGTCCTAAATTCTATGACAGATTTTTGGTCAAACTGTTTCCATTAAAAAGTACTGATTTTAAAAACTAATAACTTAAAACTGCCATATGCACAAAAAACCCAAATGGTCCACAAAACGTTCTGCTTTCCTTCCAAAGCTTTTACGATGAAATCTGGCGATGCTGCCATTGTTGATATGTTTCCTGGCAAGTCTGTGTGTTGAGAGATTCTCTCAAGGACTATCCACCTCTGCGGCATTTTCCTGTTCGTGACATGAGACAGATGGTTGCTGTGGATGTCATCGAAGCAGTGGACAAGAAGGCAGCTGGATCTGGCAAGGTGACCGAGTCTTCCCAGAGCATTATCCCCAATCCCTGCCACCCTAGTCTTAATGGGTGGTGGAAGAATAGTCTCAGAATTATTTGTGTCAATTGGCCATTTAAATTTAATTGTATTTTGTTTTTTAAGTTGATATACTCCAAATGCTATGAGAGTCCACACAAGTAGTTATATTGTTTTCAAATTTTCTTGTCTTCTCTGTAAAATGGGGACATCAATCCCTTCCCAGCCTTCTTTGAAAACCTGTGAGATAACATCAGCCTTGGTTTGCAGCGGCGTGTTTGGTGTTGGTTACCAAGGCGAAAGCAGGTCATGGTCAACCACAGAAATGGGCTTTGTGTTGGTTAGAGCCATAGAGGAAGATCGATGTCAGCCTCGGAGTCGTGTCTACTGAGGTGGACCCACCACCACTTGGCTGGCATTTAAACTGCGAGGCTGTCACCGATTGGTCTTTGAGGTGTGGTCACCACAGCAAGGTGTCATCGACCAGACTGGTTTGGCTTCAGTGTGGTATTCAGTTGATCACAGCTTTATGACTGAAACCAACTGATTAAACAGATTTAAAACTAGAAGTGGTGTCCTCTGGTTAACTAACACCAATGTAAAACTAAGTCTTTTCTGGCCGTATAGAAAGTTTACAGATTCTCCTTTTGGGTCCTTCTTGAGCCAAAGTTGCAGGAGAGACCACCGTGGGTTGTCCAGCCCCTCACCACTGTTGCTGAGGCTCCTAAGACTAAGTTCGTCTGTGAGGTCTGATTTTTCGTCCTTGATCAATACCACTTCGTTCTGGTTATGTCTTTGAATTTATCTCAAACTTTTGGTTCTCAAAACTTTTTTTTTTTTTAAAGATTTTATTTATTTATTCGACAGAGACAGCCAGCGAGAGAGGGAACACAAGCAGGGGGAGTGGGAGAGGAAGAAGCAGGCTCACAGCGGAGGAGCCTGACGTGGGGCTCGATCCCAGAACGCTGGGATCACGCCCTGAGCCGAAGGCAGACGCTTAACCGCTGTGCCACCCAGGCACCCCTGGTTCTCAAAACTTTAAAATTCTTAAAAAATGTTAAGGATCCCAAAGACCTCTTGCTTATGTGAATTATATCCATTGATATGTATTGTATTACAAATTAAAGCTGAGCAATTTTATAAATATTGACTTGATTTAAAATAGCAGTAATAAAGTCATTACATATTATAGAAATAATTAACTTTCAAGAAAATAATTACATTTTACAAGACAAAAAAGTTTAAGAAGAGTGGCATTAGGGGGCACGTGGGTGGCTCAGTTGGTTAAGCATCCGACTCTTGATTTTGACTCAGGTCATGATCTCAGGGTCATGAGACTGAGCCCCACGTCAGGCTCCAACGTGGACCTGGGCTGGGCATGGAGTCTGCTTGGGACTCTCTGTCTCCCTCTGCCCCTCCCTGTGCTCTCTAAATAAACAAATAAATAAACAAAGTCTTTATTTTATTTTATTTTATTTTATTTTAGGATTTTATTTATTTACTTGACAGAGAGAGAGAGAGCACAAGCAGAGGGAGCGGGAGAGGGAGAAGCAGGCTCCCCACCAAGCAAGGAGCCCAGAGCAGGATTCCATCCTGGACCCTGGGACCACGACCTAAGCTGAAGGCAGATGCCTAACTGACTGAGCACCCAGGCGACCCTAAAGTCTTTATTTTAAAAAAAAAGAAGAATGGCATTAGCTATCACTTTTCAAGCCCCTTAAAGACTGACTTGATAGGAGACATCTGTGTTCTCACATCTGCATCTTCATTCAATTTGTTGCAATAGGTTGTTTTAGTTACAGTACATGAAGAAAATCCTGTCTCATGCAAATCATTAGAAAGAGAGTAAGTATTGTAATACCCTTTCATGTCATTGTGGGCTTTCTTTTTTGATACAACGAACTTAACAAGTGGTAGTTTCTTAAAAGTTAATTGCAAAGTGGAATCTGACACCATATCAATAAACTTTTCATACTCTGTTACATTAAAATTCATTGATCTATTCAAATGTTGAATGAATATTTTACTTATGCATGATCTGATCATTTCACGTATTGGTAATTTGGAAAATATTAGTTCACTGAGTAATATAGGTAATACAAACGCTAGCACCTTTAATCATACAATACAAAAAAAAAATCACAGCCATAAATATCTCTACCCATCCCATTAGAAAAGTCTTTAAGTTATCACTTCTCGGCCTTTTGGCTAAGATCAAGTGTAGAAAGTCTTTAAGTTTTGGGAATCTGGCAAGCTCATGATGATAGGTGTATGTTTTCCCAAATTCTAATTTTTGCTTGAAAACTGAAATTTTATCATGAATAGAAAATTCTCTCCATTTTCCTTTAAGAAATTTTGTTTTCGATACTACTCAGCAAAAGAAGCCAGCCTGAAGAAGCTACATGTGATAGATTCCAATCACATGACATTCTATAAGAGACAAACAGTAGACAAGGGCACCTGGGTGGCCTCCGTCAGTGAGTGTCTGACTCCTGATTTTCACTCTGGTCATGATCTCATGGCTCTTGGGATCAAGTCCCGCATGGGACTCCTGCTTGGTGGGGGTCTACTGGAAGATCCTCTCCCTCTGCCTCTCCCCCCCACTCATACTCGCTTGTGCTCTTCCCTCTCTCTCTCTCTCTCTCTCCCCCTCTCATTTCTAAAATAAATAAATAAGTCTTAAAAAAAATTTTGTTTTCAAGCAAATATATACCAAATGCCCAAGTCTAAATAGTACAGCTGCTCTCTCAGTTATTTCTTCTAATTGCAAATGGTGTTCCCTGAGAAGCAGCAGCGAGGTTAGCTCACCACTCAGACAGTCCTGAACGGGCCTTTCCCATACCAACCATTCCACTTCAGTATAACAGCAGAAGTGTGCTCTTCTCCTTTTTCTCACACTGAATATTAAAAAGATGTGTTGTCAGGGCTGGGATCGGGTAAGATTTATCATTTTTACTTCCACTGAAGTCTATTCCTCAAGGGAAAATGACTGTTTTTCTAGCTGCATGCATGACAGTGAAGAATATGGCTGTTACGACAGTTTGGTGCCACTCTCATGGCTCTAGCTAAGGCCCCAGCGTGTTACGCACCATCTCCTCTACACCAAGAGTACTTTTCAGACAACTTTAACATTTCACACTGGGCGCTGGATGTTCTAAGCCAGCGGAATCAATGGTAGATATAACCATATAGTTAGTGGTAACTGTAGTAACAGGAAAGCTGATTTTGATCTTGAAATCTTTAGATAATTCCCCGGGGAGGTTTAGAGGAAGGAGAAGAAATGTGGGTGCTAATGTTTTCCTCGGGCGGTACCATGTTTGCGCTTTTGTTTCTTGACTAATGCAGAACATTGGTTCTTCTAATGGCCCTTCTGCTTGCAAAGGTATCTTTAGTCATCAACTTTCAGTCTTGTTTTTGTCTTTATCTCAATTACTGTACCTGGAGATCCAGAAGTTTGTTTTCATTTCTAGCTTATTTACTCTCTAAGATATCCAGCCATATGTAGGAGATCTTTTAAGCTGGCCGTTTTCCATTCCCATTTATTTATGACTAAATCCTTTATTTTGGGTCTAAGTCCATTTACAAAGAGGCAGGACAAGGCTAACTTTACTTGGGCCACGGGGCCCAGCCAGAACCCTGCCTGAAGGTGTCCTAGACTCTATATTTTAGGTCTCCTATTGATTCACCTTCATTTTGTTTGTGATTTTGAATGTTTGTCTAATCCCCTTTTTTGGCAAAGGCCTTTGCCATGGCCTCTTCTTGCCCTCTCAAAGCCACTATTAAATTAGCCAGCCCTAGGGCCGCCTGGCTGGCTCAGCCAGAAGAGCAGGTGACTCTTGATCTCAGGGTCATGAATTTAAACCCCACTTTGGGTGTAGAGATTACATACAAACATACATACATAAGCACCCCTAGGTTATTTAAATTCTCTCTTTGTCTTTCCTGGCCTATGTTTCCACCATTTTCCCCATCTGAGGGGCCTAACAATCAAATGAACTAGTCGGTACAGATCTGATAGTCCAGAACAATAAGTACCTAATAAAACCTCAAATTCTGCAGTAAATTTCTATATGTTGCAGTGAGGTTTAAAACTGCTTCATTACAGGCCTTAACTCAGCTCTAGACTAGGGTTTAAATTCAGCTTCTATACATTAATCTTTTGGTTTAACAATTTTATAATGTGATGAAATGTGAATGTTCTTTTCTTAAGAAAACCCAAAGGAAAGAACAGCTCATCTAGGAGGTCAGAGGAAAGAAGAGAAGGAAGAGAAAGAGTGTAAGGTCAGTGCTGACGATAACACAGATCAGGAGGCATAAGGAGGGTGGATTTCACCTCCTTTGAACAGGAGTGAAGCAGAGCTTCTTTGAGAGAGAATAATCTCAGCATTTTGTTTTGTGGGCTCCTTGGCTTATCAGTTTTAAAGACACTGACTTTGAATGTTATTATTATTGCTTCATTTTTATAGACTTCTTATGTTTTAATGCTGACCTGTCAAAAGTTTCCCCAAAGGGGCTTCGCTATCCTAAATCAGAAATATATTTGCCATTTACCAAGGTAAGTGCAAAAGTTAAGATTACAGAGCAATTTCATGTAGCAAACCAGTTCTTCTCGAAAAGAGTGAAACTTCGACATAGACTAATAGGGAAGAGGCCTAGGAAAAGCTCACATATAACTACCTTATCATTACTGATGCCAGAATATGAACTAAACGATCTCCGACTGACTTGACAGCATCTTTATGAAGATGTGCAAGGCAATCCAAGACAGAGTTTAATCACCATTGCAAGAATTGGCCGCCAATCAAACAGACCTCATTTGTCTTCAAGTTTGGTTTGTATAGGAATACAGGATAGGAAACTTATCGGGCCTGTATCCACACCGATTCTCTGTGGAGCACTTCTCTACATATTCAACAGACATGACACAACCCAGGAAGTAACAAAAACACATTAGACATTGCTGTAAAAATAGTTAAACAACTGCAAAAACAGTCAACAGAAGAAGCATGGGAATGGCAAAAATAGTTACCAAATTGTGCAACTACAAACCAAAACCTCCAATGATTTCATACACATACTTAAGTCTGAATTGTTTTTTATTCAAGTATAATTAACATACAGTGTTGAATTAGTTTCACGTGTACAATGATTCAACAATTCTTTTTTTTTTTTTTTTTTTTTTTAAGATTTTATTTATTATTTATGTGACAGAGAGACAGCCAGCGAGAGAGGGAACACAGCAGGGGGAGTGGGAGAGGAAGAAGCAGGCTCCCAGCGGAGGAGCCTGATGTGGGACTCGATCCCAGATCGCCAGGATCACGCCCTGAGCCGAAGGCAGACGCTTTAACGACTGCGCTACCCAGGCGCCCCAATGATTCAACAATTCTATACAGTACTCACTGCACATGATAATAAGCATACTCTGAATCCTCTTTCCCTATTTCGCCCATCCCCCCACTCGTCCCCCTCTGGTAACCACCAGCTTATTCTCTATAGTCAAGAGTCTGGCTTTTGGGTTGTCTTCTTTTTTTCCTTTGTTTGTTTTGTTTCTTAAATTCTACATATGAGTGAAATCATATGGTATTTGTCTTTCTCTGACTGACTTCACTTAGTGTTATACCCTCTAAATCCATCTGTTGTTGCAAATGACAAGACTTCATTATTTTTATGGCTGAGTAATATTCCGTTGTGTGTGTGTGTGTGTGTGTGTGTGTGTGTGCACATACCTTTTTTATCCATTCATCTACCAGTGGACACTTGGGTTGCTTCCATTTCTTGGCTATTACAATGTTACAATAAACATAGGGGTGTGTATATCTTTTCAAATTAGTGTTTTCATTTTCTTTGGGTAAATACCCAGTAGTGGAATTACTGTGTCATATAGGAATTCTCTTTTTAATTTTTTGAAGAACCTCCATACTGTCTTCCACAGTAGCTACACCAGCTTGCATTCCCACCAACAGTGCAGGAGGGTTCCTTTTTCTCCACATGCTCACTAACACTTGTTACTTCTTGTGTTTTCAATTTCAGCCACTCTGACAGATGTGAGGTGATATCTCATTGTGGTTTTGGTTTGTATTTCCCTGATGACGAGTAATGCTGAGCATCTTTTCATGTATCTATTGGCCATCTGTATGTGTTCTTTGAAAAACGTCTATTCATGACGTTTTTCTGCCGATTTTCTATTGGATTATTTGTCTTTTTTGGTGTTAAGTTGTATAAGTTCCTTATATATTTTGGATATTAACCCCTTAATGGATATATCATTTGCAAATATCTTTTCCCATTTGGTGGCTTATCTCTTTGTTTTGTTGATTGTTTCCTTCACTGTGCAAAAGCCTTTTATTCTGTATAGTCCCAACAGTTGAATTTTGCTCTTGTTTCCCTTGCCAAAGAAGCCATATTTAGAGAAATGTTGCTATGGGTGATGTCAAAGAGATTACTGCCTGTGTTTTCTTCTAGGAATTTATAGTTTCAGGTCTCACATTTAGGTCTTTTATCCATTCGGAGTTTATTTTTCTGTATGGAATAAGAAAGTGGTCCAATTTTACTCTTTTGCATATAGCTGTCCAGTTTTCCCAATACCGTTTGTTGAAGAAACTGTCTTTTTCCTATTCTATATTCTTGACTCCTTTGTCATAGATTAATTGACCATATAATCATGGGTTTATTTCTGGGTTCCCTATTCTGTTCCATTGACCTATGTGTCTATTTTTGTGCCAGTACCATTAAGTCTGACTTTTTTAAACAAATCATGTGCCTACAAACCAAAGGTCCAGTTTTCTAGAATTAATTTTTCAAATAAATCCTAAAATACAAATCATAGAATATCAAAATAAATTTAGTAACCAAAGTTCACTGAAATAAGTCAGAGATTGTCTGGTTACAAATCATAGGATAAAATTAATTCAGCAACAAGAACAGAAGCCTGTTCAAAACCAAATCGTTGTAGAGACAGACTTACGTGGCAGCAAATGCAAAGGACAAACAAAATTTGAGCATACATGGCCTCATAAATATGTCTTAAGCCCAGGCAACCCATGGAATGGCTGCCAAATGAGGGTCTTCAAAATTATTTTGGTGGAACCCATCAAAGGATGTCAAAGGATGAGACCCATCATTTAAAATCTGAATCTAGAATGCTGAATTTATTACTTAAAGTAAGAGAGACTTATGCTGATCACATGAGACTTCACTGAGCAAAGCTAACTGTTGATCTTCTGTAGAGTTTGGGGAAGATGCAAAAGTGGGAAGATGTCAGCCTTAGAAATGTGAGCTGGTTGCAGATGCTGGAGTGGATTGACATCATTCCAAGAAGTATGGTCACTAGGGTGAGTTCACCGCCAAATGACTGACTTTCATAGCATAAGGCTGTCACTGATTGGTTGGCTTTCAGAGGTATGCTCACTGAAGCGATTTGTTGTTGATTGATTTAAAGTCAGTGCTGGTGTTTACTGGTTACCATGGGTATAAAACCGTCAGTCTTCTTTTGAGGGTATGGGGACTTTTCATTCTCAATCTCTGTCACAACCTCTTGATTAGATTCACAAAGAATTCAAGAGAGATAATATCACTAACTCCAAATAGGTTATACCCATCACGTCTCTTTGTCTCTGTGACTGGCCACTATTTCCAAAGGCAATGAAATAGACCAGGCTGGCTTGCTTTTCATAGAACCATGTTGCTGGCTGTATTGCTTCCTGTGATGTCCAGGTGATTGCATATTAGATTAATAACTTCGTTCTGATTTTTACCATGGTGCCAGGCACAACTGATGATAAAATGGGTAGTTTTTGTTCTCCAGATTCACCTTTTGCTTTCCTTTTTCAAGAGAAAAGTTCTTACCTTTTTCAGTCCTCTGAGACTTCACTGCTCTTCTTGGCTTCTTCTATGTAGTGGCAGGTGCCTTTGTATAGTGGCTAAATCAATGAATCTATGAGTCAAACAATTTAGCTTCTGTGAATATGCCCAACTTTTCAAAATGGGGACCTGCTGGGTGAGAAACAGGACATACTCTGGCAAGATAACTAGCAATGCACCGTTACATGTTTTCAATGCCAGGGAGTTGCACAGATGTTAAGTACTAAAGGAATTCAGAGTTGAGAGACACTGCCCTAAGTAATTAGGTGAGGCTTCACAGAGGAGGTGGGACTTAATCTGATTCCACAAAATCCCCTAGTATGTTTATAGGCAAAGAGGAAGAAGCTTCAAACACAGACAACACAACATTCTAAGAGGTCAAGGTGGGAATTTATTTGATATATTTAGAGATAATATGGAGCTGTTCTGCTTCTAGGTGCTATGTAGAAAGTTGCAAGAAACCATTATTCTTTGTCTCACAACCAAACACAATGGATGAGCTATCAATGCATAGTGAGCTAAACTTTAACTTTAGATAATGAGAAAGAAACCCATGGCTGCTCTCCTCCCTGGCTGAGCAGCAAGAGAAAGATGAATCCTACAAGGGTAGGAAAAAGAGGAATCAGCCAAACTTTGAATGAACTTCTAACAGGCATGTGTGAACTGGAATGACAGATTAGAATTCCATGAGACCTAGCCCCAGAGCAGATCTGCATCTACCTGACCATTCTTTCACACAGGTCTTCAGCGAGTGCTCAGGGCAGTATACTAAAAACTGGGGGCAGAAGAGAACTGAGAGTTATTTCCCTCAAGGCACACAGGGCCCCCTTCTGCAAGAAGGCCAACCCCTGAAAGGTGGAGAGAAGAACAGGGAAGCTGGGAAAAAGCAGTCCAAGACCCAATGCTTTCAGCTGGAAAGAGCTGGGGGCAGGGAAGAGAAACTGGGACAAATCTTCCTAAAGCAGAAAGAAATCTCCCTAGGTATAAAATGCCTAGGGTAGTGGGGCGCCTGGGTGGCACGGCGGTTAAGCATCTGCCTTCGGCTCAGGGCGTGATCCCGGTGTTGTGGGATCGAGCCCCACATCAGGCTCCTCCGCTATGAGCTTGCTTCGTCCTCTCCCACACCCCCTGCTTGTGTTCCCTCTCTCGCTGGCTGTCTCTATCTCTGTCGAATAAATAAATAAAATCTTTAAAAAATAAAATAAAATAAAATAAAATAAAATAAAAATAAATAAAATGCCTAGGGTAGCATTAGAGAACAAAGTGAGCTATCTAGAAACACTGGCGTGAACTATAAAAAAGAGAGAGTGCTCCTACTATTAGGAAAGTGAGCAGCTCAGCTATAGTCTCAACAGTGGTCCCATCCTAAGCTCCCATCCTAAAGAGAATGCCCTAGTCCTGCTCTCAAAATATTTGAAACAAGTGGTGAACTAAACCAAAGTTGCAAAAAAGCCCAGACCTGCCTCAAGTACAGGTGATATTGACTCAAGCATCCCACTCTAGTAGCCTGAAACAAGAACGTACAGGCCCTTTTCTGGGGGTAAATTGTATTTACTTTGGTCTCTACTGTTCTTTTATACAAAATATCTAGCATACATTAAAAAATTACAATACACACAAAGAAGCAAGAAAATGTGATCCACAAAGAGAAGAAATAGTCAATAGACACAGACAAAGAGATAACCTAGCATATGAAATTGTCAGCCATAAACTTTAAAATAACTATATTACAGCTGCCAAAGGATCCAGGTGGAAAACATACAAATATTCTTAAGCTTTTCATCATCTTTCACCGATAGTTTTTCTTCCCTTTAACTTAGGTCAGCTTCTTTATGTATTTGAAGATTAATTTTAAAAAGCAAACATTTCTAAGAAGTCAAAGAAAATTATGTATGCTAGATGTAAACCATGTAGGGATACAAATTAGAAATTTTTACAAATTTTAAAGTAAAAACATTTGGACCATAATGCATCTATACCTGAATTACTGTAATGAAACAGAAATATGCCCAACCCACAATTTCTGTTTCCTACATTTACAAGGAATTGGTAGCTCATGTCTTATCACATAAAGTAGTTCATAACTCTTATTAATAACTCTGGTTAATTCTTTCAATGCTACACTGACAGCCACATAAATAGTAGTTATCACTTGAAAACACTTAAATAAGTTTTTGATATGCAAATGCTTTCTCCGCTTCATTAATAACTAATATGCAAAAAATGCTCTCCACTTGATTTTACTTTTTAATCAAGAATAAATCAGGGGGGCACCTGGGTGGCTCAGTTTGTTAAGTGGCTATCTTTTTATTTCAATTCAGGTCATGATCTCAGGGTTGTGGGATCAAGACCTGCATCAGAGGAGCCTGCTGAAGATTCTCCCTCTCCCTCTCCTTCTGCCCCTCCCCCCACTCGTGTGCACTCACCCTCTCTCAATTAACAAATAAATAAATCTTTAAGAAAAAGAATAAATTAGGGAGCAAGATCATCAACCTTTGTCGTGTTTTTTTACAGAAGAAAATCACAACTTTGCAATAGTTAAATTCACTGAGTATAACAAAGATTAATTAACTGGCACCATCAAGTGAAGACCATGTTTCACTTCATTAAACTCCAAACTAACTGATGATAATATTCCAGGCCAATGACTCTAATGTCTTCCTCACCTAAAGGCTTCCGGAAGGTTTATAACACATCAACCTCATGCTGATCAGTCATATTTTTCTTCCAGAATTCACAAAGATAGGTTATATTTCACTGTATTTCACTTTGCATCATCTTTGTATCTACCATCCCTAAAAGGAATTCTTTACTTTATAGTCATCCTAAAAAAAAAAAAAAAAAAAAAAGGTCTGATGTAAAGAGTGAAATAAAAACACACCAAAAATTTCAAAGCTGTTTTAAAAGCTCAAACTAATCTTAGTATTTCATTAATTACTGTATAGAGGGAATTTCTCCAAGAAGTTGATAATTATAATTTAAAGGAAGTAGGAAGAAAAACTTCAAGTATCTCAAAAAATAAGTTAGCTTTCAAAATGATTTACAAAATCAAACTAATTTTGCTGAACATTCTCAGATTTCTTAGTGTCATGAAATGTCTTTTATTGTTCCTTTCTGTTTCATGCCCTAAATCAGACCTCTCTTTTAGTTCCGCTTCATGAATGTACCCCCCAGCTATCTGGGGCAGCCATTTGCTGAGAAAGCACTTTCCCTCTGGCATAGATATAATCATCCTGACAGCTTCCATTGGGTGACCATTGGTGTTCTCTCTACAGGAGAGAATGGGGAAGGCAGCAGAGTCCAAATCATTTTTCCCTACTACTGTCTGTCTCCCTGGGCTGCCATTTGGTAAGAATAACCCACATTCAATACAATAACATGAATTTCTCTTGGGCTTTATGAAAACTCAAGCTTATGGAACCCCCAGAGGTGCTCCAGAAATGACTTGGGGTGGAGTGGGGAGAGGAAAGGAGGGCCTTGCAAAGAGAATGGAGATAGAGACTGAGATAGAGCCAGACAACACAAGAAAGAAAATGGCCTTCTCATTAAAATCAGACCTCAAAAATACTTTAAAATCTAAATTGTAGGTGACTGTATTCTTAGCAAAGGAAGGTTTACTTCCATTTTTCCCATTTTAAGATGTGTACCTAGTGTCCATATTATTCATGAAAACCATAATCACAATATGCTTTTAAGAGAGGGATAAGCTGAGTTATCTGCTGCTAAATGTCAATACTTCCTCCTCCTCCTTTCAACAGGTAACATTCTTTAACATTTCATGTTTTATTCTGAGTTAAGGAAAGGAAGACTGCCACTCAGGGTGGGTCCACACATTAACTGTCTGAGACTGTCCTGAGTTCCATAAACCCTGAGAGACCAATTCAAAATGTCCCTTTGTGCCCAGACACTTGCCACTGGGTAAATATTCTGCCTCCTAACCTCCCATACCCACCCAACTCATCATAACATCCATCAAGTTGCCCAGAGCATGCTAAATGGCCTTCTTCACACTTCACTGCCCTTCCCTTGCTGTAGTAATGCCACTGCCATGACTGAAGACTCTTTCTTGGTTCCAATTTTCAAAGGAAGGGTGTGGGGTGGGGAAGGACAGAGAAAAGCAAAGAATGCATGAATGTAGCTGGCAATAGACTGGGCCTGAGACTAGAGCCTGGTACATAATCTTCTACTTTCATACTGCTTTTGTAGTTAAGAATCTAGGTAGGATGCTTAGAACTCAGAGTGCTGAAGATGGGCCTTATAGCATATAAAATGAGGTCATTGGATCAGAGCCCCCTCTAGTGCTAACATTTCAACATTCTAGAATGCTGTTCTCCACATACCCTAGCTCAGATTTTGGCATTTAGTATATGGTTGCCAGATTTAACAAATAAAAATACAGAATACCCAGTTAAGTTAGACTTGCAGATAAATGACAATTTTTTTAGTATAAGTATATCCTGTGCAATATTTGGGATATACTTATACTAAAAATTTCATTATTTATCTGATAATTTACTGAGAGTCCTGTATTTTATCTGGCAATCCTAATTTAGTGGATAAATCATACATAATCTTTAATATAGCCACCACTTACTAAGCACTGACTACAAATTACAAGAACTATCTCATTTGATGCTTAAAGTTTTATGAGTAAAGAAAGACAGGCTTCCAGAGGTGGGGTGCTGAGCTGGAAAACAGGGATAATCCAGGTCTGGCTGGTTGCACACTATTTACAAGCTGTCATTCAGAAATTGTTACAATATTGAAAATGCATCAGATACCTTTTGAACAATACACACAGAACTCTATTTGTGTTTGGAGGGGAATTGAGAATCAGAGGTGACAGGGAGAATTACTTTTCGTTGCTTATTTTTCATCTGTGCTGTTTGGATTTTTCTTAAACCATGTGCATGGATAACCTACATAATTTTTTTCATTTAAATAACACTAAGCCCAAAATAAAGATTGTTGCAATGTGCAATTCTGATAAATAGATTTTTATCAACCTTAGTGCTTTACCAATAATGGTGGCAATACCAATTATTATAAATATGTTGATTTTATTTCTTTTTGTGAGGGGTACATTTCTTTCCAGAACATGATCCTCAGTTACTCACACACTGCTAATAAACAGTCTCACATTCCTATTCAAGGACCCTAACCAGGTAGATAAGAAGAAAACGTCCATGGAGCCCGAGAAGCCACATTTTCCATGAGCTCCACTCTTTCTCCCAAGGCAGAAAGCAGGTCTTACTTGGACAGAAACGTATCCCAGGAAGTGCTCAGTCCCCTAGGCAAGAGCAGAAAGCCTCTCTGTTGCATTCTAAGCCCACCGGGCAGAGCCTTCCATCTGACTCTACTGACTCAAGGGGCTCTTGTCAGTGGTTCCAAATGCCAGCTGTCACATTCCCCCCAGTCCTAAAGGCTGTGGTCCAAGACTGAGACCCAGGGACTCAGCCCTCTATAGTCAGGAGGAAGAGACATTTTCATGAAAAGGGATGCTATGGTGACAAAGTGGTTTCCTCCTAAGTGGACTTCAAATGCTTAGCTACAGTTACCTTAGACACACGCTTCTGTAGTCAAAGAAGAAATAATCACTTTTTTGAAAACTCTCTGCTTGCAACCCATTCCTCATAATTTTTGTGAAGTCCCACTCTCATTCTTAAAAACCAGACTGCTGGCCTCGCAAGGGAAGGGAGCTAAAGGGAAAGGAGCATCCGTTGAGGCGCGTGTAGGTGGGTGTTGCTTGGAGCACAAGGCGCAGTTGTCAGCTCGGTTCCTGCACAGGCCGGTGGGAGGTGGGCTCCTGCACCCCCAGGAAACCCCCCAGGCCCTGATGAACGTCAGCCCCACAGGAGGCACCACCAGCAAGCTTCCTCCACAGTCCATGGATAAAAATTAAATCCCATTGAGAAAAAAGGAAATGTTCCATGACCACAAAAACACCAAATGGCAAAATGACAGGGAATTTTCTGTGTATAGTATTTATAGTTCAGAATATAGAGTGTGCGGAGAAGAGAATGGGAGAAGAAAGCTAGCACCTCCTCCAGGGACGATTGAAATTGTATGAAAAGCACAGAAATGGGGACCAGACTGCTCTCCATTAATATCCAGGAGATCTTATGATGTCAGAGGCCCCACTAGGAAAACAGGAGAGCTGGCTTTCCTCCCTGCTCTGCCACCACTTCCCTGGGAAGGAACCTCCATTCACATGTAACATGGTGACCCTCTCAAGTTCTGTCCTCCTCCCCCTGCTTTCCTCATAGCACTTGCCATGGCACATGCTCATTTGTCCCGTCTGGCTCCCAGTGCACTCTTCATTCCCAGGAGAGTAAAAGCTTTGTTTTGCTCACTTCAAAATCCCCAACCACTACCACATGGGTCATCCATAAGTACGTGTTGAATAAATGGATTATTCCTTTCGTCCACTGAGCAGTCATCAGGCTCCTGGGGACTTGCTGAGTGACTCGCATACAACTGGCGAATAGATACACAGAATATGGTATAGCCATACAATGGAATATGTTTTGGTCATAAAAAAAGGATAAAGTACTGATCCATCCTACAACAAGGATGAACCCTGAAAACACTGTCCAAAATGAGAGAAGCCAGACACAAAAGGTCACATATTACATGATTCCACTTAAATGAATTGCCCACAATAAGCAAATACATAAAGACTGAAAGTAGAGTAGATGACTGGTTGCCAGGTGCTGGGCGGCTGGGGGGTCGGGTGGGTAGGAGGTGTTAGCTGAAGGATACAGGGCTTCTTTTTAGCCCGATGAAAATGTTCTAAAATTGATGGTGATGATGACTCCATACCTCTGCGTACAGACTGAAACGCACTGGATTGTACTATTTTTAAGATTTATTCATTTATTAGAGAGAGAGAGAATGTGAGCAGTGGGAAAGGGCAGAGGGAGAGGAAGAGAGAGAATCCTCAAGCAGATTCCCCGCTGAGCACAGAGCTCAACGTGGGGCTCAATCTCGTGACACTGAGGTCATGACCTGAGCCAAAATCAAAAGTTGGATGCTTAACCGACTGAGCCACTCAGGTGCCCCTGAACTGTACATTTTAAATGGGTGAATTGTATAATATGTGAATTATATCTCAATAAAGCTATTACAAAAAAATAATAAATCTGACCTCATCATGTCTACAGACATGGGCCACCCTTGTCTCTCTGAGAGGACAGGACAAGGCCCTACCAGAGTTCCAAACACTCTGCACTCCCTGAGCATCTTTTGGTCAAGATGCAAAGAACAGTGTGCTTGCATCTTATCAAACAGTAGTTTCTGGGAGTCTTCTTGGAAATACAAAGAAAGAAAGTGGTTGCATAATGGAAATACAGATTTCTATAACAAGATTATTGAGCTTTACTGACTTGCAAAAACTCAGAGTCTTTTTTTTTAAGATTTATTTATTTATTTGAGAGAGAGAGAGAGGGAGAGAGAGTGCGAGTGGGGGGAGGGGCAGAGGGAGAGAATCTCCAAGCAGACTCCCCGCTGAGTGCAGAGCTGGACATGGGGCTCAGTCCCAGGACCCTGAGATCATGACCTGAGCCAAAAAAAAAAGAGTCAGCCACTTCGGGGCACCTGGGTAGCACAGTCGTTAAGTGTCTGCCTTCGGCTCAGGGCGTGATCCTGGCGTTCTGGGATCCGCTGGGAGCCTGCTTCTTCCTCTCCCACTCCCCCTGCTTGTGTTCCCCCTCTCACTGGCTGTCTCTCTCTGTCAAATAAATAAATAAAATCTTTAAAAAAAAAAAAAAAAAAAAGAGTCAGCCACTTCACCAACTGAGCCACCCAGGTGCCCCAAAACTCAGAGTCTTTAATATTAAAAGAAAAAAAACTATTCTGCTTTGTTTTCCCCGTTTTTGCAGGAAAAAAAATAGTTTATTTCCTTCTCCATAGTTTGTTTCCTTTTCCATAGGCATGGAAAGTATTTAACATTGAAGAATTTGGGAAAACATCAGTTCCAAAAGATTCCCATTGTTGTCTTGGTAGGATCAGAAAAACAGATCAAGTCCCACCTGTGACCGTGAGATCCCATAAGGCAGTAATCGTGTCTCACGGCAAGCATGCCCGAGGGCCCCCTGTGCACTCAGCTCTGTGCTGGGCGCTGGAGACACCACGTGCCTAGAAGCAGCTCTGCTGCTCCGTTCACGTTCATATGCATCACGTTCCTGCATTCCCACCCATGACAGAGCATTAGAGCCTGCTTCCTCAGCCTCCGCTTTGCTGACACTCTGGGCTGGGTCATGCTTTGTTGTAGGGCCGTCCTGTGCATTGGAGGGTGCTTAGCGGCATCCTTGACCCCAACCCACTGTGTGCCGTCGGTGTCTTCCCAGTTGTGACAACCGAGAATTTCTCCCCACGTTGGCAATGTCCCCGAGGGAGTCGAATCACACTGCGTGAACTATAATAAGGATAAATGTAAAGTTCTGGAAGGGTTCAGTGTAGTTAAATTCAAGAGTACGGGGAAAGCAACATACTCCCCGTGACCTTACTCAGAGGCCCCCAGAGGATAAACGGGGATCAATAAAAGGTGCTTCTTGCTGATTCAAAGAGAGAACAGCGAAGAAAAGACAAGTATTCTTCTGCAGAACTACTGGAACATCAGGGGATTTTCATAAGCTACTGAGGGCAGCCCGGACAGCAAAGTGTTAGAGCGCTTTAGTGGTGCAAAGTCTGTTGACTGGGTTGGCCTCGCTTCCACTGGGTGAGAGTCAGGAGCCAGGAATGCAGGGACATGTCCATGGACTGGCGCTGGGCTGGAAAGCTGTTAGGCTTTCCTCTAATTCCAGGTTTGCATAACGTGACACTTTCCGCCTTGTCCAAACCAAGCCGGGTACTACTGCAGCCCAGGAGGAGCCAAGTTCAAGACGCACAGCCACCCCTGCCTGTGGGGAGACAGAGGTGCTTTCAGAGGCGGATACAGAGGAAACGGAATGCCAGGGCAGAACTACAGAAAATGCGGCCCCTTGCCTGCAGTGCCCACGGCCTCCTAGCATCTAAGAGCAGCTCTGCTCTCAGAGGAAGGGACGTAAAATGTTATGTTCAAATTTACTTTCAGTGCCTTGAATCTTTTCCTTGCCACTTAAATGGAACAACCAAAGGAGGGGAGTCCAGGCATCAATCTTCAACTCACAACGGAAATACATGAGGAGCAAGGTAAGTGCCTGCTCTCCTATTCCCAGAAGGAGCTCTGGGGCGGGGAGAGTAACTGAACAACGTTGTGTGCACAAAGGCTTGCGTTGTATTAGAAGGGCGGTTTAATTCATTCTTATGAACACGCAACAGATCTACATCTCTGATCTCCAGGGTAATAGAATGAGGTGGTGAATGATAAAAGCATAATTTAGCCAGCTCACTGAATGAATAATCATTGCAAATGAAGCAGTCACACCAGGTAATTAAATAAATTTGTCTCATAGACATGATTCACCAGTTCTCTACTGACAAAGTTGCCTTCCTAGATTTAACTTTACTTTGGGATCTTCTTTGGATGTTCAAATTACTTCTTAGCTTCTTATTCTCAGGTAGCTGAACTGAGTATTTCTCCAGCAATCAATCATTCAGCAAGTATCAGAGCTCCTGAGCTTGAAAAAATGATGGAGACAGGTTCTTGTCCTCATGCTGTTGCAAGTCTAGCAGGAATGACCAAGGTTAAATGACCACCAATGTGTTGGATGCAGTGATGAAAAGATCAGATTGCTTTGAGAACATCTATTCAGGAGACCTCATTTAGTCTAAGTAAGAAGGCTTCCCTGAAGATGTGAGACCTAAAGATAAGCAGCTGTTAGCTGAGTAAAAGCAAGAGAGAAGCTGATCCCAGGTGCAGGTGGGCAATACAGAGCAAGGCCTGGAGTTAAAGAAAGCATGGCATGTATGAGATAAGTCCAAAATGGCCGAAGCGATGAGAGTGTGGAAGAGTGGGGCACGAGATGAGGCTGGACAAGTGGACAAAGCCCACATTATGCCAGGCCTTGCTTAGCCTGGGGCCATGGAGGGCACAATCTCTGGCCCTAAGGGGTTCACAGGCCAGTGGGAAAAATAGAGACTAACCATTATGATGCAATAAGATGAAGGCATGATGGGAATACCAAGAAAAAAAGAATAAGTTGACCCACCTTGACCAGAATAATGGGAGGAGGTAACACCTAAGCTGGATCTTGAAGGATGGGCATAGGTTTTAGGTGGTGAGGGGAAAGGGAAAGGAGCGGCATTCCAGGCAAAAGGGAAACTGAGTACAAAGGCACAGAAGACAGAAAGAAGACATGATTGGGCAATATGAACAGTTAGGTGTGAATAAGGAGATGGAGAAATCCCGTGAAAAAGGATTGGGTGTCATTATTTGGTATTTTATGGTAATTATAAAATTGAAAATATCTGAGCTATGCTGATAACCCTATGTTTTGTGCTTTATTTTCAACAACCCTCAGCAATTTAGGTCATGTTTATCAAGAAAAGCTACATTTCTAGCTTTCAAGAATATCTAGAACCATGAGACTCCTCTCCCAGGACATTTGCAAACCTTCTTTCCATCATTGAGACCTGTAGTGGAAGCCACATGCACAGTGGTGGGTTAGAACCAGTTTGTACTGGCTCTGAAGAGTTGAATGTGTGCTTTTCCCATCTCTTCATTGAGTGACATCTCATTGGTAGGTTGAAATCAGCCATAGAGGAAGTATTTATACAATGGAAATTGACAGAAGCACTTTTTTTGGTGTGGGGGGGTGCTGAACATTTACCAGCAAACCAGTAGGCATAGCTCACTAAGACATTCTCTCTTAAGAGCTAAATGGGAATTCGAGGAAGAGTCTAATCAGACATGTATGATATCTCATCTCAAGAGTCGATGTCAGGATGAAGAAAGCAAATTGTAACTCTGGGTCTTCTTTTTATGACTTTAGTTCTACTCTACCCCATTTAATAACGCCAACTTCTCTATGAAACACACATCCTTCTTTTCTCCCTCCAATATCCACTGTAAGGAAGTGCTGGGAAGTAGGAATGGACTCATATTCATAGACGGAGTTGACATATTCTCATGAGAGAAGAGTCCTCTAACCTGTCCCTCCCCCACAAAGAGTTCAGTCTTTGGAGGACAAGACCTTTTTTTAAGCACAAATACAAGGCCTCATTCAACACTTGGACTTCTGCTGTGAGGGTGTTCAATAGTTCATGCCAGATAACGCACTCCAGGGGAGGAAGCAGTCTGGAACCAAGTTCTTGGGTGGAGAGGAGGAGGGAAAAGGATTCACGTGGAAAATGTACGAAGAACTACAGACTAAACTTCCATCCTTCACCTGTGCTGCTGCCCTGCCAGGTTCAATGACTGGGATGAAGGAACCATTTCAGTCCTATTTCTTCACACCTTCCCCTTGGCTCTTTGAACTTCTTTCCCTGCATTTCTGAGTTAAAACTGCAAATGCTTTACAGTTGAGGACTGAAATGGAGGAGGGAAGGGTCAGGAATGAAGGTTACTTAATATTATTACTATAGTGAATATGTTCATAAAACCTCAAAGAGCTCACTTATATGAAGATCAGAACAAAATTAGAAGGAAAAAAAAATCTCTTTAAATAATTTTCTTTTTTTAGACCGGAGGCTCAAGAATCCCATAATTAGATTTTTTCCATGGCCTGGAAAGAAAGGTACACTCAGTTAACCACAAAATATGCCTCTCTGAAAAAGTCATTGCTGCTAATTGACAGACCGACAATTACAAGTCACAAATGTCTTCTGGTGTGTGAGCCATGGGACATTGAAGGCTGTTCACTGATGCTACTTCTACATCAAAGATCGCTTTCAGAAGACAAGGCACTCAGTATCTTTTATCAAACTAATGACCACTTACAAGTTATGGCATATTTTTGCAGCTGTGAAGAGCTATTTGGCCTGAAAATTCAGGATTTATAGATTGCTGATCCAATAAACACACATTATGAAAAACAGCATCCAGGCAGCTAATGTGTCCTAAGGTTTCAGGAACAGTTGGTCTAACCTGACTAGTCAACGAGGAGTAACTGATTTACTTTTCAGGGGTACATTAACCCAATTTGGACAGCATGGAATGCCTGAAAAATAATTCTCCAGTACATTAAACAGTCTCCCGGATCTACTAAAGTGCACTCATTCACATTTAGGATATTATATTGCCTGGTCTTGTCATTGCAATATGCTAGTCAGATTTTTTTAATGACATTGTAAAGTAGAAGACATTTTTAAAGGGAAAGATTTAAAAAAAAAATACTTCTCCAAAGGAGACTTACAACTCTCCCCATCGTTTTCAATCTGGCTTCTCCCTCTCCCACCCTCTGCAACTGAACTCCCCAAGGATGGCCCCTGAGACCTCCCAAACTTCAATCCAGAAACCCACTTTCCACCATTACCCTCCTGAGTCTTTCAGTAGCATTTGGAAGAATTTACAGATACATACACATACACACACACACACACGCACACACACGTGTGCACATGCCTTTGGAAATTTTCTCCACTACTTTTCCCACTGTCTGGTTTCCCTCTTTGCACTATTTCTCTCCTTCACATTAATTCAATTTCCCTGCCCTGCTTTCTAAAGGAAGGCATTTCCACCTTAGGTCTGACCATGGACCTCATCATTCCCTCTCTGGACTCTCCCAGTTCACTCCCTATTTCATTCCCACTGCCTCAGCTCTCCCCTAGAAACCCAGTGACAGCTGTTCCCAATGTTTCCCCAGCCCTTAAACTTGATCTATGCAAGCCCAGCTCATTACTTTCTCTCCAAACAGCACCTCTAAGCTTCCTGATTTCTGCCCCACTTCCTCCCAGACACTCAGACACAAAACCAGGGGACCACTGGGCTTGGCCTCCCCCTTGAGATTCCTCCCCCAGAACGCCTTTCATAGCTGAGCCTCCTTTCTTATTCCCATCACCCTGGGCCTGGTTTAGGATTTTGTGATGCCTGATCTACTTTTCTTAATGGGTCTTCTCGCCATTCTCTCTAAGACATCCCTGAATGACTGTATGTATGACTAGAAGGCCAACCAAAGGGTTAAACCAGGACAACCATCAGTTGTGTCATACCAGGTTATTCCGGGCTGCAAAACACCCTTTCAATGCCCTTCCTGAGTGTCCACTGCCTATGAATAAACTCTCCCTCCTCTTCCCCAGGATTTAAGAACCTTCAAAATAAAGACACAACTCTACCTCCCAGTCTTATCTTGCATGATTTCTCCACTTAGAAAATTTGTACTAGAATATATTATACAATGGAGAGGTCAGTCGCTGTTTACTTTTCCCTTAACATGCCTCCCTGGGCTTTCCCACACACATGCCATCCTCTGTCTGGGCTGGTAACACTGCCACCACACCACTTCTTGAACTTCCACATTCCTTCATGGCTCAACTCCAAGTGCCCTCATGCAGGAAGCTGTCCCTGATCCTCCACTATGATGTGAGTTGCTGCTTCCCGTAGGCCCCATATGCCATCATTTTCTTTGGAATGAAGTGTTTTGTTTCCTTATGTTTCAGCCCCTTCTGGGCAGTAACCTCCTTGAGGAGAGGAAACATGTCTGCCTTGTCTCCTGCAGTGTTTTTCTTGTGTTAAATATTCGTTAAGCATTGTTTCATTGATGTAGAGCTCATTTAGGGAGGGGTTCTCTGGAGTCACCCCAGTTAATGTTTATTCTTGGGCCAAAAGTTCATTAAAAAGTATCCAAGATGGAGACCAGCCTGTTGAAGTCTATGCAAGTCATGGTCTAACATGGAGTGGAAGTAACATCTAATTCATCCCACTGTTTGATTTGTCCCCATCAGAAACTCATGATATACTCTGCTCTTTGTCAATACAGAGGGTGGTTATCTCTACCTCTTAATTCTGAGAGTTGGGTTCTCTTCTTAACAGTTTTTTAAAACCTGTTTTACTTGACCATGCTAGTCAGGCATTTGGGGTTTTTTCTTCTTTGAGCAGAATTTCTCATTTATAAGCCACCTTTTCCTTTCCCTTTCCCTACATTTAAGATGTTCTTCATTACTTTACAAATATATAATGTACATGTGCAAAAGAGAGTAAGAAAGAGAAAAATCTGAAGGAAAAGAATGCATACTAACTCTTCTAGAAGTTACAGATTTTTAGAAGTTATGATACAAGTTTCCTTCTCAATACGAAACATTTAGTTTTACAGATGAAGGAGAAAAAATGTTGATAAGAAACTTATGAGAATAAAAGAAGAATAACAAAGACTTCATCTGAATTTTGGTCAATTTCAGTCATGGTTACATCTCTTCATTCATCTCTCCTACTCCCCTACTCATGTTCGTAAGCTCAAAAACAGGGTTAGATTGCAGGGAACTGTTCTATTTATGTTAAGCCCCTAAAGCCTCTGTCTTTTTATCTGTTAAGACCCAGTGTTGACAAGTCCTACCAAGCAGTGGAGCTACTCATTCTCAGAGCCTTTGAAATGCCAATGTGCATTGTGAATCGCCAGGGGGTGGAAAACGTGTGCACCATGTTCTCAGACTCATCGGATTCATCTCCAAGAGCATCTGAGGGGCCAGTGTTTTATACACATGCCTTGGGAAATCCTGTCAACAATCTTTGCAACGTCTACACTGAGGGTACCATCCAGTACTCTGGAGTACCTTCCAGAGTGCTGGTAGACCTAACATTGCTCTTCAACGCTGGTCATACCCAGAGGATTGAACAGTGGCGCAAGCACAATACCCCAGTTTCATCAGAAGGGAGAGTAGATAGAAGGAGAAAGACAGTCTACGTTAAAGAGCAAGTTATAGCCAAGGAGGAAGTATTTAACTTACAGAGGAGTGGATAAGCAAGAAAGGACAACGGCAGTGGGAGATAGAGGCTAAACAGAAAGAACAAAAAGGTAGGGAAAAGAAAAGGAAGACACAGAGAAAGCATTTGAGAAGTTGAGACCCCCACCCCTAGCCCTAAAAGACCCTGGACTCCGTAGGAAGAACACTCCGACAGCTAAATCACTCCTCACACCTAGAGTACCTTGCAAATTCCATGTGCTTCCCCTGCACTTCCTCATCTGGCTCCCAGGAAAGAGAGTCACCTCACCCCCAAAGCCCAGGAACCCCCAGCCTCCCATCCTCAAATCCCAGAGCTCCACCTGGTCTCCGAAGTGAAATCCCTCCACAACCCCCAGCTCATAAGGACAAAAAGCAAGGGTCCTGGAGAAGAAGGAGGAAGGTTACCCAGGGAAGGGCACTGTGCCTACTGCTCCTCCCAGACTTTTCTGGGTCTGACATGGTTAGGGTTTATTTCCTGTGCCATTACTTAGCGCGGTGTTTATTTCTAGGGTCTCAACCTCAGAGTCCACCTCAGATCACCCTGACATATACACAGACATATACACAGATACACAGAGACACACATACACAGAGCTATGCACAGATATACACACACAGAGATACACATCAACATACACACAGACACATACACCCAGATATCAACATACACACACACAAATGTACACACACACACACACACACACGCTCCTCCCCTTCCTCCTTCCTTGGATATTCCCCGTGCTCGTATCCCTAAGGAAATTAGGATAGAGAGAAGGAATGAAGCCAACCAGGGTTAAAATGAAGATTCTGGAAAAAGAATGTCTGCCTGCTTTGGAAAAGCAGCAATAAAGACCAAAAATAATAACCAACTGACTTTAACTTGTAAGTTTTATCCAGTATTGGGATTAAACACTCACATGCACGCACACGTGTGCAAGTACACACACCACCGCCACCATTCTCATATCCCAGGGCAGAGACAACACTCATTTTGAGACACATGGTTTAGAAAAGCTCATTGGTGGGTCTTCGTCAACAGCAGGGTCTACACTGATGTGGAGAGGGGAACCCAAGAAAGAGCTAATTTGGTTTTCCCTGGTGGGCAGGTCTAGCAGACCCTAGAACCTGTGAAAAGGAGCCAGGGAGAAATGCAGTGTTGGCAGGCTGAGCACACCTGTCCCCCCTTTTCCCTGTAGTTATTTCTAATTCTGTCTTGTGCTATAATCCCCTCATCACCCTCAACCTTCAGTGAGAGTCTGTCAACTGAGCCTGAGGCAGCAGTGCTCCGTTCCTACATCAAGAGGATAGTAAGTGACCTGGGCCACAAGCCGCGGGTGACATGCCATGGGGAAGCCCAGCAGTGAGCAGCGTAAGGGAAAGAAGCTTGCCTGGGACGAGGTGGCACCTGCAGGACTCAGGCAGATGCCAGCCTTGCCCCGGCCATCCTGCCACCACCTACCACCCCATCCCTTACAGCACAGTGTGGGCACAGGCAGTCCCCCAGCTCTGCTGGGACTCAGCTCTCTAAGTGCCCAGAATCCTAAAAGTCATAGGAAAAAACACCTCTGTAGCACCTGCTAATCTGGTCCCCATTTTCTGACCAAATTGGGGTAACGGCCTCCCTTAGAACCACACGCCTGAAACAGAATTGAAAACACTCTGTTGGCAGAGTAGAAATACCTCCTTCCAAAATGATCTTATAAAAAATCACTGTAAGCTCTGAAGACCTAATGTATATCATGGTGACTACAGTTAATAATAATGTATCGTGTACTTGAAATTTGCTAAGAGAGTAGATCTCAAGTGCTCTCATCACACACACCAGAAAATAAAAGGTAACTAGGTGAAGGGATGGATATGGTAATTGGCTTGATCGTGATGATTATTCCACAATGCATAAATATATCAAAACGTCCCACTGTACCCATTAAATACATATAATTTTGACTTATCAATCATACCTCAATAAATCTGGGGGGGAAATCACTGTGGCTCTTAACTATCAAAATCCCGGCTCCCCATCTCTACCTCCTTGGCCTCCCCACCCTCTGGCCAGATTGCTGTACCCCCCAGCACGGCTGCCTGTGAGATCATCCAAGCTTTGGGAGAATGGTTGAGTTGGTCATGCCCCTTGGCCATGCCCCAAAGCCAAAGCTACTTCAAGGTCATTCAGATTCCAGCAGCCTCATGATTCCAAACTCTCTTCCCAAAAACAAAGGGAGGAAGATAGGATGTGATGGGCATGGAGACAAAGAAGGAAGGAAGAAGAGAGAGAGGGTGGTGAAGGGAGGGAGGGAAGGAGGGAGGGAGAGAGGGAAGAAGGAAAGAGGACATTCATGGAGCCTGACACTCTGCAGGAGTGATTCCCTGTGCCCACCTGGAGTATCCAACTGTCTCTTTTATTTGTAATCAATCCTCCTCAGCCTTTAAGACCCAGCTCACACGTGACTTCTCTGAAGCTTTCCCTCACTTCTCAGATAGTTCGGACCACCCCAAGAACCGCAAACTCTTCTATTCTTACTCTAATTCAACACTTTCTAACTGGACCTCACCTAGGAGTCAGAGGACTGGCTGGAAAACCTCTACAGTGTTTCCAATCCTCAAATCCCCTGGACCTATGAACCATGAGCCAAAGTCCTGAGCACTCACTCCCCATCATGATGCCCCCAGTCCCAACACTGGGATTATCCAATGAGCTCATGGAAAGCTGGGGACCTGGACTCTCAGGTGAGGCTATAGAGGGTTCTAGGGGTGCAGACAGTTCCCTCCTCCCTGAGGCACCACCCTGGGCAAGCAAGGCCCAGGGCAGAAGCTAGGTTTGGGCAGAGCCCAGTCCGGGCTGAGGCCACTCCAGAGAAAACAGCATGAGCGGCTGGAGTTAGGAGCCAAGAGGCAGAACTTACATATCGTTTTTCACTGAGGAGCCACCATGGGCAGCACAGCAGGCAAGGGGGCGTCTGGAGCCATGGCAGCAGGCAATCCCTCCCAGACCCATTATCATCCCGGCCACTCCTCTGCCTTCCCGTCAACCAACCGCCTTGTACAGCCATTCACGCGCCACCTCCGTCTGGACCACCCCTTTCGGTGGCTTCGCTGGCTTCCCCTGGCTGAGCGCCAGCAGGCACCCAAGCCCCCAGATCAGAGGGCGTTAACAACTAATCAGCAAAGAACATGATTATTCTCCCGTCTCCATGGAGACTCAATTGATTTTCTGGAAACAGCCCTAGACTTTATGAATCAGTTCTGTGGGCAGCAGGGGAGAGCGTATTTTGCCACAATTCTCTGAGGTGGGAACTTCTGTCTGTGTTTTCTCTCAGGTAATAGCAGATGAGAGTTTGGAGCTGTTTTTCCATTTGCTCTTATTCACACGTTATTTTCTATGATCCTTCAGAGAGCCCCACAACACAGGGAGGGCAGGTGATAGCTCCCTTCTACAGAAGAGGAAGTAAGGCTCAGAGGGGTTGAGGAATATACCCAAGGTCACACAGCCAAGTCTCCTAACTCCTGGCCTAATACATGTTCCACCACTAAACACCACCTGATAAGACTAGCTTCCTAAGAGCTAGCCTTGGGCACTGATGTAAAGAAAATATGCCAGTTTTCCAGAAAAAAAAAAAAAGCCCACCTTAAGCAAAACGGAACTTCTCTAGATGCAATCCCATTAAAATAGCAAGCACCAGCTGACAGGAGAAGCTCAGTCAATAAGGTAAGAAGATGGAAAAGCCCAGAAGGAGCTGTCACATGGCAGGTATGGACTCTCCCCTCCATTTGTCTTTCCTCAGCAAACCCTCGTGGCCCTGAGGTAGCCAGTCCTGTGCAAACCTGTTCCTTAGTCCTAACTGTAGAGGAAACGGTTTTCCAACAGGATCTTGCTGTTATTCTTCCAAATGTTGGTGCTGAGCTCAGAATGTCAGCCAAAAATGGCTTTTTTAAAGTATGTGTTGAAAAATCGCTTCCTGGGCAAGCATCTATTTCAGGTAACACCCAGAATATCACTATAAAAGAAGTTCAGTTAACAAAATACTTGTCTCTCAAGATGCTCAGCAATGTTTCCAGAAGCAAAATTGTTAGCTGGTCATGAAACCGCTGGCTTGTAAAGAATAGACCCAGCGTGTTCTAGGAATGGACCAGAAATGACCTCCGTGGTCCAGGTGGGTGGTCTTCACCCTGACCACACACAGGATCCAGGGATGGACTCTAGAATCCTGATGCTCAGGCCCTGACGAGTGAAAGCAGACTCTGCAGATGAAGGAGGAGCAAAAGCTTCTTCCAGAAGCACTGAGTGACTTGTCCTAACCTGCGGCCAGTGCTGAGGACCCGGCGTCTATGCAAACTAGTGGATTTAAAATTCATCTGATTCCAGTTCTCCAAGGAAAATTCCAGAGCCCAGGAAAATAAATCCTAAAGCAAACTAAACAAATAAACATACGAAGTCATGTATATAGTGTTAAAAATTACTTCCTGAATGTCTGTCACACACCTAGAACTATAGGAAGTACGCTGGACATTGAGTATCCACTCGAGGCCTCCCTAGGCTAGGAGTCCAGCCCGGCCCTGGCCCCCTCTGTCCTCTCCACTGCCGATGGAGCCAGGCTTGTCCAGCAACAAGGGAGAGGCAACCATGCTGTGTGGCCTCCAGGCCGATCCTACCCCACTGGGTGCTGCACAGGACCCAATGAGACACATGGGAGTGTCTCCAAGTCCCCTGTTCACCTGCCCCATTCTCTCACCCCTGGAAAGTGCCTTCCTCAGCCCTGGTGTGGCCAGAGCCCCCAGCATGTTGATAAGCAAGAGTACACAGTGTCATTTAGAGAGGATGCTGGGAAGACCATGACCGTGGACCTTGTTTGACCCAGCCTGTCACTTTTGAAGCTGTTTGAACACCAGCCTGCCCAAAGCCAGAGCTCCTCGGGTGCCCCTACCCCTTGCAGGACCGCTGGGGCAGTGAGCGTTGGCGGGGAGAGATCTAGGGTAAACGACAGGACACCAGGCCCAGAGGCATATGTCACCTGCCCTTCCCACGACCTGGCCTCCAACAGTGCAGCGTGTGGCTGGTGTCCCTCCTGCCACTGGTACCTAAAATGCCTGGGTGTCTGCCCTTACCCTTAGCCAGCCTCCAGGAGCCTCAGCTTCCCCATGCCAGAACAAGAGTCCCAGGGTACAAGAGCCCCCTACTGTGCCTGAAGGAGAAATAAATGCCGTTGCTCCCACAAAACAAAACAAAACAAAACATTCCCCACCACAGAACTCATGTGACCTAACTCATTAAAAAAAATAAAGGCACTATCTCTGCCCTCAAGAAGATTAAAGACTAATTTGGGTAGAAGAGCGAATACCATAACACTTTTCAAATAAAGGAGTCGCAAAGGTAAAACTTTTAAAAAAGAAAAAAGTAACTTGGGGAAAACTCAAATTACCACAAGGACAAATAAATAAAATTCTCCTCTGCAACTCAGTGATTCTACTCCTGGGTTTGTGATACTCTAGAGGGTTTAAAATCATGTAGAAGGCAACCGTACTTCCCAGCCAGCAACCCCCACGTAGCCAGCTCATCTGAAGGTTTCAAAGGGGGTCAACTGCATAAGGCGCTTTTTGGAGAAGGTTCAGGAGATGGCAGAAGAAGACACAGTCACAAAACCGAACCAACCACAGTGACGTCGGCTCCAAAATACTAGAAATCTGCTTTCCTTGGATGACAAATGGTCTCTTCTGCCATGAGAGCCAGGCCACCAAAAGCCAAGCACTTGGGAAAGAAACCCCTCAGCAGTGGTTACTTTGGGTTACTTTGTGACAGCTTCCAAAGGAAGAGCTGGGCACGGGTTGAGCCCCGCTATGTTCAGGAAAGCACTCACTCAGAATCTGTCACTCTTCGCACATAGAAAAGCAAGTATCTCTGGCCCATTTGCTTCTTAGGTTTAGTTGTTCACCTAAGAGCCTCTTAAAGTGTTAATCACAGACGTTAAACCGATGTTCCTATTTCTGCAACGTAAGTGAGGATTTTCTTCCAAATGCTGCACTGCGTACGGCCCAGGGGGGTCTGGAAACCAACCGGAAGGCCGTCCTGAGCCAGAGTGATAAGAACAATGACCTTTCCCATCTCCCAAGGCCTGTGCCTGAACGCCTTTGCAAAACACTGGCTTCAAGTTTGGGTCTCGGGGCTCCTCAAAATACAAACCTCATTTCCCTGCCCACGGGACCACACTCCAATTCCAAAAGCCAATTAATCAAGCACGGAATTGCAAATTACTTTGGCTTTTTCTCCTTTCAATTTGTTTTCTGTGATCTTGTATATAGAATGTGGAAATCAAGGATAACGTCTATAAAAATCATAACTGCATTACATGGAAACGAGATTCAGGGAATGTCCGTCTTAACATAACAAACCTTTCTTGAAAACATGCAAACACACATATGGGTGTGTGAGCGCACGCACACGCACAAATACACACACACTTTAATGTCTTGGCCGCAGGTGGAATAGAAACCAGGCTGTATGAAAGTCAACTGCTTTTCATTCCCAGTGACTCTGTGCACACACACACTTCTATTGAGTTACCAGGGACAAGAACTTGGCTTACGATTTCATGCTTACTAGCTGCTTTTGTCTTGAAATTTAAAAGCAATTTAATTACATTAATTAGGCTTTACAGCAGTGCTGAAATGCTTTCTGAATTTTCTGAAACCAGAACAGAAGAAAGTTATACTCCAAGACCATTCTTGGGGTCCCCCAAGCAAAACGCTTACGTCTAAAAATTAAACTAAGAAAAATATTTCAAATGGATCACATACCCCAGAACAACTGAAAAGAGATACAAAGGAGAGAAGCAAAATAAAAGTTGCCCTTGAAAGTCATATCTGGAAATACGAGGCATGTGTGATAATATTGCTTACTTTTTTGGAATATTCTTTAAAATAGTTATCTGAATTCCTAGATGAAAACAGGTCCTCTTGAGGCTGACAGCAGGGGTGATGCTTATGAATCCAGGACCCAACCAGAGCCACATCCACTTTTATGTTTTAAACATGAAAGTATTTTCGTATCTACTCTGAACGCATTACCAACTTTGCAATGAAGAGGAATACTTCTGGACTCAAAGGCTTCCAAAGTGAATACAATTCCATCCTATTAACTTAAAAATCACAAATAGGCTTTGAGTCTTACACCTTGGCTCTCACGCATGGACAAGAACCATAGCAAGAATGACTGCTGAAAAAATTAATTCATGGGGTGTCTTTCTGTTGTCATGGAAAGTTCTTTTTTCCTCCCGATAACATGACACACTAACTGTTGGTTTCAAGCAAATTTAACTGCAACATCTTTAATCAAGTGATTTGTAACTTTGCTGCCTAGAATATAATTGTAAACTCGAAAGGGACCCTCAAATGCCCACTGGTAGCTATTGGGTAAAGAAATTTTCAGAGCCCTCAGCTCTGTTCTGCCTGCCAGCAGGCTCTCAACAAACAGTTCATCTGCTACTCCTTGCTCAGATCTAAGTCGGCCGTTTTATCTATGTGCACCCCACATAGCACTTGCCAGGGAAACGCAAGGGGAAAAAACTTTCATCCTCTCTTTCTGGAAGTTGGCCCACTTAGAATATTGCTTCCTGATCCTTCCAATAAGCTAAAACCCCAGAGGCACTCAACAATTAAAAGAAGGGACCAGAGGCATTCACTTGGAACACGTACATCGTGTCTAAAATATAATATTCTTTTTCATGGTCTCCGTATTGCTAACATGGCCCAACTAGAAATGGAAACTGCCACACAGCTTAATCTGCAGGATTCTTATCTTTATGCAACTAGAAGAGAATAAATTAAGAAGTTTTTATTCTTTTTTGTTCCTCCCCTCAAAGAAGTTAAAAATTTTCAGCCACTAAGAGACTTCAAGTGCACACTGATTTCCTCTGGGCGAGGAGATACAGGAGATCATAACTAGGCATTCACATATCCTTTACAGAGATAGGCAGGCGGGACTGAATTAGGTTGTTTGGTTTTCACGGCCCCCACAGGGCTCAGTTCTGTTCAGCATCATCAGGCAAGGAACTTATTATAACTCAGCAAGTTCAGTCTATTTCCAAAATATTATCCCCTAAGGTCTAAATACTGGCCAGGCACCCCCACCATCACATCTGCCAAGCAACAGCCTGGTTGCACACTGCACCCCACCTCCCCACCATACGTTCCTTTTAAGAAACCTGAGCTCTGTTTACTGGATAGGTATGTAGTCAGTGGATACCACTTGAATGGGGCATGCCTACATATCCCCTAAATTTGTAGAGGAACACCAATGATCAAGTAAGAACAGCACCCCAAAATTAAGTACTTACCATATGTACTTTACAGATGGTCTCCCATTTTCTCTTCCCATCAAACCTGCAAGGGTGACACTATTGTTGTCCCTGTTTCACAGATGAGATAACTGAAGTTCAGAGAGGTTATATAAGTTGACCGTGGTCACGCAGAAAGTATGTCAGAGCAGAATCAGGATTCAAACCCAGGCCTCTTGGACTCCAAGGCCCAACATTTGGCTTCTACCCTGCCTCTCATGGTTCTTGAGGTGCCCACTGGTGTCCCCCAACTGTCCCTACTACCCCCCCACTGGCTTCATTACCTTCACAGCTGCCCAGAGTCCTTGCACACCTTCTTAGCCTTCCCTGGAAGTAGCTTAGGTTCTCCCCAGCCACAACCCAGATTTCATGGCACAAGTAGGCTATCACGTGTCCCAGCCTCACCACCCAGGCTCCAGAACGTTTCATTCTGTCTGCCTGGAAGTCCCACCAGTTCATCCAAGACTCTAGACACTTCATCATAATATTACCCCATTGAATCCCTCACAACATCTTGAAAGGGACACAGGTTTATCCCTATTTTACTAGAAACCAAGGATCAAAAGCATGAAGTGACTCCCACAGGTCGCACAGCTTACTGAGTGGCAATTCCTGGATTGGACCCCAGGAGGTGCACTGTTCCCCCCATTACTCCTTGGCACACAAGTCAGTCTCCGATAAACAATTGTGGATTAACTCACAGTGACGCCATTCTCTCCACCACAACTGCTTCCATTTGTAGTAATTTCTGACGCAGAAGATAATTAAAATTCTCAAAAAATTATTTGCTCAGCTGTGATAACAAGCACCCCCCAAACCCCAACAAAAGTTAAGTTTTTACCCATGCTAAGTCCACTGTGAGTCCAGATGACACCCCACGGAAAGCACCCATCACGGGGTGGCACAACATTGATCTCCACATCAATCTCGTCTTACACAGATGCCCCTTCAGGGGGAGAACCAGGTGGAGAGCAAGCATCAGCAATGAATGACACACAGTATTTTCCCCCACGGTCTGCTAGCCATGGTAAGTCACACAGCCATGCCCATCTTCAAGAAGACAGAGAAATACAATCTTCCTGTTTGTCCAGAACTGAAGAACACCAGAGGTCAAGAAAGCAGTCATTACTACAACCAACGCAAAAGTAGAGATGTGAGAGGTAACATGATTTGAGAGGCAGCGGTCATGCAGCTAACAAGTGGCCAAGACAGAACCTAAACTACGTTTATTTATCTCGAAAATCCAAGTCCTT
Organism: Ursus americanus; assembly: GCF_024610735.1. Taxonomy (NCBI): domain Eukaryota; kingdom Metazoa; phylum Chordata; class Mammalia; order Carnivora; family Ursidae; genus Ursus; species Ursus americanus. Next base: position 11,262,370 of record NC_142132.1, read on the forward strand.
AACTAGCACATACTTCTCAAGAGACTAGTATCCATTTTATATGCCAAGTTATTCTGCATGAATAATAGGCACGTATCGCTTATTGGCTGGTGGCTCTGCTGTCCTTGGCTGACCTTGCTCATTTGTCTGGGATCTGCCCCACTGACAGCTGATCAAGACTGACCTTGGTTGGGAGGACTTTGATGCCTTGACTCTGCTCCACTTGCCTCTCATCCTCCAGCAGGCCAGCTCAGGCACTCTTCATTGCAACAGTAGAGTCCCAAGAACAAGTAGGCCCAAAGCAAGTCATGTGACTGAGCCGAGTTGGGAAGTGGGGAGGGGTCAAGGGAAGCACTGTAATATTGCACAGCAAATGAGGGAAGAATTAGTCCAGGTAGATATAAATTTTTTCTATAAAAAGAAATATATAGAGGGTAGATACATTTTTATCTCTTGGGCCACACTGTTTCTGTCACAACTCTGTGGCTGTGGAATGAAAGCTGCCATAGATAATAAGTAAACTGATACGTGGCTGTGTTACAATAAAACTTTATTTAGAAAACTAGACAGTGGGCCAGATTTGCCCTGACGGTCATAGTTCACCAACCCCAATTTAGAGGTCTTATTGCAGTGTTCCACCAAAGGTTCTAGTCCCAATTCAGAATCATCTATTTGTAGGGTCTCGACGTCACTTGTTTTTCTCAGTTGACCTCAATTTTTTCATTGGACTAGTCTTTCAAACTATAAAATTCTTACATTCATAGAATGTATATTATCATATAAACCAAAAAGTATGTTCTGGGGTCCAGTTGAAGAGATTATTCTCAAACCAGTTAATAGAATATTTATTGTATTTGTCCTCAGGATTACTGCTCACCTACACAAGTTAAAATTCTATTTTTCTTGAACAAAAGTTGCCATGTAAAAGATACTGATCAATAGCAATACCGCCTTAGCTCCATCAAAGTTAAATAGATTTTTCCATCCATCCAAGCAGGAAGTCAGCCAGTTACATGGAATGAAAAACAAACTGACACTTTTAATGACAAATGGGTAGCAAAGCTTTATCGATTGGAAGAATAAAAAATGAAATGCTAGAGAGTCAACCGATATCGGTGATATCGGTGAAGGATAAAAAGAAACATGCAATTAACTTATCCAGAAGGATAAGCTACAGTGAGGGACACTATAAAAACAGGAAGTGGGCATCCTCAGGGAACACACCATTTAACTGAAGGTTATTCCGTTTATCATCGCCCCCTTTATTGGCACCTAAATAGCACGTAATTCAGTGCACTGCCATATCACAGGAGGATATTTTTGCTTTTCTCCTTCCATTCATCTTCCCTGCCAGGCTGTTGCCAGAATTACAAAGAATATTTATGTTAATCGCTGCTGCAAAGAGAAAATGCATGTGAAATAGTCTGCCCTGTCCATAAAGCCAGAGCAACACGTAGAGGTGTGCGGACATCTGATTGTGTGAAGCTTTGTATCAGTGGTTCTCAATGAGCAGGGATGGATTTTGCTCCCAAGGACATCTGGCAACTTTTGGAGATACTTTGATTGTCTCAGTTGGGGGATTGCTACTGGTATCTAGTGGGTACAGGCCAGGGATGACGCTAAATATCCTATGGGGCACGGGACAGCCACACACAGCACAGAATTATCTGGTCTGATGTGTCAACAGCGTCGAGGTTGAGAAATCTGCTTTCCGTAGAAATAAGCATCAGCTGAGATTGACAGCAATGTTCCGATCGCTGGGAACTCCAAACCATGACCAGACATCACATAAAAGCAGCATGCATTTTAGATCACCCCAGGCAACTTTATTTTGTAGACTAGCAACATCTCAAGCCAGGTACACAGTGTCAAAAGACTCTGCAGAAGTACTAGAGAAAAGTACCGTTCCAAAGGCAGGTCACAAATTCTAAAACTGTCCCAGAAATGATAAGTGGCTCAAAATACTGAAAAACCCATTGGCATTAATATGTAATTTTAAGTATAATAAATGCCTTTATTACTGTATATAACAAAAGATATAGTTTTATTATAATACAGTATCTATTTTATATAATATAGTATATATTATTTATTTAAATTTAGGGGTTTTTTAAACCTGTAATATCAAAAAGCATTGTGAATATTTTCCAACCAAAGTACATCATCTTCATCTCCTCTGAATTATGTCTTGACAATCACATGCAACATCAGTTTTTACTGTAACTTGTGGTGTATTTCCAACAGGATATAATTTATCAGCGGGTCAAAGAGCTGGAAAATTAATATCTGTTTAGCTAAACAGACCACATCTGTTAGCTAACTTGTCCAAATAATTTGGCATCATGGCTTACAATATATGTCTACAGAGACCATTTATCATTTGGGTTATTTCTAGAACCCACAGGCTTTGTTTCATGCACTGTATAGAAACACGTATATGCCCACACGCTTGAGGATGTTCTTGCCCCACTTGTTTTAAAGCGAAAAGAGCACAGAGCACCTCTGCGATTTTCTCTTAGTTCTGTTTGCCATTGCATTGTCCTTCTGCCTTGCCAGCATTTGGCGTCATCTCCACTCCAACTCATTCCTAAACCATCCCAGGCAATAGGTTTCCAGCAAAAGCAGTTGAATTTTAGGGTTATGTTCCAGGGCCTGGGAAAAGTCCCTGCACAGACATGCCAGCCCCTCATTTACTGCAAAAGAGCTCTCTGCCCTCCTCTCAGTGGCTTCCCCAAGCAAAAGCATGTGTCCTACCAGTGAAGAGCATCAGCTGAGGAGTCAGGCTGACCCGGGTCCAAAACCCGCCTTGACTGATTTCTGGCTGTGACCTTGGGCAGGCAGCATACCCCTTATCCTCAGCCCCTTACCTGGAAAGTGGAGACAAAATTGCCCACCTCCTGAGACTACTGTGGGGGTGAGATGGGGTTATCCTTATAAAGTATATCCAGCACACCTCCCTTCATAAATGTCAGGTTATTAGATAACTGGAGTCGACCAGCTACTCCACCAACTCCATTTTGAGCACGCATTTGGAGCTTGACCCTGTGTGGGGAGCCAAGGATGGCAGGCATGAGAAAGACACATTCTTCCCTCAAGTCATTCACAGTTTCACCAAGGAAACACACCTGCCATGGGTGACAGAGCAGGAGAACAAGGCAGGGGTGCTGCATTGCATGGCACAGAGCAGTGCTGCTGGAAATCGGAGTCTCAAGAGATCAGCTGGAAATTTCAGGGAGCTTCACATATTGGGAGCACCAGCACCTGGCCCAGAACAAGTGTGCGAGGAATGCTGGCCATTTTTCTTATCTTTGTCAGCCCCCACAAGGTGTAACGGGATGGCTGCTGCCACCTGGCCCCCAACCCCTCCTTTTATTGAAGAACAAAGGTTTCCTAAGGAACTATTGACTTCCCTGTCATGCCCTTGCCTGGAGTCTTTTTCATTATCCCTTGTTTCCCTTGCTCTCTCTCTTTCATGGCCGTTGGCTCAGTTTGGGAGATATTTGATTTATTATTTGCTAAACAGGCAAACCTATCCCTTTCCTTTGCTAAATTTTACAACTTTACAAGTGCTGGTGACAGTGATCACAAATACTATAAACCATCTCCATGGTTCCTTTAAATCCACTCAAATTGTTTATGCCATCCAGCAAAATACATTGGTTTGGGGGTATTTTATCCTTTCACTTGTTTTTGTTTGACTTTTTTAACAAAAACCTCACCACTAAAGAAATGAAGCTCCCTAGTATTAGGGCTACCTTATTAAATTTAGAAAGTGACAACAGTCATCCAAGTAGTTCAGATTGCACCAGAAACACTCCTGTGGCTGTTTGTCCCATCATCAACATCGCCCATCGGCAAGGAGTCAGTGCAAGATCAGCCTGGGTCCCCTCTTTGGCCTGGGCATTCCAGAGAAAGACATATGGGAGCTGGAAATAGTCATAAAGATGGTCTGCTCAAGGCCACATCTAACATCGAGGAAATTGAGAGCATGAAGAGAAGAAACGACATCACTTGGAAGCAAGCCTGGTGCCCGTTAGTGGGGGATGGGTAGACCAACTCCCTGTGGCGCATCCAGACAATGGAATGTCAGCGCTAAAAAGAAATGAGCAATCAAGCCAAGAAAAGACATGGAGGAAATGTAAGTGCATATAACTAAGTGGGGGAAAAAAAAAAGCGAATCTGAAAGGGCTACATGCTGTATGATTCCAAGTCTGTGGCATTCTGGAAAACCCCAAACTATGGAGACAGCAAAAAGATCAGTGGTTGCTGGGGTTAGAGGAGGCCGAGGGATGAATAGGCAGAGCACAGAGGATTTGTAGGGCAGGGAAAATACTCCGCATGATACTATAAGGATGGGGACATGTCATTATGGGTTTGTCCAAAGCCACAGAGTGCACACCACCAGGAGTGAGCCCTAATGTAAACGTGTGTGTGATGATGTGTCAGACATGGCAGCACACATGCACTCAGTGGGGCATGTTGATAATGGAGAAGGCTGGGTATATATGGGGGTTGGGGTTATACAGAAAATCTCTATACCTTCTGCTCAATTTTGCCTTGAATCAAAAACTACTGTAAAAAAGTCTTTTAAAAAAAAGACTACACTGGCTCCTGGGTGGCTCAGTCAGTTAAGTGTCTGCCTTCGGCTCAGGTCATGATCTCAGGGTCCTGGGACTGAGCCCCACATTGGGCTCCCTGCTCAGCAGGAAGCCTGCTTCTCCCTCTCCCTCTGCCTGCTGCTCCCCCTGCTTGTGCTCGTGCTCTCTCTCTCTGTCAAGTAAATAAATAAAATCTTAAAAAAAAAAAAGACTACTTTTTACATTGCTATGTGTATCACTCATTGCTGACCAATACAATGCTACCGTTGCTCCCTAGGAAAATAAATCAACCCTCTTCCTCCTATAACTTCCATATCTATAGACTTTGTCCCAGAAAAAGAAACTAATCCTTAGTTGGCTCTCCCATCTCTCTGCTCTTTGGGTTGAAGATTCTTTAAAAACAAACTCCATTTGGCAAGAGCTTGTTTCTCCCTTCTGACATCCCTGGGGCATGAGATACTAGTAAGGTCAAGTTAAGAAGGGTTTTTCACGTCCTAGACCCAGACTCCCCAAGACGTGCCCCACCTCAATGCCCCCTAACACCCCAACTATTACCCTGTACCCAAACTTCACATGGTTTTATTTCTAGCAAGCACATAATCCCTTTCTGGCACTTGACAAGAGAACGGGTACTAGAGCTAATTCCATGCACTAGACCTGTTTATGCAACCATCCAGACTTTCCCATCTCCCTCTCTCCCTCCCAGCAGCCCCTCACCTCCGACTTCCCAGAGCCATCCTCCGAAGGGCCCACGCAATCGTCAGCTACACAGTCACGGCTGCTGCCCCCACCACCCCGGCTGCCTTCGTCAGGAGCCCCACACATAGCAGCGACTGACAAGGGCTGCCCTGGCCTGTACAGGGGCCTGACCTGACCGGCAGAAGCTCTGTCTTCCCCAGAACTCCCCCTGGAGGCCCAGGAAACACAGCCCAGGGGGTGTAAGCGCCCTGCAGAACAGACTGTGACCAACAAAGCCAAGGGACCGGAAGCCGGCAAACTTCTCACCCTCCCCCGCCCCCACCCCACCCCCTGCCCCCACCCTGATGGTCCTGGGATACAGTGATGCAGTGAGCCCATGGCCAGGCCCCAGCGATGCCCTGCACTGTTGTGTCTTCGCCTCCTATTTCCTGCATGGCTCCCCAGCTCACTTATCTTTTTCTCCTTGGGATTTCACCACTCCCCACCGCACTACGCCTCAACTTACAAAAATAAAATTGTAGGGGATCCTGAGCGTTACGCAACACGGACTCGCCCCAGGGAAACGGGGCTCGCTCATAACGACCCGCATCCCAGCATAGCACTAATGAAGAATGCCTCAACAGCAGCTCGCGCCTCAGGGGGCCACCACCGGCAGGCACCGTGGAGCTCGGCTGAGCCTGGAAACAAGTACTTTGTCATTAACCTGATGCATAATTTATGTGGGCAAAATGTGTCTCCTCGCTCTCCAAAACAGACGAGCGCCAGCACGGAGCCCCAGCTGCGCGTTCCGGCCCCTCCGCAGCGAAATACCATTCCCATAATGGTCTAACTTTTGTTTTGACCTGGAGCCCATTTTACAATATTGCCCCTAAGCTGGACGAGCTCTCCAGCCCTCCTGCCAACAGCGAGCGGATGTGCTGGAAGCGGAGCCTGAGACAAGGGCTATTATTTCTGCGGTCACTCAGCCTGATGCATTTCAGCTAGCCAGAGGGCATGCACAAGCCCCAGCCCGCTATGGTTTGCCAACCCAGCCAGGTTGCACACAGAAACAGGCCACATCTATACTCTCAGGCATTTGGCCACCGAGGCCCCAGGACCCTTCCTGCACTCACAGGCTCACAGCTTTGTCACCCCTTGAGCATCACTTGTGCTGCTGGTGTCTTGGACTGACCTCGAATGTAAGTCTTCAGGGCCTCTCTCACCGGCCCGGGTCTGCGGCAAGACCACACTGGAGGAGGCATGAGGAGGAGCTTCTCCGCCTTGGCTCAGGGCCCTGCAGTGACCCAAGGCCAGGTCTGGCCGCCCATCCCTCTCTGCAGAGCAGGCAGCCGCTCTCCCGCCCCAGCTCAGCTTTCCTTGCAATTGCCTCCATGTACGCCAGTCTCCCGGCCTCCCATTAAAAACTCCCCAGGAGAAAGGATTCCGTTGATCAGCCAGACATCTTCCAACAGGAAGGCCCTATTGGCAAGTGCCTAAGCCGGGTCACTTGAAAGGCCACCACTAGCCTACACGTTGGTTCTTTTTTCCTTCTTTTATCTCCAAACCACACTCCTACTCCCTACCGCCACCACAGGGAACCTCACTAAGGGGTTTACTATGCCTCTTCGTGTGTGTGCGTGTGTGCAAAATGAATATCATATCTGTGTGTGCACTTTCATGAAAGTACATTATGTGCACGCTCTCACTTTCATTCTATTTCCTTAAATCCTGGTTGTTATCTTTCGAGGTCAAAACTCACCCCCTTTATAAATGTGATGAAAATATCAATACTTTTACCAGAAAAACACATGAAGGGAAATCAAAAATTGTGCCTATGATTTTAGGGTGTTTACCCATGCTAAAAGCCTCCTGTGGACCCCTGATGGTCAGGAGCTCAGGCTGGACCCTCATCAGAGGTACTGGTCTTTGGCCAGAGCTTGAAGGCCTAGTCGGATCAGTAGCAGCCGGTGAAACAGGGTCACGTGGCACAAAGCAGAAATCTGCAGACAGAGGATTCTTGAAAAAGGTATGGCCATACCTCCCACTGCGACTCCAATGGTCTGTTCCTCAAACTGAGGAATGTATCCAATAATATCTACGTGTATCCCCATTCCAGAATGCCCTCCCAGCTCCTCTTACTCACACTTATCACTTCCTCCGAAATTCAGAGCATCTTCCCAGAGAGACCTCTTCCTCACCTTTACCATGCGTCTTCTCCATACTTGTCTTGCACATCAATTTTGAATTTGTTGTCATGATGCTTAGAGTCCTGAAGAGTGATCTTAAGTCTTACCCCACAGTCAGGTTGTAAGCCTGCTGCAGAGAGCGGCCTGTCTATCACACACGTGGGAAGAGGCAGAGAACATTACTCATCTGAATTCCAAGGCAGCAACAGGGTAGGAGCTGATTCTCGTGAGAAAGACGAGGAGGGATGGTCAGGAGGCGATGGTGAGTGGGGAGGTCCTCCATCAAGACCCTGGCCATATAACAAACCACCACAGAACTGACTGGCTTAAACTCTTATCTATCCATCTATCTACTTAGCTACCTACCTCTCTATTTTTTGGTGTTCCCTCTCACGGTTCTGTGCCTTTGCTGGGTGTAGCAAGGCTGCGCTCACTTGAGTCTCTTCGACAGCTGTGATCAGATGTTGGCTGGGGCTGGAGTCAGGAGGTTCAACTGGGACACATGTTCAAAAGGACTCCTTCAGTCACACAGCTGGTGGCTGGCCAGCTGGGCACCGCACTCTCCACTCAGCCATCCTGCGCATCTTCAGGGCACTGTGATCTGAGGGGGTCAGCTGGTGACCTAGTTTCCTAGGGCCGCCATAACAAATTACCACAGACTGGATGGCTTAAGACAACAGAAGTTCACTCCCTCAGAGTTCAAGGGGCCAGGAGTCCAAAACCTTCTGGGTTCCTTCTGGAGGCTCTCAGAAGGAAGACTTCCTTGCCTCTTCCTAGCTTCTGAAGGCTGCCAGCAACCCTGCACGCTCCCTAACGTACAGCAGCACCACTCCAGTCTCTGCCTCTGTCTTCATGCAGCTTTACACTCTGGGTCTCTCTGTGTCCCTTCCCCTTCTAAGGATACCCATTAGATATAAGGCCAACCCTAGCTAAATCCAGAATGATGTCATCTCACTATCTTTAACTAATCACATCTGCAAAGACCCCATTTCCAAGTAAGTTCCGGGTGGACATGAATTTTTGAAGAACACTATTTAACCCTCTAGAGCTGGCTTCCCTCAGAACAAGATTTCCAAGAAACCAAGGCGGAAGCTGTAAGGCTTTGTCCGACCTAGCCTCAAAAGCAACCAGCAACATTTTTATTGATTACAAGTGAGTAACAGGGCCAGCTCGGATTCAAGAAAAAGGGACCACACAAGGGCATGAATACCAGAAGCATGGTCCGTTGGAGCCATCTTTGGAGACCAGCATCTATGAGAAAGACCAGGTAAAGGGGGAAATGAAGAAGAGGAACTTAACAGTGAGGGAGAGAGATTCTTAGGACTGCCACAGTGGGAAATCTTGGGACAAGGGAAAAAAATGCACGCACTGGATTTGCAGGAAAGATTTGGGGGGCACAGAGAGAGGAAGGACAGAGGGTTTTCAGGAGTCACCATCCAGTATAAAGGAAGATTATGAGTAAAAGAGATATCTCAGAAGGATTTTTCAAAAGTTTTACTCCACATCAAGACTGTCCTCTCCCCTTTGATATTTCTCAAGAGATTGGGTAAAGATTTGAATCACTTTCATTTATATTTTTCTGCCTGGCTGTTATTTTTTTACACGTGACTTTCTGCCAGCCAAGATCACAAGGTTCCACTGTTTTTACACAAGCACATCCTTTCTAACCCATTTAGTAAAGCCAGCACAGGGTTATGCCCATGGAATGTGACCAACAAATAATGACTGGTTTAGAAGCATTTACAAGTTTCATTTGAAAGGTTATACATTTGATTGCTGAGACAAAGATCTCTTTTCAAAAGTGTGTACATGCACTTTCAAAAACCTGCCTACCAAAATTTTTTAGTTTGTCCTCACTGTAATATGTTCTGATATGGGTATTGTTAGATGTTCACAGTTTGAGTATCATTAAAGGTGAGGTTTGGCTAATTGCCTTTGCAGAAAAGTTTGGATGGACGGTTCCATCATAGACAATATGGCTGACAGTTAATCCTCAGAAAGCAAAAGACTCGGGGACTTGGGATACACAGGCATTGTTTCCAGACTTAGGCTGCAGGAAGTACTCCTTAAGATAAGCCCATAAATTCTTCTATCTCCAGAAATTTTTAGCAGGTGATGGGGACCCCAGGCAACAAGTAGAGATTTTATGGCTGCAGGCTTTCCAGCTCTGGAGGACTTACGTGGTCAGAGAAGTGAAGGACTCAGATCACTCGGGTGTGTTTAGATACCAGCCAATGAAACAAACCAGCCAAGGAAAGGATTCTATGGAAATACTATCTCAACGTTGTTGATGTAATCTGGATACAAAAGATTTGGAGCTGACCTGATATGAGGCCACTTTCCTTACAACCAGTACATTCAATCTAGAGTTTTTTAGCTAATATTTAGTGAAGACTTACTATGTTGTGTATCTGACACACATACTCTCACTTAATTCTTACAACAATCCTGTGAAATTGGTACTGATGAAAATTAGATGTACTGGGCTGAAAATCTGGGTGGTGGTAGATGAAACGTTTCCTACTGAAAATGTCCTCCATTGAAATATTTTAAAAAAAAAAGCAGTCTACACATTGCCTGGATATTTTTAAACTATAAGAATAAAATAAGCCAAAAATACAGTTTGAGTTTTAACAAATAGAGCCAAGGGCTCAAAGAGGGTTTGAACACAAGTTTAATTCATTTATATTTTTTATTTATGTTATATGTATTCAGAACAATTAGTGAATGTATATGTTTTTGTAGGGACAAATATCAGACACAATCAGAGTATAATGGAAGCCCCTCCATGTGTTAATGTCATTAAAATTAAACTGCTTATAAGTATATAAATTAAGCATCAATGAAATATGGAGGAAGATATCACTTTATATCCACTGACATGGCTAAATTCAAAAGACAGGGGCGCCTGGGTGGCTCAGTCCATTAAGGGTCTGTCTTCAGCTCAGGTCATGATCCCAGGGTCCTGAGCCTCAGGTCCGGCTCCCTGCTCAGCGGGGAGTCTGCTTCTCCCTCTCCCTCTGCCCCTCCCCCTGCTCATGTTCTCTCTCACTTGCTCACTCTCTCTTTCTCACAAATAAATTAATTAATAACAAAGTCTTCAAAAAACAAACAAAACCAAAAAGACGGTAACCAGTGCTGATGAGGACAGGTGAAGTTGTGAAATGATGCAGCCACTTTGGAAAATGGTCCGGCAGTTCCTCAAAACATTAAACACACGCTACACACCACCAGCAACGCTACGCCAAGAGAGCTGCGCCAGAGAAACGAAAACACAGTCCACCCATGTGTTTATACGCGCACGCAAGTGTTTATAGCGATATTATTCCTAATAGCCAAAAGGTGGAAATATACCCACCCACCGATGAATGGCAAACAAAATGTGGTCTGTCCGTACAACACAATCTTACTCAGTAATTTAAAAAAGAAGGAAGCACTGACCTCTGCCGCTGCACCATGAGCCCTGCCAGCACCACGCGGAGTGAAAGAACCCAGTCACTGAGAACCACACGCTCTGCGATTCCATTCGGATGAACTGTCCACACTATGTAAATTCACAGAGACAGAAAAGAGACTAGTGGTTCCCCAGGACTGAGGGGAGAGGAAAACGGGGGGGAAGCTAATCGATACGGGGTTTCCTTTTGGGGTACAGAAAATGTTCTGCAGTTACTGTGATCATCGTACAGCTCCGTGACTCCACCAAAAACCACTGAAGTGCGTATTTTAAAAGAGTGAACTTTATAGTATGTGAATTATATCTCAATAAAATGGGTATTTAAAAGAGAAAAGTGGGGCCCCTGGTTGGCTCAGCCCGGTAAGAGTCTGACTCCTGATTTCCACTCTGCTCGGCGCTCAGTGGGGAGTCTGCTGGAGCTTCTCTCTCTCCCCCTCTCCTTCTGCCCTGCCCCCCCTCAAATAAATAAATAAATCTTAAAAAGAGAGAGAGTGAAAAGAAAATATAGATAAACATGTGGTTTTTAAAATACCACAAGGGGGGAAGGTCTGAGGACAGGGGCAGATTCCGATTGGTGGGCTCTGAAATTTATACAGTTTGTGGGGCCCTCTTCAAGAAAAATAATTTTTAAAATGCAAATACACTGTACAACAATAACATAATTAACAATGCTGTCCTATACACTTAAAAATGTTAAGAGGGGGGCGCCTGGGTAGCGCAGTCGTTAAGCGTCTGCCTTCGGCTCAGGGCGTAATCCCGGCATGCCGGGATCGAGTCCCACATCGGGCTCCTCCGCTGTGAGCCTGCTTCTTCCTCTCCCACTCCCCCTGCTGTGTTCCCTCTCTCGCTGGCTGTCTCTCTGTCACATAAATAAATAAAATCTTTAAAAAAAAAAAAAAAAAAATGTTAAGAGGGTAGATTTCAAGTTACATGTTTTTTACCACAATTTTTTAAAATGCAAATACAAAATTATGTGCAAAACTGGATATTCAGAATGAGAAAATAAATGACAAATTATGAATTTTTAAAAGCTGGAAAAAATCCAGAACTATTTATAAATCTTCATTTTCTATTAATTGACTGCCTCTCATATGTCTATAATCCTAATTTCCTCCGTTGCTGACTCCATAGTCTTTGCCACCATTCTGTGACACAATGACTTTATTTTTCTACAGAGAGAATAAAAAAACAGTTCAGTCTTTAACATAATTGATACAAGTTGTCTTTTTATTTTACATGTACCCCAATTTCCCCTTCCTCAAGAAGAGTTTCCTGCCTTCCCAGGACACCCTCCCCAGAAATGGAGAACAGTTTTTATCTTCTCTCTGAGCATGACATCTCCCCCAGCCCTGTACTTGAACTTTCCAACACCTGCCAGGCTAGGAGAAACCAGCACTCTCATCCTGCCAAGAGAATTGTAAATAAGCTCAGCCATTTTTGGAAAGCAATTCAGCAACAGATATTAGAGATCCTTCTAAAAACCACCTCTGGGAATGTATAAGAATAATCTAAATGTCCAATATGGGTAAATAATCAAATAAATTATTATATCTAATCAAATGTTGGCACCATTTTAGGTGTCATGAAAATAATGTAGTAGCAGGGGGGAAATTATAACACATACAATATTGTATAATTATAATAAGGAATGGAATGATATAAAATTGTGTATACAATATGCCTAGGATGAGATTTTTTCTTAATCCTGTGCGTAAAGAAAAAAAGGCTGGAAGGAAATGTACCAAATGCTAAAACAATTGTGTTGGGATAGGCTTATTTAAATTGTCCTTATCCCACATAATAATTCATAATAAAAATAAGGTTGCCTGAGAATCCTGTCTGCTCCCTGCCTCAGTGCATAGAATTAATGGTCCTAAATATTAGCAAAGCAGCTGGCTCCTTAGAGAGGGTCACTGTGATACATAAATGAAAGGTATCGCTATGATTTTTTTAAGCTTTTTTTTTTTTTTAGCAAAATCAGCTATTTACACACAGCAATATTCTGGGGGGGGGGGGTGTAAAAATCAACCCAGTTAAATATTTTCACCCCTGAAATCAGCAGCACACATTCTGACTAGCCTTGCTCCCACGGCCCACGCCCGGGTTCAGGGATTCCTGAACGCACAGCCACGGAGCCAGCGTTGGCCACACCATCTGCTGCGTGCTCTCCCAGAGCTGGGAATCACAGTGACTCAACAAGTGGCACAAAGAGCTGCCAAGAATTGTCAGAGGTGTGCGTTACTCTGGAACAATCTGGTGCAGCAGCGGCGCCAAGCAAACAGTTTGTTTCTAGAGTCAGGGTGTAGCCGCTGCTGGACCAGAACCGATGGGATAAACAAAGAAAGAATGAAAATGCAGTTCAGAGCCAACAACTTGCAACGTGGGTGTTTGTAAGGAGAGTATTTCCACCTGAGGTGGAGTCCGGCGTTCAACATCTGAATGTCACTGGACAGAGGGAATTCCCTTTCAGTCTGGTACATGCTAGACTTTACAACGCTGGGCTTCTGGCAGGTGATTTAAGGGACATGAGAGCCATGTCTCACAAGGTCTTGGTGAGGCAGTTAGGGGCCATGGGAACAAGCCCCGAGGGGAAAACATTGTGCCCCTGGGCACGATATAAGTAGGGCCCTCCCCAGTCCTTGGGGAGGCCAGCTTAAATAGACTCTTCTGTTGTTCTGCATCTCTTCAGCTGGAGCCGGAGCCCCAATAAAGCCTTCTCTGTGCCTTTGATTGTTGGGTGCACCCTGGTTTCTACTGTTGGTGGGAGAACCACTTCCATGACAATGATGGCCTTCCTTTATCAACACGTGCAACAGCAGAAACAGAGTTAAACCCTGGCTACTAAGCACTGTAGGAAGAACTCCTGGCTTCGGAATTTGGAAGACTGGTTGAATTCAAATGCAAGCTCAGCCACCTATTAGCTGTGTCTTATCGGCAAGATGCTTACCTTGCCCCAGCCTCAGTTTTATCATCAGTAAAATGGGAATTATAGTTCCTGTTTTACAGGAGTCTTAGGAGGATCAGAAATGGTGTGTATGAACATATGAGTTATCATATGACCCAGCAATGCCACTCCTAGATGTCTACCCAAAAGAAATGGAAACACAGGTCCACACAAAGACTTGTATATGTATGTTTATTGTGGCATTAACAGCCCAGCTGTCCATCAACTGAGGAATGGATAAAATGTATACACAAACAATGGGATTATTCAGTAAGGAAAAGGAATGCTGAAGTAATACAACACCACGGATGAACCTTGAAAACTTTATGCCAAGTGAAAGAAGCCTGACACAAAAGGCCACCTATTATATGATCCATTTATACAAAATGTCCAGAATATGCGATTCTATACAGACACCCTGGGGTTTGCAGAAGCCCTATTTAGCCCTATTTAGATGAGTTTGAGTCTAGGACCGAAACTGGAAAGCAAGGTCAGGTTAGGACTTTGTAAAAATGAAATTCAGCTTGTGTCTAGTCTTGGCAGCACTACATGAACATGACTCTCAGACTTCCCAGTCTGGAGAGTTTGATCTGTCATCAATGACCTGTCATCAAATATGAGTCATGTAGCGTCCCCAGAAATTCCCTCTGCAGGGGCTCAGGGAGCAGCCACCCTCCAGAGCCAAAAAAAGGAAGGCTGAAACAATGAGAGCCCACCTGTCTGCCAGTCTGCAGAGAGCTGCGGCACACACGAAGGTTCCAGGCACAGAGACACTAAATAACGGTTTCAAAATAAAAGCCCCAGATCAGAACTCACAAACTCCAGACTGTAGGTGTGAATTTGCAATCTGGCTACCTCTCAGATGGGCAGTTCTCAGTCCCAGGTAAGCAGCCACATGGATGCATTTACTGAAACACAGTTAGTGATTCTCTCAAGTCTCCAGCCACCCAGGAGGCTGCTCAGTCCCTGACACAGAGAAACAACTGCAGACCAGGGCCAGCGAACCAGAGAACTTGGCAACATCTGAAAACTGTAGAATTGGCTAACTGCATACTCAACATCCATTTGCACCTCCTTTGTTTGGTTTATCTAATTTTTAATGGTGCAATTATTAACAGGCTAAAAGGCCACATTTCTCAGCCTCTCTTGCAGCTAGCTGTGATCACATTGCTACAATGTAATCAATGATACATAAATGGAAGTGTCTTATGAAAGTCTCCAGGAAGTACCTTAAGACAGATACATGGCCTTCTTCTTCCACCCTGTTGCCTGGAACTCAGATGTGAAGACCGGAGCTCCAGCAGCCATCATACACATGAAAGTGAAGTCAGAACCCTGAGATCACGACCTGAGCCAAAATCAAGAGTCAGACGCTTAATCAGCTGAGCCACCCAGGCGCCCCTCAAATTTGTGTTTTCTCCAGAAAGTTTTTTTAACTATCAGACAGAAACACCTGCAAGTGTATCTTCAAAAACAAATTCCCTCATGGAAACTACACTCAACCACAGGGGTGAAGACAGTGGGTCTTGGGGAAACCACCAGGGCCGAAGAATAATTCCAGATACTCACTGTTTTATCATTTCCTAAACCAAAAAAAAATTTCCTTTTTATAAAGCTGAAACATTAGCGCTACCCAGACAGCAACAGCAACAGCATGCCATTTCTTTCAGCATAGCACACAGCAAGCACAGGATAAGCAACCCCTCCCCCTGAATTGCTGCACAGGCCCAGAACTGCATGAAACACATGAGATTCACATCTAAGACCTCAGTCTTACCAAGGAAGTCAAGGAAAGTGGACAGCGGTTGAAGAATGTACACTTTCATGAAGGAGAAACAAAGCTGACTGCCGGGAGGCATGGAGCCATGAAGAATTAAACACGATCCCCTTTTCAACCCCAGAGATTGTCCAGTACCAGGACTCCCACAATGCCGGTCCCTGTTCACCCTCAAATGCACCACCACAGCCCAGGGGAGAAAGCCCACACAGAAGCGCAAATTCTCCCTGAGGGATCCTTTTGGACTCAACAGAACTATTGGCCCACAGCTGACCAAGCCACCCTCTTTCTCGGGCTTTGTGAAGAGCACACTTAACTTCTGTTCACTATCTTGGTGACACCTCTTTGAGCACCTGCAGAAACGTGCATGTGATGACTTACCACCCGCTACCTATATGTCAAATAGGGCTTCAACCACATGAGGTGAGCCCGACGCAGCCGCACTGTGGGAGCGGAGGGAGGGAGCCTTTGCAGCGGACATTGGATGCCCAGATGCCCCAGACCCCTTCCTGGTGCTGTGCACCCACACTCCAGCTCCTGTGTGCTCTGCCACCGAGAGCCGCAATGACCATCCGCTGAGTAGATTCCCCTCGGGCTACTGGAGCCACCTCACTCACACGGACAGTGGAACTATTTGGGCAGTGATGTCCCTTGGGGCAGCCCTCACCAGTGGCCGACTGATGCAGGGTCCAGCTCCCTTTTCGCCAGAAGAGACAAACTCTGAGGTGCAATTTACATTGCAGAACACCCTTTGGGATCAGGCTGAAATCGGACCCTTGCTAGGCTCCTTCTCCTTTCCTGGGTAGCTTTCCCCCCCACTCCCTCCTCCCCGGAACACCTCCTCTACAAATCACTTGCCCCTGAATCCTTGGCTCAGGTCTCCTTCTAAAAGAAAGGTATGCCCATAGGTACAACCAGAATTATCATCAAACTTGATGCTAGGGTCTACTGAGGAAATCGGTACTCTCCTGGACATTCCATTAGTTGATGTTTCCCTCCACAGTTAGAATTTGGAAACACAATCAGACATCAGACACTTAATTAAATGAGGCTCAGAGCGTCCCCCTACAGTAAACACTAACACCTGGATCACAAACACACCTTTCTCAGGTCTGCACATGCGGGATCCTGGGGGGGGGGATCACAGCTGAGGCAGCGGCTGCTAATAGGCTGAAATTTGAAAGACTACTCTTCCCCCAAAAACACCTCCCACCCAAGTCTGAGCCTGAAAATCCACCATTAGGGACTCATTCCTTTAGACAGAGGGTATTACATCTCCAGACCTCCTCTAAGCGTTCAAAAAACAAACAGCTAGCTGTTATCAGATATTAACATCTTTGTGGGAATTGATTTAATCAGGAGGCTGACATAAAGGTTCTCATGGTAATTGTAGTTATAGGGTAAAGAAATATTTTTAAAAGGGAGCTATTCTGAGGAATGAGGCAGTGAGAGCTGGGAGAGTGGCCAATAGTAGGGAAGGAAACAGAAGCAGACAGGAATTTATAAAATGGGAGCTAAGGAACCAAAGGTGACTTATTCTCTTTATAATGTTAAATCACAGAATTTTAAACCCTCAGGAAACCTGGATATTATCTAGTACAATGGTTTTCTAAGTTATAATGGCAATTTACTTTTCACATGTTACTGGAACCCTAATATTTAAAACAGTGAAAGGGAAATTGGTCCTAGTAGCAGTCAGAGGGAGGCGCAGTGCCCTTGCCTGGCTGCCCCCCTGGGCATCATTATTCTTACAGTACCAATGAAATGGCACCCAGGGTAAATAACAGCTAAACAAGTTGGAGGTAGGATTTGAACGCAGGTTATCTGACTCCAAACCAGGCATCCAGTTTCTCCTAATTCACCCCCCACCATCCTGTAGATGCACAAACCAAGGATGAGCAGAGGAAAGTGGGCGGTGTGCCATCAGAAAGCAGATCACTGCAGAGTAGGGCCCAGAAGGGAGGGTGCCAGCCTCAGCTCACGGCTCTCCAGGGTTTCTTCCCAAGTCCCGGGGATCTAGTCAGAGGTCTTCAAGAAGAAGCCCCAAGTCTTTAGCATGGTTCCCCCAAGCCTCCAGGACTAGCTCCCTGCCAGCCCCCGAGTCCCACCCTCAGCCTCCCCAGGTGAGGCTGTCCTAATCACGTTCCGATGTCACCATCTCCCCAAAATGCCACACACTCACATCCTCAGTCCCCTTCCTCGAGCTGTCCCCAGAGAAGGGACTCCTGGGGGATGACCTTCCCCTGCTCATCTGCTTGACCTCTCCTCAGCCTTCAGAGTTTCATTAGGGGTACCTCCCTCATAGCATTTCCATGAAGCTCCGTCACATGTGCCCACCCACCTGGTTCATCCTTCCTCCTCACCCCTAACCACGCACACACACTTCTCCACATGGAAGCCTCTTTACTCCAGCGCACATCTGCCTCCCTCTCTAACCAAAAACTTCAAGTCATCAGTCCCACCTGTTACTTACCTTAGTACCCAGAACCGAGTCCAGACCTGGCCCTTACACATGCTCTGCACATGCTCTGCATGTGTAAGGACGGGGAATGAATGAGGGCCACTGAGAGCACACTCAAAAATAAACGGCTGTCAAGTATATTCTGAAACCCCTCTATTTTTTCCCATTTTTCTATGTAGAAGTCTAGTCGAAAGTTAAACGATAATTGCTTTTTAGAAGCAACAAACAAAAATCACCTAAAACAGAATGATTAAATATATATTTTTGCCCCTGGACTGCCTGGCCTTTTCTCTACCTGCAGCTCCATTCAATTAACACATACAAGATTTCCCCTAGCTCATCTGATCCTTTAGCTCATCGGGCTCCTGGGGGCAGAAGGGACAAGCACAGCACCTGGCTCCTCTGGAGCTCCCCCCACCATCTCTGTCAAGGGGTGCCCGAATCCCTCCCCACACCCTTCCGGAAACAAGGAGCCACAGTGTCTCCAAGGCAGCTCATTCCTCCAAAACACAGTTATAACTACTAAAATAAATCATAGCAAACAAGAGAAAAGCATCCTATGTTCGACCGTAATCTGCCTCTTTTACCCCTCCTGGTTCTCCCCTAGGTCCCTTCAGATCCCGTGTAATCCCTTTTCCAGAAAATAGCCTTTCAGAATCCTCTCAAGTCCCATCAGAGTCTTTGGATTAAAAGTCTCAGCTCTGCCAGCCGTTCCCCCCCGCCAAGATGTAGCTTTGAATCCCCCACCATCCTGATTGCCTTTCCAGCACCTGAGTGGTCTGCCGAGAGCGCCCCCAAGTGCCATAGACTGCTGCTCTTGGAGCCACGCGGGATTTTACTAGCACTTTCTGCAGCTACAGCCCAGTGTTTGCTCACAGAGCTCACAACCAGCTCCTCTGAGTCTTTTCCATTCCTGCTGCTGCTAAGCCATGTACCTCCCATTCTAAACAGGGAGGCTGGATTCATGGACCTTAAATGTATCACTGGCAAACATCACTTCGTTTATGTAAATTGGCAGAGGATGCCAGCTGTTGGTCAAAAGCCATTCCCTCTTTTTCCCAGGCACTTGGCTGGATTAGACTCCCAGCATCCTGGGCAGGTAGGTGTGGCCACGTGACTTAGTCATAGCCAACTTGTGCTGGACACAAGCTCCAGGTCTTCAAGAAACAAGTATGCCATCAGAATAACCAAAAAGTTAATGAGAAATAACTGTCTTTATAGAAGAACTCCGACTAACAAATGAGGAAGAAACAACAGAGTTAGAGTATCACCACTTTACAAATCCCTCGTGAAATAATGAGTTTACACAGTGATACACACCATCATCTACGAAGTAAACTTGCCCCCAAAATCAACCTGAATCTGGACAAGACTCTAGATAAAATGATAATTGTAGAGGAAAGGCAGAGGAACGTGTTAAACTCTGCCATGGGGGTGGGGGGCGGCACTCAGCAGAATCCAGACTGTGGGAAACTCTCCAGGACAAGCAGCCTAACGACACACAGATTGCAAGGGGCAAAAGGAGGGATGAGGGCCTAGAGATAAGAGAGACCTAAGAGACGTAGCAGCCAGCCACAGAGTGTACCTCCTTGATTCAAATAAGCTGTTGAGAAGGAGACAGAGAATATGAATCAGGGAAATTTGAATACCGAAGAGATATTTGATAATATTAAGAAACTGCTGTCAGTCTGCCAGGAGTAATACTGATGTTGTACTTATGCTTTTTAAAAATAGAGTCCTTTTTTAGAGATATATACTTACATATCGAACGATACGATGGCAGGGGTTGGCTTCACAATAATCTACCTGGGGAGGGGAAGGAGGAAGTAGGTGGAGAGGGAGAGACAAAATAAGAATGGGCCTAAACTGATCATTGTTGAGTTTGAATGATGAGTATTTGTGATGAAGTTTAGTATCTCTCTCCTTTTATATAGGTTTGATACTCCATAGAAAAAATAAGCATTAAAAAAAAAGCATGCTCTTCTCTTTCTGAATGCATACCCAGAGGCAGATGTTAATAAGGAACTCGGGGATGGAAGGAACCACAAGATGAAAGGAGCCTGAGTCCCCACAGAAGGTCATCAGCCAACCGCAGACGTCCACCTCAGACTGTTATGTGAACAAGAAATAAATTTCTGTTATGTATGAGCCATTATAACATTTTAGGTCTATTTGTTTCCACCACCTACTCTACATATAAAATAGAGGAATAAATACTTTGTTCTTGGTCCATAACTTAATCTGTGGGATCTTTCCAAAATTATTCTTTTATCCTAATTATTTTCCCTCCTTCTGCTACTTGTGCATTCTAGCATTTGGGCTTTAAAATGAAAATGCCAAGTACAGCATTTTTAAATGTTAGGTGAAGTCCTGTAGCTACCATTAGAAACTTGCTACAGCGAGACCAAGTCAATGAATCAATACTCTTTGAGTAGTGATTTTGTTATGAATCCACCTAATTATACCAACCCCTGCCACAATGCTCTGTTCTGCCCAGAGATTATTATGGCCCTGTCAGATGCCTTGTTAAAGCCCTAACTAGATAATTGACATTTAGGTCTACTAACTTTGCTAGAAAAAAGGAAATAAGATCAAATTTGACTTATTCTTAGTAAACCCACACTAACTATATTGATCATTTCCAATTCTAAGTGGTCACAAGTAATTCCCTTAATAATTTATGCTAGACTCTTGACTAATTTCAGTTGTCAATCTCACCATTGTACAATGGGGGGGGCATCATTCCCCTTCCAAAAATCAAAACTATTTTTGCAAATCTCCAAATTTCCAACACCACTCCCATCTTCCACAATTCCTCAAGTCCACTCCCAGTGGTTGGGTGACCCTACCAGGAGACTCCCTGGAAAAAATTTTCCTTTGTCTCAAGACACTTGAAATCATTTAGAGAAACTTGGGTTCTTCAATTCCCTTTTTATCAGTATGTATCCTAGCTTTCCCCTTGAGAAGCTCTTCCTTAAGAGAGGAGAGAAGCAGAATAAGAACGCAGCCGTTCTGTATTCCCTGTGTGAATTCTGTTCACCATGTACATTTTCCAGAGCAGTGAGTCGTCTCCTTTGGAAAGAAATGGTGGGTTCCTTGAGTTCTTCCAGCTTCCTTCTGTGCCCCAGCTCCACTCCAGCCTCTTGCGGAATGTGTACAGGAGGCACAAGGACAAGTACACACTCCCTGTCACTAACTGGGGCCAGCCTCCTCCCCCCTGACCTGGGTGAGCAATGCACCAATTTCAGAGCCATGCCTTCAATGTCAGGCCAAAGCTAGACAGCACAGACTTCCCCAGGCCCTACTAACCCAGCAGCACTGGATCAAAGAGAATAAAGGAAGAAGAGACAAGGAGGATGCCTCACAAAAAGGAGAAGTGATTTGGCAGAATCCTTTTACTTGAAACTCCTTTAGTCCTCCCATCTAAATTTCTTCCTAGAATAGCAGTATCCTGTGTTCCTAAGGGTTCCCTTTGAGTTTAGGCTCACACCAAGATGCCGTCCATTGAGCAGAGATCGTCCTTGAGCGCCCCCTAGAGAGTAACAATGCCCAAACCATCTCTGTCCTGCTTTGCTTATCACTAGAAAGTCTTCGGCATTTTTGTTTCAAAACAAAGCAAAAATGTCCTTTTGTCCTAAGCATTTTTGTTTCAAATCTCAAATCATTCTCAAGTCTAACCTTTATGACACTATTTTGATAGTATTATACTCAATCGTGTGCCTTTCCTTTCCTCTTTTATGGATGGCCATTCATTCAAATGCTATTTCAGCCAAAAACAACCCTCAATGGGGCTGCTTTGATGCTTCTATCCCCTTCCCTACATTGACCTGGGGTCTTCTGGTGTCTGACCATAGAACTGTGCCTACGCCTTCTCTAAAACTTGTGAAACCACTTCCTTCAAGTCCACAGTGTGCACCTTATGCCCTGCCTTTCCCAGATATCAGTAGGATGGAGGTGGTTATCAAATAGACAAAGTCAGTCAGAAATCATTTTAAATTCTGCAAGAGCTGGATGAATCTTGGGAATTTTATAAAAATAAATGCAACATTCCACCAAGGTCAAAAGTCTTTAGAGTTAGATGGGAAAGATATTTATATTTTTTAAGAGCCAGTGAAATGCAAAATCCAATCAGGCCATCAAATTAGGTAGGACTGTATGTAGACAGAAGAGTGAAGAAATGCACCACGCACAACTTGAATCCAGGGACACGAGCCAAATGACCACATCCCCCTTGACGGTGTGGAGTCTTACAGCACATCCCAGAACAGATCATGTTCACTGAGGCATTACAAGTATCCAGCAGGGTGCAGAACAAGGTCTGGCCATTGTTCCAGCTCAAGATAGCTGAGAAGGCAGCTCCCAAAATTGTGTGAAGTGACCTACTAGTTTCCGTAGTGGGTACATATCTTTCAATCTCAAGAATAAAGTGAAGTACGATTACTGGAATGTACTAGACTTAAAATACTAAGGTGTGAATTGAGTGTGAAAGGTGGAGGAAGGATTCATGTTTCTGTACACAAAAGCTACCCTTGAGGACACCAAAGACTCTGATCTTTTCCCCAAGTTTGGCTCCACGGTCATTCACCATCCAATCTTTCCTCAGCACTGGGAGGTGGACAACAGTCTGACATATGGCTCTCTCCGGCCTCGGGGAGGACAACCTCCAGCCAGAAGAGTGAAGGACCTGCCAAACATCCTGCTTCCAGCTGAGCCCCCAGTGGGCAGCCAGGTGATTAGGCCCTGAGTCACGCCCAACGTATCTCTGGGCCATCTGGCGAATTTGTGTCCCTTTGCTCTGTCTGGCTTTGTAGAAACCTCACCTAAAAACACTTAGACTCCTCAATTCTTTTATCTGCCTCTGGAGAGACCTAAATGGCTTCCTCCCCCCACCAGCCCTGAAGATTCCCACGAAAAGGTCTATTTTATTTATATTTAGCAGCAGGCCCTGCTTCACTCTGAACAAACCTTTCTATCTCCCTTAAATAAGAGCTAGCTCCCCTTTTATCTCGAGAGGTTCTAACATTGCAGCATAAAATGCTGTTGTTCACTTGCAAGCATGCAGGGTGAAGTGATTCAGATAATTCAATAAGTAATGAGGCCATGGGTAGGATCCACTAATTCGCCTGAAACAGCTGTCCAACAAAGTGTTTGGGCATGCCGTCTGGAAAATCGGATTTCCCAGGTTGAAATCTGACCCAGCTGCTTCCTAGCTACCTAACTTCACTCAACCACTCTGACCCTCAGCTTCCCAATCTGTAAAAATATGTCCAAAAATTATACTTCCCACCTAAGGCTGTCGTGGGGACTAAATGGTGTAACCCACTTCACCCCACACAGTGCTGGCACGGAGAAAGAGCTCCATGAACACTGCCATCATTACACACGCAGGAGCACTGAAGACTGTCCCCTGGCTTGCAGGAGACACCAATGCAGACTTCTCAGAAATGGTTCACTTCAGTCTCACATTTATAAGAAATGACTTCACAGACTTTGCCTCTCCCATTATCTCCTACATCCAGCGAAACCCAGCTCTGAACTAAAAGCAGCCAAGATCTGAAGCAAGCCAATGGATCTTTAAGAGAAAACTGAGCAAATACAACGAGCTTATAGAAAATAAGTCCTCTGCATCTGTCATTTGCACTCTATCTTATAAACTCCTGGAAAGTGGAGACTTGCAACTTTTTAATCAAAATTTAATTAGCACCTCGCATTCAATAAGCACTCAATGATTAGGAGTATAAATGAAAAATGTCTCCAGTCACCTACGTACCAAGAAACTTAATCTTCATTCTCATTCATTAAAGCCGCATTCTCCCAGCTCTCGTCCAAGAGCCATCCAGCAAAGATTTCTCAGAGCTTCCACTGGAGATCCTATTTTCCCTCCTACTCACCTCTTCCCACTCTCCCTCCCCTCCCCATATTCAGCTTCCATCTCTTCTGAGACATCCTCACTGTAGGAAATAAAGAGTTACTTTTCAATAAGAATAATCTAGAAAAAATACTGGAACATGAGTTCCACCTGTGTAGAAACAGGCTGACTATGTAAACTGGGGGTAATTATTTTCACCTTCTCCCGCCTCAGGATGTGGCCTGTGGGCCTCACACCAGGCATTGTTCCCACAAGCTCAAATCACAATCTTTTCCTGACAATCTCATCAAGATTTCACTTTGAACACGCTCTAGGCTTACCCAATAATGTTGCAAAGTTGCTCTCCTATCAAGGAGAGCGCCTCTCCAAAAATGCGTTTGAGGAAAAAAACCTGAGGCCTTTATAGTTTACACCTAAAAACATATTAGAAAAAGCTCAGGTTCCCAAATCCCAGAGCTCTGTGGATGCTGTCAGACAATTCAGCCACCTCAATAAAGGTCCCACATGTCAAAATCTCGGGGGTATTTTCTTGTTCAATCTGGTTTCTTAAATAGCGGTTTTACTTTCAGAGAGAATCGGGAACAAATTATAAGAGATTAAGTGCAGTAGCAAATGGTACCTCAAATTATTTCAACAGCAGTAAATAATGGTGGGGAATATCAAGGTTTCCCAAACATTCAGAGTTGCACTATAAAATTGATCAGAGATATGTAAATGTTGCCTTAGAGAGAGACTATGTTCCAGGGCAAGTGAAGTCTGGGACTACCAGAAAAATATCTGCCGTACAGTGAATGGGCTTAGCACTCCTGAGGAATGAAGGCATGAAGAGATCAGAAGATGAATGGGGGGCGCCTGGGTGGCACAGCGGTTAAGCGCCTGCCTTCGGCTCAGGGCGTGATCTCGGCGTTATGGGATCGAGCCCCACATCAGGCTCTTCAGCTATGAGCCTGCTTCTTCCTCTCTCACTCCCCCTGCTTGTGTTCCCTCTCTCGCTGGCTGTCTCTATCTCTGTCAAATAAATAAATAAAATCTTTAAAAAAAAAAAAAAAAAAAAAAGATGAATGGTTATTTGCTTGTGAGACAGACCGAAAGATAGATATGAAATTTATGAGACATATATATATGAAATTTAGAATATAAATAATATATTCTAAAAATAAAATAAAATCCATTGCATATATACATACTGTATGTGTACATATTATATGTTACATATATTACATAATTGTGTTACATAAATATATACTTATATATAATAACATGACATATATAATATGTACATATACAGTATGTATATTATACAATGGAATATTATCCTGCCTTTTAAAAAGAAGGAAATCTAGCCATTTGCAACAATATGGATGAACCTGGAGGACATTATGCCAAGTGAAATAAGCCAGACACAGAATAACAAATACTGCATGATCTCCCTTACATGTGGAATCTAAAATAGTCAAACTTACAGAAGCAGAGAACCGAATGGTGGTTGCCAGAGGATGGAATATGGAGGAAATGGGGAGATATTCAAGGGATGAAGGTTTCAGGTATGTAAGATAAATAAGTTCTGGAGACCCAATGCACAGTGATGTGACTCTAGTTAACAGTACTATATTATATACCGGAAATTTGCTAAGAGGGTAAATCTTAAATGTTCTCACCACAAAGAAAAAAAGGTAACTATGTGAGGTGATGGATATGTTAATTAGCTTGATTGTGATGATTATTTAACAATGTACATATGTATATATAAAAATACCAAGTTGTACACCTTAAATATACACCACTTTTATTCGTCAATTACACTTCAATAAAGCTGGGTTTGGGGAAGAAAGGTCATTTTCAAAACTTAATTAAATTGGGATATGCCAGAAATCAATCCATGATAGCAGTAAATAAGAGATAGTCATTGGGTTCATGGAGCTGATAATGAAAAATACTTGTCATTCCACCAAAAATCAAATCTCAGCCTCCCACATGGTGGGCAGGGATTGTTGGCTCTATACTGGGCAGACTGCAACATAAAAATGAATGTCACAAAGAGAGGGCAGTGAGCACCAAGTACTTCCCATGGGTGCTTGTGTCATTTAGTCCCAAGGCTGGGACCTGCCTGTTGCTAGGGGTGGACACCAAAGGTTCTACCACTGTTAAACGTCCACCTCTCCCCCTTTCTTCAATTCTGTGCTCAGTAAACAATGTCCTTGTCATAGCTTGGCTTTCCAGATATACCAGAGACCATTAGTTACTTTCCTAATACTTATTTTTCTTAATAAAACATCTCACTGGTTATATGGCCACCTGGAATAAAGACTACATTTCCCAGATGCCCTTGCAGTCAGGCTTATTCACATGACTTAATTCTGGCCAATGAGATGTGAGAAGTTATATGTGTCCCCTGGATCTAGCTCCCAGAGGAAATGTATTCCTTTCCTGTTTTTCCCTTCTTACTGACTTGAAAGCAGACAAGGTAGGGGGCAGTTTTTGGACTATGCAGATGAGGCCACATATAAAATATGTGGAAGGAAACTGGGCCCACCCACTATTCTCTAGGCTTAGACTTTTATGTAACAGAAACAAAACTTCTATCAAATTTAGGCTACTATGAAATCTGGATCTCTGTTTCATTCAATTGAACCCATATCTTGCCTAATACACTCTGTAAATGTCCCCCTACAGGAAGTACAGGCCAGAAGCCACACACGTTCATCTCTTGTAGTCCTGTTTCATATGACAAATCAATACATTAGTGGTCAGCCAGAGAGCAGTGGTCAGTCTTCCACAGCCAGCCTGCCAGCCAAGGCTAAGAACAAATTCCCCAGAGAGCCGTTGCCTGGGAAGACCTCTCAGGAGCCAGCCCATAAGCCCGTAAGCCCTATAGCAATAAAAGCACTTCAAATGGCATAGAGGTGGTTGAAACTTTCCCATAGCACAAGCAATTCAGAACTTTCTCAAGGAATCTGAATGACCAGAGTTGCTATCTCATTATTACCAAAGACCTCTGTGGTTTTCTGTCCACTTTCCCCCATTTAATAATGGGTGGGTGGCTAAGTGGCTTGGCCAGAGTGCTCATGGGAAGTGCTAATCCATGATCTAGGGTGACCAGTTTGTCCCAGTTTGTCCTGTGAGCACCAAACATCTTTCAGTCCTGGCACTCCTCCGTCTCAGGCAACCAGGAACAGCTGATCACCCTACATGATACAGTTCTAGAGCATGGACAAGCACCCACATCCTACGTTGGATTCCTCCAGCCCTTCAAGTGTGTCTTCTTTATTATCTCACTCAACTGTTATCACAATATACTGCAAACACACCTGCGAGCCCCTCTCAGCACCCATCACAGGGCCTCACACCCACCTGGAAATAACCAAGGGCTTTTTGAACTGGATTATATTCTAGTGGGTGCCCTTATGTTTTGCAGTCAAACTGTTGAAAAGTCACCATTGGTAAAAGATAAAAATGACTCTATAGGGTAGTGAAGGAAGGAAGTGACATATTTAGCAAAACACATTTGAGAGTTGGGAAATGATAAGTATGTCTGATGTGATACTCTGGTTGTGAAAAGTTTAGACGGTGGCATTCCAAACCCTACCATTTTACAAAGCCTGAAGAGTTATTTTGATTACTGACATCTCCTGTCATAAAACTTGGAAGCAAGATTGTAAAGCAAATGATGATTCAGTGTGCTTCAAAAGTCAGAGACACAAAAACTGACTAATAAGGACAGACCATTTTTAATTAAGAATGGTCCTGAATTTCTCTGCTGGAGCTGAGGCATAAATTAAATGACTATTGTCTCACATAGTTCGTTTCTACTGCTGCACTTATCCCTCTGAACCGCTGTAACCTGCTGTCATCTGCCTACTTGTCTGTTATTACTCTGAGACCAGGATTTCTGGTGGGCAGCGACACCTTGCCCAGTGCTGAACATGTGCCTGGCATTCAATGAATATCTGTTTGGAGCTGTTTTCTTCACTCACACTTCTTTTTTTTTTTTTTTTTTTTTAATGATTTTTTATTATATTATGTTAGTCACCATACAGTACATCCCCGGTTTCCGATGTAAGGCTCGATGATTCATTAGTTGTGTATAACACCCAGTGCACCATGCAATACGTGCCCTCCTTACTACCCATCACCGGTCTATCCCATTCCCCCACCCCCCTCCCCTCTGAAGTCCTCAGTTTGTTTCTCATAGTCCATAGTCTCTCATGTTTCATTCCCCCTTCTGATTACCCCCCCTTTCTTTATCCCTTTCTTCCCCTACTGATCATCCTAGTTCTTATGTTCCATAGATGAGAGAAATCATATGATAGTTGTCTTTCTCTGCTTGACTTATTTCACTTAGCATTATCTCCTCCAGTGCCGTCCATGTTGTAGCAAATGTTGAGAACTCGTTCTTTCTGATAGCTGAGTAATATTCCATTGTATATATGGACCACAACTTCTTAATCCAGTCATCTGTTGAAGGGCATCTCGGCTCCTTCCACGATTTAGCTATTGTGGACATTGCTGCTATGAACATTGGGGTGCATATGGCCCTTCTCTTCACTACGTCTGTATCTTTGGGGTAAATACCCAGTAGTGCAATGGCTGGATCATAGGGTAGCTCAATTTTTAACTTTTTAAGGGACCTCCACACTGTTTTCCAGAGTGGCTGTACCAACTTGCATTCCCACCAACAATGTAGGAGGGATCCCCTTTCTCCACATCCTCTCCAACAATTGTTGTTTCTTGCCTTGTCTATTTTTGCCATTCTAACTGGCGTAAGGTGGTATCTCAGTGTGGTTTTGATTTGAATTTCCTTGATGGCTAATGATTTTGAACATTTTTTCATGTGTCTGTTAGCCATTTGTATGTCTTCATTGGAAAAGTGTCTGTTCATATCTTCTGCCCATTTTTTTATTTGTTTATTTGTTTCTCGTGTATCGAGTTTGAGAAGTTCTTTGTAGCTCTTGGATACCAGTCCTTTATCTGTAGTGTCATTTGCAAATATATTCTCCCATTCCGTGGGCTGCCTCTTAGTTTTTCTGACTGTTTCCTTGGCTGTGCAGAAACTTTTAATCTTGATGAAGTCCCATAAATTCATTTTATCTTTTGTTTCTCTTGCCTTTGGGGATGTGTCATGAAAAAGGTTGCTTTGGCCGATGTCGTAGAGGTTGTTGCCTATGTTCTCCTCTAGAATTTTGATAGATTCCTGTCTCACATTGAGGTCTTTCATCCATTTGGAGTTTATTTTTGTGTATGGTGTGAGATAGTGGTCAAGTTTCATTCTTTTGCATGTAGCTGTCCAATTTTCCCAGCACCATTTATTGAAGAGACTGTCTTTTTCCCACCGGATGTTTTTTCCTGCTTTATCAAATATTAGTTGCCCAAAGAGCCGAGGGTCCATTTCTGGGCTCTCTATTCTGTTCCATTGGTCTATGTGTCTGTTTTTGTGCCAGTACCATGCTGTCTTTGTGATCACAGCTTTGTAGTACAGCTCGAAATCCGGCATTGTGATGCCCCCAGCTTTGTTTTTCCTTTTCAACAGTTCCTTGGAGATTCGGGGCCTTTTCTGTTTCCATACAAATTTAAGGACTGTTTGTTCCAGTTCTTTGAAAAATGTCCTTGGTATTTTGATCGGGATAGCATTGAAAGTGTAGATTGCTCTGGGTAGCATGGACATTTTAACTATGTTAATTCTTCCGATCCATGAGCATGGAATATCTTTCCATCTTTTTATGTCTTCCTCAATGTCTTTCAAGAGTGATTTATAGTTTCTAGAATAAAGGTCCTTTACGTCTCTGGTTAAGTTAATTCCAAGGTAACGTATGGTTTTTGGTGCTATTGTAAATGGGATGGATTCCCTAATTTCTCTTTCTTCGGTCTCGTTATTCGTGTATAGAAATGCAACTGATTTCTGAGCATTTATTTTGTATCCTGCCACGTTACTGAATTGCTCTATAACTTCTAATAATTTGGGAGTGGCTTCTTTTGGGTTTTCCATATAGAGTATCATGTCATCTGCAAAGAGAGACATTTTGACTTCTTCTTTGCCAATTTGAATACCTTTGATCCCTTTTTGTCGTCTGATTGCTGTTGCAAGGACTTCTAGTACTATGTTGAATAATAGTGGCGAGAGTGGGCATCCTTGTCGAGTTCCTGATCTTAAGGGAAAGGCTTCCAGCTTTTCTCCATTGAGAATAATATTTGCAGTAGGCTTTTCATAGATGGCTTTTATGAGATTGAGAAATGTACCTTCTATTCCTACACTCTGAAGGGTTTTAATCAGGAAAGGATGCTGTATTTTGTCAAATGCTTTTTCGGCATCGATTGAGAGGATCATATGGTTCCTGAGTCTTTTCTTGTTGATATGATGTATCACGCTGATTGATTTGCGAATATTGAACCACGCTTGCATCCCAGGTATGAATCCCACTTGATCGTGATGGATAATCCTTTTAATGTACTGTTGGATTCTATTAGCAAGTATCTTGTTGAGGATTTTGGCGTCCATATTCATTAGGGAAATCGGTCTGTAATTCTCCTTTTTGAGGGGGTCTTTGCCTGGTTTGGGGATCAAGGTAATATTGGCCTCATAGAATGAGTTTGGTAGCTTTCCTTCTGTTTCTATTTTTTGAAATAGCTTTAGGAGAATAGGTATTATTTCTTCTTTGAATGTTTGGTAGAATTCCCCAGGAAAACCGTCCGGGCCTGGAGTTTTGTTATTTGGAAGGTTGTTTATCACTGACTCAATTTCTTCATAATTAATTGGCCTGTTTAAGGAATCAATTTCTTCTGGTTTCAATCTTGGTAGTTTATAGGTTTCCAGGAAGGATTCCATCTCTTCCAGATTGCTTAGTTTATTGGCATATAGCTGTTGATAAAAATTTCTAATAATCCTTCCAATTTCAATGGTGCTCGTCGTGACCTCTCCTTTTTCATTCATAATTTTAATAATCTGGGTCCTTTCTCTTTTCTTTTGGATAAGTCTTGCCAGTGGTCTGTCAATTTTATTGATTCTCTCAAAGAACCAGCTTCTAGTCCTGTTGATCTGCTCTACTGTACTTCTGGTTTCTGCTTGATTGATTTCAGCTCTAATTTTGGTCAACTGCTTCCTCGTGCGTGGATTAGGCCTGTCCCTCTGTTGCTGTTCCAGCTTCTTGAGGTGAGAATATAAAAACTGCATTTTAGATTTTTCTATTCTTTTGAGTGTGGCTTGGATGGCTATGTATTTCCCCCTTAGGACTGCCTTTGCAGTATCCCATAGGTTTTGGACTGTTGTATTTTCATTCTCATTGGTCTCCATAAATTGTTTAATTTGATTTTTGATTTCCTGGTTTATCGAGTCATTCCTGAGCAGGATGGTTCTTAGTCTCCAAGTGTTTGAGTTTCTTCCAAATTTTTCCTTGTGGTTGAGTTCCAATTTCAGAGCGTTGTGGTCTGAGAATATGCAGGGGATAATTTCAATCTTTTGGTATCGGTTGAGACCTGTTTTGTGTCCCAGAACATGGTCTATTCTTGAGCATGTTCCATGGGCATTAGAATAGAATGAGTATTCTTTGGTTCTGGGGTGTAGTGTTCTATATATATCTATGAGGTCCAACTCGTCAAGTATGGCATTCAAAGCCTTTGATTCTTTGCTTAGTTTTTGCCAGGGTGTTCTGTCTATTTCTGATAGTGGAGTGTTGAGGTCCCCTACTATTAATGTATTTTCATTTATATGTCTCTTTATTCTGGATAAGAGTTGGCTTGTGTATCTTGCTGCTCCCCTGTTGGGGGCATATATATTTATAATTGTCATATCCACTTGTTGAATACTTCCCTTAAGAATAATATAGTGCCCTTCTGCGTCTCTAACTATAGTCTGTAGTTTAAAATCCAATTTATCTGATATGAGAATTGCTACCCCAGCTTTCTTTTGAGGACCATTTGTGTGAAAGATGGTACTCCATCCCCTTACTCTCAGTCTGAATGCATCTTTGGGTTTGAAATGAGTCTCTTGTAGACAGCAAATGGATGGGTCATTTCTTTTTATCCAATCTGCAACCCTGTGGCGTTTTATGGGATGGTTCAAACCATTTACATTAAGACTGATTACTGAGAGATATGATTTTAATGTTGCCGTGTTGCCAGTAAAGTCTTTGTTTGTATTGGCTGTGACTTTCTGTTCTGTATCACTCTTGGGGCCTTTTTACTTTTATAGAACCCCCCGTAATATCTCCTGTAGGGCTGGTTTCGTAGTTACAAAATTGTTTAGTGACTGGCGATTCTGAAATGTCTTTATTTCTCCATCAATTCTGAATGACAGTCTTGCTGGATAAAGGATCCTTGGCTGCATGTTTTTCTCTGAAAGAGCTTTAAATATGCTCCCCCAACCCTTTCTCTCATTCCAGGTCTGTGTAGACAGGTCTGACGTAATTCTGATGCTTTTGCCTTGGTATGTGAGAAATTTCTTTGCCCTGGCCGCTTTCAATACTGTATCCTTGCATCTAATATTTGCGAAATGCACTATGACGTGACGTGGCGTAGGTCTGTCGTGGTTGAGCTTGGGAGGGGTCCTCTCTGTCTCTTGGACACGAATGTTTGTTTCCCTTGCTAGATTAGGGAAGTTTTCAGCTACAATTTGTTCAAATATCTCTTCTAGACCTCTGTTTTTCTCCACCCCCTCGGGGATGCCGATGATTCTAACATTGGATCGTTTCATTGAGTCAGTAATCTCCCGTAACCTACATTCGTGGGCGTGGATTTTTTTAAGACCATCTTCTATTTTCATTTTTTCCTCTATTAACCCATCCTCCAATTCACTAACCCGTTCCTCTGCTTCTGTGACCCTGGCTGTCAGAGCCTCTAGTTTTGCCTGCATTTGGCTCATAGAATTTTTAATTTCTGTCAGATTTGCTCTCATTTCTGTCCTTAGGGATTCTATATTCTCAGTAACCTTTTCGTTTATACTTTTTTCAATTCTACTCATCATTTTGACCATCGTTACTCTGAATTCCATTTCTGATAATTTGGTTACATCCATATCCATTATTTCTGTGGCAGAGGCCACAGTCTCACTGTCTTTTCTTTGCTGGGGGGGGCTTCTCCTTCTTGTCATTCTGATGAAGAGAGGTTGTGGGGTTTCCAGAGCCCAAATTATTGACTGGGTCCCAGGCCGTGCCCCTTGTTTTATAGGGATCTTAGGGATGTGGGCTTCTTCTTTAAAGATTTTATTTATTTATGTGGCAGCCAACCAGCGAGAGAGGGAACAGAAGCAGGGGAGTGGGAGAGGAAGAAGCAGGCTCCCAGCGGAGGAGCCCGATGAAGGACTCCTTTCCAGAACGCTGGGATCACGCCCTAAGCCGAAGGCAGGCGCTCAATGACTGCGCCACCCAGGCGCCCGGGTTGTGGGCTTCTTGATTTTTCAGCCTGCCTTCTGGGGGAGGGGCCTGCCGCGCCGATACTCAGGCAGCCCTGTTTGGGTAGAGTCTCGGCGTCCCCTGCGAGGGCGGATGGGGATGGGCACTCCCTGAGCCGGTATTTCCAGGCTTTTGTTCTCTGGCGGCTTTCCCTGGCGGTTTGCTGTGCCTCTTCTGAGAGTCAGAGCAGCAGCGGCCAAATTTCAGCCTCTGTCACGGAACAGAAGGATTGCGGCCCGTTCTCTACTAATGTTCTGGCCACTTTAACTCTGTTACTGTTGGTGCTGCTCAACCCTGCAGCGTCCGGGATGTGCGCCCCACACCCGGCGTCCCAGCCCTCACTTCCAGGGCCGGCGCGTCTCTGTCCTTTGTGTTTCTAATGCCGCCAGCCGCCAGCCGCCAGCCGCCCCGCGCGCGCGCTCCCGGATCTCCCGGTCTCAGTCTGGATCCAGTGAGCGCACCAGGATTCCGGGGTTCCGCGAGATGCCTGGTGGCGCGCGCACCCGGCTCACGGTCTCAGTCTGCTGTTTTGCGGGTGCCGACCGTGAGCCCCGCCCGCTCTCCCGTGCAAGTGGCTACCGCTTCCCGGCACCCGAACGCGGTGGCTCCCTCCCCCTTCCGTTTATCTTCCGATATCTGTGCACAGTTTCATGGCTCCCCGCTTCGTACCTCAATACTCAGCGCTGGAGATGTTCATTTGTAGAGATCCAGATGCGTCTTCCTGCATCTCAGGCTGGTTCCGTGGTTGTTTAGGCTGGTCTGGTACCTATCCAGCTCGACTCGGAGGACCGGCTGAAAACGGTGTCTCCTACTCCTCCGCCATCTTAACTCCTCCCCCCTCTTCACTCACACTTCTGACACCAAATGTGTGTGTTTCTCCTCACACCTACCAATTCGACTCTCCAGACACCAACTGAGTATCCTACAATTCAGTTCTATTCTGACACTAAAGGCAGACCCTGCATGTTAAAGGCTCAGCCCCACAAGAGTGCTCCCACTTCAGATGCCAGCTGCAAGTCCAGGCCAGCCATACTGCAACCAACCGGCTATAAAGTCAAGGGGTTCCCACAACCCCTTTCTCAGGTTCAATAATTTGCTGGAATAACTCACAGAACTCATGAAACATCTTTACGTATGATTACTGGCTTATTATAAAGGATGCAACTCAGGAACAGTCAATTAGAAGAGATGCGTAGAACAAGACATGGGGTAGGGGAGGAGGGTGGGCAGAGATCTGAAGAACAAGGCTTCCGTGTTCTCTCCAGGTACACCACCCTCCCAGAATCTCAATGTGTTCACCAACCCAAAAGCTCCCAAATCCTGATGTTCAGTGGTTTTATGAAGGCTCCATTACATGAGCATAATTGATTAAGTTATTGGCCATTACTGATTAATTTAATCTCTAGCCTCTCTCCTGGGAGGCAGGGAATGGGGATGAAAGTTCCAACTTTCTAATCATATCTTGGTCCTTCTGGAGACCAGCCTGCATCCTGAAGCCATCTATGGGCCCCAACCACCAGTCACCTCATTAGCACACAAAAAACACTCTTTCCACTCTGAGATTCCAAGCTCTTAAAAGTTCTTGTGTCAGGATCTGAGG
This sequence comes from Ursus americanus, assembly GCF_024610735.1. Classification (NCBI taxonomy): domain Eukaryota; kingdom Metazoa; phylum Chordata; class Mammalia; order Carnivora; family Ursidae; genus Ursus; species Ursus americanus. The sequence goes on from NC_142132.1 coordinate 11,297,296, forward strand.
ACTAAGCCTAGATAGTGTAACAAAAGATGTTTCTATCACCCCTATCACTCAGTAAACCACAAAGGTTTTAGGAGCTCTGTGCCGGGGATCAGATACAAAAGCCAAATCTATATTTTTTTAAATTACTTTACAATATCATATCCATGGATATCATCCAAGTTTCCCCAATCCCCAGATAATCCTTTTCTGGACAGGCAGGATAGAACAAGGGTAAAAAGCAAGAACTCGGCCAGACTTCTTCTGAGTGCCTAGTTCCCTAATTTATAAAATGGGAATAAAATAGCACCTAACTCACAGTGTTTGAGGATTAAATGAGTTATGTACAAAGCCATTGGAATTCTGCCTAGCATAGAGTAAGTGCCATAAAGCACTGTTGCTATTAGTTTGACAACATAAGACTATCTTTTCATTGCAAAACTTTGAACAGCCCAGAAGCTTATTTACCAAATGTTAAGTGAAAAAAGTAAGTTACAGAAGAGAATGTATGGAATAAGCCAATTATATAAGAAAAAAAAGTGTATGTACCCTAAAGCCACCTAGAACATGATTTCCAGAAAGGAGAGGGGAGAGGGAAGTGGGGGGGGGGAGCAAAGGAGGAAAGTAAACAGAATAGTCACATTTTGCTCTCTTTACTCTGGTATTGTTTGAATTTTTGCAGTAGGAATATCACCAGATCCCATGTGTGGATTAAAAAAAATTATAAAAATTGGCCCCAAAATATGGTACCTGAAGTTGCTGTATTCAAACCTTGTGAACATATCAACACCCAACCATTGGACCAACATTTCCAGTGTGACCGTTGCATGTTGGGCCTCTCTTTGGGCTAAAGCTTCTCATCCTCAGCACTCTTGACATTTCAGGCCAGATAATTCTTTGTTGTGGGAGCTGCCCTTGCATCTCTAGCCTCTACCCCTCAGATGCCAATGGTACCTCCCCACATCAACAACCAAAAATGTCCCGTTATTGCCAAATGTCCCCTGGGGGAAAAGTCACCCTGGTTGAGAACTCATGTTCGAACACTTTATGAAAATGAGCCAGTTATTGCCACCCTCTTTTTAAAGGGCCGTCAACTTTATGGCTCTTGCTGCAATGCAAAGCCAGCATAAATCTGGGGCAATGAGGAGAGGCACAGAGAGCACGGAATTGGACTGAGGTCTAGATACGTGCCTATTCCTTCCGAGTAGAGAATGAACAACCCAAGGAACAGTATCCATTTCCTCTCAGTAAACATTCTGTCTCTCCTAAGACTGTAAAAAACAATCCACAACATTTGGTTTGCAAAACCACCCTTCTCCACATCTGCCTCTACTCCCCTTCAGTCTCACAAGGAAATGTCATCTCTTTCCCCTGGGTCCAATGCAATGATGATGACAGCTTACATTTATATTGTCTGTTCTTCCAGGAGAGGATGTGAAGAGCTAAACCACACGGGAACTTTTGAGAAACTATCAGGAATCAGGCGCACTAAAGGATCACATCTCCAGGAAAGGTTTGGGTAGCTAAAGAGGCCAAGCTGAGGACAAGTTGTCTATTGTTTGAGAAGAATATCCATCCTGTTCCTCCCCTGCTTCTCCTTCCTCTCCATCCCCTCTCCCTTTTCTCCCTCTCCTACACTGAGGGAAACTGAGCCAAGCCAGGGACTCCCAGGCAGGAACTGACGAGAACATTCAGATGCAAGATCTCTGATCTGATATTTGGTCTTTGCAGAGAACAGACTGACCTGTAGATGGAAGCAGCCCTGGACTTAGCAGTAGAAACTCCTGTCTGCTTCAGGTCTTCCAGGTGTGATGTTGGGTAAAGTTTTTAGCCTCCCTGGGTCTCCATTTCCTCACCCACGAAGTGGAGATAACAGCTCTCCCTGTTGTGTTGACCTCATGGGGTTGCGCTAAGAAGCCAGTGAGACAATGTTGGAGTTGACTTTATAGACTGCAGGGAACTGTGCAAACTGCTACGGAGGCAGAACTTCACCCCCACCCCCAATAGCCATGGGCCCAACAACCCCCAAGGGATAAAAATAAGAACAGTAGGAGAAACAGGAAGAGACTTTTTGGGGTATGCAGCATGTCGCATGGAATAGGAACTAAGATTTCACGACGATGTATATGCTCCAAAATTACAACGTATTTCCCAGACCTCTCCCGATTTGTCTCCCTTCCGGCACAGCACAAGAACCATTTGTGTCAGAATGGGAAGGAAAGGGAGGGTGGGAAATCTTTCAGGAGACAAACTTTGGCTGCCACCTCATCCTTCTGTTTTAAGGGGCCCGCGGGCCTTGCGTTCTCCTTTGCCATTCCAAAGAGACCATAATGGACTCTTTAAATTACATGTCAAACCTCAAAAATCCTAAATTTATCATCCAAGTGAGAGAAGCATATATCAGTGATATATATGCCACATTTTCCTGCTATGCAGCCTCACTGCCCAGATATTATTGTTGAAAGTGTGGGAGCAAGGTTATCTAGCAGAGGTAGCCTAACTCTTTGAGCTAGTTGGGAAGGTGCCAAGCCTGCCCTACTCTGGCAAAGGATGGGAAAACAGCTCATGCTGCTAGAAGAAAAGTGTTTCTATAGCTGCCTGCTGAGTAGCTTCCAAAGGACAGAACCTCATCTTTTTAGAATGAAAAACTGAGACTCTATGATTTTAACAGATACTAGATTAATAACAACTACCACTGCTATTACCACCCACTTAACCAAGGTTAGGTATGTGCCAGTCACTGAGCTAAAAGCTTTTCATATAGTATTTCATTTAATCCTCCCTAAACAAACAAGCAGATGAGGACATAGGAGCCAAGGGAATTGTCCAAAGTAAACCCATTTGTGAGTGGCAGAACCAGGGTTCGAACACAGGTCCACCCAAAACGTCAACTTTCAACGCAACACGCACTGCCTTCAAGCTGCCAAGCACTGCCTCTCCCCAGTAATGAGTTGTAGACTGTATATTAATCAATGTTACATGGTAATAAAATCACCAAGTCCACCCTCCAAGCAGCTCACAGTCCAGCTAGGATTGATTTTCCCTGTCCCTAGCCCCATCTTCACTCTCTTCTAAACTCTACTTAGGAGAGTCAAGGTGGGGACTCCAGACAAGATAACAAATGACCTTTATGGAATATCCTCCATTTAGTGGACCAAGTAAGTAATCAACCCAAAATTTAAATTCCTTACATGTTTAAAAATTAAAGCACATTAAAAGGAAAACCAAGAGTAGGCTCTTTGAAACACTGAATGAAAAAGATAAACCCCTAGCAAAACAATTCAAGAAATGGGGAATACATATGGTAACAGATGTTAACAAGACTTATTAGGGTGATCACAACACAATATATACAAATATTGAATCATTATGCTGTACACTTGAAACTAATATAATCTTGTATATCAATTATACCTCAATTTTTAATTAATTTTTTAAAAACAAATGAGAAAAAAACAGGAAAGTAATAAATATCAAGAATGAGACTACAGGAAGCCTGGGTGGCTCAGTCGGTTAAGTGTCTGCCTTTGGCTCAGGTCATGATCCCAGGGTTCTGGGATCGAGTCCTGCATCAGGCTCTCTGCTCAGTAGGGAGTCTGCTTCTCCCCCTACCGGTCCCCCGACTCGTGCTAGCTCTCTCTCACACACACACACAAAAATAAATAAATACAATCTTAAAAAAAAAAAAGAATGAGACTACAAATACGGGGCAATTAAAATAATCAATGAAAATAAAAGCATATTCCAGTGAATTTGAATACCAAGATCAAACGAGGGATGTTAGGAAGATATGAATTACCAAAATAGATTCAAGGAAAGGTAGGAGAACTGAACAATAACCATAGAATTACTAGAAAAAAAAATTGTCAAACATCTACCACTGCTATAGAAATCAGGCCCTGATGGTTTTGCCTATGAATTTTATCTGTCCTTCAAAGAACGGTTAATTCCTATACTGTTCAAATTATGACAGAGCACAAAAGAAGATGAAAAATCTTCCCAAATCATTTGGAAGGTAAGCATAATTCTGATTCAAATATTTTTTTAAGTACAAAGAAATTATAGACCTACATTACTAGCAGTATGGTATAAATCACAAAACCTTACATAATATATCAACAAATTAATTTTGAAAGTATATTTTTGAAGCACAATAACCAAGTTGGATTTATTGCAGGAATTTTATGATAGTTTAAAATTCTGGGATGGTTTAACATCAGAAAATCTATTAAGGTAATTCATTATATCAGTAGATTAAAGAAAAAAATCCTGCCTATTTTGATAGATGCCAGAAAAGCATTATATAAAAATTCTAATTAAAATTGGAATAGGAAAACATCCTAAATTTGATAGAGTATTTATATACCAATAGCAAACATCATATTAAACAAAGCATACTACTCAAGTTAAAGACCAGGAAGGATACCTGATATCATGAATATTCTCAACATCGTTCTTGAAGTTTTAAAATTATTATTTACAGATTTCATCTCCAGAAATCCAAGCATCTCAACTAAAAATCTGTTAGTGTAAAAAGCATTCAGTAGCACAGCTGGATACAAGCTAAATACACAAAAATCAAAGTTTTCCTTTTCCAAAGCAATCATAGACCAGGAAATATAATGGGATAGTAGATCATTCTCAAAATATTAAAAGCATAAAATGCTAAAGAATATAATTAATAAAACAGAGACTTGTTATTTAATAATCAACAGGATGATACAAATAATTTATTTAATGGTTTCTTGATTTTTTTATACAACATGGAATCAGTGAATTTTGCAGTTTCAAAATACCTTGGAAAGTATCTAGCCCAACTCCCTAATTCTCTGAAAAGGAAACTGTTACCCAGACAGTTTGGACAAACTCACCATGTTCATACAGCCTATAAAAAGCTGGATAAACACTGGACTCCAAATCCAGTCCATTGCTTTTCTCACTGTATTTTGCTGTTTTCATTAGAGGATTTGATTTACCAAAAAAAACTATTCAAAATGCCTTTTTTTTTTTTAAAGATTTTATTTATTTATTCGACAGAGATAGAGACAGCCAGAGAGAGAGGGAACACAAGGAGGGGGAGTGGGAGAGGAAGAAGCAGGCTCATAGCAGAAGAGCCTGATGTGGGGCTCGATCCCACAACGCCGGGATCACGCCCTGAGCCGAAGGCAGACGCTTTAACCGCTGTGCCACCCAGGCGCCCCTCAAAATGCCTTTTGATTAAAGAAAAATAATTTGCAAATACCATGGAGAATAGAACAATTGTGATTGCTTTCTTATGTGCCTTAGATTGTGAAACAAAGGTCTACAGGGCAGAACAAATGTCTTATGTTCTATCACATCAAACTGTGTGCAGTTAGTGCTTTTCAATAGTCATTATGCCATTTCTGAAACGATAAACCTAGTGACCGTGATGGCTGGCAGCAGATTACAGTGCATCTCATCTGTAAGCTTCTCGAAGTGTCAATGAAAATCTGCGCATGGTTTTGAAATTATAATGGAAAAGGTTCTGAATTTAAAACTACCTACCTTCAACCATATGAAGATGCTCCTTTATTAAACTTGTTTCTGGTATCAGCAAAGTCTCATGATAATTCATTTTCAACGGAAAAGTGGGCTGTTCAACCAAATAGTGGTTTAGGCCAAATAGTGGTTTAGCATTTATAAAACATTGCACCTTATTTTTTGATAAATATTATCAAGTGGATTTATCACTTACATCCTTGATTTGTGTCCTGTTGCTAGTTTCAGAGATAAGAGTGTGAGATCTGGTAGGAGTCCAGTTTGTTGCCTAGTAGAGCTAGCAGAAGGCTCTTTGGGGCTCTTGGGCAACGCTGTTCATTTTGGAAGCTAAGAGACCTTGATCCATTCTCTGTTCTTGCTACCAAGTCTCTACAAGTGGATCTTTCATGAGAGTGTAAAGTCCCTGGCTAGCATCTTGGTTAATTCTGTGGGCTCTGAGGTGTCTCAGCAAAGCTGAGCCTGTACAGCTGTGAAACTCACGGGCTTCTCTTTACCTTAGTGACTATGGGGTCCAAGTGTCCAACCATACAATCATCGCCTTTGTGGCTTCTTCTCAGACCTTCTTCAGTCTTTTTTCATAGAGGTCTCTTCTGCTCCCTCCTGTAGAGGATGTCAGGAAAACATGACTATTTTCTACATGGGTACTTCTCAAATTTCAGGGTGGATAAGAAGCACCTAGAGAGCTTGGTCAATCACAAATTCCTGGCTTTACCCCACAGATTCTGATTCAGTTGGTCCAGGAGGGCCTGACAATCTGTGTTTCTAATGAGCTCCCAGTGGTGCTAATGCTGCTGGTCTGTAGACCTCACTTCAAATAGTAGTATATTCTACCTGCCTTTTAAATTCTTATCCCAGATTCCTTCTCACTTCATTCTCTGAGATGTTTCCTTCCCATTTCACAGGATTTGTCATCATCAAACCCATTTCTGTTGGAGAAAGCTCTAATTCCACTGGCTTTTAACCTTCAATAGATGCTTACTCCATCCTCTCTAAGCAACCATCTATGGGACAAGGACCTCAATGATAAGCATTTTTCTTCTCTGTGCAAGGCACATGCCAAATAAGAATAAATATTGTGAATTTTGTGAATATTGTGAAATTTCTGGTATTTCTGCTCTCAGGGGTTTGGAAAATCTAAATGTTCAGTAATACAACAGTTCAGTAAAGGATTAACCTTGCGCAAAGAAAGGTTTGGCTCTTGCCTGGTACCTGGGAGGTAACCTCTAAGCCACTGTAATATTTTGCCTGGTAAGAAGGTCTCTGTCGACTTGGGGACCTTGAGTCATACCAGATAATCCATACTAACAGTATGCTTTTTTGGGAGAAGGTGGGGCTTGGGCCCCATGGTATCAGCTTGACGTTTGGAGGAGCTGCAGACTAAGGACAGCCACACAGGTGGTTAGTTGTGCCTATATGAAAAAAAAAAACAATAAAAACTTGGACACTAAGGCTCGAGTGAGCTTCCCTAGTTGCCAACACTGTGTGTGATGCCACACGTTGTTGCTGGGAGAAGTGCTGCCCACATATGTTCATTGGGAGAGGACAACTGGAAGCTCATTTCTGGTCTCTCCTGGACTCTCTCCTATGAGTCTTTTTTATCGGCTGATTTTGATCAGAATCCTTTCATTGTAATAAATTGTAACTGTAATCATAATGACTTTTCTGACTTCTGTGAATCCTTCTAATGAAAAACTAAACATGTGCGTGGTCTTGGGGACCTCCCAAACTGCAATGAGAAATATAGGTAAAATAAATAACCAAAGATAACACATGCCAATTTCTGAAGAGTAGAGGAAGTGGTAAGTTTCACAGGTGCTCAGTGGAGGAAGCAAATCTTTCATGGAAAAGGTCAAGGGAGGCTCCTGGAGGATAGAAGGCTAGAGTTATCTCTTGAAGGATGGGTGACATTGAAAAAATAGAAAACCCCTAAAGCATTTATTTTCTTAAATAAGTTTTGATAATATAGAAAAGCATGGAGAAAATAATGGAAATCACCAATAACTCTAATTCTAAAAACCATCAGCAACTTAATAAGTTGTTGAATTTTCTTTTAGTCTTCTTTCTATGTGTATAGTTGTTCAAAATTTCTAATATGAAAATTCTCTAATGTATAAAAAAGTAAAGGGAAGAGCATCATGAGCCCCTTATACCTATTACCCAATTATTGTGGCCAGTCTCATTTCCTTTATATCCCCTTTCATTGTACCTACCCCCTAAGTGATTTGGAAGCAAGCCAGAGACATTATATAATTTCATTAGTATACATGTATGAACCTATAAGAGATAAGTATTTCCCTTTTAAAATATACCACAATACCATCATGCCCACACCCCAAATCAACAATAAAGCCTAAAAAATCACAAAATACCCAAATAATGTTAATATTTTCCAACTTGTCCAATAAATTCTTTTTCTTAAATTGTTTGAAACAGAGTCCAAAGAAGATCAATACCTTTCAAGTTAATATGTCTCTTAAATCTCTTTTTTTAAAAATGAACTTTTGGGGCACCTGGGTGGCTCAGTCGTTAAGCGTCTGCCTTTGGCTCAGGGCATGATCCCGGGGTCCTGGGATCGAGCCCCATGTCAGGCTCCTCCGCTGGGAGCCTGCTTCTTCCTCTCCCACTCCCCCTGCCTGTGTTCCCTCCCTCGCTGGCTGTCTCTCTCTCTGTCAAATAAATAAATAAAATCTTTAAAAATAAATAAATAAATAAGTAAATAAAAATGAACTTTCCTAAGTGAGAGACTGAATATCTAAATAGGCACCGGCTTAACGATACATATATAACTTTTATATACCTTTAACCCACAACCTACAGCAACCTAGCCAGGAAACCAAACCTTTATCTATAATAACCAGTCCAGGAAGCCAGCCTGCTATCAGTCGGACTTGTAGGAAGCTAGGCTGCTAGCTCTAATGACAATCCAGTAAGCTAAACAACAACAAAAGCACCCATTTCAAGGGTACAGTGTGTTTAGCCATGTAACCACCCTCCCAATCAAGAAACAGAACATTTTCATCACTCCCAAAAGTTCCCTTGTGCCTCTTTGAAATCAAATCTACCGTGACTCAACAGCTTTAGGCAAGCACTGATTATTAGCCTTCTGTCACTGTGATTGTGAACACAGTTCTTTTAATAAATCTCCCTGATCATGGCCCCTGGCCAGTTCCTGCACTTAGTTTTGCTCTTTTTCCATTTTGGAATTCTTTAGGGCTCTTGGGATGAGCCTCACTTGACTCAGGGCTCTTGGGGTGGGATGTTCTCAGTTCTGATTTTTCTATAAATCTAATGCCATCTGCAATCTCCCTGGGACTTAAAAAAATTATAGCCTTTTGATGGCCTTTCTTCTTTTCTTGTGCTATCATAGTTTTTGTTGTTAAAAGAGAAAAAATTCTGTAACTTGTCAAACTCAGTGGCGATATTAACAAGAAATAGTTTTTATTTCTTTCAGTCATTGCCCCTAGCCATAACTTGTCAGTTTCTTCCTTCCTGTCCCTTAATAAAATCTTGGGCAAAATTCCTTAACTTTATTTTCACCTTATTCTTGTCCCAGTTAGAGCTTTAATCTATAGTTGGTTTAAACTGTACCCCCTCCTCTACCTTGTGGCTTCAGGGACCTGCAGCGTAGTGGGGATGGAGGCTTAATCTGATCATGAAGTATATTTTTCTCTTTTCCCTATGTCTGGTTCTTCCTGAATTGGGAGCAGGCAGGAGGGACAGTGGAAACAGATCTGATGTGGTGATTGCCTGTGAGTGGAGGAAGACATCCTGCTCTGGTTTAGAAAGTTTTCCATCAGGAGAAAATGGCCTCCTTCAACATAGGGGTCTCCCTGTAGAAGGTCGTGGTTTTCTTCAGGGGCAGGATTTACTGGAGAGAATGACAGCTGGATCTCCCTTCAGTCTCTTTTATTGCTATGGGATGTTGTGGGGGGGGTGTGTGCGTGCGTGTGTGTGTGTGTGTGTGTGTGTGTGAATTTTGCCTAAATCAGGTGGTTCAGAATTGGAGACATGAAGTTCCTCACAGGAAATGTGGGATATTCTTGACATCGACATGAGGAAAAGGAAGATAAATCAACAGATGTCTAACACCTGTGTTTAAAGACCTCCCCTTTTGAACCGTTGAATAGAGAAAAAGAGAAGCAACTTTCCCCAAAAAAAAAAAATACGGTATGGTCTATATTTAAGGCCTGATTTTTAATCTGCCCCTAATATGTATTTTATTTTTCTGGAGAAATAGAAAGTTTGGGATTTAAACTTTCAGAAACTGCAGTGTTTTTCTTTTAAAACTAACAACATCCTTTCATAAAGATGATGATGTGAAATGTTTGGAATTTACTAGTACAGTTTGAGACTAATCTCACATTTGCATCACAGCTAATCTCTTCCCAGTTGTATTATTCTTTCCAGAGTTGACTAGTAAATTCTCTTTACCTGTTTACCACACCTGAGACCCTGAGTGATCTTCATCTCTCTAGTCTCTCTGGTAGAACTGCCTGCGGAGAGACACAGCAGACTTCATTTTCTTTTCTCAGGCTGTTATTAAATGCAAGACTGAAAGCCAGGAATTTGTGATTGACCAAGCTCTCTAGGTGCTTCTTATCCACCCTGAAATTTGAGAAGTACCCATGTAGAAAATAGTCATGTTTTCCTGACATCCTCTACAGGAGGGAGCAGAGGAGACCTCTATGAAAAAGGACTGAAGAAGGTCTGAAAAGAAGCCACAAAGGAGATGATTGTATGGTTGGACACTTGGACCCCACAGTCACTAAGGTAAAGAGAAGCCCGTGAGTTTCACAGCTGTACAGGCTCAGCTTTGCTGAGACACCTCAGAGCCCACAGAATTAACCAAGATGCTAGCCAGGGACTTTACACTCTCATGAAAGATCCACTTGTAGAGACTTGGTAGCAAGAACAGAGAATGGATCAAGGTCTCTTAGCTTCCAAAATGAACAGCGTTGCCCAAGAGCCCCAAAGAGCCCTCTGCTAGCTCTATAGGCAACAAACTGGACTCCTACCAGATCTCACACTCTTATCTCTGAAACTAGCAGTAGGACACAAATCAAGGATGTAAGTGATAAATCCACTTGATAATATTTATCAAAAAATAAGGTGCAATGTTTTATAAATGCTAAACCACTATTTGGCCTAAACCACTATTTGGTTGAAGAGCCCACTTTGCTCTCTCCTCAAGCTCAGGTTCTCATTTGTATCCAATTTATTAGGAAAAATAGACAGGAGCAGGGAAATTTCCATAACAATGATCTTCTCTCACACTGAAGACACTCTTAATCAATGAGCTGACAACATAATGGACTGTTCATTAGACCCTTCAAGAATAATAAGTTTCAGCCAAGTAAGGAGGCTCAGCCTGAGCCTGAAATCAAGGAAACCACAGAGGAAGATGTGAAAAAAGCCCAGAGTAGATCCACTTATAAAGGAACTGCCTGGGTGACGTACCTAGCATTTTGGAGAAAATGATCACCAACTTCACAAGGATAACAAGGATTCTTTTATACAAAGAAAAATGAAAAATGAAAAATGAATTTGGTGTTTTGATTTGGTAGCCTAAAAAACATTCATTCAAATCTTATACATGTTTTAGAGATGAGGTATCAGTAAATTATCACTGAGTAAACAAACTGTCCCAAAACTCAGTGGCTTAAATAAAAATCAGTTATTGTTTGCTCATGCATCTGGGGGTTGGGGGGGCTAGTGACTATTCCAATCTGCACTCAGCTGGGATGGCTCTGCTCCACATGTCTTCATGTTCCTCGGTCTAGCAGACACAGTCTTCTCGTGGTGATGGCCAAGGCATAAGGTCAAATAGAAAACCACAAGATCACCTGGCCAACGTTCAGACCCGGCACTGTCACTTCTGTCTCATTTTAATGGCCAAACCAAAGCACATAGCTAAACTCAAAAGTCAAGGGACAGGGAAATGTGTTCTATCTTTATGGAAGAAATTCAAGGTCACATGATAGAGAGTGTGAATACTGGGTGAGGCAAGAGTTGGGGGTCAATAATGCAATCTACCCCAGAGAAGAACAAGGTTTTCCTATAATGTATATTAACAAAATTTCCCCATACGATTGCACAAGGGATCCATTTTTTTCTATTATGCAACTATTAATTTAAAAGTGACAGGAATGCTTGTGGCTCTAAACTACCTTTCAGCCTCATCTCCATGAATGCCCTGGCTTGCACAAACCTTCCAGTGGAACCCAACTGGCCAAATTATTGGTTTCCAAATGCACCCTGTAATTCTATACCTTCTTGCCTTTGCTTAGATCAGTGGTTCTCAAAGTGTGGTCCCCCCAGGAACATCAACATCACCTAAGAACTAGTTAGAAATGCAAATTCTAAGTCCTTCTCTAAGACTTACTGGATCAGAATCTCTGGGGTTGGGGTCCAGCAATCTATGTTTTAATAGCACAGGTGATTCTAATGCATGTTTAAGTATGAAAACCACTGGCTTACAGTATCCTTCTCCCACCTCCTGCCCTTGAAGAGGACACTTGACTCTGCTCCTATCATTAAGCCTAGTACCGATACTCCTCTAGAGAATGCTCTCTGCCACCACCTCCTCCGGCCAAGACTACCTCTCCATTGCTGAAGCATTTATCATGTATTCTGTGAATTATTAATTACTTTTTCATATTACTGTGTCTTAACTTCCCAGCCCCACTGTAGATACTGGTCAGCAGGCCATTTACCATGGAATTTAGTGTAGGAGGGACGTAGGTTCCAATCCCAGCTGTGCTCTCACTCAGTGCATGGCCTTGCACAAGTGCCTTAATCTCTCTGAGCTTCAGTGTCCTCATATGAACATGGGATTGATAATACTCACCCACTCCACAGCTACTAGATATAAAGTACTTGACACAGTGCCTGACCCACGGTCAGCATGGCACAAAGATGCTAGGGCCGGTACTTGTGCTTCTTCATGTTAAGCATCTGACCCAGTGCCGCGGAACACATTAAACCATTCATTAAACATTTGCTCTATGTTAAATATAAACAGGATTTCGTTCTCTGGACTCTCTCCTGAGTTCCAAGCTTTCATATATCATGCATTATTCATCCTCACTTCCTTCTCTGGTCACAAGAATAAAGGTCTGAAGGAGAGTCAAGGCCTTGGGACATTATGGCCAGTGAGCTCAGTCCAATCCCCACGTGCCTATCTGAGAAATGTGAAGCAAAGACATTTACGAGATCTAAATCCCTATAGACATTGTCTTCTGGCCTTGTGCCTCTTTTCAATTATAAGAGGCAGTGAGTCTATTCCTCAATTTCAGAAAGGTGGACCTATGGACATTCAGCTGTCTTCTCAGTGCCGTATGAGGACACAGCGATTCCCAGCATGGACGTGAACGGAATGCTAAATTATCGCAGCTAAAATCACTCCCATCGAAGAGAGGTGGACTAGAGCTTTCTGAGCTGACTCCCAGGCCTTGCTGTGTGGGTCACTGTCATCCTGTACCTTTGCTAATTTGACTTCTTTGTGAATGCCCCAGAGGTTCAAGCTGAATAGATAGTGACTCATCTAAGAAGACAGGAGAATTAAAATGCCCTTAATTAGAAAGGCATTTGGATTTGTCGCACCTAAGAATTTAGAGATGTAAACTCTAGTTAAAAACATCATAGAGAAAAGATTTGTGAATTTAGCCACAATTACTTTCATTCCATTCTCAAGAAATGCTAATTACGAAGGTAGTTTTTGTAAGGAAATCTTTACATGTGGGGGAAAGCTTTAATCACTATGCATTTGGAGACAAAGGATTCATTTGTGGGCAGATAATCCAGATGCCAGAACTGTTTCTAGGGAACAACATAATTCTACTTTTTAAAAAATATATTACAGCAGCCCTGTGGAAATGTTCACACCATGCTGAAGAACGTCCAGACACTTGGAATTGGAAGTACCAGAAAAGGAGACAGTAATCAGTTTTTCATTTCAAAGAATGTATATTGGAAGTGACAATGTCAAACCTTACCTGAATCCTGTGCTCCCAGGAAGCAGTGATGGTTGAGAAGTCCCTTGCCCTCTGTCCTTTGTGTTCAGAGAAAGGGCTAAGGGAAAAGAACCACCCTACTCTAGGATAGTCCAAGCTACAACCCACCTCCACCCTCCCTCAATGACTCTTTTATTTTATAAAATCCCAATTTTTCTCTCTCTTCTTTGAGACATTCACCCTTCATTGGGCATTCTCCCTATTGCAATAGCCTGAATAAAATAATCTCAATTATCTGGGGAACTCTGTCCTTGCTAGAAGAAAAATACATATTCTCTACTCGTGTATTCTCCCAACTAAAAAGCAATTAGTAAGTTGTTAAATCCGTCTCTACTTGGCACCAGGTACAAAGCTGAACGTTATATTCAGTGAGTCATGTCAATGTTGTATCTACACCTAACTTCGAACCAACCTGTTTATAATCACTTTCTAGCCAGATGTTTGGCTTATGCAGTCCTGTGGGTACTGCCCATTAGAAAGCTCAGCTCGTGGTTTTTCTGCAACTGGCAACACTTCCTGGTCCTGTAAGGCAGGAGTCCTACCAGTTATTGTCTTTCTCTGGTCTGATGCCCGCCATCTTCTGTCTGACTTCTTCAATTGCACAGGGCACCTGCTCACAGATGTTCCAGAGGAAGTGCTGCCTGAGGCTCCTTGCTGACCATCTGACTTCCCTGTCAGGCCCTGCTTATATCTGTCTAGTGTGAAAGACAGAATTCCCAGAACAATTAAGGCGATGATTTTATTCAAGCTATGGTTATAAGGAAGATGCCCGTTAATGAGGAATGTTTTGAAGAAAAGAAAGGAGACCTGGCATTTTCTAGAGGCAAGTAGGCAAGGGAATCACCCTCCATTCTTATGGGAGTCACGAGGAAAGGTAGAGGTGGTTCTTATCTTGAGAGCGGAGCAATCATCTATGGTTAGCCCTTTCTCAGAACACAAAAGGCTAGAAGATTTCTCAATCAGCACTACTTTTTGGAAGCGAAGGGCTCAAATAAAATTCAACGTTGTCACTAGTGTCTGAGAACCCTCCCCCGCATCTGACCAAGAACTCAGTCCCAACTCTAGCAAACTCCCTTGCAAGCCACCATGTGCCAAAACAAAAACAGCTACTTTTAAGGGAATACCTGCCAACTTTCATACAATAACGCTTTGTTTTCTTGAGGCAATGGACCGAGGCTAATTGCCCACCCTGACGGTTTTTCAGCAAACTGGCTTTCAGAATGTTGGCCCCCTTCCTCACAGCAGACCCAAGATCAGACAGCCCTGGTGTTTTGTCTATTTCTGAAGCAAACGCTAAGGTCCTGGAGGGTCCTGACCTACCTTGCCAGCTCCATACTCACCACTCTTACCCCACAGCCAGGAAGCCTTCAGTAAATGTAAGCTGAATTAAAGCATTCTTCGATGTCTACTTGCCTTTCATTCATCAAGCAGAATCATGTTTAAATATTCTCCGGCTGTGAAGATCTCAAATCCATCAGCTGGTATTCATATCTTACATCCCAAGAGACCACAACCAGAGCCCTGTTTATGCTTCTAGGTCTCCCACTCCCACACCTGGTCCTATGCTTGTCCAATACACTGTGTGTCAGAACAACACTGGGGAAACTCACTTTATATCACAGCAAGAACCAAAAGCAGAAGAAAAACAAAAATCTCCAACAAAAATGCAAGTAGAGGCCCAACAATGGTCAGCATGGTTGACTGGGTAGCAAAACCCCTGCACAAAACCCAGAGTGCAGGCATCTGTGACTGTCGTTAGAACAGCAGAAGAACCTCTCAAGGGGTTTGAAAGCTGCCCTTCCAGGACAACATCGGGGAGAACGTTTTCCTACGTGGAAAGGTAGAGGCTGCCAGGAGCCCCAGCAGGCTTGGATGGGAGAGGCAGAGAGCTCCAACATCACACAGCCATGGAGAAGATTCTCTTCCAGAGAGGGCTGGAAGGGAGCCACTCGTGCCACAGAAAGCAAGCAATTCGAGCTCAGCCCTCCAACCACTCCATAGTAACCAGGGCCTTGAGGCAAAGCAAATGCCAACAAATGGAACCACATGCAATGAGACTCCGAATTAGACTCAAATGATTTCTTTAACCACGCAGGCTAAGAGTTACTGCCTTCACTCTGAGCAAGGAGAACTCCTACTATATCATCACAACCCACTCTTGATAGCATTGTGGAGACAGTATATTAATGAGATATAGGAGGACCAGGCCATGTCTGAGCCACACCCTGGCAGTAGCCTGCCCAGATCTGTCAGGACTTGGTCACTGGCCACCAGCTTCCAAATCAGGACCAAGCAGAGAAGCTGTGTGAGCACAGAACATGCCACCCTGAACTATGCCACTTTGGCCTAAGGGTCCTTTCAAGCTAGAGGGAAATGAGAATCAACAGATGCAGAAAGAAGCCTTCCCAGAGCTTCTCTTATCTGACTACAGGCAGAAACTTCTGAAAAATGAGGACTGTCATAAATCCGCCCTATCTCCCAGGGAGGTTTTATGGCCAGAAAAGACAGAAATTTGGTGCCAAGATATACCTGCTCAAATAACCTCATCTTTCACTTGTTTCCTCCATATATTTCCCTTCCACAGTTTGCTGCCCTTGGAAGCCTAAAAGGCTTTTCCTTTGTCTTGTTACTTCTCTACATATGTATTGTTCTTTGCTAAAATGCTGTGTAAGTCCAAGTTCTCACCACCCCTTTTGAGTTGTTCATCATTCAACTTTCTCCTGTGTGGTGTGTGCTGCATGCGTTAATAATTTCTCTTTTCTTTGTCAATCTGTCTTTTGTTAGTCTAATTTACAAGGACCCAGTGGAACCTAAGAGGGGGAGAGGAGAAAGGTTTTTATTCGTCCCCAGTGTATTTGTCTCTTGGAGTCATTAAGAGAACCTATTTTGTAGCTGTACTGTGAGGATTCAGTGAGTTTGTGCCTCAGGTCAATGCCGAGCACATAATAGCTCTTTGTTAAGATTGCTATTTCAAACTATTGCTATTTCAGGGACTGTTAGTCTCAGCTCATACTTTAGTCACTGTCATGAAGACCTCAGCCAAAGCATGCTTCTGAGTTCGGTGTATTTGCACACTTGGACCAGATGGGCCCTACTGGGCAGGTAGAGTCCTCTCAGGGGGATTCCTTACCTGGTGGTGCCCAGTCTGAACACAGGTCTCCTGAAGTCATCTCAGTTTAATATAACTTTTCCTAGATGTGCTATGTGTCACTAGCATCTAGAAAGTGAGAGCACAGAAGGTCTGTCCCTGGGTGGCTGAGTCAAAAGTGGGATGGGGTTAGACTCGGAGTGGGATGGGTCTGCTGGCCAGAGGGAGAAAATAAAATATTCTGCGTGTGTTCGAGAGGGACGTGTTCTCATTTGTGACAGGTGCTGCTACGGATGCAACTGTGTCCCCACTCCTAAAATATTGGTATGTTGAAGTCCTAGCCCCCAGGACCTCAGAATGTGACCTTATTTGGAAACAGGGTCTTGCGGATGTAATTAGTTAAGATGAGGTCACAGTGGCGTTAGGTGGGCCCCAACTCCAACATGACTGAAGTCCTTACTA
This sequence comes from Ursus americanus, assembly GCF_024610735.1. Classification (NCBI taxonomy): domain Eukaryota; kingdom Metazoa; phylum Chordata; class Mammalia; order Carnivora; family Ursidae; genus Ursus; species Ursus americanus. The sequence continues at coordinate 11,314,354 of NC_142132.1, forward strand.
AAAGGAGAAACTTGGGCACAGACACGCACAGGGAGAAACCCACGTGAGGACTGCAGCTCTGCTGTCACAAGCCAAGGAACTACCGAAAGTTAGGAGAGAGGCCTGGATCAGACCTTCTCTAGAGCCTTCAGAGGGTCTGGCCCTGCCGTCCTCTTGATTGCAGACTTCTGGTCTCCAGAACTACAATACGGTATGGTTCTGTTGTTCTCAGCTCCCAGTTCATAGTGCAGGACTATGGCAGCCCTAGGAAACTAATGCATTTGTGGGAAACCTAGACGACTGCACAAAGAATTTATACCGTCTGAAACCAGCCCTACTCCGAAAGAGAAAATTAATAAAAATAGGAAATAAAGCTTGCCACCAGCCTTTAATTCACTCCAGAAAGCAGGACTTCCCACTCAGGAAGCGTTGATGGGCATGTGCCCTGATACAGCTTTTTGGCAGTGCAGTTTGACAGTATCCAGCAATAAAATGCACGTATCCCAAAGCACAGAAATTTCATTCACAGAACTTGATCCTATACACATACTGGCATTAAATCACGAAGATCCATGCACAAAGATATTTAATTCAGCATTTGTCTGTAACAGCCAAAACATGGGAAGAAAAAAAAAAAAGGGAAACTTCAGGTCCTTCAGCAGTCATGACCCACCTACACAGAACAACAGGCAAAGGCCAGGCATTCCCAAGCCAATCTCCACGCTAATGTGGAAAGCCTTCCGGGCCTCACTGTTAAGACAGAGGAAAAGCTGGGACGCCTGGGTGGCTCAGTTGGTGAAGCGTCTGCCTTTGGCTCAGGTCATGATCCCAGGTCCTGGGATCAAGCCCCACATCAGGCTCCCTGCTCAGTGGGGAGTCTGATTCTCCCTCTCCCTCTACCCTTCCCCCTGATCGTGCTCTCTTTCTCACTCTCTCTCTAAAATAAATTAAGTCTTAAAAAAAAAAAAAAAAACAGTAACAAGGGGTTGAGGATAGGTGGGGGAGGAGGCGTGACTACAAAAGTGTAGCACAAGGGAGATCTTTGTGGGAAAGGAGCAGTTCTGTATCTTGACTGTGGTGATGATGAGAGAAATCTACACGTGTGGTCAGATGGCATTTGAGCACAGACAGCTACATTGTACTAATGTCGAGTGCCTGATTTTGACATCGGGGGTACAGGGGCAGAAAAAATTTTCCTCCTTCCCTCCTACGTTCTTTGGTTGGTCTAATAACTAAATTGATAAAGACAGGTTAACAGGAGAAAAGTTGCATACATACGGAAGCCCTATAAAAATAGAAGATTCAAAGAAGTGACCAAAACAGAAGTTTTTAGACCAAGAAACAATAAATTTGTGAAGAACCAGCAAGACAAAAGGGATTAGGCTTGGAATAGTAAATTCGTGAAGAAGTAACAAAGTGTGTTTATACAACCTTCTCAGCCTTAAATTCCGTCTCTGGTGATAAGGGTGCCTTCTACTCTCCTGGTACAGGGAAGGCACCTTTCACATGAGAGATTTGTTTCCTGCTTTCAGGGAGACAAAGGAGGATCAGAGTGACCTTGCTCCAGCTGTTTCTCAAGTAACTTTAATTCACAATAATCAATATGTCAATATTTGGGGAGCGCATATTCTACTGCCCTTCGGGGAAACTGGGTTAATGATATAGGGGATCTCTCAGCACTAACTTCCTACGAATCTGTGGTTATTGCAAAAATGAAAACTTATAAATAAAAGCACAGAATAATAAAAAATCATGTAGAACACTAGAACACAAAAAATGATATGGGTGTGTATGTATCCACATACGGATATGAGTGTCTATAAATGTTGAGGGAATTGAAAGCACAGCCAGGATTGTTGACACTCCTTAGTCCTGGGAAAGGAATGCGATCTGGGGCGAAAGGAAGATGATTTATGCTATATCAACTTTAGTATTGATAGAATATTTTACATGTACTATTTATGTAATATTTAAAATTACTTTTTCCAAAAAAAAAAAAATAGGTCTTTCAAAGAACATCCTCTTGTCCATCTGGGAGGGACAACACTAACTAACCACTTTTGTCTTCCATTCTAGAATTAAAAATAAAGCAAGTTAAGAAGGGGGGTGTGGGGAAATACCTGAAATTGAAGAGTATCACTTTACATCTCAGCTGTTTGGTGAACAATGGGGTTTCATCTGTCCCACGGGGAGGAGATTCAACACAATAGAGAAGGTGCTGGCCCGAGAGGCCCACCAAGGCCATGATTAGCACACAGGCCTCTTCTTGGGCATCTGTGATCATGAAATGCTTCCAGCTAAAGCTCCCCTGTGTATTATAGGGAAGAAAGTGTTGGCTAGACACAACAATACCGTAAACAAGGGAAGAGAGAAGTAGTTTTGATCTACTTTGGAGAAACTGTAGGGACCCCTGAAACCAACTGCGTACAAAGAAGAGCAGGGGTCCCTGTAAGAGAAAAATATTATAATAACTCCCTTCCTCTTGCAAATCAGGGTTGGGGGTGAAGAGGCTAGGGAGGTGAAGGGGGCGGGTATCCCACCCAGAAAAACCTGCATTGGAAGGCCTGAGTCTACTCTATACAGATTTTACAGAAAGTCTCTCTTCTCCTTCCTGCTTCCTTTGGCCTTGAAGGGCAGCAGACTATGCCACTCCAAATTATGCCTCTTTGGCATAAGAATTATTTTGAGCTGATCACCTGGAGAACCTGCAGACAGGAGAAGCTCTGAAAACAGAATGGAAGTTACCCTTTTGTGAGGAAAGTGGACATTAGAAAGGGGGCCTGTACCACAGAGCTACTCCCAGAGATAACTTGCTCACCTGGGAGATTTATCTGCAAGCTTTGTTTACCAAACATTTCCTCCTCTCACTTTCCTGTGAGTTGCCTTCCCTGCCTTGAAGCCCCACACCCCCATCCCTTTCCTTAGCTCAGCCTCCATTGTCTGGCTGCCTCTGTGGAGTCTCCTCCCTTTGTGGGGCTCCCATATGGTCCTCTACGTGCATAATTTAATTTGGGGGTTTTATTCACCTGTTCATCTGTCTTTTATTACAAGGGGGTCTCAGGCAAGAACTCAGAAGGGTAGAGGGGAAATGACCTTTCCTGCCCTACAGCGTGCTCCTGTCAGGGTCATCACAGACCTGGCCCCAGCAGGTGTGGGCAAAGGGGAAGGGAGCAATTTGGGAGCAGTCTGCCTCCTCTCCCCAGGGGAATTGCCCGGAGTTTGGGACAACTCCCCACCATCAGAGTGAGTGTGTCTTGGCCAACCTTGTGCTCCTGCCACATATCTCTCTTGGGAAGCTTGCTCAGAGAAGGGGTTATAGTCACTCAATCTGATCACCATCTTCACCCCCATCCCCATCGCTGCCGCTTATCACGGCTGAGAACAGTCCTCTGCAGTTCTGTGTGTACGTCAAAGGGAAGGACACAAACCCGCTGTAAAATAACGCCAGCTTTGGGCTATTACAACTTGGTGCTGTGTCAGTTACTTTCTCGAGACCTCCACAGTCAGGATTGGCAAGAATTTCCCTTTCACAAAATAGGACTTTCGAGGCGGATAACACAGGAGCAGGCTCTGCCCCTTTCCACGCTTTTTCTCTTTTTTCGCGTTTTCTCCCCTAATGACTTGCTACATCTTGTGGAAGGCCGAAAATCCTCAGAACAACTCCGATTAGTGAACCAAAAGACTGCATTCCCTGGATGCACAGGACATCTTCACCAACAAGGAGAAGTTGAGACAGACAATTGGCTGAGCTAGGGAAGGACCACCAGAAAAACTATCAACTCTTAGAAAGCCATCATTATCATTTTTTAATAGACTCCAACCTTTTCTTTATAATCACCAAAATTATGTATTGAGCACCAACTGGATATAAGCCACATTGGTCACTAAGATGTGGCCCTTGCCCTTACAATTTCTTCTAATTAAGACACAGTTCACATGCCATCAAATTCACTATGCTGCCTCTAACTTCTATCTACAACTGTCATGCTAACCAGCTTGAAAAGTGAATTCAGTCATTGAGTTCCCCAAAGATACACTTCGCAACCAAGACCTTTTAAAGAAGATTAAAAACAAGATACGGTGCTTAAAGTTAGTGACAAGTAAGACTGTGTTGAGGCCCCCTCCTCCCAAGGCCTCCCCCAGCTGGCCCCTCTGCCTCCCAGCCTCATCATCCCATACCTTCTCCCATGGTCTCCTGGCCCTGCTCCACGGGTCTGCCCTTGGTTCCCTCCCCACCAAGCCTTTCCTACCTTGGGCTTTGCTCTTGTCATTGCCCCTTCCTGAAGTTTCTTCCTGGACCTTTGCAAGGCCAGGGTCTTGCTCAAGTCACAGCCTAAATGTCCCCTCCTCACCTCATTTAACGTAAAGATCGCCCCTCTTGTGTCATCCTATCTCCCTCCCAGCCCTTAGCACAACTTGCAGTAGCTTTTTATTTATTCATTTACATGATTACTCTCTGTCCTGTGCCCACCAGAAAGCAAGCTCCATGAAGGCAAGAAGTTTGTCTTGATCATTAACAGGGCAGTGAAGGATTCCAATAATGCATCCAATGAATGAACCTACTTTCAGTGTTTTCCTAGGAAGACTGACATGAAACTTGGAGCTTTGATTACCCATTGTCTGTGTTGCTAGAACAAACCCAGAATCACTTTCTGAGGAAAATTTTGGCCCTTCCCACATATACTACTGCAACCCACCTCCATGGGGCAGGCAGGCCAGCCCTCAGTTCAGGCTCAAGTCCTGCTCAGACTTCCCAGTTTGCTTAAAAGTGTGCCCACTCTACCCTTACCCCACTCTTCGTCAGAGAACAGAACATCAAACTTCCTGCCAGCCTATACTTAGCCGTACTCACCGCAAGAAATAGTATTGATGGAGGACAGCCCGGAGAACATGCTGTCCATTCTTTTCTTTAACTTTAAATGCAACCTTTTGAGTCAGCCAGATCCTTAGAAAGAATAACTGAACCATTTTTGCCTCTCATACAAAAATTTTAACTAAACTATACTTTTTCACCACACTGTTGACCTACATTGAAAGATGCTATGAGAAACAACCTAGGAAACTCATTATTATATATTATTATATATTCTATATGAATGGTTTTGAGGATATTATTTGCTACATCGCACTGGGCTTCCCATTGAAGACCCACAGGAGAAATTTCTCAGCTCTCGGTAGCAAGAATAGCTGCACTTCTCTGAACCACTGTTTAGCTCTTAAGCTTTTTCATGCTATGAATCTTGTTTATTCCCATGCTTTGGAGACTAAGCAGCTCATTGGGATCCTACCATGGGCACTTTATATGCTAACCTTACTTAGGGCTTTATCAGATTTGCCATACACTCATTTTCTTTTGACCCCAATTTCTTTACTCATCTTTTTTTTTGGATCTTGTTAAACTAAGTATATTATTATAGAAAGCTTAATATCTTTTCTGGAACAAGGCAGGGAATCTACACAAATAAAGCTAATATTTTGGCAGTTTCCTACCACGTTACACAAAACCAGGGATGTGGGATGCATTTGAGCGGCCGGACTTAAAACACAGACCTGACAGCATCACCAAAATTTATTTCTGAGGTTCCTAGGGTCACCCCCAGGACATCTGAGACATCTGAGACTCAACCCCAGAGAGAAGTCCAGTTGACGATCTGTTGGAAGAGATGTTCCATGATGCCAGGAACAAAGAAAACCCACAGCGGCCTCCAACTTGAACACCAAGTCAAACCCATTAGGTTGGATGCTATGAGTTGCAGCTGTTGGTTGGCAACAGGGCTGCTTCTTCCCCGGGCAGCTCTGTTTCTAGTGTGCTCCAGGTGAGTTTCAAAGTTCTTTTTTTTTTTTTTTTTTAAGAAAAAAATAATTTTTCTTTAAAGATTTTATCCATTTATTTGACAGAGACAGCCAGCGAGAGAGGGAACACAAGCAGGGGGAGTGGAAGAGGAAGAAGGAGGCTCCCAGTGGAGGAGCCTGATGTGGGGCTCAATCCCAGAATGCCGGGATCACTCCCTGAGCCGAAGGCAGACGCTTAACGACTGCGCCACCCAGGCACCCCGAGTTTCAACATTCTATTCCATCCATCGACCCTACAACCCCATCTCTCACCTCGCTGACCTCCAGAACCCTTCCACTCAAGTCCATTACCAATACACTCCCAAAACCCTCAGCCTCTTCTCAGAACATTTCCTTCTTCTCCCTCTGGGAATCAGATGGCCTCTGATCATACCCTTTCCCTGAAGCCAAGACCACATCTGAGAAAGTTCAGAGGGTGCCACTAACGTAGATGATGATGTGGTATAATGATCGTTCTACGTACAGCCCTGGCTGCAGCTTTTCCTTCTGCACGTCACATTCCACAGAGCCTGGAGGTGCTAAAGCTCTTGGGAAAAGAGCTCCCCATCAACAGCCTTTACCGTTCCTTATGGTTTTTCACCTACCACCCTCCTGGTCACTCCTGCCCATGCGCTGATGACTTCTGGCATCTGTCTTGCTCCCTTTCCCTTCCTGCCACTGTTGTAATGATTCCCAGTGATTTCAACATCCACCTGGATGACCCACCCCACACTCCGACCATAATCTTGGTTTCGATCATTTTTTCCTTTATCACACCACAGCTTCACAATTGGAATCACCATCACCAGTAACGGTGCCCTATTAAAAATCTCAAAGTCAAACATCCAGCTCTCTGACCATCCCCTCTTATCTTTCCATTCACCTTCTCTACCACTCTTTCTCCAGCAAAGACCCCAATACAGTCATTGAGCCCACCATTTTTTCACTATCCAGAACCCTCATCCTATCCTCACGTCCTTACCCATCTATATTCCACAGTTAGGTACTAGAAACATTCTCTTGCAAATACCCTTAACTCCTTGGTTGCTCTTTCCTCCCACTGTGCTCACCTAGCAAGGCCCCGACCCTGTTTAACTCAAGCACATGATGAAACATTTCTGGAGAGACTCGCGTGGCTGGGATGACTGGACTTGCTTCAAATTTTTATGACCACAAATATGCACTCAACGCTGACAGGCACTCATCTACACTTCCTGAATAAATGTACTTTCCCACTCTCTGGAATTACATCAATTAAGACAATCCAGGCCATAAGTGAGCATCTTTTCCCAGACTGTGGCTGGACACCAATAATCACTCAAAGTTTACAGACTAGTGTGGAACCGTGGCCCCTTCTGCATTTCTGGGGTTCCTTGGAGGGCATCTCACATATGCTCTTGTATAGTCCTCTCAACATTGTCCTCTTCACACACCTCTTGCTGATATCTGCTTTCGAAAAATGCACTTGAGGTGGCACCTCCGTGGCTGGCCACTGACAGGGTGCCTGTCAAGATAATGCTGTAGTGGAAATGTGTCTTGTCTGTTCAGGGGCCCTCCCCGAGCCCCTGCAGTGCTGAGAGGGCTGCAATCAGAGCACCACAGCCACAACACTGGCACTTGACCTGGACTCGGCCCACCAAAGAATCCCATTCCCCAGCAACAATGACTGGGCCAGGAATGGGCACTGCCCCAAGCCCTGTCACTCAGAGTTCTTCTCTATAAATAGTGGGAAAGAAAAGGTATCTTTCCACTGAATTTGTTACCCTGGAATGATGTGAATCTGGAAAACTGGCAGCATGTTTCCTTAAAAGCAGAGGAAACCTTTCTTCAGGAGGCATATAGCCAGAGAGATGGAGGGTCCAAGTACCAACATGAAGTCCTCATCCATCCGGACCTGAAGACCTGTCCCTGGACTGGACAGTTACAGGCACCAGTTAGTCCCCCTTGGTGCTCAAGCCAATTTGATTTAGGTTTCTTCTGTTTGTAACCAAAACCGACTATAAGAGAGCTGTCAATACCAAGAGTGCCATCACCTGGTGCTCTCAGCAATGTTCTCCTCCAGGAGTCAAGTTGGCCTAAGGTCCCCGGTGTCTTCACCATGCCCAAGACACACGGTTCCATGCAGGAGAGGGAAGAATACCCCTTTCACTGTGCCACATATTGAAGCACAACCTCACCCCAGACCCTCACCAGGTCCTACAGCCTTTGCCAGCAGCCACACTCTCTACAGGGCTGACACCAAGTTCTGGAACCTGAAATGGAGGCACATATGTAAGGCATGAGCCTTGCCTTCCTCCTCAATCCAGGCTTTCTCTGAGCTCCAATGCAAAAATCTCTCCTCCCTCCCCTTCTAGTTGATAGCTCTCCGCCCACCCTCTGTCACACAAGCGCAGACACACTTAAACACCAGGTTCAGTTCAGTCTGCACACACACACACACACACACAAATACAAATGCACATACTTTTAAGTTTAAAGTAATGAAGAACCACCAAGGGAAAGGATTGTAAAATGTTTTGATTGGAAGAGTCAAGAGGAAGGAGACCCATGCAAAGAAAATGAAGAGAAGAATAAATATAATAATTTGAATAACTTTTATAAGAGTTAGAAAGGGCATTAAGTTCTTCTTGTCAAATGCCAGCCAAAAAAAAAAGAAGAAGAAGAAGAAGAAAAGAAAAGCTTCTAACCACTATTTAAAAACATGGCCAAACTGTAATTTCATATGGTTGAATTCAACACCTAATTGGTTTCTGCCTACTACCACTTTTGAGGAATTGCCCCTTCGATAGCCATAAGCCTACAATGGGAACAGCCATGATCATACAGAATGACCTCCCTCCCATCCCCTGACCACAGACCAGAAGCCTCTATCCCAGGAATTTGGAATGAAGACCAAGAGACACAGCGCACCCTTACCAGAGTGGGTATGGGGAGTTATAAATTGCAGGAGCTGTTGGCAGCAAGTTTCTAGAGACTGGGCTCCTGGCTCTTGTCCATGCTGAGGCCCAGTCATGTCCCTGTTTACGGATTCTGTCACAGACTCCAACAGTCTCCCAAAGAATTCTGCCTGCTGAAACCAGCTCAGATGGATTTTGTTACTTGCAGCCAAAACAGTATTAATTTAAAATGACATCTAATGAGCCAAAGAGGACTGTTAGAGGAACATGATATGAGAAGAGCAAAGGATTGTTATTTAACTAATCAATCAATTAAGCAGGATCTGTGTTTGCAAGGAAGGAGAGGTTGCTGGGGGCTGGGTGACAGGCGAGGGACCATGGGTGCAGAATTCTCCCCAAAAGCTAGTCATTTCAAGGTAACAAAAAGGAGCAATACCTTTGAGAAAGAAAACCAGCAACGACAAATGTCTTGGGAACATGCAGGAAGGGGCCAATCTTTAAAATTGAAACTTGAGAAGAAATCAATAGATTTATAATAAGTGACCTGCTTCCAGGAAAGCAAGGAATCAAATGAATGACAAGTGACCCTGTGCCTACACATTTGGCAGGGGTCACACAAATCCAGTCAACAGCATGGTCCCAGAGGTCGTCTCCTACCCTTACAGCTCAGAAGCCTGTTTCAAATATCTCACAGCTAAGAACACTTTTCCTGAGAGGAGCCCATGAAGCGGCAGATGGGAAGATATTTTGCAAAGCTGCAATCACTCCTCCAGCACAAGGGAAAGAAAACACCACTTAATTTTCACCACCCGATTATCTTACTGAACATGTAGAAGACAAAAGAGAGAGGAGGAAACTAATGCAAGAGAAGCAATTTTCCTCTTCTTCTTTGTCCTTGTCTTCTTCTTCTTTTTTTTAAGATTCATCTACTTGAGAGTGAAAGAGCGAGAGCATGAGCAGGGGGAGGGGGAGTGGGAGAGGGTCCTCAAGCAGATTCCACGCTGAGCATGTAGCCCAACGCGGGGCTTGATCCCAGGACCGTGAGATCATAACCTGAGCCAAAACTAACAGTCAGGTGCTTAACTAACCGTGCTACCCAGGTACACCAAAGAGAAGCAATTTTCTAAAATTAAAACAAAAAATTAACAATACCCAGAAATCTGACCCCATAGTTCCTGTGTGTAAAGACTTTGTGATTTTCTGTCTCCTATGGATAGAGTCCAAGTCCTGCGTGGCCCCTACCACTTTGCCCACTTCCTCTGTCACCACCCTAACCTTCCGATTTTCTAGAGACTGAGTTTTCTAGAAAAGACTAGCAACACCAAACGCTCAGGGTTCTCCAGCTCACCATGATGGTCCTCACCTCTGTTCCCTGTGGTCAGCCTCCAGCCCATCTCCTAGATTTGGTCTTTTTGCTTTTGGGGGAGGGGGGCACTGTTCTTTTCACTTCACATTCCTCTAACAATCAACTTTGCCTCCTTAAATGTCTCTTCTAATTAATACTCTTTGGGCTGCAACTAACAAAAATTGCTTGAGCTCCCTTCAGCAGAGAATCCACTGTTCACTACTCAAAAGGCTTGTGCCCTCTCCAACTCCAGCTGGTTCATTCACCTGCTTCATTCCTTCAGCCCTCAGACCATGGGGTCCCCTACCCCAGGAAACCTTTGGGGCCCTGCTAGGCTCCACCTCTGTGCTCCCACTGTGTTCTGCACAGTTAGACTATGAGCTCCTTGAGGACATGACAGAGGCTATGGCCCCCTGTGTCAGAACTCTGCATGCCTGGCCTTGGGAATTTGATACGTGTGTGTTGGACACATATATGAATTACCAAGAACGTAAATTCTTGCTGGTGACCTATATAATGGTTATTAATCATTGCCAACCACATTTCTTTTAAATTCTTGAACAGTTGTTCTTGGCCCATGGAATCCTATTTCTCACCAGTCAATGTCAATCAATTTCATAACACATTTATCCTGCCTCAAAGTCTCTGGCACCATCCCCTCCAGCAAAGCAGATTTTCCGTTTGAATTTAGGGTTGCTCCATTGACCAACAGTATGTTACTCTGGAATGGAAGGCCCCACTCATTATTGTGGACTGGATGTTATCTGGTGACATGAATGCTTAATTAAACCCTATCTCATATGTTTCAGATCTCAGGATGTTCTTCTTGAAAGACTGAAGTTAAATGCTATGGTTGGCAATTATTTAAATAACAATAATAAACACCTTTTACAGAACTGCACTTGAGTAGCTGGGATTGGGCTAAGCATTTTACACGTATGATCTCACTTTATCCTCATGGTAACCCTGAGGAATTATGGTCGTTTTATAATGGGGGGATTGATGTTCAGAGAAGTAAATGACTTGCTCAGTATGATGCAGATGGTAAGTGGTAGAGCCCACAACCAAGGCTATCAGATTCTGAATCACCCACAGGTCACATCCATGCATGCCTCAGAAAATGATGGACTGAGCATGGATGTGATGAGCACCCAAAGGGTGGTGAGAAAATTGGCTAAGAACAAGTGACTGTGTTTCATTATGTTCCCATGCAACTTTTTTGTTGCCCTAAGAATATTTGTTTCTCTCGTTATTCTCTTATTATATGTCATAAAGCTGGAAACTGGAACCCAAGGCTAGGAATGATTGGGAGAGCATTATTCCTCACTTCTCCACTGGACTTTGACATAAAATCATATATCTAAGACCACATTAGGAATCTCTTGAAAGCAATAAGTTTGCAAACTACATTACCAGCAGCAAAGCAAACCACCTTGGGGTTCATGAGGTCTGCGTTCTCCGAAACTAGAATGCAACTATAAATCACTGAGATGTATGAGAATAAGGAAGGCTCCAGGAAGGCTCCCTCTGCACACAGTAGACAGAGGCAATGTTCTCTGCCACCTACCTGGGCCTCCTATGGATACAGCAGTGCTCTAACAAATATCCAGTGAAACTTCCATTCAGATTGAATGACATAAAATAGTCAAAAAACAAGCACATCTAGGTCCAAGCATGCAATCTGCTTGACTGGTTCTCATCAGGGTATATTTCTCCATTGGGCCAGGAAAAGAAAAATTCTAAAAGTGCTGAGTGCAGGTGTTTTCAACGGATAAAAAGAATATATCAAAATTTAATCGTGGAAAATAGGTCAGCTCCGATTTTTCTTCCAGAAACAAGTCTCAATGGTGAGGCCTTGAATGTGCCACACACTGAAAAATATTGCCATTAGAGGAATTGCACCTGAGGTCTAAGAGTTTCCTCCATCTTTGACTTCCTGTCTCCATAAGTGACGGGAAATGTGGTTTATTTGTAGAATTTCGCTGCAGATTGCTTGAGGAAAGTTGACTTGAAAAAAATGTATTGAAAAAAGACAAATGTTCTGTGGAAAGCAAGTACACAAATGAAAGGAAATGTCTACATTCCACGGAACTACTGATGATTTTTTGAAATGGTAGCTATGAAGAAAGGTAGGGCTGGAAATATCACTATATATTATTCCTTGTCTAATGAATCTTGAGAACCAAACTGAGTTAAAGGTGAGAAAGCAGAGCCATTCCAGGCTTCACCACTGACTTGTCAATTAACAGGAATTTTCTTCTCTATCTCCTATAGAAGTGCCATTATTGTCTTGCTATGTGTACCGTGCAGCGACTCTTCCAACAAAGAACGCCACCATCATAGGAGTTGCCACATTAATGTCCGTTCGTCTTGTGTCCCATTTACACATATCCCTAGAGGCAGAATGCAGACTGCTGGTTGCCAGGGGCTGAGGGGAGGAGAGAACAGAGAGCAACTCTTTACTGGGCGCAAGGTCTCCTTGTGGGGTGCTGAAAATGTTTAAGACTTGATAGAGGTGGTGATCGCACAACATTGTGAATACTAAATGTCACCGGATTTTTCACTTTAAAATGCTTAATTTTATGTCCTGTGAATTTCACTTCAATAAAAAAAAATTGCAAGAAGACAAGGCATTTATTTTATGTCCTTTGAAAAAATGCCAATGGAAATGTTAATACAAAAGAGTTAGGACCCTATGATAAATGCTTCTAATAAAAACAAAATTATGAGAGCAGGCGTCCTGTCCTCCACAGCACTCGAGAGTGAAGCATAGAATCTTTTGGATAGGTCATAATCTTCTGAGGAGAAATGGATTCAATCAAAGAACTATGGGTTTCGTTGAGTGGGAAGAACTCCCAGTCACAATGTTCGGCCCACGACCCCCTAAGCAAAAAAAAAAAAAAAAAAAGCAAATGACAACACCCCTCAAGGTTCTCACTTTAAGGGTGTGGTTTGTTATGTTTGCCTCGAGTTGAACCCTCTGGGGGTGGGAGATCAATGCTGTCCCCCCAACCAGATGGCTCCTCAGGTTCCCGGAAGCGCTGTACTCCATGGCAGTCACCTGCTCATCTGAAGGCATAAACCTGCCTCCATACTCAGAGGCCAACCTCCCAACAGAGAGAAACAGACCTGAGTTTTGTTTAATTTTTTTTTTTTTAAGATTTATTAAATTGTGGGGCACCTGGGTGGCTCAGTCGTTAAGCGGCTGCCTTGGTGGGGGGAGGGGTCTGCTTCTCCCTCTTTCTCTGCCTGCCATTCCCCTGCTTGTGCTCAAAATAAATAAATAAAATCTTTAGAAAAATTTGAGAGCGCGCGCGCGCATGCGTGCTCATGAGTGGGGGAGGGGCAGGGGCAGAGTGGGAAGGGAGGGGGAGAATCCTCAAGCTGATCCCCTGCTGAGCCCAGAGCCCAGTGCAGGGCTCAATCCCACGGCCCCAGATCATGACCCGAGCCAAAAGCAAGAGTTGGACACTCAACCAACTGAGCCACCCAGGCGCCCGAGACAGACCTGAATTTTAACCAAATCAGGGAAAATGAGAACACTAGAAAGTTTCCTTTATGCGGTTTTAGGCTCCGTGAGATTTGCCTTAGAGCTTGCCTGCACAAAACCCTAACCTGAAAAAAGTGTTAAAAAGAAACAATAGTTAAGGCCGACCAGGACTTAATACCTAACCTAACTGTAGTTTCAGCCTTTCCCAGGAGTGGAATTTTAAACCCATTAGTTTGGAATTTCTTGTTCAGCACTTGTGAGGTTATCTGCACAAGACCCCTACCCTCCCCGCTAAGGGAAGGTGACTTCGCCTGAAACAATCCTACTCTTATGAATAACTTCCATGTGCTGCCCCATTTCTGCCTATCAAAGCCTTCTATTTCTACAAGTCCTCAGAGCACGCTTCCGTCTGTTAGAGGGGGTGCTGCCATTTAGATCCTTAAATTTACTTGATTGAATTTTTGTTCTTTAACAAAAGGTACTGTAATAAGTGACCTATCCATTCTGAATCCCAGGCCACTACTCCCACCCCTTCTGTCCCCGGAAAGTAATACCCTAGAATTTGAAACTGCCACCAGCTAGACCCTAGGACCTGAGCTTTACTGCTCACCTGCTTGTAACCACCGACCTTTGTCCCACATTTTTCCTTCAGCTTTTCTTTCCAGCTCATCTCTTAACTCAGGCAAAAGACCCAATGGGCCTAACATCCCAGGATGGAAACCCAAACTACCCCTCAAGCAATAACAACTGCCCCTACAAAGAGTCCTCGTGGGCCCAGACACCCAGACCAGTTTGAACTCAACTCCCGACTCACGCCTCCACAAATGGACCATGGAGGGACCCACCGAGTGAGAAGAGTGACCAACAGGTACATCTGCCTCATTATAATACCAAAATCTCCCTCCACCCAAGGAGGATCACCAGCCTCATTTACATAACATATGATGTATGCATAGGCATGTTTCCTTAAGGCACCTATGCAACCTTATGCCAGCTTCTACAGACAATGATACCCCTCCCTATCTAAATATGCATCCTAACCCTAAATAAAAGGAACCCATTCGCCCTTGCTCAGGGAGTCACAGCTTTAGAAGCTATCCTCCCCCATGATTTACTTGTATGCTGCAAATAAAAGGAAACTTGACGACCCTCCTGGTGCAGTCTCTGTGACTCACCAAGGAGCAAACTCACGTTAGTTCCATCACAAAACTGCTTGACTCGTAAAATGTATCGAAACATGAACATAACTCTGCTGACTGTGATCAGAGCAGCATGGAACTGGCTTAAACACGTTCAAAGCCGAATCAGGGGAAGAAACAGTGAGTGTGTTTCCTACTGCAATTCTTTCCGCATGCGATGATCCAGGAGCGGCATCTGAACGTACCACCATTCCGTTCACCTACTCTTTTCAAGCTGAAAATTTGCACAGGACCGTGGCTGGAAAATACGCGGACCTGAGGGCACATAGAAAGTAATCCATGAGCCATTATGCGAAGTTGGACGCCAGAGCTGAATGCAAACCTGAAAGCCACATTTGTGTGGCATCTTCATTAGAAATTCCTACATACTGCAGGGGAAGAAATCTAATTTGTCAGTGTTGACAAGAAAACATCGATGCTATTCTAAAAAGGACAGTACCCCGGGGCTCCTTTTCAGCAGATGCAGGCACAGAATGCACCCCAATACAGACACTCGGAACTTCCAAGCAAACCTCCTAGTGTTATCTCTCTTGAGAAGAAGGAAGGAAATGAGCCAAGAAAAATAAATATTTGTACATCAAATTGCTAACTAGAAAATCAGTAAACAAAACAAACCCTAAAGATTGGATACCATTATATTTATCTTCCTCTCCTCATTCTAGAATTTTTTGCACATCTTTGCGGAGGAAGCCGGGAGGGAACCCCTCAAAATAGTAAGTTACTGACAGTCCATCTATACTTGCCTCAAGCCATGAGCACAGTATTCTTCTGTTTAAGTACTGCCATTTACATCAAGGAACGGGATGACAGAGGTTTGCATTGAGATCCTTAACCAGAGATGGACCGCCTGAGTTTGTGAACTCTCTGGAATTTTTACAAAATGTTGTGTTCACCTGCAACATCTAAAGGAAGGGTCAAAAATTTCATTGGGCTCTCAGAGTGAGCCGTGACCCAAAAAAGCTGTGGACTCTTTATTTGAAAAGGCTCCCGTGAGACAGACTGAATGAGCAGAACCTAACTTTGATTCAGCCCCTAGAGTTGCCCCCATCTTCCCATACTTAGAGTTTCATTCCAAGGTTTGTTCAACCCATTTTTGTTGTGCCTACCATGTGCCAGAATGAATGAAAGCTAGAGCAGAAAACCACTACAAAATCTGAAGCCAGAAAATGAGGCAAACATGACACAAGAGACCTCACAAGGCAAAACCAAATCAGATACGTTTTACAAGACAATGTTTGCTTCTGGTCAGTGATGACGGAAGTTGACCTGTCCCGCTTGAAATTCGAATTCAGACCAATTTTAGTTGAAATAAACCTCTTAAACCCTTCAGCTTTCCCTGAGTTCAACCTACACAGGAAGATAAATCATTGTGAAGCTTACGAATTAAATTCACATCACACGTCTGCAGATATTCACACAGTTAAACTAAGTCATTAACATATTGTAGTTTCCCCAAGATTCTAGTCCTACATACGATTTTTTGACAAGCTTCTGTTGATTTGTCTCACATGATTCCAGGTGGAACTAGTTTTGTCCTCTAGAATCTGCTCTAACTAGATTCTGTCTCATCCAGACAAACCCAGTAGGCACGAGTCAGATCCATATGGGCACCATTTAAAAACCCAAGTTTCAGCACAGAGAATGAAGGTCCTGATCCTCAGTGTGTAGGTCCCACAGAGAGCCCAACCCCCAGCCCCAATTTCTCTGGTTGGCTGCTGAGAGATTATCTAGGATTTAGAGATGTTCCAGCAGCAGAGCCTGATGGGAACTGGGCAGTGTTGCAGTTACAAACCCCACACTTCTAGCCCCAGGCCATTCTGGATATGTGCCATCCCATTTTATGGATGAGAAAACAGAGGGGAATATATGCCCATAAAGTGGCTCAATCACTCACAGTGTTCTTCCCATTCTAGTGAAGGACAGTTGGAAGAAAGGCAGGCGGGACAATGGCCCTCCCCCGCCCTAAGAGGAAGCCACCCTTTAAAGGATTCTACACCACCCTGGAAGGGGTCCTCCACCCTTTCCCATGTGACAGGTGGATGACAAAAACCTGATTGGGTGGCCGGCAAATGGAGGGTTAATCACATTAAAACAGCTCACCAACATGCCCATAAAAACTCCTAGACTTAGAAACTCCAGTGGCAACCCTCTCAGGTCCCCTCCCTCTCCTGGAGCTTTGTACTATCCCTCAAAAAACTTTGCTTTACTGTAGCTCAATAAACTTTGCTTTGCTGCCCACCACTCTGGTCTACCTCTTGGCCTCTTCGTTCTTTGAAGAAGAGGCTGCCTAAGAACCTCAGGTACTAAAGGAAAAGAAATCCTGTAACAATTCCTCCATAACTGTTAACCATAGCAACGAGTCAATCCTCAGGCAAAACTTCCAGATCAGCCCCAGGCAAGACAGTGAGGCAGCCGCTTTGGGCTTTTCTTCCTGTCACCCCATCCTGTCCCTCAACTTTCCACTCCTCCATCCCCAGTTAACCATTCTCCGGGAGCCCCTTCTTTTTTTTTTTCTTTTTTTTTTAATAATGATTTTTTATTATATTATGTTAGTCACCATACAGTACATCCCCGGTTTTCGATGTAAGGCTCGATGATTCATTAGTTGTGTATAACACCCAGTGCACCATGCAATATGTGCCCTCCTTACTACCCATCACCGGTCTATCCCATTCCCCCACCCTCCTCCCCTCTGTAGCCCTCAGTTTGTTTCTCATAGTCCATAGTCTCTCATGTTTCATTCCCCCTTCTGATTACCCCCCCTTTCTTTATCCCTTTCTTCCCCTACTGATCATTCTAGTTCTTATGTTCCATAGATGAGAGAAATCATATGATAGTTGTCTTTCTCTGCTTGACTTATTTCACTAAGCATTATCTCCTCCAGTGCCGTCCATGTTGTAGCAAATGTTGAGAACTCATTCTTTCTGATTGCTGAGTAATAGAATCAAAGGCTTTGAATGCCATACTCGACGAGTTGGACCTCTTAGATATATATAGAACACTACACCCCAGAACCAAAGAATACTCATTCTATTCTAATGCCCATGGAACATTTTCAAGAATAGACCATGTTCTGGGACACAAAACAGGTCTCAGCCGATACCAAAAGATTGAAATTATCCCCTGCATATTCTCAGACCACAACGCTCTGAAATTGGAACTCAACCACAAGGAAAAATTTGGAAGAAACTCAAACACTTGGAGACTAAGAACCATCCTGCTCAGGAATGACTCGATAAACCAGGAAATCAAAAATCAAATTAAACAATTTATGGAGACCAATGAGAATGAAAATACAACAGTCCAAAACCTATGGGATACTGCAAAGGCAGTCCTAAGGGGGAAATACATAGCCATCCAAGCCTCACTCAAAAGAATAGAAAAATCTAAAATGCAGTTTTTATATTCTCACCTCAAGAAGCCGGAACAGCAACAGAGGGACAGGCCTAATCCACGCACAAGGAAGCAGTTGACCAAAATTAAAGCTGAAATCAATCAAGCAGAAACCAGAAGTACAGTAGAGCAGATCAACAGGACTAGAAACCGGGAGCCCCTTCTTAAGGCCAGTCCACTGGCCCCAAAACCTGCTCCACCCCTCCCCGTGTCCCTGATGAAGGTGCCTTGGGGCATGTTCTCTGTCACTTCCGGGGGCAGCAGAGATGTCCTCCACAGCCAGCCCTTTTTCCTCTCTCTCCCCAAGTAGAATGTGTGCGTCTTCACAGTATTTGTTTCCCAATGGAAAGGAGGGAGGGTGCAGTGAATCCCCTCCCTGCCTTTAAGCCTGGGGTCCAATCTCACTCCTGCCAGCCTCTTCTCCGCCACACTCAACAGTAGTTATCAGCTCCTTTTCTTTCTCTGCCTCAGACCGCACTAGGAGACCTGCGCAGAAAGCAGCAGCACAGGCGGTGGGGGCAGCGAAGCTGGAAGCCCCCCAAAGGGGACAGGCTCAGCAGGGTGCATGGGGAGGTGGCACTTCCAGGGCTGGTGGGGGGCAGAGCCAACACCGCAGCTGCCCGATTCCCTGCGGCCCTGCGCTGTCACCCTTGGAGCGGCACTGTTGGCAGTCACCTGACAGAGTTTTGCATCTCATCAGACCTGCTCCTGGGCCGGAAATGCAGGTGGCAAAAATAAAAAATGAAGGACAACCCCCCCACCGCCACCAAAAAAAGAGAGAGAGAGAATGCAAACCAAGAAACAGACTTCTAACTATAGAAAACACACTATGATGACCAGAGAGGAGATGGGTGGAGGGGATGGGTGTAACAGGTGACGGGGATTAAGGAGTGCACCTGTTGTGCTGAGCACCAGGTGATGTATGGAAGTGTTGAATCACTATACTGTACCCCTGAAACTACTATCACACTGTGTGTTAACTGGAATTTAAATAAAAACTTAAAAAAAAAAAAAAACCGGGACAACCCAGGTATGCCTCGCGCAGGACTCTCCTACCCAGAACCGGGCTCTTCAAAGGCGAACGTAGCTGTGCTCCGCGGGTTTCTGTATTCCCGGAGGGGAGGGGAGCAGCGGGCAGAGATTGGAGTAAGGTATCAATCACCTTGCATCTCGGGAGGTCTGGACCGCTCCCAGCTCGGACCCCGCCCCCCGGGATTCGCACCCCGCTCGGGCGCCACCTGCTGGCCGCTGAGTGCACGTCAGCTCCGTGTCTGTCAAGGCATGATTCGGCGGGTTGGGGACAGTTGGACGTGTCCAAGGCTGAGGGCAGTGCCTGCTGGAGGAAGCACTAGGAAAAAAAAGGTTTCTTCTCCCTTGTGTGGTCTGCGTCCCTCCAGTCACAAGACAGCACTAGATTTCACTTAACTAAAGGCACAAGGCTAAAAATGTATTCTTATGCAACAATTGGCCGATTCCAAAGAGAAAATATGGTTTATTCACAGGATACACAAGGTCTGAATGGAACGGTCTTGTTTAATCGACCACTAAGATTCTCAGCCTCAGTTGTCATTGTCAGACAAAACCCAAAATTCTACAAGCTATGTTAACATGAAGAACATTTCCTTGTTTCTCCTCAGCTTGCGTTTCTACATTACAGAAATCAACCTAACTTTCAACTTTTTCGAACATAAATGGAGAATTTGAGAACAAGTAACTATACAGCTTGATAACCCCTTATGGGTTGAGTTGCATCCCCCCACAATTCATACAGTCAGGTCCTAACCCCCAGTACTTCAGAATGTGACCCTATTTGGAAAATAGGATCACTGAAGATGTAATTAGTTAAGATGAGGTCATACTGGATTAGGGTGGACCCATAATTCAATGTGACTGGTGTCCTTATCAAAAGGAGACATCCGGACACGAACATACACCCAGGGAGAAGGCCAGGTGAACATGAAGGCAGAGTGTCTGGGGTGACGCATCTACAAGTGATGGAATGCCAACGGTCACCAGCGAACCGCCAGAAGTTAGGTCAGAGTCCTGGAGCAGGTCCTCCCTCCCAGTCCTCAGAAGGAAACAACCCTGATGACACCTTGATCTTGGACTTCCGGCCTCCAGAACTGGGAGACAGTTTCTGTTGCTTAAACTCCCCAGTCTGTACTACTTCGTTATAGCAGTCCTAGCAAACTAATACACGCCTCACAGCAAGAAAGTGTAGAAGGTTTATATGGAGAGTGATACATCACTCAGTGGTCCATGAAGATACATGGATTTGTTCCACAAAGACTTCCGAGTGCCTGCCTTGGGTAGGTACTGGGCTCCATCCTGGGGCTACCATGGTCCCACCACACAGGCCCTCAAGCCTCGGTACTAAATGCCTTATCACCAGGATGGGTGGTTTGGGAAGGGTTTTGGGAAGGGCAGGGGAGCCGTGAAGAGCTCAGACGTGGCCCAAGAGGGACCTGCACATAACCAGCAGCAGCTGTGCATAACTGTGGAGAGCCAAAGGTGGCCAAGGTGACAGACGCCACACCATCAGGAGTCTGGCATTTACAAAAGAGGTTCTTGCCATCTTTATATGCCCATAACAATGTTGCTGCTATAAAATTATAAGGGAAAACACCATCTCGTAGCAACTGCCATGACAACATCTCTTGTTGAAAAAGATTTCTTGGGGCACGTGGGTGGCTCAGTGGGTTAAGCATCTGCCTTTGGCTCAGGGTCATGAGCTCAGGGTCCTGGGATGGAGCCCCACGTTGGGCACCCTGCTCAGGGGAAGAGTCTGCTTCTCCCTCTCCCTCTGAACCTCCCCCCTGCTCGTGCTCTAGGGTTCGCTCACTCTCTCTCTCTCTCAAATGAATAAATTTTAAAATCTTTAAAAAAAAAAAAACCCATATACAGAAAGATGACCTTCAAAAGTTGCTTTTGTCACATCTGCCCAAATCCCAGTTCACAGGGTGATCATTTTACAGTCCAAAGGAGCCCAAATTTTTCCTGAAGGGGCAGAAATCACTGAATTCCCATTTTTTTATGTTCTATAGTTTTGATTCTAAACATATTAAGAGTTGCACTCAGTCTTCAGCCTGCTGATTTATATTTTCTTCAAGTTCACTAATTATGGTTTATATTCAATGAAATTCTATATAGCTATTAGAGAGTGCAGATCTAGAATACTGAAAAGAAAATATGCCTACAGTATGTCGAACGAAATTAAGGAGGAGAACAATATATAATACATGTGCCTATTTCTATTTTAAAAAATAAAAGATCATTATATGTAAAGAGGTACATATCTTTCACACAACCACACTACGGTGAAAATTGGGCAAGAAGCCCCAAAGGACAGGGAGTTCTGTGGTCAGCTTTCCACTGAGCATCAAGGGAACAGCCTGAGAAATCACTACTCAGCCAATAGGCCAGCCAAACAGGTGTGGTCAGTCTTTGTCTCCCTGAGACATTGTTACCATGAATATTGGATTTCATCAACAGCTTTTGTGGCATGTGTTGAGATGATCCTAAGACTTTTCTTCTTTGATATGTTAATATGATAATTTCTATTAACTGATTTTATAATGTAAAGTCATATTCAATCCATTCATGATTTACATTAATTGGAGGGATTTTGCTTGCTAATATTTTCTTTAGGATTTTTGTAACTATATTTATGAGTGATTTTCCTTTCCCATTCAGTCCCTATCAGGTTGTGGAATCAAAGTTATCCATCTCTCAAAAAAGAAGTATTGTTCCCTCTTCTTCCACACTCTGGAATAATTTGTATAAAACTGGAATTATTTATTTCTTGAATGTCTGACAGGGCCTGTCAGTAAAAACCATCTGGATATCCTTTGTGGGGAGATTTTTAACAAATGGTTTCATTTCCTTAGATTAGACTATTCAGTACACATTTCTTCTTGAGTCAATTTTGGTAGGCTTTATTTTTCTAGAAATTTTCCCATTTCACCTAAACTTTAATTTTTATAGGTTTAAGTGGTTTACCTTATCTTATTATATCTTAATGTCTACATTTCTCATAGCTTTCATTTCTAATATTATGTTTCTCTTTTTTCTAGATCATTCTTACCAGAAGTTTGATATTTTTTTCAGTCTTTTCAAAGACCCAAACTGGCTTTGTTGATCTTCTCTATTAAAAATGTTTTTCTATTATTATTGTTAGTATCTGTTCTTGTGATATTGCTTCCGTCATTCTGATTCTTCCTGTGAGTTATTCTCCTTTTCTTCTACTAAGTCCAATAGTTAGTTCATTAATGTTGAGCCCTCTTTTTAGTGTATTAAACATCAATATATTAAATATAACATTTGATATATCACATTATCTATGATATAGAAATATATCTATAAACTATTAATATATTAAATTTGATTAAATATGGTATATTAATTATCTATCAATTTCCCTCTAAGAAATACCTCTTCAATCTTTACATTTTACCAGTTCCTCATGCACAACTTAACCCAAGGAGCTGTGGAGCATCCTGCTGGGTAAGGCTGAGACATCAGGACCTCCGGAGTTTCCATCAGTGGCCCCCAAGTGCTATGCAGGACCCCGATGTTTGCCCTCCCCCTTCCGCTAACTGACCCCCAGTTTTGTTTAGGTATGGCATGTCCTTGGCTTCACTGCCTGTCCCTAGCCCCAAGAGGATTGCTGATTACTAAGCCACAGTGGGAATCCAATTTCCTCTGCAGTGATTGGTACGAAGGTGAACATGTGACTCAATCCTGGTGCTGGGATTAGGGGAAAGTCAGTCAGGGGTGCATGTGAAGGAATTCGGAGACCAGTAGTGAAAACAGGTGCAGGGGAGAAAAACGTTAGTCTCCTTTTCTGAATGTTGTTTCATGCAGAAGTGGGACCTCCCAAGGCTGTTTTCCAACTCTGAGGGAAACGTTAAGCACAAGCTGAGAATGGCAGAGCTGAAAGGTAGGAAGCAACGGGACACGATGATGTCACTGAAGCCCTGTGTCTGCATTTCTTGTCGTGTAAGAGAAGAAACCCCTTATTATTTAAGCTCCTTCTGGTCAGGTCTTGTTATTTGCAGCTGAGAGTGTCCTGCGGGTGCCCCAGGAGGCCGGCCTCCTGCCTGCTGAATGTCACTTGATGGCAGAGAGTTTGTCAGTGATCTTGCAATGTGGTCTTCCAATACTTGCAATGAATCAGGCAACTGGAAAAGATATTCGTCCTCTTACAGTACTGCTTATGTCATCTTCGGAAAAGGACAGTATTCTACATTGCTCCTTTGTTCTTGGGAACTCAAGAAACATTTTCCTTTGTAAATTCACAGTCAAAATGATAGATGGTCAGAATAAGCCTGTGAGCGGGGGAGAAAAATAAATGCAGTGAGGTGCCTGCCATTCTGGCTACCTGCCATTGTGGCCATCCAGAGCAGTCTTGGGAAAATCATGCTGCCAGCGAGGCATCTCCACATGGTCTGGAAGATGGGTGCTGTCGCTGTGCATACACGCCCCTCCCTGCTAGGCAAATACAGGTGCACTGGGGAGATCTTCTGTGGGAAATGGCATTTCCATGTTAGGACCCTTTTGCATAAAATCTGTAAACAATATCTTTAAATTGTATTATTTAGAGTCCTTTGGTTGCAAAGGACTAAAAAACAATCTCAAACCAGGTTAAGAAGGGAAAAAGGGGAGCACGTGGTTAATGGTTCACATAAGCAAACCAAAGGAAAGTGTGCCTGGATGTCAGGATTTAAGCACCTTCAGGACCTTCTCCTCCTCTCTCTGGTTTTCTCTGCACATCTCCAGTGTCTCGGGCAAGCTTCTCCACAAGCCTGGAATCATGGTGGCCAGCGGGCCCGTCACTCTCTCAAGCAGAAAAGTGAGAATGTCCCCCAAAAGCTCCAATTAGAAACTCCAAGTAGGGACTCAGGCAGGCCCAGGTTAGATAACATGATTATCATTGGA
This sequence comes from Ursus americanus, assembly GCF_024610735.1. Lineage (NCBI taxonomy): Eukaryota > Metazoa > Chordata > Mammalia > Carnivora > Ursidae > Ursus > Ursus americanus. The sequence continues at coordinate 11,338,426 of NC_142132.1, forward strand.
CCAATCACTATAAGAAAGAAGGTACTGTGGATTGAATTGTGTACCCAAAAACACCTGTTCAAGTCCTAACTCCTGGTATCTGTGGATGTGACCTTGTTTAGAAATAAGGTCTTTGCAGACGTATCAAGTTAAGATGAGGTCATATGGGATTAGGGTGGGCCCTAAGCCAATGACTGGTGCCCTTAGAAGATGAGGGCAGTTTGGACACAGAGATATACACACACACAGGGAGAACGCCATGTGACAACAGAGGCAGAGAATGGAGTGATGTGCCTACAAACCAAGAAACGCCAAGGACTGTCCACAACTACTAGAAGCTGGGAGAGGCATGACAGGTTCTCCTGCAGAGCTTCCGGAAGGAGCCAACCTTGACAATACCCTGACTGGACTTCTGATATCCAGAACTCTGAGAGAGTAAGTTCCTATTGTGGTAAGCCACCAATTTTGTGGTATATTGTTATGGCGGCCCCAGGAAATTCATACAGGGAGGTAGTGGTCAGGAGGGCTAGGTACTATGAAGGGAAGCTCCCGATACTTGGTTGGAGGGAAGGAAAGGGCTGTACCCCAAAGAAGGGAGAGGGGCTCCTTTACCAGGGGAAGGGGGTAAAGGGAGCTGGGCAGGCAAGTATAGCAGCCCCTACATTAGCATACACTGGCATCACCTTGGGCTGGATTTCTTACAGGTAAAGACAAAGGAATACGGTTTTGCATTGCAGAAAATATTTATTCCTTCTTCAAAGACATGCAGATTCCTTCATCCAAAGTCAGGAATTTATAAGCCACTACAATTTGAATAGTTTTATTCTTTGAATAAGGACTGAAATAGCTTAATTTGCCTTGACACTCAGGGAGCTCATGGATTCACTCAGTTGTGCAATTCTGCTGTAAGAAATGTTTTATTAATTACACCAAGGTACATAAAAAATTAAAAGTTAAATTCCTGTGAAGCACATATTCAATTTCAGGTACCTATCAGATTTAACCTTTTATCTTGGCCATAAAATTCAAATTATGCATCAAATATAATAAAGATCTATTCCAATGACTTGAAATTAGTTGTCATTTTAACGTGCTTTTAAACTATTTTTAATTGATAACATGCTTTTATTAAATGGTCAGCTCAAAGATATAAAAGTGTTACTTATAAAGAGTAATCTTTGAGCAGACACTATCAGATAGATGGCCTTGTACATAAGGATTCTATTTCAAGACAAGTCCACTGCAGTTAGAATTCTAATGAACCACACAGACAGAATCCTTTAACAGCTTGGGTAGAAAGGAGTGTTCTCCACCACCATACTCACTTTTAAAGTGCACAGCTTGTAAGCGAGTGAACATTAAGGGTTGGGGAATTAGCCATGTGAATATGCATTCAAATCAGTCAGCAAACATTGAATGTACAGGGGCACCTGGGTGGCTCAGCTGGTTAAGCGACTGCCTTCGGCTCAGGTCATGATCCCGGAGTCCCTGGATCAAGTCCCGCACCTAGCTCCCTGCTCAGAGGGGAGTCTGCTTCTCCCTCTGACCCTCTCCCCCCAACTGCTCTTTCTCACTGTCTCTCTCAAATAAATAAATAAAATCTTTAAAAAAAATTGAATCTGTGGAGACCTCACAATAACAAATGTGTCACGTGTCAGGTGTTTGCTGTATGCATTCTGCAGGTATCAACCAAGGTAGTTCCCACAACCCCCTGTGGGGTAGGTACCATTATCCCCCAATTTACAGAAGTAAACTGAGAAACGGAGAACTCGCAAGACTTTCCCAGACCACCTAGCTAACAGAGCATGGAGCTCCAAGGTTCTAACCTAGACCACAGTCCATGATCTACACCTGCCCGGGACACACAGACCTGATCTGACTTCAAGGGTCTAATAAGGCCTTTGATGAGATAAAACCTTCCCATGAGAAATCATAGTCAACAGTGCTTGGTGGCAAACAGTGAAGTGGTTCGTACAGAAGTCAGTCCTACAGATCAGCAAGGTGTCTGATGACCACCACGGTGGGCAGGTGGGGTGGGAAAGGAGGTCAGGATTGGCCTGGGAGAACCTGGAGGACAGACAGGATTGGGTTAAAGTGAGCAGGATTTGGATGCTACTCACCACCCGGAGAACAGTCACAGTTTTTCTCCTCTTTGCCGCAGGACAGAGTCATGTTTCCTTTCACGTAACTAGGGCCAGAAGCACAAGTCACCAGGAAACATGGCAAAACCAGCCAGGTGAAGAGCTGCAAACCCCTGTGACTAGGGGCACCAACTCATCCTGGTTGCTCTGGATTTTCCCCAGTGTTCGCACTCAAGTCCCAAGTCCCAAGGACCCTGCGAATCCCAGGCAAACCAGGATGGTTAGTTACCCTGCTTGTTAAATTTGAATAGGAGAAAGAGCTTTTTTAAAAGAAACAGTTTCAAACAAAGCTTATGCTATGCACATATTATACTAGATAAGGTGACACCTCAAAACACTGAAACGTGTGAACTTGAGCTCCTCTTGGACACTGCTACATAGAGGTGGTGGGATCTTAGGACAGTCACCCCATCACACTAGGCCCACTTTCCCTACCTGTAAAATTAAAGGGTTGAAGTTAGGTGCTCTTTAAGGTCAATTTCAGGGCTAATAACCAACCTATTATTCTTTTTTTTCCCCAAGGATTTATTTATTTGGGGGGGGGGGAAGAGGGCGAGACTCTTCAAGCAGACTCCCTGCTAAGCATAAAGCCCCACCAGGGCTCAGTCCTACAACCCATGAGATCACCGACATGAGCTGAAACCAAGAGTCAGATGCCTAACCAGCTGAGCCACCCAGTTGCCCCCAACTATTATTCTTGAGTCGACATCAGTGTTGGGAAAACCCCCTGACCATAAACATACACACACACACACACACACACACACACACACACACACCCCTATACAAGTACACACCTATGCATGCCTATGCAACGTTTTCTTATTTAGGGGGAAAATCTCATGTTACATATTATCTTCCATTGAAGATGTGAATTAATTGGAAATAAATTCAGATAAATTTAGTACTTGGCGTTGTGTGGTTTTTTCACCATGATTCTTTCAGATTTTCACTGTGTCCTAATCTTACCATCTCAATGAATTTCACAAACAAGGAGGGGAAATGCCTTCAGAATAAAACAATCAATAAAAATCAGAAGATTGTTTTCATGAATAGTAACCATTGTCTCCCAGACGTGCACCTTGGGAAGGCCAGATGAGCTAGGACAAGAGAAGAAACAACAGGAGCTCTCTGGCTCCAAACAGTCAGGACCTGTTAACAATGCTACCAGAAGGCCACGTGAGGGCAAGGGCAGAATTTGTGTAATGGAGTGATTGGTGAGGAAATGCAGGATAGAATGATACGAGTCAACAGAAATCTATTAGCATGCTGGCCAAAAAGAGATGTGGCCCAGCAAATCTAAGTATAAGCAACTCAACTTTAATAAGTGTAATAAAATGGTTGTAAACTCCCCATTTTCCATATTGATGTTGGGGAAGGGGACAACTTAGGTTCAGGTAACTTGCCAAATGGTATATAGCACATGACCCACTCACCTTTCCTCTGTGCTTTGTTATGATTCTACTCTTGCTCAGTGTTTTCCAAAGGATCACAGGGCCAACTCAGTTAATCATGTCTTTGTCTTCTGAAATAGACCATAGGCTCCGGGAAATAGATTTGGACTATGAACACCGATACCCTTCTGACCTGACTCAGCTTTGTACTCAGCTCCTGGGTGCAACCTGCTGCTGTGGAAGCAGGTGGCAAGTAAACACACAATTTTGTTGTCCTGTCCACTGAAACTGGAATGCATCAAGGGAGGGTCACTGTCAATCAAAGACACCAGAATTGCATTTTAGGCATCTGGTAAACCAAGCGATAAATATTTTTACTTTTCATATCAGCGAGAGGGGTACCTCATCTTTCTTTACTTGGTAAGAACTCGTTCTGCAGAGAGATTGCAATTTAACCCCTAACGTGCCGTTGCTGATGGGCAGCAAGCACTGCCTCCCTGCCATTTTATATCTCCAAGTTCAGTGTAAGTGTCCCTAAATACACAGGTACTTCTGAGTGTGGCATTCACAAAAGGATAAACAAAGATATCAATGAAACAGAAAACTGTTCAGAATTAGATGCACACATATATGATTAGTTGGTTTTAACAAAAGTGCCAAGGCAATTCAATGGGTTAAAAAACAATCTTGTCAACAAATGGTCCTGGAACAACTGGTTATCCATACACAAAAGAAAAAAAAATTTTTTCAACTTCAAATTTTACCTCAGACAACAGAGAATAAAATAACTCAAAATTGATTATAGCCCTAAATATGAGGGCTAATATGATGAAACTTAAAAGAGCCCGATGTGGAACTCGATCCCAGGACCCTGGGATCATGACCTGAGCCCAAGGCAGATGCTTAACCAACTGATAGGCAAAGATTTCTTAAGATGTGAAAAGCAGGAACTATTTTTAAAACTTGATAAATTGGGGGCGCCTGGGTGGCACAGCGGTTAAGCGTCTGCCTTCGGCTCAGGGCGTGATCCCGGCCTTATGGGATCGAGCCCCACATCAGGCTCCTCCGCTATGAGCCTGCTTCTTCCTCTCCCACTCCCCCTGCTTGTGTTCCCTCTCTCGCTGGCTGTCTCTATCCTGTCGAATAAATAAATAAAATCTTTTAAAAAAAATTTTTAAAAAAAACTTAATAAATTGGACTGCATCAAAATTTAAATCTTTTGCTGTTCAAAAAAACAAAAAAACCACTGTTAAGACAATAAAAAGGCAAGCTACAGACTGGAAGAAAATATTTACAAAACTCACACCTACCCAAAATATATAAAGAACTCTTACAACTCAATAAGAAGACAAATGGGCAAAAGATTTGAATAGATACTTCATCAAAGAAGATATATGGATGGCAAATAAGCACATTAATCATCAGGGAAATACAAATTAAAATCACAGTGAGATGGGACACCTGGGTGGTTCGATTGGTTAAGTGTCAAGACTCTTGGTTTTGGCTCAGGTCATGATCTCAGGTTGTGAGATCGAGCCCGCATTGGGCTCCATGCTCAGCTTGGAGTCTGCTTGAGTTTCTCTCTCTCCTTCTCCCTCTGCCCCTCCCGCTGCTCATGCTCACTCTCTCGTGCTCGCTCTCTCGCTCTTGCTCTCTTTCTCTCAAATGAATAAAATCTTTTTTAAAAATATAAATAGATAGATAAATAAAATCATAATGAGTTACCACTACACACCCACTAGAATGGCTGAAATTAAAAAGACTTGATAATAACAGGTGTTGACAAACATGTGGAGCAACTTGAACTCTCATGCACTGAGGATGGGAGTATAAAAGGATACACTTGGGGGGCGCCTGGGTGGCACAGCGGTTAAGCGTCTGCCTTCGGCTCAGGGCGTGATCTCGGCGTGATGGGATCGAGCCCCACATCAGGCTCTTCCGCTATGAGCCTGCTTCTTCCTCTCCCACTCCCCCTGCTTGTGTTCCCTCTCTCGCTGGCTGTCTCTATCCTGTCGAATAAATAAATAAAATCTTAAAAAAAAAAAAGAAGATACACTTGGGGAAAATGGGCATTTTCTTATAAAGTTCGTGTCCAGCTACTAGAAAACCCAGCAATTCCACTTCTAGCTATTTATGCCAAAAAATGAAAACATATGACCACACAAAACTTGCATGCAGATGTGCAAAGTACCCTTATTCATAAAAGCTAAGAACTGAAAAAAGTCCAAATATCCATCAATAGGTGAACAAAGTTTGGTCAACAAAGTTTGGTATATCCACACAAAGGAATACCAGCCTGCAATAAAAACTACTGATAGACGCAACAACATAGTTGACTCTCAAAAATATTACACAAACTGAAAGAAGCCAGACACAAAATACATATACCCTGGATGATTCCATCTATTTGAAGTCCTGGGAAATGCTCCACAGTGCCAGAAATGGGTCAGTGGTTGCCTGGGGCTGGAGGTAGAGAGGTGAAAGCAAGGTGGGCATGATGGGAACCTTCTATCTTGATTGCAGTGGTGGTGACTTGTACACATTCATCAAATTTGCCACACTTAAAATTGGTGCAGTTTATTTGATGTAAATTTACCTCAATAAAATTAGTTTTTAAATAAAAATGCGGGGAGGGCAGGAATTTCCAAGAAGAGACATTAAAAGGCATACCGGCAACAAACTGAAACTTTTTTCCTGAGCTCATCAGGGAACGGAAAAGAAATCAAAAGAGAGGAAATTTTTTATTTGAATCAATGTCTTCAATGTCTAAAATCAGCTGTGAGAACGCAGTGAGAAACACTGTCCTCTGTAATTTCGGCTACCTCTGGGAAGACCTTCCCTTAAACCCATTTTTGATTCAGATTTCAATTATCATCTAACGGTTTAGCTGGCATTTGCTGGCAATCATCTAAGAGGGCAGGCTTTGCAGCATCAGAACAGAAGAGAGAAGGCTATGGTTGCACCAAAAGCTTCAGGAGAACACCCCCAAGAGTTTATGGCAAGGAGGGAAGTGAAGAAAACAGGGGGAAAAAGGAGAAAGAGAAAAGGCAGAAGAGTCCGTCCTCTTAGGTGCTCAAAGGAGTTGACTCCTTTGGTTTCCCGTGGGACAACCTGGACACATCCGGGTGGAGGAAGGAACAGAGCAAATGAATAGGAGGGAATCAGCAGCCTTGGCGGCCAAAGGCGGAAATATTCTCAGACCCTCCCCTTACACAAATAGGACTTCAGGCTGAGAGTTCACATGGAGGCTCTTATTCTTTATGCCAAAGCATTTGAAGTTATAAATCAAGCTATCAAACTGCTAAATGAAACGTACGTTACCCCCTGCTACGATAAGGATATCTTCATAATGACAAAATCTAAAATACTCAGAAAGTTAGGCTTTTAGGTAACTGAAAGTTGGCAAACTGTCAAAACACAACTGGATTTAGGATTGTACGTATCCTGTTGTTTGGTCAGCAGGCTAGTGCTGTTTGATAAGTAATCAGAGACGTGTCACTCATAGATGATTATTTCATAACCTCTGTGTTTCTGGACATCATTTCAGAAAAATCATAATTATAGTTTTACAATCAAGATTTTCACATAATTTGGGGTGCCTGGGTGCCTCAGTCAGTTAATTGGCTGCCTTCGGCCCAGGTCATGATCCCAGGGTCCTGGCTTCGAGCCCCGCATCAGGCTCCTTGCTCAGCAGGAGCCTGCTTCTCCCTCTCCCTCTGCCTGCTGTTCCCCCTGCTTGTTCTCTCTCTCCCCCTCTCTCTATCAAATAAATAAAATCTTTAAAAAAAAGATTTTCACGTAATTGGTATGTTAGTGATAGCAATGACCTAAATGCTTAAATAATCAAAATGTGATAATCTTCAACATGTATAAAATTGGAATAAATTCTCATTTAAAATGGCAGTAAACTTACATCGAAAACCGGGGATGTACTGTATGGTGACTAACATAATATAATAAAAAATCATTATTAAAAAAAATAAAAATAAAAAAAAATAAAATGGCAGTAAAAAGAAAACTTAAAACTTAGAAGTTAAAAATTTTAAATATCTTGGGGTGTCTAGGTGGCTCAGTTGGTTAAGCCTCTGACTCTTGATCTCAGCTCAGGTCTTGAGCTCAGGGTCGTGAGTTCAAGCCCTGCACTGGGCACCATGCTGGGTGTAGAGCCTACTTTAAAAAAAAAAAATTTAAATGATTTTTATGCTTTAATAGGTTATTTTTCTTCTAAAACATTCCAGAGTGTGTGTGGAGAAGGGAGTATGTATGGGCAAGATAAAATGTTGAATGAATGATTATAAAATTTTTAAATCAAAAGTACTTAAAACTGATGTCTTATTTAATTTTTTGAAAAACTAATATTAGCTTATTAAATATATTTTATAAAAGCAAAACTATTCATAAGTTTAGCATTCGATTACCATCTAGTTGCCTGTATGAAGAACAGACATCACACTTTGTGCATGCTATATTTAGACCCACATATATACAAATTGAAGAATGGTATGCATTGTTTTAATACTGCAAAATGTTGCTCAGCTGCTGTGGGTCTGCTGCTGCAAACACCGTGCTAATTTATGAGTTCCTCTGGAACCAAGAATTGGAACACAAAGAGAAGCTGGAAAATGAACGCTTGGCCCGCTGGGAAGCAATAACTCTTTCCACAAGCGTCTATTGTAAGTTAATTAAAGATAAATTAATTAAATTGTCTTTTCTTTACCTTAGTGCTCTGCTGCTCAAATCATTCTTACACCCCAAGCAGCTCCAGCACCGGCAGCCACACAACCATGAGCCCTCATGGCATCCGAGGGGCGGCTGCCTTTGTGTCAAAGATGCAGGGCCTGAGACACAAAGCATTTCCCCAGGCCTGAACGCAGCTACTGACAAAAGCAGTATTTAGGTTTTAAATTAGCATTTAAATTAGTGTGAAATCAAACTATGCCCACGTTGAGTATGAGTTCCTCAGTGACAGAGCTGCCCATTTGTTCTTCCACATGTGGTGTGTGTGCGTGTGTGGTGCACGCAGGACTCTCAAGCATGGGGCTCAGGCCAGTGTCCCCTCTGTCCAGATCCAAGAGCAGCACGGCTTGCGATATCTCTCTTAAATTTTTCGTCTGAATATATCCGCTTGTTTTTTAAGGATCTGTTAAATTAATTATTTTTACTTTTCTTCCTAAGTTTTTATTTTAATTCCAGTTAGTTAACATACAGTGTTATATTAGCTTCAGGTATACAAATTAATTTTTAATTATACAGGTAATTTGTGAACGTACTTCTTTATTGCAAAAGTATTTTTTTTTAAGATTTTATTTATTTATTCGACAGAGAGAGAGACAGCCAGCGAGAGAGGGAACACAAGTAGGGGGAGTGGGAGAGGAAGAAGCAGGCTCCCAGCGGAGCAGGGAGCCCGATGTGGGGCTCGATCCCAGAACACTGGGATCACGCCCTGAGCCAAAGGTGCTTAACGACTGGGCCACCCAGGCGCCCCGGACTGAGCCACGCAGGCGCCCCTGCAAAAGTATTTTAAACATTAAAGGTAAGGCTAGGGCACCAGGGTGGCTCAGCCAGTGAAGTGTCTGCCTTCGGCTCAGGTCAAGATCCCTGAGTCCTGGGATCGAGTCCTGCATTGGGGGGAAGGGTCCCTGCTCAGCAGGGAGTCTGCTTCTCCCTCTGCCCCTCACCCCACTCGTGCTCTCTCTCATTCACTCTCTCCCTCAAATAAATAAATAAAATCCTTAAAAAAAAATAAAGGTAAGGCTAAAATCCAATTCTTTCATCCCCTCATCCCACTGTTCTAAGTTTGGCTACAAGTTCAGTACAAATCGTTCCAAATGCATTATTACATCATGGTAATAACTAACCCTCGGGACATACACTGTGCCAGACATTGTTCTAAGCCTTTTACACCATCCTCTTTTTTAAGTCCTCATAACAACCTCATGAGAGAGCTACCTACATATATTCATATATTTACTTACAGAGGATCTACAGCTCTGTGTGTGTGTGTGTGTGTGTGTGTGTGTGTAACATAAAATGAATCATAGGAAGGCTTAGTCTTGAAACTTACTTTGTCCTTACAATGTATCTTGGAGGCCTACTCATACTTTCCTTCCTTACAGCAAGAGGTGCATGTGAGCAAAATTTGCTTTGGGGGGGAAACAAGTTTCCTAAGTCCTTCGGAGTGTTCCATTTGCTGAGACTTATAATTTCTTGATTTCTAATTAGTTTCAGCTTCTGAGATCCACAGGCAATTAGCTACCAGGTGAAAGGTGAGCGGCACAGCTGGCCGAGGCAAAAGCTTCCCTGGGCAAAAACTCCAATCTGCTGGGCATCATTTTTCTCCCACTAGACAGCTCTGTAAATGAAAGAAGAACAAAAGTCCCGCCAGGCTATTTCCGGATGACTTTCTAATAAATAACAGGAAGGAGCAGGAAGTGTAACGTCCATATAACTACTCCTTGAGGAGACTCCTCCTCCCCTAGACCAAGCTACTAGAGAGCCCAAGCATCCTCAGCTTGCCCTTTGCCTTCCCAGCACCGGGGCGTCAGCACGGCGAGCAATTCTCTCTCCAGCCCTGGACTGTCATGAATCGATAAATCTCTCCCTAAATGTAACTTTCAACTTGGTATTGGAAGGAAAATAATCTAAGTATTTCACACTAATGAGTGAGCGGCTGATACTTGCCCTTCGGAACTGTCTAAAGGTGTCTTGTTTTAATCCAGTCTCTACTTGGGAAATTGAGGCTGTCTGGGGGAGACACTGAGGGACCAAGCAAACACTCAGATGGTGACTCCTCTTTATTGTTGTCAGAAGGAAAGACAGATGAGCTCATTAGTATTTACGATGCATCAAACAAGCCAGAATCAGGGAGAAGTGCAGAGCGGGGCTGAATGTAAATAAACAAATAAAGTAAGTTTCGTGACCTAACCACAGCTGTTGGGACCATAAACCTACGAGCCAGAGATGAAAGGAGGAATGGAGCAAAATATGCAGAGACTTAATGAAAACGGATATGTTTATCCTTTCTTCTTTGCAATAGCAAAGTAGAATTCAACTCCTTTATAAATCAAGGGCTTAGTTGTTAGCATGCTAGAACCTTTCTATTTCTTCATAAAAAGAAGTACCAGGATAATTTTTCTAGCACTTATTTGCCCCCAGATCTCACTGGGGGAGTTTTCCAGCAACACCAGGAGTCAGGAAAATAAAATTCTTGCACACCTGGGCCATCGAGGTCCTATTTCTCAGTAATTCTCCATGGTTTTAAGGCTTTCTCTCCTGTATGCATAAAACAGCTTTGTAACATTCACCCCAGACAGCTCTAAAACATAGATCCAGTACATTTCATGCCATTGTATCAAATTTAATCAGCAGAAACGTGTAGTACACAGACTTCATGGGATCAATTTTACCAGGACACCCACATCCCTCCCATAACCACTCTGGTCACCCCTCTTCCCAGAGATCACACACCCCAGTTCTCTGCCTGGTCCTCAAAATTCGAATGAGCCCACTGGCTTTGGTCCCGCATGGCCCAGGTAGGAAGGACATGGTCCATGTAGGCCTGCTCACAGATAGACTCCAGACTTGGCAGTGGAAAGGAATCCCCCTCCCTCCAGATGGCTGGATTAGGCGAAACCTTCAGCACTCTGTGAATGAGCGCTGCTCACTATCCAATCAGCAGACAGTCTGGGCAACTAGAACCACAAAACATCAAAGAGTGAATGTACAGGAGGCCCTCTAGTCCAGGCCCAGGACAGGAAGCAAATCTGGGCCATGGCCACCGCGTCTGACCTAGAAAATGTGGTGGGGGGCGGAGGTGAATTCCTGAGGTCCTGGACTCCAAAGATACAATGACAAGAGGAAGTATAGCTAGGCAAGAGGACACAACCCACAGCACTTCCAGAAGCAGTGGTCAGTTTATACAAATAAAACCCATCTTAAAGGCTAGGAGTCCTCCTAGTCCCGAGTGCCCTGGTCTGTCTGGAGAGGCACTTGCTGGTGTTTAGGCTGCCTCCAGACAAGCTGGTTCAAAGCAGCCTCTGCCTGGAACATAAAAGGGAAATCTCCTGCCCAGTTCCCCCATTCCTACTGGAAAGTGTCTATTTTGTATTTAAAATATTAAAGAACGCTTCCTGAAATCTGTGCTTGGGATGCAGGAATCTAAATTATTTGGAAGACGGTGCTCTATAAAAAGCTGTTTTTAAAATTTCCTAGAGCAGCAATCCTCAGACTTGAGCAAACACTGAAATGGCCTGGGGATTCCAAATGCTGGTTCTCAGACACCTCCAGGATTCTGAGGTTGGATCTGCATTTTAACAAGGACTCTAGAAGGTTCTGGCTAAGCAGTCCATGGGTCATAATGTTGAAAACACGTTGCCGTGACTCATCAGAAATATCTGAAAAAGCAGTTTATAATTAAAATGTGTGTGGATTTAGTTTTTAAAAAAAAGAATCTTTCAAAGTGTAAATCATAGAATTACCTAATCGTCACAAGAATTTCCATGGTTTCGGGTGGGGAGGAGGTGATCTCTACTGAGTCACCAAACTCTTAGTGAAGACTACCATGTGCCAGAAACAGGGCTGAAGGCAAGGAACACAAAGGTGAGTAAGACACAGTTCTACCCTCAAGAAGCTTGTTTTCCGGGGAAGGAATTCAGTGGGTGATGCTGCTGAGTTAGTCACACTTTCTTTCTCGCTGAGCCTGACCCCAACGAGCTGGGCAATCTTGGACAAGTTGGTGAGCTTCTCTAGGGCTCCGTGGGAGAGAGAGAAAACAGGAGGGAGAGGATGACTTGACAGTCCCTTGGGTTTCTTCCCATTCTAAAAGTTCTATGAGTCTACACACAGCCCACCTAAGGAGCTACAACCAAAAACTCTTCCAAGTAAGTGTCTATAAGAGTGAATTGAGAAAGATTTCATATCTTACAAACGTTTTTGAGAACGAAATTGCATCCTATTCATAATGGAAAACAAAAATTCATTTCCGGGAGTCTTAACCTAGAATCCCCTCCGAAGGGTTCCCAGGAGAAATGTAGTCCTTTTTCTGGATATACAAACTGTCATCCTAAAGTACTCCACATACAGCTTATGGAATACATGCCTCGAGAATACGGAGGTAATTTACGTTACCTTTCAAAATAACTTTCTTCATGCGAAGTCATCGCGAGGACCAGTGAAAAGAAACCCCTTTCAAGCCTTATGGGACTTAAATGTTTTAAGAACAACCTCACCTTAAACCCATTCCGTCCTAAAATACAGTGCATTAAAGCAGTCCATTTCACAGTAATTATTTGCTTCACAATGGGACTCACCAAGTATTTCTCTTTTTTTTTTAGATTGTATTTATTTATTTGAGAGAGAGAGAGAGAGCATGAGCTGGGGGGAGGGGAAGGGCAGAAGGAGAGGGAGAAGCAGACTCCCCGCTGAGCAGACAGCGGACATGGGGCTCAATCCCAGGACCCTGAGATCATGTCCTGAGCCAAAGGCAGACGCTTCACCAACTGAGCCACCAGGCGCCCCGCCACGTATTTCTCTTCAGTAAACTCTTTTGTGGCATCATAAGTGAAAGGTTACAAATAAACCATTATCTTTACACAATTCTTCAGAAACACAAAATAAAAATGGCTCATATTTATTCAGTGCTTCATGAAGTGACAGCCTAAATGCTTGATGTGTTTTTTGGTTTATTGACGTTAGAAAGAAACTCCCAAGCTAGGTACTATTCTTCCCCGTTTTACACGTGAGAGAAATAGGCTCGAAGTGGCGAAATAACTTGTCTGAGTTCACACAACCATACAGTGGGGAAGTCAGGAGTCCAGAGCCTACCTGTCACACACAAGACGCCCCCCAAGAACAGAAGCTAAAATACAGCAGATGCTAAAAAGGGAAACTAAGATCAACAGCTGATTTGAAATTCTCTTCAGGCTCGTCAAGATGTTGAATCCTATTTGGACCTCTGAGGTCCATCTAATCCTAACCTGATTGACATTTTAAAGTTAAAAACATAATATCACCCCAACAGATGCAGTCAGGCTCCATTAACTCAGAGCTGCCCAGCCTTCTGTCATGTCTGTAACCTCTGTGCGATTTTCGCCATATTCGTGTTACCGCTCAAACTACTTCATACTTAATTTCCTTAATGTCTCCATTGAAATCATTTACTTTATTTCAAAAGGATCATTTCATATCTTTGAATTCACTGGTTTGGTGTGCCGGTCATATTTTTCCAACTAACTTTAAAATAAATATACAGCCACCTAAATTCAAAATCCATTCTGAGATCGTTTCTTATGGTACTAGTGGCATATATACCGAGGTGGAGACACCTGCCACACTGTGGCTTCCAGGACAATGAGAGTCTAAAGATTATCAATGATAAGGTCTTTACTGGAAGCCAGTAGGAACCTTGTATTAAAAAAAAAATATATATATATATATATATATATATATATATATATTTTAGAGAGAGATTGAAAACAAGTTGGGGGGAGCAGAGGGAGAGGGAGAAGCAGACTCCCCACTGACCAAGAAGCCTGACGTGGGGCTCGATCCCAGGACCCTGGAATCATGACCTGAGCTGAAGACAGATGCTTAACTGACTGAGCCACCCGGGTGCCCCAGGAACCTTGTATTTATAAGAATGTCTTTACTGATAAAGACAAATGCAAGAACAAGTTCCCCCTCAAACACCCGTGCCTTTTAAACCCCAATCAATTGTCATGAAGAACTATGAAGAAATAAATACGTTCCCAAGGAACGGTGTTTGCGACCCTCTAATGTACCATTTGTCTTCACATTTAATGTAATATGGCATAGCATGACGAATTGGATCTTATTAAGCTCTATTGCCCCCCACAAACTAGCATCTTTTTCCTAATTGTCAGATATTTGGGGTGACTTTGGAAGGAAAACTCCACTGTTCAATGGAGGGCAGGGTTTTAAAGTCTCCACTGGTCTGGGAACTAAGTTATTGACACTCAGAGCCTCCAGACTCCTATGAAAAGCAATCCCATCGAAGAAATGGCTTTAACCATGGTGTGTCATCCAGCAACAAGAACGCGAAGCACACAAGGCAGCAACTACGGCCAAATTCCATTCACTCATTTTTCTTATCATCCTTTTTTGTTGTTGTTGTTAAGATTTTATGTATTTATTTGTCAGAGAGACAGAGAGCATAAGCAGGGGGAGTGGCAGGCAGAGGGAGAAGGAGACTCCCTGCTGAGGAGAGAGCCTGATGCTGGACTCGATCCCAGGACCTTAGGATCATGACCTGGGCCAAAGGCAGGTGTTCAACTGACTGAGCCACCCAGGCGTCCCTTTGTCATCCTCATAGAATCAGACTTACTCATGGTTCCTGGAGTCCTGAGAGCTGGTTAATCCCTCGAAAGAAAAAGGCAGTGAGCCAGAAAATGGGTGAATCACTAGTTAGAGCTGAAAGCCGTGAGGCCACATTTCCTGTTGACCCGGTAGACAATTTTAGAATGTACTGAAGAAGCAGGAGAAAGCTATGTATCGGGGTCGTTGGGGAGGACAGAGCGAGCACCTGATATTTTTCTCTATAATTGTCATCTTTATTTCACATTTTAAAAGGTTTGGACTCTAATAATGGAAAAGGGAACTGCACAACATTTTAGTTTTATAATTTATGCTACCATTTTACTCTGTTTCAGAGATAAATGACATCATAACTTTCTTAAATCAATTTAGGCTTAAATTTATGTTAGGAAGGTAAACGTGATCACTGACTGTTTCATATTAAGTTTAATTTCCACTCAGCCTCTCTCTACAAGACCACAGAACTCATTCCTTAAATTGGAATCCCATTAGCATCTGTTAAAATTACATCCAGAAGAGCAGTCACCTTTTGCTTTAAGTGTTTAAAGTCAGCCTGTCAGTACAGTTGGGGGGTAAGCTCAAGGGAGTTTAACATAACTACTCAGCAGATTGGCCCGTAAGTCACATGATGTAGGCAAAATAACGACTTCAGGATTTCAGAGATAAATCGTAAAACCCTATGGAAAGACAATGTAACCTGATGGATAGACAGAACTTTGCCCTCACCTACAGAGCCGGAGATGCCTAACGTAGCCCACAGTTTGGTTTTTTTCCCACCTGCATGGAGTTGGGGGAAACTGAGTTCATTGCTTGCATTTAAAAATTGGGAGTTCGGGGTGCCTGGGTGGCTCAGCCATTAAGCGTCTGCCTTCGGCTCAGGTCATGATACCAGGGTCCTAGGATTGAGCCCCACATCGGGCTCCCTGCTCGGCGGGAAGCCTGCTTCTCCCTCTCACACTCCCCTTGCTTGTGTTCCTGCTCTCGCTGTTTCTCTCTGTCAAATAAATAAATAAAATCTTAAAAAAAAAAAAATTGGGAGAGTTCACAGAAAATGTGGATTTCCACCTATACTTTGAAAACACATTTCTGGGGGCTTAATTGATTAAGCATCTGCCTTCAGCTCAGGTCATGATCCCAGGGTCCTGGGATCGAGCCCCACATCGGGCTCCCTGCTCAGCAGGAGTCTGCTTCTCCCTCTCCCTCACCCCTCCCCCCGCTCATGCTTGGTCTCTCGCTCTCTCTCTCAAATAAATAAATAAAATCTTTTTTTAAAAAACATACACTTCTGGCAACACTAAGCTCCCCTCCCACAACGTCAGGAAGAGAGGGAGCCAGGGAGAGAGGGCAAGTCCAGCTGGTAACAGAATGAAGAGGGCCCCTGGGAAGTCACCCATTCTGTAGGTAGTCAGGCCAGTGCTAATACTGGCCGTCACCCTTCTTAGGAGGTGGGTAATGTTTGCAAACAACATGTTGCCAGGAGAGACCAGATTGTCCAACCCTCCCACGCTTGCAGACACCACCAAAACTTTTCGAACAAGTTAGAAGCCTACTCAGAAGCTATCTTTCCAGAGTTCCTGGGACACTGTTCAAGGGCAAGCTGGGGACATGTACGAATAAGCAACTACAAATGCTGAGATGTGAGACACACCATGTCTTTCACTTCTTTAAGTCAACTCAAATGCAGGCAGCACCTGCTAAAAAGTGCAATCACCACACAGACTATCGCTGAGACAGGGTCGGAATTACCGAGCATGATGACCGTGCCCGGGGGGACCAACCTTGCCTGGGGCTCCTCTATAGACATCACCGTGAGAAGTCCTCTCGCCCAGAAAAGAGAGTGGACTTTTGCTCCCGTCCAGTGTCCTGGAAGCCATCACACGCACATTCAGGGGCCATCCAGGGGGGAGTGCCATCATGGACTGTGATTCAAAAGGGCATTCGGTGGCTACTGAGCCAATGGCCTCGGCCGTGTAGCTAGTGAACTCATCAATTGAGCCAATCGGGCAGCAGCACAGGGAACAGAAAGGAGATATTGGAAATCTATGGCCAAGGGCTGCAAGAAGGAAAAGCAAAGTGAGAAAAGCAACTTGCAAAGAGTACGTGTGTGATGAACGTATCTGGAAGGATGCACACCAAATATGAACACTGACCCTCTGGGAGGTGGCTGGGGAGCACAGAGGCATGGAGACCGCAACTGTGGCTCACTCTGTGAGCTTACCCAGTCTGGTCGGCTTCAGGCTCCTACAGCAAGCATGCATTGCTTTCAAAATCATAAAAGCACCTGGGCGGCTCAATAGGTTAAGTGGTCGACTCTCGGTTTCAGCTCAGGTTATGATCTCAGGGTCCTGGGATGGAGCCCCGCCTCAGGCTCTGCACTCCGCGAGGAGTCTGCTTGAAGATTCTCTCTCCCTCTCCAACTCCCCCTCTCTCTAAAAAAATACATCTTTTTTAAAAAAAAATCATTATCAAAGCTTTTTGAATAAAATATTTATAAAATATCAAGTATAAAATATTCTTATATAATACATGCTGTAGGTAGGAATATAGGCAATTTTAAAAAAGCTTATCCCTGGGCAGTGGAATGATGAGTAATTGTTTCCTTCTTTATAATTATCTATATCCTCCAAATGTTCTACTTTTATTATCCATAAAAAATAATAAACATTAACAGTAAATATGAAGATAAATTTTGTATCTTAAATCATCCCTCACCTTCATCCTCTCACTCCTAAAAAGTTTAATTAAAAGAGAAAGCTCCCCTTGGCCTCCCTGCCCCACCCGGCTGATTTCCCATATGTCGTTTCCCCCCTGTACAACATTTTGTCACTCATAGCTGTCCACCTCATGACAACATCTGTTGACGTGGCCAGTAAGTGACATGTCAAACAGAATCTCAGCATTAAGACTGGCTCAGAAGAAAACCTGAAGAGGCAGTGGGCTCCAGTGGGTCTCATGTCCCAACGAATATGAGCAGGTCAAGTTCACTGTGCTCCCTCACTGTGTCCAAATGTCCACATCTACTGTGTTGAGAAGAGCTTTCACTCAAAGCACATGTCCTTTGACTCAAAGCATCGACCATAGCATATGAAGATGAATAGAGATCATCTGGTAGAGATCATATCCCCCCCAAGAAAAGCCCTGTTTTTCTGTATCCCCAGACTGGGGCTGTTGGAGCTTCAAACAGCTTTATCTGGAGTAAATTCTGGGCAAAGGATGTACAGCAAATCTGCATTAGATAATAGGCTGAACAATGCACCACCCCAACTCATGAAATCTCTTACTGAGACTTGTCCTAAGTCCTATAAACCTATGCTGAATGTTCTTGATATGAATGATGGCCTACAGGTGCTTGGGAAATTTTCTCAGAAACTCTTAAACAGAAAAATTCACATGCGCTAAGTCCAAATGGTTACCAATTGGGTAACAGAAACATGGAGTCACAATACAGTTTCTGTACAAAGTTGTGCAACTTGGTGGAAAGGGAGGATGCAAACACACACACACACACACACACACACACACAAACATGTCCCGAGCAAAGAAATGCAGCAGAGTGACATTGTGAGACAGAAATCATTGGGAAGCCTGGGTGGCATGTGTCAGTTAAGCATCCAACTCTTGATTTCAGGTCATGATCTCAGGGTCATGAGATCAAACCCCTCACTGGGCTCCACCCTGGGCGTGAAGCCTACTTAAGATTATCTCTCTCCCTCTTGCTGTGCCCTTCCACCCCCACCACCACCCTCCCCACACACTCGCTCTCTCTCCAAAAAAAAAAAATAAGAAGAAAAGAAAAAAAAAGACAAGAAAAGAAATCGTGCACTCTGGCCCCATGCTCCCTCTACCAACAGTCCCTTTGGATCATGAAAAGTGCATCTCACGTCCCAAGGTCTGTGATCAGCTCAAGTCCAGAAAACAGAGTCAACAAATTATTTGTTTCTAATCTCAAAAGGCACAGTTCAAGTAAAAGACAAAAAATATCTAAAAAGAGGTGCCATCTGGCAGAAGCAGCTCCCCATCCTGTGCCCTCCCCAGCCTGCACCCATTCCCTCACCCCAGAGCTAGAAGAGGAAGGAGGCAGAGAGCAGAAGGGGAAGGAGGGGGACTGAAGCAGTCTGTCTTTGGGCCCTGCTCCCAGAAGAGAAGGTGTAAAGGCTGGTGGCAGAGACCCAGATGGATCAGAAACCCCAGAGTAGAAACAGTCAAGCATCATCTGCCCCACATGGAACCCTGGACACCTCCTATCTTGTCTCTTGTGCCACAAAGGCCAGGAAGTAACAGCACAGAGAGGGCAGCAAGGATAGTCTGGAACGAAGAGCATCCTCATGTCACAACTGTCCCCAAACCACAGAAAGGCAAGAGAAGGAGAACCAAGCTTTCAAGGAGTTCCTGGAATGTGGGGTCCATTCAGAGCCCTCTTCCCAACAATTTCAATGCCCACCCCCCCCATGATACCACAAGACGGGGTGTACCCCACGCCAGGAGACACCACATAAGAGTTCTACTATAGCTGAGGGAAGGGGGGTGTTTATTCCTAAACATTGAAAAAGGACCAGCATCTAGAAGATCCAGCAAGAAGAGCCCCTGAGGGACCACTCCAGGGTCTGGGGTTTTCTGCTTGGGGAACATCTGGGGTGATTAGAGGCTGTCGGAGGGGCAGGGGGCTTGCCAACACCTACAGGTGGGAGGGATCTCCAGGGAGGATATGCCAAACTCCCCATCCACCACTTGCTTGGCTCCTTGGCCTTGCTGCTGGCACTTAAGCCAGAATGGGATTGCCAGGGAGTCCGTACGGTAAGTTCTGGATCTGTCACGGACCAGCTAGGGGACACGGGGCAGGTAAATTACCTTCTCTGAATCGCACTTTTCTGACTGTCACAAAGGACACAGTCACCTCCCAAGGCCTCCCAAGGTAAAGCACATAGAAGGCCTCAATAAGTGGTAAGCTACTCCTATTTCCCTCTCCCTGACACCAGCTAGAATTCTCTTTATCTTCACAGCAGCATCCTTACGAAGACAGCTCACACCGCAGGGCATAAAGGCCTGACACTCACTCTTTCACTTAAGCACGTGGCTTCTTCCCTTCTCATGTCTGCATTTAACGAAACAGCACATAACTCCTTATTTGCCTTAAAAGTACATAGGCAATGTGTGGGAAAAAAACTTTTTAGAGACTTACATCAAAAAGCCCTTCATTATTTATTGACCCTACTTTTTACCAGCATTTTTGCAAGTGCTTTATAAATATAACCTTATGGCCCTAAGGGGTCCACATTTTATAAATGAGGACAAGAAGATGCGCTTACATCTGTTTTACGTGTAAGTAAAACTCAGGCCATTAAGTTACAAGAAGTTAGGTCCTTACAAACAACAATAATGGGTAATATTTATTAAACATTTACTATATACCAGACACTATTCTCTTTATAGACATTAAATAGACATGTAAGTATGTTTGTGTTCTGGCACATACTAAGCATGACTTGTGTGTTGATGGCTTCTTATTATCAGGAGTTCTCACCTGATTGCTCCAATAATCCTAACAAGTGGGTAATATCCCCACGAGGAAAGCAGGTCACAGACAGTGAAACAAATTGTCCTGGTCACCTGGTTCCTAAGTGGTAGAATGAGGACTTGAACCCAAAGAGCCAGATCTCAGCTACTACTTCCGCTGGGTCTCACCGCTGGCAAGCAGTAGAGGGAGAATTCGAACCCCACGTCTGTCTGACTTGAAAGCTCTCGACCACCTGATAATTTGCAAGGGCCGTATATCATCTACAGAGAGAAAGTTCAGTCAGCCTCTTTGTTCTGGTGGGGGCCGAGCCCACATGACTCCCCCTCCCTCACCCCCAAGCCCTCTGGAATATCTGTCTGCTTATTCCCAAATCTGAAGGTGGCAATTCTGTGTCAGACAGACAGACAAGGTAAGCCAGGCAGTTAGGATATAATATCCATGACCCTCAGGCTCTAGGGTAATGCTGCTCTCAAAATTCAGACATCCTAGTTTCTAAAGCAAACCTAATTTGCTCTCCTAATGGATGTGAATGCTCCCTCCTCCAAACCCTCAGAGCATTTACTGCGCACTCTCATGGAATTTGTCATATCCTGCCTTGTATTATGGTTATTTCGAGTGTGGTGCCTTGGGAGCCATACGGTTAAAGATGGATTGCGGATTGTTATTCCAAATAACAGCGGCCCAAAGGAGGTGGGAGTTAGTTTCTCACTCACACGACGACGGGACAGGTGCAGACTGCAAGGACTGCTCCACTCGCTGCTCAGGGATCCAGGCACTTTCCATCTATGACTGTCATCCTCAGAGGGTTGCCTCTAACTGTCTGCAATGTGTCAACACCTTGTCTACATTCCAGCCAGTAAGAAAGGGAAGGAAAGGGGTCAAGGAGAGAGCAAACCTCTGCCAACTAAAGGCAGAACCAAGTTAAAAGTTCTTTTACTATCGAAGAAAGGGAGAGCATCTAGTGAAAGAAAATTAGCCATCTCAAGTGACCGTTTCGTAGGAAATACATTCAAAGCAATGTTGTATGCAGGCAGACAACAATTTCCATCCAACAAAAATGTAGAACACACCACCACATATCAGACACTGTACTAATCTTCGGGAATCCGATGCAATGGGATGAATAAATGAATGAGCCCTTTTATGGAATAGCAATCTGGAGGTAAGGCCATGAAAATTTCATGAAGGTAAATAATTTAAAATATGGACAAAAGTAATTTCTTCCCATAGAAGGTCATAGATAAAAACAGACACATTTAAAGCTGAATTCTTTGTGGCTTGCTAAAAAGTATGGAAAATCAATTATAAAGAAAATAAACAAACAGACCTGATTTACTGGGCTATACTGCCACCAACAAAATACATGACAGAGTCCCAATCCTGAATTTTTACTTTAATGACTTTTTTTTGTATTTTACTCTAAGACACATTTTTACTTTTTCCCTATACAAAAGAAAACAAAAAAATTGTCATTTACAGGATAGATAAATATACAGGTCTAAAATTGAATTCTTGGAGGAGAGGAGTTAAGATGGCGGAGGAGTAGGAGACACCGTTTTCAGCCGGTCCTCCGAGTCGCGCTGGATAGGTACCAGACCAGCCTAAACAACCACGGAACCAGCCTGAGACGCAGGAAGACGCATCTGGATCTCTACAAATGAACATCTCCAGCGCTGAGTATTGAGGTACGAAGAGGGGAGCCATGAAACTGTGCACAGATATCGGAAGATAAACGGAAGGGGGAGGGAGCCGCCATGTTTGGGCGCCGGGAAGCGGTAGCCACTTGCACGGGGGAGCGGGCGGGGCTCACGGTCGGCACCCGCAAAACAGCAGACTGAGACCGTGAGCCGGGTGCGCGCGCCACCAGGCATCTCGCGGAACCCCGGAATCCTGGTGCGCTCACTGGATCCAGACTGAGACCGGGAGATCCGGGAGCGCGCGCGGGGCGGCTGGCGGCTGGCGGCATTAGAAACACAAAGGACAGAGACGCGCCGGCCCTGGAAGTGAGGGCTGGGACGCCGGGTGTGGGGCGCACATCCCGGGACGCTGCAGGGTTGAGCAGCACCAACAGAAACAGAGTTAAAGTGGCCAGAACATTAGTAGAGAACGGGCCGCAATCCTTCTGTTCCGTGACAGAGGCTGAAATTTGGCCGCTGCTGCTCTGACTCTCAGAAGAGGCACAGCAAACCGCCAGGGAAAGCCGCCAGAGAACAAAAGCCTGGAAATACCGGCTCAGGGAGTGCCCATCCCCATCCCCCCTCGCAGGGGACACGGAGACTCTACCCAAACAGGGCTGCCTGAGTATCGGCGCGGCAGGCCCCTCCCCCAGAAGGCAGGCTGAAAAATCAAGAAGCCCACAACCCGGGCGCCGGGGTGGCGCAGTCATTGAGCGCCTGCCTTCGGCTTAGGGCGTGATCCCGGCGTTCTGGGATCGAGCCCCGCATCGGGTTCCTCCGCTGGGAGCCTGCTTCTTCCTCTCCCACTCCCCTGCTTCTGTTCCCTCTCTCGCTGGTTGGCTGCCACATAAATAAATAAAATCTTTAAAGAAGAAGCCCACATCCCTAAGATCCCTATAAAACAAGGGGCACGGCCTGGGACCCAGTCAATAATTTGGGCTCTGGAAACCCCGCAACCTCTCTTCATCAGAATGACAAGAAGGAGAAGCCCCCCCCAGCAAAGAAAAGACAGTGAGACTGTGGCCTCTGCCACAGAAATAATGGATATGGATGTAACCAAATTATCAGAAATGGAATTCAGAGTAACGATGGTCAAAATGATGAGTAGAATTGAAAAAAGTATAAACGAAAAGGTTACTGAGAATATAGAATCCCTAAGGACAGAAATGAGAGCGAATCTGACAGAAATTAAAAATTCTATGAGCCAAATGCAGGCAAAACTAGAGGCTCTGACAGCCAGGGTCGCAGAAGCAGAGGAACGGGTTAGTGAATTGGAGGATGGGTTAATAGAGGGAAAAAATGAAAATAGAAGATGGTCTTAAAAAAATCCACGCCCACGAATGTAGGTTACGGGAGATTACTGACTCAATGAAATGATCCAATGTTAGAATCATCGGCATCCCTGAGGGGGTGGAGAAAAACAGAGGTCTAGAAGAGATATTTGAACAAATTGTAGCTGAAAACTTCCCTAATCTAGCAAGGGAAACAAACATTCGTGTCCAAGAGGCAGAGAGGACCCCTCCCAAGCTCAACCACGACAAACCTACGCCACGTCACGTCATAGTGCATTTCGCAAATATTAGATGCAAGGATACAGTACTGAAAGCGGCCAGGGCAAAGAAATTTCTCACGTACCAAGGCAAAAGCATCAGAATTACGTCAGACCTGTCTACACAGACCTGGAATGAGAGAAAGGGTTGGGGGAGCATATTTAAAGCTCTTTCAGAGAAAAACATGCAGCCAAGGATCCTTTATCCAGCAAGACTGTCATTCAGAATTGATGGAGAAATAAAGACATTTCAGAATCGCCAGTCACTAACCAATTTTGTAACTACGAAACCAGCCCTACAGGAGATATTACGGGGGGTTCTATAAAAGTAAAAAGGCCCCAAGAGTGATACAGAACAGAAAGACACAGCCAATACAAAAAAAGACTTTACTGGCAACATGGCAACATTAAAATCATATCTATCAGTAATCAGTCTTAATGTAAATGGTTTGAACCATCCGATAAAACGCCACAGGGTTGCAGATTGGATAAAAAGAAATGACCCATCCATTTGCTGTCTACAAGAGACTCATTTCAAACCCAAAGATGCATTCAGACTGAGAATAAGGGGATGGAGTACCATCTTTCACGCAAATGGTCCTCAAAAGAAAGCTGGGGTAGCAATTCTCATATCAGATAAATTGGATTTTAAACTACAGACTATAGTTAGAGACGCAGAAGGGCACTATATTATTCTTAAGGGAAGTATTCAACAAGTGGATATGACAATTATAAATATATATGCCCCCAACAGGGGAGCAGCAAGATACACAAGCCAACTCTTATCCAGAATAAAGAGACATATAAATGAAAATACATTAATAGTAGGGGACCTCAACACTCCACTATCAGAAATAGACAGAACACCCTGGCAAAAACTAAGCAAAGAATCAAAGGCTTTGAATGCCATACTCGACGAGTTGGACCTCATAGATATATATAGAACACTACACCCCAGAACCAAAGAATACTCATTCTATTCTAATGCCCATGGAACATTCTCAAGAATAGACCATGTTCTGGGACACAAAACAGGTCTCAACCGATACCAAAAGATTGAAATTATCCCCTGCATATTCTCAGACCACAACGCTCTGAAATTGGAACTCAACCACAAGGAAAAATTTGGAAGAAACTCAAACACTTGGAGACTAAGAACCATCCTGCTCAGGAATGACTCGATAAACCAGGAAATCAAAAATCAAATTAAACAATTTATGGAGACCAATGAGAATGAAAATACAACAGTCCAAAACCTATGGGATACTGCAAAGGCAGTCCTAAGGGGGAAATACATAGCCATCCAAGCCACACTCAAAAGAATAGAAAAATCTAAAATGCAGTTTTTATATTCTCACCTCAAGAAGCTGGAACAGGAACAGAGGGACAGGCCTAATCCACGCACGAGGAAGCAGTTGACCAAAATTAGAGCTGAAATCAATCAAGCAGAAACCAGAAGTACAGTAGAGCAGATCAACAGGACTAGAAGCTGGTTCTTTGAGAGAATCAATAAAATTGACAGACCACTGTCAAGACTTATCCAAAAGAAAAGAGAAAGGACCCAGATTATTAAAATTATGAATGAAAAAGGAGAGGTCACGACGAGCACCATTGAAATTGGAAGGATTATTAGAAATTTTTATCAACAGCTATATGCCAATAAACTAAGCAATCTGGAAGAGATGGAATCCTTCCTGGAAACCTATAAACTACCAAGATTGAAACCGGAAGAAATTGATTCCTTAAACAGGCCAATTAATTATGAAGAGATTGAGTCAGTGATAAACAACCTTCCAAATAACAAAACTCCAGGCCCGGACGGTTTTCCTGGGGAATTCTACCAAACATTCAAAGAAGAAATAATACCTATTCTCCTAAAGCTATTTCAAAAAATAGAAACAGAAGGAAAGCTACCAAACTCATTCTATGAGGCCAATATTACCTTGATCCCCAAACCAGGCAAAGACCCCCTCAAAAAGGAGAATTACAGACCGATTTCCCTAATGAATATGGACGCCAAAATCCTCAACAAGATACTTGCTAATAGAATCCAACAGTACATTAAAAGGATTATCCATCACGATCAAGTGGGATTCATACCTGGGATGCAAGCGTGGTTCAATATTCGCAAATCAATCAGCGTGATACATCATATCAACAAGAAAAGACTCAGGAACCATATGATCCTCTCAATCGATGCCGAAAAAGCATTTGACAAAATACAGCATCCTTTCCTGATTAAAACCCTTCAGAGTGTAGGAATAGAAGGTACATTTCTCAATCTCATAAAAGCCATCTATGAAAAGCCTACTGCAAATATTATTCTCAATGGAGAAAAGCTGGAAGCCTTTCCCTTAAGATCAGGAACTCGACAAGGATGCCCACTCTCGCCACTATTATTCAACATAGTACTAGAAGTCCTTGCAACAGCAATCAGACGACAAAAAGGGATCAAAGGTATTCAAATTGGCAAAGAAGAAGTCAAAATGTCTCTCTTTGCAGATGACATGATACTCTATATGGAAAACCCAAAAGAAGCCACTCCCAAATTATTAGAAGTTATAGAGCAATTCAGTAACGTGGCAGGATACAAAATCAATGCTCAGAAATCAGTTGCATTTCTATACACGAATAACGAGACCAAAGAAAGAGAAATTAGGGAATCCATCCCATTTACAATAGCACCAAAAACCATACGTTACCTTGGAATTAACTTAACCAGAGACGTAAAGGACCTTTATTCTAGAAACTATAAATCACTCTTGAAAGACATTGAGGAAGACATAAAAAGATGGAAAGATATTCCATGCTCATGGATCGGAAGAATTAATATAGTTAAAATGTCCATGCTACCCAGAGCAATCTACACTTTCAATGCTATCCCGATCAAAATACCAAGGACATTTTTCAAAGAACTGGAACAAACAGTCCTTAAATTTGTATGGAAACAGAAAAGGCCCCGAATCTCCAAGGAACTGTTGAAAAGGAAAAACAAAGCTGGGGGCATCACAATGCCGGATTTCGAGCTGTACTACAAAGCTGTGATCACAAAGACAGCATGGTACTGGCACAAAAACAGACACATAGACCAATGGAACAGAATAGAGAGCCCAGAAATGGACCCTCGGCTCTTTGGGCAACTAATATTTGATAAAGCAGGAAAAAACATCCGGTGGGAAAAAGACAGTCTCTTCAATAAATGGTGCTGGGAAAATTGGACAGCTACATGCAAAAGAATGAAACTTGACCACTATCTCACACCATACACAAAAATAAACTCCAAATGGATGAAAGACCTCAATGTGAGACAGGAATCTATCAAAATTCTAGAGGAGAACATAGGCAACAACCTCTACGACATCGGCCAAAGCAACCTTTTTCATGACACATCCCCAAAGGCAAGAGAAACAAAAGATAAAATGAATTTATGGGACTTCATCAAGATTAAAAGTTTCTGCACAGCCAAGGAAACAGTCAGAAAAACTAAGAGGCAGCCCACGGAATGGGAGAATATATTTGCAAATAACACTACAGATAAAGGACTGGTATCCAAGATCTACAAAGAACTTCTCAAACTCAATACACGAGAAACAAATAAACAAATAAAAAAATGGGCAGAAGATATGAACAGACACTTTTCCAATGAAGACATACAAATGGCTAACAGACACATGAAAAAATGTTCAAAATCATTAGCCATCAAGGAAATTCAAATCAAAACCACACTGAGATACCACCTTACGCCAGTTAGAATGGCAAAAATAGACAAGGCAAGAAACAACAATTGTTGGAGAGGATGTGGAGAAAGGGGATCCCTCCTACATTGTTGGTGGGAATGCAAGTTGGTACAGCCACTCTGGAAAACAGTGTGGAGGTCCCTTAAAAAGTTAAAAATTGAGCTACCCTATGATCCAGCCATTGCACTACTGGGTATTTACCCCAAAGATACAGACGTAGTGAAGAGAAGGGCCATATGCACCCCAATGTTCATAGCAGCAATGTCCACAATAGCTAAATCATGGAAGGAGCCGAGATGCCCTTCTACAGATGACTGGATTAAGAAGTTGTGGTCCATATATACAATGGAATATTACTCAGCAATCAGAAAGAACGAGTTCTCAACATTTGCTACAACATGGACAGCACTGGAGGAGATAATGCTAAGTGAAATAAGTCAAGCAGAGAAAGACAACTATCATATGATTTCTCTCATCTATGGAACATAAGAACTAGGATGATCAGTAGTGGAAGAAAGGGATAAAGAAAGGGGGGGTAATCAGAAGGGGGAATGAAACATGAGAGACTATGGACTATGAGAAACAAACTGAGGACTTCAGAGGGGAGGGGGGTGGGGGAATGGGATAGACCGGTGATGGGTAGTAAGGAGGGCACGTATTGCATGGTGCACTGGGTGTTATACACAACTAATGAATCATCGAGCCTTACATCGGAAACCGGGGATGTACTGTATGGTGACTAACATAATATAATAAAAAATCATTAAAAAAATAAATAAATAAAAAATAAAATAAAATAAAATTGAATTCTTTCTGTGTCTTCCATAAGATAAACATTCAAGGGATTTAATCTGGGAGAGGAGCCAAAAGTCCAACTCCAATTTATTATTATTTCTAAATTATATATGAAGCACCACATAAAGCCTTTAATAATTATGTCAGTGGAGCTGCCACTGGAATGCATTATTGTTTTCAGACATACACGTCACCAACGAGGCTCTTCTCATTTCCCAAATTCCATTAACATGGAATTTCCCAAACGGTGCCACCACCCCCCTCCACCTCTCACCACGATAAAAAAGCCCAAAGAATGATCCGTGCTTCGCATTTTAACTAAACTGCCACTAGTAACATGAATAACAATATTAAAGTGAAATCTTTCCATTCAAGTGCATGAAATTTCTGCACTGAATTAAAATGACCTTGTATATATTAGTATAAAGTTTTCTGAACTTAGGCTTTAGGTTTCAAAGAGGCAGAGGTATTCGCGTTTTCATCCCTCGTGTTAACTTGTGATGTTTTTCTCTGCACACATTGCCCCTGAGAACCTGACAATGTCTCCTTGCTCTTGCTGGCACCAGACCCTGTCCTTACACAGTGTTCCATTTCTATGAAGGCAGCAGCTGGGCCCATTCTGATAGCCTTCCTCCCTCAAACTGCTTTAGGCTGGACTCAAGTAATATTAATTCCTGTGCACTAAATAAGAGTGTCTCATCAAGAGGAGGCAAAGCATTGTCTCTTAGAACTTTGTAATTCTTACTTTACGTAACTGAATTGTGTGCGTATTTATTGAGCTAGTGTGGGTAAACTATTTGGTGGTGTGTCTGGCACATAGTTACTGTTTGTTTAGGGCTTACTAAATTAAGGCTCAATTCTAAGTCTTGTGAGGAATACTGAGACTCACTCATTCATTAAAAATACTTATGGATCATTAACTATGTATGTATACTTATACTGTTGAATGAATATATTCATTCAACATGTATTTATGGAGCAACTACTATGTGCCAGGCATCAGTCCAGGTTTGCAAAAACAAACACAGTTCCTACCTTCATGGATTTTACAGGCTAGTGGGGAAGGCAGACAGCCAAGAACTTGCACAAATAAATGGAAAACTAATCATCAAATGGGATAAATGTCGCAACCCTTATATTATAAAGGGTGGGTTCCTGTGGTTCAATTTTGTGGTGGTGTCACAGTCAGAGAAACATAACCCAACAAACAGAAGTCATTTCAATATAGCTCAGATCTCTGCCAAGGTAATGAGGACAAGGAAAGATGGAGAAATGCTCACACCAGCAGGCTGCAGAGGTATAATAATTAAATGCAATGTGGCGTCCTGGTTGGGATCCTAGAACAGGAAGAAGACATTAGCAGAAAAACTGCCAAATCCCAATAAAGTCTAGAGTTTGATTAATGGCAACGTACCAAGGTCAGTTTCTTAGTTTTGACAAATGTACTGTGGTCATGGAAGGTGTTAACAACGGTAGAAACTGGGTGAGGTACGTGCAAACTTTGCTGCCTTCGCAACGTTTCTGTAAATCTGGAAGTATTCCAAAATAAAAAGCTTATTTTAAAAAATAGCTCGCATCTTTCCTTGAATTCTCGAGAACTCAAAATGGCATCTAAATACAATGAGAGTTAACACTTCTAAAAATCTCCATTCGTGATTTACCTCTTATATTAGCTATCCGACGCTGCGTTAACAAGCCACCCCAAAACTTAGCAACTTAAAACAGCAAGTATTTATTAACTCACACAGGTTCTGTGGATCAGGGATCCAAGAGTGGCTGAGCCGAGGGAATCCGTCTCGGGGTCTCTGATGGGGCAGCAGTCCAGCTACAGGCTGAGGCTCAGGTGGGACTGGAGAATCAGATCTCAAGCTCACTCATGTGGCTGTTTGGATGCTTTAGTGTCTTGCCTCGCTGCTGGCTGGAGGCATCAGTTCTTCACCACGCCAGCCTGTAAATCGAACTGTTCCAAAAAGAAACGCGTATTTAAAAAGAAGAAGTAATTAGATCCCCTAGATGCTCTCCTCAACTTCACAGTGAATCATGCAGGCCACGCAGGGGTATGTTTTATCTCCCAAACGGGGAAACTCCCCTTCACACAGGGGAGTGATGCTATCTGATCGAGTCAGGGCCTTACTGTTACTTAAATTTGTGTTTTTCTGATTGACGTTGAGCACCTCTTCATACACTTATCATTCACTTTTCCCTTCTGTAATTTGCCTATTCATATATTAGTTTCCTTTTTTTTTTTCTAATTTGTTTTCTAATTTTTTCCAGGCTGATTTTTAGATATTTTTCTCTGCAGCTGAGAAAGTACTTTTTGTTTTTCAGTCATAGATGCTGGAAACAGATTACTAGCTGTCACCTATTCATTCACATTGATGACGGCCTTTTAACAGCGGTCCCCAAAAGTCCATTTTTAATGCATTCAAGTCCATCTCTTCCTTTATTGTATATAGTTTAAGAGTCCTCTTAAGAGGGGCGCCTGGGTAGCACACCGGTTAGGCGTCTGCCTTTGGCTCAGGGTGTGATCCCGGCGTTCTGGGATCGAGCTCCACGTCAGGCTCCTCCGCTATGAGCCTGCTTCTTCCTCTCCCACTGCTTGTGTTCCCTCTCTCGCTGGCTGTCTCTATCTCTGTCTAATAAATAAATAAAATCTTTAAAAAAAAAAAAAGAGTCCTCTTAAGAAATACTCCCCCATTCAAGATCACAAAGAATAATCTACATTTTCTTCTATAGTGGGGCAATTTTATCTTCAACTTTAGGTCTTTAATCCACCAGCATATGGTATGAGATGAGGATCCAATTTTGTTTTTCCTCCCGATAACAACCCAATTTTCCCAAGATTATTTACCAAATCCTCCATCTTTTCCCTATCTCTATAAAATATCAAGTTCCCATTTATATAGGGTCTATTTCTGGACGCTCTTCTGTTCCATTGGGCCTGATTTTTTGCCTCATTCTATAATACATGTTAATATCTGGTATTGTAAGTCTCCTTTCTTTGCTCCTTCTTTTCCTAAAAATGTCTTAGCCATTCACAAACCTTATTCATTTATCGAATTTATAGAATCAGTTTATTAAGCCCCCTTAAAACACTCCTGGAATTGTCATTGGAGTTGATAGCATTTATAGAATAATTACGTGAAAATCAACAGTTGTATAATGTTGTCACCTCCTCCCTAGCTCTTCATTTATTTACATCTTATTTTATATCCCTTAATAGAGTTTCAGATTTTTCTTCATAAAGGTCTTGAGACTTTTTATTATGTTAATTCCTAGAAACTGTATAGGGTTGTGGGGCTTGGGGTTTTTTTCCTATCTTAATTGGTATCATTTTTAATACTTTATAACGAGTTATTCCTAGAGTACGTGTTAAAATCTCCAACTATAATTCTGGATTGGTGCCTTTTATCAGCATGTAACACCTTGCTTTGTCTTTGACATATATTTTTTCCCCTACACTTGTTTTGTATGATACTAAATTTGCTACTTGAGCTTCATTTACCTGGTGCATCTCTTTTCATCTCTTCATTTTCAATTTGCCTGTGTCCTTTTGTTTCAAGTGTGACTTTAGAAAACGAGTATGTCGTTGGATCTCAGGATTCTCTCACTAGCCCATCCCAGAGTCCTTGACCTTTGGCAGCCATCCTTCCCGGAGTTCCTGCCCCTCAGATGTCTCCTAATTGTTCTGAGTTCACCTTACTCCCTTAAGACTAACTGTCCCTTGGCTGGTGCTAGCTCTCCAGTAGAAAGAGGAGGCCCTACCTGCGCCTCTTCGGGTGAGTTGGGGTACGGAGACAAAAGTCCCTACCTAGGCTTTCCAGGCTCAAGCAAATCCTGCCCGGGAACCCTCTGGGGTGGGCAGTGATAGCAGCTCTGGTCTCATGGAGGTAGACACCCGGATCAATCAGTGTGTCTGTTTGTCTGCTTGTTGATGGACTGCCCCAGATTGTAAGCTTCTGAGCAACCCCAGTTCTGGTCTAGCCATACAAGCTAAGGTTTGCTATTGCACTGGGGAGCACCTCCCAGCTACCTACCTGGTTCACCCAGGGCAATGTGAGGGAGGGAGAAACCCCCAAGTAAAACCCAGTCCTAGTCCATCCCGGCTTTGGTTTCATGCCTTGTACCCAATGTTCCCCTTTCTTCAAAGAGTTTAGGGTCCGTTGCAGAGTGAGGTTCTGAACACTATCCTCGCCCCCTCTCCTCTCAGGCTTCTCCAGGGGTGGGATCAGAGGTTGTTGGCTTCCTTAACCAGAAGACTAATTCTGAAGAGCCTGTAAGAGATGTATTTTTTCTTGCAAGAAATGGTGCAACTGTTTGTTGCCTATAAATCAACTTAATTTAGATTTCGAGCTCATGGTCAGGCTAGTGGGAAAACACAAGCCCTTTCTCTCTTTATTTTCAATAGGTGATATATTTATATGGCTCAGAAATAAAATATATATAAAGTAATGCTGTGAAAATCTCCTTCTCACCCTGATATATAACCATCAATATTGGTTTCTTATGCATCTTTCCTGGATTTCACTACATATTTACAAGCGAGCATAAGAATACGATCGAAAGCGTCTGCGTGCACACACACACACACATTCTGATTTGCTCCCTTTTTCCACAAAATATGGCATACTGTACAATCTACCCAGCATTTTACCTTTGTTATCTCCCTCAAAATATCTGGTAGATCTTTCTCTACAGAGAGGTTGGTCATTCTTTCCTGCTATCCAGTATCCCACCGCACGCAGGGCTATGGTTTAACTAACCATCTCCCACTGACACCCACTGAGGTTGTTCGCGAACTTCTGCCCTTACAACAACGCTGCACGGAATAATACACAGACTTTAAACAATGAGGGGAAATGTAAAAACTAGCCTAGGCATTTCATTATGCTTCCCAGTGATTTCTTTCTCCTGCTGCTTTTTCTTCCTGCTGCATTTTTATCTTCCCGGAAGCCAAATGTTGATGCTTTATTGCAGTTTGCACTTGGCTCAGGGTCATTTTAGCAGTTGGAATTACACAGCAAAACAGAAAAATGTATATTTGTGGAAGTCCTCAAAGTGGCAACAACAGCAGCAAATCTCACATTTGTCCAGCATCTTCTGCAGCCCTGAGTGCTGAGAGGGCAGGCTGGTGGGAACAGGGCAGGCCCAGCACACAGGGACACAATCAGAGGCAGACCCCTTTATTCTGTCCCAGCAGCCTAAGAAGCCCAGGGTGTGCCAGTCAAGCTGCTCTTCCCATGGTTGAGGACCACCCAGAAGGCACCCAGGAATTTTTTCCTCCACCCACTGGCGCAGAGACTGGAAAGAATGAAAAGCAGGGATTCCAACTGATACCTGCAGCCAGTGTTCAAAGCAGCATTATTCACAATATGCAAGGGGTGGAAGCAAGCCCCACGTCCCCTGACCAGTGAATAGATAAGAAAACATAGCATATGCATACAAGGGCATGCTATTCGGCCTTTTTAGGAAGGAAATTCTGGCAAATACTACAATATGGATGAACCTTGAGGGCATTACAGTACATGAAATAAGCCAGTACAAAAAGACAAATAACTGTGTGATTCCACTGATGTGAGGTACCAAGGGGAGTCACACTCAGAGAGACAGAAGGGCGGATGGCGTGGCGGGCAGCTGGCGGAAGGGAGCAGGGAGTTACTGTTTGATGGGTACAGAGTTTCAGTTTTACATAAAAAAAAAAAGTTCTAGAGATGGATGATGGTGATGGTTGTATAATAATGTGAATGTACTTCATGAGACTGAATTGTACACTTAAAAATGGTTAGGATGGTGAGTTTTATGTGTATTTTACCACCATTTTAAAAAAATGTCTAAGAGTTTAAAAAAAAAAAAAGCATTGGCAACCCCTTGATTGAGGTCAGTCTTTGTGGAAGCAGCTATAAAGGAGCTTTTCCAATCAAACGCTGACCTCAGGGACAAGTACCACGCTAGGTTAGACTCATCGGGGGGGGGGCGGGGGGAGAAACACGGTCTAAATAGGCCAAAATAATTGAAAGGAAATTCCTTGTTACTTTTTTTAACTTGAGCCTTTTTAAAAATATGTGGAACCTCCAGCAATATTTCTTGTCTCCGCAATTCTCTGGAGCCACTTGAGAGGCCCCTTCTCCCAAGGCTCCCCCTCCCCTTCCAGCCCCTGGAGCTTCCTCCTTTATATTATGTAATGCACCAACTTACCCCTTCTGATAACAGCTTCCCCTTCTCTCCGGACTCAGAGTCATCCTTACCTCTCTTCTCTCCCACCCAAACCCATTTCTCACTGAAAATCCTCTGGCCTCTGGACCAAACTATGTCCTCAGGCTAAAAGTCAAAACTCTAATCATGGTGGCATGGCCCGGAACAATCTGCCCATGACCTCTCTCTCCCTTTGCTCCCTCCCCACAGCCTCCCCAGCCTCCCTGCCGCGCTGGGCATGCCCCACCTCGGAACCCTTGGAGCCTTCGTTCACACTCATTGGCTCTCTGCCCCCCCTCACCCCAGCTGTGGCCCAGCTCCCTGCACGGCTCATGCCCTCACCTCCCTCTGGTCTCTGCTCAGTGGTCGCCTGTGTGAGAAGCCAAGCCTGACCACCCTTTCAAGGTCAAACACCCCTCCCAGACTGTTCATCTCCCCTAGCCCCCATTGTTGGTTTTTTTTTTCCACTGCATTTACCGTATCCTAGAATACCCTATATCTATATATCACTTATTTATTATGCTTATTGCTTATTATCTACCACTCTTCCCACTAGAATGGAGCTGTCGAGAGAAACGATCTCTGTTTTGCTCAGGACTGCATTTCCCGTGCCTGGAATAGAGCCTGGCTCAGACTAGGCTTGCAGCAAATCTTTGCAGAATGAGCAAGTGAATGAACCCCAGACCTGCACCACAGGAGCCCAGATTGTCCCCAAAAGGCAACAGCAGGGCTCTTATGTCCGTCTGGGAAAGAGGAGAAAATCTCTCTCGCAACGACTTTTATCCCAGCACCTGAATGCATTCCTGGACATCTACCTTATAACACAAGTCTGCCTAATAAGTGAAGATTAGACCTTATAAGTGAAGGAGTACCACCAATTTCAGTACCCAAATTGATATCTCTATTAAAATCACATTTCTGCCTAGTGAAGACACAAAGAATAAAAGATGCACTTGGCCCAAGAGAAAGGCTTCCCCAGGTTGTCGCAAGGACAGGATGAGATTGTCCATGGCGACAGCTTCTTCTGGTGCCTGATAGATACTGGGTGCTCTCTGAAAGGCAGATTCCATTATTTCTTTCATTTCTCCCGAATGCACCTCAGTGCTAATCCAGGGAGCACCAAAATTATCAGACAGGTTGATGCCAGCGTAGATGTAGATTTAGTCTCTGATATTACATAAAATTCATTTTCCAATATTCTGCAATGTAGCTAAAATTACAATATAAATTGTATAAATATGTATTTACCTAAGGAGAAGGAAGAATACATTGAGAGTAAAATAAATTGAAGACATCTAGTGTGTGCACGCGTAAATATTATATGAATATATTTTTTCAATGCATTAACCAAGAAGGTAACAGTAGTCAGGTTAACAGACAGTTGAATCAGGAATACAGTTTCAATTAATGGAAATTGTTATTAAAGGATTTTCTGATAGAGAGAATGGTACATTTAATGCATCAGTTTTTCTTAAAAGGCAGAACTAGGAAGCAAATTTAAATGGGTCAGGGTAGTAAGAGCAGTAACCTTTACTATAAGGAGAAAAAAATCCTTCAGCCAATCCTGGTGGTTTATTTGATCCTATCAGGGTCTGATTTCTCTGGCTTTTTGGAAACTTTTCAAACTTTAATGTTCACTTCTTCCTTTGAAGGAGGAAGTTCACCAACTCTTATACATACTTAAAGAGATGAATTTCTAAGCTCTCTTCTCTGATATAAAATGTACACCACCTCCTCTCCTTTCATGTACGGTTCCCACTGGGGCAAACCAGGCACAAAATGTTCGAAGAAGCCTCAGCTATTATTAAGGAAGAAATACATGGCCGCTGATCAGGCTAAAGAAATACATGGGTCAAGAAGATTTTAAAATCTGGGGCGCCTGGGTGGCACAGCGGTTAGGCGTCTGCCTTCGGCTCAGGGCGTGATCCCGGCGTTATGGGATCGAGCCCCACATCAGACTCCTCTGCTATGAGCCTGCTTCTTCCTCTCCCACTCCCCTGCTTGTGTTCCCTCTCTCGCTGGCTGTCTCTATCTCTGTCAAATAAATAAATTAAAAAAAATAAAAATAGGGGCGCCTGGGTGGCACAGCGGTTAAGCGCCTGCCTTCGGCTCAGGGCGTGATCCCGGC
This sequence comes from Ursus americanus, assembly GCF_024610735.1. Classification (NCBI taxonomy): domain Eukaryota; kingdom Metazoa; phylum Chordata; class Mammalia; order Carnivora; family Ursidae; genus Ursus; species Ursus americanus. The sequence continues at coordinate 11,374,863 of NC_142132.1, forward strand.
GTTATGGGATCGAGCCCCACATCAGGCTCCTCTGCTATGAGCCTGCTTCTTCCTCTCCCACTCCCCCTGCTTGTGTTCCCTCTCTCACTGGCTGTCTCTCTCTCTCTCTGTCAAATAAATAAATAAATAATCTTTTTAAAAAAATAAATAAATAAAATAAAAATAAAAAATATTAAAAAAAAGAAAGATTTTAAAATAAGCCCATCCATTGTCTTCTGTACATCAGCTACTTTACGTTCATGAGCTCATTTGGATCTCACGACAACCCTTAAAAGTGTAACTGTTATCATCCTTATTGTGCATTTTGGGGACACTAAAGCTCCAAAAGGTAAGATTATATGATGACTAACTGGTGGAGAAAGGAGGTGAATGAGCACAGCAATCTGTTTCCAGAGCCTGTGCTCTCAGCCACGACCCTGCGTACCTCCCAAGCGCTCAGTGAAAGGCCTGCCCAGGCAGATGAGCCACGGAGCATGGAGCATATCTCCTCTGGGACCAGTGAGCGGAGCACACCAGCCCTGGGTGTGCAGGGACCTCACTCAGGGCAAACGCTGGTCCTTGGGAAATGTTCCCTCTAAGAGAGATGTGTCTGGTAAGAATTCTAAAGGCACAGGTGTGGAAGCAGCTGTGGAAATGCACAGTAGTGGGCTAGCCCATGTAGGCAAAGGTCTGTTCAGTAGAAGGCATTCTTGTCAAGTAGTGACTTCAGGAGTGATTTAAAGCCACTCAGCACTTTCCATGATGTGTTTTAGTGTGTGGTTTTCTTTGGATTTACCCAGCTAAGGGTTTATGATGCTTCTTGAAACCATTGTTGGTTTTAGAAAGCCCTCATTATCTCTTCAAATACTGTTCCTGTCCTAGTCTCTGTCCTCCTTGCCTTCAAGGACTCCAAATACATGTGTTAGATCTTCCGTGATATACCATACGTGTTTCACACTCTTTCCTGTGTTTTCTACCCCTTTCCTGTATGCTTCAGTCTATTTCTTTCTAACCTACCTTCTAATTCACTATTCCTCTCTTCAGCTACATCTTATCTGTTATGAAACCCACTATTCAATTCTGTATCTCCAATTCTATACTCCAAATTGTCATCTAATTTCTTGATAATACTAATCACCACCATTTTTAAGTCTGTAATAATGCCAGTGTCTGGATCTATTGTAGGTGTGGGTTCTTTTTTTCTTTTTTTTTTTTTTGGTTTTCAGTCATGTAAAATGAACATTGTAAATGAAAAATTACACAGAAAATTTGAAGCTCTGGGTGATAGCATCTTCCTTCCAAAAGGACTTGTTTTGCTTCTTGCCGGCAGTTCACACAAGGGCAAATCACCTTAACATAATCAGGGATTAAGCGGATTTAAATCTGAGCTTCAGGGGTGCCTGGGTGGCTCAGTCAGTTGGGTGCCTGACCCTGGACTTTGACTCAGGTCATGATCTCAGGGCCTTGAGTGTCAGGCTCCCCACTCAGCAGGGAGTCTGCTTGAGATTCTTTGTCTCTGCCCCTCCCTGCCCCCCACCCTCCCACCTCCTCTAAAATAAATAAATAAATCTTCAAAAAAAATCTGAGCTTCAGTCTTTGTCAAGGCAGCTCTACTTCTGGTTCATCCCTTTCTAAAGGAAATCCTGCAGTTTTTATCAGAATCCTCCTCCTTGGTGTGCTGTAAGCTAATTTTGTCCCCTCGGTCTCATAAAGATGCCGAAAGCTCTGAGGTCACCTTAGCAGTATCTCAGTCACCACCTGCTGCTTTGGAAACTACCTCAAGGATAGAAGTGGCACCAAGTGTCAGACTTACTTTGCTGCACTTCCTTCTCTCTGGAATCTCGGTCCCTCCAGTCCTTGCTCCTTTAGTAGGTCTCTGTGACTGCCAGACATTATTTGCTATGTATCATATTTTCTAGTTGTTTTTAGTAGGGTGGCTGGTGTGCCATAAGCTAGTCCCTCAATACTGAAAGTGGAAATCCCCCTCATGGCATTGTACTGAAAAATGTGATGAGTTGGGTACTGAAAATTGGGGGGGGGGGGGAGCGCCTGGGTGGCACAGCAGTTAAGTGCCTGCCTTCAGCTCAGGGCGTGATCCCAGCGTTATGGGATCGAGCCCCACATCAGGCTCCTCCGCTAGGAGCCTGCTTCTTCCTCTCCCACTGCCCCTGCTTGTGTTCCCTCTCTCGCTGGCTGTCTCTATCTCTGTCAAATAAATAAATAAAATCTTTAAAAAAAAAAAAAAAAAGAAAATTGGGGGGAGAGGGGGAGCCAACAAAGGAACAAGTGTATTCTGGATGACAAGATTACACGGCAAGAAAACACTGGATGGGCTACTCTGCTCTCCCTCTTCCTGTCTCATGTGCATAATTTGGATTTAAGAGCCTCTGGAAGGTAGATAAGAGAATCTGGACAGGTTTGTGAGGAAACAATACCTACAGCCAAGAACTGTATTTCCTGAAATTAGAGCTGTACCTTCAAGGGCAAACTTCATTTTTAAATAAGAGTAAATACATGAAATGCCACAGATACTACAAAAGGAGTTTAAACTGGTGTAAACACTGGGTACATGAATCAGACCAGTACTAAATCTTCATTTACCTGAAGGAAAACGAATGAATGCAACACAAATCATATGCAGCACACACATGGGATAACTAAAGCTTTCTGAAATATAAAGCCTTTCCAGAAGATTGGGGAAGGCTCAGAAACCGTATCATTAGGCTTCCATGACCAGATGGGCAAGTCACATTTAAATGACATCCACTGGTCAAAAGAGTTTGTGGATTTAGATGCAAAATGCCACCTTTTGGTAAACATATCCCTTCTAGGTGAATCGGACTTGGAAGTCACTGTAGGTGTGTTAAATGGCCACTGGGTTCTAACAGAGGAATGCCTTCTAGAATTCACATTTCCCACAACTGCCAGTTTTACTTTTTTTTAGAATTAATTTTTGGCTTGAAAATAGAAAACCACCTCACTACCCAGCTAAGTAGCTGAGGTTTATAGTTTTTTTTTTTTTTTAAGATTTTATTTATTTATTTATTTGAGAGAGAGCACAAGCAGGGAGGAGAGGGAGAAGCAGGCTCCCACTGAGCAGGGAGCCTGATATGGGCTCGGTCCCAGGATCCCAGGATCAGGACGCAAGCCGAAGGCCGCCGCTTAACCAACTGAGCCACCCAGGCGCCCCAGTAGCTGAGGTCTAAAATCTACAAGTAATGTACAGTTTGGGTGGATACCAACACTGCCATGTTCAGGGAACAGAATCTTGAGGATGATTTTGAACCTTCAAAGAGGGTGTACAAAGACAAATAAAGTCAAGTGAGGAACGTCTTATTTCCTGAGCAACTTCCTGCTTCATCTGACCTCAGAGAAATCTTACCTGCTCAGCGATTGAATTTAAAACTTCACTTAAATGTTCACAAAGCTGTCTCTGAAAGGAGGTTCATCAAAAGGTTGATCTAGCTGCTATGTCTGTCTTTCTACACACATACATACACACACATATATATTTGGAAATTTGGAAACAATTCAAAAATCAACTAATAGGGGATTGGTTAAGCAAAAATTGATTTAATTTTATAGAAGATTTTTTTTTTAAAGATTTTATTTATTTATGTGATAGAGAGACAGCCAGCGAGAGAGGGAACACTGCAGGGGAGTGGGAGAGGAAGAAGCAGGCTCCCAGTGGAGGAGCCCGATGTGGGACTCGATTCCGGAACGCCGGGATCACGCCCTGAGCCGAAGGCAGACGCTTAACGACTGCGCTACCCAGGCGCCCCTATAGAAGATTTTTTTAATAACACAGAAAAATTCGAGAAATAATAAATGAAAAAAGCAAGTTCCAAACATTATAATGTGATTTCATTTTTATAAGGAAAAAAAATGGTGTGATTTTTATTTTCTCATTTATGCTTCTCTGCATTTTCCAAATTTTCTAATCTAACATGGTGTCAAGAGCTCCTTCATATTTACAGATTTCAGGGCCTGGCAGAGTTACCAATAATATGCTGATACAAAATGTGTTTCTAGGGGCACCTGAGTGGCTCAGTTGGTTAAGCATCCAGCTCTTGATTTCAGCTCAGATCGAGATCTCAGAGTCATGAGATCGAGCCCCACATTAGGCTCTGTGCTCAGCAGGGAGTCTGCTTGAGATTCTTTTTCTCTCCCTTACCCTTCCCCTCCCCCCTTGCTTGCATGCTCTCTCTCCCTCTCTAAAAAAAGGAGAGAAAGAGAGATAGAGAAAGGAGGAAAAAAAATGTATTTCCAAGGAGAAGGAAATGGTGCCACAGAAAGACGGCTGGTCTATGATGGGAAGACGTGAGCTCCAGTCCCAGTTTCATCATTCACTCCTGAGTCATTGTGGACAAGTCACATTGCCTGAGAACCATCTGTAAAGATGGAGATGATCACCCCTGTCCTGCCTTCCTCCCTTAATTTGCACAAAGATCAAATGCAGTGAAGTTCGTGAAAGCAATCTGCCACGGGGAAAGTGCAAGCCAAGAAAAGAAATAATTGCAACTTTATTAAAGATGTTCTTAACATTCTTGTGGGCCTGACTGAAGCTTATAAAGTTAAGGCTCTATATTTTACGTCAGATAAGACATCCATCCCTATCGTGCACCTGTTCCCTCAACTACAGACATGGGACCCTGCACAGAGCACCAAAGTGGGGGTGTTGGACAGGTAGGTAGCACCAGCCAATAAAGAAAAAAAAAAAGATATTTATAAAACCCACTAAAGTAAAGAAACAGCTGTCCCTGGCCCCAGTGGCACATTATCAACAGTTGCATGAGGCAGGAAAAGGTAAGAATGTTACACCCAAATACGAAAGATAGGATAATTTTTTAGATGACTAACATAGTCCTCTCCCTTCCAAATCCACTAAAAAAAAAAAAAATTTTTTTTTGATCAACACTTAGAGAGATTTTGTCCAAACATGGGAGGAACATAAGAAAAGCCAGAAGTAAAATCTTGAACTTTCATCTCATTTTTCCCATTTTTGCTTTCTCTACTCTGACAATTCCACCACTCAATCACTGTGTGATCTTAGACAAGTCACTCCACTTTCCTAATCTCAGTTTCTTTATCTATAAAATGGGCCTGTGCCATTCCTATGCCACAAACGTTGAAGTGATATATCAGGCTTTCATTCAGTTTTTGGGTTCCAGATGGACACAAATGGACTTGGACTCTGGAGATCGGCTCTAACGCTGGCTTTATTGTTATCTACAACCATGAGCAAGCCCACCTCCACCCCCCACAATGTTCAGATTACTCAGGACTGGTTAGGAGGATCCTGAGCCCCCAACTCCATCCACAGTTCAAGCCACACACATCCATTATCCCCCAGACTGGTTTATATAGAGGTGACCTCCAGCCTACCACCAATAGGAATGCACATGGGTTGTTGTTGTTGTTGTTGTTGTTTTCAAGATTTTATCTATTTATTTGACAGAGAGAGAGACCATGTGAGAGCACAAGCAGGCAGAGCAGCAGGCAGAGGAAGGAGAAGCAGGTTCCCACTGAGCAGAGAGCCTGATGTGAGGCTCAATTCCAGGACGCTGGGATCATGACCTGAGCCAAGGGCAGACGCTTAACCAACTGAGCCACCCAGGTACCCCAACATGGGTTGTTTTTATACTTACAAAAATAAACACAGTACATTAAAAGGATTATTCACCACAACCAAGGAGGATTTATTCCTGGGCTGCAAAGGTAGTTCAACATCCACAAATCGATGTGATACCTCACGTTAATAAAAGAAAGGACGAGAACCATATGATTCTCTCAATAGATGCAGGAAAAGCATTTGATAAAATACAGCATCCTGGGGCGCCTGGGTGGCACAGCGGTTAGGCGTCTGCCTTTGGCTCAGGGCGTGATCCTGGCGTTCTGGGATTGAGCCCCACATCGGGCTCCTCTGCTATGAGCCTGCTTCCTCCTCTCCCACTTCCCCTGTCTGTGTTCCCTCTCTCATTGGCTGTCTCTATCTCTGTCAAATAAAAAAATAAAATCTTTAAAAAAAAAAAATACAGCATCCTTTCTTGACAAAAACTCTCTGCAGTGTAAGGATAGAGGGAACATACCTCAATATCATAAAAGCCATATACAAAAAACCCACAGCAAATATTATTCTCAACGGGAAAAAACTGAGAGCTTTTCCGCTAAGGTCAGGAACATGACCGGGATGTCCACTCTCACCACTGTTGTTCAACATAGGACTGGAAGGCCTAGCTCAGCAACCAGACAACAAAAAGAAAGGTATCCAATCAGCAAGGAAGAAGTCAAACTTTCACTCTTCACAGATGACATGATACTCTATGTAGAAAACCCAAAAGACTCCATCCCAAAACTTGCTAGAACTGACACAGGAATTCAACAAAGTGGCAGCATATAAAATCAATGCACAGAAGTCAGTTGGATTTCTATACACTAACAATGAAGCAGAAGAAAGAGAAATCAAGGAATCTATCCCATTTACAATTGTACCAAACCATATGATACCTAGGAAAAAACCTAACCAAAGAGGCAAAGGATCTGTACTCTGAAAACTACAGAGCACTTATGAAAGAAATTGAGGAAGACACAAAGGAATGGAAGAACATTCCATGCTCATGGATTGGAAGAACAAATATTGTTAAAATGTCCATGCTACCTAGAGCAATCTACAAATTCAATACAATTCCTATCAAAATACCATCAACATTTTTCACAGAGCTGGAACAAACAATCCTAAAATTTGTATGGAACAAGAAAAGACCCTGAATCACCAGGGAAATGTTGAAAAAGAAAACCAAACCTGGAGGCATCACAATTCCAGACTCCAGCTGTATTACAAAGCTGTAATCATCAAGACAGTATGATACTGGCACATAGATCAATGGAACAGAATAGAGAACCCAGAAATGGACCCTCAACTCTAGGTCAACTCATCTTTGACAAAGCAAGAAAGAATATCCAGTGGAAAAAAAGAGTCTCTTCAACAAATGATGCTGGGAAAATTGGACAGCCACATGCAGAGGAATGAAACTGGACCACTTTCTTACACCATACACAAAATTAAACTCAAAATGGATGAAAGACCTAAATGTGAGACAGGAATCTATCAAAATCCTAGATGAGAACACAGGCAGCAACCTCTTCGACCTCGGCCGCAGCAACTTCTTGCTAGACATGTCTCCAAAGGCAAGGGAAACAAAAGCAAAACGAACTACTTGGACTTCATCAAGATAAAAAAGCTTTTGCACAGCAAAGGAAACAGTTGACAAAACTAAAAGGCAACCTACAGAATGGAAGAAGATATTTACAAATTACTTATCAGATAAAGGGCTAGTATCCAAAATCTATAAAGAACTTCTCAAACTCAACACCCAAAAAACAAATAATCCAGTCAAGAAATGGGCAGAAGACATGAACAGGCATTTTTCCAACGAAGACATCCAAATGGCCAACAGACACATGAAAAAATGCTCAACACCACTCGGCATCAGGGAAATACAAATCGAAACCACAAAGAGATACCACCTCACAGTGGCCAGAATGGCTAAAATGAACAACTCAGCAAACAACAGGCATTAGCAAGGATGTGGAGAAAGGGGAAGCCTCTTGTACTCTTGGTGGGAATGCAAACTGGCGTGGCCATTGTGGAAAATAGTATGGAGGTTCCCCAAAAAGTTAAAAATAGAGCTACCCTACAACCCAACAAATTGCACTACTAGGTATTTATCCAAAGGATACAAACATAGTGATTAGAAGGGGCACATGCACCCCAATGTTTATAGCAGCAATGTCCACAATAGCCAAACTATGGAAAGAGCCCAAATGTCCATTGACACATGAATGGATAAAGAAGATGTGGCATACACACACACACACACACACACACACACACACACACACACACACAGAGGAATATTACTCAGCCATCAAAAAGAACGAAATCTTGCCATTTGCAATGACATGGATAGAACTAGAAGGTATTATGCTAAGCGAAATAAGTCAAAGAAAGACAAGTACCATATTATTTCACTACCAGAGAGGGAGACAAACCATAAGACACTCTTAATCATTGGAAACAAATTGAGGGTTGTTGGAAGGGGGGGGTAGAAGGATGGGGCATTAAGGAGGGCACTTGTTGTGATGAGCACTGGGTGTTGTAAGTGATGAACCACTAAGTTCTACCCTCAAACTAATAATATACTATATGTTAATTAAATTGAATTTAAATAAATAGATTTGTACTGACCTGTCCACAGGTTTTTACTGCCCAGTAAGACTCCTTATGGGCAAGACTAGAAATGTGTGAAATTTCAAGTCTTCCTCCTTCTTCTCCAACTTCTTCCCAAACTGACCATCTTATTTGTTTTCCAGTTATTCAAGCTAAAATATTCCCATGATGAAAATCCAGTGTATATAAATCTTTGTCCATTTTAAGACTGTTTCTGAAAATGAAATTATGGGGTTACGACCATTTTAAGGCTCTTGATATACAGTATACCAAATTGTTTTCTGGAAAGCCAGGAAGTACAAATTGATATTCCTATCAGCAATGTAAGAAGTTACATGCCCATCTTTTTTTTTTTTTTATTTGCCATTATGAGGAGTTTAAAAAAAAAAGGGTCCTTCTTTTTACTTTCTAATTTGTATTTTTGAGATAAGCAACAAGGATGAACGTTTTCTTTCAAGTATACTAGTCTTTTTTAGTGAATTATCTGTTCATGTCCTTTTCACATTTAAGTTGCTAAGTCCACCCTAAGAAAATTTGTGAAGCAATTTCCTCTATAGCTGAAAGGGGTGGGAGACTTAACTCGAGACAGAAAAATAAAAAGTGACCACTTTCTTTTAAGCTGGTTGGGGTTCACACTATGCAAAATGAAAGAACACCTACAAAATAAAAATGACTTTAAATATTCATTTCCCTTTGAGGCTTGGCCATAGGAATATAATTCCAGTTTTCTGCACATGATCATTCTTGCTATTCAAGAAAGCTTTCCCGGGGTGCCTGAGGGGCTCAGTTGGTTGAGTGTCCAACTCTTGATTTTGGCTCAGGTCATGATCTCAGGGTCATGAGATTGAGCCCCATGTTGGGGTCCACACTCGGCAGGGAGTCTCTCTCTCTCTCTCTTTCCCCCTTTGCCCTTCCCCCCACTTGTATGCATTCTCTCTTTCTAAAATTTATGGATGAATCTTCAAAGAAAAGAAGAAGGAAACCTTTCCAAAACTTTAAGATATGCCAAGGAGAAGACTGTTGATGTTCTCTCAGCACCAAAGAAAGCAGATGTGGCTCTGAATTCCAACCAGCGGACTGGATTTCATTCTCTGCATAAGTCGCAGCACGTGTTTGACTAGAGATGCCCAAGGATCAGAAACCTGAATCTTCATGTTTTTTTTTTTTTCTGGAGGAGCCTTATTGAGACGTAAAATCACCAATTCAGAACTCATTATATTTGACAGCAGTTGAGATGAACTATCATTTTCAAGTAACAAAACATTGCCATTTTATAGAGAATGAAACTCCAGAGGGTCCCGGCAACAGAAAGTGGTGACAGAGGAAGATGATGATACGCAGTTGTCGAGAGCCCACAGCCGTGCGAGATGCAGGTGTTGACAAAGCTGATGTGGGAAAAGGGAAAACAATGTAGGGCCATCTAAGCTTTGATTCTGAAACTTGCTGGAAAATAAAAAATGGCAACAGAAAATGAATTCTGAAGGAAGTTCAGAGAAAGGTGTTTGAGCTAAAAATAAATAAGGCAGGCATAGCCTCAAGGGGTAAAAAAGCAACTGTCCACTCCAGCCGTGTTTCAGATGCAAGACTGCAGAGCTGCCTGCCCCAACGCCGAACGAAGTAACAGAGGCCCTCCCACTCACGCATGTGACCAAAACACAACCTAAAGAAAGCTTAAAGAGAATGACAGAAAAGGAACACTTCAAAACAGGCAAATGAAGGAATTTCCAGATGGCATCCAGAAAAGTCCACCTAGCAAAAGGGATCATGGGTACCACTTAAAGAAACTGGTTTTGACCCCAGATGATACGTTGGGGGAAATTTTTGTATCTTTTCACAGGGAAAGCTTTCTTTTGTCTTCAGAGGAACACAACACATTAAATCCAGCCCCGTGGAGTGAAGGTGAAGACCCCCGCCTATCAGGGACACCTCACGAGGTAACTGCGAGATTAGAGGCGGCACCTGTGCCTCCGAGTGGCTCACTGACCTCCCCTCGCCAGGTGATCAGTCACACATGGATGCTGGAGAGCAGAAGGTAAACCTGTTTTACCTCCCTTCTCTTAGATTACGGAGGTTCGGGCGAGAAACCATAATTCTAACATTGCTATTCTGTCTGGGGCGGGGTCCAAGGTTGCGGGCAGTGTGGCAGGGGCTGCAGGTGCCAGCAAAGAGGAACAGAGAAGGGTCTGCATTTCGGTTCACCTCCCTTGAACATTGTTTAGGACATAGGATGGAATCCTGTTAATCATGTCCCCCTCTGAACTGTGCTTTTTGAGTAACACCTAAGACCAAACTGAGGTACACAGGCCCGGGGAGGCAGCGCCCACATGGGGCCAGGCAGGTGGGAGCAGGTGGGACGGGGCCCTGGTTCCACACGGAGGCGGGAGGTGCAGCTCAGGGCGGCACAGCCCACAAAGGAAAAGCAACTGGGGAGAATGAAGAGCTGGCTTGGTGCATGGAGGGAACAGAAGGCAAAGCCAGAGAGAGGCTGGGGAAGACGACAAGGAGGACGTGAGATCTGGAAAGAAGGAAAGCCCCTCGGTGGGATGGGTGTTCAGGGACAGCCAAGGTTTCGGGATGGATGCTGAGCCAGGGCAGTGTCGAGGCTGCCCTGGGGGGAAGGAAAACTGGTAATGGAAGCGAGAATGGAGAGCCAGCCCAAGGAGGGTCAACGGGGCCGTGGTCACTAAGCTCAGGGTGGGCACACAGACTAAGCCACTTTCTACACGCGGAGGTCAAATAGACCATCCTGCATTTATGCCGCCCTTCTCAGTTCAAAGGGGAGCTGTGCAAACATCTAGGTCCTATTTAGACCAAGATTTGGAATCTTCATTAACAAGAGGTTTTTAGCCCTTCCTCAAAGAAAACAGCACTTTAGGCGAAAACAAAGCAAATTATAATCCACAGCTCTTAAAACGTATCCTTTTCTTCCATAGGTATCGTTTCAAGATGTTTTGGCTGATGCAATGAGATAAGTTTTGTGACTGCCTGGGCGTTTCCAGAGGCAGGCAGTCAATCGCAAGGATTTGAAAGGACTTCCCTTATTTTTATTTTTGAGGTTCAGGTGCACTTTTTTCAGCCCTGCCACTAACTGTGTGGTCCTGGTAAGACAGCTCGCTTCAGTCCTCTCATCTGTAAAATGGGGTGGATAACACCCACCTCCCACAGGCTCCTGTAAAGACTACAGGAAAGAGCTAGAGCGTGCACAGCGCCTGAACCACAGGGCGCCCACACCCCCCAAGTGCCCACCCCAGCTCTAGCCCAGACAGGAACGTCCAGAGATCAACAGCAGCCTCGTTCACCTGAAGCTTCTCCAGCAGGTAGAAGCGCCCTGCAAAAACAGCTTTGTAACTCCTCACCAATAAATCCACCCTGGAAAGGGAAGCAAGTGGGTTTCAGAGAAGCAGCACGATCTGAGAGGTGGTGGGGAAAGGAATGTTTAGCTAGGAGCGAGCACTCGCCAGTATTCCAAACTGTGCTCCCTTCAACGGGAGTGAATGCTATTAAAAGTTGTCTTTAAAACCACTGTAATGAAAATCATACTCAACACACTCATACTTTTTCGCATTTCACGCACAACCACCTAATTTCTTCCAATGGCGCTGAGCCTGCCTGCGATGCCCTTGCCCACCTGACAGCGTCCCACCTGTCCTGAATGCACTCCCCTCCCCTTGTCACCTGGCTACCACCACCTACCTGTCCCTTGGGCCATCTCCTCGGGAGTCCGTCCCCGACAGCACCACCGAGGCCAGGGGAAGCGGACACGAGGATTCATTACACCATTCTCCATAGTTCTGAGTATGTGAAAATCTCCAGGGTGCCTGATGGCTCAGTCGGTTAAGCGTCTGCCTTCAGTTCAGGTCATGATGTCAGGGTCCTGGGATCTAGTCCCACGTCCCAGGGCTCCCTGCTTAGCTGGGAGCCTGCTTCTCCCCCTGCCTCTGCCCCTCCCCCCCCCCCGCTCATGCGCATGCTCACGCACCCTCGCGTGCTCGCTCTCGTTCTCTCGCGCGCTCTCTCAAATAAATAAAACCTTGAAAAAAAGAAAATTTCCATAATACAGTCTCTTATAAGTCACTTTTTGACATAAGAAATGACAGAAAAACACAGTGGGTCATCCCAAGTATACCGTTTCCCCCTGTGCATGACCAAACTGCAGCTCACCCCCTAACCAATCCACCAGCTCACGGCTGGGTCCTTGATAATCCCTGGCGTGTTTTCTGTGTCTTCACACGGTGTCATACATGCTGAACATATTTTATGATAATTTCCTAGAATATTAAGCACATATACTCTCCAAATTCGCTCCCCTTGACCTGAGACGAAAAGAAGGAAGTATCTTATCTCATGAGCTCCCACTGGTGTTAACATGAAGTCATTTTCCGAGTGTTCCGTGGGGCCGATGGGTTTGGGGAAAATCTAAAAGGGTTGGTGTTTTAAAGCAGAAGTTAAGAGGGAAAAACACGTTTTCTTGATCCTTACCCCAAAACAAGCTTCGAGAACCAGGGCACGCAGAGGTTACACGCAGGCGCTAAGATCCTGCGGACCTGCTGATCAGCATTAGCGTCCCCGCCCTGCCCCCCACCCTCCTTTCTAGTGCCCGCCCCCTCCTCCAGGCTGCCACGCTTCACACCCCTGAGGAGCCGCTAGCAGCTCTCAGCTTCCAGAAACCTGGCCCAGGGACAGAAAGTGGCAGCGAGCCGGCCATGAAGGCCTGGGTCTTCCCTGACCTCAGTGCTCCTGGTGACACAACAGTAACATCGGTAAGCACAAGCGACATTCTGGGTGCTGCCACGGGCCTGGCGCTGTCACGCACACATTATTCATATTTCCGTTTGGTCTCACAACTCAGGTCAAGGAATTTCATGGCAGAGGAAACAGACCAAAACCAAAACCAAAACCCAGTTTGCCTGCCGAGGCGTTAGGAGGAAAAGTCTTGCACGAGGAGCCACAGCTAAGAGCCTGGACACAAAGACAAGCAGGTGGATACCAGAGCTCCTTATGATGCTATCAATTTGGAGGTGAAATGCCAGGACAGGGCTGATCACTTGCTGGAAGGAGAACAGACATCTCGGCGAGATGCTCCGCAGGGAGACGGACAACAGCAGGCACACCGTGTCGGCACCTCAGCTCCACATGGAGCTAAATTCTATCAACTCCTCTGAGAGGACCCACCTGCAGAACTGACTCCTACGAAGCCAGAGAACCAACCTACCAAGAGACAAGAACTGTAACTTAGAAGAAAACCGAACACTTAGGGTCTGCGGTTCAGTTCACCCTCTTCCCAGACGCCAAAATCTACACGGGAAGCCAAGTCACCACCAGAGTATTGCTTGGTAAACCCTAAGGTGGTGGGATGCCTCACGTCATAGAAACCTACAACAGTGGCAAGATAAATACCAAGGCCAATCATCCTGGGTTTTCTGGGACAGTCCTGATCGCCAGCACCGTTTATAGTCAGACCGTATGTCGTGAGTGACTATCTCACACATACGATCTTCCTGCCAGGATGGTGGTTATCTACCCTCTGCCTCATTGCCAAGGCTCTGTGTGGATCACATCTTCCAATAACATACTTACCTCAAGTCACTATAACCTGTGTAGTTTGTTATAATTACACTCTGGTTTTGAGAAAACTTGGTACTCAAGAAACACACAGGTCTGTCAGAGCTGGAAAGTATTTTCTCCTTGGTACACGTCAAGGTAACCAGCCAGGTTACCATCATCAGTGTTCTGAGGACTCCGACCTCCACCTTCAGACACTGATGCTTTTTTGTCCCACACTTTGCATATGAAACCCTTTCAGAAGAAGGAGAGACTTGACCTTCCTCACCTGGGGAAAGTGAGGGCATTAACCCGGATTAGGGGCTAGAGTAGGAGGTTCCAGGAGGGGATAAGCTCTTCCTGGGGAAAGGGGGAGGTCAAGCTTGACTCAGATGCTCACAACTAGATTATGTTCGGAATTTGGTCAAAGTTCTCACCTGAAAAAGGCTTCTGCCTCTTTTTAAAAGTTTATAAACCAGGGCACCTGGGTGGCTCAGGCGTTAAGTGTCTGCCTTTGGCTCAGGTCATGATCTCAGGGTGTTGGGATAGAGCCCCACGTTGAGCTCCCTGCTCAGGAGGGGGGAGCCTGCCTCTCCCTCTTCCTCTCTCCCCATGCTCATGCTCGCTCTCTTGCTCTAACAAAATAAAGTATTTTTAAAAAATAGTTTACAAACCACTGATCTGGACGGTCCTCCACGGTCTCTTCCAAGTGTTAAGATCATGTTTTTGAGTCTTAAAGTTCTCTTACTCAGAAAATATTTGGAAAGTGCCTTACTATGTGACAAGACTGCTAGGCATGGTGGTATCGACAGTGAACAATATGCTAATAAGTGCAGATTCTGCCCTCATGGGACCTACTAACAGTTTTGCTTTTTTTGTTTTGTTTAAAGAAATGGAAGAGTAGGGCGCCTGGGTGGCTCAGTCAGTTAAGCATCCGACTCTTGATTTCAGCTCAGGTCATGATCTCGGGGTCGTGGGATCAAGCATGGAGCCTGCTTGAGATTCTCTCCATCTTCCTCTGACCGCCCACTCCCATGCACATGTGCTCTTTAAATAAATAAATAAAATCTTTAAAAAAAAAAGAAAGAAATTGAAGAGTAATATACATAAATGTCCACAGGCAGAGTCACCAAAAAACTAATTCATGTTTCAAGTGTTAAAATAAAATTTCAAGATTCCTGAAACTCAGCTGGTACACATTTCTTCTTTGGACATTGGCTCAAGTATTTCTTCTCTGCCCACAATACTCAGAAGACATAGTCTGAATGATGCTGCTGAAACCAGTTTTAAGGTGAAAAGTCAAATTAGACTGGATTTTATTAAATATATATAAATAACCCTCATTTTTCTTTATTTCATCAGTTTGGGGAAGTGGAAATTAAGTGAAAAGCAGTAGTACTAGGTGTCCAGACGTGAAGGCCAAAAGGTAGTCAGTGAAACTGCATTCCAGCCCCAATCTGCCACTCGATCTGCAGTCAGAGAAAGGCATGCAGCGTCGTGTCCTTGGCTGCAGAATGAGGCAGCTGGAATGAATATATGTTGCCTGAGATCACGTGCAGCTCTAAAATGGTTCTGTCCTAATTCAATTATTAGGAGCAAATGCTATGAATTAACTACATACGGCAGGCACTCACAATGAAAAGTAAATGAACGATGAACTCACAGGAATATTTTTAAGGAAGACGAGAAACGCTTGCTGCTTTTTAAAAATGCAGTTACTAGTTTATTCACACTAATTAGAATATATACACAAAAAAATGTGTATCATATGTTGCTTCCAAAATATTCTATGTTCCATGAGAACTATGTAATAAAGTGTAAAATGTTTCTACCGCATAACAAAAGAAGAAAAATCAGCATTCCCACATAGTATTAGGAAAATATTTAAGATAATTTGAAGTTATAATAAAACAAAGTGAAATATTACAGAACAGTCTTTTCAGGAAGTAGATTTATAGTCTAGAAGCAATACATTTCATACTTTGAAACACTTTGGTATAAGTGAAATTAATACAAAGCAAAAAAAAAAAAAAGAAAGAAACTCTACTTTGGTTCTCACATTAATTGAAAGTTTAGCAACGAGGCAACTGCAAAGCTACCTCAGATGACAAAATGGAAAACCTCCCCTTTGCCCCCCCAACACCCCCGCTAGCGGACATGCATGTCCTGTGAGAGCACTTCCCAGGACCTCTGTGCTGCAGGAGCATCTCACTTCCACAACCATGTGCTCAGCGAGTGCTTGAAAGGCTTCATAAAACCTCAGATTCAACTCGGAATATAAGCGATCTTGGCTATTTCCTCTTAGACACAAATGACCTTGCAGTAAAGCAGCTCGGAACTACAACTCACACTTAAAGTAGAACATAAATTTTTGGAAAATCATAGGACTACAGTTTCTCAAGAAGTCCATACTTGAATAAAAGAACATACTACATTAATTAAAAAAAAAAGCAAGTTTAATAGCCCATTGACGATAGGTTTTTAAGAAACAGAAATAACCGTCTGCATGCCACAAATATTTCTTCATTGATATCACGCATTACTTTGACAGCTGTACAACTAACCTGATCTGAGGAATTTTAATTGCATCATTTTTAAAATTACATTTTCTTATCCATACTGTCCAAACGTGGTACTGATTTTCTTCATTGTCTTTTTGTTCTGTATGTTTTCTTTCAAATGACTTCCTACTTGTGAGAATTCTTTCTGAGCAAATGTTGATGAACCACTTTTCTGTCATCCATCACAGGAGCAAACTGGGAATGTCCTCTGAGAGTTTTCTCAGCAATGTCATTTCTACTCCAACTTTCTGGAAAGACAAGAAAGTCTTTAAAAGAAAAAAAGAATCCTTGGTGAACTTTGCAAACTTACAGTAATAATATACTAACGCACTGTTGTTCCTTTCTGAAGTAAAAGAATATTCTGTCAGGTGCTCAGCTTTACTACACCTGCACTGTTAATTAACTGCCTCCGAAGAACACGGCCTGTGAGCACAAGGCTTCAGGGCTTCTGAAGGGACAAAAGTACGGCCGAGAGTGTCCAGTGAGATCAGCTAGCGTGGTAGAGCTTCGGAACAAAACGAGTACAGAAAGTAAAAGAAAAAATTTCTGTCAAATTCATGTGAGGCTTTTTAAAGAACAATTCTAAAAAGGACTAAAGGAGATAAACATAAAGAATTACTCAACAGAAGTGCTCTATACTTACATGAACCATGTACACAACTGTCGATATTCTAAATTAATTATTTTATAGTATTAAAACAGTATCAGGACCTTAAGTTCCTGCCCAAATTTTACAACCAAGTATAAGAAGAAAGAAAACAATGAACAGTGAACAAATTATGTGTGAAATGAAAGGTTCTTAGCTTTTCATATTAGGTGATATTAAAATCTTGGAACTACATTGTTTGGGTTTTGTTTTGCTTTGTTTTGTGGAGAGAGACTGTGAGGGGAACTTAACTCATTTCAAAATTCATTTGGAACAAGAGCCAAGACTTATGGCGTACTAAGACCCTGCACTGCCAGACGGTAAAATCTATCAAGTTACAATCACTAAAATACATTTCACGAAGTGTAAGACACCATCAATGTAAGATGCACCATTATTTTATGTATCCATGAAAAGAAAAGGAAAGGTGCTCAGGATACAGAGTCTAAAAGGACAGAGTCCACCTCAAAAACTGGGGACACTGGATGGCTACAGCTTCAATGAAAGGTAGAAAAAAAATAACCCTTCCTCTAAAAGGGACAACAAAGAAGTCTGCACACGTCTTCTTTGACAATGGGAAGAGAAGAAAAAATATTCCTTGGTATTTGAACTGGTCCTCCAGTCCTGCCAGCCCACAGATTTTGTGGTCTGAATTCACACCAGTGGCATAGCCCAAAATATCTCAAGCAGAGAAATTAGTTTAAGAGGACTCAGGGCTGGTAATGCACCCCCTCGCCCCACCGCAGTAAATGGCAGAAAAAAATGCAAACCACCTCGAGAAGAACTCAACCGCCATCTAGGCAACAGCTGATTAGATGATGTGGTCCAAATTTAAAGATAAAATGTGGAATTTATAGGACTTGAAATCAGTGAAATATGGTAGTCTGATAAATAAGTCAATAGGAGAGATGTCCAAAAGCCCAGAAAATAAACACTGGGTACACTTCTCGTGATGAGCACTGAGTTATGTTTAGAAGTGTTGAATCACTACATTGTACACCTGAAATGAACTTAACACTGTATGTTAACTACACTGGAATTAAATTTTTTTTAAAAATCAATTTTCTCGGGGCGCCTGGGTGGCACAGCGGTTAAGCGTCTGCCTTCGGCTCAGGGCGTGATCCCGGCGTTCTGGGATCGAGCCCCACACCAGGCTCCTCCGCTAGAAGCCTGCTTCTTCTTCTCCCACTCCCCCTGCTTGTGTTCCCTCTCTCGATGGCTGTCTCTGTCTCTGTCGAATAAATAAATAAAATCTTTAAAAAATAAAAATAAAAAAAAAATCAATTTTCTCATCAAAAAGAAAAGAAAGAAAACAAATACTGGGCATATAATAAAAATGTCAAACCAGAGCATATCACAGAAACATCAATGACAAAAGGGTACCTTTCAATATATGCCACAGGCAAAAAAAACTAAGAAAAAAAGTTAAATCCCCCTGTATTCTTCTAAACTATATTCTTCTAAACTATAAAGTTAAGTGAAAAACAAAACCGTTTAAGAACAAAAAAATTAACCATAATTATTGAAATGATAATCTCAAAAGACTAGGCTACCTATTTTTAAAACATGCTCTCTATCCACCCAAACCCCCCAAAATAAAGCAAAAATAAAAGGCAAATGTCAAACTGGAAAACAACTCTGCAGTGACAAAGGGTTTATATCCTTAAAATGTCATAACTATAAATCAGAAACAAAAATACCCTACACACCACACCTCCACACCTTTTGCTCAAAGGCCAAGACTAGGCAACTGACAAGAAAGGCAAATGGCCACTGAAATATACCAAAAATGCTCCATTTCACCAGTGATGGAAATATAAACTAAAACAATGATAACAATCCATGGCTATCAAATCAGCAAAAGTTCCTAAAATGGTAATACCCAGTGTTGGCAAGGATACAGGAAAATCAGCACTTAAATAGACATGAAAATTGGGCAATCTTTCTGAAACGCAATTTTTTTTTAAAAGATTATTTATTTATTTATTTATTTATTTATTTATTTATTTATTTGACAGAGAGACAGCCAATGAGAGAGGGAACACAAGCAGGGGGAGTGGGAGAGGAAGAAGCAGGCTCCCAGCAGAGCAGGGAGCCTGATGCGGGGCTCGAGCCCAGGACCCTGGGATCACGCCCTGAGCCGAAGGCAGACGCTTAACGACTGAGCCACCCAGGCGCCCCTGAAACACAATTTAACAACAGGTGTAGATCAAAATCCTTGGCAAATGTGCAACACTCTTAGATACAACAATGCCGTATACAGGAATGTATCCCAAACAGATATGTGCAAAAGGTACATGCAACTATATGTCAGATTTATAATAAAGTTGGAAATACATCTAAACACCCAACGATGGTAGATGACTGAAGTACTTTAATAACAGAACTATAAAATGGAATACACTGCAGCTACTAAATATCACGTATCACCAGAGCATTGTTCATAGTAGTAAAAGATCAGAATAACCTAAATGCCCATCAACAACGAATTGGCTACAAAAACTATAGTGTAGCAGTCAATGGGATACTACACAATCGTTACAAAGAATGCTACAGCTCTTATGTTCCGATAAATCTACTTCTCTCCGTCTGAAATGATCTTCTTTCCCCAGATACCCACCTAGCTTACTTGCTTCAATGACACGTTACCAGTGAGTGTCCCTCACCATCTTATACAGAATAGCAACTTGTCCCATCCCAAGTGCGCTCCCTCTCTCCCTTACCCTGCTGCTCTATTTTTACCATCTGGCACGCTGCAATCATTTATTTATTGTCCATCCTCCTCCAGAGGAAAGAAGATCCTGTCTGTATCAGTGCCCACACTCCCCTCCTTCATCTGCTACCGGGAAAGATGCATCCCTGCTCCTTTCCTAAGGGTAAATGCTTCACTTGGCCTTGGCCCCTTCCCACACTTCCTTTTCAAGTATTTCCCTCCATGATTACCCCCTTTTACTCTTGCCTTATCAATTTCACCCCCCAATACTGGATCATTCTCAGTAGCAAACACACCTTAATATCATAAAATGTCCCTGCCATCTTATTTCTATTATCTTTCAGAGAAAACTCTTTCCTCTCTGACCCTTACCTCTCCTCCACCCACTTTACCTCTGCCATGACACGAAAACACCTTTGCTCGAGGTCACCAATGATGTCCTACGTTCGCCTCAAGCCAATGGCCAAGTCTTGGTTCTCCTCTTCCTCGACCTCTCTCTCAGCAGCACTGGACACTGCTGGCTACTCTCTCTCGAAGCAATCTTCTCTCAGCTTCCCTGAGATCACAAGCCCCCAAATCTTCTTTCACTTCTTTCACTCCTCCTTGTCCACCAGACCTCTTCTCTTCTCCACCTACACACTCCAAGGTAATCTCATCCCATTTCTAGCTTCAAATGGCCACGTATATGCTGATGACTGATTTTAAGGTCATTACCTTGAGCTCTGAGCTTCAGACCATCAACTACTGACTTAATACAACAAAACTATGGATTCCCATCCCCACACCTCACAAAAAAACTATGCTCTGTTCACAAGCCTTCTCAGGAAAAGGTACCATAATACACCCAGCAGCTCACATCAAAATCGTAAAAGTCACCCTCAACTTCTTTCCTTCCTTCCTCATGATGAACTTATCTGGAAGTCCTGGACTTCCCTCCCTCCAAAACACAAGTGCACTCAATCATCTCTCCCCACCCCTACCACTAGAGCCCTGGTCAACATCACCACCAGCCTCTTAACTGTTCTCCCTTCCTCCCTCCTTGCCCAGCAGTCTTCCCTCCACCCAGCACCCAGAGAGCATTCCTTCTGAAGTCTAAGCCAAGTCACATCAATCTTCCCATTAAAACCCTCCATGTTTCCATTTATACTTAGAGTAGAACGCAAAGGCCTTCCCAGCTTCCTCAATCAGGCCCGCCCACCTCTGACTCCTCTCCTCCTGTGCTCCCCCCTTATTACCTCCAGCCCTAGTGGTCTGCTTTCTGTCCCTCAAAGGTGACATGTCTGTTCCCATCTCATGACCTTTGCAGCTGCCCTTCCTTCTGCTTGGATCATTCTCCCCATATCCTCAGATGTTCACCTCCTTCTCATCTTTCAAATTTCAACTCCAATGTCATCATCTCAGCAAGGCTTTCCCCAGAAGCAACCCATCACTCACAACATTTTCCTATTTTATCTCCACAAGACCTATCAATATCTGAAATTTACTTATGGATTAGAGCACAGGTTTACTATTGATCTCCTCCCAGTAGAAGGTAAATTCTTTAAAGGTGAGAATGCTACCTTATTTTCCACTTATCCACGGCATGAAAACTTACTATGTGCCTGGCACATAGTAAGTACCAAATATTTATTTGGTACAAATGAGAGACTATTTCGTAATTGAAAATCTGAACTGGGGTAGCTTTTGACATTACCTTTAGTTTATTTTAGTACTGTAATAACAGAAATGGTGAGAACTGATACAACTGTATCAAGAGTCTGTTTATAAAATGGCTTTTCAGACCTTTTACCTACTCTATTGAGTAAGACTCCCTAATATACATTAGGAAATGATCTAAGTGTGCATTAACAGAAGATTGGCTAAGCAAGATGGAATACAGCCACACAAGAGATTACTATGCAGCCATGAAAGAGAATGAAAAAGACACAAGCTAATACGGAAATCTGTGCAAGTTATAAAGCTGATTGAAAGCATCAAGTTGCAAAACAATACGTTCAATGAGATCCCTTTGTTTTTACATGCACGTACATTTGACTGGATGTGCACAGGGCAATCCAAGGAAACCCAACTGAAAGTGGTTATCTCTCCAAAATAAGAAGGTGGAGGCTGAACTTAACATTTATTATTTAAATTAAAATTAAAATTAAAATTAAAAAGTGCCAGGAACAGGGCACCTGGGTGGTTCAGTCAGTTAAGTGTCTGTTTTCTGCACAGGTCATGATCCCAGGGTCCTGGGACAGAGCCCTACATCGGGCTCCCAGCTCAGTGGGGAGCCTGCTTCTCCCTCTGCCTGCCACTCTCCCTGCTTGTGCGTGTGCACGCACTCACTCTCTCTAACAAATAAATAAATAAAATCTTTAAAATAAAATAAAATAAAATAAAATAAAAAATAAAAGGATTAGATATAACTGCCATTGTCCTTTCCCCGTTATTCATGTCTTAAATGTACACACAGTGCCTGCAACCACGGGAGCCATCTTGTAATTATGGATTAAGAACCGACATGCAGGTAAAAAAGTGCCAACAATGTGAATGTCCAGTGACATCACTCGACAGATGAATCCTTCCCGTTACACAAGAAAAATAAACCTCTATTCATTTAAGGTACAGTGAGTTAGATTCTGTTATCTACAACCAAAGAAATTCCTAACTGATGTTCCTGGAAATACCTTTTAGAAAGAAACCGAAAATAAAAGAACTCAAATTTTACGCAGAATTAGGAAGAAAACTGTAACACGTCAGAAATGTAGCTTGCAAACCACTTCCCCTCTTTAATGTCTCTACTCTAAATTTTTTTTAAAAAGAAAAAAGAAACACTAGAAAGAAACATAAAAGGGAGAAAATTAGAGTCAACATCAACTCCATAAAAAAGACTTCTGAGGGGCACCCAGCTGGCTCGGTTGGTGGAGCACACGACTCTTGATCTCAGGGTCATGAGTTCCAGCCCCACGTTGGACAATGAGATTACTTAAAAAAAAAAAAAAAAAAAAAAGGATTTCAGAATGAAACATTCAGATTGTATGCACACAATAAAGATAAACTCACACAGTGAGACTGAAGTCCAATCAGTGCTGGGGTTGTTCTGGACTAATGTTCATTGTTCGATAAATTTCTTTAAGTAACAACAGGGCAGTATCTTCAGATTCCCTGGCACAAAGAAAAGAACATTTTTACTTAAAAGACCATTAGTAGAAATTAACCTCTATCCATAAAGGTGGAAAATGCAGCTTTTGTTGTACTCAACCCTACCTAAGAAAAGCAAACGACAATAAAGTAGTGCAGTCTTAAAGCTGTCCTTAAACACTGGATGGATACCGATCAGCTACAAAAGAGCTGTGCTGTAATCCTCCACGGTGACAGGGGACATCTGAAAGGATGGCTTTTCAAAGTCCCAACCACTCCCATTCTGTGAAAGGTAGCCCTACAAAATCAGTGTGCAAGTACCAAAGGCCTTTGGTCAAAGAGAGAGGACACACTGCCATCTTGTGGATAATAAAGGGGGAAAATACTGATTTTGAATATATGGCCTTTGTAATTAATACTCCATCATAAGTGAGAAATCAGTTAAACAGTCTCCCTAAAACTGCTGTATGTGCTAGCAGCTAAAAGCCGCATGAATGTTATCAAAGAAGAAACCACTTACCAATAGCATAAATGACTCTGAAGAGCGAAAAGATATTCATTAAAACTCTCTATTGGCTTTTCTTGAAGAACGTAGTCAATTCGGCGGCCTCCGTTTAGCATTCCAACCCTTCCTAAGTAGTCCTCATCCTTGGAAAAATCTGGACTTTCAACAATCTTTTCTGCTAGAATTTAAACCATTTCAATATCAAAGTCAATCACTTAATCATTATCCTTTGACTTTAGCTGACTTTCTGGGCTCAAGAGAATATCGCTTGACACACGTAGCAACCTGGGAAACTACCAGGCTCACTTCCCATTCCTCCAAAGAGCCAGGGGAAGGAGGAGGGGCTGGTTACCCGAGAGAGAGGAGAAAGAGCCAACGAGCTGACAGAAGTTTTGAAGAAAAGGGGTGAGAGAGCATTGTAGAAAGAAAGGAAACAGAATTAGAATCTGAGAGTCAAAAACATCATGGCACAATGACCTGACAATGCAGATAAAGTCTACAATATAACGACACAGTTAAACAACAGCACAAGGAAGATAATTTCTTATAGTGGGTCTTTAAAATGCCTGAATACAAGCTTAGCTCTCAACTCTGATATTCCACTCTGGCCTTAGAAATCTCAACAAAAACTTCAGATTGCAGGATAAAAAGTCCAGCAATTATCAGGCAAAAACCCAGAAAAAGAATGACATGCACTTTGAAGTACAGTTCATCATAACAGATTTTCCTTTATAAAAAAAACTCTACACTTTAACAAAAAAGACCAGAACAGAAAAGCATCATTAAATAATTCATAAGTATTATGTTAACAAATAACATTTGTACTAGAAAATGCCTCAAATGACAAATTTACCTTCAACTACTTGTTTTTCTTCTTCTTCTTTGATTTGATTGGCCACTTTTTCCAGTTCTTCTTGCAGCTGAGTTGAAGAGGTATGAGCGCGGGCAAACTCATTTAATGTCTGCCAAGCACTTTTCAGGGAGCTAATAAAACCCTGCTTCAAATCAGATCCCATACGAGAGAGACTGTCTTTCAACTCTGAAGAGATTAAGATGACACATCAAGTCAATTAGTCACTGGATAAAATTCTGTACCATAAAAATTAAAACAAAAGTTAACAGACAGAATAAGTTCTCTCTGAAACGCCAAACACACAGAGTTTCTCAACCAAGAACTCTCAACATATTAAAATGTTTTCTAGAGGGACGCCTGGGTGGCTTAGTCGGCTAACCGTCTGCCTTTGGCTCAGGTCACGATCCCAGGGTTCTGGGATCAAGTCCTGCATCAAGCTCCTTACTCAGCAAGGAGCTTGCTTCTCCCTCTGCCTGCCACTCCCCCTACTGGTGCTCTCTGTCCGGCAAATAAATAAATTAAAATCTTTTAAAAAGTTTTGTACAGTTTAATTCTGTCATTTTTTAACAACTAAAGCTAATCCAGCCAAAATGCATAAATTTCCTCTCTCCACAAAAGAAAAAAAAAAGGTGAGAAGGAGTTCAAATACCATGAAAATGTAGGCATAGTCATGTGCTTTTTTCTGTAAGTTAAAATATATGGCCCACAAGATTTAAAAAATGACTACTTTTCTAATCTGTAATGGTAAAATGTTTTCAACAACTTGACATTCTAATACAACCACAATAAAAACTTCTAATTTAAAAATAAAGAAACCCCTGCCCCTTCACCTTTTCTATTTTTGCCTAATAAATTCGATTTGATTTTAAGGTATTTGAGTATCAAATTTCCCATTTTAACTCCAAAAGAGTTAAATATTTTTTAAAAGCATGATGTAAGCAAAAAAAAAAGAAAAGAAAAAAGAAAAGGAAGAAAGGAAAGGAAAGGAAAGGAAAGGAAAAGAAAAGAAAAGAAAAGAAAAGAAAAGAAAATCCAACTTTCAATAAAAGGGCATGATCACCTTCCCCCTTTTCTCCACTGCACTCCAATCCTTTCCACCCAAACCTTTAAGCCAATGGATGGATGATATACACCATTAACAAGCATAAGAAAAACGTAAACCCCACTTGGAATTATTACTGATCCATTATGTTTAATGAATGTTTTTAATTGGAGAAGTTTATCTAGTTAGCAAGGAAGTAACAGCTCACTTGACTTAGCATCAAGTTTATTTCTTGTTGGTCCTTAGTTCAAGTGTTACTCTGCTTCCCAACTCTAAACATTATGAGCAAGTTCTATCAAAATCTATCACTTTAGTACCAACTTGCCCCATTCCTAAGCATCTCAACCATCAGAACTCTGTATCAAGAAGAAAGTCATCAAGGAGAAGCAAGTCATTCAAAACTTTCTTTATAGCTCTTCTGAACATTTAATAAACAGGTTCTAAACAGAGCAGGCACTTAAATAACATTAATCTTGTCAGAAAGGACCTAGTGTTAAAATTTTCGTAATTACAAATGACAGGAAGGACATAATTCATTAGGACTGACAGATTACAAAATGAGAGGAAGGAAACAAGTTTTCACAGTATTTGCTTTTTACCTAAATGAAGTCTTTTTCTGCCTTTGTGATGTGGGATGAGAACCGCTTTCAAGTCCAAATCTGGAACAATCATAGGCTCTAATCTATATGCCACTGGATCAAGCTGTAAAAAAAAGGAACTGGAAATTTAAGAAAAGCTCTCTTATCTTGAGTTATGTATCCTAATTGGGCAATAAAACGGATAACTAGAAAACCAGAGATTTTGATTTTTTTCACAAGTTATTCACCTACTGGTAATTATAAGATAACTTCCAAATGTGTGAATAAAATTACTTTGCAAGCAAAGCAACAGAATTATTTCCTTGAACAAAGGCTTTCTGGGAGAAAAGTTTATTAGACAGTATAGTATCAGACTATTCTCTATTAGGACAAAGAGTTGAGTTGTACATCAAAATCAGAGTTAGTTCCCAAGAAATAAGAATCTGAGAATCTATTAGGATGATCTGATCGGTGTTTCTATGTAGGTGTTTCATCTTCAAAATAAAAAGTAGTTCAAGTCACTCACTGGATGATAAATATTGAAGAATCCTTTACACGTAGGAAGCCTGTAGTTCTCATCTATCCTATCCACTCCTCGAATAGTGAGAAACATACCAACTGGAGATCCCAAGGCAAAGAAAATCTCTGGTTCAAAGTCTAATGAGTTGTAAACAACAGAAACCTAGAAAAAAATCAAAAAACAATGTAAGATCATCATTCCAATGTCATATGATAAAAAATTCAAATGTTCAAGCTGGAACTGCACTTAATAAAAAGCATCTCAATGCAGATGATGCCACTCTAGGTGTGGCCTATAATGCTTATAATCATTGTCAGCTATTTTAAAGGCACAAAAAAATTTCTCTTCAGGGGCGCCTGGGTGGCTCAGTCATTAAGCATTTGCCTTTGGCTCAGGTCATGATCCCAGGGTCCTGGGATCGAGCCCCGTATCCAGCTCCCGGCTCACCGGAGAGCCTGCTTCTCCCTCCCCCTCTGCCTGCTGCTTCCCCTGCCTGTGCTTGTTCTTTCTCTGTTAAATAAATGAATAAAATCTTAAAAAAAAAAAAAATTCTCTTTAAAATCTTCAAAGACTATTACATCCCCTGGCTATACTTTTACTTGTTGTACAGCATAATACACACAGTATATAGTAAGCATTATATTTATTTTAATTATAAATACCATTAAAACTGCAGACTCCAGATTCAAACTGCCTGGGTTTGAATTCTGGCTCCACGCCTTCCTGTGTAACCTTGGGCAAGTTTCTTAACCTCTCTTGCCTCAGCCTGTTTCCTCATCTATAAAATGGGGACCATAACAATGCCAAACTCATAATGGGGTTGAAAATAAAAAACCTAATCCACACATAGTGCTTAGCACAGAGCCTGGCTGGCATATCTTAAGCATTCAACAACTGTTACTTCTCTTACAACTACCATCTTTGTTCAAGTAAGTTTCTTTCCAGTAGAAAAATGATTTGTCCCAAGACAGCCTCTGTTTTGGCAGCTTGCAAGTAGCCCCTCAGCTCACTGACAACTGCCTAGACTAGGAGAAAGCACCTACATTCATGGCTCAGTGGCAGGATATAGGTCTTTGTCACTCCAGTACCCTGAGAGCGAAGAAAAATGAACGGCATAACCCAAGTGCACAACAGAGGCCCCCAGAAAGGGAAGTACAGTGGGATTATCACGTCCACTTCCTAGATGAAGACATGAAGCTCAGATAGATGACATCACTCACCGAAGAGCACTCAGCCAATGAGTGGCAAAACGAGCCTTCAAATTCCAAATCCAATGAGCCTTCCACTACACTAGGCTGCCCTTTCTAACAAAGTCTAGACTGTACATCCCTTGGCTTGCCCTTATGCTTGCAAATTCAATGGTTTCTGCTACTGATGAGGGCCACACCGGACATGCTCTCAAGATTATGCATTTCCCCCAGCTCCAGATAAAATTTAAAAAAAGAAGAAGAAGAAAATACAAAGTTAAGAGAAAAATTACCAACTGGAAAGGTATCTACAACATAGATGACAAAGAGCTAATATCCTTAACATACAGAACTTCTTAAATATCTGAAAAGGAAATGAAACTCAGAAGAAAAGTAGGTAAAATCAACACTTCACAAAAGAAAAATGCCTAGAAGACATACGAGAAAATATCTAACATCTCTAACATTCAGAAAGACGGTGAGACGCCATTTTCCCTACAAGATTATCAGAGAGATAAAAGAAATACTAAGAAGAAAGTAAAAATCTTCTGTTTTTCATGAAAAAGTCATTTCTTCAGAAGAAAGTGATAAAAGTGAGAACACTACCTATCTGTAAAGGAGAATGATAGCACCAGTGTTAGCGAGGAAAGAGGAGAGGGGTCAGTTTTAATAATTGCCTACAAGAGTAGAAACCCGCACAGCTTTTTCAGGGGCAAGTGGAAGTAACTACCAGAGTTTTCTTGTGTACATTTCTGGGCCCACCTATCCCACTTCTACTTATTTAACTGAAGGAAATAACAAAGAATGTGCACAGAAAATTGGTTTAAAAGTGTTCATCACTGGATTGCTTAAAAGAGTGAAAAACTACAAACTGCCTACACGTCCAATGTTATGGGTTACATACTGTGTCCCCCACAAAAAGAGACACACGTACCAGTACCTCAGACCTTATTCAGAACTAGGTTCTTTACAGCAGTCATCAAGTTAAAATAAGATATTTAGGTGGGCCCTAATCCAACATGATTGGTGTTCTTATAAAAAGGGGAAATCTGGCCACAGAGACAGACACACAGAGGGAAGATGATGCAGACACAGGGAGGAGCATGTGAAAACAGAGGTCTGGAGAGCTCCCCCTATGAGCCAAGGAGCAGCTGGCAAACCGCCAGAAGCTGGAAGAGGCCAAGAAGGGTTCTCCACTATAGGTTTCAAAGGGAGCATGGCCCTGCTGACACCTCACTCCTGAACTTCCAGCTTCTAGAACTGAGACAATAAATTTCTGTTGTTTAAAGCCACCCAGTGTGTGATACTTTGTCATGGCAGCCCGAGCAAACTAATACATCCAATAAAAAGTAAATGACAAAATAAATCACTATCTGTCCAAACAGTAAAGCAAAGCAGTCATTACAAATGAGAGAAATATTTACTGACACGAGAACATATTCATAATATACTGTTTGAAAACAGCAGTATAATGTTAAAACATTATATGTAGTATTTCCCCATTTTTGTTAAAACATATATATAAATACATGCTTAAATAAAAGCCTAGAAGGCCTTGTTCAAACAGTTCACAACGGTTAGTTCTGGCGAAAGAGAGTATGATATTTTTTCTTCTCTCTTGCTTAAGCAGATCTTCTTGGATTTCTGGCAATGAATGATGCACACAGGCTATTGTTTACACTACCCCACAATCCTTTGGGTAACAGACCCTACTTGCCCACACTGGCCCACCCACCATGGAGGTGGCATGTGACTTGGGCTGGGTTAAACAACCTGTGCCCCATGCCTCAGGCAATACGAATTGGCCAAAATGGACCTGTAACTCAAACCAGGTCAAGTATATTTTCCTAACTGGACCTACCAGGGGAGATTCCTTTTCCTCCGTGGTCATAAAGCTATAAGGAGATGAGCCTACAGACAATGACACCCATGATTCCAGGTTCATAGAAGGCCAGCTCCCGGAGAGGGGCACACAGTGAGAGTGTCCTGGTCATATGGAGCTCCTGGTTCCACAAATCTCCTTCTGTACTCTGATCCTTCACAGTTAAGTGAGGAAATATCTGCCCTTTATTTGCTAAAGTATGTTCAAGTTGGGGCGCCTGGGTGGCTCAGTCGGTTAAGCATCTGCCTTCAGCTCAGGTCATGATCCCAGGGTCCTGGGATCAAGCCCCACTTCAGGCTCCCTGCTCCACGGGGAGCCTGCTTCTCCATCTCCCTCTTCCTGCCACTCCCCCTGCTTGAGCGCCCGTGCACACGTGCTCTCTCTCTCCCTGTCAAATAAATAAATCTTTTTAAAAAAATGCATGTTCAAGTTTGCTTATATTTTAAAAGAAAGACATTTTAAAATGCAATCTTTATCAATGAATTGGGTTTAAGGGGCACATGGGTGGTTCAGACGGTTAAGCGTCTGCCTTCGGCTTGGGTGTGATCTCCAGGGACTGGAATCAAGCCCCACATGGGGCTCCCAGTGCAGCGGGGAGTCTGCTTCTCCCTCTCCCTCTCCCCCTGTTTGTGCTCTTTCTCTCTCTCTTTCAAATGAATTAATAAAATCTTTTTAAAAAATAAAAAAATAAAAATAAATTTAAAAAAATAAAAATAAGAAGAACTGGCTTTAAAAGCGTGAACAGGCTATTATGAGTACCCTGTTCCATTTTCTGCCTTCTTTAAATCAGTCCTGAATTCACTTAGGGTAATGGAACCTTACAGACACAACTATAAATACACTGAAAGTAACAAGGTCTAAAAAGATTTTAATACTTCTAAGCCACTGAGATATAAGTATATTAAAGTATATTATTAAATGGGGCACTGTCGACTCCTTGGTCAATTTTTATAGAAACTTTTCTGCAAGGGAAGAATTGTGAATACTAAAACATGTAAGTTAAGTGAACACAGCAAGTTTCTCTCACAGAAATTTAAGTATATAGTAGTCCCCCCTTATCAAAGCGAATAACCCCCCATGGACATCTGAAACTTTAGATAAGACTGTATTCTACATACTCTGTCTTTGCCGATACGTACCTACCTACAATAAAGTTCAATTTATAAATTAGGCAGGGTAAGAGATTAACAACAACAACAATAAAATAGAACAATTACAACGATATACTATAATAAAGGTTATGTGAATGTAGTCTGTCTCTCCTGAAATGTCTTCTTGTATTGTATTCAGCCGCCTTCTTGTGATGATGTGAGACAGAAGGCCTACGTGATGAGATGAAGCAGGGTGAATGATGGAGGCTTTGTCTGGGACGTAACGTTAGGCTACTACTGACCTTCTGACCATACGTCAGAAGGAGGATCATCTGCTTCCAGACCACAGCCAACCATGGGTAACTGAAACCACAGAGAGCTAAACAGCAGGTAACGAGGGACAACTGTGTTCACACGATTTTCTAACTATTGCCACTCTGTTGCTAGTAGTTTTGAGAGACTCATGTTATAAAAGAATGAGTGGTGGAAGAAATAAAAATAAATTTCAAAATAAGTATTTTTTTTATTGAGAGAAGCATACAATCTCACTGAGGGAAAATGTTTTCTCCACACCCCCACAAATGTTGACTATTTGAAGAATTTAAAGCCAACTCCAATAATAAAGATATGTGATTCCAGTATAAACTATGCAGCCCTAATCAACACATAAACTTACCTGTCCAGTGCCAACTTCAAAAGATTCATAATCAACATGCACAGAGGACACATAAGCACCAACTGGAAGTTTCCTCTTGGACCCGTTAGATTCCGAGGGGAGAGAAGTCATTTCTTTAGCTTTCTGAGCACTTTCCTCTTGTCCCTTTGTCGAAGCGGCCATCACTGCCTTCTTTTCTGATGCTGCTTTTTTCTGTTCCTGTGAAACACCAACATTTCGTAACACAACCCTGAGGAAAAGTTAATCAGCTGTCAACTATGGAACATGCTATCTCAATGCTAAGGAATGATCAGTAATTTCTTAGGCAGTGTGGTGATCAGAGAAATGTCCTTAGAGACACTCGCTAAATATTTAGGGAAGAAATGCCATGATTTCTACAATTTACTTTAAAATTCTTAAGAAAAAACAAATGATTAACAGAATAAGAAAAAACAGCAAAACAGCTACAGTTAAATCTAAATACTGGCTATCATTACACTATGCATGCTACTTTTCTATAATAACTTAAAATTTTAATACAAAATGCCAACTATTTTCCATTATGAACTCAGACAGATTAAAGTACCATATAATTGTGAAATACATACTTCCTATAAAGATGTGGATTTGGGGAGAGATTTCCTCATTCAACATATTTACACCCAGTGCATGGAGCCACTGACAGGTTTTCCTCAAAACCATTTTGGGAAGAACAGACAAGCACACTGTGGTTAGAGTCACACAACAGAGTAACGACTCAGAAATAGAAAGGCATGAACTGCAAATGATGCAATAATTGGATGAATCTCAAAAACACTATTTTGAGTAAGAGAAGCCAGGTACAAAAGAGTACATGACGCTGATCCCATTTATACGAACTTGCAGAACAGGCAAAACTCAACAGTGACGGAAACCAGAGTAGTAGTCGTACAGCGGGAGGAGCGGACGAGAAAAAGCATGAGAGAACTACCTGGTGACAGAAATGTTCTAACTCTTGCTTTAGATGGTGATTACACAGGTGCAAAAACTTTCAAAACTTACTACGCTGAACACTTAAGATCCACGTATTTCCATAAATAAGGAAGTAAACCAAAGCTCTGGGAGCATCTATGGAACCAGTGTATCCCTATAGTAACGAGATCAAATCCACTCAGTGACCACAGCCTGACACAGCACCCACATACCAGGGGAATGTGAACAGCTGCCATGGGTGGACTTCCCCGGTCACCAGAAGCCCCCCCTTCAGCGGCCCTCACTCCCCATGCTGCATGTGACTGCATCCGTCTCTGTTTAAAAGTCACCCGTGGCGCCTGAACAAAAAAGCTGGCCAAATCGGGCTTGTCTATTAATGACTTTCAAACACTAGGAAATCAGGGAAACAAGTCTAATTGTTTAATTCAGCAGGCAATAATACAGAAGAAATAAAACTGTCTGCCAGCCTTCTTTTCCACTTCCTATTATACCCCCATCATATCTCACTGAGTCACTGGATAACTACAATGAGTGCTCTGAGGTTGCCAACAGCCTCTCAGTGCCCCATTGCCTTAGAGCAGGGGTTCTCAAACAACGTCCCCTCGGAAACTGAAGCAAGAGGTTTACTGCACTAAAATGAAACTATGGTCCAATTCACACACAAAAATTTTTAATCAATTCAATTAAAAAATGGGCAAAGGATTTGAATAGACACTTTCCCAAAGAAGACACACATACACATCCCAAACAGGTATATGAAAATATGTTCTACATCATTAATCATCAGGGAAATGCAAATCCAGCCCACAATAAGGTATCTATCACCCAACACCTGTTAGAATAGCTATCATCAATAAAGGCAAGAGGTAACTAGTGTTGGGGCGCCTGGGTGGCACAGCGGTTAAGCGTCTGCCTTCAGCTCAGGGCGTGATTCCGGTGTTATGGAATCGAGCCCCACATCAGGCTCCTCCGCTATGAGCCTGCTTCTTCCTCCCCCACTCCCCCTGCTTGTGTTCCCTCTCTCACTGGCTATCTCTATCTCTGTCAAATAAACAAATAAAATCTTTAAAAAAAAACAAAAGAGGTAACTAGTGTTGGAAATAATGTGGAGAAGAGGGAACCCTTGTGCACTGTTCATGGCAATGTACACGGGTGTAGCCACTACAGAAAACAGTATGAAGGTCCCCCCCAAAATCAAAAGTTAGATATACCATATGATCCAACATTTCACACTTCTAGGGGTATAACCAAATGAAATAAAATCACTGTCTTGAAAAGACAACTGTACCCCCAATTTCATAAGCATTGTTTACACAATAGCCAATATACGGAAATAACCTAAATGTCCACTGATGGATGAATGAACAAAGTTTTGTTGTGTGTGTGTGGATGAATATGTTTGTGCGTGGTGTGTACAGAAATATTATTTATCGGGGCGCCTGGGTGGCACAGCGGTTAAGCGTCTGCCTTCGGCTCAGGGTGTGATCCCGGCGTTATGGGATCGAGCCCCACATCGGGCTCCTCTGCTGAGAGCCTGCTTCTTCCTCTCCCACTCCCCCTGCTTGTGTTCCCTCTCTCGCTGGCTGTCTCAATCTCTGTCGAATAAAATAAAAATAAAATCTTTTTTAAAAAAAAAGAAATATTATTTATCAATAAAAAAAGAAAGAACTCTTGCCAAGTGCAACATGGATGGACCTTGCGGACATCGTGCTATGTGAAATAAGTCAGACAGAGAAACACAAATGCTATATGATCTCACTTAAATGCGGAATCTAAAAATCAACAAACATAAAATGGAGAACAGATTGGTGGCTGCCAGAGATGGGGGTTGGAGGGTATAACAAATGGGTAAAGGGGGTCAAAAAGTACAATCTTCCAATTATAGGATTTTCAAAAACTTTTTTTTTTTTTTAACTAGGCTCCATGCCCAGCGTGGAGCCCAATACAGGGCTTGAATTCACAACCCTGAGATTAAGACCTAAACTAAGATCAAGAGTCAGATGCTTGACCACACCCAGGCACCCCCAAAAAAAATTTTTAATCAAGTTGATAATAGAATTGTCTCCATTTTAAGCTTAGCACCTTTTTTTTCCTTTAGCACTCCTTATCAGCCAGTAGGCCCTAGCCAATAGCAAAAGAAAGCAAATGTTAATGGAAAAACCAGGAAGGAATCAATATGTTCAAAAATTCATTTATTACAGACACATTTGCTCACGGCTGAAATTTTATATAACGTAGTTCATTGCTCATAATTTTAAATTTTAAAATTTCTAAAGTTAAAATTAAAATTTAGACTAAACATATGATTTGGTACTAAATTATAATTTGTGATAGAATTAATAAGCAGGTCAGCATTTCACAATGTTTGTTTAAAAGCACCATGACTCTCATGCCCATAAAAACATTCTTGAGAACCACTCCCTTATAAGAGAAAATCCAAGCTCCTACACCTGCCATTCCAGCCTCCAGGACCCCTTGTCCTACCCTATTCCCAGCTCACCTGCTATTTCAGCCACAGGTAAACACAAGCCCACTCCTGGAAGGCCATTTCCCCTGATCCTACTTCTCCTTCAGGCTCAAACATCAACACTTGGGGGAGTCTTCTCTGACCCTCCCCAGACCGTTTTCCCCAGGCCAGAACTGCCACCCCTCCCCTGGCTCTGACAACATGGGCAGCACTCTGTTACAGGACCAATGAGTCACTTGTGGTCAAATCTCTGCCCCTAACTGCACCACATACCCTCAATTCATCTCCAAATCCCAAATATTAACAAGGTGCCTGAGCCAAAAGATATTAATAAAATCTTAAATAATTCAATTTGCTTAAGCTAATCAGAACAAATCAGTCCTGACTTTATGGTCCTATTACATATGAAGTGACATATCCTAAGCTGTAAATATGTAACACAAATAAAAGAAGCACAGAAGTTCAAAAGATGGATCAACATAGACCATGTAAACAAAAAAAATAGTCACCCTAAGTATTAATTTTTTAAGTACTTAGAAAATCTCTGAAAAATTAATTTGATTAATAAATGAAAATTAGGGGCACCTGGGTGGCTCAGCCGGTTAAGAATCTGCCTTCAACTCCGATCATGATCTCAGAGTGCTGGGACTGAGCCCCTCATCAGGCTCCCTGCTCAGCAGAAGTCTGCTTCTCCCTCTCCCTCAGCTCCTCCCCTCTCCTGCTCATGCTCGCTCGCTCGCTCTCTCCCTCCCCCAAATAAATAAAATCTTCAAATAAATAAATAAATAAATGAAAATAAAATGAACCAAGTGAGTTTTTCCCAATTGCTCTATTTCTTTCTACACGCTTTTTAGTTATTGCTTGTTTTGTATTGTTCAGAATTTTTGTTTTTGGGTTATTTAATGAGATTTTAGTGAGTCTATTCTTATCTCTCTAGATGGTGAGGACTAAAAAGGGAGAAAATGAGCTAACATTTATTGGGGGCTAAGCTTACATGCATTAATCCAACCCTCGTTCACATTTTAGAAATTAGAGAAATTAAGGATCTAAAAAGTTAAGCAAATTGCTCATGAATAAGGACTTAATAAGCAGTTGAACTGGGATGACCAATTCATCCGCCTGTCCAGGGCTTACCCAAGTTTTTGCCCCAGGAAATCCCCAAATACCAATTTTAAAACTGAAAGTCCTTCATCCTGGGAATTCTCTGTCCCAGAAAAACCAGGCTGGTCAGCTACCCTACCTGGGACTGAACTCCACTTCTGGCTGACTCCCAAGTCTGCATGCCCATCAGCTCCGCCCCTGTGCCCAGCGTGCCTAGGGAGCACACTAGCTGGCCTAACCATACTGCTATTAACAAAAACTTCCAAAATATAAACAAGCTAGTCAAAGATGAGCTTTGGTTTCTGTTTTTAGAGCACAAATGACCTTTACCAGTTTAACTGCTTTCTGTTTCACAAAGTTAGCGATCTTCTTTCTGGGTCCGAGGGGTATGCCCATTTCCTTCAGGTCATCAACAGTACACATAAGCTTTAAAAGAAAATAAACAAGCACATTAGTTAATCGGTCTAATGATCGATGAAGTGAAACTGAAATCAGGAAATGATAAAAAAAAAAAACAAACCCATACCATCGAAAGCAATCTAAGATCCAATTTTTTAAAAGTCAATTTGCTTTTAAATCCTGGATTAATTTAGGCTATAAAATCTAAGCCCTCCACATCTAAGCCATCCTAGTCATGTTTGGCAGCAAACACATGCATGTTGTACAAAATTC
This sequence comes from Ursus americanus, assembly GCF_024610735.1. Taxonomy (NCBI): domain Eukaryota; kingdom Metazoa; phylum Chordata; class Mammalia; order Carnivora; family Ursidae; genus Ursus; species Ursus americanus. The sequence continues at coordinate 11,411,181 of NC_142132.1, forward strand.
AAAAGCTACACAGCCAAGCAGACAATGAAGTCTCTCCCCTCCACTCCTGTCCCAACCACCCAGTTCTCTGAGGCTCTATACACCTTCTGTATACACAGCACCTACGTGGTTTTCCTTGTGTGTGTAGACTGCTATGCAAATGGGACTGAACTGTGCTCTTTTCACATAACGCATCTTAGAAATCGTTGCCTGCCATTATCTCTGACACCGCCTCATTCATGCAACAACTACAACTCATTACGTGCAGCACCATAAACTATTTCACTAGCGCCCGACCAGCGCACGCGGAAGGTGTTTACAGGTTTTGCTATCATAAACAGCGCTGCGGCGAGCATCCTTATAGGTATCTTATGTGAATATTTCTGTATTTGGCATTATTCCTGGAAAATTGCTGGGGCAAAAGATTTTTTGTATTTTTTTTTTAATATTTTTTGTATTTTAAAAGGTATTACCAGGGACGCCTGGGTGGCACAGCGGTTAAGCGCCTGCCTTCGGCTCAGGGTGTGATCCCGGCGTTATGGGATCGAGCCCCACATCAGGCTCCTCTGCTATAAGCCTGCTTCTCTCCCACTCCCCCTGCTTGTGTTCCCTCTCTCTCTGGCTGTCTCTATCTCTGTCGAATAAATAAATAAAATCTTTAAAAAAAAAAATGAATCAGGGCAACCCTCTCAGGTCCCCTTCCTCTTTGGGAGCTTTATACTATCACTTTACTATCACTCAATAAACTTTGCTTTGCTGCCCACCAAAAAAAAAAAGAATCAAACTATCCTCAGTACCAGAGATTCCATATCAATCTTCTCCTTTTCAAAAGTGCTAACATATTCAGAGAGGCTAAGTGCTTCCAGAGTTTCTTGCAAACTTAGGACTTCTTCATTTTCAACATCAAGGTCACAAGACTCCTCCAAAGTCAACTTTGGCTCTTCAGGCACCTTAAGGAAAAGAAAAAAAAAAGGCAGGGGAACATTGCAAACCTCAGAAAAACTCCCATAAAATGTCTCCTGATCAACAGCAAATCTTAAACAATTTTGCTCCATACAGAAATCATAATTTCAGGTAGTTTATCATCCAAAGTTTGAATATTCTAAAAAAGTACATCAATTGAATAAATCACTCTTGCTCCCGTTTTCTGCAATAATTTACTTAACATTTTTTTAAATCATAAACTTTCTCCATTTTAAATTTATAATCCATAAGGAAGACAAGTGAGAAACTCAAAGAAGCTAAATGATTCTATCACACTTATTATAAACCTCAGGACACTATGATTTATAAAAACATTTCAGGGGCACCTGACAGACTCAGTCAGAAGGGCATAGGACTCTTGATCACAGGGTTGCAAGTTCAAGCCCTACACTGGGTATAGAGATTACTTAAATAAATTTAAAAAAAAAAAATTCAGGAAACAGTTCAGACTTCAGAAAACTATTTGGCTTCATCTCTAATCTAAATATGTTAACCAGGCCATACCTGCTTTTCCTGAAAATGTGGCTGCTTCACAACTCCATTAGCAACAGCAAAAGGCCCAGGAGACTTTGACAAATTCAAATCTTTTTGATTAGACAGGATGTCAAACAATATTAAAGACCCTAAAAAAAAATTACATGTTGCTTTATAATGACTAATACTTTTATAAGTAAATTTTCCTACTTTTTTCCCCAAAGTCCGTAGGCAGAAGTCATACAAAAGTTAAATGTCATCAAGATCTGATCAATATTCTTATTTTACCAAACAGCAGCATAAATTAAAATATAAAGCATTCCTAGGTAATTGAAAAGCAAAGGCAGAACCTAAACTCAACGCATTCATGTCTACCCTTTATAAAACTTAAAATAATTCTAAACCTTGTACTAACAATGTTACCCTCACTAGAAGCAGTGATAATTCAATAAAAATTATGTTTAAAATGTGGATATTTGACAGTTTTACCTAAACTGTGACCAGCAACAGAGACTCCTCCTTTGAAGTCTGGATTCCGACTCATAAAAAGTGCATGCAGACGGTTTATCTCCGTTCCTACTTTTTCCACAATTGTCTGACAGTAGGTGGGGCTATTGTAAAATAAAATATCTAGCAAGGTTTCATTGGTAAAATGACGAAACCGACCAATACTTGGTAAAGTGATTTTCTTAATATTCCTGTTTTAGAAAGAAAAAAAAAAGGATGTTCAGTCACTAGCCACTTTACATCTACAGGCTTTTTTAAAGTTTAGATAGTGATTTCTAAATATACAATGAGTGTAAGAATCCCACAGACTAATTATGAGTTGATTCTGTAGACAAGTTATTAAAAATGAATCAAGATAAATCAAAAAAGTGGATGTGTGCCTACACCTGTACTATGACTTTGGGGATTCCCCAGAGTTATCACATAAAATAGGGCCTATGTAAAAGTTTTAATTTTATCTTTAAAGATGAAAGGCTGCTTTTCCATTTTTCTTCCAATTAATTGGAAATCAGGATACCTGACAAAAACTGTGGTGGAAAGGAAAACAAGGAATATAGCAAGGAAAGAGAAAGGAGTTTGATGCACTGAAAATCTTTCTTGATTTGAGGGTGGATATAGTAGAGCGCACGAACACCCACAGAGAGAGATTACACTCTCATCACAACAGGACCTACCATGGAATAATACACGGAATAACACAGAATGCTGTTTGTAGAATTAGTTTTATTAAACCATGTACCCGGAAATATTTATGATCTTCACTAAAATCCAGATACGTTATTAGCCCTGTGTCCTAGGATAAATATTATCTAAACCTGTGTTTCTCAATTGGGAGCATTCAAAACCGACTGAGGCACTTTTAGCTGTCACGGTGCCTAGAGATGTTGCTGGCCTTTAAAAAGGACGGGAGATCTTTCTGGCTATTGGGGGTGTGGGGTGTTGTCCAATGGGTGGAGGCCAGGATGCTCCCAAACATCCTGCAATGTACAGGACAGCCCCCGTCTGAACTACGGTAGATGACAACAGTATTCTAAAACTGGCTTACAGTTCTCAGATTCCCTTAAATATTTACACAGACATATGCGTGCGCACACAGAAAAGTAGCGTATAATCATTAACAGTCAGTGTTTAAATCCTACGTCAGAGCAACTACATCATTTACATAAAGGAATAGATTTGTTGAACACATTTGTTGAAGTTACAATAAACTATTTCATATTACGGCTTAAATTTTGAATCGGCGTTTGACCAATCTGAACGATGAGCTATCAAAGTCCACAAACCTGTCAACACCCGTGGCATCCCCACCCAAGGAACTATGCCAGGGAACAGGAAGGAATTCCACTCTGCTTACTTTCCGATCGTCTAAAGATTTCTTGAAATGTGTCTGCAGCAATTTCAGAGAAACCACCCTAAAATCATCCACTTTAAAAAAAAAAAAATCAGGGAAGACAAATTAAATTGATTTAATTTCCGGGCTTGATGGGTAGTTAGTAATTCCCTCAAATATGCTAGTATTTTTTATATAACAAACTTTTTAAGGAAAAAAAAATGATGAAATCAGTCCAAAAAGGAAAAACCCAACTTTAGGAAGCTCTTTTTTTTCAATGTTTTAGAGGAATGTATAAATGACTGATAAACATTGAACTACCATTCCTGGAAGGCAGCATGGCAGTGTGGGTACAGACTCTGGAATTGAACTGTCTGCCACAGGATTCCTGCTTGAGAACCCACAGACCATGCTACAGGAGAGGTTAACTTACGCCCATGGACTTCAGTGCCTCACCTAGTAGTGGGGAGAACAGTGACAGCACCTGTTCCCCCCCCCCCAAGGTTTATCGTGAGAGGTGAGTAATAGGATCCATGCAAAATGCCTGGTACAAATCAAGTATTCAATAAATATGAACTATTATGACACAGATATAAAAATAAAACTTCAAAAATTTAAGTAAAACAGGCACATTCATTGTTCCATTAAAAACTTCTTTCAATAATTCACTTTAAATCAGTTCAGTGCACAGGTATACCTACAGTTGCCGGAAGTGCCTAGGCAGAGGCTGTCTGTCAGAAAGGCTAAATTATTTTCAAGATCCCTTCTAATCCTTTAGTCTAGGATTTTATGAGTTACCCACATCGTAAGAGCAAATCAAGTACAAATTATTTCCCAGTGACCATTTAAATCTCCTCTTACAGTTTCTCAGCCAGTAGTAAACAGCCAGAAACTCTTAAAAATGAACATTTAAAGGGCTCCTGGGTGGCTCAGTTAAGCATCTGCCTCCGGCTCAGGTCATGATCCCGGAGTCACGGGATTAAGCCCCGCATCAGGCTCCCTGCTCAGCGGGGAGTCTTCTCCCACTCCCTCTACTCCTCCCTGTTTGTGCACTCTCTCACTCTCTCTCTCTCAAATAAATAAATAAAATCTTTAAAAAAAAATGAACATTTAAAAGTTCTTCTATTACTTATCAATTCATTCCATGAAATAAAATGACTAATACTTACCACATTCAATAATACTTCTAAAGCGCAAGTCACACACAGGTCCAATGCCATGTACCATGAACACCAAATGATCAACCCGAGGCATTTCCCCTACAGAAGAAATAATATACATGCCTATGTGCATACATACAAGCTGGAAAATTGTTTGGGTTTTCGGATTTAAATAGCAATATTCTAAATATCCCTTTTGTCATCACAAACTGGGCAAAGAAATTTAAGACCCTTCCAAGTTAATAAGCTTCAATACTCTCTATGAAATGAGAAGAACAAAGCTCAAGGTCCATCTTGGCAAATAATAGTGAACTAGACCAAGAGGTGGAGGAAGCATGCCACCTGTGATCTCAGAGACTATGAGCATATGATAACCAGCAGTTTTGTACCTACTGACGCTCCATAACCTTTATGGTTTCTTCAGAATTCCCCAGAAGACTAAGACCCACATGGAAAAGTAATATGCCAACATTAAACCTTAAAATATTTCCCCCAATGGGGCACCTGGCAGGCTCAGTCGGAAGAGTATGCGACTCTTGATCTTGGGGTCATGAGTTCAAGCTCCACATCGGGTGTAATAAAATAAATTAATGAATAAAATATTTTCCCCAAATCCTTCCCTTTTCCTATATAATATATATTCTACATACTACAACATCTTCAAGTTATATACAGGAAAACCAAATTAAATCTATTATTTTACTCTGGCATACAGAAACAACTACAAGTTATTTGCCTCTGGTTATTTTGTTCACATTCATAATATGAGAACACTTATTTATATGTGTAATTTCATAAGACAAAGAAAAAAAATGAAATATGTAATCATCAAAATAAAATCTGTATTTTAAACGGTATAACAGGAGAAATCAAAGCACTTACACTGAAGCAGGGGTTGGTCAAATAGGCCAAATCCTGCTCACTGCCTGGTTTTTATAGCTTTACTGGAACACAGCTGTGCTCATTTGAAACCATCTACAGATGCTTTCACACTACAATGACAGAACTGAATAGATGCAGCAAAGTCCGTATGGCCTGAAACATTTACTATTTGGCCCTTAACAGAAAAAGTTTGCCAACTTCCGTACAGAGCAACACAAACTGGACGAGACATGATCACAAAAGCTCAAAAATATTGCCAAAAGCCTAGTTTCAACCAGCAAAGTACTTCTCCACAACAACACATCTTTTACAATCTACATCATATGGCTTGTATATCTTCAACAGAATTCTAAATTTTAAAATAAACAGATATAAAAGTAATAAAATAAAGATATGTGCCAACCTGGCTGATTTCTGCATGTTACGACAGGTAGTCCTAATAATGGCTTCTTTTTTCTCAGCATTCTAAAAAATGGTGCTAAAATAGAGGAGTCTAAAAATGACCTTGGCCCTAAACAAACTATACACACCATCAGGAATCTCATCAAGGTTATCATCAATTCCACGCTTTACAACCCTGGGCCTTGTCTGTCCATCTTGTGTGGTTCCCCATTCATCTGGCACTGACGAAGGCTGGAACTGAACAATAACCTTCAAGAGAGGACGGAAGGATTATGACAGACCTCAGGACCAAGTTCATTTCCACTACAGGCTAAATAATTTATTTCAATACATAATAAACTACTTCATAGTAACAACAGTTTACAAATCGAGTACTAGTATTGTTCTCCCAAAACAATTTTTAACAGTCCTGCTAGTGTTCACATTAACCATTAAAACTAGGCAGATCTATACCCTTATTTCCAATGCTTATACTGGAAAATACTACAACTAAGTCGGAAGTAGTACACCTTGATTTTAAAAATGTAACATAAAAACCCAGGTTTACATATAAGAAATTAAGAAAAATTACCTAGAACGGAGGAATCTTCATCTACAAAAATATTTAAGGCAAAATTCTTTAAATAGCAAGATTCCCAATTAATTTACAAGTTCAATTTCAATGCCAAAAATTGATTTACCCACCACTTTTTAGGAAAACATATATTCTGTTAAATCAACTAAATTTAGTCCCATGTCACACAGAAATTTTTCTTAAAAAAAAAAAAAAGGAGGCATGCAAGATGGTATGCAAAATGTTTGTGTCTGCATCAAAAACAAATGAAAAGCAAATGTTAAGAGTAGTTACCATCAGGAGGAGAAATGGGAAATGCAGAGGTAAGAGGCTTTTTTGATTTGACACCTTTATATACCGTTTAAATTTTGTAGGTATATAAATGTTTTTATTTTATCTCAAATAAGGACTACAGAAGTGGTGGGATTAAAATTATTTTTGTTTTCTTGTATACTTCTCCGAAATAAATCAATGGCCCATGTTCTGAAAAATTCCTGTATGCCAAGCACTATGCTGGGTGTTTTTGGATAAATTACTTTCTTTTTATCTAAAATATGAGCCTGGGAGGTACTTATTGCAGATGAGGAACCCGGAACCCAGAGGGATGAAGTATGGTAAATGAAAGAACCCCCTAATCAATATCTTAAAAAACAAACAAACAAACAAAAAAAAAAGTTCATGGAGACAATACAAGTAAGAAAATGGAGGACATATTTTTAAAAGTTGACACAAACCACCATCAAGGGTCACGGTGGACAAACCATGGCCTGCATACCCAATCCGAGCTACCACCTTTATAAATAAAGTTTTACTGCAACAGACACACCCGCTGGTTCATGTAATATCTGCAGCTGCTTTCAGGCTACACAGGCAGAGCTGACAGCCGCAACAGAGATCACACAGCCTAGAAGAATTAAATATTTACTCTCCCGCCCTTTACAGAAAAAGCCTGCCGACCTCTGATCGAGTGCAAACGTTTATCAAACAACTTTGATGGAGCATACTAAGCTTCAGCTAACATGCTACCATAAGCAGAAACTTCATGAGAAAAATTAAAAATTTTATTTTTGTTTCTGTGATCAATGTGAACAAACTACAGTAAGCTTTTAAAAACAATGAACTTCTTATAAATACACCCCTGCAGAAGTTAATTAAAATGAACATTTATCAACCACATTCGGCAAAATAATTATTAAAACGAACCTAACATTTTAGTATCTTAAGCAATAACATTACCTTTGGATTGTGCATAACGATTGTCTCTCCACTCGGGAACTCTAATCTACGGTGCCACTGATTCGTGCTTACTGCTTTTTTATATTCAGCCTAAAACAGTGGAAAAATATAATCCGGTAAGATAAATTTATACCACATTGAGAAAAAGTGTGGAACAAAAGTATAACTACAATGATAATAAAAATAATGTAATAGCGGCTCTCATGTACTAATTAATTACACTTGTCACTTTATATAACTTATTTAATTAATTACTCTCAATCACTACTAAATAAGATTATCCCCATTATAGAGAGGAGAAAACAAAGGTTTACACAGCCTATTTGTTTCCTAGGCCTGTGGTAACAAAGTATCACAAACCGAATGGCTTCAAACGGAAATGTACTGTCTCACAGTTGTGGAGGCTAGAAGTCTGAAGTCAAGCGTCAACAGGCCATGTCCCTCGGAAACCTACAGGGAACTCCTTCCTTGCCTCTTCTTAGCTTCTGGTGGTTTACCAGCAATCTTTAGTGTCCTCTGGCTTACAGATGAAACCTTCCCATTCTCTATTTTTACATGGTATGACATCAAATCATATTGGATTAGGGACCCACCCTTCTCCAGAATGATCTCATCTTAATTATATCTGCAAGCATCCTATTTCCAGGTAAGATCACATTCGGAGGCACTAGAGGTTAGGACTTCAACATATCTTTTGGAGGCTGGAAAGGAGGACACAATTCAACCCCTAGTAGACAGTTTAAATTCACAGCTGCATGAGATTACACACTGTCAAGTAGCAATGGGAGAACCGCAGTTCACTCCCACCCTCAACTTTCTGACTCCGAAGACTGACTGTGGAGGGGCGCCTGGGTGGCTCCCTTGGTTAAGCATCTGCCTTCAGCTCAGGTCATGATCCCAGGGCCCTGGGATCAAGCCTCTCATTGGACTCCCTGCTCAGTGGGGAGCCTGCTTCTCCCTCTACCTGCTGCTCCCCGATTGTGCTCTCTGTCAAATAAATAAATAAAATCTTAACAACAACAAAAAAAAGACATGACAGTTGAACTGTTTTCTTACTCTTCCTCCAGATATAGTATTCTGCTTTCAACAAGGCAAAAATTAAAAAAAAAAAAAGTCTAAGGGCCTCTTGGAGAGAGACACAAGATTAGGTATTGTGGAAACTCTGCCACGCCCACTGTCCAAAGTTTTTTTAAAAATTAGTAACAATGATTATTTGACAATCGTGTCAAAAAAGACAAGTTTCTTTCTGTCTCCTGGACAGTCACTGATTAATGATTCCTCTCCATCAGCCTCTATCCCTTTGACTCTTCCTCACTTGGCTTTTTGTAATTTTTATATTTATTTGATTTTTTTTAAAGATTTTATTTATTTATTCGACAGAGATAGAGACAGCCAGCGAGAGAGGGAACGCAAGCAGGGGGAGTGGGAGAGGAAGAAGTAGGCTCATAGCGGAGGAGCCTGATGTGGGGCTCGATCCCAGAACGACGGGACCACGCCCTGAGCCGAAGGCAGACGCTTAACCGCTGTGCCACCCAGGCGCCCCTATTTATGATTTTTAAAAGCAAGATTACAAATAAAAATGTTTAAAGAAAGAAAAGTTTCACCATCTTAAGAATTATTTGCATTTTTTCATATTCCCTTTCAATCCATAATTTTAGAATAAATGTTGTCTGGTAGAGCAAGTTTCCACATGCCATTCTTCTAAAGGGTCTTGGCTGTTCTTGACACTTTCACCCTCCATATAAAATGCAGGAGCAGTTTGCAAATTTTACCTTAAAAACCCTGATGTAATTTTCACTGGGATTACATAAAATTAATAAAATAATTTGGGAAGAACTGACATCTTAACTGTGTATCTGTGAACATATTTAGCTCCATTTCTTGAGATCATCAGTTTTCCTCCACAAGCTCGTAAAAGTATCTGTCAGACTTTTTTCTACTTAGCCTATAGCTTTGGTAGTGTTATAAATAGCATCTTCTCTTTTTTATTATGGGTGCTAGTTATTTCTTTCTTTTATAAAAAAAAAGGCTCCATGCCCAACGTGGGGCTCGAACTCACGACCCTGAGATCAAGAGTCACACACACTCTACCAACTGGGCCAGCCAGGCACCCTCCTCTAGTTAGTTATTGCTGTCATATGGGAATACCATTAATTCATATATGTTGATTTTATAACCAGACCTACAGTGCTAATGGTATTTTTTTTAATTTTTTCAAGATTGTATTTATTTATTTGAGAGAGAGAAAGTGAGAGAGGGAACACAAGCAGGGGGAGTGAGAGAGGGAGAAGCAGGCTTTCCGCCAAGCAGGGAGCCCAATGCGGGGCTCAATCCCAGGACCCTGGGATCATGACCCGAGCTGAAGGTACATGCTTAACAACTGAGCCACCCAGGTACCCCTAATGGTATTTCTAAAAGTTCCCCTGACTTTCTATGCACATAATCATGTCATCATCAAAGAGAAGGTGTTTTCTGTTTCCGACTCTTCTGTTGTTTTGTCTCAGTACAGAAGTACAAGTACAGAATCACCTACACAATATTGAGAAATATGTCTGCTTTTCTTCTTCTCATTGGCTTTCTCACTTCCTAACCTCCTCTGCATCTTCCCTGATCTGGTCTGAGCATCATGAAAGACGCTGAAGAAGAGCTAAGATCTCCCCAGATGAAGAAGAGTTGTGTGCTGTTGAGATGGTCAGTAAGTGGACAGCTATCCCACCCTCAAAGCTTGTGTCATCCACTTACAATCAAATACAGTTGAGATAAAGAGAATATTTTTAGATACTGCTTAGACTTTACTTAGACTAGGTGCCTTAGCTTCAAAATAATAGGACTAAACTCAGGATGTTATACCTTCAGTAGGGTCCTAGCAAAGATACCAAAAATTATAGTACACATTTGCTTAATAATTTTGGTCTAAAATTAAGCTACGGATATCAGCATTCCTTTACACCTTTTTTTCCCTCATTCAAATAACTAAAATTATGTTTAAGGAGACTGTGCCTCCTGGTATGTGATACTTCCAAGAACAAAATTAATTTTATGCCTTCTTTTCAGTCTTTGCTCTTCTTAACCGGGTTCTGACTCTGTTCTAAATCAGTGTTTTTCAAACTGTGGGTGATGACTAGTAATAAATTATAAAATCAATGTTTCAAATGAAATAGAAAATATCAGAGTGGCACCTGGTAAATGTTAAGTACTGTTCCATGGGCCTTTGTTTTTAGGGGTGTGTGAGAGCAGGCTCACACCAGCTCCTGAGTACGCATGACAACTCTTCTCAACTGTGTCAGTTGACATCCTGTAGATAGCTCAAAAAGGAAATCAGCAAATGCTGTAAATCAGGGGCTTTTATTCCTCAGAGTCAGTTAACACACACCACTATTTCTGATAAATGTGTGTGTATGTGTGTGTGTATAAATGTGTATACTAAATTCCAATGTCAAATGCATCTCATACCATGAGTTGAAATTTAAAAAATTTGAAGCCTGTGCTCTCAACAAGCCTCTTTTCCAATTCACTTTCCCCAACAAACACCTGTCTTACTTTAGGCCAAGGCTTACCTTTTGGGGTCGATTTGGTTATAAAATTGTATTTCATAGTCACTACTGTAGAGATTAGTTATTTCCAGAACAGGTACAATTGATAATACCTCAGAAATGCATTTATAGGGGCACCTGGGTGGCTCATTAAGTAAAGCATCTGCCTTCAGCTCAGGTCATGATCTTGGGGTCCTGGGATCTGCCCCACATCAGGCTCCCAGATCAGCAGGGAGTCTGCTTCTCCCTCTGCCCCACTCCCCTGCTCATGTTCTCTCTCAAATAAATCTTTTTAAAAAAATGCGTTCATATGGGGCGCCTCAGGGGCTCAGTTGGTTGAGTGTCTGCCTTTGGCTCAAGTCGTGATCCCAGGATCCTGGAATCCAGCCCATGTTGGGCTCCCTACTCAGCGGAGAGCCTGCTTCTCCCTCTCCCTCTGTCCCTCCCCCTGCTTGTATGCACTGTCAGATAAACAAATAAAAAAAAATTTTTTAATGCATTTATAAATATTTTTAAAAAGCAAAATATGCCACAAAAAGTCTATAACTATTATAAATGTTAGAAAAAGTATGTATATGGATAATTGTCTAAAAAAATATTTTTAAATGTAGGGGTTCAATCTGAAAGGATGACATGATTGTGATTTAATTTTTCTCTTATCTCTATTAAATATTATATTCTTCAAACACAAAATTTAATAATTAATAGTTAGCTATTAAACTTGACTATCAGCTCCTAAACAAAACGTAAGGTCTAGTCCCTACCTAAAGCTATTCAAAATATGAACTAGGGAAGGTTAACATTTTAGAGGCCCCTTTCACCAGTAACATAATCATGTTTTAATGTTTTCTGTTAGCACTGGTTATCCAAGTTTTAATAACTACAACATTAAACAATAGTAACTACGGTGTTCTGTATCTCGTTTCCATGTATGCAAATCGAATCATTTAACTTATTTCAAACATTTAATTCAACCACAAAGTAGACTAATCATAAGAAATTAACACAATTATATAAAACATTACCCAGCATTTTTATTTTTTAAAATGGCTAATAAGTCTTGAGACATGTATTCCTATTCTGTTTTCTATTTATTTTCAAAAATCAGAGATTAATCTCAAGCCTTTTACTGAACAGTAATTTGAAAAGCATCCATATGCTTGGCACGTGCTGTTAACAACAGATCCCAGCAGACTAAGTTGATTTGAAAGTTTGCTACAAGAACCTTTTTAGGTTTGTAATATGTCCCTAAAAAACAGTCTACCTTCAGACACAGAGGTCATGATTAGCATCCATGAACAACGGCACCACTTAAAAAGCAATCCTCTTTGTGAACAGGATCAAAACAGGCTCTTATAAATAAACACGCACGTATAAATAAAGTTGCCTCTCAGGGCACCTGGGTGGCTCAGCTGGTTAAGCGACTGATTCATGACTTTGGTTCAGGTCATGATCGCTGGGTTTTGGGATCAAGCCCCAAGTCAGGCTCTGTGCTCAGCAGGGAGTCTGCTTGAGATTCTTTCCCTCTGCCCCTCGCCCACGCTCACACATTCGTGCACGCACTCTCTCCCTCCCTCTCTAAAGTAAGCAAATAATTCTTAAAAAAAAATAAAGTTGGCTCCATTGTGAGTGGTGTTATAGGAGGCTCCGATATATACAGGGCACATGTTTTTTTAAAGAAACGAGTAAAGGAATAAAGTCCACGTACCTCTAGTTTTTCACTGAACTCCTCTGTATAGGGAATAAACCTGCTGTCTGTGTCCCCTTTGTAAAACCAAGTACAGCGTCTCACTTCAGCAGGCTCCTCCTCCCAGTACACAGCCTTCCTCACTCGGTCATAGAGATACACGTCATAGCGCCCTCCATCCGTGCCTAGAACCACGCTCTCAGGGTCTGGCTGGACTGGAGCACAAAATCCACATTTTACCCGACAGTAACAAGGCATGTTTAAAAGTAATAAATAACGAATATGGTGACTGGCTGATCCTAAAAGACAAAGAACTAAGTTCATTTTTGTTTAAAAATAGAATTTTAAGATTAATTTGTCCTGCTCAAAATCAGGACTCTTCTTAAGTGAAGAAAAAATAGCCAGAGCAAAGTTTTAAAACATGATCATTTAAGGGGCTCCTGGGTGGCTCAGTCGGTTAAACGTCTGCCTTCGACTCAGGTCAGGACCCCAGGGTCCCAGGATTGAGTCCCGCACTGGGCTCCTTGGTTCCGCCCTCTCCCTCTGCCCCTCCCCCCTGCTCGTGTGCATGCACTAGCACTCTCTTCTCTAATAAATAAAATCTTAAAAAAAGAATGACCATTTTTTAAAAAAATCATAAAATAATTCAAATAACTGCTGGGTTTTCTTTTTTTAATAAAAGCAGCAATGCTCCATAAAGTATATTTCTAGGGAGTATTAACAAGTGATTTTTAAGTCCCATGATGAAATATCATCAGGATAGGGACACCTGGGTGGCTCCATCGGTGAAGTATCTGCCTTCGGCTCAGGTCATGATCCCAGAATCCTGGGATCAAGTCCCGAATCAGGCTCCCTGCTCAACAGGGAATCTGCTTCTCCCTCTGCCCTCTCCCCTGCTTGTGCTCTCTCTCTTGCTTGCTCTTTCTTTCTCTCTCAGTAAATAAAGTCTTAAAAAAAAAAATCATAAACACAAACACATATTTCCATACTCCAATTCTCAGAGCCTTAAGACACTACAGTGCACTATCTCAAAAGGTGAATGGGATTAAATCACTTCCAAAACTCACCTGACCACAGAACACTTTTCAGAGCATCTTCGGGAACAAGAGTTCCAAAGAAGATGTTTTATAAATGCCCATTAGCTACAAATGAATAAGGGAAATAGAAAAATTGACACCCACATTATATGAACTACTCTATTTCTCTAACTTAAAACACCTTTAAGCAAAGAAGAAAATTATTAAAACATTTCTTTAAAAACCTTGCTCAAATAACTCAGGACTCAAGTTAATATCACTGTTTTAAGGTACAGAGTCTGGTGGGGGTCTACAAGGACTAAGAAAGCTGACATTCACAAAAAGTAATAAGCCATGGATAAATACTCTTTATTTCTTCTCTTCCTAAAATCAGATACAAATGATGCATGATCAGTACTTACCTGAATTATAGATTTCTTCAAGATTCAAAGAGTCAAACATACTGAAAGGCATCCATAGTTGTTTGTATTCTACCTCCTTGCAGTAAAACCAGTGGGGCTGAACAGGTTCGTATTGGTTTTGAAGCAGAAAAGGAGGTGGCGCTTGCACAGAGGGACCTGCAGGTCTAGCGAGGGCCTGCTGTTGCGTTGGAGGGGTCGACCCTGATGGCACTGAAGGAGGCATCTGGAGGACACAAAAAAGTTAGAGGACTATGATGCTTGTCCGAAAAAACAATTCCATGTATGCCTCAGATCCAAAGTGACATTAGTAATGATCGTCCTACATGTATTTCTAGACAACTGGTTAGTCTAATAACTAGGCCTTAAAGCAACGAAAATTTTTTTAAAAATCTCACAAAATCCAACATTAGTTTTAAAAGTAAACTGGGGGGCGCCTGGGTGGCACAGTGGTTAATCGTCTGCCTTCGGCTCAGGGCGTGGTCCCGGCGTTCTGGGATCGAGCCCATCAGGCTCTTCCGCTATGGGCCTGCTTCTTCCTCTCCCACTCCCCCTGCTTGTGTTCCCTCTCTCACTGGCTGTTTCTCTCTCTTTCAAATAAATAAATAAAATCTTAAAAAAATAAATAAATAAATAAAATAAAAGTAAACTGGGCTTCTGTAAACTCATGGCAAAATAAACTAGCACCTCCACAGAAATCAATCTAGCAGTATGTCTTCTATGATTTAGTTAATCTTTATAACTTGCACATTCCTTGACCTGGCCATTCCATTTCTAAGAACTCATCCTAAAGATGTAATTAAGAAACAAGTAAAAATTTACCTACAAAGATGTATACAAAAGGTCATTTATAATAGGCAGTCAATGGACACAATCTAAATGTCCAACAGAGACCTGATTAAATAAATTATGTTACTTAAATGCTGGAATTCTCTAGAGCCATTAAAAATGTTTTAGAAAAAATCTTAACATCTAAAAAATGTTCGCAGAAATATGTTTGTCTAGAAAAAAATATAACAAAGACATATAACAAAATGAAAACAGCTGTTACCAAGGGGCGATTTTTAATCGTTTGACTATTCTGCATTTTTCATATTTTCTGTAATGGAAATACTTTTAAAATCAGAATACAATTATTTTAAAAATTTTTTTTAATATTTTATTTATTTATTCGACAGAGATAGAGACAGCCAGCGAAAGAGGGAACACAAGCAGGGGGAGTGGGAGAGGAAGAAGCAGGCTCCTAGTGGAGGAGCCTGATGTGGGGCTCGATCCCGCAACGCCGGGATCACGCCCTGAGCCGAAGGCAGCCGCTTAACCGCTGTGCCACCTAGGCGCCCCTATTTTAAAATTTTTTAATCGAAAATAGTTTTGGAATGTATCAACGTTAAAGTTACCACAGTGTTAACTGTACTGTGGTTATGTGAAAGAACTTTCTTATTCTTAGGAAATATGCACAAGGGAACGCCTAGGTGGTTCAGTTGGTTAAGCGTCTGCCTTCGGCTCAGGTCATGATCCAGAGTCCTGGGATCAAGCCCCACATCAGTCTCCCTGCTCAGCAGGGAGTCTGCTTCTCCCTCTGCCTCTCCCTGCCCACACCACCTGGCTTGTGCTCTCTCTCTTGCTCACTCTCTCTCTCAAGTAAATAAATAAAATCTAAGAAAAAAAAAAAAAAGGAAATATGCAGGAAAATATTTAGGAGTGAAGAGTGATCATGTATTCAACTGACCAAGTGTTTCCCAAAACAACTGCACACATACATGGTGAGAACAGGAGAGAGGATGCACACGTGTGCAAGTGACAGAACACGAAGGGTAAGATGTTAATGATGGATAAATATGGGTTAAGGGTACTGGAGTGTTGTTTTTGCAACTTTCTTTTTTTTTTTTTTTTAAGCGGGCTCCACGCCCAGCAGAGAGCCCAGTGGCAGGCTCGAACTCACGACGCTGAGATCAAGACCTTAGCTGAGATCAAGAGTTGGACGCTTAACTAACTAAGCCACCCAGGCACCCCTGCAATTTTAAGTCTGAAATTACCACTTTAAAAATTCTTAATTAGAAACTTTCCAAAAATTTAATTGGCAAACTAGTATGTTAACTGTACTGCACACTGTGATTCTGGTTGCCGTCAAGTATGCTGAAATCTAACGTTATCGAGAGTTTGTATGTTGACAGGATTTAAATTAAACAATAAAACAGAGCCCATTCTCTATCCCTAAGAAAGAAGTGAGGTTATACTCTGACTATAATACCACTATCCCTACCACACTGGCTGGGGTTCTTAATTCTTCCTTTTAATAATTTCCCTTTTTTTTGATTCAGCTGATTTCCCCATGGAAGTCAGCTGAACAACTGGCTGGGAAAAGAGCAGAAGGGAATTTCATAAAATGTTGTTCCATCACCCTCCTGAAACAGGGTTTGACTGTCTAGACCCAAACTTCATAATGTCAATAAATTATTGGAGTAATCAATTTTAGTCCCTGTAATTGAATGTTTTGATTGAATAGGATAATTAAAAAATGAGAAGCTGGCAGTCTGTTAATAATTGCCTCAACTCTCACATATCCCCAGGTGACATTTATTATTGATATCTTACACTAAAATATGGAAACATTGACATATAGTTAACTCGTTAAACTCAAGTACTACTTCCATAAACTGATAATATAAACTAATAGATGAACCATTTGGTGAGCTACCTTTGAAAGAATGTTTACTTCAAAGCATGTAGCTTACAAAGAATGGCCTTTGAAAATAATTTATCATCACAATGATTATAAAAAGTGCAATGTTTTTAAAAACATAGCCTAAGATGAGAGAGAGAGAGAGAAAATCAGAATGAATAGGTGGATATAAAAACATGTCTCATACCGGTGGCAAAGATCCTCCAGGCATCTGGTACATCTGAACAGGGGGTCCAGGGGGTGGAGGATGGGCGGGATGGCCTGGTGTTTGGCACTGCTGCAGCTGCGGCGGTGCGATATAAGGATTGGCCCTGCTGCTCACAGGGGTATGACGATATGGATTGTGTCCTTGTTGCAGTGTTCCCGGTGGTGGGCTCCCGAAATTGGAAGGAGGGAGACTACTCGGCTGAGAAGGCAGGTAAGTATTCATTCCCATCTGTGAAGAAGGTGGAGCACCATACTGAGCCTTCGAAATGGGCGGTGGACATGCATTCAACACATCTTGGGATCCGGTTGTAAAAGGGAAAGCAGCCGGGGACTTGGAGAACGCTGAGTGTCCAGCTGATGTTGCCACAGTTGTTAACGGTGACTGTCCAATATTTCCAAAAGGATCACTACTGCTTGATACCTGAGAGAAGTAACTGAATGTCTGAGGGGTAGATGTGTGAGCAGAAGTCTGACCGAGGAAGCTGTCCTCCTCACCAACATCTGTGGAATCCTCTGAAAAGGAAAAGGAGAGCAAACGGTTTAAAGGATGGTCTACTGCTCTGCAGACAGGATCCTATGCGGCAGATCTATCGATTGTACCTCTTGTTTTGTTGTTGTTTCTGCATTACAGAAAAAATGATGAAAACCTTTTTCTTTTTTCTTTGAAATGAAAAACCAGAAAATATGAATAAGAAACAACAAAAGGAGGGGAAAATTGGAATTCATTCATAAGCCCACCTCCCAGAGACAATCACTGTTAACATTTTGGTACACAACCTTTTAATTTTTTTAATATAAATAGCTAAGTATTTATTTTGTAAATATATATAGATTACACCTGGGACCCCTGAGTGGCTCAGTTGTTAAGCCTCTGCCTTCCGCCCAGGGCGTGATCCCAGGGTTCTGGGATCGAGCCCCGCATCGGGCTCCCTGCTCCACGGAGCCTGCTTCTTCCTCTCCCACTCCCCCTGCTTGCGTTCCCTCTCTCACTGGCTGTGTCTCTGTCAGATAAACAAATAAAATCTTAAAAAAAAAAAAAAGTATATATATTTACATATATAATTACACCTATTTGTATAAGGATGTTTTCAAAAATAGAAACAAAATTTGTACCTACTATTTTTATATCTCATTTTGAATTTTTTCCTGGTAAAAAATAATTCAAATATTATTCCACTACCAAATTACACATAATTTTATTTCTACAGTAATAAGAAACTTAAGTACAGATATGACTCTGTTGACAAGAAGGGGTGTGTCAGGGCTCTTACCTACAAAGCATTCATTGTACAAATGAACATGTGGTATTTGTATTCCCAAGGCAAAGTAGGTCAACCATTAATTGCCATCCCTAAAATCACATAGTATCACATCCAGATAACTAGTCATTAGAGAATGTCAAATCATGAGAAAAATCATTTTCTAACCAAAGGAAGTTCTCTTCACTTCCCCTTGCCAAAATGATCTTCACTGCAGGTATTATCAACCCCAGGTATTATTTTCTCTTCTGAGACCAACTGTACAATAAAAGCATGTTCCCTGGGACGCCTGGGTGGCTCAGTTGGTTAAGCGTCTGCCTTCAGCTCAGGTCATGATCCCAGGGTCCTGGAATCAAGTCCTGCATTGGGCTCCCTGCTCAGCAGGGAGTCTGCTTCTCCCTCTGCTTCTGCCTGCTGCTCCCCCTGCTTGTGTGTGCTCTCTCTCTCTCTGACAACTAAATAAATTAAATCTTAATAAAAAAAAAAAAAGAACAAAAGAAAGAAAGAAAAAAGCATGTTCCCTCTACACAGCTTCAGAAGTTCAGCCTACTCTTCCTTACTAAGATTTTATAAACCCTTAGCTTGTAGAAACTTTCCTCTCCCTAATCTTTTCCTTCTCCAGTCTCGTTCCCTCTTATCTCCTTCTGCTGGAGGCTTGGAGCCCAACAGAGAACCCACACCCAGCAGACAGCACGCTGTGATCCTTGCCCCTGAGTGGCCTTCAAGCTCCAGGATCCTTCTCGACCTCTGCTGAAGGAGGCCCCTGCGCTCACAGAGAGTCTGGCTTGAGCTTCTAGGTTGCTCCCATTATATTTCTCACACATCAGTTTAAGATACTCCACTATTCAAAATACTCCTCTCAGTTGTTTCTTTGTAACTAAAAATAAAATATCACCTCCTGCACAAAGCCCCTTGTCTGCTGGTTCTATTCTCCTTTTCGGATATATTTCCCATTCCCACTCTCTCTTTTCAGCGGCCTGGACCTCACCTGTCTTGTATTTCTCAGTTCATCTCTCAACAACTAGAAACATAGAATGCGGAAAACCTCTGTGGTATCCTTCGTCCTTTAAGACAACTTGGGATCAACCTGATCCAAGAAACTTTTTTCTGATTAGCGTCAATTGTAAATGAATGCTCATGTCAACGTGAAGCCAGCTCACCTCAGGGGCACTTTCTAATTACACATGGACACATTTGGTAAAGACACCCACAACTTTAATGAGCACTCGTACACTTGTGACACTCCCAACTGTGTCTCAAACCGAGACTGTTCTCATGTGTTCCAGAACCTATTACCCAACTGCTTCCTCAACGCTTTTGGCAGACTCAGCCACATACACCTCAAATTCAGTAAGCCTGAAAATGCATTTATCACCTTAACAGTCTCCCTTCACGTGCTCCTTTTACTACACTACACTAGCTCGGCAGATGTTTGTCAACATCCATCCAGACACTCAAATCAAAGCATCATCTCTTAGACTTCCCCCCGCCCCCGTCATTTCTCAATCCCTTCATTTAATCATTCAGATACTCATTCAAGAGGGGCACCTGCGTGGCACAGCGGTTAAGCGTCTGCCTTCGGCTCAGGGCGTGATCCCGGCGTTATGAGATCGAGGCCCACATCAGGCTCCTCTGCTATGAGCCTGCTTCTTCCTCTCCTACTCACCCTGCTTGTGTTCCCTCTCTCGCTGGCTGTCTCTCTCTCTGTCAAATAAATAAATAAAAGCTTTAAAAGAAAAAAAAAAACATGTACACAGTATCCATTATACGCCAGTTAGGGAGCTAGGTCTTTGGGCTAAAACTGAATGAAGAGAAGTGTGCTGACAGAGCTGACAGTATGGCCTCCAGTGAGTCCCTAAGTCACAACAATTTATAAACGAAAAAAATCTCTCACCTCTCATCCCTGCTTTTCATACCCAATGTGGCTGGGTAGGGCTAGAGTGCCATCCACTCGTACCTGACTCCCAGTGGCCTCCAGATTGACCGCTCTTGCTATGGTCAGCTTTCCTCTGATGCAATTTCAGAAAACTCCAGTCTTTCTGAAACATGCCTCTAATTTCACTGCCTTGTTAATTTAAAATGCTTCAAAGCTCTCTCATACGCTATAGGATGAACTACAAACTCCTCAGTACAGTATAGGAGATGTGAGGCCCTTCTAGTAGTACCACCTGAGCCACTCCTCTAGCACACACTCTAACAATAGCCACAGACGTCAAGAAGCCCACAGTCCAAACAAAGAGGCAGATATGTTGACTTCACAAACATTTCTATAATACTAGGTGCCAGAAACTACACTCAGTGCCTTACAAAAATCAATTCGCTTCTCCTTACAGCCTTATGAGGCTGTACAAATATGGGAAGTGAAGCACAAAGAGGTAAAGTAACATGACTGAGGTCATACAGCAAGTTACTGGCAGAGCCGGGGCTGGAACACAGTCTGTGCCCCTAAATGCCATGCTCTGGGTTATGCCACGCAATCATTAAAAAGCAATACCCCTAAATAGTAATAAAGAAATGAAAGAGCTAGGGTGAGCATAGGAGTGGGGGGCAAGGAGAACAAGAAAAAGCTTCTTAGACAAAGTGAAGCACTGTCTTGAAAGAGGAGTACTGCATTCTGTACCTCTACTTTCCAAATACTTCATGTCTACCCCAGGAAGGAAATCTGTCTCTCCTAGGAGATATCCTAGTTGAGAAGCACTACATTTTTTGCATTCCCTAGCACACTAATAGGTGTTCAACAAAAATCTGGGTAATGTCAGCGTCAGTGTGGAGCGCCCAGCCCTCGGAGCAGAGGGCTCCTTGGACGAAGAGCAAGTCTCCTGATCTGGCCCCTGCTTCCGATATCTCAAAGCCCCCGAGCCACTCAAACCTGGCCACTGATGGCCCTGGCAAGCTACCCAGAGAGTCGGATCGACACAGAAGGAAAACCTCCCATCCGACCCTCGTCGCCTCACGCCCCCTTCCCGCCTCCCCACACACACTCGTCCCTCCGGACCCCCCCCCCCCACTACCTCCGGGCAAGAGCAAGGAGGCCGAGGCAGCGGCGGCTTGGGTGACTGGGATGAAGGGCACGTTGAAGCTGAATTCCGTGGCCGAGGAGGAAAAGAGTAAGTTGGTGCCCGATGAGGAGGTGTTGGCGGCACCGCCGCCACCGTTAGGTTTCCTCTCGGCCATGGCTGAGGCCCACCGTCCGTTACACGTCTCCTGGCAGCCGGTGCAGCACCACCGGCCGGAAACCGGTCACACTCGGGGCCAACACACTTCCGCACTTGCGCACAAGGCCCGGAACTCCGGGAGGCTGGTCAGCCGCTTTCCCTTTGCCCTGGAAAGCGCCGCCAGAAACCAACATGGCGGCGCTGGCTTCAAGGCCGAGTCCTAGCACGTGACACTCCCGGGTGGTGCCGGGGCCGAGGCTGCGGCTGGAGCGTGGGAGTGGCCGCGCGGCCGGTTCTGAATCTAGACACTAGCTCACGCTGAGGGGTCACCGATTGCGGGGGGCGCTGTGGGCTTCTTAAAAGTAGGAACAGAAGAGTGTAACTGGCAAAGATTTTGAAGAAACAGCGGAAGTCTGCAAGAGCCGACAGCAGAGTGCTACCCACACTGAGAGAGAAGAGGTGTGTGAGCCATTTGTAGCCGAAGCTGAGCCCAGTTCACCCACGCTCGCACTCACATCCCCCGCCCACATGTCTTTCTGGACTGAACTGAACTCTTTTGTTGGCCCAGAAATAGAAATGGCAAAACTTTTGAAGTTTTTAAGCCATGTTTAAAAGAGGATCCAGGGAATTAAAATTTAGAGGTGCTACTTTTAAAATAGCTTTCTGTATCTGTCTGCAGTAATCTGATTAGTTGAATCCCAAAATGCACTGTGGATGATTTGGATGTAATTGTCATCTTTCATGTAGTTAGATATTATGAAATAAAAAATAACAGATAAGTCGCTTTTTGGAGTGTGGGAGAGGAAGACAGAGCCTGAAAGAAGCTTTGAAATAATGAAACTCCTCCCCCGTAGCTGTTCACACGCCTGTATAGAACCTGTTTAATTAATTCAGTAACTATTAAGTGTGCTTACTGTCAGAGATAAATAAAGACAGACACTGGCTATAGCGGTAAGGATAGATTTTACTCAGTAACAGCTATTACAACAGGAAGGAAGGTACATGATGAACTGAACCGAACTTCCCCAAAACAAAAGGCTGGAGACTTTTGAAAGACTAGAGTGCTACAGGAAAAGCATTGAGAGGTGCCAAGGGGTGTTGTTCCATGTGACTGTGCCACCTGGGCTTGTTAATTGGCATTTATCTGGAGAGAAACAAACTTCTCATATGTTTCTGACAGGCAGTTGTACAAGTTAGAGCAATACACCACCAGACTGGGAGAAGATGGGCCTTGAGACGATAGTGCTTTGTGGCAGATTTGCATCTCAAAATTATAAAGGATTTATAATTGCAAGTTTTCTAAAATAACTGCACTGAAAGGGAGCTCAGGGGCCTATATGCCTAGCACCAAGTTTTGGCTGGAACAAACAGTAAATTCTTCTGGCAGTGTTTAGCTTTCTCAGGGCAGGCATTTTAAGGAGGACTGGGGTCATTCTAGGGACATGACCTTAAACTGCTAGAATTTGGTCAAGGAGAGAATCTTTGTCATTTCTATGGGGTGGGAAGACAATATACTAAACACTGAGGGTGCAGTGGTGTATAAGACACAAGACCCTTACTTCTTAGAGCTTATAGTTTGGTCAGGAAGACAACTAAACACATACTGACACTAAACTATAGTGTGATGAAAGTTGTAATGTAGAAATTCCCAGAATGTGTCATGTGGGGTATTGACACCATCGGGGGAGGGAGGTCTAACCCTTCTGTGGGGAAAGATAGCAAGTATTTAGACCAATCAGACCATCAACAAAGGACCTGCATAGTGTTGAGTGACATGAAAAGCTTCCTTGAGGAAAAATTAAAGTCGAGACCTGAAAGACAATGAGGAGAAGTTAATTGGGAAAATTTGGTGGGGAGGTTTTGGAGGAAACGGTAAGATATCATTTCAGTAAAGTCGCAGTAGGTAGGGATACCCTGAGATGCCACGTTTGGGTGTGAAGAGACACATGGATTAGAGTCTGGCTGGAGCCCATTGAGTACCTGGGAGAAAGTTGGAAGATAAGAATGAAAAGCTCAGCAAGGTCAGATGATGCCAGGTCTTACAAGTTAAGAGCAAAAGGGAGTCAACAAGGGTTGAAAGGAGGGTGAAGAAATAACATTTGCTCTGTAGAAAGTCCACTCTGACTTCAGTGTAATAAAATAGATAAGGAAAGAGCAAGCTGGAAGTAGGAAGAGCAGTTGGCAGGCTGCTACAGCAGACCAGGCAAGCAGGGATGGTGGCTCAAATTAGAACAATTGCAGTAGGAATGAACAGAAATAGAAGTTACTTCTGGGGAAAGATGCCAGATTGAAGAGAAGTGTCTTCATTTTCTTCCTGCTGAAGCCCTGTTGAAAACACAAATAGGTAGGGGCGCCTGGGTGGCTCAGTCAGTTAAGCGTCTGCCTTCGGCTCAGGTCATGATCTTGGGGTCCTGGAATCGAACCCTGCTTTGGGGTCCCTGCTCAGTGGAGAGTGTGCTTCTCCCTCTCCCTCTGCCCCTCCTTGCCTGCTTGTGCTAGCTCTCTTGTGGGCTCTCGCTCTCTCTCAAATAAATAAATAAAATCTTTCCCCAAAAAAACCACTAATAGGTGTGTTTGTTTTTTAAACCAGTAAGGATGAGGAGGATGGGAGAGGATTTGACAGCAACAAGATTTTGCACACACACACAAAATGGACTTGTAGGAGGTGCTTTAACAAACCAGTAATGGGAAAAGTGCAGGCGCAACTTTATTTGCATCATAGGATCCTTTTAAGGTTTAGGGCCTGATAACCTTGGGCATCTCAGGAAGTAGCAGAGAAGCTAGAGAGAGGTCCTGTAAGTAGGAAGATTGGTTAAAACTGTTGAAGAAGTTAGGTCCCTTCCCTCTACTCTGAGTAACTGGACCACTAACCATCCACCTTCTAGAAAAAAAGACTGTAAAGGTTTCCCTTCTGGAGTGGGTAACAGAAGGAACATTAAGCAAATACGTGCTTACTAAATAACCAAATAATCTCTCCCACAAACCCAGCCCAGTTTCTCCACTCAGCTCCAAGAACACGGGCTGCCAGGTCTTCAACTTTTAGGCAGAAGATTAGAAGAATCTTCTTTGGGGCATGTAGAGAGGCTGAAGTCAGGGTTCTCCGGGAAGACAGTCCGGCCAGATTACCTCATACTTGAGCTCGCAATCAACAAACCCTGTTTATATGCTCTGAGCTCCCAATCACCTTGTTAGTCCCCATGATGTGGGAAACAAAGGCAGAAGGAAATGTAGGTAAAATTACATCTCCTTATAACCTGCAGCCCACGGACAAATACTCGAGATAGGCAGATTGTAACATTCCTCCAGGATCCTGAGTCTTCTTTAACATATGAAAGTCCTTTTGCAACTTCCCTTTACCATTACTTCCCCCACCCCAAGGTATACAATCAGCTGCTCCTCACAAGCCCAGGAAAGCAGGCAGCAGCTCTTTCTGCCCACAAGTCCCGTCCCTGTGCTTTAATAAAACCACCATTTTGCTCCGGAGATGTCTCGAGCATTCTTTATTGGCCGTCAGCTCTGGATCCCGCCAATGACAACATTCAAAAAAACTACATCACCCACACTTTATTTTTTCATTTTTATTTTTACTAAGTGTGTCCCAAGCCCAATGTGGGGCTCAAACTCACAACCTCAAGATCAAGAGTTGCATGATCTACTGATTGAGCCAGTCAGGCGCCCCAAGTCCCCACACTTTAAACACAACCACCACATAGTTGAGAAGCTCCTTTAATGTGAAAGAGATCAAAACAAGAAACACACAAAAGGAAGAAGAAATGGCGATTTACAAGGAACAACTCACACAGGAAGAAAAAGATTTACAAAATCTATCGATAATATCCTCAGGGGGGTAAGAAGGTCTGTAACCAAGAAACAAGACCAGGGTGTTATTTTAAAAAGAAATGTTCAGGCAACAAACAAGAAAATCAGTAGAAGGGAGATAAATAATGAGGAAATTTCCCCAAAAGTGGAGTAAAAAGACAAACAGATGGGAGCTAAGGGAGAAACATGAGAAAATTTGAGTGCCAGGCAAGGAAAGCCAATATTAAGAGTTCTGCTAAGAATAGAGACAGAAAAAATGTAGGGGAGGCAATCACCAAAGAAAAAAATGTTTCTTCCCAGAAGTGAAGGATACAAGTTTCCAGATTGAAAGGGTTGAGTACCCAGCACAATAGTTGAAAATAGAACACTGGAGACAAACAGAAGATCCTTAAATGTTCCAGAAGGATAAAAACAGGTCAAATGCCAAGGAATTCAGCTCTCGAAACAATTACCCCCTAAGAACATCTTCTAAGAAAGCAAATGGAGGAGGTTCTCCATCAAAATAAAGGAGTAAACTAAGAAAGTCTTCCTATGTGGGATACAGGAAACACGATGTCCAATACAGGTGTACAGGGGAATGTAAGGTGTTATAACAAAAAGACCCAGAAGTCCAATGGCTCAAACAAAATAAAAGTTCATTTCTCACCCACATAAGAGTACATGTAGGTAACCAGCTTTTCATCTTCAACCTAAGTCTTCCGAG
Source organism: Ursus americanus (assembly GCF_024610735.1). Taxonomy (NCBI): domain Eukaryota; kingdom Metazoa; phylum Chordata; class Mammalia; order Carnivora; family Ursidae; genus Ursus; species Ursus americanus. The sequence goes on from NC_142132.1 coordinate 11,437,169, forward strand.
ACTGCTCTAGTTCTCGCCAGCCACGGCAGCAGGAAGAGGTCAGAGGGGTTCAGGCACAAACGTCTCATCCTAACAAGTGAGGCTGCCATTGCATGAGATGCTTCTGTTCACATTCCATGAGGGAGAACTTCAACAAAAGGCACTCAGTGCAAGAAGAGGTAGGAAGAGCATCCTCACCTGAGTAGCTACATCCTAACTACAATTCTGTAATTGTTCTGCATGGAGGAAGAAGATTTTAACGGGCACATGACCGTCACCACGATGGTCTGTCCCTCTGGCCACCGAATACCACCCATCTTCCCAAACGTACGTACGACATACTCACCCCCCAAAGCAAGCAACCAGCTGCATCTGGCTTAAAACCCCAGGATCTCTGGGCACAGCTCAGCCTTTTCCATGAGGTCTCATGTGGCTGCTTCCATAAGGCACAAGAGACAGTCGCAGAGCCGAGAGCAGGGTAACTGCCCTGGAGACTCCCACTGTCCCCACAAAAATGATTAAATCCTCCTAGGCAGAAATTAAAAATACTTCCTGCCCTGATAGTGGAGAGTATTTATGATTCATCCTGGCTGCCTCTGGTTCAGGGCTCTGGAATGATTTCCCCAGTCTCCAATCTTCTCTGGCCTGAGCTTTGCCCTTGGGGAGGTTTCTCCTTGTCCAGGGTCTTCCATGGCCATACCTGAAACGGCACGAGGAAGCATGTCCTCTCTGGGAGCTGCACGGCTTTGGTGACTCACCTCCTGCTCCTATGAGTGTGGGGCCTGAGACTCGCTTTAAAGTTTGGCCAGTTGCAGACTTTTTCAGGCCAGGCTCCCGGTGTTTTATTCCCGATAGCTGTGTGTTCTTTACTTCCTTGTCTGACCTGAGCTCCTCAACCTAATAGGCATGGGTGGGAAAGCTACATCCTTGATCTGACCTTTGCCACAAGGCTAGATTCTTTAGTTTGTAGAGCTCTTACTTTTTAATTTTTTAAAATATTTTATTTTATCTATTTGACAGCGAGAGAGAGAGAGAGAGAGAGAGAGAGAGAGCATGCTCACAAGCAGGGGGAGGGGGCAGAAGGAGAGGGAGAAGCAAGCTCCCCAAGCTGGATGTAGGACTCAATCCCAGGACCCTGGTTTCACGACCTGGGCCAAAGGCAGACGCTTAACTTACTGAGCCACCCAGGTGCTCCTACCTGAACAATCTTAAAGGAGCTTTGAAAATGCCTTTGAGCAAGATTCTTCTTCTTCTTCTTCTTCTTTTTTTTTTTTTTAGTTACTTATTTGTCCGAGAGAGAGCACAAGCAGGGGGAGCAGCAGGCAGAGGGAGAAGCGGGATCCCCACTGAGCAAGGGGCCTGTTGTAGGACTCAATCCCATCATGACCTGAGCCAAAGGCAGACGCTTAACTGACTGAACCACCCAGGCGTCCCTTTGAGCAAGATTCTTACCTCCTCTGATCTGAATACTGAAGGCCCTAATTTCTCTTGTGCTGCCTAATGTGGTCACACTGGCCACCTGTGGCTATTGAGCAGAAACGTGGCTGTCTGAACTGAGATGTGCTGTAAGTGTAAAATACACACCAGATTTCAAAAAAAGAATGTAAAATATCTGTTAAAAATCTTCATATTGGGGCACCTGGGTGGCTCAGTTGGTTAAGCGTCTGCCTTCAGCTCAGGTCACAATCTTGGGGTTTTCGGATTGAGCCCCACACGGGGCTCCCTGCTCAGTGGCGAGTCTGCTTCTCCCTCGCCCTCTGCCTCTGTGATCTCTCTCTCTCAAATAAATAAATACTTTACAAAAATCTTCATGTTGATGATTCTAATTATAATAATTTGGATACGTTCAGTTAAATATACTATTAAAATTCATGTTATCTGGGGACACCTGGGTGGCTCAATCGGTTAAGTCTTTGACTTTTGGTTTTGGCTCAGGTCATGATCTCAGGGTCATGAGATCGAGCCCCACTTTTGGGTCTGTGCTCAGCATAGAGTTCGCTTGAGTTTCTCTCCCTCCGCCCCCTCTTTCTCTTTCTCTCTCTCTCCCTCTAAAATAAATAAAATCTTTAAAAAATGTTATGTTTCTTTTTACTTTTTAATCAACTTTATTGAGGTACAATTTACATGATAAAATGCATGAACTATGAGTATACAATTCTCTGAGTTTTGACAAAAATATATATCAGAGTAGAATAATTCCATCACCCTAGACTATTTCCTTGTGTTCCTCTTTTCAGGCAATTCATAACTTTGTAAGTTCTACTCCCAGCCTTACTCAACCACTGATCCACTTTCCACTTTTACATTTGTCTCTTTTTTTGGTGATACCATTTTTTAAAATCTAAATTCAATTAATTACTCAGCATCAGGGAAATACCCATGAAAACCACAATGAGATACCACCTCACACCAGTCAGAATGGCTAAAATTAACAAGTCAGGAAATGACAGACGTTGGTGAGGATGTGGAGAAAGGGGAACCCTTTTACACTGCTGGCAGGAATGCAAGCTGCTACAGCCACTCTAAAAACAATATGGAGGCTCGTCAAGAAGTTAAAAATAGAGCTACCCTACAACCCAGCAATTGCACTACTAGGTATTTTCTCCAAAGATACAAATGTAGTGATCCAAAGGGGCACCTGCACCCCAATATTTATAGCAGCAATGTCCACAATAGCCAAACTATGGAAAGAGCCCAGATGTCCATCGACAGATGAATGGATAAAAAAGATGTGGTATGTATATGCAATGGAATATTATGCAGCCATCAAAATTGAAATCTTGCTGTTTGCAATGATGTGGATGGAACTAGAGGGTATTATGCTAAGCAAAATTAGTCAATCAGAGAAAGACAATTATCATATGATTTCACTGATAAGTGGAATTTAAGAAACAATACAGAGGATCATAGGGGAAGAGAGGAAAGAATAAAACAAGACGAAACCAGAGAGGGAGACAAATCATAAGAGACTCTTAATCATGGGAAACAAATTGAGGGTTGCTGGAGGGGAGGGATTGGAGGGATGGGGTAACTGGATGATGGACATTAAAGAGGGCATGTGACGTAAAGAGCACTGGGTATTACATAAGACTGATGAATCACAGGCCTGTACCTCTGAAACCAATAATACATCATATGTTAATTAATTGAATTTAAATTTAAAAATGTTAAAAAAAATAAATCCAATTAATTAACAGGTAAGGTATTATTGGTTTCAGATATAGAGGTCAGTGGTTCATCAGCCTTATATAATATAATAACCCAATGCTTATTACATCACATGCCCTATTTAATGTCCATCACCTAGTTACCCTATCCCCCCACCCCCACCCCCACATTTATCTTTAGTAAGTTTCATATGAATGGAATCATGTAGTATGTATTCTTCTGTGCTTGGCTTCTTTTGATTAAACAATGTTTTTGAGGTTCATCCATGTCATGTGAATCATAGTTCATTCTTTTTTCCTTGTTAAATAGTGTTTTATTGTATGGCTATATTGTAATTTGTTTACCCATTCATTTGTTGGTGGACATTTGGGTTGTTTCAAGTTTGGTGCTATTGTTATTAAAGCTGCAATGAACATTTATCTAAAAATCTTCATGTGGACGTGTGTTCATTTCACCCAGGAGTAGAATTGCCAGGTCTTATAGTCAAGTATATTTAACTTTGTAAGAAATTGCCACTTTCTTTTTTTTCCCTAAGATTTATTTTATTTATTTATTTTTTATGATTTCATTTATTTATTTGACAGAGTGAGAAAGAGCACAAGCAGGGGGAGCAGCCGGCAGAGGGAAAAGGAGAGGCGGGCTCCTCGCAGAGCAGGGAGCCCAGTGGGGGGCTTGATCCCAGGAATCATGACCTGAGCCGAAATCGAGAGTTGGCAGCTTAACCAACTGAGCCACCCAGGAGCCCCGCCACTTTATTTTCCAAAGTGACTATATCATCTTATTTTCCAACCACTAATGTCTGTACTTGGTGTTGCCAGTATTTTAAATTTTGGCTATTCTAATGAATGTGTAATAGTATCTCACTACAATTTCTTGTTTGTTTTCAATTTTTAATTGAAGTATAGTTGACATATAATATTATGTTAGTTTCAGGTGTAAAACCTAGGGATTTGACAGTTATATACAATTATGAAATGCTTACCACCGTAAGTGTAATTTCCACCTGCCACCATACAAAGTTATCACAATATTATTGACTATATTCCCTATGCTGTTCTTTTCATTCCTGTGACTTCTTTATTTTATAATTAGAAGTTTGTACCTCTTAATATCTCTTAATGTAACTACTAAAAACTTTTGATTTACATATGTGGCTTCCGTGTTATTTCTGAGACTGAACATACAAAAAGTAGCCAGAGCATATTTAACAATAGAACTCTGACCCACAACAGCCGCAGCCACTGGCCTAGAAAAGTCCGGGCTTGATCAATGAGCCCAACTTCCCTATTAGTTGCCCCCACTTACTCCTCAGAAAACAGAGATAGTTAAGAAATCCCTTCTCCCTTTGTGTTCTGAGAAAAGGATAAATGCAAAAGACCAACTTGCTTCTGCACATTCCAACCTAAAACTAAGAACCTAATCACGCAGTCCCACCTAGCCTCAAAGGCAGCTGGGAAATGTAGTCCCTAGTTGGGCAACCAGCCTGAGCCACGCCTCTGAAACTAAGAATTGCAGTTCTCCCCTAGGCAATCTATCTATGGGTATGGAAGAAGGAGGGAACAGATTTTTTTCAAAGTCTCAATGACAACATGAAAGGAAAGAGAATCTTTAGGATAGTGGTGGTAGGAGACCCTAGGAAGACAGTTTTATACCAGAGGTAGAGGGCAAGAAGTTCGGATTGGAACAGGTCAAAGTCTCTGGGAAAGATATCCAAGAAAACGTGTTTAAACACCTAGAGAGGAAATGTAGGCAACTGATGGAAAATGTGCATTATCCATTCAGCAACCATTTACTGAACACCCATGCTATGCCAGGCACTGTTCTAAGTGCTAAGGAATAAAACAGCATATAAATATCAAAATCATCGTTTCAAGGAGCTTACAATCCAGCAGAAATTCTAGTGCAGTTGGGGTTGAGTTAATAACAAATACGTAGAAAACCAGCAAATGTTTTTTTTAATTTTACCCCACCCTGAAGGCAGCTACATTCAACTCTTTCAGCCAATTCTTTCAGTATTTCTGTTTCTAAATTAATATGGTTACATTGCCACTTCTGAAGGTTTTCCCGTTTGCATATGTGTTGACTTCCCAGATGAATGATGAGGATTTTGCCCCTTTTGATCTTTGTCCTCATCGGATATATTTCCCCCCTAGCCTCTCACTAAAGTTAAATTATAATGTTGGCTAGGTTGACATTCAAATTTTAACATTGTTATGATTATATAAATACTATTAGTAGCCAAGTCATATAATAAATTGTCATTATTTTAATTTTTCTTTGCAAGCTTTGCTTTCCTAGGCTTGGAACACTCTCCCCTCCTACTTTTTGCCTAGTTAACTCTTATTTTCAAGTTCTAGTGTAAATGTCACATTTCAGAAAAGCCCTCAAGCATCCTTTTCCTTTACCTCACAAAGGTAAAGGGGATTACTTATCGCCTTCCTTAAAAATACAGGCTTGGAGTGGGGGCAGAAGTGCTGTTACTGGTAGTGGGGAAAAAATCATGCCATAGAGATGTACTTGTTTGGACCCTGCCCTGGATGCTTACATTTTCATTAACTACTTCAAATATCTTCCCACAGAAAAATTAGATGTTAACAGTCATTCACATTATAAAATAATGACATTTCAAAAACATCACAGTGTCTCTTTAAGTAAATCTGAGCAACTGGTTGTTTATAAGTAACTAAATACAGAGGGAGAAACCTAAAACTGAAGTGTCCCTAGCCATGGCTGACTTGGTATCCGTCTGCAATCGCATGTGAAACAAATCTTTGATTATTATGACAGACATTTTCATGTCTGCATATATTTAATTTGCATGTTCCTGGTCACAAAGCTAAAATATGGGATTTCTCCATTTAATACGAGGGACTTGGCAACACTCTCTGCTAAACAACCGAATAAATGAACAAAGTGGTGGCTTTGTGGATTTGAAACTCCGTTTTCTCAGCTCACCCAAACTCACAAGAGCCAGATGTATAATTATGCATAATCCAGTATGCCAATTAATTAGTTCACAGTGAGAAGTACAAATGACCCCCCCCCTTTGCCCTAAGTAGGGCTTGAGATTTGAATTCAGTTCTTGCTCTTGGGCTCCCCACTTTCCAGAGTCCATTCAGATCATCCTTCTGTGAACAAGCTCTATTTTCAGTTGCTGATACTGCAGTTTTCTCAGGTACATTCCAGGCCTAGGAGAAACATGCTATTTCATCGCTGAACTTGGATATTTTCCAAATGCCCTCACTAAAAGTTTACCCCTAGATTTGATCTTTTGCGTATGCTGATGTCACCACCCTTCATTCTGAGGGTATCTCCATACAGGCATACATTGTTTTACTATGCTTCATTGCACTTCACAGAAACTGCGTTTTTCTGTTTTTTGTTTGTTTGTTTTGTTTTCACAAATTCCAAGTTTATGGCAACACCATTCAGAGCAAGTCCACTGATGCTATTTTTCCAAAAGCATTTGGTCACTGGGTATCTCTATGACAGGTTTTGTAATTCTCGTGGCATTTCAAACATTTTCATTATTACTCTGTTATGATGATCCCTGATGGGTGATTATGACTTGCTGAAAGTTCAGATGACATCTTTTTTCTTTTTTTAAGATTTATTTATTTATTTGAAGAAGGGAAGAAGCAGAGGGGAAGGGAGAGAATCTCAAGTAGACTCTCCACTGAGCGCTGAGCCCAATGTGGGACTCCATCTAATGACCCTGAGATAGATCATGACCTGAGCTGAAATCAAGAGGATGCTTAACTGACTGAGCCACCCAGGTGCCCCCCAAGGACAGCATCTTTTAAGCAATATTTTAAAATTCAAGTATGCACCTTCTTTTACATATAATGCTATTGCACACTTAATAGACTACAATATAGTATACCCCTAGTCTTTGTGTGTACTGGAACACCAAAACATTCTCTGATTCGCTTTATTATGATTTTCGCTTTCTTGCAGTGGTGTGGCACAAAGGGGCGGTATCTCTAAGGTATGCCTGTACACACCCTCCACAGGCACCTGCCGAAGCTCCCTGGCTGTTTCCAGTTTCTAGGCAGAGGCCGACCACGAATGTTTTCAGTTATGAGCTTGCTCCTCATTTAGGAACTGGTCCCTCTAACATAGTGCTGGAGATGACAGCAAAGGGCGTTTGGGGTTTTTCAAAGTGCCCCTTATCTAAATTCATTCTTCCCTCAGTGGGATAAGACTTTCTGCAGCTGAGGAAAAGTCTCGACATGGGTTTCAGGCAGGGCTCCAGAGAAAGGAGCAAAACAAAAACAAAACCAGCACCAAGAGGAGGTGGATGGACCCCAAGGGCTGTTTCTCACTAATTTTGCCCAGAGAGGACCTCTCCTTGGGCTGTCGCCTCCGACCTGGGCAAGGCCTCCTATCATGAATTAATAAACCGGACATTGGCAGTTTCCCCCTTCACACTTGCACAGCGTGATAAACTGCAACACGCCAACCTCAGCCACGACGCCAGTCTCCCCGAAGCCCCGTGTGCCCTTCCTTTTGCCCATTTCCAAGATGGCGGTCGCGTCGCCGCCGCGATGCCACCGCGTCGCGGCCACGCCCCGCCCCGCCCCCGCGCGAGCCGACTCACCCCTCCTCCCGCCCGCGGGGCCGCGCCGCGCGCTCCCGCCGCCCCTCCCCGCGCGAGCTCCACCCAGGTCGCAGGCAGCGCGGTCGGCGGCGCCTATTTCCCGCCATTGTGCGAAGTGGAGGCTGGGGATCCGCACGCGCCGCCTGCCCGTGGCCAGCTGCTCCTCGGCTGTCGCCGCCACAGCCGCCGTTCCCTGAGGCGCGTGGAGGCCGGGCGGCCCGCGCCCCGAGGCTCGCCGTGCGTGGGAGGGCGCGGGCGACGAGCGGCCGAGCCCCCGAGGAGGAGCCGCGGCGCGGGACGCCGGGCCGCGCCGGCCCCGGCCCGTCGGCGAGATGCCCTGTGGGGAGGATTGGCTCAGCCACCCGCTCGGGATCGTGCAAGGCTTCTTCGGTGAGTGGCGGCGCCGGGGGCGGGCCGGGCGGTGGCCGCCGAGTTTGCCGAGCCCGGGGCCCTACCCCGCCGCGCGGCCCCACGCGGGGCTCCCCCGAAGGCTCTCGCGGCCGGCCGGGCCTGCGGGGGCGGCGTTGAGGCACCCCGGTGCGGCGTCCATGCCGGGGCCCGGGCCGCGGCTTCCCCGGCCGGCCGCAGGTGCCTCCCACCTGCCCGATTCGCGATTCGCGAGCTGCCAAGGTTACGCGGCGAGGAGCCGGCGGTCGGCCGTGATTGCCGGCCTCTCTCCCCTCGGTGGCGCACCGGGGGCCCGCGCCCCTTGTGCGGCAGTTCGCGGAGGGGGTCCTTGAACCTTCGGGGACCAGCTGAGACGGGGCAAGGAAAAGCACTTTGCCTACGGGGAGCCTGCAGGATATTTCAAAACTTCCGGTGTGTCGGGGGAGTGCTCGCTCTCAGCAGAAGTTGGCTCTAACTACTGTATTACACACATCCTCTCATTTCCAGATAAGATTGGGTGTAAGAGCTTAATTTTTCTCTTAGGATGACTTTAAAACCTGTCTGGTAGACGTCTCCTCTCGTGCCAGAGCTAGCAAGAAATGTGGAACTACTCAAATGAGCTCCTACGTAGAAAGAGCTGAGAATGTTGCAGACCAGCTTAGTGAATTTTAGTTGCAGTTTATTTGTAAATGCTACTTTCCAGTTAAGTGCCCATGAGGGAAAATTTAGGCTTGTGTGCGGTTAACCGGTCATTTTGGCCCCCTCCCCCTTTCTTTTTGCACGTAGGAGTGGTGGAGGCAAACCAGGAATCACTTAGGTTGTAGCACCTGGAGGTAACTTAGCGTAGTAGGAGTGGCCTTAGCTCATTTGAAACACCTTGGGGTATTGGTGAGAACGGCTAATGAGAAGCTAAATAGTCTCCAGCAGCCAAAATCTGTGGCGTAAAATCTATGTATTTTTTGTAGGTGGGACTCAGCAACTCTTTATTCATTTTCCCTATCGTTTGAACTAGTTTAGTTTTCTGATTCCCCAGGCAGAAACTAGAAGCAGCAAATTAGAAGAAGGCCTGGGTAGGCATCCCGATTGTAGTCCGTGAACATTGACAACCTGATGAAGAAATCTAAAACTGTGTGTATATATATTTTTAAAAAGGCAAAAAAAAAAAAAAATCACTATATCCATAGGGCGCTTTGAGGAAGGGGCACATATAGCTCCGCTATATCCTAGTGATTGATGGTCACAATGAATACTGGAGCCCATAATTGATGTCCAAAATAATGGCTGCACCACGTGGAGTGAGGATTAAACTGCAGAGTTGGTGGGTGTAGATGCATAGGTACCTTTTAGGGAAAATCCATCAAAAATAAAAAGTTTTGGTGCTTAAGGGTGAAGTTCCAGTTACAGATATTTAGAAAATTTATGAGAAATACCCCAAACCTTAGTCCTGACGGATATGAAATGATTTTATATTTGATGTAATTTTGGAAGTATTTGCCAGATTTTGCGACCTAAGTGTATGATCCTAAGGGGCACATCTCATTATAATATAGGAAGAGTATGCTTGGGTATAAAATCCTGGCTTTATGGTATTTTATAAATTTTGTAAATTGTTGTGGGCACCTGGACCTTGTGTTTCCCCACAGGCTGTCCTGTTTTCCCATACAGACTATGTGTTACAGAGAAGAAAATAATACTGCTTTATAGTCATGATTTTGGCTTTTTTGGTAGAAGCTGTTCTGAAGTATATATTTTTACTGTATTTTTTTTAATCACCGTGAATATGTTGAAAGCCTCTATAATAACAGTATTACAGGTATGTTTCTGTGAGAAGTAAGTCAGGTGTTAAACTTGTAGACTCTCTTCGATTTTGTAGTAATTGTTTTAAATTGATTTTTCACCCAGATAGAGAAATGTCTCTTGTGGTTTATGAGGCCTTTCTTGGCTCCACCTCTACCTAGCTCTCAGACCTCATCACTGCATTCCCTCTCCTATTGAACCCTCCTTCATTTCTTTGATTTTGAACCTTGCCTCTAGGCCTCTGCATCAGCTATTTCCTTTGTTCCCCTCCTTCTAGTTCCACTTGTACTTTCCTGGCTAACTCTTACTTTTCTTTCAGGAACGTAAGTTTAGGTACTCCCTGCTTCGATTACTGCAGGATCCTGTGTGTCCTGGAAAGTAACATGTGTTAACCTTAAAAATAAAACTGCCAGTTACTGTACCAGTAAAAATGGGTTTATTGGGAAATAACAGAGAAATTGCAGTTGGGGACATGCAAACTATGGTAAACCGTAGACAAGTCCCACAAAGAAGAGGAACTTTATTTTACAGAGGAGGAAGTTGGGATGGATTATTTTGAAGGAAAGCCCATTGGAGAAAAGCAGGAGTTGAGGGTGATGCTCGTTTCTCAATGGCTGAGTTGTAGGGATAGTAGACTTCTTAGAGGAGATGCAATGTACATCTCTCCCCAGCCTGTAATTGATGATTCTTTCCTGTTGAAGATTCTTCTCCTAAGGGGTCTGTAATTGACTTTTCTTGTAATTGACATTGGGTGGTACAGCTCTCCTTTTCAGCCTCCCCTTCTAGCATCCCAGGTCCACTTTATTTTTCTTAATTTATTAATTAATTTTTTAAAAAAGACTTTATTTGCCAGAGAGAGAGCACAAGCGAGCACAAGCAGGGGGAGCAGCAGGCAGAGGGAGAAGCAGGCTCCCTGTTGAACAAGGAGCCCAATGCATGACTCGATCCCAGGACTCTGGGATCATGACCTGAGCTTAATGACTGAGCCACCCAGGCATCCCTTTTTTTTCTTAATTTATTTTTAAAGATTTTATTTATTTATTTTAGCACTCATGAGAGTGCTCGCATGAGCGGTGGGAAGGGCAGAGGGAGAAGCCGACTCCCTGCTGAGCAGGGAGCCCAACTCAGGGGCTCAGTCCCAGGACCCCGGGACTATGACCTGAGCCAAAGGCAGAAGCTTAACCAACTGAGGCACCCAGGCACCCCCCAGGTCCACTTTAGTGAGGTTTCCCTTCATTACTTTTCACATATGTAAAGCAAGTTGTTGAACTTGTTCCCTGGGTTCCTTTGCTACATTTTTTACTCAGGGAATTCAGGGCCTGTATCTGACTCAATTCACCAGTATATCCTCATTGCCTGGAATACACTTTGACATTAAAAATGCTCAGTGAATATGTGCTGAATAGAGGCAGTGAAAAGACTGATTAATCAGTCAGGTGTGAATTGGGATGGATACTATGACCACAAGTCTCAGACTTAGGACAGTCCTGGTGGACCTCATAGTGATTCAGAGAATTCATGATCCTACCAGGTATGAGTTACTTTCACATCCAAGTCCTAATTCTTTCTTCTTCATTCAGATAGGAAACTTGAAATTCGGTGAGTGGCTAATCATAACTACAAGGGTCATAATTCATCTTCGTGAATCAATCTGTATTTGATTTTTTATCTGCTATATTACAATTGTTCATATGTAAATTTTTTCCTGTAAGCCTTCATAAAATATCTTTAATGTTTCCCTTGGAGTTTCTAAAAGATTTTATGTACAGGACATTTAGATCCAAAGCTTTAAACTGTGATTTAGAAATACTTTAGTTCAACATATCTTTGTTGGTTTCTGTTATGTGCATAGCGCTGATGGCTTAGTCCCTGCAGTGATTGTTCATATAGTGATCCATATCAAATCACTTCCTTTAAACAAAGGCAGGAATCTTAAAAAAAGGGAAAAAAAAGTTCTGTATACTTTTTTTCTTAATCACTTAATATTTAAAATAAATTTTCTTAAATTAACTGCTATTAATTTTGGAAAAAGTAGGAATGCATATCGACTGATTTCTTTCACTATTTTCTCTTTAGATTGTTGGTTGGGTCAAGATCATTATTGGTTATATTTAAGGTACTTTGGTTGTATCTAACAACCAGACTAGCTCATGCAAAAAGCAGTGGTTTGCGGAGGAGGGTAGGGAGAAGTATTTGATCGCTAGCATTTTATTTTATTTTTTAAAGATTTATTTATTTGAGAGAGAGAAACAGAGAGTGCAGGTCGGGGAGAGGGGCAGAGAGAAAGTCTCAGGCAGACTCAGAGCCTGGTGCGGGTCTTGATCCCAGGACCCAAGATGATGACCTGAGCTGAAACAATGAGTCAGACGCTCAACTGACTTGCGCCCTCCAGGTGCCCCTTGATCATTAGCATTTTAGAGAATCTAAAGCAACAATAAAATTGACTAAAAGTCAGTCTACTTTTTTTATTGTCACCATGATTCTAGACAATTCATCCCCTTTTGTTTGTACCTACCTTAGATCTCTCCTATCATCCTGATCTTGGTAGGCCACTGAAAAAAAGCATTTGTTGTAAGGCTGTAGAACCCAAAGTTAAGAAGGGTGTCTTGGCATCCCAGGAGTGGAATCAGGAGCTGGAAGGTTAGCAGGAATCTAAGCAACTCTTGTCAGTTTTTCTCCCGTAGGCCACATTCATCTCTGTACATGAATACAATTATCTCTACTCCACAGCTCCCAAATTTACTTGTTCTCAGTTTCACACCAGGTAGCATCTTTACTTTAAACCCAGATGGTAGGGCTAGAGAATCTGGTTGGCCCAGCATGGAGTCAGGAGTCTAATCATGCACCAACAGCTGTGGTCAGGGCAGTTATGTAGGACAGTCCTGACTGTTGAGGCCCATACCTCAACATGGGGCAAGTTCTCTGAGGAGAATGGATTGGGCACCTGCAGCAAAAGGTATAAATATGTGTATATGAATTTTTAGGTTGTTAAATAATAACTTGTACGTGGTTAAAAAAACCACAGTGGTATTAAATGAGTAAAAGGATGCTCTTTCCCCACAGGTAACCACTTTGTTTCTACTTTTAGTGCCTTTATTTAGTTATTTATTATTTTTAAGATTTTATTTATTTTAGAGCGCGAGCAAGCGCATGCATGAGTGGGAAGGGCAGAGGGAGAGAATCTTAAGGAGACTCGGAGCTGAGTGCAGAGCCCAATGTAGGGCTCGTTCTCAGGGCCCTGATATGACCAGAGCCAAAACCAAGAGTTGGATGCTTAGCTGACTGGGCCACCCAGGCGCCTCTTAGTGCCTTTATGTTTACAATTTTAAAAAAAAATTTTTATTATGTTTTGTTAGTCACCATTCAGAACATCATTAGTTTTTGATGTAGTGTTCATGATTCATTGTTTGCTTATAACACCCAGTGCTCCATGCAATACGTGCCTTCCTTAATACCCATCACTGGTCTAGCCTAATCTCCCACCCCGCTCCCCTCTGAGTCCATCCTCTCCCGTGGTCCATTCCCCTTTCTGTTTACCCTCCCTTCATTCTTCCCTTCCTTCTCCTGCCGATCTCCCTGCTATTCCTTCTGTTCCATAAATGAGGGAAACCATATGATACTCGTACAATTTTTATTGAGCTATAACTCATATAACATGAAATTAACCATTTAGAAATTACAATTCACTCTAATTTCCATCACCCCAAAAAGAAATCCTGTGCCAGTTAGCCAGTCACTCCCAGTTGCTTCCTCCTTCATTCTGTGGCAATCAGTCTACTTCTGCTTATGATCTACCTGCTCTGGACATTCATGTAAATGGAATAATACTGTGGACTTCTGTGTCTGGCTTTTCACATAGCATAATATTTTCAGGGTTCAACCATGCAGTAGCATATATCAGCACTTCCTTTTTATGATTGAAAATAGTATTCCATTGCATGGATATACCACATGTTGTTTATCCATTCATTCATGGATTGGCCCTTGGTTTTTCCACTTTTGGGTTATTGCAAATAGTGCTGTTGTAAATATCCATGTGCAAATTTTTGTGTGAATGTACGTTTTCGGTTCTTCTGGTAATATACCCAGGCATGGGCTTGCTGGGTCATATATAATTTTATGTTTAATTCTTTGAGGAACTGACAAACTATTGTCCAAAATGGCTGCACCGTTTTAAATTTCCACCAGTAATTTGTGAGGTTTCCAGTTTCTTACATCTGTCTAACACTTGTTATTTTCTGTTGTTTTATTTGTTATAGCCATCCTAGTGGATATGAAGTGGTAACTCCTTGATTTGCATTTCCCTAATGACTAATTATAATAGCATCTTTCAATATGCATGTTGGCCATTTGTATATCTTCTCTGGAGAAATGTGTATTCAAATCCTTTGCAGATTTTTTAATTAGGGTTTTGTCTTTATTGTTGAGATAGACTTCTTTGTATATTCTGCATACTAGACTTGTCAGAAATATATTATTTGCAAATATTTTTTTTTTTTTACCATTTTTTGGATTGTCTTCACTTTCTTGGTAGTGTCTTTTGATGTAAGTTTTTAATTTTTTGTGCATAATACACAATAATTTATGTAAGGGAACAGAAAACAACAGAAAAACTTCCATAACATTTTACTTGTATAAGTTTTTAATTTTGACGACGTCAGATTTATCCAGTTTATATCTTTTCCCTTTGATTGCCATATTTATGAACCCATTGTCTAATGCCAGGTCATAAAAATTTATACTTGTATTCTAAGAGTTTTGTAGCTTGAATTCTTAGATTTAGGTCTTTGATTCATTTTGAATTAATTTTTTTATAAGGTATGAGGTAGGGATCCAAATTCATTCTTTTGCATGTGGATAGTCAGTTGTCCTAGTATCATTTGGTTTTGGTTTATTTTTTACATTTACCAGTTTATTATAAAGGATATTATAAAGTATACAGATGAAGAGGGACGTAGGGTGAGATCTGGAATGGTACCTCATGCTTCTGTCTCCAGAGAACTAGGGTATGCTAGCTGCCTCCCAGTAGTGGATGCATTCACCAACCTGGAAGCTCCTGCACTATTTGTTGAAAACACTGTTCTCTCTCCAGTGAATGATTTTGACACCTTTGTCAAAAAAATCACTGGACCACAGATGTGTAGCTTTATTTCTGAACTCTCACTTCCATTGTATTGGTCTATGCATTTATCCTTATGCCATTGCCCTGATTACTGTAGCTTTGCCGTAAGTTTTTAATCAGGAAATGTGAGTCCTTCAACTTTCTTCCTTTTTGATATGATTTTGGCTCTTCGGAGTCCCTTGCATTTCCTTGTAAATTTAGAATCAGATCACCCATTTCTGCAAAAAAAGATAGCATTTTGGTAGAGATTGCATTGAATCTGTAGTGCTTTTAGTTCTTTTGATAATAGAGAATAGTTAAGATAACAGACTATAGAGCCGGACTGTTCAATCAGGACCATACCTGGGTATTTGGCTCCCTAGATCAGTTTTTTAAATACCTCCCTTCTTACTACAGAATTATTTTCAGTAATAATCATTAAATGAAGCCACATACAATGCTTAAGATATTCCATATTTCAAAACAGTTCTAGACATTGCTTCTATCATCTTTTGTCCCCTGCTCCCCCATTTTCGAATATTTTTTTTGTTCAATTCCACTGTGTTGATGTTGTTTCGTATCGGCGGGTACCACACAGGAGATTTGAAGATTTTTGTTTTACTTGTATAATGAATTCTTTGAATAAAAATAACTTCCCAAGTTCCTGCAGTACAAAAAAGAAACAATTGTCTGATAATAAGTGAATTTTAATAGGACAAACAACTGCAAAATACACAGATTAGGCAGTTACCAAATAGTGCCACTGATGTTTATGTATTTTCTTGATTCATTCTTTAGTTACAAATAGCTGAGAAGAATACATTTCTGTATTAAATCTATTATTCAAATTCAGTGAAATATTTCATGTATGAGCTAAAATTTGCACCTATTATACCTCTCATTTCACAGTTTTATATATTAAACACAACCAACCACTTCCAATTTACCTCATAGAAGATAGAATTGAATAATTCAAGTTTTGTTCCTTCATCTTTACAATCGCCGTGTTGTTTATTTAAAATCTGTTGTATGCATGTGGGACTGTAGATCCCCACACAGGGGTTGGGGGATACTAACCACCCCTAAGCAAGTTTGTACTGTTCTGGACCACTTCTAAGATTTACTGTCCAAACAAATGCACTTAGCCCAGTCTTTGTTGGGAAGAACTGACATCTTGACAATATTGAGTCTTTCTATCCATGAATATGGAATATTTCCCCATTTATGTGGTTCCTTAATTTCTTTCATCAGAGTTTTATAGTTTTCCTCATACAGATCTTGTACATATTTTCTTAGATTTATACATAAGAATTTCATTTTGGGGGATGCTAATGTGAATGGTATTGTGTTTTTAATTTCAAATTCCGCTTGATCATTGATAGCATGTAGGAATATGATTGACTTGTGTATATTAACCTTTCATTTTGCAATCTTGGTATAATCGTTTATTGGTTCCAGGAGGGTTTTTTTGTGGATTCCTTTTGGGTTTTCTACATAGAAACATGTCATCTGCGAATAGACACTTTTATTTTTTCCTTCTCTGTCAGTATACCTTTTACTTCCTTTTTTTGTCTTACCGCATTAGTTATGACTTCTAGTAGTGTTGAAAAGGAGTGGTGAGAGGGACCTCCTTGCATTGTTCCTATCTTAGTGGGAAGCTTCTGGTTTTTCCCTTATTTTTAATTCTTCGATTGCTTTCCTTTTGAATGTAAAGTCATATTCTAAAATTACTTCTTCCCTCCAGCAACTTTAGATACTATTTCAGGGTTTCTATTTCATAAGATGAGAAAGTTAGTGTCTGTACAACCTTCCATTGCTTCTGTCTAGTTTGTGTCAGTCATTGTGCATTACCAAGGTTTATAGTACTTTAGTGCTTTATCTGATCATACTATAAAGGTCAAAAACCAATGAATAGCATTTCTATTATTATGATTGCATAATTGCTTTCCCTGCAGGACCTGCTAGTTTGGGACCAGTAGGGAAGGAAGTATAATCCTGTCATTAAATTATTTTGCTTTAAGCACAGTGTTTCAAGAATCAAGGTCAAATGATTTCTCTTACACTCCGGAGTTTACTATCAAGCCATAATTTATAATTTTTCATCATAAAGTAGGTTTTACACTTTATTAAATACCTAGTTTTCTGTCCCCTGAGATGGTTATATTTTTTCTTTTAATCTTTTTTTTTTTTTTTAAGACTTTATTTTTTTTTTTGACAGGGGAGAGAGTGCGCACGGGCAAGGTGGGGGGAGTGGCAGGGAGAGGGAGGAGCAGACTCCCTGCTGAGAAGGGAGCCGTCTGCTGGCTCTATCCCAGGACCCTGGGATCATGACCTGAGCCCAAGGCAGACACTTAACCTGCTGAGACACCTAGGCTCCCCTTTTCTTTAATTTTTTAATGTTCTAGATTACACTTAAAGATTTTCTGATAATAAACTATTTTTGTATTATTGGGATAAGTACTGCTTGGTCTGATTTTTTTTTTTTTTAATACTCCCATTGGATTCAGTTGACAGTTTATGTAGGATTTTTGCATCTTTATCTTTTGTGAACTTTGCTTTAAAGTGTAAAATTATCTGGACTTGGGACTTATGGCATTGAGAGGAAGGATCAGCAGTTTTTTTTTCCTCTCATGTCAATATTAGATGTACAGTGTTCTTTGACCAAATTGTGGTTAACAGTGTGAACTCTGCCAGTCTTGTGGCAGTTTTGGCAATTTATATTCTTCAAAATTTATCCATTTCTGGGTGCCTGGGTGGCTCAGTCGGTTAAGTGTCTGCCTTTGGCTTGGGTCATGATCCCAGGAACCCCTGCTCAGTGGGGAGTCTGCTTCTCCCTCTGCCTCCCTACCCCCCCCATGCTCGCTCTCTCAGGCGTGCGTGCAAAAATAGTCTTTAAAGATATTTATCCATTTTACCTCAATTTTCAAATATGTTTATAATTCATAGTATTTCACAGTTTTTAATATTTCTGTTATCTATATAGCATTTCCCCTTTTTTCATTTTGTTCTTCTGTTGTATAGTTATTTGTTTTCTTTTAGTATTGTGTTCTGTTTGTATCTTGTTATTTTTATTTATTTATGTGATTCTTTTGAATTTTCTTTGTTTTTCTTCTAAACAGGCTTGCCAGAAAATTTGCCCATCTTACTATTAGTGATTTGTATTAGTGGGTTTTTTGTTCTCTGTTTCATTGATGTTTGTCCTTTATTTTCTTATTCTTTGGATTTGCTCTGTTCTCTTTTTCTAGCTTTTTAAGTTGAATACTAATAAGCTCATCCATTTCCATTCTTTCTTGGTACTTGATAAATGTGTTTGAATCTAATTTTCTCTGAACACCACTTTAGTAGTTCACGAACATTAACCCTTGTAACTTTCTTTGTTATCCATCTTGGAGAATTTCATAATTACCCCTACCAATTCCTCTCCAAGGATTATTTATTCGTAGGGGCTTCTTTGTTTAAAAAACAAAAAATCATCGTAGAGCGGTGCCTGCGTGGCTCAGTCGGGTAAGCGGCTGCCTTTGGCTTGGGTCCTGGTCTCAGGGTCCTGGGATTGAGTCCTGTGTAGGGCTCCCTGCTCAGCAAGGAGTCTGCTGCTCCCTCTCCCTCTTTGTGCACGCACGCTCTCTCTCAAATAAAAAAAAGTCATTTTAGACATAAGGGTGCTTATGTGTTAAGCTTTCCTTTTTTTGTGAGTTCTTGTCTCATTTTGGACAGAGAATATGCACCTGGCATCTGTTGAGGCTTCCTCTTTGACTAGTACATAGAACTTTTGTGAATGTCTCATGTACTAAAGCAGTACCCTGAATATTTATATTTATTGGAGAGCTTATTATGTTCTTCATACCTGCTGTATACTTACTTTTGTGTTTTATGCTTGATATGTGTTTCTGGGAGGGCTGTGTTAAAAGTCTCTAATTGTGATTTCTGTTTTTCTCTTTAGTTCTAAAAAAAGTTGCTTTATTTTGAGGCTATGCTGTCAGGTGCATATGTATTTTCTTGAGCAGTACTGTATTAAAACTTATGTTTGTATTATTGCATTTCTTTTTCTTATTGAACAGAAATTTGACATTTTCACCAAGTTCTTCCAGTATTTCATTCATATAATTTATTTACTGAGAACTCTGATTTCTTTGTGGATGTTCTTCAATTTGCCCTCTGAATTATTCCTCTAATTTGTGCCAGTTGCTTTTTAGGTTTGTTGTTTAATTGTTATGCTTGTGTGTGTGGTTTTGTTTTTTGTTTTTTTGTTTTGTTTTTTTCATTGCATTCATGAGTTCGTTTTTTTTCTTGGATCTCGGGTCTTTCTCTTTAGTGGATTCTTCATTTTAAATTAAAATGTTTTTAAAGATTTATTTATTTTAGAGAGTGAGAGCATGAGTGGAAGGGGCAGAGGGAGAGAGAATCTCAAGCAGACACCACACTGAGTGTGGAGCCTGACACAGGGCTTGATCCCAGGACCCTGAGTGGAAACCAAGAGTCAGATGCTTAACTGACTGAGCCACCCAGCTGCCCCTTAAATTTAAAAATATTTTTAAGAAAGGTTGTGTTTTCGAAAAGAGAACAAGAGCTACATCACACAAAGATAAAAGAGTTTGCTAAGAAGACATAAGTGTAAACGCACCTAACAGCAGAACTTCGCAATGCGTGAAGTAAAAACTCATAGAACTGAAAAGAGAAATAGAGAAATCTGTATTGGAGATTTTACCAGTTCTCTTTTAGTAGTCTATAAGTGAACAGAAAATAGGCAAGGATATAGAAAAACTTCACAGTACCATCAATGAAGTATATCTGATTGACATTTGTAGAATGCTGCACCAACATCAGAATATTACATTTTTTTCAAGTGTACATGGAACATTCACCAAGATAAACCACATCCTGGATCATAAAACAAATATTAACAGATCTTAGAGTTGAAATCATCAGGTGTGTTCTCTGACCATAGTAAAGTTAGATTAGAAATCAGTAACAGATGACAAGAAAATTCAAACTCGTGGAAATAATGTTTCCAAACAATCCATGGATCAAAAAGTCTCAAAGGGAATTTTAAAATATTTTGAACTAAATGAAAATACAAGCATATCAAAATATTGGGATACAGCCAAAGATGTCCTAAGAGGCATTAAGTGCACTTATTAGAAGAAAAGGTCTCAAATCAATAATTTAAGCTTCTACCTTAAAACTAAAAATGAAGAGCAAAATAAACCCAAGTCAAATAGAAGGAACTACTAAAGATAGGTCAGAAATGAATGAAATTGAAAACAGAAGGAAAAAGAAAATCAATGAAACCCAAAGCTCTATTTTTTTTTAACAGAAGGATCAATAAAATTCATAAGTTTATAGCCGGACAAGCAAAGGGGGGGAAAAAAGACACAAATTACCAGTACCAGGAATAAAAGAGGAGATAAAACTATAGACTGTATGGACATGGAAAGGATAATATACGATAGCTCTATGGACATAAACTCAACAGTTAATGGAGTCATTCCTCAAAAAACACTGTATTTGTTTCCTATTTTTACTGTAACAAATCACCACAAACTTAGTGGCTTAAAACAACATAAAGTTATTATCTTACAGTTCTGGAGGCCAGAATGATGTGGGTCTTACTGGGTTAAATCAAGTTGTCAACAGGACTACATTCCTTTCTGGAGGCTCTAGGGGAGAATCTATTTCCTTGTGTTTCCCAGCTTCTAGAATCTGCCAGTGTTTCTTGGCTTATGGCCCCCTTCGAGTTCTTTTCTCATCTTATCACTGACTACTTCTGTCTCACTTTTCCACATTAAGGACCCTTGTGATTAAATTGGACCTACCCTGAAAAATCTCCCTGTTTTAAGGTCTGTCGATTATCAACTTTAATTCTATCTTCTACCTAAATTCCCCCTTTGTCATTAACATATTCAGTTTCTGGGGATTAAGATGTGTGGGGGGCCTGGGGGCCGTTATTCTGCCAACCACAACCACATGTTATCCACACTTACCCAAGATGAAATAGATACCCCTCCCCACCAATTTCCCCTCCTGCCTGTGTCCCCCTAAGAGCCTCTGTTCTAATTTTCATCTCTCTGAATTTGCTGCCGATTCTTGGTACCTACAATATTTGGAGTATTATAGGTGGAATCCTATAACATTTGTCCTTTTGTGTCTAGATTATTTTACTTAGCATAATGTTTGTAAGATTCATCCTTCTTGCCCTCATTGTTTGACAGAGTACAAAGGTAATTCAGTGGTTCAATGGAAAAGGATATATTTTTTTGGCTTTCTTTGTTTCTTTTTTTTTTTTTTTTTTTTGGGTGCAAAATGGTGGTTTATTAAAGCATGGGGACAGGACCCGTGGGTAGAAAGAGCTGCTCGGAAAAGGATATTTTCAACAAAGATATTGAAACAGTTAATATGTATTTGCAAAAATACGAATTTTAACCAAAAATTTCATACCTTATACAAAAATTAACTCAACATGGGTCACAGATCTAAGTATAAAACCTAAGACTATAAACATATACAACTTTTAAAAGTAAATGGAAGATCTTTGTCACTCAGGGTTTGGCAGTGAATTTTTAGACATGCATAAAACAAAACATTGGTAATCATCAAAACTAAAAACTTTTGTTCTGCAAAAAATACGGTTGGGAGAATGAAAAGATAAGCTATTGACTAAGAAGAATTTATTTGCGAATCCTAGAGAAGACTTGTATCCAAAATGTATAAAGAAAGCACGATGGTAACTAACCCAGTTGTAAAAAGGGCCAACATTAAATGGATGCTTCACTAATTCAGCATCATTAGCCACTAGGGAAATGCAAATGTGAACCGTGATGAGATATTACACACCTATTAGAACAGCTAAAATTGGAAGACACAGTGACAGTAGCAAATTCTGGCAAGGATACAAACAGCTGGATCTCTAATATGTTGCTGGTGAGAATGCAAAATGGTACAGTCATTCTGGAAAACAGGGAGAATCTTAAAAATTAATCATACATTTACCGTATACCCAGCTGTCCCATTCCTAGGTTTTTGCCTAGAGAAGTGAAAGCTTAATGTTCACTCAAAAACCTGTACACGAATGTTTATATTTGTTTTGTTTGTTGTTAAACCTGGAGACAATTCAACTGTCCTTCAACGACTAAATGGAGGAACAAATTGTCATTAAGTTATACCATTGAATACTATTCAACAATTAAAAGAAATGAACTATTAATATACTCATGTGTTGGGATTCCCAGGAGCACTCCTATCTTTAAAGATTCACTAAAAGGACTTACTGTGACTCTGTATATTTGTGTTCAAGGCTAAGATTTTTTACAGCAGCATAGTGAAGATATAAAGCCGGGTCATAAGGGAAAAAGAGACAGATGGAGTCTGGAGGAATCCGTGTGTGGGCCCCTTTATTCTCTCTCCCATGGGAGAATTCATAGATTGGAAGACTCAGTTTTGTTAAGATGTCAGTTCTCCTCAAATTATCTGTAGATTCAGCACAACTCTTATCAAAATTTCAGTAGACTTTACACAGAAGTCAATAAAGTGGTCCTTCAAAATTAGACCTGTTGAGGATGAGAATAATCAAGACAAACTTGAAGAACTTAAGTACTTGATTTTAAGACTTAAGATCAAGCCATAGGGGTTAAGACAGTATGACTTTAGTATTAAGACAGCATAAAGATAAACAAATAGATCAGTTTAACATAATAGAGAATGTAGAAATAGGCTAACATGAATACAGTGAGTTGATTTTTGACACAAGTTCCAAAGCAATTCAATGCTAGAAAGAAAGCCTTTTAATTAATGCTGGAGCAAGTGGATCTTTTTGGGAAAAAATGAGCCTTGACCCCTATGTCACAATATAAACAAAAAGATTAATTTGGTGTCAATTACGGACCTAATTGTGGAAAATAAAAAACCTAGGAGAGTATCTTCATGACCTTGGGATCTGTAACTTTGAAAGAAAATTTGGCAAATTGGACTTCATCAAAATGAAAAACTCATCAAAAGACATACAAAAAGAATATTTTTAAAAAGTACAAATTAGAAAATAATGTGCCTTACATATGTATGACTTAAGACTTATGTCTAGAATACACAAAGAATTAGTACAATCATTGATGCCACAACAAACCCATTTTTTAAAAATGGGCAAACTTGTGAATAGGCACTTCACAAAAGAATTTATTGAAATGGTCAATAAACATGAAAGGTGTACAATGTCATTAGGGAAATGCGTATTAAGGCCGCAGTGATATACCACTATGTATCCAGCAGAATGATTAAGATTAAAAAGATTGACAGGATCAAGGTAGCACCAACTAGAAGCTCATACACTATTGGTGAGAGCTTATATATTTTTTCTTAGTTCCCTTGACTTTTAAACCAGATCAAGATTGAGTGTAGTTTTGCTCAAATTCAGATGGCCAAGAATTCATAGTAAATATGATATAGTGATATGGGTGTGCTAAGCAGGATTCTTGGTTGCAAGTGACCCAACTTGATCCTACTTAAACTCAAAATCATGAATACACTATCTTAGGTAACCGAATTCATGAGTGGATTAGGTCAGACTCTCAGTTACAGCCAAATAATTAAGCCATGTCTACAGGAATCCCTCTCTGTTTTCCGCTGGAATGGCTTAATTTTGAGACAGAACTTAGTCATAGGGGCCACATGCAGCTTCTGACACTGAGTTCCCTGTGTACTTGAATATCTGGTAGTGCCATCCTTGTCCTTGTTTTTTGTCTGGAAAAACCTCAGCATGTTTCAGGTCTACCCCTCTTTAAATGCCCAGCTCAAGTACTACCTCCCTCAGAAGCCCTCTCTGAGATTATTTGCCCTGCATTCGTTTCTCTTCTTTGCTTTTGGCCGTTACTTTCTGTTCACCGCTTTTCTTTGCTTTAAGTTCTTCGGCTCTCAGTATCCTTATTGAACCTAGTGGAGTGCCGGACACACCGTAGGCTTAATGAATAATGGACGGTTATTGCATGGTTGATTTTTTTTTTTTTTTAATTATCTCTTGCAGTCCTTTAATTGTCTAGCACTACCAGATATTTGTAAGGTGGCCTCAGGAAAATCCTGTCTTTATACATGTACCTTACCACCTCCCAGTCACTCTCTGATGGAGCTTTATCATCTGTTAGGTGGCATGGTCATGTTTGTTCATTTTTACTTTTTCTTTTTTAAAGTAAGCTGTGCACCGGGTGTGGGGTTTGAACTCACCACCCTGAGATCACGAGTCGCTTGCCCCACCAACTCAGCCAGCCAACCCCCCCTCCCAAACGTGTCCATGTTTCTTGCACAAATGCAGTCAGAATAGCAGTGTTGGTGTGCTGTCATGACTGTGTTTCAACCTTTTCTTTAATATCCATTTTCAGTGGAAGCAAAAACACCCATTTTTTTTCTTTTTGTCTAATTCAATAATCATTTTATTGGCACTCATCTAGTGTAATAGTGGTTCTCAAACTTTAATGTGCGTCAGAGTCACTTAGAGGGCATTTTATTTATGTATTTATACTATTTTTTGTCACAATTTGCCAGTGGCACTGTATTTTTTCTTCTCAACATCCTGTTCTGCAGCTTCCTTGGCCCGTTTTGCTAGTCTGGGTGCCAGAGCCGGGCCATGAGAACACTGGCCAACGCCTTGCAGTTCTTTTCTGTTGTGACTCCGGCTTTCTCCTTATCTTAGACATTCCGTGTGGGCATGCCTGGTCCTGTCAGCTGGGTAGCCAGTTTGAGGTCTTCAGCAGAGCTGTCTCCCTTCTTGGGGGCCAGGGGCTTCCTGGGAAGAGGTTGGGCTCGGAGTGGTACTCCCGCAGCCACTGCGTGCTAGCCTGCAGGAACTCTGTGGACTTGTTCTGCCTTCTTGGATCCACTGAGATCCCAGAGGTCCGCGCCACCTTCTTGTAGACGCCAGCCACTCGTAACTCTTCTGAGCTGACGCCCCTGCCAGCTCGCACTTTGGTGTAATGCCTCACGGTGGGACACCTCACTGTGGGCTGGAGGGGTCCAGATACAGGGCCCTGGTGATGCGGCAGACCTTTTGTCTGCAGATCTTCTGTGCTGGCTGGTTGAACCATGTGGCCATGCACCATTGCCAGTCCTTGTGGAAGTGGGGCTTTGGGGTCATGCCATTCTGGCTAGGTGCCATGACTGCTCCAAGGGGAGGGGACTGCCAGTGGGTAGGGACTAGCACTGCAAAACACGAATTGCTAGGCCTCACCTCTAGAATTTCTGATTCAGTACATCTGTGGTGGGCTGAAAATTTGCATTTTTAACACCTCAGGTGATTCTAATGCTGGTGGTCAAGGAAACACACTTTGAGGACCAGTTTACTAGTGAATTTAACCATCATTCCACATCGGAATCGCCTGAGGAGTTTATTCCCACCTTTGCTCAAATATGTAAAAGCGTTTGGAAGCCCTGCTAAACATGGTGTTAGTAGGATTTTATGAGTATTTCTGACAATCAGCGCTGTAACAGAGACAATTCCTTTACTTCACATCTACATAGCACCTAGTGATGAATATAAATGGTGGAAGTATTGGCTAGTTGTGTGATTTGCTGGTTCTCCCAAAATAGGTATTCCTAATTCTGGCAATAATTTGCTTTGGTCTTGGCCAGCTCCCATAATTTTTTCCCCAAAGCTTTAGTTTTCTTACCTTTTTTTTTTTTTAAGTTTTATTTTTAATCTATATACCCAACGTGCAACTTGAATTTACAGCCCTGAGATTTAGAGTCACGTGCTCTGCCAACTGAGCCAGCCAGGTGCCCTGGTTTTCTTTTCTTTTATATGACATTGAAAACACCTTTCTCATCATTTTGCAGTCATCATCGTAAGAGTTGTCGGTGGGTGCTAAATCTGGGGGTTAAAATTTTTTTGCACGGTCTTGAAGTGTCTCTACCTTTTGCCCCCTTTGCAACTATTAAGTAAGCTGCAGGAGACACTTTTTAGTGTTGGGAGACTGGCTGTCATTTTGACTGGGTGATTAAAGTGAACATCATCAGTGAAGGGAAGATGGACATCTTGTCTCTGGATGGTACCTTTAGAAGGACACAGCATCACTAAGGGAACAGTCTGGTAGAGCAAGCACAGCTGCAGTCTCATCATAAGCCAGCGTCAGACAAACCCAAAGTGAGGAGCAGTCTATGTATATATATATTTTTTACAGGTTTTGTATTCCTCTTAAATATGAATGTCATAAAACACAGATAAAGAAAGATTGAGGGACTGTTCCAGATTAAAGGAGATTAAAGAGACATGATAGCTAAGAGCAATATGTGATCCTGGATAGGCTCCTGTAGAGGAAAAAGCGCAGTCAGGGATAGTATTGGAATATGGTGATCGGTTAGATGAAAAGTATGGTATCAGTTTTGAATTTCCTGAGGTTGGTAACAGTATGTTAGTTATATAAGATAATCTCTTTGTTCTTAGGAAACACATTGAAATACTTAAATGTGAAAGTATATGATGTGTGTAATTTAATCTCAAGTGGGTCAGGGAAATATATGAGACGAGATAAAGCAAACGGAGCAAAGATACAGGTATTCTTTGTACGATTCATGTGATTTTTTTGAAAGTTTGAAATTCTTCCCAAATTGAAAAAAAAGTTTTTTTAGAACACCATTTCATTTAAGGGTAGTTACAAAGAAAAACAATCTGTATAAAAATGTTTTCAAAGAGCATTGTGCTTTACAAATGATGGTTTGCATGCTGCTTTGTCCAAGTAGCTTCGTATCTCATTCTGTGGGTTATTCTCAACTAGGTTGTTGGCTCCCGAGGGCCTGCACGAGGCCAGCACTGCCCTGCGTTGGATTAGCCAACCCCCTTACTAGGGCAGCTGAGTGCCCAGTGTGGCAGCGCTCCGCCAGTGTGAAGTACCTCACCTGACCGCGTAGTCGGTTGTTAGGTATTGTCCCTTCAGCTCTGAAAAGTGTATTTTTCTTTCAGCCCAAAATGGAGTTAATCCTGACTGGGAGAAGAAAGTAATTGAGTATTTTAAAGAAAAGCTGAAAGAAAATAACGCTCCTAAATGGGTAAGTTGATTGCTGTTTGTAGGGGAGAGGGTTGGGCCGACTTTCAGTTTCTCTCTGAGTGGTAATCCATATAAAATTTTAGTATATGTGCTGCTGAAGCGAGCACTAAAATTTTAAACTATATACATTAATGTGTGCTGTCTTTTACTTTAAGTGCATATGTATTAAAATTGATTTTACCCTCTTTCAACTGAAATTTAAATTCAAGCAATTCAGTGCTTCTGTGTTGGTGCCCCTAGGTGGCAGTAATTGACCATGTTACTTTCTAAGACAAAACCCAGTAGTTGTGAGCCCTGAATGTCTTGTTTTATTACCTTCATTTAAAGAGCATTGGCATGTACTAGTCTTAAGAGAAGAGCTCAACAAAGCAAATGCCTTTCTGCTACTTGTATTCTTAAGGAAGAGCATCCTTTTACAGAATCAGATGTCATTTTACAAACTTGGAAGAACTTAAAAAATACTTTTGTGTCCAGCACTTTTGTTATGTTGACTGTTGAGATCACTGGCTTCCTAATGGGGCTTGGTGTGTGTGGGGGGGTGGTTCTGAATATACAGTCTCTGTATATATGCTTAATGTTTTACAGATAATTTTATTGACTTGTTTTCCTTTAAGGTACCATCACTGAATGAAGTTCCCCTTCATTATTTGAAACCTAACAGTTTTGTGAAGTTTCGTTGCATGATTCAGGATATGTTTGACCCTGAGTTTTACATGGGAGTTTATGAAACCGTTAACCGAAACACAAAAGCACGTGTATGTATTGCTTTTTTCATGAAACTTTCTTTTGATAATTAGTGATATTAATTTTATTTATCCTTGTGCTGTTTATGGTGGTTTTGATTCAGATCTACTGATACGATGCTGTTATCCTTTGTTTTGGATCGTAGGTCCTTCATTTTGGAAAATACAGAGATGTAGCAGAGTGTGGGGTATGTATCCTTAAGAGATATAAAATATTTCCATAAGAATTTCTTCTTAAGCAGCGAATTTATTTCCTTTGGTTGATCTTAGGTATATTTATCTGGTGTGTAAATAAGTTCAGAGAAATCATGTGAAATGTTTTATTTACCTTTAAGAGTTTCTCTGATATGTTTTTGATCTTTTAAAAATCTCTTAGAAGGTAGAGTATTGTAAGTAACAAAACGAATTCCTTTCTTTTTCTTATATCTATATACTTGGTTTCAGAATTACAGGTTATGATAAATTCTTTTAAAGTAAAAGTGGAAGTTAACTTGGGGCTTAACATTTGCTTAATTAAATTTCATTAAATCCTGCCGCCTTTTCCTAGGAGGAAAAAAAGTTTTTAATAAACTTAAACTTTCTTTGATAAAGAGAAGTAATGGAAACTCTTACATTATCAGTAATGGGAGAGGCAAGAAGGCAGAGGACTTTAGATATAATTATGATTGTGGAAGGGATAGTCTTGGGGTAGAAACTTACTAGAAAAGCAGTTACAGAGGAACTACAGTATATCTGCATTTTTTTAAAATTGGTTTTTCATGTGGTTCTACTGAAACTGATGGTAATTGTCAATTGTTGGGGAAAAAACAAGTATCAGAGGTGGGGATTGAACAGGCAGGTGCTTAAGTAGAAAGGTTGCACCTTGGTGGAGTTACCTCCATTCTGGGTCTAGTTTTCTGCTTTGGTGCTCCGGAGTCTTAGTTTAATCAGATTACCTGGGGCTTTCTTTTTTTTTTTTTTTTTTAAAGATTTTATTTACTTGACAGAGAGACACAGCAAGACAGGGAACACAAGCAGGGGGAGTCGGAGAGGGAGAAGCAGGCTTCCCGCCGAGCAGGCAGCCTGATGCGGGGCTCAATCCCAGGACCCTGGGATCATGACCTGAGTCGAAGGCAGACGCTTAACGACTGAGCCACCCAGGCGCTCCTACCTGGGGATTTTTACATTCTGGGAGTCTGACTCCTGCTTCCCCAAACCTCAAAGAGATTGATTTATAAGCCCTAATACCAGCACGTTAATTCACAGTAGAAGCTGTTCCTGCTTGAGTGACGTGTTCTAGTTCAGGGCCAGTCTGGACAGAAGAACAGCCCTAATTTGGAAGGTTGCTGCGAAGATTATATTAAACAAAAATGTAACATCCTATAATTATTTGGGGGGACTTGTGAAAGATGGATTTACTAATAACATGATGAACTTGAGGTCTCCCAGTGTCTTTTTTCTTTGAGAGTGTTTTCATAGAGTAAAATGTGGTGCCAAGTCGAGTGAGTCAACTTTATAAATACTTGTGTCCCTTGTTTGAGGAGCCCTAAGTCTAATATATTAGCCTAATCTACCAATACACAGTAATGTAGTATCACCGTAAGGTAGTAATCTCAGCATCTGGAAATAGGAAAATAAAATAGATGAGTCTGTCCGTGTGTGACACTGCTGAAGGCAAAGAGTTCCGTATTGTGTTGCTAAAGATCATAAGTAAAAGCACCAAACGAGGAAAACTTTGGGCCTGGAAAGAAAGAAAGAAAGAGAGAGAGAGAGAGAGAGAGAGAGAGAGAGAAAGAAAGAAAGAAAGAAAGAAAGAAAGAAAGAAAGAAAGAAAGAAACACAGAAAGCCCTGCTTGTACATCTCGTACATACTAGCTCAGGCTGAAACCTGGTGTCTCTCTGGTCTTTCCCCCCTCCCCCAAATGAAATACACATTTTATTTTACTTTTAAGAGATTTTTTTGGTAATGTATGTACTAAAAGTAGTATGTGCTTATTAAAGTAAAATTTTAATATTACATCTTGGGTTCTTTCTACCTCTTAGGATTTTCTCAGTATATTTGAAATGGAGAACATTCCTTTTCTAGGGAATAATATCTGACTCAAATCTCATATCAGAGTTACTGCTAATGAATATTTCATTAAGTTCCTATTTTATAGGCCGATATTGATGTGGTCTATGAAAGAGACAGTGCTTTGTCTTTGAAAAAATTAATAAAGTATCCTGTTTATTACAAAGGATTTAAGTTTGTGATCAGGAACTATGTATTCTGGACTTGAGGGAAGGTAGTATATTGATGGTTGTATGTGAAATGATTTTATGTCCATTTTCTTTTTTAAAAAATGATAGTTTTTATTTGGTACTTGTTAATTCTTAACGTGAGATATCTACTATGGTTTTGCAAAAAACGGTTTGCTAATTAAAGTTTTTATTTTTCTTGATAAAATTTTAAATATACATTTTGTGTATATCACAGCCTCAACAAGAAGTTGATTTAAACTCCCCACGAACTACCACTTTGGAAAGACAGACTTTTTATTGTGTTCCAGTGCCTGGGGAATCTACATGGGTAAAAGAAATATCCTTTATTTGAAGTTTCTTCTATGTTGAGTGGTTCCTGATTGTTTTCTTAATTGAGAAGACCACAGTTAAATTTTGAGTTTTTTAGAAACTTAGTCTTTTTACACCGATGTACGAGTTAGCTGGGGAAAAAATTGTTCTTCATTTACAGAGCTTGTCTTTATTTTAATGAAATGTTTTTCATTTGTCCTAAACAAGAAAGGTTATCAAACAACCCAAGTATGCATCGTTGAGGAATGATAAAATTGTGGTACATTCCTATAGTGAAGTACTGTTAAAAAGATTGAGGTGGATTTAAAGGTACTGAAAAAGAGCGTACCATAATTAAACAAACACATAGTTTCAAATTAGAACTACTTCTGGATTTCTTAAGGGAAAACAACATGTAGGCTTTTTTGAGAGATGTGGAAACATCTCGGTATCCTTTTTATTTTTATTTTTTTATATAATTTTTTTAGGCATAGTTCACATACCCTGAGATGCATAGACATTAAGGGTGCACTTCAGTGGACAAATGCACACCCATTTAATTTACACCCATCCAAGTAAAGGACTTGTGCCAGAAAGTTGCCTCGTGTCTTTTTCCAGGCACCTCACTCTCCTTTTGTAACCACTGTCCTGATTTCTTTCACTGTAGCTTCATTTTACCTTTGCTGTGTGTCAAAAAATGGAATCATACAGAGTCTTTTGTGTCTGATATTTGTTCTCCCTAACACACTTGAGATTCATCCTTGTGTGTATATGTGAGTTGCTAGTTCCTTTTTATTGCTGATTTTATTTGTTTTTATTTTTTCCGCATGATGAGCATTTGGGTTGTTTCCAATTTGGGGCCTGGCATTTTGTGGCTTGGTTTTTTAACAGTTTTTTCTGTGTATCAGTTGTGATAAGTTGTATCTTGCAAGGAATTGTTTCAATATCATTTGGTCTCAGTTGTTGAATTTATGTCAGTAAGAAAGCTTTTCATAATATTTCCGTATTTTCCTTTTCATGGCTGGGAGATATCTAGCAGTGATCTCTTTTCATTTCCAATAATGTTAATTAATTTTTCTTTTACTCTTGATCAGTGTTATTAGTGGTTTGTCAAAGAACCAACTATTTGTTTCTATCTCATTGACTTTTGCTTTTATTTCCTTTTAAGCAAGTTTGGCTTTAATTTTTCTCTGGCTTCTCAAAGTGGATGCTCAGATCATTAATTCCAAATCTCCCCTTTCTTGTATTAGCATTGAAGGCTATACATTTCTTGCTAATCATTGCTTTGATTGCATCCCACAGACTTTGATTTGTTTTCACCATCACTCAACTCAAAATATTTTCTAATTTCCCTTGTGATTTCTTCTTTGTTCCTTGATCTTTGCAACAGTTTACTTCCATTCATCCCCCTCATTCTTTGTGCTGCTGCTGCTGTTGTGTACGACATTTGTACTTCATTTGTACTTAAACTATAGAGCCCACAGTATATTATCCTGTTTGCTTTAAACATTTGTCTTCTTGGGGCACCTGGGTGGCTTAGTCGGTTAAGTGTCTGCCTTCAGCTCAGGTCGTGATTCCAGAGTCCTGGGATCGAGCCCCACATTGGGCTCCCTGCTCATCGGGGAGCCTGTTTCTCCCTCTCTCTGCCGCTCCCCCGCTTGTGGGCGCGCACTGTCTCTCTCTCTGTGTCAAATAAAATCTTTGAAAAGGGGGTGTCTGAATGGCTCTCAGTAGGGCGTCTAGCTGCCTTCAGCTCCGGTTGTGATCCTGGGGTCCTGGGATCGAGTCCCAAGTTGGGCTCTGCTCAGCGGGGGCCAGGTTCTCCCTCTCCCTGCCACTCCCTGTGTTTGTATTTTCTCTCTGTCAAATAAATAATGAAATCTTTCAAAAAAAAATCTTAAAAAAAATTTGTCTTCTATGTAAATTAAGAAATGAGGGAAAAGTGTCTTTTGTGTTTGTGGTATGTTACAGTTTCTAGCTCATTTTTCTTTTTTTATGGAGTCATTTTACTAAGCTTTTTTGTTTGTTTTTTAAAGTACAGATCTGTTGGTGATTAATTTTTTTCAGCTTTGGTTCAACTAAAAATGTCTTTATTTCACCTCTATTTTTGAAGGATGTTTTTGCTGGTTATAGAATTTTGGATTGACAGCTCTTTTCCCTCCACAGCACTCTAGTGGTCTTGTTCCATTGTCTTCTGGCCTCCATTGCCTTTTTTTTTTTTTTTTTTTTTAAAGCTCCACAGAGTGAGTGTGGGGGTGGGGCAGAGAGAGAGGATGAGAGAGAATCTTAAGGAGGCCCCATGCTGGGGCGATTGCGCCACCCAGGCGCCCCTGGCCCCCATTGCTTTTTGATGAAAGGCTAGCCATCATTTCACTATAACGTCTTTGATTTTCCTCTGGCTGCTTCTGATGTTCTCTCTTTCTCTGTGGTTTTCGACAGTTCTGTGATGTGGCTGGGTGTGGGTATTTTTGTGTTTATCTTGCTTGGGTATTTTTGAAGTTTTGGATCTGTGGACTGGTATTTTTCAGATTTCAGCCTTTATTTCTTCAGATGTTTTTCTGTCCCAGTCTCTTGTCATTGTCTCGTTTTCTGGGGATTCAGTCACATAATCATTAGATGTTACTGTCCTCCAGGTGACTGAGATTCTGGGGATTTTTTTTTTTTTTTTTTTCATTTCAGATGTCTTATTTTTCAGTTCTTGATTTTTCATTTGGTTCTTTTCTGTTGTTCCCATTTCTCTGTTAACATTCCTTATCTTTGACTCATCTATCTTTTTTAAAGATTTTAACCACTTATTAGAGAGTGAGCACGAGCATGGGGAAGAGGGAGAGGGAGAAGCAGACTCCCCACTGAGGAAGGAGCCCAGTGTGGGACTCGATCCCACCTGAGCCAAAGGCAGACGGACACTTAACCAACTGAGCCACCCACGTGTACCTTGTCTATCTTTTCTTCTAAAATTGTGAATTTTAAGGTTTTGAGGGAGCATATCTCAACATAGTAAATGCTATATAAAAAAATAGTGAATTTTAGATTGCCTTTTTAGTGTTCTTATCTGCTAGTTCCAATATCTGAATCATCTCTGGCTTTATTTTTATTGATTATTTTAAATTCTGATTGTAGGTCATATTTTCTTGCCTCTTCATATATAACTAGTAATGTGTTAGTGTATGCTGATGTACAACATTGTCTTCCTTCCAAGAATGTTGCATTTTTTTCTGACAGACAGGTGATTTAAGTGGATCACTTTGACCTTGTCATGGCTTGGTTTTGGAATTTGTTAAGGTGGGTATGGAATGGCCCTCGGTCTGTAGGACATAGTCCTTACTCATGAGATGTGCTATTTTGGGGTCACAGCTAAGTGCCCAAGATGTTCATCAGGGTCCAGTTCTAGTATTGTACAAATCCAAAATCTCCATTTAGCTCCCAGCCAACTAGCAGCTGTTCCCTGCTAGCCCTCAAGGAATCCTGACTTGTACATCCATGATTTTGTGTTCAGCCAAAGACCCAAATGGAATGTGCATGAGTTTCTGGATCTTTTATCTGCAACTCTTGCCTCTCTGTTACTGTCCTGCAACCTCCAGTTGCTCCGTAGCCCTGAACCATGTGCTTTGTTTCTCTACCCAGCAAGGACAGGGCCTTCACTTCACTTTGTTGCAGTTTGGGAAATGTTCCCAAGAGAAAGCTGGGAAGAGTATGGAGTTTACTGGTGTTTCCTTATTCAAGGATTATAACCTTATGTTCCCTTATGGTGTTCAGTGACTGAAGACAGTTGCTCATGTCTTTTATCCAGTTGTACAATTTCTTTATAGCACAGGTAGGGGGCATGAGGTTAAGCCGTTACTCTCATGATCAAAACTGGAACTACAGCCTTTTAAAGGGTGTTTTAATTTTCACCAGATTGCCAAACCAATAATCTTTTATTAGCCCTGTAATTAGCCTACCTTAGGATATCCCTCAATTCATGGTAGATTTTTCTTAACTTTTCATTTAACGCCTATGTTAATGCAAACCAAGCTCGAGTCAGTCCTTCAACATCCTACACTCCCAGTCGTCACAAGAGGAGTTACGAAGATGATGAAGATATGGACCTACAGCCCCATAAACAGAAAGAGCAACATGCAGGTGCCAGGCAAGCAGGTAGTGTGTGCCAGCAGGCTTTCTGTGCATTTCTCTGTCAGATCCGTTTTCAGAATTAGTTGTGTACTATAGCTCTAGATTTAGGAATTGACAATGATTTGACAACCTTGCGTTGAAGTTCATCGCTGTTACAGACAGTTTTGAGAGTTTCTATAGTATTCTTTGGTCAAACTGTGCTTTATAACTGAGCACTTAGGCATCACTTAGTGAGAAGCGTCTGCTTTCCTTTTAGTTTGTAAGAATCTCAAGTGGTTAGTTGAAAAAGTTCTTTTTCTCATTCTTTATATTTTTATTTCAGCTCCTAAGTAATATGGAAGCCTAGTACTTTGTCCTGAAAAAAAATTTTTTTTTTTAAAGATTTTATTTATTTATTCGACAGAGAGACAGCCAGCGAGAGAGGGAACACAAGCAGGGGGAGTGGGAGAGGAAGAAGCAGGCTCATAGAGGAAGAGCCTGATGTGGGGCTCGATCCCAGAACTCCGGGATCACACCCTGAGCCGAAGGCAGACGCTTAACCGCTGTGCCACCCAGGCGCCCCCTGAAATTTTTTTAAAAAATATATCTGAAAACATCCTTTTTTCTTTTCCTTTTGAAATAGTGGTACTTTATTTTTTATTTTTTTAAAAGATTTTATGAGAGAGGGAGAGAGAGTGTGTGCATGCAAGCAGGGGGAGGGGCATAGGGAGAGGGAGAAGCAGACTCCCCGATAAGCAGGGAGCCTGACCCTGGAATTATGGCCTGAGCCAAAGGCAGATGCTTAACCCACTGAGCCACCCAGGTGCCCCAAGATAGTGGTACTTTAATTTGTAAGATTGAAAACATCAGAGTAAAACCATGAAATTGTGGTGCACTAGGTAACTTCGTCCTCACCTTGAGAGCAGAGAGCCCTTAGGATAGTGACAGTGTTTTTTTTCTATTTACACACATTTGTAGTGGTTTATCTCGAAACGTGCTGTAAACCCAATAAATTCTGATTAACACAGGGGGACCAAAAGTTGCAGTATCCCAAGAGCATGAGACCGTGTCAGAATTGGCATATTTCGTTCTCGATTTCACCAATCACAGTGTTAGGAATAGTGAGTTTCTTTATTGTGGCAAGTAGATAAGTTTGTCTTTATTCCTCCTTTTGTGTCCAGTCACTTCTCCTTAGCACCATCATCAGAGGGCAAGTTGAAGGGTCAAACAAGGGGGGTCAAACAATCAGTCTAATCGGGGGCACCTGTAGGATTGCATTAGTGGTAAACAAAGAATTACTGACGAATTTCATTTAACCATATGTTTTCCTACTTTATTAAGTTCATATTAGTATATTTCCTTAGAGCTAAGGCATATTTTAATGTTTTTAGCATTGGAATGTTTCGTAGTAAATCTATACAAATGAGATGGTGTTCTTTCTCTCCACCCACCCCCCCAAACGTTTATTAAAATTAATGGTGTATCGTAACAATAAGTAACATTAGAATCCAGGATCTATGATTAATTCTCTTATCACCTACGCAACTGATGCTCTCTCCTCTTTTTTGCTTTTATTTGGATGTTACACTGTAGGGGTTTTTGTACATTTGAGTGCATTATTTGTTTACAGTGTAACTTGTTTGTTGGTTTCTAGGTAATCAGGCTATATAGATTTTTAAATTTTTTTTTTGAGATAATTGTAGATCACATGTAGCTGTAAGAAATAAGTTTCCCCTGATGGTAACATCTTTTGCACTTCTGGTAGAATATCATGACCAGGAAGTGGACACTGCTACCACCCACCTACCTTAGATTCACAGTTCCTGCACGCACTTGTGTGTGCGTATTTTGTCCTGGGCAGTGTCGTCGCGGGTAGACTCATGGGGCCACTACCACGGTCAGGACACAGGACAGTTCGTTGCCCATATCTTTCAAGTTGCCCTTTTAGAGTCCTGCCCACTGCTCTCCTGCCTCCCCCTCCCCACAGGTCCCTAACCCCTAGCAAACTCTAATCCATTCTTCATGTCTGTACTAATGTTATTTTATTGCAAGAGTGTTGCATAGTCAGGTATGCTTCAATTAAAAAAAAAAAAAGATTCCAGTCTAGCATTAAACCTAAAAAAAAAATAGTTACTTAAATGGAATCCTAGAGCATGTACACTTTGTGGATTGGCTTTTTTCACTCAGCAGAACCTGAGATCCATGCAGGTTGTTGTGTGTCTCAGTAGTCTATTCCTTCTTATTGCTGAGCAATATTTTATGGTGTGGCAGGCTATCCATTGATTCTTAGTAGTTATAAGCCCTAAGCTGTGACTACTTCAGGGATAGAGGGCATTTTTAAAATCATCTTTGTATCCCCCACAACTAGTCTGATTCCTAGTACACAATGGATGTTACTAAATATTTGGTAAATGAATTTATTGCTATATGGTTTTATTCTGCGTAATAAGTAGAAAAAGTATGTTCTACCAAAGTGGGTTTGTTGTCAGTAGACAATGTATTTCTTAGGTTAAAGATGTCAAAGTAACTGTATTAAGTGTTAACTTTTAAAATACTTACACTTGAGATTTGAAGGGGAAAGTTTTTTGCCATTTTATCGTATGGGAGAAATGATTAAATTTTTCAGATTTTCATAATCTTTGTTCTCTTTTAGGTCAGAGGGTTTTGTTAGCATGTTACTTCCTTAAGAACTGTAACAACTTGAAGTTTTTGAGTTCAGAAGCATCATTTTTATCAGACTTGAAAGGCTCTTTAGGAATGTTCTTTCTTTCCAGGAAGCTTTAAAAATGACTAAGGGCAGTGCTGTTCTTTGAATTTAGGGAGCGTTGGTGGTCTTCAGTGGTGTGGAGAGCCAAAACGTTTAGAAACTGAAGCTTCTGCGGGCCAACAGCTGAACTTCTTGAACCTCTCTTCTCCTTTTGACCTGAATTTTCCACTGCCAGGGGAGAAGGGCCCTGCATGCCTTGTGAAGGTACTAAACCTTTTATAGACCTGACCTTGACGTGAATGTGGAATGTGTCTGAGAAGTTAACATGGAGTACTCTTCGCGTTTGTGTTTGCTTCCTACTGCTGCCGGAGTGAATATTCACAGTGTTAGTGTCTTTTAAAACAACAGAAATGTATCATTTTGCAGGCTTTAGGTCAGAAGTCCAACACGGATCTCACTGAGGATAAAATCAAGGTGTCCTTAGGGCTGCATTCCCTTCTCAGTGTTCTGGGGGAGAATCTGTTTTCTTGCCTCTTCCAGCTTCTAGAAGTGCTCACATTCCTTGGTTTGGGGCCCCCTTCTTCTATCTTCAAAGACAGCATGTTTTCATAGTCATCTCTCCCTCATACTGTAGGTAGGAAAAATTCTCTGATTTTAAGGACCTTCATGATTAGATTGGGCCCAGCCAGATAATCCAGGATAATCTCTTCATCACAGGGTCTTGAATTTACGCACATCCCTTTTTGCTTGTAAGGTAACATGTTCACAGATTGCAGGGATGAGGATTTGGACCTCTTTGGGAGACTGTGTTCTGTCTACCACGGCATTCTTAAACTGATGTGAAGAATATGGGGCACCTGGTTGGCTTAGTTGGTAGGAGCCTGCGACTTTTGATCTCGGGGTTGTGAGTTTGAGCCCCATGCTAAGTGTAGGACTCACTTAAAAAAAAAAAAAAAAGAATTGAAGGATATTTCGAACACAGAAGTGGAACAGTTTTTTAATTCATATGTACTTCCTTTGTCACCCAGCTTCCAACAATATCGAACATTTTCAACATTCTTCTCTCATCAAAACCCATTTCTCACTTGTATTTAAAATAAAATAGAAGGCAAAAAAATTTGTTGGTTTTTTTTGTTCTATTTTGCTTACCCTGATTTTGGGCTCCTGATAGGTGAAACAAGCAATGTACGTTTCAGAAATGATCATTGAGAATTTCCATTCTTTTATTTTATGGTTTTAACTTAAATGGCACTTCAGTTCTGTACCACAGGGACCAGAGTGAGGACCGCTTTCCCGTCATGCTTCAGTTCAGCCTCACCAAGAGGAGGCTTTGCCAGTTACTAAAGTCCGTCAAAGACAGACAACTTTGAAAGTTTTATCGTGAAAAACCTCATGATCTTTCTGAGTTTTGTGTTAACCCTCCTGATGGTGCATAGTTGGTGGATTAATCCAAAGTTAGTAATCCTGGGTTTTTTCCCCTTCTCTTGTGTGCTTAATAGATTTTGAGATAATGCAGGTTTCTTTTTTTTTTTTTTTTAAGATTTAATTTTTCATTTATTAGAGCGAGCACGAGTGGAGGGAGGGGCAGAGGGAGAGGGAGAAGCAGACTCTCCGCTGAGCCAGGAGCCTGATGTGGGGCTCGATCCCAGGACCCTGGGATCATGACCTGAGCCGAAGGCAGACACTTAACCCATTGAGCCACCAAGCGCCCCATAACGCATATTTCTAATGTTAGTTGACCATCATCCTTTGGGAAAGCCTTTTCTTCGAAGTAGTGTGGTGTATTGACGACAGACCTTGGTCTGAGAGTCAGGAGTCCTGTGTTTTAGTTATTAATTTGCTAACTGGGAGAATGACTTCAGCCAAGTATTTTACCTCTCTTGGTTTCATTTTATGAAATAAAAGTGTTGCTTTGAAGGTCCATTTCCTGACCTAAAAATCTAAGATATTATTACTTTAACCTTAAAACTAATATTTTATGATTTTGGGGTGTTATTTAATCCCAACAACATGATTTCTTTTTTTTTTTTTTTAAAGATTTTATTTATTTATTTGACAGAGACAGCCAGCGAGAGAGGGAACACAAGCAGTGGGAGTGGGAGAGGAAGAAGCAGGCTCCTAGCAGAGGAGCCTGATGTGGGGCTTGATCCCAGAACGCTGGGATCACGCCCTGAGCCAAAGGCAGATGCTTAACGACTGCGCCACCCAGGCGCCCCCCAACAACATGATTTCTTATCTCCTATCAGGTCTATGAAGACTGGGATTGTTTCAAAGTCAATGATGTTCTTGAGTTATATGGTGTCCTGTCTGTGGATCCTGTGCTAAGTATACTAAATAATGATGAAAGGTGAGTGTGTTTGTTCTTTTTTGGGTAACTTTGTTTTGATATAATTTCAAACTTGCAGAAAAGCTGGAGGATAGTTGTAAAGAACTTTCTCCCTTTACCCAGATTTATTAGTTGTTAACATGCCGCATTTGTTCTGTCATTCATTTGTGCTCTTACATATGCACATTTTTGTATATGAAACGAGAGTAAGTTGCATATGTTATCCCCTGAATGCTTGAGTCCATATTTCCTAAGAACAGAGACTTTCTCCTATACAGAGTACTGCTATCAAAATTAGGAACTTTGCCATAAATACATAGTACACTAACCCACAGTCCATACTTAATTTCACCAGTTATTTCAGTCTTGTTCCTTCTGGTGTTTTTTCCCCTCTTCCTTTTTCCTGATCCAGGATCCATAGGGTCACATGTTCCACTAACCTGGCACAGTCCTCAACTTTTGTCTTCCCTGAACTTGACACCTTTTTTTTTTTTTTTTTTTTTTTTTTAACAAAAATTCGTTTCTCATAGTTCTGGAGGCTGGGAAGTCCAAGAGTAAGGTGCTGACAGATCTGGTGTCTAGTGAGGGCCCATTTCCTGGGTTGCAGATGGCAACCTCGTGTCCTCACATGGCATTTCCTGGGTTGCAGATGGCACCTTCATGTCCTCATATGGCAGAAAGCCTTGACACCTTTGAAGAGTACCCCCAGTCATTTTGTAGACTAGCTCAGTTTGGGTTTTTGTGATGAGATTCAGGCTGTCGTATCAGGAGGCACGTGATGTAGGTGTGCCCCGTTACTGGTGATGTTAATTCTGATCGTTTGGTTGAGGGGGCACCTGCCAGCTTTCTGTTCTATAGAGTTACCGTTTTTCACTTTGTAATAAATAATTTGGAAGGAGATACTTGGAGACTACATTAATATCCAGTTTCTCATTTAACTTTCATCCACTTAGTTATTTTTTAAAAATTTTATTTGTCAGAGTGCATGCCCACAAGCAGGGGGAGCGGCAGGGAGAGGGAGAAGTAGGCTCTCCACTGATCAGGGAGCCCACTGCAGGGCTCGGTCCCAGGACCCTGCGATCATGACCTGAGCCAAAGGCAGATGCTTCACTGACTGAGCCACCCACACGTCCCTCATCTACTTATTTTAATATCCATTGATGATTTTTTTTAAGATTAATTTATTTAGAGTGAGCATGAGCGGGAGGGGCAGGGGGAGAGGGAGAGAGAATC
This sequence comes from Ursus americanus, assembly GCF_024610735.1. NCBI lineage: Eukaryota > Metazoa > Chordata > Mammalia > Carnivora > Ursidae > Ursus > Ursus americanus. The sequence continues at coordinate 11,477,851 of NC_142132.1, forward strand.
TCAAGCAGCCTCTGCGCTGAGTATGGAGCTCAATTCGAGGCTCGATCCCACGACCCTGAGATCACAACCTGAGCTGAAACCAAGAGTCAGACGCTCAACTGACTGTACCACCCAGGCGCCCCTATCCATTGGTGATTCTTGAATCAGTTATTACTAGATGGAGATTTTCTATCTCAGTCATTCCTTCTACACTTGTTTATTGGCATTCTGTTAGAGATTTTTGTTCTCTCGCATTTAAGTAATTGTTTGTATCAGTGTGTATGTTAGTCTGGTGCTTGAGATCCAGATGATCTCATTTGGCTAGTGGGAGTCATTGTAAGCAGGCTCGGGGGCCTTGCTGACATGACCTTCTCATTTTTGAACATATCTTTTCTGACACATTATGCTGTTTCAACCTCATCTTGTCCTTCCCATGCTCTAGCTGCAGTATCAGCCATTTTTCTAAGGAGCATCAGTTTCTTTTAGTGAGGAATTTTATTTAAAAGTCAAGGTCTGGGGCACCTGGGTGGCTCAGTTGGTTAAGCATCTGCCTTCGGCTCAGGTCATGATCTCAGGATCTTGGGATGAGTTCCGCATCAGGCTCCCTGCTCAGCGGGGAGCCAGCCTCTCCCTCTCCTCCCCACTTGTGCTCTCTCTTGCTATCTCTGTCTGTCTCGCTCTCTCAAATAAATAAAATCTTTAAAAAAAAAAATTAAAAAATGAAAGTCAAGATCTGAGTGCTTGTGTGCTCATTGGTACCAGGATTGGTATTGCTTCTGTGCCCTTTTAGTGGACAGGGCTAGGAAGTGCATATACATGTACACTGTATGTGTACAAATAAATGCACATTTTATACCCATACATGTATATCTTCATGTATTTTCAAGTCTGTCAGAACTGTGCGTTCACAGTGTTTCTAATTCCGGTTCTGCACGCAGATGTCCTCCCTTTTCCCTCCCATGTTTGTAACTCTTCTTCTAACAGAAAGAAGCTCGACTCTGATTATTCTCAATGTATTCCTCAGTGCAGAGAAGGTAATTTCAGAATTGGTAATCCATACCATTGCAAAAAAACAAACCTCATAATTTGAGTCCAAGATTGGTTCCTACTTTTTATTTTAGAATGAGGTGTATAATCAGAGTGCTATGTCTAACGTTACTAGGGTGAGTTTTCTTCCCCTTTGGTTCTTTCGCTTATTATTCATTTTACGTAGTTAGGCTCATTTGTTTCCATTCACTTCAGAGTTTTCCTTCTATCCTTATTGTTTTGATTTTTAAGTACAGAAAATGCTGATACTGTTGCCTAAATCACAGCTATACACAAAGAATGCAGGGGTGTCATCCTCCCTGCCCAGTTCCTACTCACCCTCCGTGGGGAACCAACCTGTTTTTGCTTTTATTTTTCCTGTGTTTTTTGCAAAAATAAGTAGACACGTGTATATTTTATTTCTCCTTTATTATATAAAAGTTAGCATGATGTATATATTCCTTTACACTTTCCACATTTGGTAATATATCCTGAAAATCCAAATCTTCCTCATTCTTTCTTGTTTTGTTTTGAGTTTGCCGAAAGAATGGAGTCATACCCCCTACACAGTAGTTTTCTTGTTGATACTGGACTTTCATCTTGGTTTCCCTGTAAGAAGAGCTTACTTTTCACCATTAAAAATAAGGGGGGGAGGGCAAATTTTAAACAACTTAAATAGCATTCCTTAATAAGAGTATAGCAAATTGCTTGTCTTGGCTGTTTCTGGTGATGATGATTTTCCTGCTTCAGCCACTTCATTGGTTGAAGCTGCTTAGTGCACAGAGAGCTGGATGGCTTGGGGTGCCAACCTGGTTTGGCCATTTACCAGCCATGTGACTTCCGCAGGGGCTTGGTTTCCTCATTGGAGACCAGGGTAGGTGAGGCGTTAACGAGTTGGTGTGTGCACGGCGAAGAATACTGCCCGGCACGTGGTCCAGACCACGTAAAGGTTGTCGCCATCCTTGTGCGTAAGGAGGGTGGCTGTGTGAGTGGTGACTGTAACCTGCAAAGTCTGCCGTTCTGAACACATTGTAGTGATTTGTTTCAGTTAGATCGCGATAGATCTATCGTCTGCTAATTTATTTAGCAAATCTGAAAAACTCACACTTTTTCACTGCTTGACTACTCACTATTCACGGGAGGTGTCATGGAGGAATAAAATTTAGGAAGAACAATTAGCAAGATAAGACATGAATGGATCTTCCACACTGAATAATTAAGATACCTAATGGTATCCCATTAATTGCAGTTATAGCATACTCAGTAAAAGTGTTCTTGTTCTCGAAACATACATACATAGCCTCGTATGACCTAACTGGCCTGAGATCTTGTGTGACCTGACAGTTGAGAATGAGGAGCCCTTTTCCATTAAGGAGATACACAGGTGGAACCGTTCTTGGCTTGAATTCTCATTTTCAGAGATAAGTCTGTGAATTGAAGCGTTCTCTCTCCGTAGGGATGCGTCTTCACTCCTGGATCCGATGGAATGCGCAGACACCGCCGAGGAGCAGAGAGTGCACAGTCCTCCTGCTTCGTTAGTGCCAAGAATTCATGTGGTTTTAGCCCAGAAGTTGCAGCACATCAATCCTTTACTGCCTGCTTGCCTTAACAAGGAGGAGAGCAAAACCTGTAAGTGTAAGTGCTGACGCCTCAGGAGCCAGAGACCGTGAGCCTCAGACTGTGAGCCCCTGTGCGCGTCGGGAGCTGTCTGTGCCCTGTGCTCCTGGTGGGGCTGAGCCGGCCGGTTCCTCGTGCCTCAGGTTAAGTTTCTCTAGTAATTGCCAGGACTCTGGCCCATTTTCCTTTATGTTAATTCTCTTTATTAAAATGAGGCAAAAAAAAGTTTACAGGCTGTCTTACTTTGAAGATTGGCATCCCTTAATGACCAATATTTAGGTCTACACTAGTTGTCTACTGACTTTAGTGCTTTGTTCCACTTGGGTTTTTTCCTCCTCCTTAGCCTGAGACACTTGGGAGGAGCTGGTATGTGTGTTGTGAATGTGGTCTCCCTCCCTTCTTCAGTCGTTTCAGGTTTCATGTCCGAGTTGTCTCCGGTCCGAGCGGAGCTGCTTGGGTTCCTCACGCATGCGCTTCTGGGAGACAGCTTGGCCGCTGAGTACCTGATATTGCATCTCATCTCTACAGTGTAAGTGCTGTGTTCCCCCAGTGGGGGTGTTGTTGAAAGTGGAAAAGAGCGGGAGGTTGTTCAGGTAACTTCTGTGTTCTGGTTTATTGGCTTCGTCATCAGATGGTTTTTATTCATGCAGTGTGACAAGCGTTACACGAAATCACAGAATCCTTTGTCCACCTTATCTGTTTCACATTTAACCTTATGTTTATGTCTCCCTTAAATATAAGAGCCATAGTCAAAGAACCTGGCTGATGAGTAAAAGGAGCTATTTTATTGTTTTTGCATTCTGAATTCCGTTTATACATCCCGAGGTTCTGCAAGGCCCGGTGTGCATACATCTAACGTGTATGCTGAGGTGCTCCCCTCCTTGCACTCCACTGTAGGTCTTGGTTTCCTGATTTCAGAAGTAACCTGTGTTTTCAACAAGTTCCAGGAGTGTAAAGAAACTGGAAATCGGCTATCATCTCACCCACTTAGAGATGATATCTGTGAACACATTGGCTCATGTTTGTTTCATCTTTTCTTGTTTACGTACATGTACATCCCTGCACAAGTCTCCATGGTTCTCTAAACACTGATCTTGTTTGTATCATTTAATATATCTTAAACATTCTTCCTTTGTAATCCTTCATGAACTTTTTAATGACTGCACGGTATTTCATCGTAGACCATTGTCCTAGTTCCATAAATGCTAGGTTTCCTAGTTTTCCTCGAAGTGACTCTGCAGTCAGCGTCTTGGTATTCCACGTCTTTCCTCGGCTAGGACTTCAGACTGAGTACATAATGGTTCAGTGCACAGACTCTGGAGCCAAACCCCGTAGATTCGAACCCAGGTCTCCCACATCCTGCTGTGTGAACTTGGGCATGTTCCCTCAGATTTCTGTCTCAGATTTCTCACCTATACAGCGAAGATGACCTGCCTCAGAGAGTCTGGGGATTAAATGAGACATTAAGCGCTCTGAGCAGTCCCTGGCACATGCTCAGTGCTCACATATAAGTACTGGCTATTATTTTTATTGCTGTTATTCTGATAAATGAACCGGTCAGAGTAATTCACCTTTTCTTTTAATTACAATATTGTGCTAACCTTATTTTGCTTTTCGATGGAAATCAGGAAATCACCTGAATATCTTACGGGTTGGTATCTTTTTTTCTAGGTATTCAAGAAGAGATGTTCTTCCACTGGGAAAATTCACAGTTAACTTGAGTGGTTGCCCGCGGAATAGTACCTTCACAGAACACTTGTACCGGATTATTCAACATCTTGTTCCAGCAGTAAGATCAATATAAATATTTATTAGAAATCTGAATACCCTGGGGTGCCTGGGTGGCTCAGCCAATTAAGCGTCTGCCCCTGGGATAGAGCCCCACGTTGGGCTCCCTGCTCAGCGGGGAGCCTTTTTCTCCCTCTTGCTCTCCCTCTGCCCCTCCCCCCTCTACTCGTGTTCTCTCTCCCTCGCTCTGCTCTCTCTCTCTCAAATTTAAAAAAAATCATAAGAAGAAACCTGAGCACGTTTTAAAAATCCATCTAATTGTCTTTCATTCAACCCAAGTATGTAACTTTGAGATTTTAATCTTACTAAGGGGAAACAGCCTGCCAGGTTCCATAATTTACGTACTCATCCCTAAACATTTCACTTTTATTTTATGCCTTAGCAGAAATTTCTGAATCTAACAGCACAATTGCAAGTAAATCCCTTAAAATTATGCTCTGGGTTGATGCCAGTTTGTGCAACTTGGTATCCTTTGTTTGCATTAAAATCTTAAATCTTTAAACCTAAATTACAGGAGCATAGTTCATGTAGCTGAGGTAATAAAGAGCTTTATCTCCATTGTCCCAGTTTTAATTCCTGTTTGGAAGGTAGAGCTGCCTTGGTTTGCCAGGGTGTGTGGAACGCAGGTTTTCTGTGGTGGTGAGACGTTGGGAACGAGGGAGTTGCTTCTGACTACTCATGTGACCGGCAGCGTTCATCACCTCTCATTTTGTAGATTTAAGAGGTTAAAATAGATCATTCATGTGACTGTGTCATTGGAGGGTAAGTGCTAGCGCTCTTCCAGGCCCTAAAACAGCAGTGGACCAAACAGACCAGGATTTCTTACACTCCTTGACTCACTTGACACTCTGAAAAAATTGAGGACTCAAAGAGGTATAGCTTATCTGGGTTGTTTTTCTTATCAGTCTACCGTAGTAGAAATTAAAACTTAAAATACACTAAAATAGTCATGAAAATAAATCAATTACATATGAACATAAAATATTTTTGTAACAAGAGCTGTTTTCCCAAATCAAAAAACATTAGTGATAAAAGTGACGTGGTTTTGAATTTTTGCCAGTCTCTTTAATATCTGGATTAATAGAAGACCGCTGGATTGTCAGATCCATTTCTGCGTTCAGTCTCTTGTAATAGGATGTTTTGATTGAAGTATATGAAGGAAAGCTGGCCTTTTTGAATAACTGTGGATATTCTTTGGTACTAGACCAAAACTGCCCATCGAAGGATAGTTGCAAGTGTGAAATCTGTAATCTCCTCAGTGAGCTTGTTGTACTCTGCTGTAGTAAATTCATTGGTCTGTCTTGCACATTGAATGGGTCTTTTATCCATACATGACTTTGACCTCGTGGACTCCATAAAAGTATATCAGCAACTCCTTGGGAGTTCCCTGGACCACATTTTGGGAATTACTGAAATAGATTTTAAATTATTGTGGTAGAAGACTGATATAGGTAAATACAGAGTATGTTGTTGAGGTGCCATGGAGAAGAGTAAAGGCCCAGGAGAAGGGGACTAGGGGGCGCTGGGCTAGGGTGGAGTTGCTCGTGTATACAGTGTGGTCAGGGAAGGTCTTGCCTTCCGGGAATTCGGGGAGATGATGCAGGTGTGGGAGCAAGCCACGTGGCTCTGTTGGGGGGAGCGTCCGTCCTGTGAGCGGTGGGAGAGCAGGCCCGGAGGCGCTGAGGCAGGTCGGAGGCACGCCGACAGAGGCCAGTGTGGCTGGTGTGGAACGAGTTGTGGGGAGGAGGGCAGGAGGTGAAGTCCGAGCAGCAGCCTGGCGCTCATGCTTAGGACACGCGTACGTGTTCACGTGCGGAAGTTGCCTGTGGCAGGTACGCAAGGTTATCGCGTGGGGGGGTATTTCCTTTTTGATCTTTTAATTTGCATCGCTTCGTAGTAGGTTTGTGGGTTCGACCCTTTCATTGTTCCCATATCCCGCTCCCTTCCATTCCTCTTGTGTGTCTGTGTCTAGCGCCAAACTCTGGACGCTTGGCTCGTTCACGTCCTGGTTGGTTTTCACAGTAGGTTCAGCGTGAGCGACCCGCGTCTGTCACGGGGAGCGAGCCCCTGCTGCGCGCCCCTTCTGGTTAGACAGACTGCTTCTTTAGGGCTTGTTTGCTTCTGTCCGTAATGGGGTCCCAGCCCTCTGCCCGCTGCTTTGAATCACTGAGCCGTAGTACAATAATCCCGTACATTCTGAAAGTTTCTCTCGTCCTCAGCGCCCTTCTCGCCAGCCCGGTCTCCACCCTTGCCACACACGGGTGATAGGAGGGGAGAGTGGAGTGTGAAGCAGGGTGCACAGGCCCTTGAGTGGTGGCGTGGGGGGCTGGGGGGGGGCGTTGCGGAGGGTCTGCCAGATCCTGTGCTCAGACGACGCAGCCTGCAGCACGTTCTCGGACCCGCAGCGCCCGGCGCCTGCTCAGCGTGCTCTGCTCCTCAGCTCTCCTCGCGACGGTTCGTTCCCTGGTCTGCGGGAGGCTGAGGCAGGAAAGGGATTTTAATTTGAGGAGCACCGAAGGAAATTAAGCATTTCTCTCCCCATCTTGAATAAATATTTTCTGTTTAGCTGGCCTGTGGTGGTTGTAGGTAGAAGAAGTTAAGCTTCTGAATATTTGGTAAATGTATCTGACAACCTATCATTTGTTTCTGGTTCGCTGGTAACATAGAAATTATTGAAGAATACCGAACAAGACAGTTGAGAATAAAGCAGCTCATAGATTTAGTGAAATTTTTATTTAAGATGTAGATTTATCATTTAAGGTGTATATGTAAGATTTTTGCTTAAAGAGCTCAAGAAGCCTTGAAGCTACATCCTTAGAAATTGATACGATCTTTCCTTATACACATATGGAAAGTATTTAACCTCAAGTATGTATTTTCTTTAAACAGGGAAACTCTGTTCCTTGCTCATTAAAAAATTTCTCTTTGCAGTCTTTTCGTCTGCAGATGACTATAGAGAACATGAACCATTTGAAATTCATCCCCCACAAAGACTATACAGCCAATCGCCTGGTCAGCGGGCTCCTCCAGCTGCCGAGCAACACTTCCCTTGTGATTGATGAAACTCTCCTAGAGCAAGGGCAGCTGGACACACCAGGTATGGACGTGGGTGTCTCCCTTCATTTCTAACCTCCTGTGAAAGCCAGATCTGGTAATGACTTTTAAAAGAATCACTGATCCAGAGCCACACATTTCACAAGTACTTGAGATTAAGGCTTGCCATAAGAATCTGTATAATGTGGGAATTATAAACTTACAGACTGTGTACATCAGCTGTGTTTTGTCGTAGGCAGTGACAGAACAAGGACATAGCAAGGAGCTCTTGAAAGGCTGAGAAGGGAGGAGATTTTGCCTTCAATCATATATTGGCTAAAAGGGAAAATGTAGAGAAGATCTAATAAAACATTTTTTACTGCCCAATATGAAGTTTAAAATTTTTTTTCAGAGAATCTCTGAAAAAAAAAAATAGGTTGGAAGGTTTGAACTAACCTCAGTTATGGGAACTTGTTATAAACTGGCAAGGAAGCAGGTCGCTTTATTTGTGCTCAGATGAGTATTGAGAAGACACTTTGCTGGCGGTAAGTTCAAGAGGTAAAGGTAGAAAGAAGGAAAAATAGTGTGGATGGGGTATCCTTAAGGCACAGGTGAGTATAAAAATCAAAATTCAGTATCTCTTTGCATAAAAATCATTTTAGTTCTACCGTATTGTTCTAGAGCTGTGGACACACCATATAGAAAGTGATTGTACTTCCTGGGAACCTGTCTTGTGCGCAGTTGGCATACCAGATGCTAGATTAGATTTTGGGGGGTCTTGGCCCCAAAATACATTTGTTTAGCTTGACCAGTATTGTCTGTGAAGCCTATTACTTAGTGAACATTTAGCTTAGGAAGTTGAGCAGTGCCTCAGATACTTTTTTTTTTTTTTAAGGCAGTAGAAACCTCATGTCTTTTTTTTTTTTTTTTTTTTTTAAGATTTTATTTATTTATTTGCCAGAGAGAGACAGCCAGCGAGAGAGGGAACACAAGCAGGGGGAGTGGGAGAGGGAGAAGCAGGCTCCCAGCGGAGGAGCCTGATGCGGGGCTCGATCCCAGAAGGCTGGGATCACGCCCTGAGCCGAAGGCAGACACTTAACGACTGCACCACCCAGGCGCCCTGAAACCTCATGTCTTAATGTCAGTAAAACCAATTTGTTTAGGTGATTAAAACCAAATAACAAAAAAAATTTTTTTTTATTTTCTAGGTGTTCATAATGTGACTGCGCTGAGCAACCTAATAACTTGGCAGAAGGTGGATTATGACTTCAGTTACCACCAGATGGAATTCCCCTGCAATATTAATGTTTTTATTACTTCGGAGGGGAGATCACTGCTACCGGTACGATGAGACATTTTAAGATGGAGGGAGGTTACATTGGAAAGATACCCTATATTTTTGTTTTGTTTCTTGGTACGGCTTATTATTGAGAAGTTAAACTTCTTTCAAAATTGGGACTGCTGGTTATCAGGAAGAGAATTGATTACTTTGTTCCTGCCCTGAGGATGAAAACCTATCTGTGAAGAACCAGATATGGCAAATCACATGCTACCAACAGCCAGCAGCACCTCCCACATCCAGGCGTAGAAAGTAGAAGCTGTCTATAAATTGCCTGATTCACATCTAGACCTTTGTTCTTACTGCCTCAGTCCCATTGTTTTCTGTCAATCTTATGTGAGAAATATTTCAGAGTTCCTTTTAAAATGTTCCCGATGACATGATAATTATTTTTATGCTCTGTGGTGAAATGCTCTGGTTAATCATCAGAGTCACTGATGAAGAGAGCTTTTAAATTGAGTTTTTTCATGATGAGAAGTACGCCCAGTTGTTTAAAAGGTGTATAGTTTCTCTGTAAACTCGTGTTCACTGTGATTTATGAGACATTACCTGTGAACGAGAATGAAGTGGCCCATGTGTAAGTTTTCTGTGGGAAAGTGTGATTTGCTTTATGTGGTTTCTAGAAAGGCAGATCAGTAAGACATAGAGTACACATTCCAGGATTAAGGAAACCTCAGAAACATTTTAATTCACTGCTTTTTAGAGGTTGGCTACCTTTTTATGCATTTACCGATCCTGTTGAGGAAGTAAGTGTAAGTAACAGAGAAAGGCTCCCTTTTGTGATTATCGCATGGTGCTTGTAAATTAACGTTAGAAAGTGACCTCCCCCAGTAATGAAGAGTATTTCCTGATTCCTTCACGGGCTGATATGGACAAAGCCTCCTCCTGAAATTTTGGATTAACTTAGGAACGTGGAAAATACTGTGTCCTGTTTCTCTCTCCAGGCAGACTGCCAGATCCACTTACAGCCCCAGCTCATCCCCCCAAACATGGAGGAGTACACGGACAGCCTTCTGTCCGCCGTGCTGCCCTCCGTGCTGAACAAGTTCCGCATCTACCTGACCCTTCTGAGGTTCCTGGATTACAGCATATCCGATGAGATAACCAAGGTGCGTTTGGGGTAAAAGAAACGATTTCCCTGTGTTGATTTAGATGGTCTAATCACCTGTGGTTTCCTGTGACTGCTGGGAGGTAAGTTTGCTGTTTGGTCTCTGTGTCTTCTGTCTGTTGTGCTCCATCAGCGCATTTATAATTCTTCTTTTATGCTGTTGTCTTTAAACGAGAGGGAAAAAGTTACAAGGAAAGAGACCTTTGTACTGCTTTTTATATTTACCCGTGTCGTTTTTACTGGTCATCTCTGCATGGATTCACGTCACCGCGTGGCGTCCTTTCATTTTGGCCTGAGGAACCCTCCGTGGTTCTTGTAGGGCAGGTCTGCTGTGACTAGTTCTGTTAAGTTGTTGCTTATCTGGGAAGGTCTTAATTTCTCTATTTTTGAAGACCAGTTTTATTGGATGTGAAGTTCTTGGTTTGTAGACTTTTCTTTCAGCACTTTTTACGTATGTCCTCCAGTTGCCTTCTGGCCCCTATAGTTTCTGAGAAGTTCGCTGATTTCTGGAGAGGCTTCTTGGGGCACAGGGAGCCCTTTGCTCTTGTGTTTTCTAGACTCTCCTTGGCTTTTGACGGTTCAGCTGTGATGTGTCTGTGGGTGTGGATCTCTGAGTGTATCCTACTGGAGTTTATTGAGCTGCTTGAGTGTGCAAAGTAATGCACATCTTGGGGAAGTTTTCAAGAAGTTTGGTGAGGTTTTGACCATTATTTCTTTAAATTTCTTTCTGCGCCTTTCTCCCTCCTCTCCTCAGTCTCCAGCACCAGTCTCCAGCGCTCCTGTATGTGAGTGGTGGTGCACTCGATGGTGTCTCAAAGTCACTGAGGTGCTGTTCGTTTTCCTCCTCCCTTTACGTTCTCCTGCACAGACTGGACCTTTGCAGTTGACCTCTCTGCACGTTTACTGGGACTTTGCTCTGCCTGCTGCACAAAGCTGAGCCTCATTTCTACTGAATTTTAAGTCTCAGTTATGTTGTTCAACTTCAGAATTTCTATTTGCTTTTTATGTTTTTAATGACTTTATTCAGAGAGAGCGAGTGAGCAAGTGGGGGAGGGGCAGAGGGGGGAGAGAGAATCCCAAGCAGACCCCGAGCTGAGCGTGGAGCCCGATGCAGTGCCCCATCCCACAACCCCAAGATCACGACCTGAGCCAAAACCAAGACTCGGACGCTTCACCTGCTGAGCCACCCAGGCCCCTCTCTACTTGCTTTTTAAATATTTCTTTTTCTCTTGATACTTTTTATTCAGTGTGACATCATTCTCATATTTTGTTTTAGCTCTTTATATGTGGTTTCCTTTAGTTCTTTGAATATATTTAAAGAGCTGATTTAAAGTCTTTCTCTAGGGGCGCCTGTGTGTCTCAAGCAGTTCAGCGTCTGCCTTCGGCTCAGGTCATGATCCCAGGGTCCTGGGACTGAGCCCCACATCAGGCTCCCCGTTCGACACGCAGCCTTCTCCTCCCTCTCCACCCCTTGCGCTCTCTTGTGCACGCTCGTGCTCTCTCTCTCTCAAATAAAATCTTAAAAATAAAGTCTCTGTCTAGCAAGTCCAATATGTGGGCTCCCTCAGGGAGGGAGTTGACTTCTTTGTTTCCAGTGAAGGGGTCCAGACATTCTTGTTTCTTTCTATGTCTCATTTTTTTGAAAACCAGATATTGAAATGCTAGGCTAGTTCTGCACTGGGGGCTCCGCCCCTCTCTGGGGTTTGTTGTTGCTGCTTATTGCTTAGACTTTTCTGAATGAACTCTATAAAGCATATTCTTTGTATGTAGGTCCTGGAGTTTGTGAGCTCAGAGGTCAGTGATCAGATAGAAATTTAATTTCCTCAGATGCCTAGAAACAGGTCTCCCAGTCAAAGCCAAGGGCTCTGTGTCTACATGGCAGGCCTTCAGCACTGCCACACAGTTCACCACCGTGACCCACCCTTCTCTTTCTGCTTGCACAGAGAAGGTCACCCCGGATAGCTTAGGGCCTGCTCCGATCTTTGAGTATGTGCACGGCCCTTTGTGTGGCCTTCTGCATTCCTGGGGAGGTAGAGATAGATCGTCCTTTGGGGGCTTTTGGGAGGGAAAAATTCTCATGTCCTAGTTTTTTCTTGTAAGGGTTTTGGTTAGCTGCCTGTTTGCCCCAACTAGTATCCAGTGTGTGAAGCAGCCAAGATGATCAGTAATGGCTTCTGATTGTTTTTGATAAATTCCCTGGGAGAAGAGGCTGTTGACATTGGGTAAGCGGAGTCAGGCTGAATAAAGACGGCCTTGAATGTGGATTCTCGCGGGGAACCACCCTGTCTCGTGGTCGCCAGGCTGTTCCTTTTCAGTGCTGCAGGAGTGGGGGGTCGGGTGGATAGGGAAGCTAAAATGCCTCAAAGCCCAGTGTTCTTTCTTGAACAAATGCTCCCTGTATTTTGGTTAATTTTCAGACTTTTGAAGAAGCAGATTTTGATAGTTTTTGCTAGTGCTCTGGTCCTCTTCAGCGGTGGGGGCAGTTTTCTGAGGCCCTCCCTCCCTCTGCCGCTTTGGCTGACATCACTCTCCCCCGTGGGCCGTGCACGTTGCTGACCTAGGTGTTTGCCTGGCCGCCCGCCAGGCCTGTGAGCAGCGCTATCCCTGCGGGTGCGGCGTGCCTCTCAGTGACTCCTCGTCTCCTAAGAAGCCCGCGCAGCAGGCGGACTTCCTCATTTCGCATCAGCCCATGGGCCGAGTTACTTCGCTTTTCCCTACGTAGTGCGCGGCGTTTGTTCATAAGCGCTGGTGTGAAAGCCCCTTCCTCTCTCGGTGCAGGCAGTTGAAGACGACTTCGTGGAAATGCGCAAGAACGATCCTCAGAGCATCACTGCCGACGATCTCCACCAGTTGCTCATTGTAGCTCGGTGAGTAGTTAGTGTCCATAATTGCTGTTCTAGTAAGCTCTGTGTGAACCTCCCAGTCTTTAGGAGTAACTGAGGCAGATTTCTACCAGTGGAAATGTTTTGCCTTTAAAAACCCTGTGAAAGGGTTTAGTGAAGGGGGTTTGTGTTTGGCCAGTGACCAGTGGAACAGGCTTGCTTTTTGTCTCTAGACTTCAGAGATCCCTTTGTGGAAGTCTAACTTGGCTCTCGACTTGTATGTAGCCACCGGATGGTCTTGACCCCTAACCCAGTATTCCTAGGTTCTTTAAAAAAAGAAGAAGAAAGAGAACTACATCCTGTCCTGGGTCTAGACTTAAATCCATTTCTGTGTTTCACGCCAGGTTTCTATCTCTCAGTGCCGGTCAGACAACACTGTCAAGAGAGCGATGGCTCAGAGCAAAGCAGCTAGAGTCTTTAAGAAGAACCAGGCTTCAACAGCAGAAATGTGTGAATGGAAATGAACTTTAAAGATCTGACACCTGGGAGAGTAGTGGGCAGATTGTAGCCACATTATTGTAAAATTCAAATACCATTTATACCACATTGTTTTGTAGATAATTTGTATCAAAAACCAATGACTTTTCCTGAAATCAAGCCTGATAACATCTGAAGTTTATATAATATTCAGTAAGGGCTTTTACCTTACTGATTTTATGGAGCTTTTGATTGTTTTATAATTATATAAATTAGTAACGATGTACAAAAATGTATTTGATATTAAAAGTTTAATATTGATAATGTTGCTGATACCATTTCCTTAGTCTCAGCTAAGTCATAGGCCAGACTCTGTTGAAATGTTAATGTCAACTTCATTTGAAGAAAATTGTTGGAATTCCAAAGTCAGAGGAGTTGTTCACTTCAGATTTTTACAATGTCTTTCCAATTAACGGTAGGTCTGAATGTGTTTAGTGGTCCAAGTTTGGGGACTGGGGTGTACCTGCCATTAATTCACATGACTGTGTGAAATTCTGTAGTATCATTTCCCAAACATTTGACCACAGAAGTTTTTTTCCACTTAACAGTTGTTAATAACCTGCAAAATTAGTCTTTTACATGGCAGTGGTTCCCAGACTTTTGGATTTCATGGACCAGTAACATTTCCAAAAATTTGGGGGACAGGGTTGCCAATGTATTTTGCCAAGTAATCTGAAAGAAACCACTGTATTATCACAATTTTTTTTTTCATAAAAGGGCAATCTCAGAATGAGAGTCCTTTAAATGGAATAAATAGCTTTTTTGGAAAAAACACTACATTGTCCTTATTTTTCTCATTTCATCCCCGTGCATTTGGGAACCACTGTTTATGGGACTTAAGGGAATGCTGCCTTAGGATAGGTGGTTTTACCCAAATAGGAAGAAAGCAGTTAACTTTTTAAAATATGCCTTCTGTAGAAAATAAAGTTTTAAATTGTTTTCCTAATAATTGTCATTTAGTTGCTTTGATGATTGTATTGGATTTTAAACTTTTGTGTAAGTTTTTCCATTAGTTCCAGATGTGTTAGTCAACGAACATATCTGCTAATCCAGGAATACCCAATAAAGCTATAGGTAAGTTTTTCCCAGACCAATTACAGATTTAACGTCAAAGTGTTTGTTTTTTTCAGATTTTATTTATTTGACAGAGACAGAGGGAGAGGGAGAAGCAGGTTCCCCACTGAGCAGAGAGCCTGATGCGGGGCTCAGTCCCAAGACCCCGGGATCATAACCTGAGCCAAAGGCAGATGCTTAACCGACTGAGCCACCCAGGTGCCCCTAACATAAAAGTTTTTAAAGTAACAAAAATATCATTACCCATACCAAGAAAGCAATTTAATACAGTACAGTAGTATAATTGTGGCATCAAGAATGTTTAGAATGTTTAGACCATTACTTTTTATAAGGTAGCAGTGGTTACATATGAAGATTAGTGGGGGTTTTTTTTTAGCCAGTAACTTACCTAGTGGGAAACATGAGATCAGTTAAATGTTTCAAGGAAACAGGGTCAGCCTTGGAAACCAAGGAATACATTGTGCTTAATGAACTGAAGTGAAAATTACTATTAGTTTAACTTTTCCTAAATTCGTCTATTTTTATAAACTAATGTAAATAATGTTTATATTTAGAATTCTAACTGGTTTTCATTTTTATAACTGGTAGACAAGACTTCCTTAACCTTTTAGAAATAAAATGAAGACTCAACTGGATTTGTGAGAATAAAATTCAAGAGAGTAGAGTAGTTACTGTGTGATCGTGCCAATGTGAATTGTAATTTACCAAAGAGAAGTACATAATTTGCTTGATCTTGAAGAAAAATTCCCTTGAAAACCCTCGTTCAAATAAACAAAACTTCCCAAAGTATTAGAACTTTGGATTGTTTTTCATGGATTGTAAGACTCCTCCCGTGACGTGTGGGAGAAGATGCCACGGCCTCCTGGTGGAGCGCCTCTACTGTGGGAGGTGGTGCGGCCTGGTGTCCTCCTACTGGCGTCCCACTCAGGTAAGAGACTGGAACTCGGGGCTTCAGAACCCCGTTTCTTTTCTCCTTTGCCCACACACTGGCCAGTGAACTTTGCTGTTTGATGGTTGTGATGCACTTCATTTTTAAAGTCATGTAAACACCGAGAGGAAAATACTGGAATGGGTCAGCTATAGCAAATTTACCTTATGAATTTTCTGATTTAGAAATCAACCATTATCTTTAAAATGTTTAAGGAATTCTCATACACATTGTCACTTTAAATTACAACGGTATTTTATTTTAAATAGTCACAAGATTTGACACTTCAAAAAAAAAAAAAAAGATACCACTAATAAATAACAAACGTGGAAATACTTATCAGAGTTACAGCAGACATAATGTTTAGCTGAGAATCACTTCAACAGAGTAAGGCTCTAAAGATACCAGACAAACCAATACTTGTTTGGAATAAGGTGTGCAACGTTCTTGTATGGGCTCTTCTGAGGCCATGGTTCCACGGGGTCAGGAGTACAGTCATAAATCCGTTCTAGTACAACTGTGCTTCAGACTACTGTGTTTTCAATAATTTAGTTATAGTCTATAGAAGATGTTAAGGAATGTTCCCCTGCAAAAAATTACAATTTGAATACTCATTTCACGAATTACCGGAATCTGGTAATTGTAGTGTTCCATTCCTGAAAACAGCAAAATAATTTAATAGGTGCTGGTATTCACATCTGGTGTCTCAGGTTTTAGGACTGACAAGTCTTAATTCTAGACTTTGGGGTGTACAAGGGGCAGAATATTTTAAATTTAAGTAGACTATGGGGGGAAATTAGGATCAAATGGGCATACCTTTCTTGACTGTAGTACCAGTAACCCTCAATTAACTCTTAATAGGGAATGGTTAAGCCATCAAAACTAAACTAGAATTTTTTAATGTTCAAATGCTGCTTTGTACTAGTAACACTCTAAAGTCACTAAAAACTAAATGTATTTACATAGAAATGAACGGACAGACAAGACAAATTATGAAAAATGCTATTCCCCTAAATGTGTCCATGTTCATCCTTGATGTGTTTAGTTCCTACACTTCGGTTATCCACCCCACTCCAAAAAAGGTTCAGGTTATGTCTCAAAGTAATTATCCCCAAATTACCTCCAGAGACCAGCTGCTCTGTAGTGCATAAGCTACGCACGTTTACACTTTCGAGGATAATGCACTTCTGTTGTCCTGGCTCTCAGATCTGGAAATCTGCTCCAGTTCAGCTCCTTTTAAAATAACAACCTTTCCCGATAAACATAATTAGAATCTGTGATCCCTAGCTTCAAAGACAGTACAGGTTAAAATAGCCTAACATGTGAAACCTCTTTTTGGATTAAGTAAAAGCCATAGGATTCTTTGTGGCTAAAAACTAAATCTGAATTATTCGTGTCTGGCACTGTGTAAACATATTTTTAAGTTCATTTTGCTGGACTTCATTAACCCCTTCAGGTTCTGCAGGGCTCTTCTGAACCTTTGCCACTGCGAAGTGGATCCCCTGGGTGAAGCCAGCTTGGGTAATACTAGCAACTTGAACCATGGAACTTCGAATCTTGGCGAAGGGAGAGACCGCTCTGCTGCTGCTGCCCTCGGAGGGAGAAGGAGTTACATGAAGCCCCGTCTCAAGTTCAGGCGTGCTGGAGCCAGAGGTCTTTTGAGATACAGCTGGATGCACAGGTTCCACTGACAAATACTGGGGACCTGCTGCAGAAGAAGACACGTCTAACTGAGACGGCCGAGAAGGTATCTGTTCTGGTGATTCCAGTTGTGTTTCTTCATTAGAAACTTGATTGGTCATTTGATTTCCTTCCTCCCCAGCCTGCTGAGAGACACACACAGTTTCTGACAGCTGAGTCATTTTGTTTTGTGCATCTTGTACAAATCTGTGGCAGTAAATATCCACAGGCTTGGCAAAGCCAGTCAATATGTAGATGTTGTCAGCAGAAGGACTTTTCTTCAAAGGAGACTCGTGGCCTTTTCCAGACCCACTTCCATGAGCAGCAGTCTCTGAAGGAGCATGAATGCTAATATCAGTGCTGCTGATGGACTGGGACCGACTGCCTAACCGAGGTGCGGAAGCAATAATACCACAACTAGGAAGAACATGGTCTCTGGGCCCTACGTTCTCCAAAGAACTAGCTAGCTGTTTGTCTTCATCAGACTTGGAATTTGTAAGGAATTCATCAGAGTGGTAGGAGTCATTCTCTGAAGACATTTCCCCATCCGACTCTGCCTGGACTTTGGTATCCATCACACCTGTGGTTTCCATGGTTTCAAGACTACTATCTGACTTCCAGAGATTCACCTTTAAGTTTGGTTTTAGAAAGTTAACTTTCATTTCAGGTTTGGCAAAGTTTCCTAGCTTTCGTAGATTGCCAATATTTACATTAGATTTGGTCTGTTTCACTTTTTGATTTAGAGATGAAAATTTGCTCATTAAAAAATTCTTTCCCTGTGCCAAAGAGCCTTGGTTTTGAGATCTGATGCCAATGATGTCTTCATGAGGTTTACTGCTCTTCCTGCAAATTAGAAGAGAAAAAAGTTAACTCCCGAAATCCAATATACCAGTTCCAGTTACTGTAAGTGAAAGCTGTTACTTTAATTGGGCCCAATTTCTGAAACACTGCACTGCTGATTGGCATCAACTCCAAGGGATTACCTAAATTTACCAGAACGCTACTATGCGATAGAAGTGTAAGCTAGGTGTAGTTTTAAATTTTTCTAGCCATATTAAAAACATGAAATGTTGATATTTAATCCAATAAATACAAAATATTTCAACATATAATCACTATTTATTAAAAGACGATTAATGAGATTTTTTTTTTGGTACTAAGTCTTTGAGGCAACCCGTGGGTAGTAGTTTACAGCTGGGCAGCAGAAGCCTTTATAAACGACATTGACAAACTGTCCCCGGGCACTGAGTGGGAACGGTGCCCTAGCTGTGTGACTTTAACCCCCAGTCCAGGAAGCAGTTTCTTGCGTGTCCTGTCCTTAAACAGCCCGCGCACTGAACAGCCAGCCTGTGCAAACGCTGGATCTGTAAAATCTGAGCCTGTGCCGTGAAGCTCCTCACGTAGTTGGATTCTTCATGTTTGAGTTCTTCTGGACCAAACTTTGGCTTTAGATTTGGTCATTATTGCAGGTTTCCTTCTGCTGGGTTCCCTTTGGCAATCAGAGGAGGGGGAAGCGTAGAGTAAGGGAAGGGAGAGAAGCCTCCCCATGGTTGCCTCAACCTGCATTTTTGTATATTCTGAGAATTAAAAACAAAAATTCACACCCCAAATTCAGACAACAGCAGTTCCCCCCCCCCTTTACCTGTGGGGAATATATCCCAAGATCCCCAGCGGATATCCGAAGCCACAGATAGGATTAAACCCTGTACATACTACGTTCTTCCCTCTGCATATATAACCTGTGATAAAGTTTATAACCAGGCAGAGTAAGAGACTAACAGGAATTTATAATACTGTAAAAAAATTTACGTAAACATCATCTCTCTAAGCATCTTCCTGTATTCACCCTTCTGGTGAGGACATGAGATGATGACATGCCTACATTGTGAGATGAGGTGAATGACACGGGCACTGTGAGCGTCGGGAAGACGAACACCTGCTCCCAGACCAGGGCTAACCACAGGTAATTGAAGCGTGGATGGGGGAAGAGGGGGGACTACTACAGTCACTTTTGTGGCAAGTGGCTACCATTTGTGGCAGGTCTGCATCGACAACCTGAACAACCAGCCAACACGGACTATAAATGGGAATCTATAGCATCTTAACTAAAGCTGGCTGCACCCATTCCAACTTGGCTGAATTCAGGTGGGAGGGGGGAGAATTTGTTTCCTGTGGATTACCCACAATTATTTTAAAAGATATGGGATATTTAACATAGGGTTTTTTCATTTGGCATCCCTCATGACAGCTGTAAATACCAGAAGAAGTGACTGCTATTTGCCACATGTTTCACTACGGATGTTTGACTTGCTGGTCATGAGCATATTTCATAAAAATTAAAGAGCTACGGAAACAATTCTCTCTACTAACACAAGACCGAGCAGTTTTTCTCTAGACGACCAAGGCTCTTCTCCAGTCGAATATGGATCATGAAACGTAATCAGATGGGAAATCCAAATTTTAGTGTGAAATAATCTCTTTACAGGCATTCTTTTCCCAAATTCAAAACCCACTGGCATTTACAGACAAAATGACAGCCAGTATGTTTTAAAGTTGTTTAAATTATGGCCACAAGTAATGTATTTCTTATACAGACTCTCAAAAGAGCAAATTTAAAAAGTATTACTTTTTGATCCACAGAAATTTGACACTTCCCAATCTAAATACCAATATATTACCATAATTTGATTTTTGCCCCATCTTGCAAATACTTTTAAAGAAACAAGACTTTGGAAAATAATGTCCTTCATTCTTGAGAAAATCGAAGTAGTATGCTTACCTCTCAAGTTTTTTCTCAATTACAGGTACATCCAATCCCATGGCTTGCTTGGTTATCTGCAGCATCTCCGCGATGCACTGAAGGGTGTCTGAAACCAAGTACAACTGCCTGCTAGTTTCTCCAAAAGCATACTGAAACAGCACTTGTAATTCAGAACCCTAAATGAAATTTGTGGTCTGACATTTAAATACAAGTTTATTTGCTACAGTTTACAGAAAACTGCTTCTTGTTCATTATTCTCCCCACTAATTCAAAATGTTCTAAAACATTTTAACAGAAGAGTTAATAAAGGGCAAATGAACCAAATCAATTGGAATAGATGCCGAGGCAACAGCCATGAATGAGACAGGAATGTTCCCTGACTACTGTCCCCGAGAGGCAGATGTGGTGGGAAAAAGCCCTGGTACCCCTATGACCAAACACACTGTGATCTCCCATTACAGACACCCCTGCCCCAAGCTACAAGCTAATTTCCCTGCTTTCTGAGACAAAGGAGCTATTGCAAGGTTACAGAGCTAGGTTCCATTTGTAATGGTATATACTGTCCCCACTTCCCCTTGGATTTCTAAGAGCAGATCAAAAGTTATCACTGAATACTGTCATCTCTTCATTACCTTTCCCATCCTCCTCTGGGTTCCGCATTACCGCTCTCAGTGTGTGGAAATAGCCGCTTGCTTCTTTGTATCTGTAGTGCAGTCGCATGCAGGAGAACTTTGGCTTGCCAAAGAGAGTGGGTTCAGGACCTAAAAACCCAAATGAATATGGTTAAACCTTTCACATAAAATTCACTTTTTTCTGTATCTTCAAAATACTAACACTATTCATTGGTCAGGTACTTAGCACATTTTTCTTATTTCTTCTAAATGAGAGTACACAAAATACAAGCTTACTGTGATGATTTGGTTTCATGAGACTAAATAAAAACTCTTCTTCGGTCTCAAATATTTAAACTTTCTTGATTCTTGGGTTAATCTTCACAAGGTATGTAATAAAAGAAATAGTTATTAGACTGTATCACCCACCACTAATCTCTAAATAGACGAGAGTCCTAAAAAACAGACTACCTGCAATGTCAGTATCCTTTTCGGATTGTAATAAGTCGCACTGCTGGCTCAGACAGTGTGCCCACTCGTGGAAGAACAGTATTTGCTTCCTAGGACTTGGTTAGCATGTTAAAATTTACCTATTTCTATTTTTTCCAGGTCTTCTAGACTTAGTCGTTGATACTGGTTTACTTTATCAACTTCGTCGTCATAGCTGGATAAAGGGGAAGGAAGTAAAAAACAGGGTTAAAATCAAAAGCATATTTGGCTTGTCAGCTGAGATATAATAGTAGCAACTTCTGTGCATTTAAAATCATCCAGGGCACAGTACACTCTGGGGTAAAGAGTTAAACATTTTAAAAACTAGATGAAATGAGATTAACAAATATGTAGTTCAGTAGCTAAAGGAGAATCAACTTATGGATCTCACGCTAAAATCAGTTACAAAATATAATTCGTTTTATAAAAACTTTTACAGAACAAAACCAGCAAACCTAAAACTTAACCTAAAAGGCAGGCAAACACACACATATACTGAAGGTACGTGTGTGAATAACACAGCAGCTAAACCCGCCGTCCAAAATCAAGAATAAAAAATCCATACAATCAATGCCAAAGGGCACCTGGGCCAATGACTTTAAAAAAATGTTCATACAAGGGCAAAAAGAAAGTATTTACTTAAAACAAAAAGATTGATTTTGGTAAGGCAAATGAAGTACTTCTATTTTTGCTAGTGGCATTGTTAATGAGTAGTCTTTCTGGAGATCCGGCAATAAACCACAACGTATTTTCAGTCCTCATACTCTTGTAACCAACGAGAAGCATGGGTGTGCACAATTATCTGTGCAAAGACAATTGTATCATAACTAATAGCAATAAAATGGAAGTATCAGTGCTAAACAGTGGGGAAATGTGTACTTTATAGTAATAAAAAATGTATAGTCATTAACAATGAAAGTATATGGAGTACAACAAAACATGGAAAATATACAGGAAATAAAATGCTAAAAGATTACGTGAACACTGCTTCCAACTCTAAAATCACATTTTCAAACTTGATAAGATGTAACAGTTACGCGAAGTTCCATATAACAAAACCAGATTCTTAATGTTGTCATGAACTCTAGTAAGGAAATGTACTCATATTAAAGAACAATTAAAAAGCTTTAAATCAAGAAGCAACTTACTAGGCCACGTAGTAGGCAGCGTTAGAAAGCAGTAACAGCACATCGACATCTCTGTGAGTAGCATCCATGAGGCTAAACAGACATGACACAGGCAATTAAATATTTTCATTTTCATCTGCATTTTCGCCAACATTTTTTCTACAGCAGAACCCCTTAAGATAAAAGATTGGTTGGAGGGGTAGAAAATCAACCAGTGAGTCCTAACTTTTTAAATCAGATGTATAAGCAATCTATCCATTTGGAGGGGAAAAAAAAGGAACCCAGTTTGAGGAGGGGGTTAGGTGTCAGGAAAGGGTAGGTAGCTGAGGAGAGGTCTCTTCTCAGAGTGGTGGTCAAGGAGGTGGGAGGATTCAGATAAATAAGATAATCTGCGGGGGGAGGGGATTGGGAAGAAAGGAAAACCCTCAGGCTCAGAAGGGAGAAAATGTCTATATTATCTCAAGAGACCTAACCATCAAAAGGACACTGCACATTAAGGATATTTTTTACACACATTTAGGATGCATCTTTTGAAAAAAAATGACAACATTTAGGTGCAAAAACGGGACCAAGTCCAAACCACTTTGTATATTTCTTACTCCAGATTCGGCTTTTAAGGAATGGTAAACATTTCCTCAGTCTAAGTCCGTTTTGCTGTATTTTCCCTCCACTCACAAATCAAATATCAAAATAAGGGTCAGATACTAGATGAGTTGATGAATCCATTAAACCCAGAGCAAAATATACATTTTTGTAAGATTACTAATAAAAAATCGTCCAGGTATAAAATCTACAAACAACCAACAGATAAAGCAGGCAAAATGTGAACTCAAAACTTCTAATACTCATCTAGTATTAACAATATTAATTTCCAATCACAAGGTGGATATTAATCTACATTCTAATATTGGTCTCAAAATTCCACTGTACGAGTGGGTGTTGCTCCCTTAGAATTTCACACCTACCTGCCAAGGTTTACCAAAATGCTACTGAAAAACAAATGGAAAACAGGAAAAAAAAATCATTTGTCAATGGAAGTCACGTCCTTCAACTGCGTCAGAATGAGGTCATTGTCTGATGCGCACTGCGAGAAAAACGGACCAAAATCTGAACCCGCAGTAATTTACATCAGCACTGTGTCGCAGCGTACCTCGAACGGTCCTAATTTAACAAAGTCACCTCGATTTTCACCTAAAATAATACCGAAAAATACGGCGATTAAGACGCCAGGATCCGACACCCCCCAGGCCGACCCGAAATCTGCACCCTAGCTGATCTGTCCGGGGGCCGAGCGGCGGCATCCGCGCAGCTTCCCCTGCCCGCCCCCCCGGCCGCCGCAGCCCCCGCCGCCCCGACCCCCGTCTGCGGCGGTACTTACAGGCGCGCCGGTACTTACACGCGCGCCGGCCGCGGCCGCTCCCGCCGAGCCACCGCAGTTACGTCACCACACATTCCCACAAGCACTGAAGTCTACTACGAGGCAGCGCGGCCTCGTCCCAGCTTCCGATTCGGGCGGTAATATTTACATCCGTCCAACAGGATCCTCAGTCACAAACATTATGTCTTTAACAAAAAGCACTGGGCACGTAACAGGCGGTCAGGAAAAAGGTTCCCCCCCCCCCCACCCCGCGGTTTTACTGGAGTCTCCGCTGCAGTGAAGAGTTCCCTCCCCCCACCCTCCCCCTGAAGCGCACAACAGACACAATTGTCAACACGGACGAGAAAAGAAAGACCCCCCCCCCATACTCCCCCGCCCCCCCCCCCCCCCCCGCGTTCGCAGCTTCGAGCTGCTCTACTCGTTTTTGTTCTCCTGCCAGTCAGGCATGCCCTCCTTCCACACGATGAACACAAACACCGCCAGCACCACATGCAGCCCCACCACCGCGACGATGGTCGCGTAAAAGCCACTGTCGTCAGGAGACATTAACAGGAGACTTTGGAAAAGGAGCAATTTGCAGGAAAAATACAAGCCCACAGGAACTTTAACCATCAGTCCTGCAAAAAGGAGAAAGATCTTGAAAGTCGTGGCCAGGCTGCCGCCTTCGGGCTTGGGCTCGGCGGCGTTGCCGGTGGCATTGCCGGTGGCGTTGCCGGGCCGCTGGGCGGTTGGCGGTGGCCTGTGGGAGCGCGGCATGGTGTCCGTCAGTCAGTCCGTCCGTCCGTCGAGAAGTCGAGGCTCAGATCCGCCTGCACCCAACCTAGCGCCTGCAGCGACTGCGGAGACTGCGGCAACTGCGGCAACTGCAGCGCCAAGCCCCGCCCAGCAGACACATCTCGCTTCCGGCCGCCCCCGCTGCCGCGGCCCGCGCCCAGGGCGCATGCGCGCCCGCCCCCGCCAGCCCGCCCCCGCACAGCGCCCGGCCCGCGGTGCCCGCGGTACCCCGGACCCCCGCCGGAGCTCGCCCACACCGCGGGGAGGAGCCGTCACCGCCGCTGGAAGGGTCCCTTGCGTTCACATGCGCAACAGCGTGGCTGCTCCACTGAAACGGGCGAAGTGGTCATCTACTCGGGGTAGAAAAAGTGGATTCAGCAGAGCTGGGCAAAATAAAGAGTGGGCTGGTGGAGGTCCCGCAGGGCACCGGGACGGACGCCCGGCATCCTTGCACTTTTCAGGCTGCTCTTGAGACCCGCAGCGCGCCCCCAGGCGCCTGTCATTCAGGGCCCAGCGTTTTGGCGGCAACGGCGCGCAGGGCTGGACGGGGGTCGGGACCGGCAGGCCACCGTGCCAGCGGCCTCGGGCAATCCAGACTGACCGCGGGGCTGCGACAGAAGAGGCCACGGCGTGGAGCTGGGGAGGCCCGCGGGCAGTGCGGGGACCGTGCGGGGCCGCTCCGGGAGGGGAGGGGAGAGGAGGCGCAAGGAGCGGGTCATTCCTGCCGCTGCAGGGCTGCGTATTTGTCAACTGCGGCCGGAACTGTTTTTCCGCCAGAGTTAAGCGGCTGGGACCGCACTGCGGCAAGTCTCTGGCGCAAAATGTAAGGGGAACATCAAAAACCCCAGACATAAAGATAATTTTTAGTGCAGTGTTTTAAAAAGTCAAAATTAATGCCAAAATATGATGAACAAAACACCAGCGTTTTAGATAAAGACAGGCTCCGACCCTGCACCTGTGCAACCTTGCTCGCTTGCTCACACTAACCCTAACCCTGGTTCCTGTAAAAGTTTATTTACCAAAACAGGTAGCTCAACTCGACAACAAAAAGACACAGAACCCAGTTTTTAAAATGGGCAAAGGATTTCAATAGACCGTTTTCTAAGGAAGATATACAAGTGGCCAACAGGCACAAGAAAAAATCCTTCACATCCTTTGTCAGTAAGAAAATAAAAATCAAATCCACAGTGAGATACCACTTCACACACCTTAGGAGGAGAACAATTAAAAAAGGAAAGCAAGTATTCGGGAGGAGGTGGAAAACTTGGAACCCTCATACACTGCTGGTTGAGAATACTGAATGGTGCAGTCACTGTGGAAAATAGCTAGCTGGTTTCTTGAAAGTTAAGCACAGAATTACACATGATCCAGCAGTGTCCACTCCTAGGTATGTACCCCAAATAAAAACTGGTGTTCAAACCAAAACTTACACGTGACTGTTCAGAGTATTATAATTTACAATAGCCAGAAGGTGGAAACAACCTAAATGCCCGTCCATGGAAGAACACAGAATGTGCTATAGCCACAGGACGGAATACCATTCAGCTATAGGAAGGGCTGAAGTTCGGACACGTGCCACAGCATGCACGAACCATGAAAACATGATGCTAAGTGAACGAAGCCAGTCACAAAAGGTCACATGTTATATGATCCCGTTTATATGAAATGTCCAGAACAGGGATATCCATAGAGACAGAGAGTAGATTAGTGGTTGTCCGGGCAGACCGACAGGAGAACAGGGAGTGATCGCTAGTGGGTACAGGGCTTTCTTCCTCAGTAATAAAAATGTGAATATACTAAAAGCTATTGAATCGTATACTTTAAATGGATGGATTATATGATATATAAATTATATCTTAATAAAGGTGTTTTAAAAAATATATACACAGAACCCAGGAGCAAATGGCTGAGGCAGGCAGGTACCAACTTGCTGAAGACCCCATGCCCCGTGCTTGGCTGGCTGGCTCAGGACCTGAGCTGGCCCAGTCATTCCCAGAGCTACCTCTCCCTGTCCTCCATCGGGGTCGGCCCGCTCTGGCTCAGCTCATAGACCGCACAAAGGTTCTGTAGCAACTCAGCCAGCCAAAGAGCCAGTTCCCAAATATTTCCCTTCAGGGGAAAACTGTTCCCCATTTGGAAAATCTTGAAGCTTTGCAAATGAAGAAAAATACCAGTGGTGAATTTAAAGAAATTTTAGCAGTATCATTAAGGATGGCAACCACAAGACAAAGTAGAGAGGAGCTAAGAGGGGTCTTAAAGAACTGTGTAATCACGATGCAGACACACAATTACCTTTGGAAATTCCAATGGACACATGATGTCCATCAGAGAATAATCTACCAGAGGGGAAAATGTAGTGCATCTGAAGACGGTAATAATCCTGTACCTGAAAAAGCATCTCCTCTGGAAGAAAAGGCAGAAGAGAAGAGAAGACTGTTCTGAAACACTGCTGGTCCCACTCCGCATCCTCTAGAGCCCAGATGTAAGGCTCCAGATCCCCTGTGCCTCCCAAAGGGGCAACACTCAGGCCAGCCACAGGGTGGCGAAGTGTCTCCTATTACCACAAAGATACCAAGACTCGCTAGGCAGCTCCCAGCCTTTTACGCAAGCCAACACGCCAACACAAGACCTTCAGAGTCACTGACGCCACAGCAGCAGCTTCATTATCTGCTCCATCCACCTCGTCATGTCTCACAGCTTCAAAGGCAGCAGTTTCTAGTAAAACAGTAATCGTGGGAAACACAAGAGGCAAGGAAAAAACCAGCAAGCAGCTAACACCTCAACCACCGTCAGATGCAACCACTTCTGGCACGGCCAACCTTAGAGGAAATCCTTCCGAGACCAGAGTGGAGAGTCTCAGACCTGAGCACTCTGTCCCTGTCACCCAGGAGCAGACCACAGGCAGATTCCACAAGTCTGTGCCCGCCCTCTACTCACCCCCAGCCCTGTCCTCCGCTTGAGAATCAATACATCACTTCCTCAGACACTCGCACTGTCCTGTTCAGCAGCGAAGCTCCTTGCTCATTTGTCCTTAGCCCCACGTTAGTGTCTGTACGGAAGAGACGGCACGGAACCGTTCTCCATCAGACACTGCCTGTGTGTCAGCATCGCCGAGACGGGGAAGACAGCACCTCAGCCAGTGAAATCTAAGCTGATGGGACAACCTTTAGAACCTCTCAGTGTCCCACAGGACAAAGTTCAAAAGGTACCACTAGGTCCGTGGCTCTGATGGACCTCTTTTGTCCACCAACAAACACGAGGAAGAAGAGGAGGAAGACGGCAGTTGTGCTCTCGCCCGTAACACAGGCAAAACGGGCAAAGGGACTCTCTCACAATAAAACTTAGCAGCAGACCATCTAAGAAAGAATTAGAAGACCTAACATCTTGCAGTGGTGACATGTGAAGAAGAGAGGCAGGGAATCCAGGAACAAACTGGAAATTGGGAGACTTAGCTAGAGGCCCACAGCTAAAGAATTTAAGCGAAGAGCTATCCTAAACCAAAGGCATGAAGAAGTAGACCAGAAAATACAAATGGAACTACAAGGCAGATTCAGCAGGAAGCCTGAGCAGAGACCCACAGTGGCAGAGCTGGGAACATGAAGGGTTTTGGAATTAGGAATACAGGGAGGTCACTAACTCCCCTATGACCATCAGGCACGTAAGTCCTGGGCCAGACTGAGACCTAAAGACAAGGCAGCAGTAAGTGCAGAATTAAATGAACTTAAAAGCCCAGAAAGGTTTCATCATCCATCGTGAAATGTGAGACTGTTTGGAAATAGCCATTGGAATGTTCTGGGTAGCGCCACTTGGTAAACACGTGGTCATGTGCAGGAATGCAGAAGCTTGTCTTGCGGTGAGGGAGAGCGGGCTCTGCTTTTTTTGGAAAGTGCTCCTCCCCTTATAACCCAAATGAGGCCACCGAGCAAAGGGAAGGATGCAGTGACACTAGCCGTCCAGCATGTGTTATCCGTGTAGTGTACTCGAACATCAAGAGCTTTACCAAAGAAGACGAGCAGAACACAAGCACTGGCTCCCGGTTATCAGAAAGCCAGCTCGGACAGCGCAGGATTAAAGAAAAATGAGGAGTTCGATTGCTAGGCACTAGAGTGGGGTGGGAGTCAAACAAAATCAGAACAAAAGAGAAGTATTTCATCATGTGAATGAAGAAAAGAGAACACTGGAGTAGGCATTTGGCATCTGGGACGTTATTATGGATTTGGGAATCTAACCACCCAACAAGTTTTCTTAAAGACCTGATCCGAGGAGAGGAGACCGTCTGGTTTCAGCACTGAGTCGGGACGTACACACGGTACAGGTACAATACAGCAACTTCGGTTGTGCCAGTGAGCCCAGCTGCCAGAAGGAAGTCTGAGCGTTTCTATACATGTTGCTCTTAAATGCGAGAGACTTCTACGGACGCTAACAAGAGTGCTTATCTCAACTGTGGAGCAAGCTCTTAAACTCCTCATCCAGGATACCAACTTCACACAAGAATTACGGGATTGGATATCCAGTCAGGTGCAAGGTGAACTTACAAAATGGGAGTCGGCTTTAGAAATAAACCTTCTGGTCTTTCCCTATGTCAATGATCTCTAAAGTAGGAATAAAACTCCTTGATCTAGACTAACATAATATAATAAAAAAATACTATTAAAAAGAAATGAAACAGCTGGAAAAATAACAAAACTACTTGATCTAAGGAAAATGATATTGACCATCATGACACCTTTAAAAATCTCAAGTGCAAAGTTAAAACTCTCAAGCAAAATAACCTGCAGTTATTTCTGAATGGGAATTAAAAGTACTACCTTTTTGGGGGTGCTGCGTTAAGTTGAACTGCTGCTATTAAAAAAAATTAAGGCACATGAATCAAAAATTTTTACCAAATGGTTCATAGGAGCATAGAATTTTTCTGCTAATTTGTATGTGAGGAAAACCTCATCTTTTTTTTTTTTTAAGATTTTATTTATTTTTTTGACACAGAGAGAGACAGAGAGAGAGCCCAAGCAGGGGGAGAAGCAGACAGAGGGAGAAGCAGGCTCCCTGCCGAGCAGGGAGCCCGATGCAGGGCTTGATCCCGGGACCCCAGGATCATGACCTGAACCGAAGGCAGACGCTTAACCGACTGAGCCACCCAGGCGCCCCTCATCTCTTGTTTTCAGAGTCTGAAAATTACATCCATATATAACGTATTGATTATCAAAATGAAATAATCCATGAACTTAAAGACATGAAAGGTTTCCCAATGAACCTACAGTCAATATTGTTATTTTAATATATATTAATATATATTTACTTATATATTAAAATCTATATTTTATATATATATATAATACTTTGCATTCAGTTGTTCTTTCAAGCTTGTTTTATGCCTTTTATTAAGATAAAATCTAAATAGAGCCATTTGTCCCCAGAGCTTGGTCTAGGATATTCTACAATGTTTCTGATGCATAATACTGTTAGATTTCAGCCTAGAAGCAAACATTCAATCTGGTGAATAAACTTAGTTCCTGCTGTTCGTTTTGAAGAATGACTTGAAACTGGTTTTTGTTTAAAATATGTTGAGCATTAGTTGGCCTATTTATTTTGTGAAAGGCCAGGATACCTCCCAACCAACCAGAGTAACTGGCCTCACTGCTTTCTTGCTGCACCGTTACGTGCATCAGAACAATAAACCTAGATTTGGGGGGTGGGGAGGTGAGGCCCAGCTGTGAACTATTGTTCTACAATCTGGGTTTTTAAAAAATCAAATATTGGGGCGCCTGGGTGGCTCAGTCAGTGAAACGTCTGCCTTCAGCTCAGGTCATGATCTCAGGGTACTGGGATCGAGCCCCACATCGGGCTCTCTGCTCAGTGGGGAGCCTGTGTCTCCCTCTCCCTCAGCCACTCCGCCTGCTTGTGTTCTCCATCTCTGTCAAATAGATAAATAAAATCTTTTAAAAAAATCAAATATTGCTTTAAAATATTTCTCTTCATTACTGAGTTGTTTTAATACCCCCTTAATTTTGCACCCAAGGTGAGTGCCTCTGTCAGCTTGCCTTAGTGACCAGCCCTGTATTTGAAAACAGCCATGCATCACGCGTCCATGCCCATGGCTTAATGGATGACCACTAGTGCGACGACAGCATCAGAAACGTAAGTGCCATTTATTACCGGGACATCACTCCAACTCACCTGGGGTCACAGTCAATAAGGGCCCAGCCCCCATGGAACTTTTCATCATCGGGCAGCAATAACTTCATATAACTTTGTAACAGCTGGCTAATCAGTTCCTGGTGGCTTCTCTGATTCTCCTTATGCAAAGCTTCCTGTTCTTTCTCCTTGGTAAATATGGAGTAAAGATCTTCTGTCACGGGAATGCCTTGCATCAAATCTGGGGTAGAAAGTGTTAATATCTATCATCTTAATTTGCTAATACATTTCTAAAAAACAAAAGAGAATGTAAGACTAAAACAACAGAACTCATAAGAAAACACAGGCATGGATCTTGGTGCTCTTGGATTAGGCTTTTCAGTTTTAGATAGGACACTAAAATCACAAGCAACCAAGATCGACAAAGCGGACATCATCACAGTTAAGAACTTTTATGTCTCAAAGTGCATGATCATGAATGTGAAAAGACAACCCACAGACTGGGTGAGAATAGCTACAAATCATCTAACAGAGACTTGTAATTCAGAGTATATAAAGAATTTCTACAACTCAATAGCAAAAAGACAAGCCAATTTTAAAATGGGCATAGGAACTGAACAGACAAGCTGACTTCTTCGTGGTGTGGCACGTGGCTCAAGCTTCACAAAGCACTGTAATCCATTCCCACAGACGGTCAGGACAGCAAGACGGGCAGCTTCTGGGACAGAGGTGCGACCACTGGCCTTACCAGGGGAGACAGTAAACCCAGACTGCTACCGGCCTCTCTCTCTCACCTTCGAAGAAATCCAGCTTCAAGATTCGGGTGAAGCTGATGCTACGATGGTCAGACTGAGAGAGGGACAGAGCCCGGGTCCTCAGTGACGTAACTGAGCTGCTACATCAATCAACGGAGGAAAGGTAGCTTATTTTTACTTGATTAAACGCCTCAAATCCAGTTTTTCAGTCAACATCTACACTACCCATGGCAGAAACCAAACTTCTTTACACCAAACATCTCAAATTCCTAACTGCCCAGTGTCGAGGCCCTACTATTTCATATATAACAAATACTCAGATTTAAAAAAATAGGATTAAAAAATATTCTCAGAGACCACAGGACAAGCTGTTACTTTGGCTCTAATCCAGAATGCTCTGCATTTACTTCAATCCTGTGAGGTAATACTTTCATGCAAATTAAATTTTAAAAATTTGCCAACATATGAATTCCACGGAGCAAGCCACCCTCCATTTCCTCTTCCAGATAATGATAAGAATTGGTTTAGTATAATCCCTAAATTTGGTACCCTGATATTATGTTCATTCATTCTTACGGGAAAGGCTTGTGTGTTGTCCAGAGCAAGAACATATGATAAATGTCGTAAGAGAGAAAGACAGACATCTCACTACATGTCTCTGCCTTGAGTAATGGGAAAACAAGTAGAATGGGGAGTTCCCCGTGGATGAGGTTTTAGGCTACCTCATTTCATACTCCAGGAACCTCAACTCTGCTGTCTGTGACATGAACAGAAAACTGACAAATACGTATGGAAATGAAAGGTTGCTTTTGTTGCTTCAGCCTAAAAAATTCGTCAAATTCTAGTCTAGTAAAAATTTGAATTTGATTTCTTGGGTAAGATGCTGAATATAGAAACACAAGTATATATAAAACATGAACTATGTTAATGAAGTTGGTTTCTGTGAAACACTAGTCACAGAGGAATGACAAATTTTAAAGAAAGAAAGGCCTTCACGTTCCTTACCTATAACAGCTTGCCTATAAGCATCCTTAAATCGATTCAGGTAATACCTGTTTGCCGAGTTAACACCATCTTTCATAACTCCTGCTAACTTCCTTTCTCCTGTCCTTGTAAAGTCACCCTGTCAAGGAAGAAGTGATTTTGACAATTGATTCAAACATAAGAACGTTCCCCAAGTCAATGTGGGCTTTCAATACAAAACCAAAATTCTATAGGCTTTTATAATTTCTAAATAATGTAGTTAAGTTAAAATATCTACTAGCTTGGGCTGTGACCCGAGCACAACAAATAATTAAAATGCTATTTGTGGCATCAAGGCTTCACAGTTAGATGGTGCTTTAAAGTAAATCCACTCTTGGTCATCTGTAGAATTTCTATAATTTACAAGTCAAATCTTCCTATGTAACAACAAGATTTTCAAACCTCAAACTGGTAAGATACTCAAAAGTCACAAATTTGCGATGTGGGAAAGTATGAATGGTTCCCTAGAGTTTATTACGATGGGATTTAACCACTGTATGTGGACGTGTGTGTATACAGAGAAGGAACAGAGATTTCTGTACCTCGCTGCCCATTACAATCTCTGTAGAATGATCCAGTGAAGATTTCAATTGCTTTATTTCTCTTGCCTTTCATAACAGAGGTGTCAGGGCAAGTCCCCAGAGCGCAGTGACTCATCTGGAAGGCTGTGCCCTCGATCACCTCTCCATTACCCACATCCCCTGGTAAGCACCAAACTCTTGCTTCTGAGTTTGATTTCTTTAGATTCTACGTATAAGTGGCATCATGCAGTATCTGTTTTTCTCTGGCTTACTGCATTTGGCACAATGCCCTCAAGGGTCACCCACGTTGTTGCAAAGGCCGCATTTCCTTCTTTTTTATGGCTGAATAGTATTCCATCGCACACACGCCCTCCCAGCACCCCCGCCACACACACCCGTCACTCGCTCGCTCAATATTCACACTGTCGGACACAGGTTGGTTGTTTTCAGGTCTCAGCTATCATAAAGAATGTAAATGATGCTGCGACGGACATGGGAGGGCAGCTAGCTCTTTGAGACGCTGATCTGATTTCGATACATACCCATAAATAGGATTGCTGGATCATATGGCTGTTCTATTTTTTAATGACATTTAAAAATTTATTTTCATAAAGTTTATTTTAGAGAGGAACCACGAGTGCGTGCACAGTTAGGGGAAGGGCAGAGGGAGAGCATCTCCAGCAGACTCCCTGCTGAGCTCAGAGCCCGGAACGATGCAGAGCTCGATCCCACCACCCGTGAGATCATGACCTGAGCAGAACCAAGAGTCTGACGCTTAACCAACTGAGCCACCCAGGCGCCCTCTGTTCTGTTTTTAATTTAAGGACCTTCCATACTGTTTTCCATAATGGCTGTGCCAATTTACATTCCCACCAACAATGTACGTTTCTCCACATCTTTGCCAATACTTGTCTTGTCTTTGGTGACAGCCGTTCTAACAGGTATGAGGTGGTTATCTCACTGTGGTCTTGATTGCCATTTCTCTGGTAACTACTGATGCTGGGCACCTTTTCCTGTACCTGTGGGCCATTCGTATGTCTTGCGTGGAAAAATGTTCAGGTCCTCTTCCCATTTTTTCCAGTCAGATTATTTGTTTTTTTTGCTACTAAGCTATGGAAGTTCCTTATATATTTTGGATATTAATCCCTTATGAGGTATATGGTTTGCAGATAGTTTCTCCCATTCCACAGGTTGTCTTCTCATTCTGTTTTGTTTTGCTGTGCTGAGCTGTGTCGCTGGATACAGCCCCACTTGTTTTTTTACTCTTCTCACTTACGCTTTTGGTGTCACATCTGAAAAATCACTGCTGAGATCCATGTCTCAGAGCTTCCCCCATGTTTTCTTGTAGGATCGAACTATAAAGTTTCAGGTCTTACATTTAAGTCTTTAATACCTTTCAAGTTAGTTTTTGTGAGTGGTATAACATAGGGGTCCAACTTCATTCTTTCACATTGTGAGTATCTTCCCAGCACCATTTACTGAAGAGACTCTCTCTCCCTAATGAGTATTCTTAGTTCCCTAGTCAAATATTAGTTGACTGTATATGTGTGGGTTTATTCCTGAGCTCTCAGTTCTATCCCCTTGGACTATAAGTCTGTTTTTATGCCAGTACCATACCGTCTTGATTACTACAGCTTTGTAACACAGTTTGAAGTCAGGGTGAGTGATGCCTCCAGCTTTGTTCTTTCTCAGGACTGCTTTGGCTCTTAAGAGGTCTGTGGGTCCATATGAATTTTAGGATTGTTTTTCTATTTATGTGAAAAATGCCCTTAGAATTTTTAATTTTAAATTTAATTTTATTGTTTTATTATGTTCAGTTAGCCAACATGCCATTAGAATTTTCATAGGAATTGCATTTACTCTATAGACGGATTTGGGTAGTATGAACATTTTAACAGTATTAATTTTTCTGACCTATGAACACAGGATACTTTTCCATTTATTTGTGTCTTAATTTCTTTCATCAGTGTCTTACAGCTTTCAGTGTGCAAATCTTTTGGCTTCTTGGTTAAATTTATTCCTAAGTATTTTTATTGTTTTTGATGCTATTGTCAATTGAATTATTTTATCTATTTTTCAGATAGTTTGTTAGTGCATAGAAATGCAACTGATTTTTGTATGTTGCTTTTGTATCCTGCAACTTTACTGAATTCATTTATTAGTTCTAACAGTTTTCTGGTGGCGTCTTTAGGACTTTTTAATGGATAAGACGATGTCATCTGCAGACAATTTCACTTCTTCCTTTCTGATGTGGATGCTTTTTCTTTCTTTCTCTTGCCTGATTGCTCTGGTTAGAACTTCTAGTACTAACCCAAATAGGAGTGGTGAGTGGGCACCCTTGGTTTGTCCTGATCTCAGAGGGAAAGTGTTTAGCTTTTCACCACTGACTACGACGTTAGCTGTGTTTGCCGTATATGGCCTTTACTATGTTGAGGTACACTCCTTCTATGCCCAATTTGTTGAGTTTTTCTCTCAAAAGGATGAAAGGATGTTGAACTTTATCACATGCCTTTCCTGCATCTACTGAAATAATACGGTTTTTATCTTCTACTCTATTAATATGGCGTATCACATTTATTGGTTTGCATATGTTGAACCATCCTTGTATCCCAGGGATAAATCCCACTTGATCACGTGTGACCCCTTCGATGTGCTGTTGAATTTGGTTTGTTAGCATTTTATTGAGGATTTTTGCATCTACGTTCATCAGGGATCTTGGCCTGTAATTGTCTTTTCTTGTAGTGTCTTGGCTTTGGTATCATGGCCTCATAAAATGAATTTCAGAGTGTTCCTTCCCCTTCCATTTGGAAGAATTTGAGAAAGAATGGCATTAATTCTTCTTTAAGTATTTGGTAGAATTCACCAGTGAAACCATTTGGTCCTGGGTTTTTCTTTCTTGGGAGGTTTTGCTTACTGATTCATCAAATCTTACTCATTTGTCTGCTCAGATTTTCTTTTTCTTCATAAGTCAGTCTTGGTAGGTTGTATGTTTCTAGAAACGTATCCCTTTCTTCTAAATTGTCCAATTTGTTGGCATATAATTGTTCAGAGTAGCCACCTGTGATTCTATGTATTTCTGTGGTATCAGTTGTAATGTCACTTTCACTTATAATTTTGAGTCCTTTTTCTTCTTGATTAGTCTAGCTAAAGGTCTGTCGATTTTGTTTCTCTCTTCAGAAAACCAACTCTTAGTTTTGTTGATCTTTTCTATTGTTTTTCCTAGTCTCTCTTTCAAATATTTCTGTTCTAATCTTTATTATTTCCTTCCTTCTGCTAACTTCGGGCTTACTTTCTTCTTCTATTTCCTTGAGGTGTAAAGTTAGGTTGAGATCTTTCTTTTTTCCTAATGTAGGCATTTATAGCTATAAACTTTCCCTTTAGAATTGCTTTTGCCACATCCCATAAGTTCTGGTATGTTGTGTTTCCATTTTCATTTGTTTCAAATTATTTTTTTATTTAACCCTTTTTGATTTCTTCCTCGACCCTTGATTGTAAGGAGTGTGTTGTTTAATTTCCACATATTTATGAATTTTCTAATTCTCCTGTTACTGATTTCTAGTTTCATACCATTGTGGTCAGAAAAGATACCTGATATAATTTCTATCTTTTTGAACTTGTTGAGACTTGTTTTGTGGCCTAACCTATGATCTGTCCTGGAAAATGTTCCACATGTGCTTCTGAAGAATGTGTCTTCTGCTGTTCCTAAATGAAACGTTCTATATATGTCTGCTGGGTCCAGTTGGTCTACAGTCCTATTCAAATTCACTGTTTCCTTATTTATTTTCTGCCTGGATGATCCTGTGTGGAGAACGGGGTATTAAAGTCCCTTACTGGGATGCCTGGGTGGCTCAGTCAGTTAAGCATCTGCCTTCGGCTCAGGTCATTATCTCAGGGTCCTGGGATTGAGTCCTGCGTCCAGCTCCTTGCTCAGCAGGGAGTCTGCTTCTCCCTCTCTCTGCTCATGTTGTCTCTCTCAAATACATAAATAAAATCTTTAAAAAAAAATAAGTCCCTTACTATTATCATACTGCTATTTATTCCTCCTTTTAATTTTGTTAGTTGTTGCTTTATATATTTAGGTGTTCTGATGTTGGGTGCATAAAAGTATTTCTCTTTAACCAGTAACTTGTACAAGGACTTCTAAAGTCCAATTTCCTTAATTAATAAAAAGCTTTTTGATATTTATCACTCAACCAAAAGATGGACTATCTGATGCCTGCTGAGACCTTGATACAATTTTTTATAAAACATCCTGAGATGAACTATTACCTTGAAGGAAAATTAACATAAAACTAATTTAAACTAATTCCACTGTTTCTTACTGCCCACAGAAGGAGTATTTGGTGACCAGTAACTATAGTTTATATTTAAATTAAATTCTGTGAAGATTAGCTCTATAGGATCTTCAAAAGACTTATTCATAACCACCACAAAAAGATAATAAAACATTTCTTCAGCACATTTACTGTGTGCCAGGGAATGGTCTAAGCCCCCACATGCATTAACTCATATAATCCCATGACAGTCTTGAAGTGTGTCTAGTATTATCCTGTTTTATAAATGAAGAGACAGACACAGAGAGGTTAAGTGACTTGCTCAAGGTTGCAGAGCTAGTAAGGGGCAGGGTTGGGATTCAAATTCAGTGGAGGTAAATTATCATACTAGGGATCGAATTCTAGCAACAGACATGTATTATCCATGTAACATTTAAAAAACCAACTATTTCACATGAAATTCCAGATTTCCAAACTCCCTTGAAAAACTGGAAGATCTAGCCACACTGGGCCTCTGTCCCCATAAGGAAGCAGTAGAACAGCCCCCTCTCGAGACAAGATATGCTCTTCGTTAGGTCTGCACCCATCTCCCCCTTGAAGCGAATGGGTGGTCCCATTACCTGGCCCCAGCAGAACTGGAATACGTAACCCCTGCCTGAGCCAAACGTTCCAAAAAGGAGTCAAGTACACAGACTACCATCTATGGGCCACATATCTTTCTCCCAAAAATAAAGTTGGTTTAAAACCCCATCCTGTGTCCCACAGAATAATCCGCAAAAGCTGGCTGTCGGTATTTACCTTCAGAGCAGCTGTCCCAGCATACTGTCTGCTAATGGAGTCCCCGTTGTTGGCCCACATTATCTGATAGATCCGGTTGCATTTCACTGGTAGTGGCTGTTCCGGAGGCATCACACCTAATTTTTTCAGCTAAAATTAACACATTGGTGGATTAGCGACATGTAAGTCAGGGAACCATAGCATAAAATACCCACTGCAGAAAAAGGAAGCATGCTCATATACAATCTCGGACCCTTAAATAAAAGAAATGATGTTTTCGGACTTTTCCAAAATAAAGCACAATTGAAAGAGGGAGAGTTTTATCAACTGCTACACATGATTAAGTAGAAATATTTATAACGTCTCGGTATAATTTTTAATGTGTAGGCTCATATTATATTAAGTCTTTGTTTTAAATTTGCCTATGAAGTGAGACTGTCATAAAAGCCTCTTGAAACAACAACATTAGCAGTTCAGAGCAGTAAGTGACTGGCCAGTGTGAACTTGACGCTGAGGCTGGGGTTCTAAGAGCTTTTTAAATACAAATTATCGCATTTATTCCTCCTAACACCCTGCTGCCATCAGTACTCTTATTACGCCCATTTTAAGGACGAAGAGACAGAAGCGTAGAGGCAGAGGTTCTGCATGGGGTCAGCAGCTACGAGGTAGCAGAGCCAGGGCTCAGACTCAAAACCTGGCTGCTTGAGTGCAACGCGAGAAGGGAGAGACTCACGATCTCAAACAGTCCCTAGGTTCTATCAGAAAAGCCCAGACACCGTGCTAAGAACGTCCGCCTTGCGAATTCATTACTCAGGTGTTGTGGGGTTGAAGATCCAAAGGGGGGCACTGAGTAACAGACGTTAGGACTGCAGGAAGCGGCCGCCACTGACTGGGGTGTGCAGGATAAAGGCTGGTTCTGTGGCACCAAAAGAACCAACAGCTGCAGAGAAGGCGCGAAGAGAGCTACAACACAGGTCAAGAAGTTTCCGCCTCCTCCAGCCTCACGGCCGTCCTTTGGCGCCTCCTACTGGCAGAGCCTGACACAGCGCCAGCGGGCTGAGCAGAAGGCGCTGCAGACTCCCAGCCCCAAATACACAAGGCCGGATTTGGAGCCGAGAGAAGGAGGGTTATGACTACACCTGATCGACCTGGAAATGTTGGGCCTCACATTTTTGAAATGAGTACTTAAGAAAATGCCACTTAATTCAGCTTTTTCCAGTGAAGGTTGTACTTTCCAGGTTTTAATGCAACCAGGCTGTCTGGACGCTGTGGATGTTCTACAGAACAACGATTTCAGTTACTGGTTTACATGTGGAAAAATTGAGAAACAAATACTTACAACGCAGTGGACCCCCCAATTACCTGCTGTTCCATGACCACGCGGGCGATGGCGGCTTGGACCACGTTGGTGCGATCCAGGCAGTCCATGCAATTGACACGGAAAATCCCTTCTTGTTTACATATCACCCCGGCTTGATCGACCCTTTTCGAAAATAGATTGGGATTATTTTACAATATGAAGTACTTTAATAAGGTTTTCAAAAACCACAATTCTTTAGAGTGTAGCAATTACACCAGTAGCACTGGTTATCCACTTGTTTGGAATATTATGTGACAGGCATTACTGACTACTTGGTAGACACTGTTGTTAATTTACAGGATAACTTGATAAGAAAGACGTTATTATCCCTGTTTTGAAGAAAAACAAAAAACTGAGGTGCAGAATGACTTGCCTCAAGTCTCGTGACAACTCAGCAGAGCTGGCACAACCCGGAGTATGCTCTTCCATACATTAAAGCCGGAAGGCACTTTAAAACACCATCCTGTCCCCCCTTTTGACTTCAAGGAGAAATGCATCTAAATGCATGTGGCCTGAACACAGTCACTTTACCACTCGGTGAGGAGTCCTGCAGCGCGCCTGCGTGTCTAATTTCTCTGGCCACCTGCGGCCTTAAAGTCTAATAGAACGTTCTCTCCTATCCTTCAAGCCTATTTCTTCTTCCTAAATCTCTCTCCTCCAGTCTGAGGATCACCTTCCTTCTCTGATAATTCTGAAATGCCTGTAAACTGAGACCAAGTACCCCAGAGCCATGTTAGGGATGCTGAGAGCGAAGAGAAAGAGGAAATGTAGACCATGGAGCATTAGAAGGAATTAAAAAAGAGTCATAGAGCATGTCACTCCACCTTGCCTGACCCCCTGACACCTTTGCCCTGTTCAATACCTGATGACCGACACTCTTTGGAAAAGGAAAATAGGAATTGGGAACAAAAACAAGAAACACGAAAATACTTTTCCAGCTTGCCGCTATTATTTTAATGCTTAGTTTCAAGTAATCAAATCCATATGATCTCACAGACCGAGAGTTTATATCAAATTGACTTATGAAATACCTACCAACACCACTTCATGTCAAGAATAATGTCATAAATGGCATCTGTTAGTGTCTGAACATTCTCAAACTTCATTCCTCGGCTAAAATACATGCCAAAAGAAAAAAAATGTTTAATAACAGGGTTTGTTTTTTTTTTTTTAGCTTAAGATACAATATTTAAAATAGCTTGGGAAAATTTAAGAAAATTATTGCTTTAAGTACATGAGGTTAACACTACCATAAATTATATAGGCAACTATATAAATGCTTATAATTAATCAGCACTGTGAAAGAAAATATTTTTAAAAATACACTGAAACATATCACAGGTATCAGAAGCTCCTTTCCCCACCAAATTTTCAATACCTGGGTAGAGGAACCCACATTAGAGCCAGGATTATGACAAAAGAACCTGGCTTTCAGAATACACACAGGTTAAAGTTACCATCAAAATGATTCACCAGTTATTGTTTTTCCACAGCAAACTCTAGTGAAGTTTATCCACAGGAAAAGAAGTATTACTAATACAGTATAAAGACGAGACAACAGAATGATGTTTAAGTAAGGGGGCTCGATTACGTTTGCCAGCTTGGACCCAAGCAGAAAGGAAAAGCTCCAGAAGTTCTTTGAGTGATAAAAGGAAAAGTGGAACTCTCTGTCTCCACGTTGTTTTGGGAAAGACAGACTAAATATTTCAGGAACAACTAAATTTTTTTTTTTAAAGATTTTATTTATTTATTTGACAGAGAGAGGCAGCCAGCTAGAGAGGGAACACAAGCAGGGGGAGTGGGAGAGGAAGAAGCAGGCTCATAGCGGAGGAGCCTGACGTGGGGCTCGATCCCATAACGCCAGGATCACGCCCTGAGCTGAAGGCAGACGCTTAACCGCTGTACCACCCAGGCGCCCCAGGAACAACTAAATTTTTAGCCAAAATAAAGCCCACATGAAAATCAAAACTAAGTAACAATGAGAAGAAGAAACGTTTCTTCCTGATAGGAAGACGAGAAGCTAAGGCAGCGGGGGCAGCAAGTACCACAAACATGGGAACAGATCAGAACTCCCGTTAGGAAGCCCTCTTACCAGTGTTCATGGAAGTCAAATGAGACGTAAGTGAGGTGTGAGCTGTTGAAGAGTAACACCTGCTTCAGGTAAGCATCGCCAATAATTTTCTCCCTGCCTGCCTGGTCCACCAAGTTAATAATAACCTGTGAGAGTAAAGAAAAACAAATTCAGTTTAATCAGATGTTAAGAACTCAATGTGGTTTTTAATCACTTTATTTGCAATTATGTTTTAGAAATATGTTATAGCCACAGTTAGAAATTTATCCCCTCAAGCATCAATTTTCTTCCCATAAAGTTAGACTTTCACTTGTTATAGTTAGGTTTATGAGAATCATGTATGTCGACAGCATTAATAGCTATTTTATGCATTACGTACTTGCAATAACCAATTAGAATACATATTAAGAACTAGGTCCTTTATCGTAGCAAATATTTAAATTATTTAGAATAATTTTTAAAGAGATATACAAGACCTACATATGGACACTATCAATCTTTGCTGAAATACAAAAAAGCAAATCTGAGTAAATGGAAAGACACACTATGGAGCCAGATTCAAGATTCAATATTGTAAAGATGTCAAGTCTTCCCAGATTAATTTAAATATTCAACAATCCCAATCGAAATTTGATCAGGATCTTCCTATGGACCTGACAAGTTAATTCTAAAGTTCATCTGGAAGGATAAATATGCAGAAAAAGTTCTGAAAACTAATAATAAAGGAGGACTTGACCCACTGGAGAGCAAAACCTACTCTAAGTCTATAGCAGTCAAGATGGTAGTGCGTGTGTAGAAACAGATGAATGACCCGCAGAACAGGACAGACAGCCAAGAGACAGGCCCATGTACACTGAGGAATCTAAAATATAACAGTACTCTGGGAGAAGAACAGAAT
Source organism: Ursus americanus (assembly GCF_024610735.1). Taxonomy (NCBI): domain Eukaryota; kingdom Metazoa; phylum Chordata; class Mammalia; order Carnivora; family Ursidae; genus Ursus; species Ursus americanus. The sequence goes on from NC_142132.1 coordinate 11,519,733, forward strand.
ATTCTATAAATGGTACTGGAATAACTGTCTAATGGTGGGGAAAAACTTACTTTAGCTCCCTACATCTCATTATACACAAATTACAGATGCATTAGTGACTGAAATACTTTTTAAGTTATAAAAAAGAAGAATATTTGGAGTGATGTTTCCATAATTGTAGGACAGGACATGACTTTCTAAGCTTAAAAACCAGAGGGCATAAAGAAAAAGATGGACAAATGTGACAACAGGAAAATTTAAAACCTCTGTAACCGACGACAATGTAAGTAAGCAAAGGTAAAACAAGAAAACAAAAAGAAGCAAAGAACTACCTGGGGGAATACACCTGTAACTTAAAACCAGTACTATATAAGAGTGCTATATATTCAGTAAGCAAAAAAGAATAAAGGATACAGAGGAAATTCACAAGAGAAAATATACAAAGAGCCAATAAACATGAGGCTACAAGTTTGTTAATAATCAGAGAGAGAGGCAAACCAAGAAACAGACTCTTAACTATGGAGAACAAACTGCCAGTTACTGGAGGGGAGGTGGGGAGACAGGAGAAACAGGTGATGGGGATTAAGGAGGGCACTTGTGATGAGCACTGGGCGCTGTATGGAAATGTTGAATCACAATCTTGTACACCTGAAACATTACCTCATATGTTAACTAACTGAAATTTAAATAAAAACTAAAAGAAAAAAACCCAAAGAAATACAAATTTATAACAGAAAACTAGTTTTCATCTATACAGAGGCAAAAACTGAATCCTAGGTAAGAGTCAGCACCGGTGATTACATGCAGAAATGAGCACTGGCTCCCACTGTTGCTGAGAGTAGAAACTGTTGTGATCTTCTTGGGAACAGAGTGGTAGGTATCAAGTTTAAATGCATACTGTTTGATCTAGCCATTCTACTTCCAGAGATGTATTCTATAAAGCACGTGTTCCAAAATATATGAACGTTGTTTTCTGGAAAATTTTTGAGATAGCCAAAACTATATCCTAAGGGTCCATCAATAGAGAGAGAGAGAAAAAACAGCCATGAGATATTAAGTGAAAACAGTCGCAGAATAGTATATATGGTATAGTCCTCTTTTGACTTAATTTTATAAATGTGTAAATCTGTGTGTGTCAAGATGGTTTTTGCTGCAAATGACAAATCACTGACTCGGATCTTTGGAACAAGAAGTCAGGAGGTTGCATGGTTCTAGAACTGCTTAATTCAGTGCTACCAGTCCCAGATCTTTCCATCTTTTCTGCCATCTTCGGCATATCGGTCAGTCCGCAGGCTGGTTTAGTCACGGTTTCGACACCGCTGCAGCAGCACATCAAGTCCAGACACAACCACCACGGAGGGACTGTTAGTTCCCGTATCTCTTTTTATTAGAGCAGGAAATCGTTCCCAGAAGCTTCCCAGCAGACTTCCCTCGCATCATACCTCACTGGCCAAACCGCCAATGAACACACACAGGCCAGGGCCTGAACCAATCACTGGCGACAGGAACAGTGGTGCCACCCTGAGTCAGACCGACCTGCGGGTCCACCTCTCAGACCGCAATTACCCGGGGGAGGCAGGTGGGTTAGGGAACATTATCGGGGTGCTGTCAGAAAGAAGGAGGTGTCTCCTCAGTACATACACCCGTACAACTGATGTGCACAAACAGGTTTTAGAAAGTTGACACAGAGCAGGGACGAGGGTGCTGAGCAGCTTATTTCTTCGGCTTCCTTTACACATCTCAGTATTGTTACAATTCTTACAATGATTATGGGTTACATTTTTTTTAAAGTTTTTATTTATTTTTTAGTAATCTCTATACCCAACATGGGGCTCGAACCCACAACCCTGAGATCAAGAGTTGCAGGGCTCCCTTGACTGAGCCCGCCAGGTACCCCTATGTGTTACATCTAAACTGCGGTTTGTTTTCTGTAATGCTAGTTACACATATTGCTGGTACGTGAACTGATTCACATTGTAAGAAGTTCAAGTGTAAGTAAAGGTCAAATCCTTCCTCCCTGCAACCCAGACCCACAGCCTTCCCTGGAGGTAACACTGGTTAGCAGCACGAAGTGTGCCCTTTCAGCCCATACAAAGGTATGCTGATTTAATAACGGTGCACGCCGTATATGTGTGAGAACATATATATGGAAAAGAATTACATGTATATAAATAACACAGTTTTGTTTTGTGGGTTTCAAATGGCAACACACCATATGCTGTTACACAGTCTTTTCTCACTCTACTGTGTGATTTCAAGATCTCTCCGCTCTAGTACACACAGATCTACCTCTTTCCTAGGCAATCGCATCCAGCGCTTGAAATGTGCCACCCTTTATCTGTTGACCTCCTGACGAAGCCAGGTCACTTTGATGCTGCAATAAGGGTTCTTGTACAGGCCTCCTGGAGTGAACATGCGTTTCTCTCAGGTAGGCTTAAACTTTTTTGTTTGTTTAAGAGTTCCAGTTGTTCCATGTCTTTAACAAAACATGGCATAGACTATCTTTTTAGTTTAGTCATTCTGGTGCGTAAGTGGTTTTAGTTTGCACTTCCCTCATAGTTGATGAAGTGGAACACCTTTCATATGTTTATGGCCTGTCAAATATACCTTTTCATGAACTCTGCTCAAGTCTTTTGTCCAGTTTTCTTTTAGGCCATACATCTTTTTTGGGGAGTTTTATAAAAGTTGGGGTTTTTTAAAAAAATAACTCTAGAGAGGAGTCTTTTGTCCTAGATATGTATTTAAGAAATCTGAAATAGGTTCTCCCACTTTGTGAATTGCTTTTCCATTCTCTTAATGGTGCCTTTTAATAAACAGAAGTTCATTTTTTTTTTTTTTAAGATTTAGTTGAGAGAGAGTAGGAGTGCGTGCACAAGCAGCGGAACCTGACGCAGGCTCGATCTCACCACCCTAAGATCACAACCTGGGCTGAAATCAAGAGTTGGAGGCTCAACCGACTGAGCCACCCAGGGGCCCCTTTTTATTTATTTTTTAAATTATTTATTTAAGTAATGTCTACACCCAACATGGCGCTTGAACTCACATCCCCGAGATCAAGAGTCACATGCTCTCTGGACTGAGCCAGCCAAGCACCCCCAGAAATTCTTTATTTTAATAAAGTCTAATTTATTAATTTTTCACTATGGTTGGTGACTTAAGTCGTATCTAATTTTAATAGTTTCAATAAATAAATGATAAAACTTCAATAAAACTTAAAAATTTAGTAAAGTCAAATGTATCAATATTTTTCATTATGGGTAGCGCTTTTTATTTTTTCATTTTTATAAAAATTTTTATTTTATTTATTTTTAACATTTAATTGCATGTATTTGTTTCTATGGTTTCAGCAGCAAAACTGATCAAACTTGGTCAAGTCTGATCAATTATACAAACATATAAAGATTTCTCAAGAGTGATCTCCCTGAAAGCAAGGGAGTGGGGGGTGGGCATTACTTTAATTAGGCCTTCATATTCTAAAGCCTGACCCTAGAAATCACAGATGAATTTAACTCAGAAGAGACTGAGGTACTGGCTGGCACTTTTTAAGTCCTGATTAAGACCCGAGGCCAAAAAGATGTTCTAGAGGCACCAAAGAGAGGCTTGGCTAAGGCCTTGGGCCTTTAAAAAAAAAAAAAAGAAAGAAAAGAAAGACCTTCTATATTTTCCTTTAAAAGGTTTATGGTTAACTTTTCACATTCAGATCCATATCCACCTGGAAATGATTTCTACATATAATATGTAGTGTAGATATCAAAAAGCAAAACTATGGACTAACAGTATAAGCATATTTTATTTTGATTGATATCATTTAAAACAGCTGGACCAACAACTTATGATTCCACTAGCAATGTGAGAGTTCTCATTTCCCCATTTGCCTTTATCTCATTATCGAACTTTTTTTTTTAATCTGAGCGTTTGCTTTTTATTTTCTTGCTCAGCCTTTCTTTGGGATTGCACAAAATTTATATATTAATTTTGGAAGAACTGACATCTATTCAGTATTAATCCTTCACTCTGGGGACATGGTATTTTCTCTCCGTTTATTCAGGTTTTCTTTTGTGTTCTTAGTCATTCTTTCTTCCACTTCCCGCCTCCATACACATGCTACCTTTTTTGTATGTTTATTGGGTTTTAGGTTATCTCTTCCTATTTTTTGTTGTTGCTGTTAGAAAAATGCATCCTACAGCATTACACATTCAGACTGGTCATTGCTAATGGATAAGACTTACTGACTGTTCTGTATGAATCTCATATCTGAATCTGGTCATCTTACTGAACTTGGAATTTTACTTAAGAGTTTTCACTTGATTTTAGTCTACATGATCACATTCCTACACAAGAAAACATAAGAAAGATGGGCAGAGAAAAAAAGACACTGAGATACATATCAAATTGTTATCTTCAGGAGACGGAACTAAGTGGTACTGAGAGATGCCTTTCACTTCTTACTCTAGATACGTCCTGGCCTGTAATAATTAACTGACAGTAGACTGATCTCTTCTCTAAACACAGTCTAAAGTAGCTGATTCAGTGATAATTCTTCTTAAAGAACATTGAAAATACTCTCAGCTTATGTGCTCTTTGACTTCATGACAAGATGCCATCTTGCTTAATTACGAATAGTACCTTGTTATTTTCATGAAATTTAAAGAAACAGATACATAACCATGGCTGAATACGAAGGAACATTTTATTACTACAGATCAAAGCCCACCTGTTTTTTGTAAATTTTCAGTTGTTCTTCGAAATGGGCACAGAAATAGGCAACAGTGTCCTTTTCACCTACAAAGAAGTGATACAAAATCTATTTTTCCTTCTAATGTTTGAGACAGAAATTAGTGTTTATTCCATCTTTACTTTTACGTTTCAATACTTTGACAACCAAATGTAACTAAGATGGTCCAAAACCAGGATTTTAAAATAAAATGCAAAGTCAAAGATCTCGGATTCCTTTTTTCCCAATCAGACTGAACCGAACTACATCGGAAGCGCACGCTGTGAAGCTAGGATGTTTATTGTTCATGCATCCGGCCTGTTGTTAGAAAGGGTTCCATGTAGTTCATAATAAGAAACCACAAACCCTCCTACAAATATGAATATTAAAAACTGAAGGTTTACTGGATTCTCACAAATACATATTGAGTTTTGAGAGAAAAATATTCTGTAAACAATTTTTAAAATCAACCTCACTGAGTAATCTGATTAGACTGACATGACCTAGCTATTCCAGTGCTAGCATTAAAATACTGGAAGAAATTAAATCCTCAATATTTAAAACAACAACAAACTTTTCACAGTGAGACATCTAAGTAAAGGCATCTTATCTGGTTTTTTGTAGATGCCGTCTTCAGATATTTCCTGCTTTTATCAATATTGGCTACATTTACCCTTTTCCAAAAGTAATCATTTAAGAAAGTATTCACCAAGGAAACAACGGTTTAAAATCTGTGAAATAAGCTATATTTTACTCTATTGTTAGGGAATTTGTTATTTTTAAATAACTTACTTCGATTGTCAACAATCATTATTCTTCTTGCAAATACTCTATCACTATTAAATTTCACCATGCATTATTGTTTTAAATGAAGTATCTAGCCCAGGAAATCCAAATCTATAAAGTACCTAATATTAAAAAAATATTCTCTCTGAAATCATCATTTGCAAACCGAGTAACTGACAGGCTTACTTTTGTCCAGTCGGGGTCGTGGATTATATCGATACCCAACCTGGCTCCAAAAGACAGGCACGGAGCCTCGTGTTTGAATAAATGACAAAGTATGATTATGAACATGAATCAACTGCTCAGTTTCCACATAATTTGCAACATTCCCATTTTTATCCACTCCTCTCCGTTTATAACGCATTCCTAAAAGACAATGAAAACAGAAAACAGCAACATAAAAAAGAGCATGTAGGCTGATCAGATATGCTTCTTAACCAAGTACGTGTTTCAGGACAGCTTGAAGGCTCTAATGTGCAAGAGCCAGCCAGAACGGTAACAACTTCCCCAAAACTCATCACTATATGCATCATTGTTTTTTCAAAGTTGAAGTGAAGATACTTTCTGTGAACTGAAAGGGAAGGGTTTTCCCAAGGGTGCTCGCACTCAGGAAGGATTTATTACCGTGATGCAGGCTGTCAGTGGGAACAATGGTATTTAGAAGCATATCCCAAGTGACTCTCTTCTCTTCTCCATATATATACCTTCTTCTCTTCCTGCTTTTGTTAACTTTCCCCCTTCACCTCCCTCCAGAAATTGGTCCCCAATTACATCACACTATTTAGAGTCACTGAGCACTTTGAAACCAATTATGTTTCCAAATCCATTATTGTCATTAGCATTTCAACACATCTGCAGCTTTACCATCCTCGTCTGAATTTAACTAGCACACGATTTCAGCCCTCTACTCACCTGCTCTGTGCCTACTTCGGCGTGAAATGAGAGCCACTAGAAATCGTGGGTGCATGTCATCGACACAGGTGGACTCCTGGGGAGGGGTCTCTGGGCTGCTTTTCTCATCATCAGATGATTCATTATAATTAACCACAAGTTCTTCAATCTGCACGAAACCTTGGATGATGGGGATAATCCAAAAGTCCACGTCTGGTGTCTGAAAACAATACAAGCATCGTGCTGTTTCTCTTCTGTACAAGCACAGCTGCTTGCTTCAACCCAGACAGAAGCCAGCCCATGTTTGTGAGTTTCCTAGAAGCAGAAACCTTCTATTTTTTAACCATGTTTCCTGCTTACTGGAGGATGGCAGGAAGGAGGGAGGGAAAAGGACAAAGGGAAGAGCCTTTCCCTTTCTCTATGGTGATCAATTCAAAAGCAGCTGCCTGAGGGGCACCTGGCTGACTTGGCTGATAGAGCACATGATACTTGATCTCAGGGTTGTGAGTTCAAGCCCCACGTTGGGTGTAGAGATTTCTTTAAAGAAAAAAAAAAAAGCTGCCTGAGAGGGTCCTCAGCAGAGAAGCCACACTGCTTGGGTAACAAATTCAAGCTCCACCACTTACTCAGGTAAATCACTTAACCTCACCATGCCTCCACGTCCTGATTTGAGAAATAGGAGAAACTGTTACCGCATTAGGCTGTGTGAATGAGTAAAATGTATAAAGGGTTTGACTTAGCTCCTGCCTTATCCTAAGAATTCAACAAATGTAGCTATTGTGATTATTCCCGTTGGCACAGGAAAAAAAAAAAAACCCACAATGTACAGGTTGATTTTTAACTCCCCATTGCATCAAGGCTTTAACAGAATACAACCAACTCTGATTACCTTATTATGAGCACAGAAGACTGACTCTATTTCCTAGTTTATTTTATTTTATAAGATTTTATTTATTTATTTGACAGAGAGAGACAGCCAGCGAGAGAGGGAACACAAGCAGGGGGAGTGGGAGAGGAAGAAGCAGGCTCCCAGCGGAGGAGCCTGATGTGGGGCTCAATCCCATAACTCCGGGATCACACCCTGAGCCGAAGGCAGACGCTTAACGACTGAGCCTATTTTCTAGTTTAGAAAAAAAAAAAACTTGCCTTGCCGAGCTAAAATCCACATAGTGAACAAACCGAACCAAAACAAAACAAAAAATCCTTTCCATGAGTATCTTATCTTACAAAGTCACCCAACATAATTAGGAGAGTATTAATTACACTTAGACCTGTCCCCTTCTGTGCCTTGCAGGCTAAGAATACTCCAATTTCCCAGTTGACTGTCTGCAACAAAGGGTAAGAAGCGCTCCAGGCCATTGTTCTCTCTCTTTCTGCTGCATCTTCACAATTGTAGCCAGCCTTAACCTCGCATGACCTTCAAACCCACCGCATCGACCTTCAAACCCACCTCATCGTCCACAGCCACATAAGCCAGGACCTGTCGCATGGTTTTGTTTTATGGAGCACGCAGATAGGATCTTCGGAACGTGGTTAGAATTGAAAATTGTGAAGTGAAGGGTCTATTTGCCTTCATTATTCTTACCACCACCCTCATTATTTGTATTTTTGTTCTAACAATCATGCAAAACTCAACAGGAAAAGAGAAATGTACAGTGAATCGTCAGTTTCAGTGGTAATTCCAAGTGTCTGACAAAAACTCTACCAAACATATTAGAACTCAGTATGTCAGCAAACAGCAAAAATTCACATTATAGTCACCTTTATTTTTCTCCCCGTCACTGAATTTCAGTGGTCATAGTTTGATCAGCCTCATAAAAAGAGGCAAGAACATGTTCAAGCCTCATTCTCAACAGAGGCATGATAGCGATCGAGTGGTAGACACAGCTGAAGTCAAGTCATTTACTAACCACCGCCAAGGGGGGGGAGAGAGAAAGGAGAAAAAGGTTTGAAATTTTTGAAAACTTAGTGAAAAGATAATATGTTACCCATTCGGCTGTCTGCCCACTTTGTGTCCAGAACAGTACCTGGCACATAGCAAGCCTTCTATACATATTTGTGGACTGAATGAATTGTCCTCGGACAGTCCTAATTCTTTGACATATGTGACAGAGTAAAGGACACAGTAACCATTCAACTGGAAGGAACCTCATGCAATAATCCCCCCACATTCCCTATCTTCCCTGATTCAAGTACTGGCAGGACTGGAATGTCCTTCGAGATTTGTCTCCTCCAGTTCCCAGATGAGGAGACAGGAAAGTTAAATGACCGGTATCATTAAAGGGGAACTGTGCTTCAACATTTCCAATGAGTACAAACAAAACCTCTCTTTCATAGGAACTCTATGACATTAGTTCTGCAGCCTTCAATTACTTCTATCCTACGGGAACCTGCTAAAAAGCTAGGCCTGCGGTGAGGCAGTGGAGCTGTAAATTGCCCTAAATAACGCCTTGGCTTTCCCAGCTAAATGATTCCCGTTCTAGAGGGGAAAACATTTTAGTGAGATTTTTTAAATTAAAAAAACACACACACACAACTTTTTTAAGTAGGTTGCACACCAACGTGGGACTCGAACTCCCAACCCCGAGATCAAGGGTCACGTGCTCTACCAACTGACCCACCCAGGCACCCCACTTCAGTGAGATTTTTAATTCATTTTAATGTAATTTTAAAATATTTGCTTAGCAATTATAACTCCTTAGGCTATTTTAGAAACAATTACTCACACCAATCTCAGTAAGATCTTGTATCATATATTTATTCCAAAAAAAGCGGTCATCAACCTGGAAAAGGCAGAGAAGGAAGAATTCAGAAACATGTTGTGAGTTTTACTACAGAAGCCAGATGGGTCCGTAAACAGTTCTGCTCTGAGCTATGAGAGAAGTACCTTCTGCCAGAGGGGACGGGGGTCCTTCTCCCCAGCGCTTTGCCTCTGTACCGAATTGGTTAGGTCATAGGTCAAGCTGTAGTAAAAGGACTCTGAGTCCATGAACATCTTCAGCAACTCCTCAAGTAGTCTCCTCTCCAACTTCTCCTTTTCTTTACTTTCCTTAACCTGTAAGAAATCAGTCTACTATTACTGCAGGAATTCAATGGATGGCGTCATGTGGATAATACCCAACTTCCTAGGAGAGAAGTGAAAATAATCTCAAGGACCACGCCCAGATAGTGCTTTCATAGGATGAGCAGTTTGAAAACAAGTTTACTGGGAAGAAAATTACCCTTCAACTTAAAACTAATCAAAGATGAATTCCAAGCCCATATCAATTAAACTCTTACTTTCTTTTTATTAGGAGCAGACACATTGGACTTAATATGTGTAAAGGTCTTCAGTAGAAACTTTGAGTCATCGGGAGATGGTACAATCTTCTCTGGTTTGTTAATTCCAAAGTGATGCTTCTTACAGAGCTAAATAATTAGGAAGAGAAAGAAAATTCATTGTTATTATATCGGCTTGTTAAATGTTCAGGTATGAGTGCAGAAGGGGCTGCTACTGCTCATGCACGTTGGTCAAAAGAAAACCTCAAGCCTCATTCATAAAATGACCAAGTAGACAACTGATCTTAGAAAGCATAGCTGTGGTTTCAAGGATTAGAAAGCTACCGTAGAGGATAAGCAAAGAATATAGGACAGGATATCCTTAGGATTTAGGGGCAGGAAATTCAGGTTAGGGTCATAATTACGGTAGATTCTTACCCAATACAACTGAAGAATAAAATGCTCTGGTTAGGGCTTATTAATGCTTTGAAAATCAGCATCTAAGGTAAAAAATATTGCAAAATACACATTTGCTATGCTCCAGGGGCATTACTTTACAGCTCTCTGTGCTATTCATTCCTGCTAGTTAACGGAGTGTTTCAGTTGAGAAGATGTCAAGAGTCTGATCTATTGGAAATCTTAAAAGCTGGACATTTCAATCACTCTTTCTCCTCCCATCCTCACACACATTAATGGAAACAGCATGACAACATACTCTTTGGGACCACAGATTCGTTAAATCTGAAGAAGCAGTAAGTAGAGGCTGCAGGAAATGTGTAGTCCAACTGACAAAGATGAGGAAGAGGATGGGAACACGTTGAGAAGGGCACAGGGGTTCTAAAGAAGGCTACCTGGTTAAAGTCAAAGGTTTTATATATAATTTCGTGCAGCTCAACACACAAAGCAAATATTCTGAAAGGTACACAAAGATTCTATTAATCATATGCAGACTAACTGCATTTTTTTCAACACACGGGTTGTATTACTACACTAAGTGGTAGGCTCTCATTAAGAACAGTTACTAAATGCCTATTATAATTGGTGTCTTACTTACTAAATAATTATTACTAGATGATAAACAGGATAAAAAAACCTTAATGAGAAGAAAAAAAGCTCGTTCAAACTTTGATTATAAATTGAATAAAAAGGGGAAGGCATTCCTGTTCTATGAAATTTGGAAGTGGACAATTCTGTCAGTTATCCCTCAATAAAGCTGGGGGGAAACTGAAGTGGAGACTGATAATTGGACTGTATTCAGACATAACGGAATCTTACAGACCTTACGCCTTTTCAAAATTACAGCTACCAAAACCTCTATTCACATGGTTTTGCAACCTGATTACAACTTAATGCCGCTCCTGCTCTACCGGTGAACACAAGGGGACTAAAGATGAAGTCACTCACAGCCGTCCTGCCAAAACTGAGCTAACGATTTCCCAGAAAGTAAGTCAAACTAACAAGATCTCAAGCTGATAGGGAAGGTGAGAAGAACCAAGCAAGAGGACACTGCTCCAGCAGCTCTCTCCTCCCCGCCCTGCACGGGGCACCTCCCATCAGCATAGAAACACACTGATGTATCTTTCCTCTTACACCTTCACTTGATGCCTCTTCCTCTGCCAGCTAGTGTCCTATTCCTCTGTACTCCTCACTGCGCGCGACCCTTACTACTCCCCTACACTGCCATCTTCATTGTGACCAATGGCCTCCACTTTGCTAAAAGCCCAATGGTGGACTCTTGGTCCTTATCTTAACCTCTCACGAGCATCTGACACAGTTCACTACTCCCTCATCCTCTCTGATACACTGTACACTTGGCTCTCACTGGTCTCCCTTATCTCTTTTACTGGTTCCTTTCCAACCATTTGACTTCTTAATGTCTTGGCCACCACAAGGTTCAGTTCTTGACCCTCTTCTCCATCTACATTCACTCCCTCAGTGATTTCACCCAATCTCATGGATTCAGATATCTTCTATATGCCAACTTCTCCTTCCCAAATGGATATTTCCAGCCCAGCTCCCTCCCAAAATTATAGATTCACAAATCCCAACATTTCTGTTTGAATTTCTACCAGGCATCTCAAACTCAACATGTCCAAAACCAGAAGCTCATCTTCCCTCCACTGCCTTCACCTCCTACCACCTTCCTCCCCTTGCTTACTCTGCTGCATCCCCACTGGCCTCCTTGCTGCTCCTCAGCACGTCAGGAATGCTTCCACCTTGGGGGGGGGGGCGGACACTTTGTCCTAGCTGTCCTCTCTGCCCACACACCCTCTCCCCAGACGACCTGCCACAATCTCCACCCCGGGCACTCCCCCCACCCCCTTTACTCTGCCTGACTTTTATTTCCCATAGCATATATTACTTCCCAACATACTACATAATTATTATGCTGATATTTATTGTCTGTCCTCCCCCTATTATAATGGAAGCTCTATAATGGCAGACATGTTTGTTTTGTTGACTCCTGTATCTCCAGTGCCTTAGTAGTACCTGGCATGGGAGGTCTCAATAAATATTTGCTAAATGAATGAATAATCTCTGATGCTGAAATATACATGGGAACCTCCAGATTCCTATGTGGGGCATGCATATAAGTAGTCCTGTGAAAAGGTCACTCCCCATCTTTCATGAATATATCCTATACACCCCCATCTTCATTGGTACAGAATCACTGGAGCAGTAGAAAAGCAGTTTTCTTTCTTAAAGATTTTATTTATTTGAGAGAGAGAGAGCGAGAGAGCACGAGCGGGGGGAATGGGAGAAGCAGGTGCCCCGCTGAGCAGGAAGCCTGACGTGGGGCTCGATCCCAGGACCCCTGGGGTCATAACCTGCGTCGAAGGCAGACACTTAACCAACTGAGCCACCCCGGTGCCCTGAGAAGCAGTCTAAAAAGAGGCTCTCCCCTTAGTCCCCTGCCTCTGCTTGCGACACTGAGCAACTGTTGGTTAGCAATTTTTATATAGAATGTTAGAATGTTATATAGAATGTTAATTATCTGGTCATATTAACAACACTCTTAAAGAAATTGAAAATATGCCCAAACCTAGTTACAGATTGTTGCAATTTTAATTTCTAAAACATGATATTATGCATTTGTCAGACAGCTATTCCTTAAGAGTATCCAAGCCAGCAAAATTTCCCGCAGGAAAGTTTCAAAGCTGACGCTCAAGACCTAGCTATTCTCAAGTAGCCTTGAAGCGCCCATCTCGTCTGCACCCAGGCACTCCTCGCTCTCGGCAGGAGAGTGCTGTGTCCCCTCTAGGACCAGGACCTTCCCTTCACTCATTCCTCTCTCCTCTGTTCCTACCATCTTTTAACACTGTTCGAGTTTACCAGAACATGTATTTTTTTAATCCATTCCCCAACCCTAGAATCGCCTATGAGTTAGCAGGGTACAAATGGTGTCACAGTCACTTGTGAGAACACGGTCTGATTGGGGTAGGTCAGAGAGGGAAAGCCTAATGGGACCACTTAGGCAGAGTAAAACGACCTCCTCAACTGCAAAGAGGATAAGCCTTATCTCTGAGAACAGGACGCTAACAATTACTCCTGTGGTCTCTTCCTCTGGTCCCCACAACTCTGGGCTCTTCCTCCGCCTCTGACTGCTCCTTCTCGGTCTTCTTTGTTGGCCTTTCTGTCTCTAAAGACGGTGGTGTCTCCCAACGTTCTGCCCTTAGCTTTCTTCCCCTTCTTCATGCAGTCTAGAAAACACTGTCCTCTCTTCATTTTAACAACTACTGGTATGTTTAGCCACACATTGCTAATGCCACTCTTTGGCTCTGAGTTCATGATATAAAAATATAACATCTCCCAGCTACTGACACACTAGTCTCTCAAATTCAGCATCCCCAAAACTGATCAACATTTGTTTCCCAAATCTTGTTCTTCCTCTGGTTGCCCTATCTCACCGATGGCACCATCTACTAGATCCCTTAAGCAAGAAACCAAGTGGTCATTTTCCATTTTTCTCCCCTAGTATCTCTCCTATCCACCCCAACTACCTCATGCTGATTGCTAGTGTGTTCATTCAGATCCTTATCTTTTGCCCAGATCAGTATTTCTCAAGGCAGGTGCCACTAGCTTAACCGACAGGAGAATTCCTTATGCATGATCATCCCACACAGAGCAGACAACCTAACAAGCTTCCTCTCATGAGCTGGGGAGTTGCACTCCAGCACCAGACTTCCAGCACTAAGTATGGTTCCAGGCCCCCATCTCCCCTGCAGCCCTTTTAAGTTCCCTTTACTGTGCAGGAGCCAAATCTCCCGTTCCCACTGCGATTCTAGACCCAGAACCCAGGAGGCCTAGAGTATCAGTTCAATCTAACACCCATGTAGGGTCCATGAAGATGCTGCTTCTCTCTAGGCCTGGCAATGTCTTTTGCTTTTTTCCTTTCTCTTAAAAAAAAAAAAAAAAAATCTATCCCCTTCCTGGGCTTGGAACACAGCCCGATCTCAATATCCCTTAACTCCTTACCTACAACCCCCAAATCTAAAAATCTCTGAAACCTGCAAGTTCATTTTTTAAGTTCGTTACAAATTCATTTGATGGCCCAATATGCTTCGAACAGATATGAGGCTACTAATAGCCATCCTTTATATCCCTTAGTATGAATATTCCTATGATTCGTCAGGAAATATTCATGTGCTGTATTACGGGGTAAGGCCCAGACTCACTGGATGTAGATGGAATACATGGAATAGCCTTTTGAAAACCCCCAAAATTGAATTCTAAGATAAATATGGCCCCCAATTTTCCCGATAAGGACTGTGATCTGTATAGCAGATCGCAATACCATCTTAATCTGGAAGTCTATTTCTGTCTCTTAAAACCAATTTTTCTAAATAGAGATTTAAATTTACTTTAAACAATTCAATAAATATTTTAGAATATTCCACGTAGTTACCTTTAGAAAAGCATAGACCGCTATCATTTTTTAAAGGGTTACATTTATTTTAAAGCAGGCTACCATTTTTTTTGTTTTTATTACAATCACCCAGTGTTCATCACAAGTACATTCTTTAATCTTAAAAGGATTAAGTTTAGTCCTACTAAAAAACAAGGAGAGAGAAAATAACTTCTTAGGATCACATCCAGTCTAAAGATGCTTTGTTTAGACAGAGCTCTTGGTATTACAAAATACAGTGTTGATAGTGGGATCACCTTCCCTCTTTCCAGAGGCCCAGCCAGTTCTGTGCAGTGTGTGCTTAGGCCCTTATCACAACTTTGATACGCACGATCTCAAAAAGAAAACCACCACAAGCACCATGATGCTCCCCTAGTTCTTCTATCACTCTAGCAACTTACGTTTCACAACCAAGATTAAGGGATGTTGCTGGTGCTGTTTAAGAAAAGGAAAATAAAATAATTTTACTTTAAAAGTTGGTATCTATGGCCATCTGGAGCTAAAATTTTAAACAGATGTCTAAAGGGAAACCAAATATGGAAAATGATACAGTTATCTATTAAGGCAATGAGATACAGCAAATAAGATATGCAGACGTGGGACAGAAGCCTATAAAACTTTAAAGGATGTTTTCTCAAAAGAAAGAACATCTATGTTCTCATCTCTTTGAACCCCACGATGCTGCATAACTTTGTATAGATCATTTTTTTTTAAATGGCACACTCCTTTGAAAAACAGTCTGGCAGGTCCTCAAAAGGTTAAACATAGAGTTACCATATGACCCAGCAATTCCTCTCCTAGATGGATGCCGTAGAGGGGGGCGAAAACAAGTGTCCACCAAAAACTTGTGCACGAATGTTCACAGAATTCTTCAGCACAGCCAAAAAGTGAAAACAATCAAATAGCCATCAACTGATGAATGGATTGATAAAATGCAACGGATCCATACAGTGGGATGAAAAGGAATCAGGTACGCTATATACGAACAACCAGAATGCACCTTGAAAACACTGTGCTAAGTAAAAGGGAGCCAGTCACAAAAGGCCACATGTTGTAGGATCCATTTATAAATAGTGCTCAGAAGAGGCAAATTTAGAGAGACAGAAAGTAGATGAGAGGCTGCTTAGGACTGAGGGAGCTGGGGTTTGGAGAGAAATGAGGAGTGACTGCCAATGAGCACGGGGTTTCTTCGTGGAGAACATACGTGCGTATGTTCTAAAGCGATTGTAGTGATGGTCACGAAACTGAATATACTGAAAGCCATGGAATTATATGCTGCAAATGGGTGTGAATTGTATAATATGTGAATTATTTATTTTTTTTAATTGGCAAACAAGCCTTGTACTTGAGGTAAAAAGGCAACCAAGACAGAAAACTAGAAAATCTCCTAATTCCAGACTCTGGAATAAGACTGTTTCTGCTCCAATTACAGAAGACAGACTAGGCCCTAGCAAATCTGAGGCAGTGATCACACTAAGGAGCCCGAGGGCCCTGCTGGGCAAGGGTGAGAACACTGAAAGCAGCCAAATTAGAAAGATGTAGAAAGAAATGTAAGACTCTGTTTTGTTTAAAAAAATCTTTTCATGTGCATAAGTATGTTTATGAAAAATAAGAGGAGTTAAACAGGAAAAAAAGTTAAAATGCAAAAAATGAAAAGTATTCTGAAAATTTAAAAGTAACATTGTTCCTTCAAAGAGCTTGGGGCAAATGGAAATAACCATTAAAACCCACTAGAACATGGACAATGATCATTTCTAAGTAGTGGGGTTTTTTTCCCTTCTCATTTACAATTTACTACACCAAAAAAAAAAAATCAAAATAACAAAAATTATCAAGCTTCTATAACCTTTTAAATAGATTTATATGGAAATTGAAATAAAGATCCCAAAGATTTAAATTAATGTGTCAGAAAATAAGCAATTCACGATTTCAACAGCCTTCTTTGCCTTTCCTCCTATTGTTCACTGTTGGAAAGTGCGTCTACCACAAAACAGGACTAAAAGAAGGGGGAAAGGCTTAAGTGCAAATTTCTAACTTGATACTCTCTTGAGAGAAAGGTATGCCAAACTATTCACTAAAATTAGGGATCTGGAAATATTTTCTCTATGTCATGTTTACCCCCAATCAACAAGGATCATTATGTATTTTCAACTCTTAACATGAACCACACCCTTAATGCCCCCTGCTAAGCCCTGTAGCTTATAGGGTCCAACAGTGCTGTAAAAATATTCAACTGTCTCACGGGAGGGAAATCATTTAAAGATAATCTGTTTTACTTGAGAGTACAAGACAGAAAAAAAGGAAAAATGTGAAAAATGAAAAACTTCTTAAAATTTTCGTAATATTCACATTTTTGTGTTTAAAAATTCCATGTAAATGTCATTTTCTAACAGCCCCCACCCCAGCTTTATCCAACAGTCAGCTACTAATCTCAAAAATGTTACAGATTGGTGGGCAAAAGGGCATCAGAAAACCTCCCTGAAAAATCCAACACGGGTCCCAAGCTTTTCTGGGTGAGGAGCGACAGTACATTACCCCAGGGCTGGGAGTGCAAATGTGCAGACTGATGACTGACAGGTGGATTAAGTGCTAGACAAGCTGGTCGTCTGCTCTAAATCTAACTACCAGGGTCCCCACGCTTAATGCTCAGACCAGAATGCCAGCCCAAGGGGTGCCCCCCCTCAAGACAAAGATTGGCGACAGAAAGCCACGCTGATCTTTCAATTTGTCAGCAACGCTATCCAAAGACACTGATGACAGATTTATTGGTTTAGTAAACTAACAAAACTTTTGCTAGTCTGGCTGCTCTTCCCTACAATAAAATGCAAATAAAAACTACAAAGACCTGCTTTTAATAGGCCCAATTGCTATCTAAGGAATTTGTCTCTGGATCAGCAATAATGAATAATGTTCTAACTTTAGTACCAATAAAGGGGAATATGAAGTACTCTCCTCTTTTTTTGATTCCTGTAATAAAGAGAATATCAGGGTCCTCTTAAATTCGTGTTTTTTTAAGATTTTATTTATTTATTTGAGAGACAGACCGAGGGCAGGAGCAGGGGGAGAGGCAGAGGGAGAGGGAGAAGCAGACTCCCCACTGAGCAGGGAGCCCAAAGTGGGGCTTGATCCCAGGACCCTGAGATCATGACCTGAGCCAAAGGCTTAACTGACTGAGCCACCTAGGCGCCCCCTCTTAAATTCATTTCAGTGTTGGTTTCTTAAAATTAGATTGTCAAACTACCAGTAAAATATGAAGCATAAAAATAGCTACATTTTTACTTATTTTTTAAAACAATTTTTTTTTTAAAGATTTTATTTATTTATTTGACAGAGATAGAGACAGCCAGCGAGAGAGGGAACACAAGCAGGGGGAGCGGGAGAGGAAGAAGCAGGCTCATAGCAGAAGAGCCTGATGTGGGGCTCAATCCCATAACGCCGGGATCACGCCCTGAGCCAAAGGCAGGCGCTTAACCGCTGTGCCACCCAGGTGCCCCTACTTATTTTTTAAAACAATTTAACCCTGTCCCCAAACTTCCTCCCCAAGAACCCAGTCTGAAAAAACACGTATAGAATTGTGGGGCAGTGGGTGCTATGTTGCCTGTTACCTGCTGTTTAGTAAACAGCGAGGCAACTCAGCAGAGTGATACAGGACCAGATGGCCTGAGCCCAGGTCCAGACCCCACATTTCCCAGCTGTGACTTAACTCTTGCCAAGCCTCCTTTCTTCATCCGTACAGTGTGGAGCCAACAGAGCTTACCTTATAGCGTGGTCTGAGGGATTAAATGTGATAGCCCACGTAACTTTCAGGGCCTCCCACATCACACACCGATCAAGATAGCCCAGGGCTGGGGCGCCTGGGCAGCTTAGCTGGCTGAGCAGCTGACCATTGATTTCGGCTCAGGTCATGATCTTGCGGTCATGGGATCGAGCCCCATGTTGGGCTCCCCACTCAGCACAGAGTCTGCTTGAGATTCTTTCTCTCTCTCTCTCCCCCTCTGCACCACCCCCACGCTCGTTCTCTCTCCAAAATAAATAAATAAATCATAAAAAAAAAAAAAAAAAAAGATAGCCAAGGACTAGGGCGGAGTGATGATACCCCTAATGCCATTATCCGCACCAACAGCAAACACGATACGAATGCTTTCCTGGGTTCCTTCTACCAGGTGGCAGGCAGTACAGCGTGGTAAAAAAATACTGGCCCTGGAAAATCTCATTATTTTGGCCTTAAGTCCCTCTATTATAGGCTTGGTTCCCTCCTGAAAAATTAAAAGATTGCACTAGATCGGTGGTTTCTTTCTTTTAAACAACAACAAACAAACAAACAAACAAACTTTAAAATAAATTACAAAAGAAATATATGCTTGAAAAATTTCAATAAATAGAGGTAAAAAAGCATATAGAGTAAGTCAAATCTCACCTTCTTGACTACCCTCTCTCTCTCCCCCAAATCAGGAGTTTTCAAACTGTACTTTGCAGAGTCCTAGGGCTCCCCAGAAGCAGAAAGTGGCTTTCCAGTAGCGGCCACGTGGGCGGGGGGCCCAAGGATCCCCTCCCCCGCATCACCACCTCACCCAAAGCAGCCCTGCCTTCATGCATCTGATATACTAGATTTCAGATTGTGAAACAAAGTTTCCATTACTAAAGTGAAGTTTGAAAGCCACAGGATTAAACTACTTTAAAAATATTATCCAGCTCTAAAATTATGATTTTGGTCTATTAAACCAAATCCTCCTATTTGTTATTATATTTATATTAAGTTTCCATAAAATTTCCTAAGACTTCCCACCTTACCTCTAGCTCAAGATCCTGAGGTTCCATCTCAGAAAGTGACAGCACAGCAATTTTGGTAATTTTACAGACCTCATGGTCTCCTGGAAGTTTGCCCACCAACGCTTTCTGCCGAATTAAAATAAGCCACCATGGAAGATCTGAAAGAGAAAAGTCACACCAATGTCTGGTATCTGTAAAGGGCTACTGTCCCGGCAAGCTGAAGACAAATAATCTAACAACAAAATATACATTGCTATAACCCTTTAAAGTAAAGCACATGACAAAGATATATAAATGGCCTTCCATATGTGAAAAGATGTTCAATCTCACTTATAATTAGAGAAATGTGAACTAAAATGCAGTGATACCATTTTCATCCATCAGATCGGGGAAAATACGGAGGTATGACAGCACGTTCCCTAACCAGGCTGTGGGGACACAGGCATGTCATACAGTGCTAGCAGGAATAAAAACAGATACAACTTTTCTGGAGGGAAATTTAGTGATACCTAATAATAAAACATAAGCACTTACTTTTAACTTACTAATCCCACTCTTGTGAGTTTACCCTGAAGATACACAACCAACCCAGAAGTATGTACACTAAAGTGTATTCATTGCCGCAGTTTGTAATTGCAAAATACTGGAAACGACTTGATTGTCCAGATATAGGAGAATGGCTGAATAAACCAGGACACATCCACTCTGTGG
Organism: Ursus americanus; assembly: GCF_024610735.1. Classification (NCBI taxonomy): domain Eukaryota; kingdom Metazoa; phylum Chordata; class Mammalia; order Carnivora; family Ursidae; genus Ursus; species Ursus americanus. The sequence continues at coordinate 11,539,748 of NC_142132.1, forward strand.
AGTACTATGCAGACGTAAAAAAGAATCAGGCATGGTCTAGGAACTGACAAGGAATAATTTCTTGATATATTACATGTATAAACCGGATATATTTATAGAACAAGGAGATAATAAAATCATATAATAATTTATATTATCAAATCAAAGCACAAAAGAATATCTACAGTGTGCCACCCTTTATGTTAGAAAGAAGATCTGAGGGGTGCCTAGGTGGTTCAGCCAGTTAAGTGCCAGACTCTTGATTTCGGTCCAGGCTGTGATCTCTGGGTTGTGAGGTGGAGCCCCCGTAGGTCAGGCTCAGTGCTCAGCAGGGCGTCTGCTTGTGATTCTCTCTTCCTTTCCCTCTGCCCCTCCCCCCACACACGGGGCTTGCTCGCTCTCTAAAATGAAAAAATAAATCTTAAAAAAAAAAGATATGAGAAAATATACATACATCTGCAAATTTACACAAAAAATAAGAGCAATGAATTAGAAATTAATGAGACTGGTTATCTGCAGAGGGTAGGAAGAAACAGGATGGAAGAAGGGGGATCAGGGGACATGACAGTTCTCTGAGTATATCCTTTTGTATAGTTCTGACTCTTAGAACCATGGTGATGTTTCACATCTCCTCAAAAATAAAGACATAGTTCCTTTCAACCAGAATGTGGGGCGGGGGGGGGGGGGGAGGGGACAACTCAAAACAAAGTGCAAACAGCAACTCAACTCTGCTTGGAATGGACAATGTAACCACACTGCTAGAGAAAAACTCACGTAAATAACTCTGGAAAACAGTATTTTTTAAGGATAAAGACAAAAAGAACTGTATGTAATACTGTACTCTGGTTAGGGAATTTGCTGGAAGGGTATGATTTAGCAATTCCAAAACTACGTTATGTATACACCAGCACTGAGCAAATAATCTATTAAGAAGAATGGGGGGGGGGCCATATATGGTAAAACGAACTAAAGAAATCTTCAATAAACACAAGAAAAAAGGAAAGAAAACACCCAGAGGCCCAACAATTATCTTTCCAATCCACATTTTTACTTTTCACAAAAGATTTTTAATTAAATGAGAAATGGTCTATGAAAGACAGCATGCAAATGCAATTTTTCAGTTTATAAAGTTACACCCTTAAAAAAGACTACCTAATTAGCACCAAAAATAATTGAAATAGTGTTTCAGTAATTTCTTGTGGAAAACCAATGTGATGGGTATATATTCACCATATGAAAAACGTTCTTCAAAGAGATACACAGTATTTCATTTTCCCCCAAATATCAATCAACTCTCATTTTAGGGATTGTGCTTTGAAGATATGCTTTAGGCATTTCATAAATGCAAGAGTTTGGAAGAGTTTCATAATTCTTTATAAAGAAGGGTGAAAATTTACTCCAAAGTTTCAAGGGTTTTATAGGCCATTTCATTATTCATTATCATTAAACATTAACCAAGGACCGACCTTGGGCTAGGGAGTATTTCAGGCATGGATCAAGACCGTTTATCAAGCACCTGTCATATAATAAATGGAACACATAATAAATAAAGCACATAACATGATACTTGTTCTTCAGAAGGGTAGGAGTTGGCAACAAACAACATACTGTTCAACGTCAATACATTTTGTATTTTGTTGAATAAAACAAAATCCTTACCATAGGTCTCCTAACCTCACAGGAATAATTTCTATTTTACGCTGAACAAATTACAGTGTTGGCAGCTAACCAGACAAGACAACACTACGAAGACCTTTTCCTACTTTATGACTTCTTGCTAGAGTTGACTTTGGATACATGTCATATTAACATTGCATATCATGATTTTAATAAATCACAGCAATGAAAAACACAATGTGCATAGACAAATGCAATAAACATCTTTCCAATAAACCATCTAATGGCACAGTGCCAAAATATAAAAATACTAAACTTCGAACAGAGGTTTCACTCCATACATCAACTCACTTGGGAAACCAAAAGGCATCTTTTTTTTCCCCCCACAAAAACACTGATACTATCAATACTGAAATACAACTTACGAATTCAAATACACTTTAAAATGAAATATTCATTTTTTGAGTTTAGTTAGCCACTTCAACAGAAAAAATGTGGTAAAATGGAGGTGCTTTTTAAAAATATATTTATTATGGACTGAAGTTCAATAGATCTGGGAAGTTAGAATGAAGATTAAATCCAAGAAAATATAATGTACATGATCAAACAAGAGAGAAAGAATCTGCAAATAGCAGCCTTCCCTTTTTAGGGAGGCTTTAATGTTCTGGACTTTGAGGTCAGAATTCAGACTTGAATTTTATTTTAATTTTTTTTAAGATTTTATTTATTTATTTGACAGAGAGAGACAGCCAGCGAGAGAGGGAACACAAGCAGGGGGAGTGGGAGAGGAAGAAGCAGGCTCATAGCGGAGGAGCCTGATGTGGGGCTCGATCCCATAACGCCGGGATCACGCCCTGAGCCGAAGGCAGACGCTTAACCGCTGTGCCACCCAGGCGCCCCCAGACTTGAATTTTAGCTCACCACTTTTTTTTTTTTTTAAGAGATCTTACTTGAGAGAGAGAGCATGCGTGAGCAAGCATGGAGAGTAGAGGCAGAGGGAGAAAAGAATCCCAGGCAGACTCCACACTGAACACAGACCTGACACGAGGCTCAATCCCAGGATCCTGAGATCTTGACCTGAGCCAAAACCAAGAGTCGGACACTTAACCGACTGAGCCAAGCACCCCTAACTCACCACTTTTTTACCCTGTACTTGGCAGCACAATACTTGACTGACTTCTTGGTTTTCTCATTGTGGAATGGGAAAAAACTGCCTGCTGCAGAGAGCAGCTATAAGGATTAAATAATTTTTGTAATTCATGTGATTGTTACTAAGAGTGAATCGTTTATCAGGTGGCAAAACATCCTATAAAGCTATGATAAATAAAACAATGGGGTACTGGTATAGGAACGGTCCCATGAATACCAGAGTAGCACAGAGCAGACAGAAACAGACCCATGTAATATGGGCACCTAGCACATGATGATAAAGACAGAGCAAAGAGTGTGTCATGGAAGTGCTGGAGCACATACTGAAGCATTTGTGGATAAACAGGTTCTCTGGAGTCTGCTTTGAAATAATTTAGCAGCTGGGAGTGTGGGGACCATGGACTAAAAAAATGTCTTTTTCATAGCTGACTTCTAACCAGATCTACGAACTGCATTGGGTTAATTGCTCTCTTAAGTCTTTTAACCTCCTGTCTGTTTCCAGTCTCACACACTGATCAAAAAGAAAACATGAAAAGTAAAAATAAGGGAATAGATATCGACTAATTATAATCAAAGTAAGTTGGGATAGAAAATGTTTTGGAATTAGTGCTGATGGCTGTACAACCTTGAGAATATACACTTTTAAAAGGCTGATACTTTTACGGCACGTGAATTACATATCAATTTTTTTTAAAGATTTTATTTATTTATTTGACAGAGAGAGAGGCAGCCAGCGAGAGAAGGAATACAAGCAGGGGGAGTGGGAGAGGAAGAAGCAGGCTCCCAGCGGAGGAGCCTGATGTGGGACTCGATCCCAGGACTCAGGGATCACGCCCTGGGCCGAAGGCAGACGCTTAACGACTGAACCACCCAGGCGCCCCGACATATCAATTTTTTAAAGCTCCTTCTTAAAAAAAAAAAAAAAAAAAAAAAAAAAAAAAAAACCCAGAACTTGTTAGGGGTTTTAACCTAGTGAAGCAGAGAATAAAAAACTAAAAAGCATATTTTCTGTCAAAGACAAAGGTAAAGCTAGGACAGCCTACTCATTTTTTTATTCTAAGATTTTATTTATTTATTTGACAGAGAGAGAGAAAGCCAGCGAGAGAGGGAACACAAGCAGGGGGAGTGGGAGAGGAAGAAACAGGCTCCCAGCGGAGGAGCCCAATGTGGGGCTCAATCCCATGACACCGGGATCACGCCCTGAGCCGAAGGCAGACGCTTAACCGCTGTGCCACCCAGGTGCCCCATAATTCTTGAACAACATCAACACTACTCCAAACAGCTACCTCTTTTCACTAGCGTTCAAAAAACTAATTGAAATTATCACAATGGAGGGGCACCTGGGCGGCTCAGTCGGTCGAGCGTCTGCCTTCGGCTCAGTTTGTGGTCCTGGGGGCCTGGGGTGGAGCCCTTCTCCCACTCCCTTTGCCACTCTATCTCCAGGCATAATCACTAGCTCCAGAAAACAAAGGAAAACAAAAAAACCACATGGAAAACAATAGCAATGTCTATTCTATAGTTATTTTGCTTTAGGTGAAACAGCACATAACAACCCTGGAAGCCTGGAAAGTCTGGCGAGAATGAGCATGTTAGTAACAGCGTTAAATGACTCAAAATATATGTTTTATAGTTTGAGCTTTAAGACAAGAAAAATGTGGAAGTATCGGGCACTAGTGTTTAGCAGTCCCAGGATGCATCAGGCATAATTCTGTAATTAAATTTTTAAAAGCACCAAGGCAGGCTATTGTATTAATTTATATCACTCACCAGGGGGTAAAAAACAAAACTTGGCTCAAATAAAGCTGCCACGTTGAGATGCGGATGTGTGTGGAACCAAGGGTCCAAGGAAACTTAGGCTAGCAAGGTCCTTTGGCATAAAGATGTTCTTTCACCCTTTTAAACACATTACAGTGGGAGAAAAAGTCAGTTTTGTAACCCTGGCTCCTCCAGGAAGAGACAGACAAGGAATTCTGACTTCCCAGCGAGATAAGAAAATGGATTAGGAAAGCAGTATCTTAAAAAGCATGACCAGTAGGGCAAACTAAAACAATAGTCCTGGAAAAGAGTCAATTGCTTGCTCTATGTAAGAAGTGACTCATTTAAAAGGGGATAAACCATTGTGGAATAAAGATTTTCGTCTAAAATTTTTTTCATCCAATTTCAGAAAAAAATGCTTTTAGAGAGACACTCATGACCTCACCTCCTGGAAGTATTCCATCTACGCGTTTCTCAACACGGCTATCCATCCTCCTGACATAAAGAAAAGATAAGCATTTGATCCAACGATGAGTGTCCAGCAACCCTTTTTATTTTTATTAATGTTAATTTTACAGGGAATATATGAATACATTCTATTGGCTTAAAAATGTAAATGCTAATGGCTAAAATAAAGTTCCCTTTGATCATTATTCCCCATTCCACGGATATTCTTTAAATCAAATCCAAACCCCACTTTGTAAGAGCAATTGGTTATCATTTTGGCATTAGTCCTTTTAATCTTACTTGAAGGCTTAAAAAGGACTTAAAAAAAAAAACAATTTACCTTAATTTTTCATACGAAACATTCAAATGCACACTGATTTACCGAGAACTTTTCTTTGTGGATGAGCCACTGATGGGTGGTGCTGTTTATTCTTTTTCTTCTTAATGCAGCTTTATTTAGTATTTCCAGAGTATTCAATTCAGCTTCCTTTAGCACTTAGACTTAATGGGCTTATTTACTATTTAAATTATGTGATTACAATAATGAGTTAAATAGATATAAACAGGTTTGGGAACAAACACAATCCACAACGATCCACCAGGAGAGAGGGAGCTTCCTACCCGGTCCCCCACCAGCCACCAGCTTTCAGCCTCCAGGGCATCCAGGGCACCCCCCAACAGGCTTTGCAGAGAGGCAGTGGGGCATGTTGGTTAATCTGGTAAATAGGTTAAGTGAGATTCAATGAAAAGAGCTCCTGAAAGAAATACATACATATTCGTATGTGCCAGACAATTGAAGTGAATGAAATCTTTGTGTGAAAAAGATTTTGCTTTCTTATTTTCTTTTCTTCTGGCTCACCTTTTCCAAAGACTGGCTCTGATTTGAACTGGTCCAGTAGATTTTTTTGTTAAGACTTTATTTTTTTGAGAGAGAGAGAAAAAAAACAAAGCATTTTATGGCATATAACCATAACTTACTTTGTAGGTTCTGTTTTCACTGCTCTTTCGGACACTCTCCACTTTCTCTGTATTTCTCTATAACCATTCATGTTAGGACGAAAGGCAAAAATAAAGAGAGAAGGGGAGTCTGCTGTTGACTCTCAGGCATTTACCTCCTTTAGCTTGTCCCCAAAGAGCAGACTATATTCCTGAGGACAGAGCACGCCCTGTATCTCTCCTGATTCCACTTCTCAGAGGAGAGGGTAGGAAACGGCCAACCAGAGAGCACCTGCTGCCTTAATACGGTCCATCGTGAATGGAGGGGCCGGCACAGTGGAGTTTGGAACTATGGCCACATGTGAATCCAGAGACAAGTGGACACCTATCCTTCAAAGTTGTTTGTAACTTAATATTCAAATACAGATATTTAACTTCTTGAAGGGCTTCTACAGTTGATGCCTCAGGAAGGGGTCTGCGTTCCCACTACACATATTGGAGGATAGAAACATGTTGGCAAAGAAGGAAAACGAGAATTAGGAAAGGGGATTACAGTTGGCTCACATTTCCTTTCTTCTGTGTCAAACCGACATTAAGAATACTTATGTGTAGGGGCGCCTGGGTGGCACAGCGGTTAAGCGTCTGCCTTCGGCTCAGGGCGTGATCCCGGCATTATGGGATCGAGCCCCACATCAGGCTCCTCCACTATGAGCCTGCTTCTTCCTCTCCCACTCCCCCTGCTTGTTCCCTCTCTCGCTGGCTGTCTCTGTCTCTGTCAAATAAATAAATAAAATCTTAAAAAAAAAAAAAAAAGAATACTTATGTGTAGGATGCCTGGGTGGCTCAGGTCATGATCCCAGGGTCCTGGGATCAAGCCTCGTGTTGGGCTCCCGTTTCCCCAGGAGTCTCTTCTCCCTCTGCCCCTCCCTCCGTTCATGCTCTAAGTAAAATCTTCTTTAAAAATACGTGTTTCTCTGCCATTTCAAATGGACAGTCTTGAACCAATTTCAGTCAAATGACTCCTTGCTCTTTATATATTTTGAAGTTATGTTCGGGTGCGTACAAATTGAAAATTGTTATGCCTTTCTGGCAACCTAAGCCTTTTGTTATTATTGAACTGTATACCCCTCTATGCTTGCCTTAAAGTCTGCTTTGATATTAGTACAGCTGCATCAGTTTTCAGGAGGTTAGCGTTTACAAGATTTATTTTTTCTATCCTTTTACTTTCAACCATTCTTTATACATAAACCTAAGGTGTTTGTCTTGAGAGAAGCTTATAGATGGATTTGACTGTTCTTCCAGTATGAAAAGCTCTGTGCTTTAACAGGGTATTAAATCCATTCATATGTAATTATTGGTATATTTAGAAATCAATCTACTGTCTTATTATTTGTCCTAACCGTTCTATATATTTAATTCTCTTTTTTGGGATTTTTAAAATTATTATTCTATGTCCTTCTTATCCACATTTTACAATCTTTTATTATTTTGTTAGTGGTTATATCAAGAGGATGATTACAAGAACCCTGACTTGCAGAAGCCTATGTGTTTTAGGGTTTTTTTTTTTGTTTTTTTTTGTTTTGTTTTTACCAGTTTTACTAATTTCTGGTCAGTGAAAGGACCTTAGAACAGGAACCCCCGTCAACTCCCTATCGTTTCTATTGTTGTGTATTTAAATCTATATTGATTTTAACTCCACATAAAGCCACATTCCTTTAAGTTTACCAACTTATTTACGTTTTCCGTGGATCTCCATCCCTTCCCATGCTCCCATGGAGAGTCATTTACATTTTGCCTGAAGAACTCTCTTTAGTATTTCTTTTTAGTGCGGATACTACTGGTAGCAAATTCTCTCAGCTTTGGTTTGTCTCAAAATGTCTTTATTTTCCTTAAATTTTAAAGGTACAAAAGTACCACACAGGCACTTTGACAATATCAGTCGCTCACTGTCTTTCGGTTTCCACTGTTTCTATCAAGGCTCACTACATGCTTCTGAATTTAATGTGCACTTTTTCTTTGTCTGTTTTCAGGGTGTTTTCTTTGTCTTCAGTTTTCATAGTTTCATTATGAGGCACCGAAGTGTGGTTTTCTTTATACTTTTCCCCTTGTGGTTCAAAGTACTTCTTAAAGCTCTGACTTGTATTTATAATTGGTTTTGGAAAATTCTTGGCTATTATCTCTTCAAGTACTGCTAGTCTGTTGCTGTCAAAAACACACTAACTAGTTTCTCTTGATCTCTTTTTTTTTTAATGTATGAAGTCTCTTTAAATGAGCCATCATATAATATTAACACACTTTACATTTTAAGAGAAGCTAATAATTGGGAAATCTTAATGGTTTATCTCGGGATAAATTATGCTCCAATCTGAAGGATCCTGTTTTGCTTCGTTTTGTTTTTAAACACAAATCTTTGGTAGGAATATAAATCCAGTCTGATGTGTGCATAAAACCTACTTCATTGATATCCACTGTATAAGCTATTAATTGGCCAGTCAGTACTTTTATTCATGAATATGAGCATAAATCTATAAAGTAGGTCTTATGCAAACTCATGCATGAATTTAAATTTCTAAAGATATGAATTCATAGTATATTTAATATAATGTTTTGTTTTATATTTAAAGCCATTTCTGGGGCGCCTGGCTGGCTCAATAGGTAGAGCATGTGACTCTTGATCTCAGGGTTGTGAGTTCAAGCCCCATATTGGGCATAAAGCTCAGTTAATACATAAATGAGTAAATAAAGCCATTTCTGTTTTGTTTTTTTTTTTTTTACTACATTAGCAGAAATGCTTTTGTACCTCCTAACAGAAATAGAACACTATACATCCCTGAATATATTTCAGGGAGCCTCGTACATCAAGTAAGTGGAGTTACAAGTAATACTATCACTACACCAGCACCATTTTTTTCAGTCAGGTACCTGGTAGCTAAAAGTCTATCATATTGGGCTTCTAATTCTCCTACTAACTAAAAAGCCAATTATTAATTCATTAATCTTTCATACCTAGTAGTTACTCAATATTTCTTGACTGGTTGCTCTGTTGCCTACTAAAGGTTCCCCAAGTCTGGGTTTATAGAAAATTGACAATGACTCACAAGGAGAGGATCCAGGGCAAGAGGCTCTTAATTGGCACCATTTCGAAAATACCAAATGGTGGAATCAGAAGCATATTCAGGTCAGCTTACAATGCTTAGGATGAATTTAAATCCCTAATAATGACCTGCCATAAAATGAAATAATCTCTTACACTCTAAAAAAACTAGAAAAGTCAAACTTAAAGTATCATTGAGCAAAATGAATTTGTATATGAAAGTACATTTTCCATACAACTGTAGCTTATCCTCCCCAAAATGTTAAGGTGTTTTCTTATATGTTTATTGAAAATTTTAATGTTTCAAACCTACCTAAGTATAATTACATAAGTTTATGAAGTTTAATTGGTATTTTTTTTAGATTTACTTGAGAGAGTGAGAAAGAGAGAGAACGGGGGTAAGACGGGGTAAGGGGACAGAGAGAATCTCAGGCAGACTCCGCACTGAGCACAGAGCCCGACGCAGAGCTCTACCTCATGACCCCAAATCAAGAGTTGGATGCTCAACCGACTGTGCCACCCAGCTGCTCCATAATTGGGATTTTTATTCATGATGCAGGTCTACCATCATGAAGATAAATTACCGTTGGAGAGATGACACAAACATGCTTCAAGTTTGGAGGCCACGGCCGTTACAAGAGGGGACCCCAGGCCCACAGGCTGTAACCAACTTGAAAACCAAGTCAATTCAATCAGTAATCATTTTCTGCTTTGGATGGCTGAAACTGGGCCAACGTCAATGTAAATGAAAACTTACTAGATTTATCAAGATTTCTTTTTTTCAACACTTAGAGCTGATAATAATTTGATTGTAATCACTTCAGAATGTTCAATTGAAAAAAAAGTTCAAAAAGTATATAAGGGAAGAATTGTGGGTGGTCCATACATAGAGTCACTCTTACCATAACAATCCTCTTTTTCCAAAGCTAAAAACTTTTAATATCACCATCATAGGAATCACTGAGGAAAACAACTGGAGTTTAAGAACAAATGGGTCTGTAAGTGGAAACTGGAATGGTAGTGGAATAGCCTATGAGGCACTTTGGCCCATCTCTAAAGAATCTCTGCCTGAAAATGAGTATCTGCCCGTGAGAGATGTGCTCAGCAACACGAAGCCTCCTTGTCTGAGGACCCTTGAGAAAGCTCAGAGCTATGGGTCACATTCGTGTGTCTAGTTCAAGCGTTGCCCCTGCCAGGGAGGTGAAACCATCTGTACCAAGGAGACTGGAGCTCAGATTAGGGACAGGAGAGGTGATGGAAAATTCTGAAGTGTACAGTAATGGAAGAGGCTGAAGGGAGCCAAGAGAGGAGGTAAGGGCCATTCAGCACCGACATACCTGGGGAGAGAGTAAAAGGAAGAGGAAGGAAGCAGCAAAGAGTGAGGAGAAGATGCCACTTAGCTGCCTGCTTCCCAGACCCAAAGCCATTCACAGAATAGGTGCCCTAAACTACAAGTAAAGACTCTTCTAAGGATTAGCCAGGAACCTAGTCACCAATGAAAATTTCACCTCCAAAATAATTCGGAGATCCTCAGGAATAACAAAATGAATATAGAATGACTGGATTTGAGTTACATTTTAAATCATTCCTATTTTGGTAGAAATATAATGTCAGAAATAATACAGCCTTTCAAAATTTCCCTCAAAGCAACTTTAGTAATGAAAAAAATCACCAGAAGTTACCTAAAGAGAAAGGTATTTAACTTTTTAGTTAAGATAAAATCAGAAGTAATGACAACAGAGTACATCAAAAGCTCCCTTCCAACTTAAATGTTTTTAATGGCTTCATTGACATCTAATTTATAGACCATAAAATTCACCCATTGCAAGCATACAACTCAATGACTTTAATACATGTATGGAGTTGTACAACCATTACCCCGAACCTTATATGTTTGTCATAGTGTGAGTTGTCAGTAGACAATGAAACAATCTACTTCTCTCACAATGCAACCACACACAGACAATTATACTCACATTTAAACATAAGAAGCCCTACCAGCTTCTCTCCTCTTCCCTCGACAACTGGGGTTTTCTAATGGCTTTTTAGGAAAGCACTGAGGCAAGGCTAGTGACACTCCACTCATTCATCACTGCAGTATATAAAATATTTCACGTCATTACCGTCCTAGCAAAGTCTCCCCAGCAGACTAAAATCACACTTTTTAAACCATATGCATTATACATTTTACCATTTCAATGATTGAGACATCTTCACGACTTGAAGAGTGTAGAAACAGCAGATGGTGAGCACTATTTTAATGAATGAGAGCTACTTGAGTGAACGGTGTCTCTGGCTGTTCAACACTATGAGTAGTAACTCAATGACTAAAGCAAGAGCCTCTATTGCCAAATTAATCAAGATTCCTGACAGTTTTCAAACTATTTCTGAAAATATCATGGAATATATGCTTTTGCTTTTTATATTCTGATACTTCTTACCCTGAGCTTATCGTCTTCTCAATCTTCAAAATAGATTTGAAAGAGTTTTTGTGACCCATTTAAAGTCTGCAGCCTAATGCAACTTTTTCATGGATATCCGAGTGAAGATAACAGCAATCTCCCCAACATCACACAGAAAACAGAGGATACATCAATCATGTGGGCCTTTTGCACAGCTGCTGACTCTGCCAAGAACCATCTCTCCTCTCACTCCCCGCCCTTACCCTGTCCTTGTCCAGATTATCTCACTCATTTTTCAGGCTTTGACTCAGCACATCCTCAAGGATGCTGTCCATCCAGGGCCCCCACTGCACCAGTCAGGCCCCTCCATCATGTGCTTACAACAACTCACACTCTTCTGCAGAAGCTTAAGCCTAATGATCAAACAGCGTGATTGGGTAATTAATGTCCACCTCTTGGATCCAATCCTACACTCCTGGAAGTTTCAAGTTTTGTTCACCCTGCAGTCCCCATCACTGCGTGCAGACCTTCACATGCAGTAGGCACTCCATAATTATTTGTTAATCTCATAAGTATTTGCTGAATATTTATGAATAGCCCTGTTGTAGGCCAGCAGAGGGGGACACAGCCCCTGTCTCCCTGGATCTTATCCTTAGGGGATGGGGTGGGAGGGGACCAAGAGAAAAAAGGAAAACAAAAAATTAATGTGTAATTAACAGTTGTGATAAGATCTATCATTCTTAAGTTCTCCTAGACCCTACAATGGATAAAAAATGTTGATATTTCATGAAGCTTTTCTTTCATCTATTTAGCACAAGACACGTTCCTTCTATTTTCTGTTCTTCATATTGATAAAATCCCACTGATCAAACCAAAGTCAGACACATTCAAGTTGTGGGAGACAGACTACATTATACCCTAGCTGAAAGTCCACCTGCCTGCAAAAGAGGCCTTCCAAATCCAAGGAAGGCTAACAGTGCTAAAAAGGTATTTCCTAGACACCAGGGTTAACAGAACAATTTTCTGGCAGAGCCTGCTAAAAGGAAGGGCAATTATCAGCAAAGGATACAACTAAATAATACTTGAAAATTCTTCCATCACACATTTTTTTAAAAGGGGCACATGGATAATGGAATATAACTTTCACTGATGCTAATATTTAACCACTAAAAACATTACTTTTTATATATCCCCACCATGTAGTCTTTTAATGACATGTTCATATCATTAGTTTCAGCAAATATTAACATTATTGGAAAAAACAATCCAAGTTTAAAATTTATTCAAAATTATATAGCCAGGACTTAAGTGGTTCTCTAGTAGAATATCTGACACCTCCAAGTGACCTTTAAAACTAAGGGAAAAAATTAATAGCCAGCATCTATCAAATGCTTATTATTACCAAGAATCATGCTAAGCACTTAAGAGGAGCTTTATTAAATCTCACAATGATCATATCAAGGAGGTGTTAGCTTTGTCTTACAGTGGGCGACTGGAAGCTCAGATGAAGTAACCTGACCCAAGGCTCCTATGTGATCTTCGAGGTTAGTCCAACGCTGGGGTGGGTGCCTTAGTCAATGATATCTGGGGAATGGCCTAGCTCATTGTGAAACAAAGGGAAAGAAGTAACAGTGGGAATTCTCTTTGATATGCTTTTGTAATAATCATTCCAGTAGTCATTAAATTCCTGTTATGGGCTGAACTATGTACCCCCAAAATTCATATGCTGGAGTCTAACCTTCTATGTACCTCATAATGCGACCAGATTTTAGAGGAAGGGTCTTAAAGAGGTAATTAATTTAAAATGAATTTATTAGGGTGGGTTCTAATCCAATGTGACTGGTGTCCTTAGAAGAGGAAATTTGGACACAGATGAACACAGAGAAAGGACAGTGTGAACACAGACAAGAAGATGTGAAGACACAGGGAGAAGACAGCCATCTACAAGCCAAGGAGAAAGAAAGAAGAAACCACTTGCCAACACCTTGACCTTGGACTTCTAGCCTCTAGAATTGTGAGAATATAAATTTCTGTTAAGTCCCCCAGTCTATGGGACTTTGCTATGGCAGCCCTCACAAACTAATCCAGTTCCTAAGTCACGCCTGCTTACATTCCACAGAGCTCAGAGTTCAGTGACAGTCAGAACAGTGGCATGGCTCACCCACGCCGCTGTTATACTGTCAATGACATCTGTTCAAATAAACTTATGTTCCCATCTCACTTGGGAAGAACAAAAATTCGTGCATTGAAACGTGGAGAATAAGTAGGAGGGAAACAGGAGTGAGAAAGAGTTGAAGTACAGACATGTTATTCCCCCACCCTCAACCTCCAGAAGGTAAGATGCTCCCAGGGGAAAATGCACCTGAAGGGATCGTGTTAGCTCTAGTCCACCCTGGGAGCAAATCTCCCACCAGCCAGGCCGATGGTGTGGCCAGAGCAGGAGCATTAGTGGGGCTCAGGGAGGGGATGAGGCATCCCAGGGCGGAGAATTCAGGGAGTGAAGGGAGAAGAGGAAGATGGATGCAGAAGGGTGGGGAGCTGGGGGCGGCGTGGGGGCGGAGTGACACACTGGGGTGTGGCTGCAGTTCTCTCTGGTGGCTGGTGGGTGAGGGAAGGAAGAGCAGCGGGGGGCCCAGAAAAGATGTTCCTTTGCTTCCTCCCCACTCCCTCTCTTAAGAGTCAAACCTTAGAAGGGATGTGACAAGAGGAAAAAAAAAAAAAAAGTACAGAGATTACTTTCCCTGCCTTTCTTTCCTTTCTTACATTTTCTTTCTTCACCCCTCCCTTTTCCAAAATGTCCTGTTGACAGGAACCCCCACTGCTTATCAACAACTTTGCCAAACAAAGGCAAGCGGTGCCAGGAAGGACAGCACATGTAAACAAAGGCCGAGGCAGGAGATGCCTCACTCACCACCTCCAAAATGACCAGACTTTCACTGCATCACAAACTCATCGACCAACAACTTATATTTGTTCACGGCTTATATGAAACTTTTGGGTTATCTGCCAAGTCCAAGGCCTCCCGCTCTGACTGAAGAAGTAGACCTCTGGAACATGGTTGAACTTTGTGTTGTGAACTTACGACAGGGCATAAGAATCTCTTTCCCAAGGGTCTGAACTAGACTCACGGCTCAATTCTTGGTGGCTAGGCAGTCTGAAGTGGCTGTAGGGAACAGCAGCTGTCAGTTGGCTTGAGGGCTGCGGGTACCATGTAAGAGCAGAAATTTTGTCCTACATACACAGAAACAGAAAGCCAAAAGAGGAGAAAAATAAAAGAAATGTATAGGAGAAGCGGTGCTCAGAGACTACCTGCCCCAAAACGTAATCTCAGACCCTGTAAAACATCCACTTCTTGGTTTTGCCCTTGCATTCCTAATAAAACTTTGTTCTCTGCATGCTGATAGGTTTGTGTTCACAACCAAAGGAGCCTTGATAAAATAGTGATAATTTATTAAGTACCTCCAGGTGTATTATTTCATTGAAACTCACAATATTGTAGGGGAAAAAAGAGGGCAGTTACTTTTACTGTTGTTTTACAGCTTACAAAGCAGAGGCCCACAGGCATTGTGGCCCCAATGACTCAGCCTTTGTGAAGCCCCCTCTGATGTTCACTCTGGACTTGGCTATGTGACTTCCTTTGGCCAATGGAGTATTAGCAAGCTCAGTGACACAAGCAGAGCCTTGATGAAACTTTGCACACCGGGACTGGTCTTCTTGGTACCCAGCCCCCACCTTGAAAAAATGTTCAGGTGTCCAGGATAGAAAGAGGACCCAAGGGAAGGCCTTGCGAGATGAGTTACGTGGACAGAGACAACGAATGCTGTCACACAGACGACCTCAGACAACAGAAGAAAAAGGACAAAAGAGCCTCTTGGTCAATCCATAGAATCATGTGATATTATAGGTTGTTGTTTCAAGGCATTAATTCCTGGGGTCTTAGCAATAGATAAATGAAACCCATGTTAAGTAACCCCCTCTATACCTCAAAGCTAATAAATAAAGTTTGGGGATTCAGATCTCCTGACTGATTTCAGTGATTTATTCATTGCTCCAGGATCTGACTGAAACTGAAGAAAAATAACTCAAAAGTTTCACAAGCTTCATTTAAACAATAGAAAATGAGTTTTAGCTCAGAACACTCAGCTATGAAATTATCCTGTCAGCATATAAATGAATTAAAAATATATTTATGTAAATGTGGACAGGTAGGAGAGTGTTACTAAAATACTTAGCATGGTTATACAATGTCTAAATGCGTTTGTCCTCCTACCAAAAGAATTACAAACTACCAAAGACAGAATATACAACAATGTTTACAGCGGTATTATTTCTAATAGCAAAAATAAACCCCCAAACTATTACCCACTGACAGAGGAGAAAGGACAAATTATGATCTATTCATACAACGATAAAAATAAAGAACTAAAGCCACATACATCAACAGGGATAATCTCAAAAATATCAAGTTGAGTCGGGGGGTGGGGGGGAAGAAGTAGAAGAACACAAACAGCTTAATATCATTGATGTAAAGTACCCCAAATACAAACCTTAGCATCGTATTACTTAGGAATACATATGAAATAAAAGCAGTAATGAAAATCAAGGGAATAAACACAAAATTAAAAATAGTAGCTGCTCTTGGAGGGAAGAAAGCAGGACACATTTGGAGGAAGGCACAGCGAGGGATCCAAAGACACTGGTTATGTTTCATTTCCTAGTTTGGGTGGCAGATATGTGTTTTACAATAACCTATACTGTATATCTGTGGTAAACAGCTTTTTTGTACCCATGAAATATTACATAATAAAAGCAAATTTTAAAAAATAACCAAAGAATCTAGCAAAGGCACATTAGATGGTCTCCAGCAATACATGCTTTATAACACAGAAATCAACCTAGTTCCCAAACGCACAACAATTTTATTTTTTAAAGATTTTATTTTTAGGGCGCCTGGGTGGCTCGGTCGGTTACGCATCTGCCTTTGGCTCAGGTCATGATCTCGGGGTCCTGGGACCAAGTCCCATGTTGGGCTCCATGCTCATCGGGGAGTCTGCTTGAGATTCTCTCTCTCCCCCCTCTCTCTGCCCCTCCCCCTCCATTCGTGCTTGTTCTCTCTCTCAAATAAATAAAATCTTAAAAAAAAAAAAAAAGATTTTATTTTTAAGTAATCTCTATACCCTGTCAGGCTTGAACCCACAACCCTGAGATCAAGAGTCACATGCTCCACCCACTGAGCAGCCTGGCACCCCACAACAATTTTATTTTATAAGAGTAAGAAAGGCATACTACAGAGGTAGCTATACTCCCAATTACATGATAATAATGGTAAAGCTGCCTATTAGTTCATAACTCATTAAAACTAATGCCAAAGGAGAAACAGATATTTAAATATAGTGCTTAAAATATTTCAGTTAGTACTTTTCAGGACTTTTTGGAACCTGCCTATATAACATCTCTTTTCTTATTATCAAAATTCCCTCTGAACCCCAGACACAAGTGTCTGTCTTCTAAGCAAGGGTCTGGTGAGTAACCTAGACTTTTCATCAATTTGCCTGGCCTGGTTAGGATACCTGGAAGGGGCCACACTGCATGCTAAGAGAATCACAACCTTCCCTGGCCAGAACTGATCGTATCCAGAACAGACAGCTGACCCGGAGCAGGCCAGGCATGGTCTGCCATCTACCTACCTCACCAGCCTTTCTCCTACCCCCTTCTCCCTTGAAATCAGCGCGGAGGGTGTATCTATCTGTCAGAACACATACCGCAATTGTCAAGTAATTATACATTTATTTCAGTGATTACTTACTGTTGTCTGTCTTTCCAAACTGTAAGCCTCACAAGGGTGAGAGCCCGTCACTTTTTTCTCACTATTGCATCCTACCAACTAGCATAATTATACACAGTAGGTACTTGGTGCTTATACCTACTTAGGGCAGACCTAAAATTAGGGCAAAGGAATCAAAGCCATTACAGAATCCACATTCATCCTCAAAGAAGAAAATGCCATAGAACACCACATTAAATTTGACAAATTGAAGGACTTTATAGAAACATACCTGAATGAAGTTGAATTTTCCCAATAACACCTTCTACCAATCCCAAACAGATGGGATTCCAGGCAAGAAGTAGATCAGTAGCTGAAAGAAAATAAGCAATCGTGAGAAATTTTTCATCAGAAAACATAGTAAAACAATATCTTCAGCAGTCTACTTTAAATGATCAACATCCCCAAAGGGCAGTTATGAACATCCAGAACTGAATACATTACTATGAAGCCATTTGTGGAAAAGTATTAAACCCAAGGCCTGAATAAGGTTTCTGCTATAAGGACAGTTAGGGGGAGAGAAATGACAAGCTGAAACTCTCCTCAGATGGGAGGCAGTACTTTGGCGCCCTACAGTGGAGGAAAGAGGCTGGTACATGGCAAGAGGGCAAATCAGAGGAGTCCTCCACTGTCCCGCAGCTCATAGCCAGCTGCAGATT
Source organism: Ursus americanus (assembly GCF_024610735.1). NCBI lineage: Eukaryota > Metazoa > Chordata > Mammalia > Carnivora > Ursidae > Ursus > Ursus americanus. Next base: position 11,557,610 of record NC_142132.1, read on the forward strand.
CAAAGACAAGGCCTGAGAAACAGTCAGAGAGAAGTCCACTTACTGGATCACACCATGAAAAATACCCTTTCCCAAAGAAGCTTACGCCACGCACAGAGATCCAGAAAGCTGGTGCTGTTTTATGTGACTTCTGCGGCAAAACCACTAAGAGCCAGTGCCTGTTCTTGAGTGCCTACTCTGTGCCAGGCATCCCAACGAGGGTTCCTCACAACACAACATGCTCTGGGTGACTTTTCTCAATTCTCCCAAGGATGGCACATAACATACTATTCTAGCGGACCAGGCTCATTCATTACACTCAGTGGATGTGTGAGGACGTCAAGACTTAATTCTCTTGCAAAACCCAGGTTGCAAAAGGCTGTTATACACATGGAGATAAATGTAACACTAGTGGTAGCTCAATAGCTGAAAAAATTACCAAGAATGAAAATAATATTTCCCTTAGTAGAAAATTAAAATTACGCTTTAATTATTACCATTTAAATTTTATTTTAGGGAAATTTATAATCAATCTATAACTCATGGGGTAATTACAGACTTAATAATTCATAGTCTCCAAATTCATTTGAGTTTTGACTATTGTATCTTGAATGTCTTTGTTGTTAATGATACATTTAGTGGGAGGCAAATAAAGTTGACTTCTCTTTGGGCAGAACTGCAATTCAACGCCACGCGTGCGTGACTCATGGCTTGTACTCTTAACCATTCTGCTACAGAACCTCTACATGGAACCAACCAATAAGACATTACATTTACACTTTAAGTAATATACATTCTTATTATAAAAGTCATACTGTATAAAATTGGAAAAAAATATTTCATCACTCCCATCCCACCAGCCAGGTAACTTATTTTGCTTTGTTTCAGGTCACATGTCCGTGTGCATACCGCATCACAAGACCTCAAATAGAGCAGTATATGCTAGTTTTTCTCTTGTAACATTTCATGAGTATTGTCTCATGTCTTTAAAATACTGTTCAAAATTGTAACTTCATGGCTGCATAATTTTCCACTAAAGGAAGCACTTCCTTACTCTTGGGCATTTACGTGATTTCCAGTTTTTCCCCTATCATTAAAAAATACTGTGATGGGGTGCCTGGATGGCGCAGTTGGTTGAGTGGTCAATGCTTGGTTTTGGCTAGGGTGCTGGCCTCAGGATCATGAGACCCAGCCCTGCATAGGGATCCAGCGCAGCCCGGAGTTTGCTTAAGACTCACTCCCCCAAAGGGGAGCCCTCTTACACTGTTGGTAGGAATGCAAACTGGTGCAGCCACTCTGGAAAATAGTATGGAGGTTCCTCAAAAAGTTAAGGATAGAACTACCCTATGACCCAGCGACTGCACTTCTAGGTATTTATCCAAAGGATACAAAAATAGTGATTTGAAGTGGCACCTGCACCCCAATGTTTATAGCAGCCATGTCCACAATAGCCAAACTACGGCAAGAGCCCAGATGTCCATCAACAGATGAATGGATAAAGAAGATGTGTGTGTATGTATACACACACACACACACACACGAATATTACTCAGCCATCAAAAAGAATGAAATCTTGCCATTTGCAATGACGTGGATGGAACTAGACTATATTAAGTGAAATAAGTCAGAGAAAGACACCATATGATATCACTCACACGTGGAATTTAAGAAACAAAACAGATGAACATAGAGGAAGGGAAGGAAAAATAAGATAAGGTAAAAATAGGGAAACAAACTATAAAAGACTCTTCACTATAGGAAACAAGCTGAGGGTTGTTGGTGGGGAAGGGGGTGGGGGATGGGGTAACTGGGTGATAGGTACTAAGGAGGGCACTTGATGTAATGAGCACTGGGTGTTATATGCAACTGATGAATCACTAAATTCTACCCCTGAAACTATTAATACACTGTATGTTAACTAAACTGAATTTAAATTAAAAAAAAAAAAAAGACTCTCTCCCTCTGCCCCTCCCCTACACGCTTGCTCTCGGTAAGCTAAATAAATCTTTTTTAAAAATACTGTGATAAATGACGAACATTATGCAAATATTTTATTGCCTCTGTAATTAACAGCTCTAGGACAGATTCCCAGGAATGAAATTAGTAGGTGAAAACATTAGAAAATTTAAAGCTTTCAGATATTACCAAATTGCTTTCTACAGGGTTACACCAACTTAGACTTCTGCCAGAAACATAGGAGAATGCTTGTTTTAAAGTACTCTTGCCACCATTTAGAATTTCTTTTTAAATTGTTCTCATTTGCTGGTTTCCATTGCCTAAATGATGTTTATTTTCTTTTCATTGCAGGTAAAATTAAACATTTAATTATAAAATTGGCTGCTTATGTTTCTTCTTCTAGGATTTTCTCATTCACATCTTCTAACACTTTTGTATATTCCTTATTGATATGAATCCTTTTATATTAAAGATGTCGACTCTGACATGTTTGTACCTATTTTTAATTTTTAATTCTTATACCGCTCCTTTTTCCATTATCTTTACACTTAAAAAGTTGTTCTTCACCCAATATTACGTAGTTATTAATTTTATTTCCTTGTTAATTTTTAAAAGTCTATCTACTCTACTGGAATCCACATTGGTGTACAGACTAAAAATACCCTGATTTCTCTTCAAACAATGTGCCAGAATCTCTGTATCAGGCAGGCCGAGTCTCAGCATGTACCAACACAGATGCCCCTCTGAGGAAAGAGCTCCCACTATCCATAACCCTGTACCCTGACCCCAGATGAATAGACCACAGCTGTAGGACTCTACCCTTTGGGTACCAAATGAGCTCTAGAAATACGGAAGAGGAAGACAACGTTAGAGGTAAAGCATCCAGGGACAGTTACACAGAAGTGGAACTTCAAGCAGAAGGAAAGCAGCAAGAAAAATAATGCAGAGGAAAGTGCAAGGTTTGTTCTTGAATGGTCCCTTCAGTGGAGAAACACTTATCAAGTACCTGCCAGGAACCAAGCACTGTACCAGGCTAAGAAGATATAAAAATAAAGGAGCAAGCTCTCTGGAACAGAAGACCAGCGGCTGCAATGGATGGCTTCCGATGATAAGATTGGAAAAAGTAAACTGAGGCCAATTGTGGAGAGATTTGAATAAAAAACTAATGACTGTGGCTTCCTGGAGACCAGGGTAGGCGGATAATGGCATAAATAAAACAAGACTGCAGCCAGGGATTAGCTGACAGCATTGACAGGAGGTAGAGCCTGAGTAGGGAAAAGACAAGTGTGTTCCAACAGTCTTAGCCTGAAACAACCCGGAGCTATGCAGCCCACGGGAGCGGGGTGGGCAGCAAGTGAAAAATGCATAGGAGGTTAACATGAACCACTACAGAGGAAGCCAGGAAAGGACAGGAAGAGAATAAATGAAATAAAAAATGCCACTGAAATATCTCTTCTCTCCAGAGTGGGAGAAGCAGAAGGGACAGGGTATACAGCAGCTGAAAGAGAAGGTGGGTGAGAACCTCCTAACTCAATACTCTTTCCCATCTTTGGCATTTTGAGCCAGGCAAATACACCAGCCGTTCAAGAAATTAAAAATAAAAAAAAAAAAACACAAAAACTAGAAAAAAACTATCAAGATGACTAAGTTCTGTGCTCTAATGACTAAAAAGAATAGTCACAGATAATCTTTGAGGTCCAGAGAGAGCCAGTTAAACCCATTACGACTGAGTTCCTAATGGGATGATCAAGGAGAAATAACCAGAGGAGATATTCAAGGAGGAAAACAAGATGCTGAAGTCAAAAGTACAGGTGTAAAAGTTGACCTTGGAAAGGAATGACACTACCTTTTTTCCAGGTCTGGAAGGTGAAAGGCTAAATATAGTAATGGAGAAGCAGCAAAGGAAAAGATCAGATGGCCTTGACTCAGTAAAAACAGGAGTCAAAGTCCTCTTCCATTTGCAGGGAGGAAGGACAGAGGGGGACAGAGAGGGGCACAGCAGGTTCCAAAATGCTTGGCATGGTGAGGGATATCCAGAAAGTCAATTTTAAAAAGTTCTATGTGTGCTTGAAACTTGGTGTTTTCAAGAAAAAAGGTGTCAGTCTATTAGTGGGTCATGAAATCGATTGTGTATAATGATCAGCATTAACATCAATGAAACAGAATAGAACAGAAAATAGAAAAACTGCGCAGTAAAGAGAAACATTTCATGACACTTTCTTGCTCCTGGTACATACATACAGGTATGTGTTCACCAGGACATGACTTAAAAAGTATTCCTTATTATGGATCTCAAACATTTGAACAGACTATTGAACTTTGGGGCTCATCATTTCAACTTTGTTGATTATTTTGCTCAACGCCTGTATGTACTTGCTAATATTTTTGACTGCTTCACTGAAGTTTTTGAGAGAAGGCTTATTTTTTTAAATCTCACACTTTGTGTATATTTTTCCATTTATCCTTCTTAATTTTTGCTTTAGATTTTGAGACCGCATTGTCAGGCACATGGACATTCGGGATTAATACACCTTCCTGGTGAACTGCTGTTAATCAGGATGTAATAAGTGCCTTTATTTTAAATAATGCTCTTTGCCCTGAAGCCAAGTTTGTCTAACATTAATATTGTGAAAGAAATGCAGTAGGCATTAGAAAAGGATAAATATGAACATTGCTAACCCGAATGTATCACTTCTACTCCTCACCGCCTTCGGGACAAAGTCCAAATTCCTTGAAAAGGTCTGCATGGGCTGGTCCTGTCCACCCTCCTCCTGCCTCCCCCCACCCCCGCATCCTGGCCTTCCTGCAACCGTCCAGCAGTGTGCGCAGGCTGGGTCTGGAATGCTGCTCCCCACCCACTTTCTGCCTGCTTTTCATTCCAGACTCAGAGCAAGTCACCAGTGTGCCCTGATATATTCTCCATTCCACCCACCCAGTAGAATTCATCAGGCACTCTTTTGTGGCCCTTCTGAACCTTCCTCCTATTTCCATCATGGCACCTTATTTTGGTTTCTAATTATTGGCATCTAATTATTGACTTCCCTATCTCCCTGAGGGAACAGGAAGCTCATCGAGACCTAGGTTCGTTTAGCTTTATGTCCCCGGTACATGGTACACAGCAGGTTCCAAAATGCTGAATGGACAAAAGAAGGTATGGCATGGGATTGGAGAGGCAAGTTGAGGTCAGGTAATTTACACTGAGTCACAGTGTAAAGAAGGGTTCACTACTTACAGTGGCAAAGTTGAGGTCACTAGGTCTATTTCAGATAAAGACGTTAGGGCTGGCTGTGCCCAATACAACACAAGCTTGTCAAAATTAGAACACCATTTCCCACTTAGTCCAGGGCTCTTTTTAATGTACCTCTGACACCATAAGGTTCCCTACAAAACATTCTGGAGTGTAATACCTTCATTTTACATTTGTACAGGGCTTTCAGCTCCCCAACATCATTCCAGCTGCACAAGCCAGAACCTGGGAGTTATCCAAAGTGCTTTTCTTCCTTCCCAAGTCCTATTGATTTTCTCCTCAATATCTGATGACTGCTTCACTTCTCTCCAAACCCACTGCCACTAACCCTAACCTTCCCCATCTGGATCATTCAAAACGCTCTTGTCAGCCCTACCTCCGGCAGGCTGCTTACACATAATAGGCACGCAAATACTGAATGCAGGGAGGGCTCTAGACAGCTTGGTACTGGGGGGTGAAGAGCTGTAAGGAGGAGGCTGAAGAACTACACAGGGACCACTCGGGGGGACAAGAGAGAGTAAACACAGGAGCCGTTCCATCCAGACAGGGCAGATTTGCATAGGAGACTGAATGTAAGGACCAGTGTGTGGACATAAGAGGGCGGGCCTCATGCCAGAGATCCAGGTGCCAGGAAAGGGCCAGGTACACAAGGACAGCCTGGGCAGACACTGGAACCAGGAGACTAGAGTCTGGAGATGTGGGCACGGTGAGGGTACCGCCTGCCCTCTGTGCCCCAGGTGAAGAGTCTCAGCTCCACTGCAGTCTCTGAACCCCTCTCGGCAACAGCTCCTCTGCCGTAAGTGGAAATTCCATCCAACTTGCAGGGTTTGTAATAATCAGCAAATGAGAGAATTATGCAAAAGTGCCCAACACAACGTCTGGCACATAAATATTCAATAACCTTTGGCTCAAGTTGGGAAATGTATATATGTTTAGAATTCCAGGTTCCCACCACTCAAATATTTCCAAGATTTTTATTTCAAGGGTCTACATATGGATTTTGTTAAAGAGGAAAGGAGAAAAGAAAAAAAAAACCTTCAAAATGTTTTTACTTATTAAATCTTATGGCAGGACATAATTCCTGAAAGCCTTCTCAGAGTAATAGATGTTTCATGAAAATAATCTCAATGCCTAGATATGCACCAGAATCTCATTTCCTCAAAACATGAAACATGGACCTATAGGTCTGAACAGTTCATAACTAGGCATCCGGTCTCGGTCCCAGCAACCCATTTGGGTCCAAACGGCAAACTGAGCACGAGAGGCAGCTTCCTCCCTTCCCCTAGACCCTCTACACACAGGAGAGAGGGAGAATCTAGAAGAGGTAAAATCTAAAAGGAGGTAAAAATATAGTTGGAGAAAAGACACAAATATTGGTACACTTTCATAATGTATGTGAAAATAAGTACTAAATCATGAGAAACCATAGAAAAATATAAATAGAATGTATAACTATTAATCAGCAACAGAAAGACACCTGACGAAAATTCAAGCTATCCAATGGAAGATGAAGAAAGTGGTAGGAAAAAGAAAAAACAAAACAACAACAAACTACATACACACAATAAATGGAAAACATAAGTAAAAGGTAGAAATAACTCCTAATATACTAATAATTAAAATAAGTGTAGTTTCAACTAACCACTTAAAGGAGAGACTTAAGTCTCAACTCTGTTTATTTAATTCTATGCCTGTTTTATTTGCCACTGGTAGCAGGCACTCATTTAATAGTTATTGAACCAAATGAATGAATAATAAGTAAAAGTAAGCATGAAATACTGAAATGGAAAATGGATTTCTCCTACCAACTGCTGATCTTCAATGACATTTAATAAGACTAACATCTTGTTTTTACGGTTTTTAAAGGAAGCCCCAAAAGACCAGTCTTTTCCAGTATGGCACTCTTAATGCTAAAAGCATTTATCTTTCAATAAATATAATAAATAATGCAGTTGTGATTTCTCACAATGGAAGACTTACCTGAAAATTCGAGGAAACTTTAAATTATCTTAAAAGGTCTAGCAGGGGCACATGGCTTCCCTTACCCATGTACAGACAAGATAAAACAATAGAGGATGGCCTAAACAGGCAACATAACCTGCACAGGAAGGGAGTGGAGGGTGTCTTTCTTTAAACTGCTGGGACTCTGTTGCCTAGTATAGCACTGTGCACACAGTACGCTTCAAAATGGGTGTTTTTAACCTGTTACTCTTCACTAAGGAAATAAAGGGTGGTATTTGCGGAGTCTGTATATACAGAGGACACATGCAGATAGTAGTCTGAGCATATGTGTCAACTACGCTCGGTAATGGACACCCTGTCACCAATATTAATGGCTACTCTGGAGCCAGAAGGACTCGCATGGCAGAGAGGGCGACCAGTGGGCATCTTTCCACAAAGAACAGCCAGGTAATGGATCTGCTCCAACAAACAGATTGCTCCCTAATCTTTCCTTCGGAAAGTACAGTCCCATGTGTCATGCAAATCTGAAAGAGAAACATTTGAGATCTGCAAATAGGTTTTAAAATTTAGGAATTTCAAAGTTACCTAGTAGAGGTAACTTACAAATTACCAAAGTATAGCACTTTAGAAATAATGCCAAATTTAAATTAGTGAAATAATTAAAGTCACATACACCCGAAGACATTTGGGTATTTTGTCATAGCTCAATTGTTTGACCCATTAGGTCAACATTTCCACTCTTATTTCAGACCCATTTGGCAGTACATGGCTTCTATTTTCACATGCCCTCCTCTTCCTGGTACACAGAAAACAAGTGATTAAATAATGTGTGCCTGCAGAATGCATGAGTCATTCATTCCAAGTGCCCAGAGTGACTGGCGCTCCCTCAGCCCAAGATAAGCCTGCTTTTCACACATCTACTGAAGTTTATAGGTAGTTTCACTTGTGTCTTTAAGAAAAAAAAAAAAGAAGGTGCTAGAGTATGCATAAATAATCAGACCCAAGTTTCATTTCCTGCTAAAGACAAAGGATATTATTGCTCTGAAAAGACAATCACCAACACCAAAGTCAAACAGATGAGGACAAGGGTTCTAACACGAGGAACTGAAAGTTTCCATTGTTAGCTCATGCTTCAGTTCTCAAAATTTAATTAAGCAAGGAAAACAGGTTAGGGAATAATTTGACTCAGGTGCCATCTTATAAATGCAAAGTTTGATACACATATTTTTGAACTCTCTAATGGTAATTATTTTCCAGCGTTCAGCAAGCTAAGGAGCTAATCCAATTTAGAAGTTCTAGCAGATGGTGATTTCCCAGTGTGAACTCTAACTCAATGGTTGCTGGTCCTGGCTTTTCAGGATCATCATCTGGGAGCTTTAGAAAATGCGGATGCCTGGGCCCCTCCCCTTCAGAGAGTCTGACTCAGTTGGTTAGGGTGGGGCCCTGGCACAGGTATTTTTTAAATTTCCCCCAGGTGATTCTAATGTACCAGCAGATTGAGAATTACTGGTCTAAGGCATTGCAGGTTACTGGGTGGAACCTGCCTTAGTAATTTTGTCCTATCAGTCTGATTCATAGATGATGCCTGCACCATGTAGGACTCGAATCACTTTCATGAAATAAAGTACTACGATCTACATAAAGATCTCATAACATAGTTAGTTGGCATAAAAGCTGATCTAAGCTAGTATAAAGAAATATTTCAGAAAATAACCCTAAGAATACTTAAAAGATGAGAGACACTACTTAGGAAAGGGATCTTAAGAATTTCTAGACTTTTCTATTAAAATAGGGATCTAATTATGCTGCAGTAACAGAGCCACGAAGTTTTGACCATGATCATGAAGGATATCAGAAATTGTTTTTTAAACTCTACAATAACCAATCTAAAAATTGTTACGATTCTTGGACATGTAAAGTTCCAATTGTCACATCTCAAGAAAAGGCCAGTGCAACTCCAAAAAGACAGAGGACAATCAAAGAAAAAAAGACTTTTGTGAAAGGTCAGATCATATAATCGGGTTCTGGGAGGACCTGCTAGAAATGTATAAAATTATGAAGGCATGGACTTCACAGTCCATTCAGAACACTAGCACAGGAGACACACATGTTTAAAAGACATGGCTTGAGAATAAATGAAGGCAAGTACAGCTTAAATTACAATTTTCCAAACTCATTACCTTAAGAAGCTGACAATTTAGTCAGTTCAAATAAGGATTAGATAAATCCTCAAGTAATAAACTCATAATGCATTACCCAAGGGTTGGGATATACCCCTCACCTGTGCTCCCCTAAACTGCTCTTTGATATATCTTTCAGAAATAGGATCCTGAAAGCTAAATCAGAGCTAACAATTGGTATTTTCCTTCCTCATTTTAGAGCTCTCTACCAAGATGCATAAAATTAGCACTTCAATTAAATATATGCAACCTTTCTCCCAGCTGGTGTTTAAATAATTTCCTAGCCTTTCCTAAAAACTTTGTTCGAAACTATTACTCTCTTCCATCTAGGTTGGCTTGGATAGTCATTCTGCCGCCATATGTCCCCACCAACAAAAAGCTGGCCTTCAAACCCACCATCGGGTCTAGGATTTGCCCTTTTAATTGGCCAAATGAAGATGCTTCTAGATCAAACACAGAGTGTCCTGTGGGTGGGAGGTAAGGGGGAGAGCCTGTACTATTTCAGTCTGGCCAGTAGGCACTACTCATTCTCATAAACCCTTTTTTCTTTCTTTCTTTTTTTTTTTTTTGAGTACCCAATTAGAATGAAGTCATTATGCATACAAAGAGTTATGTCTGCCAAGAAAAAAAGTCCTTAAAAGTTTATTAGTGTATATAGCTAGTTTTTCCCAGGGCTTTCCACTCTTAGAGAAGCAATCAGACTATTTAGAGCTAGAAGCAGCTTCACAGAATCAAATAAAAGAGCACCTTTTTTCCCATTTTCTTTATTAGGAAGAAAAACAGATTTTCACCACCTTGAAAAAAAAGACAACACTAAAACCTCAAATTTTAATACCCAACCCAAGCCTCCCAACAGAACTGGGCCTTAAGCTCTGTCACAGCATCTGTCACTCTAGAATCCTGTGTAAGTCTCTCCCCCATTGGACCACAGCCTCAGCTACAGGGTACAGTGTTTTATCCACCTTTTTCTTTGGCACAGTGCCCAGCAGACAGGTCTTCAATAAATGTTGAAAGAATAAATAAATGACTCACAGAATTTCAGACTGAATAGAATTTGGAAGGAGAAAAAAATAGAACACAAAATTACAGGGAGGAAATGAGGCTGCTGCTTTGTGAAAAGGGAGTTCAGATGCCCCCCCCCAACTCACGATGGTCTGACTTATGACTTTTTGACTTTACAATGGTGCAAAAGCAATATTCATGCAGTAGAAACTGTACTTCGAATTTTAAATTTTGATTTTTTTTTCCTGGTCTAGTGTTATGCCAATACCATACGTTCACAATGCTAGGCAGCCCCCTACTACCTGTAGCTCCCAGTCAGCCCTGTGATCCCAAGGGTAAATAACCCACACGCTTAACAACCATTCTGTACCCATACGACCATTGTTTTCACTTTCAGGGCAGTATGCAATAAATTACAGGAGACATTCAACACTTGATTATGAAACAGGATTTGCATTAGATGATTTGCCTATTGAAAGCTAATTGAAGTGTTCTGAGCACACTCAAGGCAGGCTATGCTAAGCTATGTTTGGTAGGTTAGGCGTATTAAAGGCACTTTTAACGTAGGATATTTTCAACTTACAATGGGTTATCAGGATGTAACTCCATCGTAAGTCAAGGGAGATGTGCACTGGAAAGAGGTAAAGGGGAATAAATGAAATAGCTACTAGAGATGAATCCTGGAAGTCAAGAAGCACAACTGCCCAGAAGGAAGAGTAGCAAGCTATTACTCTGCTCAACACTATGGTCTGTTGCCCGAGGGTGGGGGATGTATATATGCCTGAAATAGGGAGAAGAATGTATATACCTGGCATAAAAACAATGTATAATGATATTCAGAAGCATCATTAATATTATACATGCAAACTACTAAAATTAAAAACATTATGGCAGTGCTTAAAATTTCCTAGTATTTCAGATTTTGTGACTGTTTCAAATTGTATATATTGACCATTGCAGAAACCGAAATTTGAAGTTCAGTATAAGTGAAAAGTTGTTTCAAAAAAAAAAAAGATTCATAAAGAAAATGTACTTTCAGGGGCGCCTGGGTGGCACAGCGGTTAAGCGCCTGCCTTCGGCTCAGGGCGTGATCCCGGCGTTATGGGATTGAGCCCCACATCAGGCTCCTCCGCTGTGAGCCTGCTTCTTCCTCTCCCACTCCCCCTGCTTGTGTTCTCTCTCTCACTGGCTGTCTCTATCTCTGTCAAATAAATAAAATCTTTTAAAAAAGAAAAAAAAGAAAGAAAATGTACTTTTAAATAATCCCACTATCAAGTTAAAGAAATGAATGCTTAAACTTGAATGAACCTGAAATAAAATGAATTAACTTAAAAGAAAAAACAACAAGGAACACTGACCTAAAATCAACCTGTGTTTCATTCAACCAGCCTTACCAAAGAAAGCAGGCAGGAGTGGATGCTTTTTTTGTGAATGAGAGCAGTTTCTTTAAGGGTCTCACAGCAACCGGAAAATGAGTCATCCTAACAGCATAGGATTTAATTAAGATCCTACCAGTATGTGTTGTGATAGTACTATAATGCTAAATGTTCAGGGTTTATCATCAATTCTAAAATACTACTTAACACATTATCAACAGCTACTGATAATTTAAAAAATGTATTATTTCTTTATTTTGTTAAATATACTCCAAATGTTCTTCTCAGCTCAATTATGGTCAGTTAATACATAATGATTATAACTCAGACTAGCTAACAAGTAATTTGTTAGAGGTTCTAGGACATTGTTGTTACTTCTCAGGGCTTGTGTTTGCAAGACTAAATTTTCAAAGGTTATATTTTAAAACATTTGCACAGAAATAGACCAGTTTAGTTTATTCATAGAAAGATAGTAATACAGCTTACAAAGATCTAACCCATTTAAATCCCCATGAAACCACACCAAAGTTAGACTATGCCTCTGAGAATCCGCACGATCAACAGAACAAACTAGTTTGATTTTCCAATAGTCTAGCATCTATCTGCAAATCCATCACCTAATTTTGTTATAAATCACAAGGACCAAATTCAACAACAGGCGATTTTTTTTTTTTTTTTGCATAAGGGCCAGTTTAAGAAAAATAAAAATGTCTTTGTATCCCATTTATTTTCATTGAAAAAGACAAGAGATTTACTGACTTTAAAAGTTAGATTTCCCCCCTTTATGAGTAAAATGAAGATAAGAACAGGTTTTTTTGGTTGGCAAGAGAGGCAGTGTTCTGGTCTTCCGTTCTTATAGTCTCTGTTTAATCCTCCCAACAGCCCGTTTGCTGCTCAAGATACACAGGGTCGATCAGGGACTAGAATCATTTCAATTCATTCAATATAATTTTTACAGAAGACCTGCTATAGGCCAGGTGCTCAGGAAATGGCAATAAATCTATACTTCTGTCTCCTTACTGGGGCCAAGTTAGGCTGGGCAGTTAGGACAAAGGGGAGTCATGCTGCTAAGGCATCTGGGAGCTGCACGATTGCAACCAAATTTCTGAAACACCAAGCTGTCAGGATTCCCTGGTTTCTGGCACCTGGTTTCTGGCACCAAAGGCCTTGACAATGCCTCTTCTCTGAAGCCAGCCTTTGGCAAGCCTGGCATCTGCTGGCTCAGGCCTGATCAGAACACAAGCGTCTAGGAACCAGTGACTCTACAAAGGTTCTGGCCCTCTTTGAAGGTGGTTGTCCTGAAGACCTTCTCTCCTTCACTCCCTCTCTGCTTTATGTGCTCTGCAAGGATGCCTGTGAAATTGGATCTAGGACTCTCAACAGATAGACTGGGAAAGGCTTCAGGTTGCTCATCACTGGCTGAACTAGTTCCCAGTCAGTACATATCAATGTTTCTGCTCCAAGCTCTACCCTGTATCTAGTCCCTTCCCAGACTGCAGATGTTCTAAAAACTTAAGAGAAACCTGATAAACTGACCAGAACTTGGAAAAACCACTGGGCAATCTATTCTATAACAATATTCCCTGTAACAACATAAAATAATTTTGCAACAAGGAGTCAGGGCAAGGGGTAGGGTCAAAGAACCAACCAGTAGTCCCATTATCAGCCTTTCGTTCTATATAGATCCTTTCTCAGTATGCATGCTTTGACTTTTGAGGCTTTTTTATTTTCTCCATATGCTACCCTATAATGATTATGCTGGCTAAAGATATATTTCGGATACTATCCATAAAAATGTAAATCCTGTAACTGTAGTCAAGAAGGTAGAAAGGTTTACAAAACATTTTTGTCAATACTGGGAAAATGTGGCTTTGGAGTCATATACTGGATCAGAAGCCTCATTCTCCTACTCTGTGAACCTGGACAAGTTATTCTCTGTGCCTCAGCTTCCTCACTTATAAAAAGAGGTTAATAATAAAACCCTCCTCCTGATGTCTATTGTGGGGATGAAATGAAACAGTACATATCAAGGGCTTAGAACAGTATCTGATTCAGAAAAATGCTCAGTACATAAAAGCTGTTGCTGTTACTACTATTAATCTCGGTTGACAATGTAGACAACAAAATATGCACAAAAGCTTCCCCAAATCTGTACTGCTTGATTGCAAATGTCATCAGACAAGTTAGGCTGGTTTTTTTTTTAAACTAAAGAAGGGGGGTTACTTTAGAAAGAGGGGTCTTTTCTACCTTGCGTGCATCAATGTTCATAAAATAAATGTACAATCAACCTAACTGCTAGCCTGTTAGAAATATAAATTATTGAAGAAAAGTGGTTTGGGGTATAAAACTGCTAAGCCATTTAAAAGAAACTGAAGACTAAAGACCCCAAGAAAAAACCTAGTTATTCAACAAAATGGTTAAAAAGATTTTTACAATAGATTGAATAATCAATTTTTTAAAAGATTTTATTTATTTATTTATTTATTTATTTATTTATTTATTTATTTTTTCATGCCAGAGAGAGAGAGCGCGAGCACGAGCGAGCGCACATGCAAGAGTGAGAGCACTCGGGCGGGGGGGAGGAGCTGAGGGAAAGGGACAAGCAGACTGCCAAGAGCCGGATCCCACAATCCCAAGATCATGACCTGAGCTGAAATCAAGAATGAGTCGCTCAACCGAGCCACCCAGGCACCCCAATAATCAATTTTTAAGTTAAAATGCCCTAGGGCGCCTGCATGGCTCAGTAGGCTAAGCATCTGCCTTGGGCTCAGGTCATGATTTCAGATTCCCAGTCCTGGGATCAAGTCCTCATCAGACTCCTTGCTCAACAGAGAGTCTGCTTCTCCCTCTGCCCCTCAACCTACTCATGCTCGTGCTCACTTGCGCGCTCTCTTTCTCTCTCTCAAATAAGTAAATAAAATCTTAAAAAATAAATTAAAATGCCTTATTATGCTTTGTCATGGTAATTTGTGAATTTTTTAAACATGATTTTTTAAAAAGATAAAGTTCAAAATCATTTTTTTTCCAAAGTAAATACCAAATGACAGTAAAAACTCTAAATAAACTGAATCTAGTTTCATAAAATAGGATTCCTGAAAAGAGATAAAAGTTCTATGTGGATTTCAATTCCATAACTATAATTTCTCATTCAAAAAAAGTTAACTTCATATGACATACTAAAAATAATTTTCATCAAAAAATAACTCTAAGCAGAACAGGAACACTTTTTAAGGTTTCTGTGAATTCTAACTGAGAGCTACTATCCCCTCCAAAAAAATGTTCTCTGGTATTCATCATTCAGAGTATCATATCTATAAATATAGTTTACATGCTTATGAATGTTATGTATATGACAGATGCTTTGCCATCTTTTTATGGTCACTCAGTCTCAGAATAGAATGAAGCAATACTCAGCAGGAAATTACATAACACCATCATATCAGACAAAGCCACAAGGACTTAGTGGAAGCAATTTTAAGACTAAAGAGATAAGACCATATCACCCTTCCCCAATAGTAAACTGTATTATATTCCTTTTTAAGCCTTTAAATTATAATTCTTATTCTCAGATACTAAAACACCACTCTCGGGGG
Source organism: Ursus americanus (assembly GCF_024610735.1). Lineage (NCBI taxonomy): Eukaryota > Metazoa > Chordata > Mammalia > Carnivora > Ursidae > Ursus > Ursus americanus. Next base: position 11,572,905 of record NC_142132.1, read on the forward strand.
ATTACTGAATATTCACACAGAGCTTTATCATTTTCCTTGGTAGCAAATAAAACAATCTCTGGTAGTCATTACCCTGCAAAAGACATAAGCATCCACCAAAAAGCAGTTGCTATGTATGAACGCAGACTCCTCACTACCCTTAAGAAACTGGAAAGACCAGAAAAAAATAACAGTACTTAAGTGTTTAGCTAGAAGAAAAAACTGAAAAAATTTAAACAATGTTAAAGAAGAAAATAAGGAATACTACCACAAAGATAAAAAAAAAAAATGATGCTAAAATCAGAAAAATAACACAGGTGGAAATTCACCTTTCCTCATATTTACTTCCTCACCCAGCTGGACAGAGATTTTCTGCCCCAATTAGAAAATATTCTAATACAGGGCCTAAAATTAGTATTAAGCATAACACAACATGGCAATGATATTACTTTACGGCAATATTATGGAGAAAAAACTTGGACTCTAGCTCAACTCAACCAAAAAGACCTTCTTCATCCTAACCACTCTAAAGCCCAGATACCAAGATGAGTAAGTGCGGTCCTTGCCTTGGGGAAAGACTGTCCACTAGGGAAGAAGCAAGCAAACTATTGTCACCTGATGATGCAGTATGGGCTGTAAGCGAAGTGTGCACTAGGCATAAAAAGCACCTGGAAACACGATAAATGTGACGAATAATTCTGGGATGTGGGCTAGGGTGAGCACAGTATCTGAGCTGGGTCTCCCAGAATAAATTCGGCAGGAAAAGGGGCCGACAAACATTCCAGGCTAAGGAAATGGTCATTTTAACTTTAAATATCAATAGTGATTCTTCTGATGTCTCTAGGAAAAAGAAAAGTACTGTTTTCTGGTTGTTCAACAGCCACAAACAAAAACCACAATGCCCACAGGCTTTTTGGGTTTTATAATACTGCCCTTTGGAAAAGAAAAGAACTTGGTCAGTAATCTATTCAGTTAAATAGCCAATAGGAAGCAATGAGATTTTAAATGCTGTCATTACAAACAATAGCAAAACTGTCCATGAAAGCAGAGGGAAAAGATCCAATAAAATGAAGACAATATTAAATGATTCTATAGAAAAAGATCTGAAAAGCACTTATCTAATTAAAATACCATTATTAATAGCCATTCTTTAGAAAGGATCTTGAATACTGGATAGGAAAAACTATTTGGTAAAGTTTAATGTATGGGATTCTTTATTCGCTGGCTACACTTGAACACCTAAAGGTCAAAACAGACTGTTACTTCAGAAACATAATGGCCTCTTCCTTCCTCTAGATTTTTGGTCTACTTCTCTCTGTGGTCTCCTATATCCTCAGAAGTGATATAAACTTAATTGCAAAGACTACAGCCATTTTATTCAGACAAAAATTGTTTTAATTTGCCTTTTGATATGGACTTTGGATATATGAACAGTAATACAAATCACATGGCTTAATCCGAAATCTAGGCCCAGATTACCCTGTGAATATTCCTTAAAGGCTTAAGCCTGTGACTCATCTGAGCTTCTTTAGCTCAGAAGTATGGGTTTCAGTAGCCTTCCACTGAAAGTTGCTAGCCAGCATCCAAGAAGAGTTGACTGACTTCACCTGAGGGGAGTAATTTATCTCCAAGCAATCATTAGGATTGGAGAGCCTCCTGGTAAAAGAAACAAACACAAACGAAAGAAAATGACAATTCACTTAAAACCCCTGCTATTCAGAGGACTCCTGTGACCTTACCTCCTTGCAAGTAATTCCACTAGCTTGGTTCACCTCTGTCAATCTTTGAGGCTAAGAGAAAGTAGAGACTGGCGCTAGAAATGGAAATAATGAAGTCCACCCTATTTATATATGTCTTAATCAACTGCCCAAATTCACAGGTGACCACCTAGAGATCTCCCGTTTCTTTACAAAACACATTAATTCTTGTCCTCCGGGATGTACAGTGAACAAATACTGAACAAACTGGTATTGTTTTAAAAACATTTCTGTGATATACAAGGACTCAAAAGCCCAACCCTCATTTTCTAGTTGAGGAAATGAGGCACAGAAAAATGTTCTGTCTGGTGAACTGGAGATGATCTCAAATTCCATCCAGCTGTAATAGTCAAGCCCTAAGAATCTAAAGAGGTGGCTCTTTGGCAGCTTGGAGAATTTTGCCATCTACCTGTCTTCAAGGAGCATTTGAAGCCTTACCCCAACTTGGGGGCAGGGTGGAGGAGTGTGCCAGGCAAATGGTCAAATCAGGAAGAACAGAATGACTGGAGACTGGCCAAAATTATCCCATCTACAACAACTTCTGTCCCAAGATCATCGGGTACTTTATCTGGATGCAGTCATTTCTCTTCCATTCTGAATAGAGGAAATAAAATGTAATAGCTAGAAGATACACCCAGAGCCTAGGAAAAAATAAAAAGTTCTCCTTCACTGCTCTCACAAATCAACTAGCAGGTCCTCATAAGAAAGCAGTGGAACCTGCTGGAAAGTGTTCTGGAGGCCCTCTCTGTGAGCTCAGGCAAGTTACTCAAGTTTCACACCTGTCTTCTCACCTGAAAAAGAGGATACCACCACCTGCTTCTGTAAGGCTTGGGAATAATATATTAGGGAACATTATATTATGGAAATATATTGGGAATAATATATTAGGGAATAGTAGGGAGATTGGGAATAATATATTAGGGAAAAGGTCCTTGGAAACCATCTTATAACATGTAACAGCTGTGATATGAAATGCTCATTTGGACTTTGTATACTTTTCAATTCATACCATGTAATCCTTGTCTACATTACACACAGGAATTACAAATAAGAGGGCGCCGGGGTGGCTCAGTCGTTAAGCGTCTGCCTTTGGCTCAGGGCCTGATCCCAGGGTCCTGGGATCGAGCCCTGCATTGGGCTCCCTGCTCTGCTGGGAGCCTGCTTCTTCCTCTCCCACTCCCCCTGCTTGTGTTCCCTCTCTCTCTGGCTGTCTCTCTCTGTCAAATAAATAAATAAAATCTTTAATAAAAAAAGAATTACAAATAAGTTTTAAATGTTCTGGCTATTTCTTTAAAGAACTCCAGTCTCTCATTTCTAAAGTGAAAGCTCTCTGAGGTGATTAGGAAAAGGAACGGGCAACCTCAAACGGGGAGGTGCTACCGAGTGCCCCCACAAAGGAAACCGCCCCCTGGACCTATGTCAGCTCTCTGAGGGCAGGGACTGCTCTGTTTGACTCACGGCTGTCAACTAATTTTCCTAACGCAAACTAATCGTTGCAGACTTAGGCATCTCCTAGCAGCTTACACGACACCCAAACATGGCCCCACGATACATCCTGTATGACAATACTGAGTCATACGAAAGTATTAAAAGTTTAACATTATAACGCAGTTCAGTTGTAATACTAAAATCAAAGAAATGGTGCTTTGAATCGGATGCCTATGAGGTAACCAGAACGAAGTCACATCTTTAAAATAAGGGACCAGAAACCCATAGATGTCAACAGGGAGTGAACCTCCCGCAGGACGTTTCACTGAATTGGCGCGATCGTTTGTGGCCCGAGATCGGGACGGGATTCGAACCCAGAACTTGTCTCGAAGGACGTGCCAGAGCCGCTCCAGAGTGCAAGAGGCCTTTAAGGCCAGGCGCCCCTCGCTCGAACTTTCCGGCTCGGCTCCGGTCCGCTCCCCCGGGCAGCAAAGCGGATCTCGACGCGGAGGCGCGCTCAGAGGAACGAGGGTCGCCGGCCCTTTGTCCCCCGCGGAGGGGCAGAGGCGAGACAGGCGCTCCCTCGCGTCAGGAAATAATGACAGCTCGAGCGCCTCCGCTCGCGCCCGCCCCGCCCCGCGCGCCTGGGCCGCAGGCGGCGCCCTCCCGGCTGCCCGCGCCGAGGGGCGGCCGCGCCCCCTCCTCGCCCCCCGCCCCGCCCAGCCCCGCCGCGCCGTGCCAGGCCCAGGGCCACCCAGTGCCGCCAGCCTCACCGGGTCGGAGCTGGAGGCCGCCGTCGCGGCGGCTGCACCACAGCGCGCGCTCGCCCTGCTGCAGGATGTAGTGGTCCTTGGCTTGGAAGAGCTCCATGCCGGCCCCGGGTGCCGAGGGAGGAGGCGGCGGCGGCCGGGCGCGCCCGTGTCTCCGCGGACCCCGGCCCCGGCGGCGGCGGCTCGCGGGGGGCGCGCGGGCCGTCCTAGTCGGCTGGGCCCGCCGGAGCCCGCGCCTCGAGGAACAGCGACTGAGGGAGCGCCCCAGCCGCCAGGCCCGCCGGAGGAGAACGCGCACCGGCGGCGGTGGCGGCAGCGGCGGCGGCCTTGGAGGCCTCTCCCCCCAGCTCCGCCCCTTGCCCGGCTCCGCCCCTGGCACCGCTCCCGGCCCCACCCCCTTCCGTGGCCCCGCCCCTGGCTTCTCCCAGGCTCCGCCCCCTCCCTCTCTCCCCCGCGCGCCTCTTTCTTCTTTCAGCTCCCCTTTCTGCCCTTTCCCGCCGCCCTCTCCTCTAGCTTCTCCCGGGTTTCTCCTCCTGGCTCCTCCCCACAGGCTCTTTCTCCCTCCCTTCCTCCTCCCTCAACTCTCCTCCCGCTCTTCCCAGGCCCCGCCCCTGGCGGGTCCGCCTTCCCTCCAGAGGCAACGGCTGGCCGAACCCCGGCATGGCTGAGTCAGGGGCCAGCTGCCCTCCTGCCTTGTAACCTATGGAGCAGAAGCTCACTGGTGGGGTCTTCCCTCCCATGCCGGCGGGTTATTCGCTTCTTGCTCCAGCCCTGAGGAAAGCCCGGCCGCCTCCTTACATCCAACCTGGAACCCCCTCCTCCCCGGGCCTGAGCTGCCCGCAGAGACCCAGGCCGGGAGAGCCGGGAAATGCAACCCAAGACGCTGGTTACTGGGGTCTAGACCCAGCCAGGCTCTCCGCGGGGCAGGGCCGTCCTCTATTTTGGTATTTACTGTTAGAACCTTGTGACGTTTGACAGCAGCAGGTATTCAACAAATACACATCAACCAGGAGCGTGTAACAATAAAAAACACAAGTATTAGCACAGGGCTCTAGCGAGGAAGAAGGGAGTAAAGTTCAGAAGCTATCGTACCCCGAATTAAGCAAGATGGGTCTGAGAAGACGTCAAAAAATTAATCAGTGAAGTAAAAGGGATCTAGTTTGACAAGGATAAGATGGCTGGAAAACCTCCTGTGGAAGGAGGAAAGGCCCCCCTCCCATATCTCTAAGCTGTCTGTTTTGAAAGGCCAGCTGGTATGTTGAACCCAACGGGCCTTGGGAGTCAGGTCCAGCTCCAGGTGTGGTCTAGTGCGCGATCTTGGGGAGATCTCTTGGTCTCGGATGGTGGTTGAACTCAATGGCCTTTAAATTACACTCTCAGTTTTATATATCAGTGAGTCTTGCTACTCCTATCTCCTGTAATCTGTAATGTTTTAGAAGGAAAGGAGGAAAAAATGCGGCAGGAGACAAGAAAAGGAAGGCAATACTTTTAACCTTCTGCCTAGATAGAAGTGAGAGGGCCCCAAGGCAGCAAAGAATTCCACGTTACCAATTATTCCAGCCCACACTGATTTCTCTGCTGAATTTCCATAGCACAGAAAGACCCATGATGACAAACTGTCCTGGAATCTCTGATAAGTACCAAGCCTCCTGGACTACCCAGATATCTTCAACATAAAGATCAAGAGAAGTGATACTATATCAAATTTTCATGATGTGACTTGGACACAGAAGATAATGGAGACGAGATTCAGTGGAACCATCAGTTTCAGATTTACTGTTGAATTCAACCATATGTTGACTTTCCTTAGCAAAAATGAACAGGTAATGAGAAAGTCCTCTGACAACTGTATGTTCTACAAATTATTTTATTTTTTAATGAATCACATTGCCGGATAAAGAAAGCAATGCTATTGTAATTGTTTGAAAACAATTGGCTAGTTGATTGAAACTTTTCCTTATGTTTTAAATCAATGATTCCAACCCTAGCTACCTATTAGGATCACCTGGGGAGTTTTTCAAACACACCAATGCTAGGATCTCAGACCAGTAAACTCAGAATCTAACTGGGGTAGGCTCTGGCATCAGCATTTTTCCTAAGCTACCCAGAGGATCCTAATGTGCAGCCAGGGGTAAGCAGCACTTTTTAAAATGAAATTAATTGGAAAGTTCTGCCTGATAGCAGCGTAGCAGAAAACAGCAGTCAGTCATTAACTAATACCATTGTATGGGGGTGGTTACCTATAAATCCGGAGTTAACAAGCAGAATCTTTAGGAGCGAGACAAACCTGAAGAAAAGTTGCTCCTGGAGCCTGACGTTCTCCCCTCTCTCTCTAAATGCATGCCTGGCTGAACAGAATGGCTGAAAAGAGGAAATACTCTGTCCTTAGCGGATATCAGGTCCCCAGTCTCCTGCCACAGCTGCCTTGCCTTGCTCCTGCTATGGAATCCTTGAACCGCTTCTCCATTCCCTGGCTGGCCTCCCCATCTCTGGCCTGTGGCTACCTGCTAGCCTCTATCACTTTCTTCCAGCCTCCTAATTCGAGGCCCTCCTGCCCTTGAATGATGTCACCCAGGTTGTACTAGAAAGTCCAGGTGATGCTGTTCTGCTTTTTAAACAGGAATGACCATCATGCATATTACATATTTTTTTTTACGTGTATGGTGTCCTTATACTCATTTAAGCATATTCGCTGGGGAGTTAGGTTGTAGCCAGCTCTGTGTGATCTCAGGTCACTAAATCGTTTTTTAGTCTGTTTCTTTATTTATTAAAAGGGATGATCACAAGGGTTCCTCCAGCCCTGAAATCAATGAATGTGAGGAAATGTGTCCACACAGTTAAACCTACGCAAATAATGATGGTAAATGACTCAACTCTGATTATTGATTGGGCCTTCGGTATCAAGTTTATTATTTGTCTCTGAGATTTTTGGGTTCTGATTGGACTCTAGTGTCCTCTGGTGAAATTTAACTTTTAACATTGTTTCCTCTCTACATGTCCACAGTTTTGTATGCTGTTTGTTGATGAGAACTTTCTTCAGTCTAGTTTGTATATGAGAACTCTCCAAAGGAGGGGTTTTTAAAACATACATATTCTGCCTGTCAGGAGTCTGCTCATTCTTAGCTCTGCAGTGAACGTGGTTAAAGGCCCAAGGTGCTCGTGAGCCCAATGTTTACATTTGACCAATTCGCAGCCAATTTCTCATGGATTTGTCTGCCAGTAAACTTCTGCTACCACCTCCCATAACTTCATCAGGGACAACTGGAAATTGTGACAACCATTCAGGAGCACTTTGACATATATAAAATTGTTTGAGAAGCACCACAGAGGCAAAAGGGGGAAGGCCTCTCAGGAGATTGTCACATTGGTCTAAAAGAAAGAGATCATTTTGTTCACTGGAGAAGATCATCTCCTTCATTTCTATACTTTGGGGGGTTAAAAAGTACTCAGTGTTTAATTGGCCCGATAAAATTGTCCACCCAAGTCATTGTTTAACCAGCTATAATAATTCTTTCGTGTGTGTTTAAGAGAGAAAAAATGAATCTAATCTCTCTGCATTTAATCTCCTTCCAGAGGGAAGATAATTAGCCTTTACAGTGATGATTTCATATTTGTCGAAAGCCAGCTGTCTCTCACTTCCTTCTGTTATGCATTTACTTTTCAATTAAACAGTTAAAAAATTAGTTCTAAAAAAGCTAATTTGGAAAAAATGTCCAAGATATACTGTTAAATAGAAAATGTCCAAATTGCAGAATAGTATTTTAAAGTATGCCATTTGGGCTTTTAAAAGGGGAGAATGAGAGAGATGTTTTTATAAGCCCAGAATATTTCTGAAATAAAATACAGAAAGTATGTTTACCTCAGAGGAAAGGGAAAGGGGGGCAGATCAGAAATGCAAGGAGGGCAGAAACTTCTTTTCACTTTATATTCCTGTACAGTTTGGTTTTTTTAACCATGTGTTTTTAATGCTTTAAATTAAAAAAAAAAACCAAACACCAGTTAAATGTGTGTGTATAAAACGCATTCTTCCACCACACACAGACACATTTTTAGGTAATCTCCTGCCTAAGGGTCTAGAACCTTTGTCCTGACAAGCCAGAAATCCAAGGCATGGATCTTTTTATTCTTCATATGCTGCTTAGTACTTTTGAGCTTTCCTAACATCTTAAATGCTGTCAAAGCGAGGTATGGTTAAGTATATCAGCCATTTTTCTGCACTGTATACTTTTTTAAATGGAGCATAAGGAACGGAGTTTTTTCTTAAGCACATTTTCTGAACCACAGCAATAACTATGGCTTGTTCTTCCTCTCTGCCAATTATAGCTCTCAGGTGGATGGCCTATTGGGGTTGGTACCATCATAAAGCAATAACGATCGTCAAAAATGCTGTCTGTTAGATAATCATGTTAGAGATTTTTTTTAAAGAATACTTTGCACTGCAAGGGGGGACTTGCTCCTGCAGAAACTTGGTGCATCCTTAGAACGGCTGTCCAGATTTTAAATTCACTGTTTCTTCTCCTGGTGAAAGAAAAAGAACACCTCACAGTGTCTCACCATTTTGTAAGGGTAGCACTTATCAACAAGGAAACAGAGGGTTGCGGTTTTCCTGTTACTGCTCCATCCCTTTTCCCTCAATTTTCCAGCAATTCCTCAGCGAGGAAGCGGAGAAGGTGTGCATTGGAGGAGGGGTGTTTGGACTGCTCCTGACTGGCTGGGCAAGGGGGTGGGGTACACAGCTGGGGGGAGTCAAGGGTGGAATGGGATTTGCAAAGTCTCTAAGATGATGTTTTTAACAAGGCCCATGATGAGTAACAGGAGACCAGCTGCAGATGTGGCGAACATGTTTCAAAATTCGGTCCTCATCTAATTTTAGGATTAGAGTTATGCTGCTGCTGATCTCGAATAGGGCGAGCTCCTAACATTTAAGTTGCCCGTAAGCAGTGCATCGTTTCTCACAGTTCTTCCCGTCACTGTTCTGTGAATTAATCAAGATTCTAGATTGTAGGTGTGATGCTTATAAAGCTACAGCCCAAGGGGCTCAGTCCAGGGCAGTGCTGAACTTCAGAAAGGACCCATTCCGAACAATTAAAAATAATGTAAGGAAATGCAATTCCTTTGTGTATATTTCTCAATTACCATAAAGTCCTCTGTATGCTGTTTTTTTAATCTTACTTTTCTTCTCATCATTGTCCCCTTCAGCATCTGTGCTGTCCCTTTCCTCTCCAGGCTCCTTCCTCTTTTTCAGCTCTTTGCTCTGAAATCTGACCACTTAAGGCTATCTCCCTTCTTGGAGGATGGCAGAGGGAAAGCAATAGCACAAGGCTAAGCCAGAAAGCTCCCCAGCTGTGGGGTGAAGGGGGCAGGCTGGGAACACTCAGACATTAACCACATTGTCCCATCATTGCAGAAGGAGCCTGTTACTCCCTTGGGACTCAGCATAATTATTTTCATTTTGAATTGGAAGAAAAAAAAAATGCCCTGTAAACAATTTGGAGGGGGGGTGGGGGTTACATTCAAAGTCCGAAGACCAGGATCTGGACTTTTCTCCCCTTGTGAGTTCATGATGAGAACTTGAGAGTTTGGCTCTGAGGACAGCAAGCTTCAGGGACGGGTGTCCACCTGCAGAAACAGAGAAACTCCGGATCTGAAAACACTTCCCACTTCACCACCAGCCCCTTGTTTCCTGCTGGCCCGAACTATGAAGCACATTACTTACTATTCTGCCTGCCAAGCTTGGAGCTGAGAAATCCAAGGGAGATGAAGAGAGACAGGTAGGAAAGAACAGTCTGATGGACTCTCTTTTCTTCTCCCCTGCCCACCCCCCTACCAGCCCTGCACCCTGCTCCAGGCCCGGTAGGCAGAAGTGTTTGCCAGTTGCATGTGACCCCACCAGCTCTGGCAAGTGGGAAGCCCTGGTCTGGCCACCTGCTCCATTCATCAAAGCCGTGTGGGCAGACAAATCTCCCAATTGTCGCCAAGGCTGGCTTCCCTCATGTAAAATGTGGAGAAAATATAAAATTTTCTTTACAAGTTTCTCAGCAGGATTCAATGAGGTCTGAAAGGGTGTCCTGAGCTATGAAGTGTTACAGAAATGTCATTTTGTAATTTTGTAAAAATTTACTTTATGTGTAAAGTGTCCCTACTAGATTTCATATTATTTCATAGATGCCATATAATATATATTTTAAAATGTTATATATATAATATATATGTATAATGTTAAAATATATTGTAAAGCAACCAACTCTTGATCTCAGGGTTGTGAGTTCAAGCTCCACGTTGGGTGTAGAGATTACTTAAATTTTTTTTTTAATTAAAAGAAGAAGAAATATGTTAATATATATGATTCAGATGCTTTTAGCTCAAATCACATTGTTGGGAATAGGAGTGATTGGTATTAATCATATAACTAGAAGGTGGATGTTGGCCTTGATTCAAATCAGAGGCAGAAAATTCTCCCTGAGGCTAGTGATACATAAACTTCGGGACTTTGGGATTTCATCCAAAGCCCTGTACCAAATTCTGCGCTCATTCTGTATCTTCCTTTCCAAAGAGGACCCTCCATATTTTAAAAAACGTTAGGCACCGCAAACCGTGCTCCCAACACCAGCACAAAAGAACATTCTGTGCTTCTACATTCCAGGAGAATTTTGTGCCTCCTCTCTGTCCTCCCGTGATTTGTCCTTCCCCCTTCAGATATTTCTCTGGCATCATTTTAGCCTCTCCCCTCTTTCTAAACTCAGATATACCTTCTGGTACCTCCAATTCTCTAATCCACTAACAATCACGTAGCTGGGGGAACACATGTACACATACACCCACACACTCACTTCTATCAAGAGATATATTTGGAGATCGGAAACGGCGTGTTCAAGAATAGCACCATTCATCCCAAATGACTCAGAGGGAGCTCTTCCAGCTAATGTGGAGCCCTTCTGGTGAAAATGGAGCTAAGAAGAATTCTTTGATTCAATAATGCTAGGCTTATAGATTTTCCAGGAGAGGATTCAAAAGTACTATTAATAGGAAGAAAGTGTTTTCATCATGTGATATCAGACTAGGCTGTCTCTGGAAGAAATGGAACATTCCTTGGGGCAAGGTGTGCTTGCCCTTGAGTGAATCAGAAGGAACCTGGTCATACCCTCTCCTGGTCAAGGAACTGCCAGGAAGTATGCCAAGCACCACAGTCCTCTTCTAATTCATGGAACTCAAGCTCACCCCCCAACCTCCAAAACACACACACACACACACACACACACACACACACACACACACACTCACTCCAGAACCAAGAGAGGAACACCCTTAGGAATACAGGCTGAAGCCCAAAGTGGTAAATACTGAGGAGACAGAGCGTAGGGATAGGTCCTAACCTGTTCAAAGGGTTGGAATTTTCTTTTTTCTTTTTTTTTTAAGATTTATTTATTTAAGAGAGAGAGAGAGAACAGGCGCATCAAGCTGGGGGAGGGGCAGAAGACAGGGAGAGGCCGACTCCCCACTGAGCTTGGAGCTCGACCCCCTGGGGTTAGGACCTGGGCAGATGGCAGACACAACCGACTGAGCCACCCAGGTGCCCCAGGGTTGGAATTTTCAAAAGAGGGGCTGGGGGACACCAGACTGGGAGACACCAGACTGGGAGGAGGATTGAATGAAAGCAGGAGGCAGACACTCAAAAATCGAATAGAGAGAATTGAGGACACAGGTAGTATTCATTCTACATTCTCTGAAGGCCTAGACTTCACCCCACTCAACCCTCAGTGGCAGGAGGAAAAGCTTCCAGCCCTTCTACTGGACTGCTTTAGGTCCCTAATTGGACATTTCACCAAAAGCACAGTTGAAACCCCCCCACCCCAGAGCCACCTGAATAATAGCCCTCCACGGTTATCAGATCCTAATCCCGGAACCTGTAAATGTTGCCTTACAGGGAAAAAGTGTATTTGCCAATATGATTAAGGACCTTGAGATGTGATTAAGGGTCTTATCCTAGATTAATGGCGTGGGCTCTAAAAGCAATCACAGGTATCCAAATAAGAAGAAGGCTGAGCAAGACCTAAAAATTCTCATCATAGGGGCACCTGGGTGGCTCACTTGCTTAAGCATCTGACTCTTGACCTCTGCTCAGGTCATGAGTTCAAGCCCCGGTCGGGCTCCATGCTGGGTGTGGAACCTACATTAAAAAAAAAAAAAAAAAGTTCTCATAAGAAAAAAATGATAACTGTGTGGTGACGTATATTAGCTAAACTATAGTGGTGATGATATATATATGTCCCTATATCAACTCATTATGTTGTACACCTAAAACGAATACAATGTTATATGTAATTACATCTCAATTTAAGAAGAAAAAAAGGCTGAGGGAGATTTCACACGCACAGAGGAGAAGGTGATATGAAGACAGAAGAGAGACACTTGAAGATGGACGTGATACGTTCATGAGCCAAAGAAAGCGCGGGTTCTGCCCGAGAGCCTCCGATGGGAGCAGGGCCCTGCTGGCACCTTGATTTTGGCCCAGTGAGGCTGATTTTGGACTTCGGAGCTCCAGGACTATAAGGGCATGAAGCATATTAAGTCATCACCGGAAATGGATGCAGCCCCTGTTAGAATTCCACAGGTGTTTGGTCTGGCCAAGATGGGCCGCACTGGCTTCTCATCATCCCATGTAGCCACGCTTACTCTTGTGTCACCAGTAGAGAGGCCGACTGTGCCAGGCCGCCCCCCCCCCCCGACCTCTAGGGCGTGGTATTCATTTGCTAAGGCTGCCTACAAATCACCACAAACTCAGTGGCTGAAATCCACGGACACTGGCTCCGTCCCAGTTCTGGAGGCCAGAAGGACAAAAAGTGTTGACAGGATTGCTTCCTTCCGGAGGCTCGGAGGGAGAACCCGTTCTAGGCCTTTCTCCCGCTTCCTGGCGGCATCCGTGATCTTGGGCATTCCTTGGCTCGTAGCTGCATCCCTGCAGTCTCTGCCTCCGTCTTCATATGGATCCTCATATGGCCTGTCCCCTGCATCACTGTGAATCTTCAACTCTTCTGCTTTTATAAGGGCAAGGGTCATTGGCTCCAGGGCCCACCCTAATCCAGGATGATCTCACGCAGACATCTTTAAATTAATTACATCTGCAGAGACCCTATTCCCCAATAAGGTCACATTCACAGGTACTGAGTGTTAGGACTTGGACATATCTTTTGAGGGGACACTATTCCACCTACTACAGGGCCAATGCCCCTCTCTTCTCACTCAGTGAGGGGATTATAGAGAACTCTAGCAATCGTCTAGCCTAATGAAGATTGGGCAACTCACAGCAACTTGTCTAGGGTCGGGCACAAATTTCTAACATCAGACCTCATAGAAACCAACCTTGGAATCTCTAATCCGGTGTGATTTCCAACAAATCACCTAGCCTCTCGGTAATTCCCTACCTAGGAAGGATTTCATTTACAATCAGCTTCCAACGTATACCTCCATAACCTCCACACAACTCCTTTTGGCAGAAAAGACAAGCACACCATCCACTAAACATTAAAACCAGGGCTTCAGAGTTTGGGCTTACATCTAAGAGATTTAAGAAAACATTGCGGTTTCTGGGGCACCTGGCTGGCTCAGTCAGTGGGGCACGCAAGTCTTGATCTCGGGGTGGTGAGTTTGAGCTGCACTGGGGGGCATAGAGCCTACTTAAAACAAAAACCAAAAACCCAAAAATATTGCAGTTCCAATACTTACTTTCTGTACCTGTTGCTAAATGATAGTGCTTCTCATAAAAGGGAAAGATTTCTTGAACGTTAGCTGACTTTATATCCCAAAGCAGCTATTCTGATGCTTCAGAATATAGAAGATTCTTTACACTGGAGGTGTATTAACTCATGGTTTGGGAGGCATTCTCTAGTTCCCAGCTCGTTATGCATGTTATCTTATTGGAGACAATGGACCCGCTCAGGCTGTCTCGTGGAACTTCAGCCGGCAGTGTCCCTTCTCCGTAGGTTGTGTTTGGAAGGAAGGGGAGGACGGTTTCCTGAGGTCTGTGCTAGCCACTGCCGCTTTTGTAAGACTCGCCACAGCGTTGAAATCTCTTCTTTGGACCTGTAACCGCTCTACAACACTCACAAGCCGTCAAGTGCTTGTCAAGCACTGTGCTCGCCCCTGCCCTGCCGCTTTCCTGGGGCTGCTGTAACCAGCGCCCACCAACAACGGACATCTACCCTCTCACAGTTGTGGATGTTAGAAGTCCAAAGTCAGGGAGTTGGCAGGGCCGTGTCTCTCTGAAGGCTGTAGGGGAGGATCCCTCCTTGCTTCTTCCTAGCTTCCGGTGACTTCCAGTCATCCTTGGCACTTCTTGACTGACAGCTGTGTTCCTGCGGTCTCTGCCACCACTGTCACATGGCCTCTCCCCCTCTCTCATCCAGTATGACATCATCTGAACACCCAATTACATCTGCCAAAAGCCCTATTTCCCCTAAGATCGCCTTCATGGGCTCCTCATGGATGTGAATTTGGGGGGGACACAATTCAGCCAAGTATACTTGCCCAAGGAACATCTGTAGGTCTCTTTGGAGGGCTTGATTTTCTTTCACTGCCCCTTTTAATATAGCAATTCCTTATGTTACTTAGGAAGAAAAAGCCATGAAGAGTGTAACAGAAGCTTATACGAATTAATTGTCTTGTTTCCTTCTATTTCTAGAGAGTAAAGATTTTTCTCTTAAGGAAAGATAAAACATCAGTCATGAGGGAATTGAGTATGACAGCAGCCAAATTATTGAAGTGTGAATATTGGCAGCCAACTCCCTGTGTTCCAGGGGTCTCTGTTGGAGGTGTGCTGTTCCCTGCACTGCTTCTCCTTCCCTGCCCTCAAGAAGGGTCCCATCTCAGCCAGCCAGCCTATCGATGACGTCCCTAGAGCTTTCAGAGTGGTCCCAAGCAGATCTCCAAATTGATGGCTCTGTCGCCCGTTCTTCTCCTCCATGCCTGCCCATTGCCCTTGAAGCTGAGATCCACAGTAGGGAAGGGCAGTGGACGGTACCCAGCTGTATTAGCAACTCAGCCACCCATAAGAAAGTGCTACTTACTTCTATTTAACAATAGAAATCTCTTTCTTCAACGTTGTGGAGGCTGGAAGTCGAAGATCAACACGTCCTCAGGGTTGATTTCTTCCAAGGCTCCTCTCCTTGGCCACCTTCTTGCTCTGTACTCATATGATTATCTCTCTGCCATGTGTTAGATGTGTCCTAATCTCCTCTTCTTATAAGGACACCAGTCATATGGGATCAGGACCCACCCATATGACCTCATTTTACCTTAACTACCTCTTTAAAGACCCTATCTCTAAATACAGTTACAGTCTGAGGACTTCAACAGAAGAGTTTGTGGGGGACACAATTCAGCCCATAATAACAGTCAACGATCTCTCCAGTTTACCTATCCTTCTTCCCATCACCCCTAGCCACCCTTGGGGGTCCATCCAATCACCCTACAAGATATGGAATCTTTTCTCTCTCTCTATATATATAGACATATATAAACCAGATACTTACGACAATCTACCCATGATTAATGTATTCTGTGAAGTTCTTGGATCGTTGAGAGTACCTATTAAAAATGATAATTTCAGAGACATATTGCAAATATTTTATTAACTGAGAAAATGGAAAAAAACGGAGTCAGGAAAGTTAGTTCCATTATTAATCTAATTGAAAACAACAGGTTTGCTGTGTGCTAAAAATAGCACCAAGTGTCTGAGCGCGCCAGCTGACTGAGAATAATCACAGTTTTTTTTTAGAAAAATCATAAAAACCTCAAGCATAACCAAGACCTAATTTGAGAAAGAGTCTTCTTCTTAGAGCACACAAAAAAGGTAAGCAAAGGGCAAAAAAAGTCTAGATTTCAGAGACAGATGAGAGCCAAAGGATTGTGTGCGTAGAAGAACACGACGAAAGAGCTACTCATATTTTTCTTTAGGGCTTGAGGAGAAAGAACGTTGGTAACGCTCTAGAAAAGAGTTAACAGTGAAGCTGGAAAGTACGCGTGCAAAACCATCCCTAGCACCAGGACAGAGGATTCCTATTTCACCAGGTAGAACGAAACCTTTTTTGGAGTTAGAAAGTAGGAGACAAGCAAGCTTATCAGTAATGATGATGTAATTAAGCAATGGATCCTTTTTCAGGTCATGAGCTTAGTGTCAGTTCCAGGCTCTCTGTGACTCTCTCTCTGTAGCAGTAAGAGATGTTAAAAAAAAAAATAAATAAATAAATAAATAAAAAGCAGGAGGTCAGTGGGATTTATATCAATTTCACATATTAAAAGGCAAAAACCATAGTCTATAGAATTGTTGAATCACTATATTGTACACCTGCAATTAATATAACACTGTATGTTCACTATACTGGAATTAAAATAAGCACACACACACACACACACCCCCAAAACCCCGCAGTGCTAGGGATACATGCCATTTATAATCATCTTTACAACCTAACAAGTAAGGGAATATAGCCAATCAAAATAGCCTTCTCTCTGCTATAAGTCTATGCATGGATTGAAAGAAATAGCTGAGGTCCTGATAGAATGAGAAAATAACACCTCTGCCTCGGTGAGGAATCACCCATGACATCAGAACAAGAATTACTGTCAGGTACCAAAGGGAAGAGGCGTTAAGGGAAAAGATGTGAACAAGTTCTGAGGAAAAGTCCATTTAAAAAAAAAGAAAGAGAGGGGGGCAAAGGAAGAGAATAATGCTACCTCTGATGATTTTCCATGGCAGCCCCGAGTGCTCAAATTACTTAAAAGACATATTTTTATTCTGAGGTAATAGGAGGTAAGTATCAGCAGCTTTTACAGATGGTTTCCGTGGTGCCTGGGTTCTCCCAGCAGGATCTCTAGACCTGGAGGGAGCAACACAAAGGAGGACCTATAGAGAGAATGTCTCTCTTTGTCCTTGAAGCATCTCCCCATCCAACTATATATTATTTTAACATAAAAATACTATATAAAATACTATTAAATTATTATTAATTATATTAAAATTTCCATCAGAAATCTCAAAGCTATTGAGAGCAAGAATTAGTCCTATTCTATAGGTTAAAATAAGAAAGGGGACAGAAAGATGTGGTCATTTGGTCAGTGTGTTAGTCTCTTAGGGCTGCCAAAGTACCACATCCTGGGTAGCTTAAAACAAGGGACTTTATTCTCTCACAACTTCTGAAGGCTACAAGTTCAATCAAGGTGTTGGCAAGGCCATACTCCCTCTGAAGGCTCTAGGGGTCCCTCCTTGCCTCTTTCAGCTTCTGGTGGTGGCTGGCAATCCTCAATGTTCCTCGGCTTATAAGATGCATCACTCCACTTCCATCCTCCATTGTCCCCATGTGTCTGTGTCCAAGGCCACCAGCCATTGGATTAGGCCTTCAGTATGACCTTGTCTTAAATTGATTACATCTGCAAAGACCGTATTTCCAAATAATGTCATATACACATGTACCAGGGGTTAGGACTTGAATATATCTTTTGAGGGGATATAATTCAACCCACAACAGTCATTTTAAGAACAGGATATTGCTATCCAGGAGTAAATATATTTAAAACCACCAAAGGCCATATCTCTCTAGGCAAAAAGGGAGACAACACCGTATTTACTGGTGAAATGACCCAGCATCTCTCTCTGAGTAAGCTCTAGGAGTTCTTCCCATCTCTAAGATTCATGATTCTGTGACTTGAAACTTATTGTCTATAGATAGATAGGATCTAACTATAATGTCTTATGTGACATTATAGTGTTTTTCCCGAGGAAACTTCTTGCAAAATGGGATGGTCTGCTCTAAATGATTCATCTATTCTTTAGAATGAAAGGAGAAGAACGTCCATAGAGGGGAAAAACAGAATAAAATGGACATTTTGAGCTTCCATTCTGCATAAGACTCTGTGATAGGCACCATCGGTCTACTTAAGGTCATGCACACAACCATCCCCATTAAGGGCTGTGGCAGAGGAGAGGCAGAGCACACGAGAACTTGCCAAGGTCTCATAGGCCCTAAGAAGGTGAAGAGTAAGCTAAAGACAGATAGGGACATCCTTCTTTTGACCCCAAGAGCAAGACAACTGGGGCCAGAGAGAAGAGGAGAGAGGATGGGGTGGGAAGCAATGGTTTGTTCAGGAGCTACTGTTTCTGTTTGTGCAGTATTACCACTGACGGACCAAAGGAACCAGAGAGAGTTAGCCGCTCACACAACACTGTACAACAGGGGCCCATTGTCATGTGAATCACGTGACTGTGAGCTAAGCATTATTCTCCTCAACTGTACCATGCTTTGTTGTGAGGCTGGAGGAAATCATGAAATGTAATCATTCTTTCTTCGTCTGGAGGAGAACCAACAAAATTGAATGATTCATTCATGGTGACCCCACATTGTTTCATCTACCCCACAACATTCTTTGTCCACCTTCTCCTTAAAAGCACTGATTCTCTCAACAACTACTATGTGCTAGTTTTAACAAGCTGATGATAGCTTCTTTTACCTTCCACTTCTCCTTTTTAACTTGTTTTACTTTACTTCTTCACTTTCTACTCTTCTGAATTATTTTATATTGCCTTCTTTGCCTGTGGAGTTTTCCTGTGTCCTCATTTTCTTTTTTCTTTCTTCAAACGGTTTCCAAATCATGCCAGATGTTTGACTCTGTCTTCCTTCTGGTTCTCTGTAGAATCATGAAAGCAGAGAACTTAATGAAAAAAAGAAATTTTCAGGTAGTTTGATGGCATCATTTTACAGATGAAGGGCTAAGATCTAGGGAATTTAAGAAATTTCCCCAAAGTGGGGCGCCTGGGTGGCTCAGTCAGTTGGGCATCTGCCTTTGACTCAGGTCATGATCCCAGGGTCCTGGGATCGAGCCCCACGTTGGGCTCTCTGCTCAGCAGGGAGCCCGCTCCCCCCCCATCTGCCACTCTCCCTGCTTACTCTCTATGTGTCAAATACATACATACATACGTAAATAAATAAATAAAAAGAAATTTCCCCAAAGTGATGCAGTTAATTTGTGGAAGGACCCAGCACTACAACCCAGGTGTCTTGATTACCACAATGCAGGACGGACTCTTTCTCTGCACCCAATTCCACATTCATATAAGAAATCTGCATATCCCTGCCATGTTTACTGATCTCGTGTGCTGTGCAATAATGTCAAATCATAGGTTCTGGGTCATTAAGTACAGATTTTGAAAAGTTATTCTGTGCTTAAAATGTTTGAGTCATCCCTAGGTAGATGGCAGAAGTATTCATAAAAATTTGTAAAGTGTGACATCGTTATTATTTAGCTTTACAAAAAAGAGAAATACAAAGAAGAAACAAATGGGGAAATCTTGATACAGTACTACCAACAGCAAAAGTGTTGAGAAAGTAAGAGGAAGTGAAATTATACGACTCAAAAATATACTCATGGTATGCTCATAAATTTCCCTCATGAGCACAATCTAATAATAAACATTTAGGTCATAGGTCAAACAAGTAATTAGAATCAACAGACATTGTTTTCCATGAATTAGAATGGTACCAAATTTTACTCAATGTTGTGTCCCCAATGGTCCTCACAGTTCTTGATGCATCATAAGTGCTCAGTGCACTTGTCTAATAAATGCTGGTTGAAAGAGATATGTGGTCCACAGAAAGTTAAGTTAGAGGATTGCTTCAACTGGATTCAGGGTTTTTTGTTTTTGTTTTTGCTTTTTTTTTTTTTTAAGATTTTATTTATTTATTTGATGGAGAGAAAGACAGCCAGCGAGAGAGGGAACATAAGAAGGGGGAATGGGAGAGGAAGAAGCAGGCTCCCAGCGGAGGAGCCTGATGCGGGGCTCAATCCCAGGGATCCAGGATCACACCCTGAGCCGAAGGCAGACGCTTAACGACTGAGCCATCCAGGCGCCCCAGATTTAGAGTTCCTTTAATACCAAGATTCCATAACTCTAATTTTGAAAAGCAGCACAAAAATATCACCAAGTAGTAATAAAGAATCCGCAGTTTTGAGCTTCCTCCATTTATCAGATGTTGAGATGCACGTATATAATGGATATGATTTTAATTCCTTGGGCGCAAGGACAGCAACCAACTCAAGCTAGCTTAAGCAAGAAAGAGAGTTTATCATGTGACAAAAGTGTGTTTCATGGAACCGAGTACTCACCAAATATTCCATGTGTTCGTCCACATTCCCCAGCCTCCCTTGCAGTCCATTTGGGGCCATGTGACTGGACCTAGCCAATGGATTGTGACATGTGTCACTTTTGGACTGAGGCAGCTATGAGTGACTCTACCTACTTGAAGACATTACGCTAAGTGAAATGACCAGTCACAAAGGGACAAATATTGTCTGATTCCACTTCTATGAAGTACGTAAAATGGTCAAAACTCGGTTGCCAAGGGTTGGGGGGAAGAGGAAATGAGGAGTTATTGTGTAATGGGTGTGGAATTTCAGTTTGGGAAAATGAGGAAAGTTCTAGAGATGATGGTGGTGGTGGTAGCACAGTAATGTGAACGTACTCAATGACACTGGACTGTACACCCAATAACGGCTACGATGGTGAGTTTTATGTTATGTATATCTCACCACAATTAAAAAAAAAAAACCAAACAAATAAAAAAGCAAGGTAGAGATAAGTTGTATGGCATTGAATCAAGAGGGAGGGAAAACTATACACATGATTGCTTCTATTTTTAAAAGGAAAATAAACATAACTCTTCCATTGTTAACTTTAGTGGAAAGGACGGAATAGGGTGGAGGAAACAGGGCAACAAATTAGATTTATCTAAATATACCTTGCTTTGTAGATTGGATTTTGAAACTCTGCAGATATATTACATAATTATAAAATAAAATTAACAATCAAAAAAAAAAAAAAAAAGAGTGGCTGCATCTCCTCCATCTCTCTCTTCCTCTGTTCCAGCAAGCTTGCAGGCCACCTCTTCAGGATGACGTAGATATAAGATATAAGAGAAGGAGGTGCCTGACCGCTAAAGACTTCAATGGGAGGCAAGAAATAAATTTGGGTTAAGGCACCAAAACGCTGTGGAAACTAGGATAGAGTGCCCTGACCAATATGCCCGATGATGTAGTATGCCCTGCACCATGCTAAGCTCTCGGAACCTGTTGCTAGTATTATCTCTGACCTAAGGGCACAAATGCAGCCAGGCCTCCTAGCAGGCCTGGAACTAAGAAGGAATGAGAACCATTCAGACTTCCTGTCCAACTCATATCTCTTCCTCTCTTTGAACATCTGTTATTGTTGGTTTTTTTTCCATGTAGAGACCAGTTTTCTCTGTTTCTCTCTCCATGTGAAAAACAGAAGCTAACTATCCCACAATTCACACACTTATATTTCTTCCATTCAAGAGACAAGTTAAGATACTGGCCATCTCTCAGTCCTATTCTAAATCCCCTGAAGAAAGAATGTTATTGGCTTAGCTTGGGTCAAGTGTCTGTTCATAGTCCAATAATACGGTCACTGGGGGAGGGTCCCGTCCCCCTCCAGCCCCTGTCATGAGCGGGGCAGGCAGTCTTCCGAGAGCAGTCTCCAGCAGACTACAGACAGCATGCCTTGCAGAATGACTCTAGTGGTTAGGGTATGGGTTCAGAGACCCAAGACAATAATGGCATAAACAAGAGAAAACAGGTTTTTTTCTCTCCTTCCTTGAAAAGTCATTTTAGAATTTGTGTAATGAGTACTGTGAGTTGAATAGTGTCTCCCAAATATTCCTGTCCACATGGAACCCTCAGAAAGCAACCTTATTTGGAAATAGGGTCTTTGTGGATATAATCAATTAAGGATCTCAAGATGAGATCGTCCTTGATTTAGGGTAAGCTCCATCCTTTATAAGAAGAGGAAAGGAGGGGCGCCTGCGTGGCTCCATCAGTTAAGTGTCCGACTCTTGGTTTTGGCTCAGGTCACAATCTCAGCGTCGTGAGATTCAGCCTGTGTGGGGCTCCACGCTCAGCGGGGAGCCTGCCCGAAAATTCTCTCCCTCTGCCCCACCCAAAATAAACAAATAAAATCTTTAAAAAAAAATAAGAAGAGGAAAAAAAAATAAGAGGAGAGGACACAGGGGAACACAGAGCAAAAGGCCATGTGACAAGGGGGCAGAGATTGAAGCAATGCTGTCACAAGTCAAGGAACAGCTGGGGCTCTAGAAGCTGGAAGAGGCAAGGAAAGATCCTTCCCTAGAGTCTTCAGAGGGAGCATGGCCCTGCTAATACCTTGATTTTGGACTTCTAGGCCCCAGAACTGTGAAAGAATCAACTTCTGTTGTTTTGAGCCACATGGATTGTCACCGCAATCCATTTTTGTTTGGTAGCCCCAGGAAACTAATTCAGTGTTTCTCTGGGCCTCTGGGACCCAGGCTACTTCCAGCCTCTTTTCCGTCATCGCTAGGAGGTGGCCCTCATCAGCATGGTCCAAGGCGAATCTCCAGTCTTCATATTCACGGAGCATTAGCATGGGAAGGAGGGAAAAAGGAGCTCACTGCCTCCTTTTAAGGACATATCTTGTGGTAGCACGCACTTACAGTCCACAGCCAAACCCAGCTGCAAAGGGGCCGGACAAAGATTCAGCTACAACTTAGGTTGCTATTACCAAGGAAGAAGAGGGGAAAACGTATCGGTAGGCAATGAACAATTTCTACCCTCATGATGAAATATTTCTAAAGGTTTTTGGGTTTTGTTTGTTTACTTCCTAGCTCCTTGTTTTATATTTTAATTAAAAAAATCAAGGGCAGACTTCTGGAAATTTCGCTGGATCTGGATGTTGAATAATGGACAGGGGCCAGAGAGAATCATCGAGAAAAGCATTCCAGCCCAAGAGGCAGCCTGAGCAAGCACACAGAGACCTTTGCTTAAATTAATCACTTTGTCAGGGAAGTCCAGCCTGGCTCCCCAAATTAGGTTACCTTCCTCTGTCTCACACCCATCAGCCTGAAGTTCTCCTTCGTAGCATTCACTGTCTCTGTTCAAGTCTGTTGACCTGCTAAAGGAAAACTCATTAAGGTCAGAGACTGTGTCTGCCTTGATCGCTCACCATGTCCCCAGCATCGGGTTCCATACCCAGCACACAGTAGGTGCTCAACGGATATTTGTGATCGAATGAATGTGGGGACGAAGGTAGGAGAGTGCATGTTTCAGCAAGATCAGACACTCATATGACCGATAGAGAGGCACGTTAAGGAGCAGGCCAGAATGGAGACTAACTAGAGATAGAGCCAGATTTTATGAGGAACGGGGTCTGCTACTTTTTTAAAGCAGAGGTTGGCTTTAAGATAGTTAGAATGGTAGTGGTATAGAGGATTTCTTCTTCTACAATGGAAATAATGATACGTATTTAGTAGAATATTGGGTGGATGCAATGAGACCATAGTGCCTGGCTCATTAAACGTACCCAGTCGACAGCAGCTACTCCTGGAGGAGGGGAAGGCTGGGGTCCGTAAATCAGTGCACTCATTTATCCGGGAAATATTTCAAGAGAGCCCCGAGCGAGTCTGTAAGTGGGTCACTCACCCTGCCCCTCCTCCAGGATGCACACCAATGGAATATATGTCCAAGGATCTCTAGCCAGATGGGAAACCAAAACCAACCTTCGTGCAAAGCTCCAGTAAAAGCTGGATTTGAACATGGCTTAAACCTAGGCCTAAGGGAGATGGAGTCCTCCTCTCTCTCCACTGAACTGAATGGGCAGGGCCCACAGGGCAAGGGTCACTGGACCTACCCTCCCTGTCACAGTGCAGGTGTTTGGAATGAGAGAATGACAGGTTCCCACCCGCAACACCCCCCCACCCCGCTTCCCCAGGAGGGTGGCCCTGTCACGAAGTGCTAACCACACAAGAGCATCATACATGAATTCAGGAAATGAAAGAAGGGTGGAGCTTGGGGCCCTGCCTTTAAGACCAGTTACCGTCCCGCCCACCCCCCAGCTCCCCACTGATGTGAGCAGTGCTGTCAGACTGGCCACCTCCTCCGGGGAGGAAGCAATGAAAGGAGAGGAGAACAGTGGTGAGACTGTTTCCTCCAATATTCTCCCAAATGGGGAGAGAAGCAGGAATCTTCTTCCCTATGTCCTGGGTCTCAAGAGGAACAACAATGTTATCTGGTTCTCTCTAAGCTGCCAGGCATTTGAAGATTGGGGAGGGGGTTCCTAGCTGAAGAAGAGGATGAACAAAGGCATGGAGCCATTTTAATGAGTATGGCAAATCCAGAGAACAGTCTGTAGTTAATTTTGTTGAAAGCATAGTGAGTGTGCAGAGGAAGCAACAGAAGTGGACAGAACAGGTGGACAGGAACAAGACAGCGTGTCAAGGCTTATTAAAGAAACATGTCTGCTAGGGTCTCAATATTTGTGTCCTCCTAAAATTCATATGTTGAAATCCTGCCCCTCAGTGTGATAGTCTTAGTAGGGGGGTTTTGAGAGGTGATGAGGTCATAAGGTGGAGTCCTCACGAATGGGATTAGTGCCTTATAAAAGAGGCTCCAGAGAGATCTCTAGCCCCTTCCACCATGTGAGGACACAGCAAGAGGTCTGTAACCCAGAAGAGGGCCCCCATCCAGCCATGCTGGTGGCCTGATTTAGGACTCCCAGCATCCAGAACTGTGAGAAATAAAGTTCTGTGAATTATAAGCTACCCAGTCTGGGGTACGTTGTTACACAGGAGCCTGGATGGACTGAGACAGAAATCAAAAATGAAAAGCAGACGTCATATTCATCCATGAAATACTAGAGGCATTCTCATTAACCTAAGGAACAGGACAAGGAAGTCTGTTATTCCTGATATTCGGCATTTTTCTGGAGGTTCTAGATAATGCAAAACACAATAAAAAAAAGAATAGGAGGCATAACAATTAGCAAAGATAAGACAAGCTTATCGCGGTTTACAGATATGATTGCCTATCTCTTGCTCTGTTACAGAAACAGCTGCATTGGGGACTGTCCTTGTCAGCTTGCGCTGCCAGTAACAAAACACCAGAGACTGGTGGCTTAAACAAAAGAAATGTATTTTCTCAAGTTCTGGAGGCTGGAAGGCCCTATTCGAGGCATCAGCAGGTTTGAATTTTCTGAGGCCTCTCTCCTGGCTGCCTTCTGTGTCCTCACATGGCCTTTTCTCTGTGTGAGCTCATCCCTGGTGTCTCGTACTCTTCTTACGGACACAGGGCCCCACCCGTATGACTTCGTTTACCTTCTCTCCTCATAGGCCCAAATACAGTCACACTGAGGATTAGGGCTTTGATGTATGAATCTGGGGGAGAGGCAATTCAGTTTGTAACAGAGACTAAGGTCTATGGTCATAACTGGGCTCCTGGCTATCTTCTCTACTGAACTGATCTATGAGAGGGGCGAGAATGGGAGAGGGACAGAGACACAATTCGAGCAAGCATGCTAAGCGCTCCCTCCCCAGTCTCTCTACTTGCCCCTGGGAGGAGCGAGCAGGGAAGAGAGGGAGCTGGTGTGTTACCCTCACAGTGGTTCTCACGGCTAGCTGCTCATTAGAATAAGCTGCGGAGCTTTACAAAATTGTCAACTCCTGGACCCCACCCGTGGAATTTTTTAGTTAATTGATCTGGGGGAGTCTGGGCTTGGGTACTTTTTCTCATTGAGATATATTTCACATACCACAAAATGTACCTTTTTAAAGTTGTGCGACTATCACTGATATCTAGTTCCAGAACATTTTCATCATTCCATAGAGAAGCCTCAGACCCCTCAGCAGTCACTCCCCATTCCTCCTTCTCCCTACCCCCACCAACCGCCAATTTACTTTCTTTCTATATAGATTTGCCTGTGGCGGACATTCATATAAACAGAATCATACCATACGCGGCCTTTTGTGTCTGGCTTTTTTCATGGGCTTGTGTATTTTTTTTGAACTTTTCTTATTGTACAGCCAGGGTTAAGCACCACTGTGCTAGCAGAAGTCTTCTCATAGAAAGGAGAGAACTTTCTATGAGAAATTCCACAGGAACTCACCCTAAGGAATGACCTTAGGGTGAGTTCCTAGGAGAAGAGATTCCCAGTTGCTCCAGGAGAAAACGCTGGTAAAGGGCTCTGATTGGCCGGCTCGGGTCACATGTGCACCCCTTGGTCAAACATGGTGGCCAGGGAATAATCACATGATCACTCCCTTGAACTTTAGCCTAAGAAAAATGGGGAGTTGCTGAAGGATTTTACACAGGGGAGGACATAATCAGATTTAGAAACGTTTACTTGTCCTAGCAGTTTATATTACTAAGGAAAATCAATTAACCTTAAGACCCAGTGTATTAAGAGTCTGACTCAATGATGCTACTAATAAAAAAAAAAGATATGCTCTGTTATGAAGTGAATGCTGTGTCCCCCAAGAATTCACATGTTGAAGCCCTACCCCCAGACCATGTGATGATATTTGGAGGTAGAGCCTTGGGGACGCAATTAGGTTTAGATGAGGTCATGAGAGTGCGCCCCCTTCCCCATGGGATTAATGTCCTTCTGAAAAGAGGAAGAGAGTTCAGAGCTCTCTCTCCACCATGGAGGAACATAGCAAGAAGACAGTTGTCTGCAAGCTGGAAGGAGCATCTTCATAGAACCCAGCCATGCTGACACCCAGTTCACGGACTTTCTAGCCTTTAGAACTGTGAGAAATACATTTCTATCCATTAATTCACAGTAGTTTGTTATGGCAGCCCAACCTGACTAGGATATTCTCTAAATCCAATTACCAGTATATAGAAAATACAGAAGACAGGATCTAGTCTTCCATGCACCATCGGGATGCAATCAATAAAAACCCAGACCAGCAAACCCCCTACAGGGGTATGACCTCAGCACAGACCACAAGTTTCTGTTTTTCTCTTTAAATAAACTGCAAGGAAAAGAGATAGAGAACCAACAAATGAAAAGACATTTAAAGACCCAGCAATCGGGGCGCCTGGGTGGCTCAGTTAAATGTCTGCTTTCGGCACAGGTCATGATCTTGGGATCCTGGGATCAAGCCCCATGTGGGGCTCCCAGCTCATCGGGGAGCCTACTTCTCCCTCTGCCCCCACCCTTGTACTCTCTCGCTCTCAAATAAAAAAATAAATACATAAAATCTTAAAGAAAAAAAAGACACAGCAATCAATCACAATGTATGGACCTTACTTAGATCCTAATTTTTAAAAAATGTATGACATTTATGAAACAGTTGGACATACAAACACTAGATATTTAATGATGTAAAGAATTATTCTTTTTAGGTGTGGTAATGGTATTCTAAAATCTCTATCTTTTAGAAATCCATACTGAAATATTTATGAATGAGATGATAGGATATATGGGCTTTGCTTCAAAATATTATATGAGGGGGGAGTAGGTTGGGATACAGATGGGGCAGGCCTAGCCTGGGTTAATGGTTGTTGGGGCTGGAGGGGAAGGAACACAAGAAAATTATAATCTGTCCCCTTTAGTGTATGTTTAAAATTCTGCAAAACAAGAAGTTAAAAAGTGACAAAGTATGTATTTCTGTTAAAGCTGTCCTGTCTTGATTGTTTGGTAGTTGTTTGAGTCTTTGTGTATATATAAAAGTACGAAAACTCTATTTCTTTTAACAGGAGGAAGGAGGGGCACCTGGCTGGTTCAGTTGGTAGAGCATGTGACTCTTGACCTTGGGGTTGTGAGTTCAAGCCCCACGTTGGGTGTAGAGCTTACTTAAAAAATAAATAAATGAGTAGTAAAATACAAAGGAGGAAGGAAAAGAACACTCTGGCTATTTGAATGACCCCAGGAATGATGGTGGTGGCAGGAAGGAGAAAGAAAAGGTACTTAGAAAGTAGATCACTGGGTGTTTCGTATATTAAGAAATTATTGTCAATTCTTTTGTGTTGGGTATTTGGCTGGGTGTGGAGAGTGATGGAGAGATAGGCATTGACCGTGCTGCCCAGTTTCCGGCTTGGGCCAGTAAGGCAGCACCATCTGCAGAAGCAGAAAACAACAGGAGAGGAGAAAGTCTAAGGGAGAAGGTGATGAGTTCAAGCGTACACACAGTGACTTTAGCGCTCCTGCAGGGCACCCAGAGGAGCTGTCCAGGTGGTGAAGAGGTCTGGGAGGAGGTCAGAGAGAACCTATTAGTGCAGAGCAAGTGATGGTGAGCATGTGGGAGAATGGGATGGCCTGGAGAGGGACTCGAAAGGAAGAGAGGACTCTGGAGAAGAAAGGAAAACCTGGGCCCAGAGGAAAGCCAACTGTGAGAAGAGAGGTAGAGAAATGGGAGCCCACAAGACAGGCTAGAAGGAAGCAGACGAAAGATTGTCCATTTCATGAAAGTCATAGAAAAGGGAGCAGGAGAAGGGTCAAGTTTCCAAAGCTGTTGAACATCCATATCCAGAAGGAAATGAAACTCTCCATTGGATTCAACAACAAAGATGTTGCTTACGACCTCAGTGAGAGCAGCTTTCAGGCTGCCAAGCACATAAACCAATCGCCTTGGGTTAAAAACTGCACGGGACGAAAACAAAGATGCTTCTCATGGCCTGTTCTTCTCTCCACCATCCCTTCCAAGGGAGGTTGCTCTGCCCATGCTCCAGTGGCCCTAAAATAGCTGTATCCTGTAATATGAGGCCAGTGACCTATGACTTGTCTCCTCAATTGAGGAAATTACCAGGCTAATTAAGTCCCATCTCTCTTGGGCATCCGTCTGTTGACAGTGGGAGCTGAAGACGCTGAGGCTGCCTGGCGCTGGAGTGGTCATTATGGGATAGTGCTGGATGAGAAGTAGAGAGAGGGGGAGAAAGGAGGAGATGTCCAGAGACAAACAGAGGGAGAGAAGAAAGGAGGGGAGGGAAGGGGAGACGAGGAGTATCTGATCCTGATGGGCGTGCAGTCCCCATTCCAAGTTTCTACGAGACGAGCTGTGCTTGACGGTCGTCTCTCTAGACTTGCACATGGCTTCCAATGGCAGCCGCAGCCCCCCCGAGCCCGCCAGATGGGTTTCCACTCCCAAAAAACTTGAGCAAAACAGGGAGTAAGAAAGCAGAGGTGATGAGTGTAGACAACTCCTTTAAGAAATTTGGCTTTGCAGGGGAGGAGAGGGGTGGGTGGGGCGAGAACTGGATAGAGTGAGGAGAGTAACCTGAGGGTATGTTAATACTGCTGGGAAAATCCAGAGAGAAGTTGAATGCCTAAGAGAGCTGGGAAAATGGTAAAGCAGGGTGTCAGGAGAAGTACGCGGCGAGGTCATCCTCGAACAGAGCCCTAAGCTCAGCGTCCTTGGCACCAATGCATGGGGGCTTTGTGCCCCCCAGGACAGGGTGGGTCCCCTGCCTGCTGCCCTTCCGCTCATGCCTCCTCGGTAGGAGGGGAGCCACAATGACCCTGTTGCTCTTAGTCCACCGTCCCTTTCTATCAGGCCTTCAGCAGCTCGGGTTCGATGAATAATACATCATGCCAAATGCCCCACAGACTTGCTAAGTCACCGTCTGCGGGCATTCGACTGCTGTATATGACTGCTTACCATTGACTTAAGTGGCACCTGGCTCTGATACAGAGCTTCAAAGGTAGAGTGCTATATTCTGGCTGTTTCTAGCTCTATCATTCAGGATCTGTGCTCTATAATACAGCTTACTTTAACTTTATAAACACTGGTCTTAACAGAGGAGTTGGGGGCTAAATAGCAATGTTCATCTGGGTATGTGATATAAAACAAGGAACGAGAGATTGAGGCTAAGGAAATTGCCATTCATTTTAATTTTTTCAGATTACAAAGGAGAGCTGTAGCTTTCCCCAAAAGGTGAAAGAGTACCGAAATGTAGGACTTAGAAAGTAGAAGTTTTCTGTAATTTATTTCCACAGAAAATGTCTATTTATAATCTGACATATGTTTCCCAGACCTGAGAGGACTAACATAAGATATATACATAAATGCAACCTAAATGCTGTCATTAACCTTCTCTTCTATAGCCTGCTTTTTCACTTAACAATACTCAAAAGTGAATATATGGCCTAATAATTTTGTAAAGTATATATGCATAGAAAAAATAATAAGAAGAAATATAATGCAAATAGCGATTATCCCTGGGTGTTAGCAGCTTGGAAAAGTTTTTTCTTTATATATATTTTTTACATTCTAAATTTCTTGCAATGGAAATACATTACTTCTAAAACCAGAATATATATAAGTACACATACATATGTATGTATAATTGATATATATACATAGTATACTTATATATGTGTATAATATACCTGCAGAGGCGGAAATGATGAATTCTGTATATCCTGATTAGATTCTCATTGGAACAGGTTGTTTGTATTTCTATTAATGTTGATGTCACTACAGAAATCCATTGATATTTATGGTGCAACGTGGGCCAGAGTCTTTAGAAACCAAGCCTCCTTTCCATGTTGCTGAACCATGGCTTACCCCTTGGCTCACACCCTGCTGCCATCATCATCTTGCTGGGAGGCTCTCCACAGCAGGAGGAATTATAGGTCACAGACTCAAGTGGCCTCCTGGACAAGCCCAGGGATTAACATTTGTGGGTCAAAAAGAGAAACGAATGCAAGTCAGAAATGTATTAGTTCCGGTGCGTTTGCAAGTGACATTCAACACAAATAAAAGTTCCGTTTACACACTGAAAAGTCCAGGAGTAGATAGCTGTCAGGCATCGTTGGATCCAGGGACTCAAATTATGTTGTTAGAACTTGGTCTCACTCCATCTCTCCGCTTTGTTTTCCTCTGATTGACTTCATCTGGGGGCCTGTTTTCTCGGCATGGTGACCCCTGGAAACTCCAGGTTCTCCAGGAAAAGACAGATTCTCAAAGTTTCAGCAAAAGCCACTGAGCTCATGCTGGGGCGCTGAGTAGCCAAGCCTGAGAAACGGTACAGAGGGGAGGGAGTTTGGCCTCATCTGAGCCACGTGGGCTGAGAGTGGAAGATCAGAGTTTTCCCAAAGTAAAACTGAGGTTCTTCTGTTAGCAGAAGAAGGGGAAAGTGTGAGAAGGCAACAACATCAAATGCCCACGCTGGTGATCTGGTTTACTCTGAGATCTGCCATCCCCTGGGGGGAAGTCACCCGAGCTCTCTGAACACTGACACCCACATAAGAAAGTGAGAGGACTGTAAAATATCTCTAATGTCTCTCCCAGCTGGAAGGAGTCAATGTCAAAAAGGAAGAAAGAACGAAAGAACGAAAGAAAGAAAGAAAAGAAAGTTAATCTCTATCGTGATTATGCTTAAAGATTTTTTTCCCTAAACAACATGGAAAATGAAGCCCTAGTGACCAAGGGATTTATATGGAAAGAAATGGCCCGAAATGTAAGAAATTGCCCCCCCAGAGTGTTAGCTGTTGAGCCTTGTCCATAGGTCAGGCCAAGCATCTGGTCCTCACAGGCAGTGGGAGTAAAACAGGACGAATACTAACAGGGCCTCCCTGTCCCACGGGCTTGAACTCCGGCCTCAAGATCCATCCTATCCACTGCGTGCATGCCGATGTTCTCTCCATCTTGACCTCCGCTTTGGCCTGACGAAGACAAGAATCGAAGACAAGACAGGATCCTGCCTAATGTGTGTATGTGTAACTTGCCACTTCCCTGCTCAACAGAATTCAGTAGCTCCCTGTCACCAAACTGGGCAAAAGATCTGACCTTGAATTTTAAGGCATAAAATGGCCCCTACCTAACCTGACAGACATGTCTGCCTCGAGCACTCTGCATATACTCTGTGCTCCAGCTACTCCAGACAGCTCGCTGGGGAACTTCTCCCCATCAAGGTCCTGAAATTGCCTCTTTTTCAACCTCCCTGCTAGGTCAGCCCAAAGGAACATGGGGGATGGACCGAGTCTTGTGTGCTGATGGACTTCTGGCTCTGAGCCCAGCGTCTGGTCCAGAGCAGGCTCTCAATCATTGTTGAATAAAAATTTTCCCTGAATGCACTTCATACATTTTACCCTGGCCGACTTTTTTGTTCATGTTACCCCTGCTCCCCTAGAAGATGCTTGAAGTCTTAACTAGATTCCCCCAATCTACTGTCCTCTCTCTCTATGAACGACACACAGGAGTCCCGATTACATCTGCATCTTACTAGCAAATTCTGTTCCGCCACTCATGGCGCCGGGACCCTGCATCCAAACTCCCGCTTCACTTGTTCCATTGCCGATCAGCCCCTCACCCCTGCTAGGCTGAGATGAGCTCCTTGAAGGCAAAGAATAGGCCTTACCCATCTCTTATCCCAGGCTTACACTCTCTGTGTCTTAGCAGCAATTAGAATAATGTCTGCCACGTAGCAGGTATCACTAATACAGGCCCCTCTTCTGTGTGCTGGAGTACTTCTTGCCAAAGTACTGAGAGGAGAGTGGAGATGGAAATCAGAGATTCAGTCCTAATTCATTTCCTCTCAATTCAGTGACTGCTCTCAGACAATAGGACTGTCCAAGTCTGGTGTTACCTGGTGGTGGTCCCTCAATGGCCGGGGTGGGAGAGGAGAATTCAGCTGCCACCCGACTGGGGACACCTCCCCGTTGATCTGAAGGTGCTTACCGCCTGCCCTTTTGCCTGCCTTACTAGTCTTTGCTGACCCAACATGGCTGAGCTATGATGGCAGCTCTTGAAGAGCAGCCAAATATCATCTTCAGAGGAAGGACTAAAAGAAACAGCTGCATATATGCAGGAAACTTGACCACCCATAGAGGAGAGGTCTTATAACATCAGGCCTCTGGAAAGAGGGGACCCACAAAGACACTCCTTGCCCAGTTCTGATGTGTGGGTTTTTTCCATACCACCCACCAAGCAATTCTCCCGCAGCAGCTGGGTGTCCTACACAGGTCAGCTCAATTCCGATGCTACCGACCCGGAGAGGGCGTCAGATTCCACAGGTCAAGGGTTAGACCTACGAGACTGCCTTCGCCAAACCCCCGCCCCCCCAACTTCAGATACCAGTTACAAGTACAGACTACCAGCTGTGCTTTTGGCCAAGAGGCTATAGACTGGAGGGTCCCACGACCCCTCCTTGGGTTCAATTAATTTGCTAGCGTGGCTCAGAGAGCTCAGAGACTTAAATTTTACTTCCTAGAATAGTGGCTTATTATAAAAGGATAAAACTCAGAAACAGCCAGATGGAAGAGATACAAGGTATGGGGAAAGGGCACTCCTCTTCTGTGCCCTCTCTAAGCGGAACACTCTCCCCAAATCTCCACATGTTCACCAACTGGGAAACTCCCCAGACCCCCTCCTTTTGAGTTGTTATGGAGGCTTCCTTATGCAGGCATGATCAATTAAATCACTGTCCATCGGTGACCTGAATGCCGTCTCCAGCCCCTCTCCCCTCCCCAGAGGTCTGGGAGTAGGTCTGAAAGTTCCACCTGCCTGATTACACGGTTGGCTCCTCTAGTGACCATTCCCCATTCTTAGGTGACTGAGGGGCTTGCCAAAAGTCACCTTGTTCACATAACAAAAGACACCTTTATAGCTCTTGCCACTTAGAAAATTCCAAGTGTTTAAGAGCTAACTATGCCTGGAAGAGTTGGAGACCAAATATGTATTTTTTATTATAAATCACAATATCATAGCCTCTTTCTTCTGGAACCCCTCTCTCATGCAACCAGACCTGATGCCCTCTCCAGAAACCCTCCCCTCCTCACAGCTGGGGAGTAATGCTGTGGTCCAATCTGGTTGATTTTTTTTTTCTGCTTATCCCATCAATTCCTGAGAAACGTGTCCTACCATCTACCACTATGATTGTGGATTTGTCTTTTTATGTCTGTCAACTTCACCAACTCTGTAGAATGATTTATTAGGTGCTGGATATCATGTATGAAAAGCTATATCTATAAATTGAGGCTGTAGGTGATGGTAAGATTTATTTCTACTTTTGGCAGGCAGCTAGGGTCTGGGCAGATACCCTTAAACTCTGGTTTCAAAACAGAAGCAATTTTGCCACCAGGGGGCATTTGGCAATGTCTGGGGACACTGTGGGTTGTCTGAACTTGGTGTATGTGAGGGCCTAGTGGCATCTAGTGAGTGGAGGCCAGGGAGGCTGCGGAACTTTGTACAAGGCATGGGACGGGACCTTCCCCACAACCGAGAATGAGCTGGCACAAAGTGACAACAGCACTGAGGTTAAGTAATCTCGGCTTAATCCGCCCAAAAATTGAGCTGATTGGAAACTAGACTTCAGTCTTTGTGAGGGTTCTTCTATTGTCAACTCCTTCTCGTGGGAAGTCCCAGCTGGGAGCCTGAGAGGTTTACTTAGGCTCCTCCTCCTTGTGGCCATGAACTCCAATTTTTGTCTCTTTAGCATAAAACATTGGAAGCGTCTCTGCCTCTTGAGAATGGGCAAATGCCTCAAAGCTGATCTCCGTGCCAACCCTTCTCTCCAGGATCTTGGCCCTCAAATCCTGCCCCCCTTGGTAGCTCACTTGCAAACACACATCTTATTATACGTGTAGTCCAACTTTTCTGGCTGTTCTTGATAGGAGGGTGAACTGCCGATCTGCCTCACTGGCACTACCTCTCTCCACAGAAAGAAGTTGCCTCTCACTCCTTTCTTGCATCTTTCAAACGCAGGCTTTAGACTTTACCATCACGTTCCGCCTCTTCTCTGCCCATACTTTGCTCGTTCTGCATAGAAGGAGGCAGCTCTGGTTCCAAGAGGGGGAATGATGATGGGTGCTCTGATTTGCCATGATTACAGCCACCAGCAAGGGCTATGGGAGACAAGGGGGTGGTGGTGGTGTGGGGGTGGGGATGTTTTTCTCACAAGTTAGCTAAGAAACAAACATGCCTCATTGTTGGGGTTTCCAGTCTTATACAAGGGTAAAATAGTCCAGTCTCATACAAGGAAATCCAGTTTTTTCCTGTCAACATTATTTTGATCCCGCTCCTTATGAAAGAATAAACCTGGCATTAAAGTGCTTGAGAACATTTGCCTTTTCCCCCCGCACTCTGGCTTACATTGCTAGAAAACCAACCAAAATGTGACTGGGCCATATCTCAGATGGGTGTCATCAGTTTCTATTATTAGACTGGAATGGTAATCAGATTGCTAATTCGATTATTTCTGGTTCACAAATCTCCCCAATTTTAGAAAATGGGGGTGTTTCATTCATCCATGGCACAGAAGAGTGAATGGGTGTGCACCTGTGTTCGAATCTTTAGACCCACACCACATCCCTGTACTTGCTTCTCTTACTTGGTTTTCAAATAAGACCCTAATCTCTGTTGGCGTATCATTTGTATTATAAGAAATAATAATAAAAAAAAAAACAATGAAGGGGGTAATTCATTCCAAACGGAGCCCGCAATCATAGGAATGACTTCCAGATAAAGCGGTAAAGGATTCCTTTAGGCTGGGGTAAAAATGGAAGGCACAGTCATCAGTCGCCCCCTACTGGTCAAGAGGGTCTACCTCGTCTCTGATTTTAATAATTTGTGTGGTTGAATTCTATGTAAGAATCACAGAACTGAGGCAGAGTGTCATGAGTCGGAGGGGATGGGGCTCTCTGAAACACAGAGTGAGTTACTGGGGGTGCTGGGATGAAGAGCCAGGATCTGAGGACCCCAGGGACCAATTTAACAGCCACAGTCCTCCGAGGCCAGAGGCCACACCAGCATTAACCAGTACTCTAAATTCATCCCCCACGCCTACCCCCAGGGTGATTTCACCCCCTTTAAATAGCTTTGGTAAAGCCTTAGTGCTAAAGAAAGACTTTGAGTTTGGCATTCCAATGTATCAGAAAAAAATCACGTTTACCCAAAATCAATCATTTCAGCCACACATTTTGTACTAATAAGTTATTCTTGGGACCCATTTCCTCCCTTCCAACCTACCCCCTCCTCTCTCTCTCCCTTTCTCTCTTTTGTGCCATTCTAAGAAAATGTATCCTTAAAACTGTTCATGAAATAATTACAAAATGTCACTTTATTTTTAGACTATGTATTTTCTGATATCTTGATCATTAGGGTGAAATGTGAAAAAATCAAAATGGAAGGGTTAACCATATTTTTAATATTTGTAAGTCCTAAGTGTTCAAAAATGTATTTAGGATAATGATCTTTTTTGCTTGAAAGGACTTTATGACCCAATAATTTGTCAAAATTACCTCCAAAAATGTTAATGTAACTGGACACCTGTTGGGAGAAGTCTCTAAATCATGCCAGCTGCTTCTATGTCAGAGTCACCTTAGAACTTTTTTTTTTTTTTAACCCAGAGTCACCTTAGAACTTTCATTATTCAGGTAAAAATCTTTGTGTGGATTCTTTTAATTATGAAAATGTAGGGCAAGTAGGCCCTCGTTGCCCTGAGTGGGAAGTGGTATAAAGCTTTCTGAAAGAGTGGAGGAAGTCTGCCCCGATCCGCGCTCCCCCCCCACCCTTAATACCTCTTGATGAGCAAATCTGGTTGCCAGGGAGAAAGAGTGGAAAAGTGTCTAATAGTCAAGGAGCCTTCTGGAGGCAAAATCTCCAGATCACAGGCAGCCCTTTCTCTCTGAGATTCCAAGACAGGAAAAGCTGTTGGGAGAGATGCAGGGTCACTGACAGAAAGGGATATGGAAGCTCTGAGGGAAAGTCCGTGAGAGAGATCAGAAATGGGAGAGCAGGGGTTTGGGGGCGTGAGGGTGGGAGGTGTGAGGGAGCTTAGCGAAGGTTCATGAGAAGACATACTTGGAGGCCCAGACACCCACAGGTAAAAATTGGTTGACAGTATTTGGCTGTGTTCTGTTAAAGCTGACTAAGACTCTTGCTCAGGTGCAGGTATCTGAAAAAGTCTTGTTATGGTGACAAGAACCCCTCAGCATCACACCTCGAGGGAATGTAAAGGGTCGAAGAGCAGCCCAGTGGAGCATTTCTCGGGGCCCCTCCTGGTTTTGCCACTTGACAAATGCCACAGATCCACAGCCTCCTCCGTTAGCAGAACCTCTTTTGCACCTCGTCGTATTACCCCTCTGAGCAGCCACATTCTTTATGCTGGTAAACTGTGTATCGGCTTATACGATCAGGTAGGTGAGTTTGCAATTCAGTGAACTGGAAAGGTCCATATCCATTGCTCCTGGGCCTCAGGCCGGAGAAGCAGGAGCTTTTCCTGCTGCCCACGCAGTTGCCACCATCCTGAGACTTAAAGAGGATCCCGCGCCCGTTCCTGCACAGGGTGTGGTTGAGGCGGGAGCTCTGGTCTACCTGCTGGGTGTATCCGTGCGATCCAAGAAATCTTTGAACTCAGAGCCTGGAATGTGGCCCTCGGGGGAGGCCTTAGGGATCCAGACCAGGTCTCCGCAAAAGGAGCAAGGGTCTACCCCGCAAGAAAGGGCCCCCTTTCAACAGCAACGCTGAGCGTGCCTCGGAAGCACTCACTAGCCGGTGGACAGATCACACCTCCCGTTCTCTCTGCCTGTGCCTACAGCAGGACTGACCCCCACCGACCTGCGTGAGCGCACCCCTGAGCTTCTCGGACACCTCCACGAGCAAGGGAGAGGCCTGACAACGAAGGCACTGGACTTCCTGCTCCTAGGAACTCCTGCAGGTGCTCAAGCGACTAACTGGGAAAATTCGACCTGACTCCTGCAGCCGTGAAGTGTTGGCTGAAGCAGATCAAGCTAATAATTACAAGGGGCAACTAAGTTGCCTCATTTCAAGACCCAAGACGAGCGGTACCTGTTTCCTTTTCTGCCCGCTGCCTTCTGCATGCACGGGCCCTGGGAGGAAGCTGGTCTTGGCCTCACGTGCTCTGCCTTCAGGAAATCCTGTCACGCAGACCTCTTCTCTTCCCCAGAGACGCTGCTGAACGGCCGGGCGTTCGGTACGCTGGGAGTCGGCTTGGCTCTCTGGGCCTCGCCGACGTGACCGGGGGGGGGGGGGGGGGGGGCGGGGGGGAGCGCGTGAGCTCGGCGCTGAACTCCGTCACCCGGTGCTCCGCGTTGAGCTGTCGGTCACATCTGTGCGCTTAAACATTGTAACTAAGATATGTAGAGAATGAAACGTGGAGAAATTCGAACCTTCCCACGCCGCTGGTAGGCACGTAGAATGGGGTAGCCACTCTGGAAAACAGGCTGGCAGTGCCTCGAAAAGTTAAGCTCTGAGTCGCCGTGGGACCCCGGCATTCCACTCCTAGGTACATGCCGAGTGAAACAAAAAACATATGTCCACACACAAACTTGTACGTGAGTGTTCACGGCAGCACCATTTATCATCGCGTGAGGTGGAAATGACCCACATGTCCAACAACTGATGAGTGGAGAGATAAACCGTGGTCTAGCCACACAAGGGATGCTTTTCGGTAATGGAAAGAAGGAAGGCACGGGCACCTGCCTCCACAGGGGTGAGCCTGGAAAACGAGACGCCAGGTGAAGGGAGCCAGTCACAAAGACCACGTATTCTGTGATCCCATTAGACGACATGACCGGGACAGGCTAAGCCATAGAGACGAAAAGTGCATTAGTGGTTGCCAGGGACTGGGGTGTGGGGAGGGTTAGGGGAAACCAGGGAGCAACTATGAGCAAGGGGTTTTCTCGTTGGGATGATGAAAAGGCTCTAGAGCTGATTGTGATGGTGGCTGTACCGCTCCGTGAATGTACTAAAAACATTAAGTCGTATACTTTAAATGGGTGAATTGTGTGGTATGGGAATTATATCTCAATAAGGCTGACATTAAAAACACAAAAGAAGAAGATATGTAGAGGATGAATCTGTGAGCAGTGGGAGAGGAAGCTAAAAGGTTCAGATATAAGGAGAAACCGTGTGGCCATGGAGAGCCCATGTAGGTTCAAGTTCGGAGTTATGGAAGCTGTGTCCCGGGGGAGGGATTGAAGGGCAAGTCGGGGAGAGGAGGGCCTTCTAAAGCTAGATGATGTCCCTGCTACCGATGCAGTTGCCACCATCTCTGAAGACTCTTCTAGGACTTTCCAGAACTCTCTGCCTCACACAGCTAGAAGCTGAGAAAAGCACATCCACGTCCCAAGAAATCAGCTCCAGCAGAGCCTGCGAACTCGAGAGTTAACTCCACACTTCATATTATTGCCACGCTGCGCTGCTCATTTGAAGCTGAGCAGTTTCAAGAATCTGTCGCTCACAGAGGGCCGCATTCCTGGAGCTAGCCCACTGCGAAGTGCCACAAGACTGATGCCTACCCTGGTCGTTTTTGCTGGAAGCTTGTCTAATCTGTCCCGCCCTTCCTGTATCTGGGAAAGACTGGCAGGAAGGCAGGCCTGTAGGGCTTGGTGCGGCTGAGCACGGACACCAAGGGTCGGGAGCTGGCCCTCACATGGACTATGTCCGGCTCAACACCCCAGCGCCTAGGATTGAATTTGCTTGCATTTTATTTAGAGCTGTATAAAGGGGCATCTTTTCTATGTTCCGGTTTTGGGGTTGGACTGTCCCCCTCAATCCTGACCATGTACACACCGTTGAGGGGTGCCGAGGGGTGACTGCCACGTTAGGTGACTGCCAGGAGCATTGACAGCCAGGGTGCCTCTCACAGCCCTGGTGTCTATATTCCTTCGTGTTTGCCCGTCGTTAAGTTCCAGCTCCCGGAAGCCATGCTGCTTCCTGGTCTCCCTTTGCTGAGGCCATTCTGCTGGAAGGCCCATCTCTGGCATGGCCAGTGGTTACCAACCTGAGTGCTCCCCTGACAGCATCACGTCCTGATTCAAGTGTCCTAATCATTGGTGGGGAGCGAACAGAGCACTTCAGGGATTGCTGGCAGTTTAGTTCAATGGCAGACCCTGGGCCATTGGCTCTGTGCTTTCCTTCAGTGCCTGCTACCCTCGAGGCCTGGCCTGGGTGTTTCCTGGTTTAGGGCTCAGAGATCTTTGCAGTAAACCCTGTTGTTTGAGGTCCTTTTTCCGGCCTATGGTGGTGGGGGTGTGGGAGTGTCTCTGTTCCCCATTTCTTGCAACCGTAATTTCCCTGCCTGGAATGCACTGTAAAGATGTTATCCAGACTTGAACAGGGAGGTTACGGAGATGGAGAGGGAGGGAAGAAACTGGCATGGGGTGCCATTGTCCCTCCCCTGGACTCTGCCCAGATACCATCTTGAGGTTGCAAAGCAGAAGAACCAACACCATGGACCTGTTCCTTGGCCCCTTTCCCCTTGGCATTGGGTGGTATGGAGGGAAGAACAGTGGAAAGTGCTCCCAGGCACTGACCGTCTCGATGAGTTGTTGTCCTCAAGATGAAATGTGTTACCCAAGTACAGTCTGACACTCGCACTGTCACCATTTAACTAAGGGAGAAACTGAGGCTGGAAAAGGTGAAGAGCCTGCCAAAGGTCACAGAGGTATTGAGCAAGGAGGCTGGGATTGGAACTCAGTCTGACACCAGGGCTGGCTCACAACCACCACCCTCAAAATGCCGGTGACCAGTGCAGGCCAGTAAGAGAGCAGGGGTGACTGGGATGAGTGTGAGTTTTGTTTACACAGGGGGCCTGGAGGCATCCACTGACTTCTCTAGAATGGGGGGGCCAGGGGCTGGGGCACCTTGAAGGCAGGCCAGCTCTGAACTAGACCCAAGGTGCTGTTGGTGGTCTTTGAGTGACAGGATAAAAGCCGTGGATGGGCAGGGGAATGAAAAAGGATTTCAGCAAGATGGAAAGAATGGGAGCAGGTGGCCAAGTTCCCTTGGTCTGCCCCCCCTTCTCCTGTGGACTTGCTTCACCCCAAGTGAGGTCAAAGGAACCCAGGCCACAGCCCTCACTCTCTCAACTCACAGCAAAGGGAGCCACAGAAGGGACTAGGGACAGAATTAAGTGTATACAGCACAGTGGGACTTGGAACTTGCTAACTGGCAGCCCAAAGGCCAAATCTGGCCTACAGATGGGGTTTGTCCGGCCGGCTGGGTTTTAAAAACATTTAAAAAATATTTAAAAAGGGAGAGATCTCACATGAACAGATTTCTGGACTTTCTTGAACACTGGAAAACTCTGACAACACTGGAGCCCTGTCCCTACGTAGCATCAACAGGCCGGGGCTGAGTAGCAGCCTACGTCTGCCCCCAGGCCCTACCCGGCTGCCGTGACAGTTGGCTCTGTCACTCCTCCTCCTGGTGGTGACCTCTGCGAGTATCTGAGATTGCACCCTGAGAAAGGCGTGTGTTGTGACAGAGCAGAGGTGGTGCTGAGGGAACCCCGCAGGCAACTGGGCAGAGAAGTCTGGTGCTCAGGAGAAGGAAGGTGTCAGTGACATAGACCCAGAAGTGACCACGGTGTGGAAACTGGCAGCCAGTGACGCAGTGAGAGCAGAGAGCACAGTGTATGTCAGTCAGGGTTGTCTAGAGAAACACAGCGTGTGTGTGTGTGTGTGTGTGTGTGTGTGTGTGTGAGAGAGAGAGAGAGAGAGAGAGAGAGTACGCGTGCGCACGTGCTTTAAAGCGATTTAAAGAATTGGCTCACACGACAATGAGGACAGGCAAGTGTGAAATCTGTAGTCAGGCAGGCAGGTTGGAAACCCAGGTGGGAGCTGATAGTACAGTTTTGAGGCAGAATTTTTGTCGTTTCCAGGAACAGTTGTTGCTCTAAAGGCCTTCAACTGATTGCGTGAGGCCCACCCCATTATCGAGGGTAATCTCCTTTGTCAAGTCAACGGACTGTAGACATTAACCATATCTACAAAATACCTCCACAGCAACCTGTAGACTAGTGTTTGATTAAGTATCTGGGTACTGTCACCTTGCCAAGTTGACACAGGCTAACCATCCCCCAGCGATAAGAGCAGGAGGTCGAGGAAGGGAGCGTGGGAGACCTCGCTGTTTAGGAGTGGGCAGGGGAAGAAGGTGAGTCCCGCAGTTCTGATGAGGAGAAGCACAGGGAGGTGTGGCACCAATGACCATAGCACTGCGTCCACAGGGTGCTGGGTGCTGGGCGGGGGTGCAGCTGGGACAGCAGTGCATGGGAGACCTGGTGGTGACTTCGGTTCTTTCACAATATTCATAATAAAGGGGGTAAACTGAGGAGCAAGGAGGAGAGGTTTCCTTCTGGTTTGTGATTTTGCAGGCTAAGGCAGAGGAGGAGCCCTGTTCCGAGAGAGAGAGAGAGAGCAGAAGAAAACCAGGGAGAGACTGATGGTAGGACTCCTCCTGTTGGGGCAAGAGCCGGGGGATGTGGGGAGAGCCCAGCCTCTGCATGGGCAAGCAAAGACATCAGGGCAGAGCTCAGGCTGGAGCAGGCAGGGTGAGGAACAGGAGCGCTCTTGACAAAGGCCCCTTCTTTCTTACCTGGGAGGCTTCTTCCAATCCCCTCCGTATCTCCTGGCGCCACCTTTAGGCTGGCTTCCAGGTGCACCTGCAGTTCTGGCCCCCTTGTCCTGGGCTCCCTTGTCTGGGGAGGACCCGTGCCCAGGACCTCCTGCTGCCTCCCCTCCCTCTCCCTGAAAGCAGGACGGTAGCGTTGCTGGTTTTCCCCGCCCTGTGCTCTGCTCCTGGTCCCCACTCGCCCTGTTCGGCGCCCTCCATGGGGACTGGTTCCCAGTGGGCGGCGCTGGACAACGGGTGGCCTGAGTCCCGGGAAAGCAAGAACACACCCGAAGACGCACCCGCGCGCGCACACACACACACAACTGGAGGAATTTCATTTCCAGTTTTTAGAAAGCAG
Source organism: Ursus americanus (assembly GCF_024610735.1). Classification (NCBI taxonomy): domain Eukaryota; kingdom Metazoa; phylum Chordata; class Mammalia; order Carnivora; family Ursidae; genus Ursus; species Ursus americanus. The sequence goes on from NC_142132.1 coordinate 11,615,368, forward strand.
CAGAATGTAACATGGCACATTCGGATCACCCTTACACCTACTTGGGGCTTACTACTGCTTTCTATTTTGAATCCCCTCTGGGGGCGTCACCAAAATTTCTTTCCACCCAGAAGGCCTCCAAGGGCTTCATCCAGCCCTGCCTCTCAGGCCTCCGCACTACTTTTCAGAGCTCAGAGGAGGGGGCAGCACCCCAGGGAAACAGGGAGTGCCACTCAGGAAGGGCAGGCCCAACACACAGGGCGTGTGCGCCTGCTGGAGCTGCTCTGTGCCGCCTGGAAGCTCAAAACATGCTGGAACACGGAAAGAAAGGTATTTGCCTGAGTGACTCAGATATGTTCCAGCATTTTCCCACAGGCTCCTGCATATCCCAAAATAACTGCGACTCTGGATCCTGTTCCCTGGCATATGATTACATTTGTATAATGTTACAGAACAGTGGGCAAAGTGGCCACACTCGCACAGGAGCTGCAGGAATGCACGGCCCGCAGTGGAGCTCCAAGCTGCACAGAGACTCGACTCGTAAGAAGTGTGGACTCACCAGAAGCATCCAGACCACCAGGAGGGGCCCTAGTCAGGGCCCACCTTTCATGGGGCCGGGGGGGGGGGGGGATTGAGGCCCATAAAGAGGAGACAACTTGTCCACACTCAGCACAGCCAAGAACCCTAAACTCTCATCAACTATTAGTGATGCTTATTTTGGAATAAATGTCAGTCAAGCCTGGGAAACATAAGATCTTAAGTCAAAGGGACTTTAAGGGTCTCCTGGTCATCCAGGGTACCTCTGTGCCCAGGTCTGGACAACAACGTTGGAATTAGGAGGTTTCAAAATGAACTGCCTCAGGGAATTTACAGTCTTGCTCAGGAAATGACTGGAGGTGTTCAAACAGCTGGAAGACAATTGCGCCCTGGCAAACAGACAGAAGGCATGGAGTTTGGGGGAGGGAAAGTCTGAGAAGGAAGGTACTGTCCAAGGAGGGAAGGTTTCACAGAATGGCGGGCTGAAGGGTGAGCAAGGTCTGGACAAGAAGGGAGAGGGCCAAGGGCAGACCCAAATGTGGGAATGTGCTGGAGGGGTGCAGACCCTTGGTGAGAGGATGTGGGGAGTGCTCTAGAAAGTTCTGGAAACCAAGCCCAGGGACCTGGGCTGCCAGCACTGAAGGTGCAAGTGGCTTTCAGTGTGGATGCCATTACTTGCTAGTTCCAAGTCGTTTGCTATCTGCTTCAACCTGGAGACAGGAATTTCACATGATTTTGATACTATATGTGTGTGTGTGTATGTGTGTGTGTGTGTAATATACTTATATTAATATATTTATATTTATATAATATATAGTATTAATATATAATTTTAAATGCTCTGACCTAGGAAGAGGTAAGAGGTTATTTTCACATTTCTGTGGTCCTTAGATAGTCCTGTTCCTCTTGGCCACCACAGCCCACTTGGTGCTAAAGAAGATGGTGCACTGTGGTGAGGCTAACATGACCTTTATGTCTCCCGGGGGCTGGACTCAAATCCTGCCTCTGCTCCCGGCTCTGCGGGCATGTCACTTCCTGTTGCCTCATCCACTGCATGAGGATGTTGAGAATAACTAACATTTGTTACATGCCAGGTACAACTTCCACTGCTCCACATGTCTCATTTCATTTAATCATTTTCCCCCATTTTACGACTGAGGACACAGGGAAGGAAAAGGCTACGGGACTTGTCCATTGTCCCCGAGCTCTTACGAGAAACTGTAACTGAACCCAAGAGTTCTGATTCAAGCCTGTGTTCCCCATTCTGATGTTCTCTAAAGGGCACCGGGATGATTACACAAGCAGACCCCCCCCCCCACAGATATTCAGTGGATATCTGTGCCCTGACTCCTACAGAGACCGAGACAGTTACGTTAGTAAGAACTTTGCAGCCAGCTCAACAGCCAGCCTGTTGCCCCCATGTAAGACCCAGAGACCACCAACACAGGCCAGATAATTCCTACCTGGATAGCCGGGTACCATCTGATTTGGATGATTAAAAATCTTCTAACTACAGTAAAGGGCTATCTACTGATGTTTAGTGATAAAAATATCATCAGTCCGATTCATAACCACCAAGGAAACTTCACGTTAAGGTCCGTTGAGCATGGACGCCCAAGTCACAAAAAGAAGTGGTCATATTCTTTATCTTTGGTTCATTTGAAAAAGTCCAGTAGAAGCCTTTTCCCCTATTTACACATTCAGGTTTCTAGAATCAATGGTGTGTCATCAGCAGTCAGCTTATACTCCCCACATGAGTTCACCCAGGAACGATGCTGGCGGATTCCCACCCGAATGACTTCAACCTTTCTCAGCGGGCTAAGAGTGGCAACTCCGGGAGCGTGTATTTTTGTATGGCACAGTCACACACCAATATTAAACTCAGTCCGGTCCTGAGGAATTCGGCATGGGGGCTCTACGTCAGCATGCTCTCTGGGGGTTCCAAGTTCTCAGGACTGTCTTCTTCTTCCATTTTTGATTTATAATTAAAACACCAAAATCTAGCACATTCAGAAGCTGTGGTCCTTCCCAAGCTTTTAAAAGACACTGGCATACAAACAAGGATCTTCTTCCCACCCAGTGGCTTCTGAGTGCGTGTGACCCTAACCCCAATGGCTTCTAGGAACCCAATCTGGGAACATAAACCCAGCCCGGTTTGATGACTCAGAGAAGTGTCCGATAAAGATGACTCCAAGACTCTCACAGAACACATTCCCAACCCCAGTGACCTGGACTGCACACAACACTTTGGTCAGCCTCGGGCAGCTCGAGGGACTGTTTTTCCTGTGTGCGTCTGACCCTCCCAGCCCCTTGCTCCTGAGCTGGGCCAATCCAAAGACGGACATTCCCATCAACGGGGTGCACAGCCCCGAGTCTTCCCAGGTAACAGCTGCCATCTGAGGCTGAAATGTGACGGACAATCATTCTCTCATGAGCCGGGCCCAGAGAGAGGTCGTGGATTCCAGAACCGGCCTGTAACTGCGTCTGCCATGGACTGTTACTAAAGCCAGTGAGACCCAATCTTGATGCTGTCGCTCCTCGAAACTTCAGAAATCACAAAAAACCATCCTGAGTTATATTATTACTTTATTTTCCTTTTTTAAAATGTAACATTAAAGTCATCCAACATACAGATATTCCTAGGGCTCCTTGCACTTTTTATTCTATCTAAAGTTAGCTATTTTTAGCTATGAGATGAAGAGACTCATCCCATTAAAAGGGCAACGTTTCTGAAAAACGGATTCCATATTTATGCGATGGGAAATTAACACCCCATCTCCCAGCCCAAAACCTGCTTCGGTCCAGAGCTCCACGAAGACAGCTTACAACCATGGCTAACGCGCGGTGCCCGCGCACAGAGAGGGCCCCAACAACAAGCAATGGGGTTAAACCTCTGAAACAAGCAACTTCTTTATTGTACAGAATAAGGATACAGAAGAAAAGCATCGTTTTCCTTTTAGCCCTTTAATTAGTGTGTTTGGCCTCCACCCAAGTTACTGTGTACACCAAGCGCCTACGAATAGTAAAAACAAATGGATTCCAAGTCCCTGAAATGCATGCAACTTAAAATTCCCTAGCGCGCACCGGCAGCTCCCAGGGCCCGGGGTCTGCGGCGTTCGGCGGAGACTACGGGGCGGCTGGGTTTCCAGCTGTGTCTGTCGTGCCGGTGCTGCCCGGGTTTGCAGCTGCTGCCTCTTTGGCTTCTGGCTGCTGGCTTTCAGTTTGGGGATCTTCTCCACTTCCGGCACTTTTCTTACTCTTGTCTGTGGCCATGGCACCCATCTCCATGATCTCCTGCAGTGGCTGATCGGTTTCAAGGGAGCTAGGCTGGAGTTCATAAACCTGGACTTGACCCGGGACATCTATTGCTTTCTGTTCAAGTTTTTCCAGGATGGTCTGAACCTTCCTGACACCATCTCTCCTGGCCTGACGTACGTCGGCTCGTCCTTCGGGGTCTACCGAATCCAGGGCCAGCAGCTCTTTGGTCAAATACTCTTCTATCATCAGGTACTTTTTGTCTGTCTTCTTGCCTTCAAAGTTGTCCACGGCCTGCTCCAGCCCTTGCACGTTCTGCAAGATGGCCTCCACCTTCAGCACGCCTGGGTGTTTCGGGGGCGCCTCAGCTTCCCCTGGTTTGGGAGGTGTGGCTTCTGTGGGGGCGGGGCCGGGGGCTGCCCCCTCTTCAGCAGCCACATTCTTGGGGGACGCGGGGACGGCAGGAGGGGCGGGGCTGGGAGGACAAGGAACCGGAGCCGCCGGAACCTTTACTTGCACCTTCTCAGAGGTGGGTGGGGGCTTCTGGGAGACAGGTGGCGAATCGGCCTCCTTGCGGATCACCTGAATCGGGATGTGTCCAGGAAGGAGATCTGGTCCAACTGGGCCTGGCTTGCTTTCGGGTTTGTTCTCAGGTTGGGGAACAGGTGAAGATTCTCGATGAGTCATGGGCTGCTGAGAAGAGGCAAGGACACAAAGATATTTTTAATAACTGGCTGAGAGTCCCAGGCAGTCGTTTGTTGCTAGTACCACTGACTATAAAGAAAACTGGGGAACGGCTTTAACGGGATGAAAGAGATGTTTGAAGTCAACCACATACTGTTAGAGAGTGAAAACGTACTGATCATGTGTGGGACCGAGCCACTCATGTCCACTCATCACCCTGCGTCTGTTACCGCTCACTCAATCTTTCCGTAGATGGTATTCTTAGGGCAGCGAAGAGAAAACCAGTGTAGTTTTCAAAAATGAGAACTCGCTCACCAGAAACCTCGCCGACTGCCGAGCTAGTTTAGCTCAGAGCAAAGTCCCGCATGACTCAGAATCTTGGGGAGGCAGCCATGGAGGAGTAACTGCCACACGCCCCTCCCTGACACCGTGGGGACAGCCTCTGTTCCGGGAGTGACAGTCCCACGTCCTCTTTCAAAAAAGTTGTAATCTTTTTTTTAAGTCTATGACAGCCTCGTGGTTTCTGCCCAGACTGATGTCTTTTTCTGAGAATAAGCGAGATGCCCAAAATAGTTAGGTCTGGGAGAATTTGGCACGGGCGCCAACGCTCGGCTGCGCGTCTCCGCACGGACTCCTGGCTACACCGGCGGAGATGCTCTTTAACGTGACTGCAAGCGATATGGGCTGTGCTCAAACAAGTATCTTGGCTCTCCTAGCATTTCAGTGACTATCTCACCCCCCCTTTTATGATTGAAGTAGAGGGGATGGAGGACGCTCTGTTAGATTCAGGAGCACAACATGGTGACTCGATAGTTCCACACGTTCCGCAGTGCTCCCCCGAGTAAGTACAGCCGCGTCTGTTCTCACGATGTTATTGACTCTATTCCCTACGCTGTATGTTTCATCCCCGTGATCTTGTAACTGGAAGCTTGTACCTCCTAACCCCCTTCACCCATCTTGCCCATCCCGCCGCGTACCGCCCTGCTAGCAACCATAAATTTGCCCTCTGCTTATACGGGTCTGCTTGGTTTTTGTTTGCTCATTTTGTCTTTTAGATTCCACATCGGAGTGAAATCGTATGGTATTTCTCTTTCTCTGACTTATTTCACTTCGCCTGATACCCTCTAGTTCTATCCATGTTGTTGCAAATGGCAAGAGTTCATTCTTTTTTGTGGCTAAGAATAGTCCAATGTGTATGTAGCCCACAGCTGCTCTGCCCATTCATCTACCGATGGGCACCTGGGCAGCTTCCGTGTCTTGGCTGTTGTGAATGACGCCGCAATACGCCTAGGGCTGCGCACAGCTTTGCTAATGAGTGTTTCTGCCAAACTCCTTTAAAAATCTCACACATCCTAATTTCATTAATTGGGGAATAAGAGTTAGACTACATGATTTCTAAAGTACTCCCAATTTAAAATACTAAATTCCACTATAATGTTCAGTTAGGTCAAATCTTTGCAAACCTTCAGAAAGAAATCTTAGAACAGGCACTAAAAGGGAGGGCACCACAAACAAGGTTAAGGAAGAAATAGGATTAAATATTGTTTCGCTGATTCTGGGAAATATACGGGAAAGACACGAGGGGAAGCATGTCTAGCTCTGCACGTGGGCAACTGCTTTCCTGGGATTCCTGAGCCGGCGGCTACTTCGCCATCGAAGCGCCAACAACCCCCTTTTCCACCAGACCTCTTTTGCCAACGCGGACGGCCTCACTCCGGCTCTTACCTCTCAGAACTAGCCACACACACCTCTTTGGGTTTTAAAATGATCGAACTTTACATCAGAAACCAGGGATGTACTGTATGGTGACTAACATAATATAATAAAAAAACATTAAAAAAAATAAAATAAAATGATCTCTGGGTAAGAAAAATGACTTTAGAAACTCTTAAGAGAGGTTGCTCTATAGCTTATACTCTTTGAAAATGTCAAGGTCATGAAAGCAAAGGAACTCTGAAGAGCTGTTCCAGATTAAGGAAGAATGAAGAGAAATGATATCTAAATGAGGTGCTCGTGATCCTAGATTAGATCCTAGAACAGGGAAAGTGCTATCAAGGAGATCTGAAAGTGGACTGTGTATCAGACAACCATGTTGCAAGGACGTTAAGTTTCCTGATTCTGACCATTGTACTGTGGTAACGAATGAGGTCTTTCTTAGGAAAATATTTCCTGAATTATTTATGGATAAAGGGGCACAGTATCTACAATTAAATCTCCAACAAAGAAACCACATGGACGATGTGCAAAGCAAATACAGCAAAATGTTAACAGTGAGTTTGGATGAAGGGTATACTGGGTTTCTTTGTATCATTCTTGTAGCTCCTCTGTAAGGTAGAAATTATTTCCAAATAAAGAAGCTAAACAAAGAACCAAAGGACGGTGCTATCCCCATTTACAGTAAGACACCCTGCATTTGTCTACGAGGCGCTTTCCTTCTAAAAACTGTGGCAGAGAACCAATTCGGCTGCTCCCGTTGGAAGGCCCAGGGCTGCTCAAGGCTCTGCTAAGCTACAAGCTGTGCAAACTAACGACCTCCTCCTCCAGGATGTGCCCTACGAGTTGCCTCTGAAGGATGAACAGGACTGTGCCTACGACTTCACCACGCTGGAAGGTTTCCCAGCCAGCCAGCCTGCCAGCCAGCTCATCAACAGGCCATGTAATGTGGTCCTTTGCCCCACAGGAGAGAGGAGAAAGACAGATTCCTGTTGTCAAGCTCAGAGCTGAACAGGTAAGATGAACGCTTTTGGAAGGCACAGAGTAACCCACGCCGAGCCGTAGGGACTGTGATGGGATGCCGCGAGGAAGAGGAGGCGGCTTCACGGAAGAGGCAAGACTGGCTGGTCCCTTGGAGGATGGGGAGAACCTGGATGGTACTGGCATCTCAGGGAGCTGGGTCAGCGTGAGCAAAGGCACAGAGGCGGGGAGAACAGAAAGGGCTTGCAGAGTGGAGAAGGCGTACCCATGAGGAAGGAGACAAGCTTCCTGGAACACTGGAGACGAGGCTGTGGCTGGGGTGTGGAAGGGATCTGAAGGGCCCTGAAAAAGTGTGGTGGGCGCTAAGGGACCCGGGTCCCAGGTGTGTGAGTGACACGACACATGCTGCCCGGCTATTTCCCCCGAGGTCGTGGAGGTTCTGCCCCGAAGGCAGCTGCAGTGACAGAGAGCAAAAGCGAAAGAAAGTACTGAGAGTTCCCAGCACCTGCCCTGCCTGCGTTTCTGCTGATGACCAGCCAATTCCAGGGTCTCGCTTTCCCCCAGTAACACGTGTGTGAGCTAGTTAGGCCCCACGGAGGAACCAGGGCACCTGCACAGAGCCCCTCAGCCCCTGGAGAGATGCTGCCGGGCCAGTCTGTGGACACCAACTCCGTACCTGAGGCCTGTCGACCACGGTGTGCACACGGTGGGGCGACGGTGAGTGCACTGGTGTGCTGCTCCTGGCTGGAGAGCCCTCCCGGCTGGATGCACTCCGAATGGGTGACCGGAATGGGGATGCTGCCGGCATGGGCCGGGGCTCCCAGTCATCCCCCGGGACCCGGTGGTACATCGGCTGGTAGGTCTGGTATTCACCCTGCTGAGCTGGGTAGTGGGTCTTCTGGGCTTGGTGGAAGGAAGGCTGGGCTGCTGGCCGGGTGACATTCTGCTCGTGTATCACAGGGATGGGGATATAGCCCCGGGGGAGCTGGTGACTGCCCAGGCTGCTCCTGCTGGAGGAGGAGGGCAGGCTGGCCGAGGAGGACGAGGACGAGCAATCCGAAGCAGCTGGAGACTGGGATCGCTGCAAGACACAAAGAGTAGAGGCATGAGTGACCCTCTGCCCTGATGCCCCAACCCTGCCTCCTTTATGTGCCTGCTCTGGGTAATGTGTTGGGACCTTCTACCTGTAAACCTTACCATCTCCAAAATGCACTGCTAGGACTCGCGGCTCTGGAGCCAAGGAGTATCCCAATTCTTACCAGCTCAATAGCCTTTTTAAAAATAATTAATTAATTGATTTGAAAGAGAGAGCACAAGAGCGGGGTGGGTAGAGGCAGAGAAAGAGGGAGAGGCAGACTCCCCGCTGAGAAGGGAGCCCATGTGGGGCTCGATCCCAGGACTCTGAGATCATGACCTGAGCCAAAGGCAGATGCTTAACCGACTGAGCCACCCAGGCATCCCTCAGTAGCCTTCTGAGCACCGATAGTATGGAAAAGATGCCCCTTCATCCCCAAGCTGACTAGAAGATTCAGGAAGACAATCCGTGAATATGCTTCAGCCCCAGGGCCACACACAGAAGTGCTCAAGGCGCTGCTTCCATTGTTGCTGCTGCTGTTGTTCCGATGTCACCTTCTCTAACCCTTCCCTTGCAATCTACAGAGGATGCAGCTGGGCACACGGAGCAGCAGCACATCCTGCGTGGCCCGAAGCAGGCCAGCCCCCGGACCGCCTAGAAAATCAGGTGGGTGTTTTCCCAGCTGGCTTCAAAGGGCCCCATTCAGATTTCTCTGATTAATGTGTCACTTTTGATTTTTTTTTTAATTTATTTGTCAGAGAGAGAGCGAGAGAGAGCGCACACAAGCAGAAGGAGTGGCAGGCAGAGCAAGCAGAGGGAGAAGCAGGATCCCCGCTGAGCGGGGAGCCTGATGCAGGACTCGATCCCAGGACCCTGAGATCATCACCTGAGCCAAAGGCACCCGCTTAACCGACTGAGCCACCCAGGCATCCTGTCGCTTTTGATTTTTACAACAAAAATATTACTAATACAGGTAGTTCTCCAAGAAAGGAAAAGAACAGAGCCAGAGAAGGCAAGGCTAACTCTGGGCACAGACAGGGAGCGAGAATCAGCACTCACGAACACTGCCGCTGGGCACAGCTGGGAGAGTCTGCAGACGGGACACGCAGAAGGGCTTACTGCTCAGGGGTCCTACTGGGGTCCACTGGCCCTCCAATCCCAGCTAAGAACTGGATTAAGAACTCTTTAGGTATTAGTGCACTGAAGCATGGGCTTCAGGCTTAAAAATAAAACCCTATCGTCGAGCAGCTGACTTCCTGACTCTTTATTTTGGGTTTCCTTTTTTCCCCCCAAGATTTTTTTTTTTTTTAATTTATTTGAGAGAGAGAGGTAGTGACAGAGATAGCAAGAGAGAGAGAGAGCACCAGCAGGGAGGAGAGAGAGAAGCAGGCTCCCACTGAGCAGGGAGCCCGACGTGGGGCTCGATCCCAGGACTCTGGGATCATGACCCGAGCTGAAGGCAGATACTTAACCGACTGAGCCACCCAGGCGCGCCTTTGGGTTTCCTTTTAAACCATGGGACACTGTGTGGGCAGGTATGGTGCCTCATTTTCCTATCAACACAGCTCCAAGCAGTTAATACCGATCCATAAGTACTAAACTGAATGAAATAACACATCGCTATCCCTGTGTTCCTGTTCAGAAAGTTCGGTAGGAGTAAGGAGCACCAGATTAGGAGCCAGAAGGCCAGGCTCCCAGTCCCAGAAATGCCACACTTTCACCTTTATGCATTTGGACCAAGCTGTTTACCCTTCTGAGCCCCAATTCCTTAGCCACAAAAATAAGCCATGACCCCTGCCTGTGGGGTCACATGCCCGTGAAATGCTGGGGGACACTGTGGGGCTGTCATGCTGTCTTTACTGGGTGACCTCTGCTGCTGCAGGCCAGGCCCAGATGCCCTGCGTGTTAGCAGGTGCCTGGCCCAGGGTGTGGGGCCAGCCCCAGAATACACCAGCTCACTCTCCTTACCTCAGGTCTGTGGGAGCCTGGGGGCTGGGCTGCCGCAGCTGCTGCCACTGCCTGTCCACACTGTTTATCTGGCTGGGTGGCTTCCGCCACACCCCGCAGAGGTGACTGGGACCTCTGAGGAGCCTCTGTGGCTGCCTCGGTTCGGAATCGCTGTGTCCCTGGCTGGGGACAGACAAAGGAAGGGCGCGGCTGCCGGCCCTCGGCGCCTTCGTGGAGGACGGGAATGGCAATGTAGCCTGGTCGGAGCTGGGGGTACACGACGTGGCCTTCCCGAGCGGGCAGCAGCCTGGGGCCCTCCTGGGAAGGGCCATTTGCAGAGGACGGTGGTTCCTACAACACAAAAAGGAGAAACGGTCTGGTTAGGAACTGGGAAGAAAACACCCCCAAAGAGGTAAAAACATGGCGCTAAGTGCCATCTTCCAGACTGATTCTGGGCACCTCCCCCACCTCCGGCGTCAGCCAAGCTGGCTGAGCAGAGAGAGCGAGGCTGCTCACAGGCAGACATCCCCTCCCCTACGAGGCCGCTGTATGGGCAGCCGTTTACGAGTTAGAGGCATGAAGAGAAAGCAGGTGAGCCACGGTATCCGTTGAGCACGGAGACGTCCCAATTTCCCAAACTGGCCAGACAGGTTTCTTTTATGGGTGACAACCAGCAGCCGTATGTAGGAGAGCCACTGACTGCCCCCCAAATCAGAGACCCGGATCAGAAGGCGCGAGGATGAGTCAGTCCAACTCACTAAATTACAGCCAGCTTCCCTGCTTCCTCAAAGGTCCTAGCGTTTCCTAACAACACAGGGCTGTGCGGGACCCAAACACAGGACACAGCTTGGACATCCTTGCAGAGAGGCGGCAGTGGGGCCAGGCTGCCTACCCGGGGACATTTTTGGAACAAGCTGCAAGAAAGGGAGATAAGAAGGCACACAGGGGCAGCAGAGCAGGAGAACAAATTACGGAGGATGAATTATGCTGGTCCGATGATGCCAACAAAGGCTGCTCTGGCGAGGAGTGGCTGGGGTCCCTCTCGTGTCCTCTCATGAAGTTGTCCCTTCAGCCGCCTGGCTATTTTGGGACCCTAGAGAAGGCCAAGTTCCAGATGTACCACAGAGAAAGATCTTGTTTCAGACAACAAGGCCGGTTAGTCACTCGCGGGGCAATGTCATTTCTCACCACGGGCTGAGCAACCAAAGTCAGGGACCCCCAAGGCTTCTAGTCTTGACTATCTCCTGAACCCTTCTAGAGGGTCCTTTACAGGGGAGGACGCTACGGAACTGTGCCACTTACACTCCTCTGGCTAGGTCACCGATGAAGGAGAACGATCCTTCCTCCAGAAGGCATCTCTCCGAACTGCAAACAAATGCCAAGGACTGAGAATCTAGGAGCTTGCAGGTGTAACTCACTGCTGCAAAACCAGTCACAAGCAAGGAAAGCTGATTTGCATTTCGCGTGCTCGACCATTATAATTTCGCCTTGTTTCTGTGTTTGTGTGCAACAGTCAGTGGTGGTGGACCCTGGAATTCTGGAATTTAGCTCTTTCAGACCCCGTGGCCAGCCGCTGCCCTCCTGCTGAGCCCCTGCCCGGGCCTCCCGCACACAGGAGAGGCAAGGGTGTCGCTGTGTCCTTGCGGACACCAACAGACAGGCACTCTCAGATTAGAATACCCACGTGCTCAGGGTGGCGGCATTATTTTAGTCTGCTTGGCTCTCGGGTCACCCAAGAGCAGGCAGTGGGTTGAGGCCTCACATTCAGAGGCCAATTCCTGCCGTGAGACAAGCACCAGAAGGGACGTAGCAGAGGCACTGAGGACACCCAGCGCTACTCGGTGCTGACTCCTAACCCGCCATCTCGGCATGTGATCCCCTCACCAGGGCACCCCTCTTTCCAGCCTGAAGCAGGGGCCCGGACAAGTCCTGGACATCTTCTCTGCTTGTTGCCTGGAGGCTCACGGTTCCCTCGCAGCCACGTACAAAAGCCTCAACTATCCTCACGATCCTCGGGGGGGGCAGTTAGGAAGCCCTCATCCACTGAGTACTCCTGGTGACCTTCTAGCTACCCAGATCCTGGGTACTACGGGCTTACCAGACCAGCGAGACACGATCCCTGCCGACCAGGGGCTTACAAGACAGTTGAAGACAGCACGAAACACACAGGAAGCAAACCCCCCAGAGAGCATGGGAGGCTCTGCAAATGGGGGAAATGCATGGGCTTTTCCAGCTAGGACGGGGCTGTCCTAGATAGGATGCCAGTTGATTCTGACCTCTATTAGTAACAGTTCTGTGATCTGAGATAATTCTCTGAACCTGTGAGCTTTAATTCCCTTATCTAGAAAACGGAGCCAGCAGCACCCATCTCGCAGGACTGCTGGGGGGTTTTAGGAGAGCACAGGCAAGAAGGACGCCCGGAAGGGAGCATGGCATGGGAGTTCCCGCCCCAAAAAGGCACACAGTCACTCTGCGCAGATCCCAAAGTGTGGAAGGAATCAAAACTGAAGACCAAAGCTAACTGACAGAAGATTCAGAGTAGCGGCTGTCCCGTAGGGCATGGGAGTAACTGGGAGGGTCTTGAACCTTCTGAGACGTGAACCTTCTGTGAGGACGGAAATGTTCTTTTTCTGCACGGTGGTAAACAGATAGATTGTATGTACAAACCTATCAAAGCATAGACTTCCCTGGAACCCCCCCCCCCCCCACTGCCCAGCCCCTGCCATATTCCACCCACCCTATCCGATTTTAACAGGTGAGGGCTGTGCCAACCCCACCACCCCCGCAAAGCCGACTGTTAGCTGTGCCTCCAGCTCAGCCCCTCCCAGGGCCTGGAAACCTTAGATGGACCTGGCTGCGGCTTGGCTCCTCCTGGGGGAAGCCCCTGGATCCAGAAGGCACGGCAGCTGCCTGCCAAGAGCTGCGCATTTTGTGCATCTCACTGAATATATTTTGTACAACTACACGAGAAAAGGCAAGACAAAGGATAGAGGGCAGGAGGGAGGGAGGAAGGAAGAGCACTTCCGCCTGCCCAGAGGAGGGGACAGCAGGCACTGCCTCCTGGAGCCAACACGCCACCTGGGTCTGGGAAGAAGTGCTACGTCTGGTCTTGGTCCTGTGGTTGGTGAAGGGAAGCTGTGGCCCCTGGAGGCGGGGTGGGGAGTCCGAGCAGCAGAGGGAAGGGGGACAGCACCGAAGGCACGTGCTGAGCTGGAGACGGTGAGGCCGGAGGCCCAGAGGCCCGACATCCACTGTCCCGAGGGCTGCTGACAAGAAATGCCTCAGCAAGACAGAAGGAACCGAAAGGAGAAACCAGGACACCTCAGGAAACGAGGGGAGGAGTCAGGGATGAGGGTAAGGAAGTGAGGGCAAAGCCGGGGCCAAGGGCACAGAAAGGAAGGGTGACCCACGGAGGTGCGCAAGAGGAAGAATGGAAAGGCCTCCGTGCCTGGCAGGACAGCAGGAGCGACGGGGAAGGGCCACTAGCAAGACTTGAGTTCTGAGCCTGGGGTTGACGGGGAGATGGTGCTGCCGGCTGGGAGGGTTAAGGGCAGCCGGGAGGCCTTGACGTTTTGCCCTCTGGGTCCCGTGGGAGTTGATCCATTTATGCCATTTAATAAAAAACCCCACATCTCTTCAGTCACATCTAAAAGAATGCTCCAGTTCCGTCTGAGGGGGGGGTTTGTTTAGAAAAACACTGCCTGGGGTAAGTAGAAAGCCACACCAGCTTCACAGAATAGAAGAGTAAGCACTTGTACATGAATGAACAGCTGAAGCCAGCAGCGAAGCTCCCACCTAGACGAAGACCCGTAACAGGAACACGGATGCCTCCCACCTTCCGACGTGTCCACTCTGCTATGGTCGGAGTCCTGTCAGTAGCAGCTGTGTCAGTGTTTACTAACTAAAAAGCACCACCTGAAAGAGTTAAATTGCTTGTTCTGTCTTCTATGGTGCTTTTCATCACAATCTAATAAAAGACAACATTTTAAAATGAGAAAAGTGGGGCGCCTGGGTGGCTCAGTCGGTGAAGCACTGGACTCTTTTTTTTTTAGATTTTATTTTTTTTAAATTTTATTTGACAGAGATAGAGACAGCCAGTGAGAGAGGGAACACAAGCAAGGGGAGTGGGAGAGGAAGAAGCAGGCTCATAGCGGAGGAGCCTGATGTGGGGCTCGATCCCACAACGCCGGGATCACGCCCTGAGCCAAAGGCAGACGCTTAACCGCTGTGCCACCCAGGCGCCCCAGCACTGGACTCTTGATCTCAGCTCAGGTCTTGAGTTCAAGCCCTGTGCTGGGCTCCAAGCTGGGCCTGGAGCCTATCTTAAAATAATATAAAATAAAATAAAATGAAAAAAAGTTAAAGAGACAAATGTGTGATAGTTATGATTCTCGCAGAGTATGAGGAGAACATGCCTCCTCAGTCCCCTAAGAAGGTCCAGCACATCCAGAAAGAGCCTATTGGTTAGGCCAGCCTCCTCAATACAGGACCCATGACTTGACCCCTTCTGACCTCAGTGGGGACCAGGGACCGCTCCCCTTGGGGTTCCGCTTCTGGGGAGCGAGGGGTGGGCTGCGATCACGTGACCAGACAGGCCGTTGCAGGTCCTTCCCTCGCCACCTGCCCCACAGCTTAAGGAGTAATGACAGCACTCCAGGTATTATTCTCCAGTGCAGCTCAGCTTATCATCTTTATCTTTGGGCAAAGATGTCAGGAATCCATATATACAAGATCTGATTAGGAAATAAGACTTTCACCGCTTATCTCCCTACATTCATTTATAAAATGAACTGGTTCATTCTTCTCCCTTGCTTTGCACTGCGCTAAAATCTTGAGGCGGATCTCAGGGCACTAAACAACTCCACGAGATGGCCAGGATAAAAAGCAGAGAACATTACCCCAGATGAGCCTGAATCTGCCCTATGAAGTACAAGGTATTATTAAGAGAGAAGCCTGGGGTCAGATTCTGAGCTTGGGTGAGCCCTTACGCAAGTCTTGTTTGCTTAAGAGCACTCTTCAGAGCACCAGAGCTTTGCTGCTGGTTTTTAATAACAATGTGGGCACTAAGGAAGCAGCTAGGAGATGCGGAGAGAGAGGAGAGAGACAGCACTCAGTACTAAACCTGGATCTGCCCCTAAATACGTGTTATATAAGCAGCTCACATCGCCTCTCTGGACCTTACTTTCCTCGGCTGTACAATGAAGGGGAGTCCAGGTACTCTGTGAAGCAGTGGTTCTCAGACTCTAGGGGGCATCAGGAGCACCCAGAAAAGGCATAAAAATGCAGACCCTAAGCCC
Source organism: Ursus americanus (assembly GCF_024610735.1). Lineage (NCBI taxonomy): Eukaryota > Metazoa > Chordata > Mammalia > Carnivora > Ursidae > Ursus > Ursus americanus. The sequence goes on from NC_142132.1 coordinate 11,630,836, forward strand.
AACCCCAAGACAGTGTGATTGGGTAGGTATGTGGGGAAGCCTAACCAGGACTGCACTGAGAAACACTATCTACGTGAAGTTCCTTCCCACTCTGGCGTTCATGGCCCTTATTCCAAGGTCCCCTTAGCTTTAAACATGCACATAAAGCTCAAAAGGAAAAGTTGACATCAAAGAAATCTAAAAATGACCACTCTTAACTGTGTTCAGTTAAATCATAATGGAAGTCACTGGGATTCAACGTGTCCCAATGTTTCATGTCCCAAATGAAGAGGCGGCCACTGACCCCTGGGAAGGACTCCTTGTGCCTTTTGTTGTTGTTGTTGTCGTTGTTAAAGAATTATTTATTTCAGTGAGAGAGACAGAGAGCGAGCAAAGGGGGCTCGGAGGGGCAGAGGAAGAGAGAGAGAGAGAGAAAGAGAGAGAATCTCAAGTAGACTCCCCGTTGAGCACAGAGCCTGACATGGGGCTCGATCTCACGATCCTGAGATCATGACCTGAGCTGAAACACAGAACCGGGTGCTTAACTGATTGCACCACCCAGGCGCCCCAGGACTCCTTGTGCTTTAAAAGTAGGGTAAGAACAACAGCTTTTGGGTCCCTACCAGGGATATGCCAACCACTGTGCTGAACCCTGCACTTTTATAGTCTTCGCAGCTTTGGGGACAGCTGGGGAGCAGGGTTTGCCTTGACCTATCCACAACTGGTTCCCTGTTCACTGAGTGGCCTCTGAACCCTGAAAACAGCCCCCAGCAACCCTCAACCTCAATTCCGTGGCACAGCGCTCTCCAATGTGTTCTCAGCACCTACAAGTCATAGCTCCCACCAGTGTGGTCTGAGCGAAGGGTGCGAGTGACAAAAGGTTAACTTTCAGGGCTGCCCCGGAGCACTTCATCTCCACAGCCCAGGAGTCTCAAGCAGGGCACAGATCCAGGAACTGGGTTTGGAGGCCAGAAGAGCATTCACAACGGTCAGGTACTGACTTTTACTAATGACACTTCAAAACTTCTAAAACAAAGAAAAAAAGATGGAGGAAAACAGGAACCCTGAACTCCCCATATATCTAGGGCCTGGATCGAAGTTAAGTTGCTTGGCTCACTTCTAGCAGGCCGGAAACAAAACGAAAGAAAAACTTCCTTCTAAAGCACAGACAGTTGAGCTTCAACATCCATCCAAGACTTTCCGCTTGGCAGGCTCAGGCCATGGAAATGAAGTAAGCATTATTGCCAATTTGACACGACCCTCAGCAAACTCGAAATTCCTCCAGTTCCCACTGCATGTGATCAAGGGTCTCTCCCTCCGCCCAAGTTTGGGCACATAATGGACACCAGGTGAATTGTGACTAGCAAGCAAATTCCACCTCCACAGGAGTCCGTGCACAGTGCTTCTGGTAAGACAACAGTCTGTGCTGACCACCATTTCTGGACGCAGCCCAGTGACAGGGCTACTGGAGGCTGTATCTGATTGCCTGTTATCAAAGCCCACGTATTTTATCCTGGGATCACTGAGACAGGTGTCCCGATACGTTCCCACCAGGGAAAACTTTCTATAGGATGAAACTTAGCACCTCGTCTCTTTGCAGCTGTGTCCAAACCAGCAGGAACGAACCAGCGTGAGCCCCGGACTTCAAGCGTTTCTCACCCTGAGCTCCAGTCCCACCCTGCTGCTCACCAGCTCTATGCCCGCAGACAGGACTCCTGGCTACCAAGACTCAGTTTCTCCAGCTGGAAAAATCCCCACACCTCCCAGGGATTTTTGCAAGATTTAAGTGAAATAAAGCACAAGAAAGGCTTTGTAAACTGAGCCTGCTCCAAGCCCTACACAATCACGTTCCTTCATTCACACACGGTTATTGACAGACCCAGCTTTTCGGAGCGACAGTTGGTTGAGGCTATAGTGTACGATGCCTAAAGCCTCAGCGTCTCACCAATCGGTAATAAGCCTGTTAGGAGTTAGAAGCCCCTTTATCCGAGAGTCTTAAGGACACTAATTAGCAAGGGTGCTATTTTCTCTGTTGGGAACTGTATCTAATGCTTTACCATCTGGAAGCAAACACAGCCCAACGCTCTAGGGGCCGAGCCCTAACCTCCCCTCTCACTCCAAGAAGTCCCAGCCCAGCCACTCTGAAGGGACGTCCCTGAAGACCAATCCACACTCAACTTGCTCTGACTGTGGCTCCTTGCACTCCCGCCCCTGAGACCCAGTGAGAAAACCCAGGCCAGGGCGGGGCAGGAGGATCTGTCTGGGAGCAGAACCTCTCCTGGCGTCTCACCAACAGTCTCAGTGTGTCCCCCAGCAAGGTGTGCGGGCACCTTGCAGGCGAGGCACCATGGACCATGGCTGGCATTTGAGCACCAGCCTCCAGCCTCCCCATATGCCCCACCCCCTGGAGCCCTCCTCAAGGATTCCACGTAGCAGGTGTGGCCCAAGGTCACACGGGCAGTTACCAGGCCAAGAAACCCAGTCACCTGATGCCCAGCTCCTGAACTCATGGCTTAAGGGAAATGAAAACCCTAGCTAGTTCCTCTTCAGAAAAAAGGAGTAGAGACACCTGCTCTAAGGATCTGAAATCACGAATCACAGATGGAAAAATACCTGAAATTTCCATATCAGGAAGCAAACTCTGAAGTTACATAAAGAGACTCCCTCATGGTTCATTGCATGGGTTTTTCAAGGACTGATCTCATATGACGGTGGAACACTGACCAATCACTTGGCTCTGCCATCTGCTAGCCACCAACTATGCAAGTGTTTGTTGGTATCAGGGCGCAGGGCTTCACTAGATAGGCGTTTTGTACAAAATCAGCCCCCTCCCCCCACAAATCTCCAATTCACCAACTGCAGCTAGGGCTAGGGCCCTTTTAACCCAGGGTAGCTGCCTTGAGGGGAATTCCTGGGGACTCTCTTCCCCACCCTAAGCAGCTGCTCAAAGCATTCTTCTAACAACCACACTCCCCCAAGAGGGCAGTGGCAATTAGCAAACCCCCCTCTCCTTCCACCTGCAGTGACATTTCCACCCCTTAGAGAGCTGGGTCCAGAACAGCTGTGCAAATGGCCAGCCCCTAGGTAATGTGACTCAGTTTCCCCAAAACACTGACTGGGGACCTCGCTCCTGCCTGGCAACTGTCCTGGGGTCTGTACAGAGATGTGGAGGGAAACACTCCCCTAAAGGAGTCAAGATTGAGGGTTAACACACCACCCCATGCAGTAGAGGCCAGGAAACAGTGCCTCCTGGCCCATCATGGCAGAGGGATCAGGGATGAATCAGGGATGAAGCTGGTTGGGGCTGTGGGCTGCAGGTTTGGTTGAGGCTCCAGAAGGCCCAACAGCCTGACCCCCCTGCTGTGTCGCCGAGTAATGTGGGGCATGGGAACCCCGGGGAAGGGTGCTGAGGGCATCCAGACACTAGTCAAAAGACAGCCAGCTAAGGTAGTACAAGGGGGTCAGGGGCTTGCTTCTGAGAAAAAAGACTTGAGGCCTACCTGGGAGCCATGTCCAGACAGATCTGTCTGCCATGTGGTGAATCCCCTCCTACTTTCTAGTGGAGGCTATGACTGTTTCCACGGATTGAACACAGATGTCCAGTAGGGCCCTGACTCATCACTTTCCACGCACTATCCCCCCTGAACCTCACAATCCTGATGGACAGGCAAGGTGGTGTTCCCATTTTACAGAAGGGGAGACTAAGGTTCAGAGAGGAGTGATTTATCTGAGATCACCAGAACCCAGGTTTGTCTGACATCAAGGCCAGGGATGTGTTCACCCTTTCACTATTCTTGCCACACCTATACAATCTGTAATAATAATTGTGGCTAAAATCTTCAAACCCTTCATCTTCCCAGGGTACAACGCAGCAGGGGAGAAAGCATTTAGTTTTGCCCGGTCGAGCCGGGCTGAGGCTCAAGACCTGGAACATTCAGTTCAAGTGTACTCTGGGCCAGGGACCCAGTGCTCGGTGCTGAGTCATTGCCTGGCTCAGGCAGGGCAGGCGAGAGTGCCGTGCTCTGCTCCATTCTGAGTCACCACAGCTCCATGCGCCCAGCATGGCGCCTCTGGAGGGAGAAAACCCAGCTCTGTCTGGGCAGGAGGGCTGGTCCCCCTGCTTGACACTCAGGGTCTGTGGGATGAAGGTGGAAGATTCAAAAAGTGACGTGGCTGCCTTGTCTTCTGCACACACATTCTTTCCTAGCTTCCTGCTGTCTGGATTTAACTCACCTATCCAGGGTCTCAGAAGAACCTTTAAAATAACGGGGGAAAAAAAATCTACAATTGGACCTTAATGAACACTGAGGACGTGATTTCAAAATAGGAAATGGCTGTTCTCCAACAGGATGCTCGGGAATTTTCAGTGGCAAGAGTCTCACCTCAGTCACTGGGGACACTGCTCTGTGCTCGGAGCTCTGGGGCAGCCACTCTGTTTACAGGCTCTTGACGTAGGCAGTGAGCAATCTGTAATTCTGGGCTTTTCTGAATTGCCAGTGAATAAGAAGCCTCACTGTGCACTGTCTGGTCTTACTGCCGGCCACATGGGGGGAAAAAGTGAGAGAGAGAGAGACACTCCTTTGACAGCACGGAGCCTGCTCTCTGTGCAGCTGGGCATTAGCGGCGTCTGGCTGCTGGGAGCTCCCAGCCTCTCCAGCTTGTCCGCTCCAAGACGCTGTGTCTCTGGCAGGGACAAAAAAGGGCTTCTCCAGACTCAAACGGATGAACTTAGGGAATCAATACTGAAGTCCTTTGTGGAGAAAAGGCCATTTAGAAATGCAGTAAAAAGGAATCTGCCCCCGGGGGACCTTGGGGAGCCCAGGACAACACTTCAGTGCTTAGGAAACAACAGAAGGCTTCCAGCAACTTCCACTAACTCTGGGCTCGAGCCTGCACTTCAATAAGGGCAGCTTTTCTTCTACCAGCCTGTCCACTCCGGAGCCCGGCCCAGGTTTTACTCTTCTCCACACGGAACCATTTACTGAGGTTGGAGACCCTGCCAGGCACTGAGCAGCAGAAAGAGACAGGACCCCAGAGCAAAGCAGGGAAGTGCCACCGTTTGGAAGAAAGATTCCAATCAAAGTAACGTGGAGTCTGGAGCAGGGATAGCCTGCTTCCAACTGGAGAGAGGTACACGTCAGAAATGCTGCACGGAGAATGGCAGAGAAGGAGACAGACCTGTCCTCCACATGGCATTGAACACCATGACTTGCAGAGAGCAGACGCTTAGTAAATTTCACATGGAATGAATGAATGAAGACTTGGGCCCATCTCCTAAGCTCAGGAAACGAGTGGTCTCTAATCAACTGGGGCCGTCCGTGCCTGGGGAGCTCTGAGCATAAAGGAGTTTTGAGAAGCAGTCAGGCCCACGGGGAGCGAGGCTATCTGTCACCCCTCCAGATGCCCCCCCCCACCAAAGGTGAGGGTAAAACCTCTGGCCACAACAGTCTTTCCGTGGTGTCACAGCTGACAGGCCTCAGATGCATCTAATAGTTTCCATCTTAGAGAGCTCTTCTGAGGATTTAAAGCAATAAGGTTTGTAAAGCACCCAACCCGCATTTGGCACATAAATATGCAGACGCACATATATGTGTGTATAAACAAAAAAATATAAGGTTCATTCTACCCTAAAGAAATTCTCTCTCATGAAGCTTTTGCAAGCTGCCTCGCTCCTAAGGCCCCGAAGAAATCTTCACAGAAATATGTGAAGACTTAATAACACCAGACATCTCACACAATCGCACCGTGCCAAGCAAGCAGTGAGGATCAATGTCCACACATTTGCAGAGGACGGGATTTGGGGTTTAGCTTCAAAAGTCCAGCTGTGAGTCAGATCGGAGGCAGAAGAGGAGCCCGAATCAAGACTCAATTAGCCAGCGATGGTGAGCTGGGAGGCACTCGAAAATTCCACAATCAGGTCGACGACAGAGGTTTCTTCAGTGTTCATCAGCACTAATGGGTCCTCAGAGGTTCCTAATAAGCAAAGCCTCTGTCTTCTGCTCCCAGTTTTCCTGCATAAGATGTCTTAAATATCTAAGAGCAACATTAAAGCAGCAAAAATGTGAAGGAGGAAGAGTAGGTTCGGGTTATTATGCATGGTTTCCTATTTTTGACGATAAACACCAGACCATTTAAAAAAGGTCAAAAGGAACTGATAAACATGTCGAGTGCCTTATATAAGGCAAGTGTGTGTCGTTTCAGAAATGGGGACAGGAGGACAGTGCTGATCAAGCCCCACGGGTGGTCTGAAGCTTTCCGACTCACAACCAGCCCCAAGAGCATCAAACAGCTAAGCCCTCCTTGGCCCTGGCTAATGTCAAATGCCGCCACAGCTCCTGGGTACCGGCTTTATCCTCGTAAAGGGCAAGTCTACTCTACAAAACCGGACGAATTATGTTCAGTTCTTACATAAGCCAAACACAGCCTGTTCTTTGGAGGGTAAAATGAAGGTCTTGGATGAGCTGGACATCTAAGGCATCTGGCCATGCTCTTTATCCACCCCCCCCCCCAACAAATCCCTGTTCATCAGTCGCAAAGGAATTTGTTCCCCCATCATGCAACTTGCTAGAAAATACAAAGGAGAGAATGGCCACTCATTTCCTGATTGTGCTCTGATTCTGCTAAGAGGCCCAAGAGCTTGTAATCGATCTGCAAAGAGCAAAATGATCTCATCTTTAAGAAAATTCAGGAGGCTCGGCTAAACCTGAAGCAGAAAATAAATGGGTCTCTCTACTTCAATCGTAACTCAAAACATTTCCAATTTCCTCTGAAAGGATGTTTCTCCATCCCTGTCCCGGGGTCCGAGTGTAATCTGTCAGATTATTATGGTGAGCTTCTGCTGGGAAGGCAAAGCAGGAAGGAAATGCTCTGGCTCACTTCTTTCTGGGGTACAGGAAGGTCTTGGGACTGCCCTAAATCTGACTCAGGGCACTGCCACTCCCATATTCACACTCGCACAAGCCAGGCACCAGGGGAGTTGCACCAAGAAGGACAATGGGCCTCAGGCAAAGGCTCTGCATGTTAGATGTTAAGCAGGCACAGCTTTGAGGGATTCCAGGGCCTACTTGCAGGAAGGCCGACACTAAATTGCAGCTCCCCTCCCCCTACAAAATGGGATCACCGGCCACCAGTGGCTCCCAAATGCCAGTCTGGCAAAATCATGATCATTTGGGAAACTTCTCTGACGTACAGATTTCTGGGCCCTACCCTGCGAAATTCGGATTCAACATGGGGGGTAGAGGGGCAGGTAGGGGGACGAAGCAGCTGGCAATCTGTGTTCTTAAAAGGCTTCCCAGGAGACTGCTGGCCTTGGGAATCTGTGCTGTGACCACTAAGATCTGCAAAGCTAGAACAGCCCTGCTCGTGGAGGGAGAAGGGTCTCCCTCTGGTCCCAGGAGGGTTTGAGACAGCAGCACAGCACCCCACTCCAAAGCATCCAGTCTTTGTTTAGTCAGGGGAGAACCGGGAGGAGCGGCTGCACATCTTCAGACTCCAAAGTGAGCGCCAACCTCTCTGCCAGGGAAGGGGCCTGGACCGGAATGAACTTGCCAGGAGATTAGTGGCAAGCCCAACATCCAGGAAGACTGCAGGTGGGGAGGTCCAGTTGCTTAGAGCAGACCTGGATAAAGCCCAAAGTCTTAGTCTGTAGCCGCCCTGCCTCCCTGCCTCTTCAATGAAGGGCAAGACACTTGCCCCCTCTGTAAAACTAGGGACAGAGAGTCACTCTAACTACCTCAGGGCATTGTGGGAGGATGCACTCGAAAACGACAGAGTACAAGACTCAATGAAACACAAAGTTCTAATCACTTCCTTTCCATGAAAGCCATTCCTTTACCAACAAGCTTAGACTATAAACACCCAGAAGCGGTCTTCCCCCCAAAAAGGGCTTCCTCTGTTTTTTCATGTTTAACAAATAGCTCTTTACTGATGGATCTCATCTCCTCTTGAAGATAAGGATGGTTAGAGGGTCCTCTTAGCTCAGCTCCTCCAAAATCACCCTCTGTTTCATGCCAGGGCCCTTTCTCGTTCCACATTAAGAAGCCAATTTCTAACATAAAACAATATTGAAGGATTTTCCGTCGTATTTAGTCTGGAGGAAGATGTCATTCATGGAAGTGAAACTGAATGAGTCACCCAGATGTTCTGTGTATCTCAAAGCACAGGTAAGAAAGCCGTGAAGTTCCCAAAGAGCCAATGAATGGAATGTTTGCACTCTTCCAAAGTTCTGGTGCCTTGCTGACAAACCTCAAGTAGTTAATCTGGTAAAGAGAACTCATTTCTTGAGTTACCACATCCAGTCATCACCATCCAAGTAATGACAGCACAGAGGTCAGCCACGCAGTCCTTGGTGGCCAGGAGGACACAAAACAACCAAGTATTCCAGCCTGCACGCTTCACAGTTTCACAAAAATTCTAGACACTTCTACCTTCTTCTGAGCAGATACCCTGCCTCGTATCAGGACCTTCTGGTATAGTTCTCTTTGCTATTAGTACCAGCTGAGTGACCCCTGGAAACACACTTGAACTGTCTGGGTTTCTTTCTCAGTAAAAGAAAGAGGTTGAGCTAAAAAAGATCTTCGTGGGCCTTTCAACTTCAAAATGCTGACTTAATTTTCAAGTCCACTTTTCTGGCGTCAGACTTCTGATTTAGTGGCTGTTTTCTCTATTTGTTGAGAATAATAGTAACTCAACCTGGTTTTTTTTCCCTTTAAAAAGGTTTATGAAACCACAGCCTAACCAATCCACTGGATGGGTACACAAAGATCTCAACTTGCTGGGTGAGTCTTATTCTAAAAACAAAGTGTTGGCAATCTGGGTTTACACTGCACGTACAGTGGCTATGTTCAAACTTGACCTTCACTCACAACAAAGGGTGCAGGCAGATTCTGACAGTCCGTGTCTCCATAGGAAGGAGGCCTCGAAATGACAGATTTACACCACAGCAGAGATTGACATCCATGCAGGCTGCAGGAACAGGGCTGGTTTGAAATGTGCTTCAGTTTCACCCAATTATGGGCTGAACAGACACACAAAAAAGTATATATAATTATGCCCAGCCCAGCTAATTACATTCTCCTGTACTAATTTTCAGATAAAAATATACAATTAATTTCTTATAAACGTAAGTTGTTGAATGTTTAACATCTCACTGTCGTGCACCAGGTTTTCATCAATATTTTTCGTTTAAAAAATGCATAGAAATGAAAGTGGATGACACAAACACTTCTTTTAAAATAATGATTTATAAAGCACTTTTAATTTTGTGAATTTTTAAGTCTTCAAAACAAGTGACCAGCTCTTTATGGCTTTTTTTTTTTTAATTTTGCCCAGACAGCATAACATGACCCTTTCTTTAAGTGTATTTCTTTTTTGTCAAGGTTTTTATTTTGAAATAGTTCAAATTTATAGAAAATTGGAAGTGTAGCACACTTAGTTGTACTCTTTTAACAGACTGATTCCAAATTTCTATTTCTAAACTTTCATGCTCTTAAGGGTTAAAGAGCATATATCTTTGCAGATATGGAAATGAGGCACACTTCTGCTGCATTCACAAAAGTACTTCTGTATTAGTTATTTGTGTATTAGAAACAAATCCCAGGTATTTTAATACCATAACAAGGAAGGGAATGTATGCCATTAAAACAAAACAAAAAAAAAAACCATTCTCTTTCATGCCAGTGTGAGGCAATGTCTTAAGGCAATCATCAACCATGAGACAGTCTCACATTTTTAGTTTAGACTCTGCCTGGGAGAAGAACATCTTGTTTTCAACAAATCATACTAGAATATATTCTTACTGAAAACCGTTTCGAACAGTAATACAATTTTAATTGCAGATACAAAAACGGGGAAAAACGTATTTACATCAGTCCCCTGAGTCACTCTGTGCCTGAGACAGTGAAGTCAAGATGCCCCTCGACCAAGCTGAGGAACTTCAGGAGGCACAATTCCTTCGAGACCACCCCCAAGCTTGCGAGTGGCCCCCTACGGCGTCTGCCCGAGCGCCGACAGCAGTGAAACCCGGACCTCAGCCGGGGTGGGCGGGCAGTCGCAGAGGCCGCGGATGGGGCCTGGCCCGGGCCTCCGGAGCTGACCAGGCCGGCCGCCCCTCCGGAGCCCCGGCCCACCCCAGCCACCAGGCCCTCGGCCCCTCGGAGCCGGTAGGTGGGACGGCACCTGGCGCCACCGCGCGGGTCGCACTTCCCGGGCCGACCCCGGGAACCAAACGCGGCCCGGGGAGGGCAGTGTCCCCCCACTTCAAGGGCCTCTCCCTCGCCCCGACGCCGGCCAAGGGCGGACCGGAAGGGGGCTCGTCGGGGCGCAGCCGGCGGACCCCGGGCGCGGGCGTCCGCCGGCAGGTGCGCCCGGGGTCCCCGCAGCCCCGCCCGGTGCAGCCGCCCCTGCGGCTCGCCGTCGAGGGGGACGCCGGCCCGGGCGCGGCGCAGGCTGGCTCACCTTGGGGCCCTCGGGGGGCACGCGCGGGTCGTTCCACGTCGTGGTGCGGTTGTTGTGGTCCACGAAGAAGGGCCAGCCGGTCTGCGGATCGATCTTGATTTCCCAGCCGGGGGGCAGGGGGTCGCCGGCGCCGTTGCCGGACGCCATCTGCACCATGGGCGAATGGGTGGCAGCGCTCATGCTGGGTCGGGGTCGGCCCGGAGGGGCGGCCGCCGGGGTGCCGGGTCGCGGGGTGCCGGGTCGCGGGGTGCCGGGCCTTCAGGCGCCGAGTCGCTCGCTGGCCGTGGCCGGATCGAGAGCGGTGCGCGCCGCCGACGTGTCCGGGAAGCCGGCGCCGAGCACCTTTATGAATTAAAGGAGGGGGTGACGTGGCCCGAGAGGGGTGGAAGTGTCTGGAAATAGCCTTCTCGCTGCCAACGGGGAAGGAGATAAAGGGAGGTAGCAACTGGCCGGCTAGAAACTTCTGGTCCCATCCAGAGAAGTTGGCGGCGAGCGGGTTGGATGCGGAGCTCCGCCCTGAGTCATCGGCTATAATCGGGGCGGGGCGGGGCGTGGGCGGGGCCTCGGCCGACCGCCCCTCCCCCACCCCTTCCCTTCCTCCGTCGCCCCGCCGCCCTGGCGGGTGTTCCCGGGCCGAGACTGGCTGGCGGGGCGGGCAGCCTCCGGGGCGTCGTCGGTGTGCGCCGGGCGGTTTCGGTTTTCAGACTCCCTCCTCTGCTTGGAGCCGAGTGGGTGTTCCCTGGACTGGGACTCGCGCGCAGGGTGCCTGCTGCCGCTCCTTCCTATAAAAACAAAGCCATCGTGCGCCTAAACTCGTGGGTTTTAAACTAGAGTCTCGCCCACCCTTTGCTCCCTTATACACTGATACTTGGGGACACTGGCGTCCCTCGAGTACGTTTTAATCACTTTTTTTCAAGGGTCCGAGGAGCTCCGGAATGTTGATCTGACACCATAACAAAGCCAGGGAAAAAAATGCCAAGTGCAAATAGAAACTCACCTGCCTTCTTCGGACGCCTAAAAAAAGATTGCGTCAGCCGTGGTTTTATGCGTCTCAAATATACAAACTATCATTGCAGTGAACGACTTTAAAGACAAATCACCTTCTTTTGGGTTTGGATCTTTCTTATGGTAGAGGTTGTTTCTTGCTGTCTTAGATCTTGAACTTCATTTGGGAGGTAGGGACCAAGTCCGGTCATGGAAAATTGTTGTTTGGTTGATTCAGTGGTGGTTGTACTTGTAACCTAAACCAAGCAGTTCCCAGGAAGAGCATGTGCCCCCAGAGAGAGAATTTGGAGGAGGTTCCATTTCAGATTCTTAGGCATGCAGACTCATTCCCTTCCCCAGAAATATTTTGGGAAGTTGCTTTCATTAAAAAGAAAACCACAGGTCCAAAATGGTGTTACTTGGGGCAGGCCAAGTCAGCAAACCAGGATTTAATACCTAACGTGATTTCAGTTTCAGCCTCCCCCAGAAATTGTCTAAACCTGTCAATCAGGAATTTTCTGATAAGCACAAAGAGGTAATCTGTCACTTGGGCCTTCTCTGGCCCCCAAAGGGAGATGAGGTTATCTGCAAATTAAGAACCCTGCCCTTCCTCCTAAGGGAAGAGGTCTTGCCTGAAACAATCCTTTTTTATTTCCTCCTCCTCCCCTCCTCCTCCTTCTTTTTCCTCTGACTTTCTTACTCCACCCTCCTTCTTATAAAAACCTTCCATTTTGGGGCGCCTGGGTAGCGCAGTCGTTAAAGCGTCTGCCTTCGGCTCAGGGCGTGATCCCGGCGTTCTGGGATCGAGTCCCGCATCGGGCTCCTCTGCTTGGAGCCTGCTTCTTCTCCCACTCCCCCTGCTTGTGTTCCCTTTCTCGCGGGCTGTCTCTGTCACATAAATAAATAAAACCTTAAAAAAAAAAAAAAACAACCTTCCATTTTGTACAACTCCTCAGAGCATCTATTTGCTAGACAGGATGTTGCCTGATTCATGAATCTTTTAATAAAGCCAATTAGATCTTCAGTTTACTTGGGTTGAGTTTTGTTTTTTAACACTTTGGGCTAATATTGGACCTCATTTTTCAACTCAAATTTACAGAATATCCTGGAACCTCTCTTCCTGCCTCAAGTTACTCCTTTTGCAACAATTGTGAGAATGGCCTCCAGATCATTCATTTCCAATGGAATGTTTCCCATTTGCATGGGTCCTGCCTGTCAGCTTTGAAATCCAAAAACTCAGTTTTGTTAAAATGCGCAGGTGAGTAAGCCCCAGGGATTGACTCAGCTTAGCAAACACATAAGAGACTAATATATAAACCCAAATGCCAGTGCACCAATTTACCATAAGAAACATTACTACCGAAGGAGCTGGACCCTCAAGTTCACTGGTCAGTGTCTACTCTTCTATCTGAAGCTCTTAGCACAGGGCTGGGCTCAGAATTCATATTCAGTAAATATTGATGTTTATTGAAGATTGAATCCAAAGTGAATTTGTGTCTCTTTGTTCAATTTGCTTTCCACTACAACCACAGTTTTAACACTGGGAGCATTCTCTACTGCTGTTGTTGTTGTTGTTGTTGTGTTGTTGTTGTTGTTGTTTTGCTAGGCAGAAGCAGAGACGAAACAGTTTTCTCTAGGATTAATTTATCTGTTTCTGAGACTTGTACTGCATCAGGGGCTTCTAGTGGGTTTGTCTAAAAGGGAGCTGTAAGGGGCGCCTGGGTGACTCAGTCGTTAAGCATCTGTCCTTGGCTCAGGGCGTGATCCCAGAGTCTTGGGATCAAGCCCCGCATCGGGCTCCCTGCTCTGCTGGAAGCCTGCTTCTTCCTCTCCCACTCCTCCTGCTTGTGTTCCCTCTCTCGCTGGCTGTCTCTATCTCTGTCAAATAAATAAATAAAATCTTTAAAAAATAAATAAATGAATAAATAAAATAAAATGGAGCTGTAAGTCTTGGAGAGCTGGCTGAGCGCAGCTCCTCTGAGACATTCCAAATAACAGGGAGCTTGTCTGTCTGTGGTGGCTTTTTTTTTTCCCCTCTGGGTCTTAGGACATTAGTTTCCCAGGTGCTATGGACTGAATGTTTGTGTCCTCCCAAATTCATATGTTGAAACCTATTCCCCCATGTGATATTATTTGGATATGGGCATTTGGGAGGTGATTAGGTCCCTCATGGACAGGGTTAGTACCCTTATAAAAGAGACCCTGGAGAGATCCCTGCCTCTTCTGTCAGCACAAGAGGACCCGGCGAGAAGGTGGCTGTCTGTGAGCCAGGAAGCAGCCCCTCACCAGGTACCAACTGTACTGGTGCCTTGATCTTAGACTTCCCAGCCACCAGAACAGTGAGAAATAGGGACGCCTGGGTGGCTCAGTTAAACATCTGCCTTCGGCACAGGTCATGATCCCGGGGTCCTGGGATCAAGTCCTGCATCAGGCTCCTTGCTCAGCAGGGAGCCTGTTTTTCCCTCTGCCCGCCGCTCCCCTTGCTTGTGTGCTCTCTCTCTGACAAATAAATAAATTAAATCTTAAAAAAAAAAAAAAAGAACAGTGAGAAATAAATTTCTGTTGTTTACAAGCTACCCTGTCTCTGGTGTTCTGTTATAGCAGCCTGAATGGATTAAGACACCAGGCCTTCTGGAATTTGCCCAGATCAGAAGCTTAAGCATGACCCTGGGTTCCTCTTTCTCTCTTACCACCCAGTCATTGCCAAGCTTATGGATTCCGCCGCCTCAACATTCCTTGACTGTGTGCGTTTTTTCTTCAGTACCCCCAGCGGGACCCAGGTCACTCTAATCTCTCATCTAGACCCAGGCAATGGCCTCTAAGTTTGTCCATGTCCAATCCCTTGCCCCCATGGCAGCCAGAGTGACCTTGTTCAAGTACGAATGGACCATGTCCTTTCTCGGATTAGAATGATCTCATGGCTCCCATTGCCCTCTCTATATTCAAGTCCACACCCCTTGGCCTGCTGTCCACAAAACCCTGTCTCCCCCTCCCTGGTGCCCACTCTGGGCCTGCAGAGCTGTATCATACACACGCTTCTCTCATCTGCACACACCGCATCTTCCACCGTCTCCCCCACCCCCAGCACCTGCAGCTCCCTTTGCCTGGCTAACTGCTCTTCAACTCCAGGTATTCCCTTTGGCCTCACTGTCCTTCACCCTCCCAGTCTGGGGCACGTGCCCCTTCTACATGCTCTGCTACAAATCCTATGGCACCCTACCCCGTGCACCGCCCTGCAATTGCTTGCTGGATGGTCTGGTCTGCCTATGGATTGAGTTTCTTGAGGGCAGGTGCAGAATCTTGACAGCCACCGGGTCCCAGCCTCCGGCACAGTGCCTGGCAAAGAACAGGTACAGTCACAGCAGTCATTGCAAAGGCTGCCATCGACTAAGTATTTACTGCAGGCCAGTTATTGCGTGATGGGCTTTATGCAGATGATCTCATCTTTGCTGGGGAGGCTGTGATCCCCTTTCAGGAATGAAGAACTTATTCCCCAGATCAGAGGAAGATCAATCTCACTTGTCCTGGGGGGACTGGCTGAGCTGGGGGAAACTGCCTCGCCCAAGATCTCCCTGCAGGAGTGCCCGGCATGCAGGGGCTGATCTCCTGAGGGGCACAAGGGCCCTGCCTTTTGGTCCAACTCAGGGTAGGGCTCAGGACTCTCCCATCTGCAGAGCGCTCCCTGGGGTGGCTCCTGCTTTCCTTGGCACTGCCTCAGAGCTCAGCTTCTCCCCTCTGCCCTATTCTGCTTCCTGCTCTCCCTTTCACTGGTGTTGCTCTTAAAAGGACTGGTTCAAGAAGCCCTGCTTGCTGACTTCTGTCTCACAATCTGCTTTGAGCAACCAAACCTGGAACGATCCTCTCAACGGCCTTATGGGAGGGTATTATGATGACTCTCCCTTTACAGATGAAGCAGCTGAGGTTTAGAGATGCTATGTAACTTGCTCAGTGTCAAAGTTCATGATTTGTGCAGGTGGGATTCGAATGTAGGCAATTGATTCTAGAGCCCGTGCTATTCACCAGGCACTCAGTAAATATAATAAGTGAATCGATGGCTTCGTCCCCCTAGTCACCAGGGAAAAATTTTAAAAACCTACAATTCAGAAACAAAGTTTTGTGCATGTAATTTTTCTCAAGGCCGAGGAAACAGAGCAGCCCCAGGCTGCGGTGGCCGATCACGTCAGGCCCCCGATGATGGGGATGCCCCCGATTGACTCACAACACAGGTCAGAGACTGTGGACTCACGCCCGGCTATCGTGGTGAGTTCCGAATGCAAATGTCACCCAGAAAGATTTCAGCGTCTGAATAATTTAATCCATTTCTAATGGAACACATGAGCTGGCATAAGAGAACAGCCAGTTCTCCCTGATCGGGGCAAAATGTTGATCATCCCAAGTCATTTTTGTTTGCCGTTGGGATGTTATCAGAGATCGACACATGCAGCCATGTGCAGCTCTACCAGCCAACCCCTCCCAACATGACCCTTCCGCTCTGGGCAGCATCGACAAGGAAGGCAGGGCCGCCTGGTTGGAAGCTCTGGCCTCTCCCTAATGTCCTGATGGTCGAGTGCACAAGGGGAGAGGAGCCCCGGGCAGTAGGTGTTCGAGCAGATAGGAAAATAGCACATGTCTGGTCTAGTTGTGCTATGAAGACCTCAGTGATAAGCTCTGGAAATATACCCTGGTGGAGGGGGAGGGGAAAAAACCCATAGAGTTGGCCCTTGAACAACTGGGATTTGAACAGCATGGGTTCACTTACACGTGGATTTTTTTCTATAGACACAGTACATTCCTGTATATGTATTTTCTCTTCCTTATGATTTTCTTCACATTTTCTTTTCTCTAGCTTACTTTATTTATTGTAAGAATACCGTATACATGTAACACAGAATGTGGTAATGGACTGTGTATGTTGTCAGTAAGGCTTCTGGTCAACAGTATTAGTAGTTCAGTTTTGGGGGAGTCGAAAGTTATACACAGATTTTCAGCTGTGCGTGGGGGTTGGTGCCCCTGACTCCCATGTTGCTCGAGAGGCGACCGTGCGGCTTAGCTGTAGGATTTTAGATTGCAGCTCTAACTCCGCGTCTGTTTGTTATTAAGAGTTACAGTCGGCCTGCTCAAGTCCAGCTGCCCCCGCTTCTGACCTCCTGTGGCAGGTACGTTCTGTACCAGGCCTCTGGGCCTTTAATCATAAACTATCCTGTTTCGCTATTTCTCTACATATCCCCCTTTTAGGGCCATATCATTGCAGGAGCCGTGGAAATGGGGACGCTAGCATTAAAAACTAATTTTTTTAAATGTATTTTTTAGGTAATCTCTACACCCAACGTGGGGCTCGAGCTCACAACCCCAAGATTAAGAACCCCAAGATCAAGAGTTGCGTGCTCCACTGACTGAGCCAGCCAGGCGCCCCCAAAACTAAATTTTTAAAATATCAGGCGCTGTGTTAAGCAGGTCAGGACCTGATCTTATTTATTTTGCCCAGCAAACCTAGGAGTCATTAAACCCATTGCACAGACAAGGAAACAGGCTCAGAAATGTTCAGTAACTGGCCCGAATTCACATAGCTGACCAGCGGGGAGAACCAGGATTTGTAACCAAGTCTGCCTGGTTCCAAGTCCTGTGCTTACTTGTAAAGTTACATACTCCTTCCTCTTTTGCTGCCTCTCCATTCCCAGTGAGCCCTAGCCAGCTGAACAGCTCTACTAGGTTGGGTAGTGTTCCCCCCCAAAAATCCATATCCACCAGGAACCTCAGAATGTGCCCTTACTTCGTAGGTGGAATCAAGTTAAGATGAGGTCATACTGGGGGCGCCCGGGTGGCTCAGTCGGTTAAGATCCTGGGGTCCTGGGATCAAGCCCCGCATCAGGCTCCCTGCTCAGTGGGGAGTCTGCTTCTCCCTCTGCTTCTCCCTCTGCCCCTCCTCCTTGCTCTTGCTCTCTCTTGCTCATTTTCTCTCTCCAATAAATAAACAAAATCTTTTTAAAAAATTAAAATTAAAAATAAAGCTATATAAAAAAAAGACGAGGTCATACCGGATTAGGCAGGCCCTAATCCAATGACCAGTATCCTTATAAGAGGAGATTCGGACACAGAGACGCACACAGGGAGAAGGCTTGGTGGGGGCGGAGCAGAGACTGGAGGGATGCATGTGCCAAGGGCTGCCAGCAAACATCAGAAGATGGGCGAGGAACGGGCCTCCCCTCGAGTCTTCCAGAGGGAGCCCAGCCCTGCCAAACCTCCATTTCCAACTTCTAGCCTCTGGAACTGTGAGACAATAGATTTCCGTTGCTTGAAGCCGCCCGCTCTGTGGTAGGTTAAGGCAACGCTAGGAGACATATTCAGCGGCCATATCATCAATCTCTGTCACCCAGCTCAGAGGTAGCTTCTGTGACCCGTAACGAGAAGCACCCTTAGGAGCACGAGCAGCAAATTGTTTTATTTGTCCCTCATCAAGCACAGCGGTGCCGGGAGGAGGCCTTTGTCAACTCTTCCTCTCCCCCCAGACAAAACTCACCCCTCTTCCTGTTTGAGGAACGATCTCCCCAGAAAGTACTGAACTCCCAACTCATTTGAAGTGAACCTCTTGTATGTGTTTTTATTTTTATTTACTTATGTATTTATTTTTAATTTTAATTCCAGTGTGGTTAGCACGCAGCGTTATACTAGTTTCCGGTGTACAGTGATTCCACGACTCCGTACCTCACTCAGTGCTCACGACGGACGATAAGTATACTCTTCGTCCCCTTTATCTATTTCCCCATCCCCCCACCCACCTCCCCTCTGGTGACCATCTGTTTGTTCTCTATAGTTAAGAGTCCGTTTTTAGTTTGTCTTTTTTTTTTTTTTTGCTTTGTTCACTTGTTTCTTAAATTCCTCATATGAGTGAATCATATGGTATTTGTCTTTCTCTGACTGACTTATTTCACTTAGCGTTATACCCTCTAGATCCATCCATGTCATTGCAAATGGCAAGATTTCATCCTTTTTTATGACTGAGTGGCTGACTAATATTCCGTCGTGTATGTATACCCCGTTTTCTTCATCCATTCATGTATCGATGGACACTCGGGCTGCTTCCATAATTTGACTATTGTAAATAATGCTGCAATAAACACAGGGGGGCATATATCTTTTCAGATTTGTGTTTTCACGTTCTTTGAATAAATACCCCATAGTAGAATTACTGGATCATATGGTAGTCTTATTTTTAATTTTTTGAGGACTCTCCATACTGTTTTCCACAGTGGCTGCACCAGTTTGCATTCCCTCCAACAGTGCACAAAGGTTCCTTTTTCTCCACGTCCTCGCCAACATTTGTTGTTTCTTGTGTTTTTGATTTTAGCCATTCTGACAGGTGTGAGGTGATATCTCATTGTGGTTTGGTTTGCATTTCCTTTTTTTTTCCCTAAAGATTTTATTTATTTATTTCACAGAGAGAGAGACAGCCAGTGAGAGAGGGAACACAAGCAGGGGGAGTGGGAGAGGAAGAAGCAGGCTCTCAGCAGAGGAGCCTGATGTGGGGCTCGATCCCAGAACGCCGGGATCACGCCCTGAGCCGAAGGCAGACGCTTAATGACTGAGCCACCCAGGCGCCCCTGGTTTGCATTTCCTGATGACAAGTGATGTTGAGCATGTTTTCATATGTCTGTTGGCCATCTGCATGTCTTCTTTGGAGAAATATCTGCTCATGTCGTCTGCCCATTTTTATTTTTATTTTTTTTTTAAGATTTTATTTATTTATTTGACAGAGAGAGACAGCCAGCGAGAGAGGGAACACAAGCAGGGGGAGTGCGAGAGGAAGAAGCAGGCTCATAGCGGAAGAGCCTGATGTGGGGCTCGATCCCATAACGCCGGGATCACGCCCTGAGCCAAAGGCAGACGCTTAACCGCTGTGCCACCCAGGCGCCCCAACTGCCCATTTTTAAAATTGGATTTTTTTTTTCTGTTGAGTTGTATAAGTTCTTTATGTATTTTGGATACTAACCTTTTATCGGAAATGTGATTTGCAAATATCTTCTCCCATTCCATAGCTTGTCTTTTAGTTTTGTTGCTTGTTTCCTTTGGTGTGCAGAAGCTTGTATGTGTCTTTATTTGTTTTTTTAAGATTTTATTTATTTATTTGAGAAGGGGGGAAGAGCAAAGTGAGAGGGAGAGAGAATCCCAAACAGATTCCACGCTGAGTGCAGAGCCAGATGTGGGGCTCGATCCCAGCACCCTGAGATCATGACCTGAGCTGAAATCAAGAGTCGGATGCTCAACCGACTGAGCCACCCAGGCACCTCGCTTATGTGTGTTTTTAAATGATGTGTTTTCCTTCCACCAATCAAAACCCTCCAAATTTTAGAGTCAGGTTTCAGCCATGTTGCCCTCACGAAGTATACATGAATTGATAGCTTATCAAGCCAAAAATCAGTAAATAGTGATGGAACTGTAGGAAGGCAGTGAAAAATGTCTAGTTAGTTACCCATTTAGTCATCCATTCCAGCAAACACTTGAGGGTTTATCTCTAGGAGTACAATGATGAATAAAATGCAGGCTTGGCTCCTTTTGTGGAAGGGAGAGCACTGTGAACAGCTAAATTACATGACAATGTGGCAAATGATGTTGCAGAGATAAAAATATTCTCAGAGCCCAAAAGTTGGAGCAATTGACCCAGCCTGGTGAATCTGGGAAGGTTTCAGGGAGGAACAAATATTTGTGTTGGAAAAAAAATGGTTTTTTTAATTGATAATACATGTGCATGATACAGAACATACAAGGCACCAAAGGGTATAGTACGCATTTGCTGTATTCACTCGCTAAGTCTTCGTAACAAAGCACCACAAATGGGGTGGTTTAGAACAATGGATTTCTGTTGTCTCATAGTTGTGGAAATCAGAAATCCAAGATCAAGGTATCTGCAGGGTTTGTACCTTCTAAGGCCTGCAGGAAAAAACCCGTTCCATGCTTCTGTCCTGGCTTCTAGTGGTTTGCTGAGAGTCACTTCAGTCTCTGCCTTTGTCTTCACACAGTGTCCTCCCTGTGCACCTGTCTGTGTCCAAATTTCCCCTTGTAAGGATACACGCCATATTGGATTATGGACCCTCACTACTCTTACATGACCTCAATTTAGCTAATTTCATTGGCAATGCCTCTATTTCCAAATAAGGAAATTTTGATATACTGAGGGTTAGGACTTCGACATAGGCTTTTTATGGGTCACAAATGAATCCATCACAGGTACTCAGTGAAAAAGAAACCTCCTTCCTTCTGATGTTTCCATGCCTCCCAGGTCTCTGCTCTGGAACCAACCAGTGTTCCCAGGTTACTGGACGTTCTTCCAGGGGTGCTCCGTGCATTTACCAACATATATGCGCACATGTGTTCCCACTCACAAATGCACACCAGGCACTGGCATCCTCGTTACTCTTTTCACTTAGTACTAACCCTTCAAAATTTTCCATATCAGTCCATATGGACCTTCCTATTCCTTGAAGTGGCTGTAGTGGTCAATTTATTTAACTGGTCCCCTATTAATAGACATTTAGATCGTCCCCCCCAGTCTTCTATTACAAACAATGCCGCAATGTATATTCTTGGGCACACGTCATTTTGCATGAATGTACAAATCTATTAATACCTGGATGTGGAAGTGCTTGGTCATCAGACCAGTGCATTTTAAAATTTGAGATATTTTGCCAAATTGCTCTCCAAGGAGGTCAGAGAAGGTTAGCCTTGCACCAGCCCCACAATCTTACCAGACTGCATTACCTAACATTATGATCTTCGCCAGTCTGTTTTATTCTCCTTGTACTTTTAATTTGCATTTCTATTATTATAAGTGTAATTGAGCATCTTCTCATGTGTTTAAGAGACATTGGGAATTTCTTTTCTTTGAACAGTCTGTACCTATCTTTTGCCCATTTTTCTACTGGGACTGAGGAGGAATGAGAAGGATTTTTACAGATGCAGAAGGAATTTTAAATGGGCACCAGATAATTACAAGTACATGAATTTGGGGGCTGGCATTTAAAAATGGCTTGAGGACCCACCTCCTCCCCAGTTGCTTGAGATGTCTGGCCCAGGCCTCCCTCCTCTTCCAGTCTAAGCAGCGGCCTGCTGGGGAACCAAGGGGAAGCCTGGAGATTAGATTCTGGGTTTAGAATTAAAATTTTGAATTTGAGGGGTGCCTGGGTGGCTCAGTCAGTTGAGTGGCCAACTCTTGGTTTCAGCTCAGGTCATGATCTCAGGGTCATGAAATCAAGCCCCATGTTGGGCTCCCCACTCAGCAGGGAGTCTTCTTGTCTCCCTCTCCCTCTCCCCCCTGCTTGCATGCGTGTTCTGTCTCTCTCTCAAATAAATACGTAAATCTTTAAAAAAAATTGAGCTTGAACTGGGAGAGCAGTAGCCCTCCTCTGAGCCTGCTTAATCTCAGGGGGCTGATCTAAGCTTGGTTTGGGGTGGGAGGAACAGGTAAGATGTGGAGCTTGTTGCATAGAGTTAATGATAGGGTTGGGAGAAAGATGAAGCTTGAAACAGGTACGTACATCATAAAAAGATGGTCGGAGACCAGGGTGGGACATCTCTCCCTAAGCCACAACACGCTTTTGTGTTTTTCTTTTGTCTTTCCTTCACTGGCTAGGGCTGTGCTGAGCTCAAATCCAAATGAACAGACGTTTCTATCTAGATCTATTATTGTCTTGGAAAGTGTGACTGAGTATGGCTGAAGAGTCCTTTCCACAGCAGAGAAAGGATCAGGGTTGTGCCTTTGGGATCTCTACCGCCCTGTGGTTTGCACTCTGGGGATCAAGCTGCTGTTGGTCACACATCCTCTGTTGTTCCCAGAAGATGCACGAGGCTGCTTCCAGAGGGTCTGTCAGGTCTCACCGTTCCATCCTTCCACTCTTTGGGGATTTATGGAACGCTCCCTGACAATCACCTCTCAAGTAGGCCCTGTGGGAAGATTCAGACAGGTAAGAGCCAACCTGTGCCTTCCAGATTGGTAGACTCCAGTTAGGGAAATAACACTACTGCGATGGCTAATTTTATGTGTCAACTTGGCCACGGTGCCCAGGTATTTGGTCAAACATTATTCTTGATGTTTCTATAAAGATGTTTTCTGGATGAGATTAAGGTTTAATGAGTGGACTTTGAGTAAAGCAGATTACCCTCTACAATGTGGGTGGGCCTCGTCCAATCAGTTGAAGGCCTTAAGAGAACAAAGACCAATGGCCTCCGAGCAAGGAGTTCTGCCAGCAGATTGCCTTTGGACTGGGCCTGCAACTCTTCCCTGCATCCCCAGACTGCTGGTGTACCCTGTAGATTTTGGACTTGCACTTCCACAATCATGTGAACCAATTCTTTAGAATAAATCTCTCTATACACACACACACACACACACGTGCATATATGTGTGTGTGTATATGAAGGTAACATAATCAGACACAGGTCTCCCCACCTTACCCGAGTGTCTAGCTGATCAGAGAAAGTTCTCTAGCTTTTCCCCACTTTGGTGTTTCTGTGCCACCTCTCGGCTACTGGATATAAGCTCTTTTGTTGTCGTTGTGCTTGAATACATGTTTTTCTTTCCCTTTCCAAGGCTGTGGTGAACAAACCTCTGAGAGCATTTCTGTGAAGCCACTTCCATTTTCTAGAAAATGAGTTGTTAAACTGGGAAGGCCCTCTTTATTTCTTTCCTTAGATCCCTCTAGGAACTCGGCTTTCTTATTTAATGATTTTTTTTTTTTTTGGTTGTTGTTATTTGTGTTTAAAGATCCTATTCTTGTACTGGGCAGCAGCTGGTTACCCTGAAAGGCCAAACTGGTTTCGTTTTATCACTTTTCACTAACAAAAAGAAGCCTTATTCTTGGGAAACAGAGAGGAATAATTAGCACTATTCCCTTTATGTTTGATTTTTTTTTAAATGTGAGTAAACTTTAAGTACCTGCATTTATATATCCTTGTTTGGAAGCATGTTTTAAATTTTAAAGTCTTGTGTAAATGAAGCATTGCACCCAACAAGCCTTAACCTGGCCTTTCTTTGTGTTCTTTAGGGTTGTTCTTATAGGCCATGGGCCAGAGGTTAACCCACTTGCACCTGGGAAAAACCCGTTTTGATTTGCCAGAATTCCTCTGTGTCGTGGATTAATTTTATTCAAATCCTATGGATTACCCGTGAAGCTCTGCCATACAGTTGATTGGCCATTAGAAGCCAAGACGGACTCGTGAACTGCTGAGGAAGACCCTCTGGGATGGACCTGGTGGCCCCCTGGGACTCCATATGGTACTGCAGGCCGGCAGCTCCTGGCTGGTAATGCCTTTGCAAGTTGAAAAAAGCATTTGCTAATTAATGGCAGCCACAGAGCAAATAGCAGGCAGGTCCTAGGGCACAGGAAGCCAGACTGTGTGTGTGCTGGTTTCAGTCACCAATCTAACGTGGGAGGGGAGGCCAGCGAGTAGATTCCTTGTTAATATAAAGGGCAGGAAAAGAATATATATGTATATAATAATATATATATAGGGCAGAACTAGGTTTTGTGTTCAAAAATTTTAAAAATGTATTGTTTTCTAATTACAAAAGCAATTTATATACACTCTATAAAAGTCAGAAAATACAGAAGTCATAGAAGAAAATAAAAATCTCACAAATGGGGGCACCTAGGAGGCTTAGTCAGTTAAGCTTCTAACTCTTGATTTTGGCTCAGGTCATGATCTCAAGGTCGTGGGATTGTGGGATCAAACCCCACATTGGGCTCTGCGCTCAGCGTGAATTGTGTTTGGGATTCTCTCTCTCCCTCTCCCTCTGCCCCTCCCGCCTCCACTCATTCTCTCTCCCCCCCCACCCAAAAATCTCACGAATGGTTGGGAACTTTTCAAGAGACAGAATTAAGGTCGAAATGGGGAAGAACTTGCTAACAGGAGTGAGCTCCAGGTCACCGGCTATATTAACGGAGCAGGGAAACAGGATGCCCAGCCTCTAAGAGGGCCTTCCTGCTCTGATTCGGTGACAGGGCAGCCTGTCCTCAGCCTGCTGGGTTCTCAACGGTGTGTCCCATTGCCCCTGCCCCCACAGAGCAAGGGAGGGCACAGAGCACTAGGGCTCTGTGGAGTGGCATTCGGAGAAGAGGGTTAGGTCCTGAGCAGGGATGCCACATTTGTTTAATTGATCCATTCAATAATTCACAATTCTTTAAATGTTTATTGAGTGGCTACTGTAGGCCGGGCATTACATCAAGCTCTGGGGAATGCTTCGTGAACCACACAAACCCCAGACCAAGTTCCTACACCGACAGGCATTAAAACTATACAAAGAATTTCATCACATCAGTTAACAGCAAGAAGGACCAGCCCTCCTTGGCCAGAAGCTGGGGAAGGCGTCTCTGAGGAAGTCACCCGTGAGCTGGCCTTGGCTGGGTGAGCAGGAGTCAGTTAGCTGAGCCGTAAGAGCGTGCGGAGGAACCACGTGTGCGAAGGCCTGCGCTGGGGAAGCTTCGTGATGTGAAACAAGGCCAGTGTGGTGGCAGCACGGTGGAGCGGGGCTCTGGCTGATGAAGGAGGCTGGACCAGATCATGAAGGTCCAGGGAGGCCTCTCTCGGGCTGTGCGACCTTGTACCAAGGGCAATGGGAATCATTGGCAGAATTTTAAGCAAAGCAGTGACGTGATCAGATTGTGTTTTTAGGAAAATCATTGGGCTGCCATGTGGAGAATGCCTTGTAGGAAGGCAAGATTGGAGGCCGGGAGACTAGTTGAGAGGCTAATGGACATTTAGGTGAGAGATGGTGTAGAATGGGGATAATGGTAATGAAAATTAGGTTTGGTTGAATGTCTAAGCTCCAGGTACCTGCATGATCTCATTCAATCCTCGCAAACCCCTGTCAAGTAAGTATCATTATTATTATTTTATAGATAACACTAAGGCTCAGAGAGGTTAAGGAACCTGCCCAAGGTCACCCAGTTTGTAAGCAGAGTCAGGATTTGAACCCAGCACTCTGGGTCCAAAGCCTGCTGTATAAATACCATCTATACTGGAGAAAAGTGGATAGAGTCAAAGTGTACTTAGGAGTAATAAGCAGCAGAGCTTGGTGACTGGACGCTTTCTTCCATGATCGGAGCTAGATGCTTGGCTCGAACAGCTAACTGCAAATGACAATTTGTTATAGTTACAGCTTAATGGGAGAAGAGTTGCAGATGCATTAATTTGCACTAAAATAATAATAATGGCAAACACATGGAGCTTTCTATGTGCCAGTGCTCCCAATCTTCTATGAGGATAATTCACTTACTCCTCACAAGAACCCTGACTAGGAGGTGTTAGTGTTATCATGCCTGCTACGGTCTGTCTGAATGCTTATGTCCCCCCCAAAATTCCTATGCTGAAATCCTCACCCCCAAAAGTGATGGTAATAGTAGATGGGACCGTTGGGATGTGATTAATTCACGAGGGCGCCTTATAAAAGGCTCCAGAGAGATCCCCAGCCCTCTTCCAGCTAGAAGGCCCTGGCCATGAACTGGGAAGGGGGCTTCCGCCAGAATGAGACCACGTCAGCACCTTGATCTTGGACTCCTGGCCTCCAGAACTGTGAGCAATAAATTTCTGTTGATTATAAGCCACCCAGTGCGCTGTCCTGTTACAGCAGCTTAAACAGACTCGGACAATCCCTATTTCACAAATGAGAAACAGAGGTGCTGAGAGCTCACGTGACTTAGCCACGGTCACACAGTAGAAAGTGTCAGAGCTCGGATATAAACCCAGGGAGGCTGGTTGCAGAGGGCAGGTGCTGAACCACAAGCCACGCAGTTTCTGGGAACTTCGGTAACAGAAGGTTCCCCAACCCAAGGCCAGGCTTCACCAAAGCCACACATGTCTCTGAGTGGAAGTCTAGGAGCTCGCTTTTACCTCTGAAGTCCCACTCTAAACATGGTCTGTGAGACATAAAAGTGGCCGTAGGACACTTAACGTAGGAATCTTGAGTCCTCTGTAAGAAGCTTGTTGGCTGGGCCTGAACTGCTCCAAGGCGTTTCTTCTCCAGGCGTTTTCTGAGTTGGTTGGGAGACTGTCTGTGGGAGGATGAGGAGGTGTCTGATGGAGAGCCCACCGGGAGACTTTTCTCGGGCTCTGACGAAATCTTTTCATTATGCAGATGTGGCCTTCTTGATGCTGAATAAAGCCTGGCTTAATTTGGATCCTGGCGGAATTATATTCGGAGGGATTGCTATTAAAGGGAACTAGTCATTAGGGGGAGAAGCCATTACTTCTCCATAAGCATGGCGGTCTTTTTTAATGGAGACTACAACTTTCCTCAAATCCTACACAGCCCCTCGGGAACCAGAACCTGAAGGGCTGGGTGCTCGCAGGTTTCTACAAATCTTTATAGGAAGCCTTGGACCTGGCCTCCCCTCTAGAGTTGCTATGGGCCGGGTGGGGGGGGGGGGACTTCCGAGCCACCCACAGTCCTTTCCTCATTCTGTCACGGTGTCACCGACCTCACCAGCTTTTCTCCCATCCGGCCTGCCCTCCAGTCCTACCACAGATTCCCACCTTCCCCCAAATCATTTCTGCTTTAAATGCCATCCTTGCTTCTCTTCATCTGGATCTTTCCATCTCATCCTTCAAGGCCCTGGCAGGAGTCTTCTTAAGAAGTCTTCCCCAAGGGGCGCCTGGGTGGCTCAGTCGGTTAAGCGCCCAACTCTTGGCTTCAGGTCAGGTCATGATGTCATGGGTTGTGAGACTGAGCCCCCCATCACGTCGGGCTCTGTGCTCAGAGATTCTGCTTGAATCTCTCTCCCTCTGCCCCTCCCCCACTCGGGCTTTCTCTTTCTCTCTAAAATAAATAAATCTTAAAAAAAAAAAAAAAAAAAAAGAAGTCTTCCCCCCGGCCTGCCCCAGGGAACTTCTACTATAGTCTAATTAAAATTATCTGGTTATGGGCATCTTCCTCTTTAAACAGAGAGGCCAGGGACCAACTTATTTGTCCGTATTTTTCTTCCTCGTCCCCACCTGTGGCTCCTCTGTCTGGCCCTGTGCCTGTGGAGCAGACTACACTTGCTGAGCTCTGTCCCGTCCCCACCCCCGCAATCCTCCACTAGGTCATCTCAGTGAGACTGTCCTGACCCCTGTGCTCAGGTGTCCGTATTTTAGACCATGTGAACCTTGACTCCCCCAAACGTCTGGGCTAGGATGGATCCCAGAAGCTAACTTGCAGGCTGTCAGGTAACCTATGATGACCTGGGAAAAAGAGGAACTGACCCATCAGGCTCTCCTTTTAGGAATGGAGAGTGAGAAACATGGAAGGAACTGGCAGAAGACAGGAGGGGTGTAGCAGGGTGACATGAAGGGGGAAAACAAGAAGACAGGGATGTCTGCCACTCAAGTGCCCAGAACTGCCTTGGCTCCAGGATGCCTTCCCGCTCTTACCTCTAAGGGGCCCAGCTGTGGCCACTATTCTTGATTTCGGAGCCCCAAGTCCCCTTCATGTAGCCAGCCTCCAAGATGGCCCCCTGGTCAGCGCCTCCCAGTACGCCCCATATATAGCCCCCTGCCCCGTTGCATGAGGCCGACTCGTGTGACCAACACGATACTGCAGAAGAGAGGGTGTGTGATTTCCAAGACAGAACATAAAAAACGTGGTAGATTCCGCCTTGGTCTCTTGAATCGCGCCTGCCGGGGGAAACCAGTTGCCACGTTTGAAGACACTCCAGCAGCCTTGTGGAGAGGCCCATATGGGGAGCAGCTGAGGCTGCCCACCCAGGACCGGCACCGACTTGTGAGTGAGTCACCTGGGAAGTGGCTCCTCCCGCCCCAACCAAGCCTTCCAGTGACTGCAGACCTGGCTGACATCTTGACAGCATGAAACACGGAGCCAAAACCATCCAGCTAAATTGTTCCCAAATTCCTAATGCACAGAGACTGTGGTAAGTAAGAAATGTTTGCTGTTGTTTTGAGCCATTAAATTTTGGAGTAATATGCAACAATAGACAACTAGTATACCTTTTCGCTTCTTTACAAGAAAATTTCCTCGTGTTGGCTTGTGTGCAAATACTTGCTATTTACTCACTGCTGCCTTGTGTGGTTGGTGGGTTCCCATCCACACAGGAAGGGCAGTTCATGCCCTGGGATTAGCATCGGCTCCCCTGGAAGCACAGAAGTCTCTCTTTCTCTCTCTGTGTCTCTCTCTGTGTGTCTCTCTGTCTTTCTCTTTGTTTCTGTCTTTTTCTCTCTCTGTCTTTCTCTGTCTTTCTCTTTCTCTCCCTCTCCGTATCACATATACCAATAACACATTACCGATTTTTGGTGCGTTACAGTTTTCAAAGAGGTTTTCATGCACATCTCATTTGATCCTCCTAACAATTGACATGGATGCACAATTCTACATTGCAGGTATAGCTACAGATTGACTTTGCATTGAGAATTTTTGCAGTGATACATGGAGAAAGCACTTTTTGTAATTCTTTCATGTATTACAGGATCAATAGGTTTGCTTATTCAATAAATGTTTACTGACTACCTACTACATGTAAGGAGTAGGAGTTGGAAGGCATACAGAAAAGAAGCAGAAATTAATCTGCCTTCAGGGAATTTATAATCTAATAGGAGCATTACAACATGTACATATATAACCAAAATACGCAGAAACTTCTAAAGCCCTAACAGCTGGAACTGAGCCCTGGCTTTGTCCTGGGCGTAGCACTAAATCCTTTACATGGAGAATCCTTCCCTACTAGGATGTGAGATCCTTGAGGGCAGGGGTTTTTCCTTAACTTTCACACCTAGAACAGTATTGACACAGTAAATCTTTATTTAGCGAATCTCACTGAATCCTCACAATCTTGTAAAAAAAAAAAAAAGGCAGACTAGCAGAATGGTTACTCCAAAGGTTCTAGAATAAATCTCCTGCATTTGGATCCTGGCTCCATTAGTTGCAGGGAAGTGGCCTTAGAGAAGTTAGTGACCCTTTCCGTGACTCGGTTTCCTGCCATGAAAAGTGAGGATAATAATAGTACCTAGTTACCGTACCTAATACTATCTCACAGAGTTATCCTGAGGACCATATGAAATAATTTCATGCAAAACACTTGGAACCGTGCACTAAAATGTCAACTCTCATGACTGCGATGATTCCCATTTTACAGACAAAGAAATGGAGGCTTGGAGATGCTCAGCAAGCCACACCCAGGCTTTTAACTGTATCACTCATATTTCCAAAAAAGGTGGTAAAGGAAGACAGACCAAGATCCGTGTCAGCATATTTTCTTGCAAAGATAAGGAAGAGTTGGTTCATGTCTAAAGACGAGCATCAAATTAGCGGAGACATCCTCTGAAAACAGTCTGTTCTGAAACAAGGGTAATTGGATTCTGGCCACAGGTTGCTTTTGCCACTTCCCCTCTCAGACGTTCGGTTGTTTCTGGCAGCAGAGCCCCGCTGGGGTGGGGGAGAGGAACTCCTTGGGGCAGCCATTTTTGCACGACTCACCAGGCAGTTTATAGCACGATTTAGATACACCAGGGATAGCAGGATTACTAATCAGGCTGTCTGCTGATGTAAACTCTATTTGGATACAACAATGTTTTTAAATAACCTTAAATACAATTACACCCTGAGGACGGGGCTGGTTGAATGACTAGAGAAATATCATTCAGATAGTTCATTAACTAATTACAGAGCTCCACACACAGCATAGGCAAGGCAGGGGCTGCGGGGATGAGTCACAGGGCTGAGCTCCAGGGCCACAGGGGGGTTCAACGCTCTCTCTGGCGCCAGCATCAGGACGCACTCCTGATTGACAAAGAGGGACTCCTCCCCTCCTCGCTGTCACCTTAGCGTTCTGGGAGGCCCAGAAAGCTCTACTCCTCTCCCTCACTGCTTACTGCACTTATAACCAAAGACAGACTCTCAGAGCGCTTGGACCGGGCAGGCAGTGGCTGGTCACTCATTTAGTTAATAAATCTGTCGTCTATGCGGTCTTGAGCGCCGTGCGGAAGAACGTTTGCTAGGGGCCCATAGGGCACCTGCTGTTCTCCAGCTGGAGGAAAGTGCATTCTCACTACACAGGGGAGGGGCGGCCAGCCTGAGGCAGGGCTAGCTGCGCTACGGCCATAGGGGTTTTTTTAAAAATTGTGTCAAGTTGTGGAAGTGTTGGCCAAGTACCACTTCGGACAAGTCGCCCTCTGAAACTTAGTTTCCTCAACTGTAAATGGGGATAAAATTGGTAGCTGTTGCAAAGAGTTACTGGATCACATGACAGGAGGAATGTGAAGTTTTTAGCATAATGCTTGGCAAAAAGCCCGGGCTCAGTCAACGTGGAGCTAGTATTTGTCAAGTCATCATCTGACCACATGCACGGTCCTACTGATACCCCTCAGTGGAGAGCAGATTCACATCTCGGCTCCGTTCTCCTGGTGTGCTCCTTCTGTCCACATTCAGCCCTCTCGGCATGGGCCAGGCTGTTGATGGTGCTCAAAATTCTTTTTCTGCCCTTTGAAAATAACAGCCGCACACTAAGTCCTGAACAGCGAAGGTCCCCCAGCCCCTCCAGGTTCAAATTGGCAGACCGCTCCCCCCTCACTTTGTTTCCAGTAAACATTCTTTAAGAGAAATATAACGGAGGCTAACTGGCTGTACTACACTATTTTTCTCTTCTCCTCCAAAGTGAATGCCAGACATTTCTGGGGCCAAAGACAGGATTAACATTTCTCAGCCTAGTAAACACACCCATCTGGATCCAGCACAGGGAGCATGAGCGCTCCAACCATTTCCTGTAATCAGCTTGAACGATCCAGGCCACAAGCTTGGAAATTAAATTCTAGAAGTGATTTTTTCCATCCTGGAAGCTATTTCAATTACAGCTTCGTGCAGATGCACCTCGGATAAGCAGCAAACTTACAAGCCCTGGCATTATGTAATGAGTCTGCCCCGCGGGAACCTCGCCATGACACCTCAGAGAGGCCTCCGGGAGGCTGCGAACACCACCGCTGGACAGGGTGCCGTACCTGCTCCGAGCACCCCTGGGATGCCGGACATCAGCCAAGACCCTGAGCAACCTGGGCGCCAGCTTGAGACTTGAGGTCCAAAGTGGGAGCCACATTTCAATGTCACGGGCTAGGAACCCTGTGATGGGCAGTAAACCCTAGCGGTGGGAAAGCATTAGCCCAGCTGGAGGTGGAGGACACACTCTCCGAGCTGAGTGTCCAGCCAGTCGTGCGAAGGCAGGTAGCCAGGGCACTTCAGGCAGGTGGAAGAGCAAGCCAAGACCCCCAGGTTGAAAACAAGGGGTGTGGGGACGCCTGGGTGGCTCAGTCCTTTAGGTGTCTGCCTTCCGCTCAGGTCATGATCCCAGGGTCCTGGGATCGAGTCCCACATCCGGCTCCCTGCTCAGCGGGGAGGCTGCTTCTCCCTCTGCCTGCCACTCTTCCTGCTTGCGCTCTCTCTCTCTTTCTCCGACAAATAAATTTTTAAAAGCTTAAAAAAATAAAAATTAATTAATTAAAAAATAAAAAATAAAACGGTGTGTGTGCGCGCGTGCATACCTGTGACTCCAGGCAGCCCCGTATTCAAGTGCAAGGAAGGGAGCGGCAGGAGACTGGCCGGGTCTGCCTTTGCCCGTCACCATTATTTTTAGCGTTAGAAAGTCCTTTAGGACCCGCCGCAGGATCTTGTCTTCAAGACATCGGATTTCTAGAGCGTGAGATTCAGGGCATGATGGGCCCTTCCGAGAACGTCGCAGACCCTGGAGTTTCTGAACACTATCTTCAGATTGCAGTGGGGCGGAGTTCCGGAATTTGGGGTTGGTGAGCGGCAGAACAGGGGGATTTCGGAGGTCGGCAGGCGGGTGGAGATAGGGCGATCTGGTAGCAGATGCTTCTTTAGCCATGTTCCTCTAGTGTGGAGGACTGGGGAGCAGACAGATTGGCTCAGAGGCAGGAGCCTTGCAGTTTTTCTTTCTCTTTCTTTCTTTCTTTCTTTCTTTCTTTCTTTCTTTCTTTCTTTCTTTCTTTCTTTCTTTCCTTCCTTCCTTCCTTCCTTCCTTCCTTCCTTCCTTCCTTCCTTCCTTCCTTCTTTCTTTCTTTCTTTCTTTCTTTCTTTCTTTCTTTCTTTCTTTCTTTCTTTCATCTTACACAATTTGGGTGAAAGTCCTTAGGAAGGAGGGCTGAACATAGGAGATCCGGCTGCCATCAGCTCACCCATGGGAGCCCCAGTGTTGGAGTTAACAGGGAGCCAGACAGACCTACCTTCGAGTCCCAACCTTGCAGTTTCCTGTGGGACTTAAATTATTGAATTTCCCCAAAGTGCCAGATTCTTTGCTGCTGAAGTGGGATAACGGAGCTCTGTGCTGTCGTGGGTGTCGAACGAAGCGCTAGTGGGAGGCATTGTAGCAGGTGTTTAATAATAATGGGTTTTATCGGCGGGGGGCTGGATAAAAGGTTGCAGCTGGTGGTTGATCTTGAATTGCTTAGGCTACTTTGGGGGCAGTGCGACCCATCAGTCTGGGGGCCTCCCTTCATGTCACCGTGGTGAGCAGTGGGGTCAGCTCATCCATAATCAGAACGGCCTCCCCCTGCCTTTCTTCATTCCTGGGCTCCTGCTTCTGCGGAGTCCTCATTATGATTTCAGCGGCTCCTTACCACCTTCTCCCTACAAGGCTGCCGGAAAAAGGGCACGAGCTAGAAGCCACACAATCTGGGTTTTGATGTATTATGGTATTTTATTGATTATGCTGGTGTAATAGAACTTGGTGAGACTCAGCATTTTCCCTGCCCCTGTTGGTTTCAAAATCCAAGAGGGAACGATTTTAAATCATCACGGAGTTAGTTTTTTATGATGGAAAAGTAATCATGCAAATTCAAGGTTAAAAAATATATATATGTAGCCCTCAATATAGGACACTGAAGTTAAGTTACTTTACTTCTCTTGGCCCAGTTTCCTCATCTGTAAATGAGGGATAATAGTAAGTCCCTGCTCTCAGGGTCATTGTGGAGATTAAATGTAGGCATTTGGAAAACTCTTGGTGCAATGGCGGGCTCCGAGCAAGCGCCTGACATACTTTAGCGATTATCATCCCTCACCATTCTACTTCCAGCGATGACTTAGGGTGTCTTTCCGGAAATATTCTATGCTTGCAAGAAAATATATTTACATACTCATGCACACAGAGAGATTGTTCTGCAACTCGCTGTTTTCACTTAATAATCTTGGGCGTGCTTCCATATTAATGCGTATAGATTGCCCTCATTCTTTTTAAATAACTGAGCAGTATTTCACTGAATGGGTGTACCATTAGTTATATGACCAAAGGAGGAACAATTTAATTATAGAATTACATATTTGTTTAGAAGTTTTATTTGAAAATACACGCAGAAAGCCATTTGAATAATTAAACCTTCTTTTCAACATTTACAGATCTTATAAACTTGACCCACATTGCATGCCAGCAGTGAAGCTGGGTGACAAAGTGGAGCCTCACATTGAGAGCACCGTGGACCACACTGGACATGCCTAATGGGGCAGGTTAAAAACAGTGTAAGTTACTCTACTTATTCCAGATTAATTTGGAAGAGAATAGAACATTAGAGGAGGCGTAATAGCTGTTTGTTCAAGCTTTTAACTACAATGTAAAAGGACCAGTGGTTTTACTATTATTTTTCCATTTGGCTTCCTGGCACCTCGAATTCAATCAGTGTCCTGCTGTTCAGAGGTAT
Source organism: Ursus americanus (assembly GCF_024610735.1). NCBI lineage: Eukaryota > Metazoa > Chordata > Mammalia > Carnivora > Ursidae > Ursus > Ursus americanus. Next base: position 11,664,931 of record NC_142132.1, read on the forward strand.
GTTGAAGTGTGCCAAGTCTTAATTGAAGTGGGAGTGCCTGAAACCAGAGTTAATACCATGAGCAACAGGGAGTCGAATTTATGGAGGTAAACTGTTGCTAGCTCTGCATTTCAACTACTTTTGGCTCCTGGGGTCAATTTGCATTTTGAGAGTAGCTGGGATGGTTGGGAACTGAGCTGGACTGGGCCACAGGTGCAGTTCTTGTGACTCTGTTGAGCTTTGGGTTCCCTTGGAGTGTAAGAATTCTTCTGCAGGGTCCAGGGACCCCAGCTGGACAGCACCCAGCGTGTGAAGTCTATTGAATGCACCACACTGTGCTGGGGGCTAGAGATACAACGGGCAAGAGATGAGGTGGGTCCCTGTCTTATCAGATTCTAGATAGGGAGACAGAGCAAGCAAACAAAACAAGTAGAGCTTATGATTGGCACCAAGAAGGAAATAAACAGGGATGAAATAAAGACTAACTAGGGGAATCCACTTCCCATCGGAGGTGAGGGAGAGGATATACAAGCTGGGTTTTAATAGATGACAAAGGCCTGGCACCAGGAAGAGCTGGGAAAGACCATTCTCAGCAAAAGGAAGAACAAGGGCAAAGTCTCTGGGGTGGGAAAGAGCTGGCTATGTTTGATGAATTGAGAAAAGTCCAGATGGCTGGATCATAGTGAGGAAGAGAAAGAGAAGAAACTCTACCAATGGGGCCCATTATCTTGCAGGATCTCACAGACCACAGCCAAGAGTTTAGATTTCATTCCCAATGTTACAGAAGATTTTAAGCAAAACAGTGATGTAGTCTGATTCTTATTTTTTCAAAAAGATCATTTGACCGCGACGTGGAGAATGCACTGAAGTGGAGGTCCGTGGAGAAGGTGGAGGCCTCTTGCCACTCAGGAGGGGACGGTGGTGGATGCAGCGGCTACAGCAGTGGGTGGACAGCTCGGTTCTGATTCCTCAACCCCCCCACCCCACCCCAGCAGGTCGGAGTCCGCTGTAGGCTCTGGCAGACAAAGATTCTCCAGGGTTTCCCATCAGTCAGCTCACCAATCATCTCTCGAGGTCTTGCCTAGCACAGAGACAAATGTTTGGTACAATCGGGGTTAAGACTGATGCTGCCCCCCCCCCAGTAGATCAAAAACCCCCCACGACAATTTTTTTTTAACGATTTTATTTATTTATTCGACAGAGACAGAGACAGCCAGCGAGAGAGGGAACACAAGCAGGGGGAGTGGGAGAGGAAGAAGCAGGCTCATAGCAGAGGAGCCCGATGTGGGGCTCGATCCCAGAACTCCAGGATCACGCCCTGAGCCGAAGGCAGACGCTCAACCGCTGTGCCACCCAGGCGCCCCACCCCCCACAACAATTTAAATTGTAAGATGCCAGGCCTCAGGCACTGGTGACCATGAGCACTAGAGACAGGGGTGGCAGGGAACATTTTCCCTCACCAAAGACACCTGCCTTCAGGACCTTTGGCAAAACTGTGAACTATATCCTGTCTATGCTACTTTTTTTTTTTTTCCCAGCTCAGCATACTGACCGACCCCATCTCCTACACTGACAACTATGCAGACCCCATCTGTCCACTTTAGCTACCCCCACACACATCCGATTTTAAAGTGATGCTGTAAACCAAATGGGTTTTTAATTTTTGGTGTGTGTGGGAGACAGATTTGAGGTCTGGTGACCTTGCCAGCCCCCCTCAGCTGCAGGTGAACAGAAAAGCCACATTACAGGCTTGGAATGCCGTATAAATTCAGAGAAGGCAAATCTCAGGGCAAGACCTCTTGAGAGACAGGCCAGGGGCTGAGCTCATTTGGAAGCTGGATCTGAGGATGCTTGATGGAGAGGCATCCTACAGTTTAGCGAGGTGTGGCTTTTCTCTCTGGTTGCTTTTGAGACCTTCTCCTTGTCTTTGACATTCAGCAATTTCACTACATTGCTTTGGGATGTGGATTTCCTTTTATTTATTTATTTATTTTTTGACATACGTGGTCTATATGGAGGGCTGAATTGCATCCCTTCCACAAAGAACATGTGTTTAAGTCCTCAGCCCCAGTACCTTAGAATGTGACTGGCTTTGAAGAGAGGATTTTTAAAGAGGTGATTAAGTTATATGAGGTTATTAGGGTAGGTGATGATATCTTTAGGAGAGAGGCGATTAGCACACAGGTGCACACAGGGAAAGACCATGTGGAAACACAGGGAGAAGCTATCTGCAAGCCAAGGAGATGGGTTCAGAAGAAACCAATCCTGCCAATACTTTGGTCTCAGACTCCTACTTCCAGAATTATGAGAAGATAAATTTCCTTAGTATGTGTTACCTATTACCTCATTTTTTAAAATGGCATTTTGGCTAGGGGAGGTCGAGAATGTCCAAATTCGATCTTTGGCTTATTGCTTCTACCTAGATCTAGTTCCAAAATCCGAGGCCACGACAGGTAGCTGGGAAGCCAAGGGACCCATGAGTGCTCGCTGTAAGCCCTGGTGCAGGGAGAAGAGGTAAGAGGGCCTGGCCCCGTGCTGCCCTCTTTTCCCCACCTTGGTTGGGCTGTGAGATCTGCTTACAGGTTTTGAGGTCTAGTGTTTACCACTCCAGAGCTCAGACTTGAGTCTCAGGTTTTGCCGCTGGGATGGGAGGAAGAGCTGGTTTCACAGAGACCCATCATCATCAGGGAGAGTGCTTCCAGAGAGCAGGAGCGAGAAGACTTCTAGAGCAAGTGCAGAGTTGGTGCAGGTCTGGGAGCCAAGGGAGCAGGGAGGACAGGCCAGACAGCCAGAAGCTCTCCCAGGAGGGAGCAGTCCTGTCCTATGTTCCTCCTGTTATTATCTTACAGGAAGGAACTCAGGAAAGAACCACACGGGGACGGGGACAAGGTCTCTTTACTCAGTTACTCTGTCCCTGGCAAATATGGCTGACCCCAGAGAAACTCCTCTTAACCTTGGAGTGGAATCAGGCACAAGGTGGGAGGAGGACAGGAAGGAACTTTGAACTCCTTCTCCTGAAGGACACTCCTCTTCACACCGGGCGGCCCCAGTTTCATATTTCGACAATTTAAATGGACACAGTTCTTGGGGTCTAATGACTGTCACATTGCTTTTTCTCCCTTTCCCTCAAGGAGCATAAAGTGTCCAATGGTGAAGAGCTGCTCCAAATCTTGTGACCATGACGGGAATTATCTTTTTTCCCCTCTGGGTCAGCCAGCCTCTGGCTGGGTCCTTAGGGACAGAGCTCCCTCTGCTGGCTCAGGAGCTGGAGCCTTCCGGATCTTGAACAGAGCCCTTGCTGTGGTGACATCCACTTCATTATAATCGTCATCCTAATAATCTGGAACAACCTGTTTATTATACAGTACAATTACCTATTGCTGTAGATTAATAATGTTACCATGGAGTAGAGCAAGGGTTCTGGAGTCAGCCTGGGGCCCTTATTAGCAGTGACCTTTGGCATAGTTCTTAATTTCTCTGAACCTCAGTTTTCTCATCTGTAAAATGGATATAACAGCACTTGTGTCAGCTGGGGTCCAGTCAGGGAAACAGAAATTACGCTAGTTGAGTTCACAGAGAGAACATGGGGAGATCGTGAAACATGTGTTGGAAGGCTGAGAGAACAAAACGGGTATCTTGAGGTCATGGAGAATAGCTACAGAAAGCAGCCACCATCCCTCTGGTGGAGGGAAGAGGCTGGGATTACCAGAACTGCTTCAGGACCTATTGCTGCTCAAAAACCACCCCAAAGCTTAGAGACTTACCCCCTCGGGGTTAGCTGGTTGGCTAGGCAGTTCTTCCGCTGGTCTCGCCTAGACTCATTCATGCAGCAGTCTTCCACTGGAAGGGAGGCTGGGACATCTGAGGCGTTGGCCTTTCTCTCAATCTCTCTCCGCCTCTTTCATGTTCAAGGAGGTTACTGGTGGCAACAGTCTGAGAGAAGGGATCCCAGAGTACAGATGCTCGTCCAGCTCATCCAGCCTCTGCTTCCCGTCTGCTCCCATTCGCCAAAGCCCATCTCCTGATCTAGCCCGAGTCCTGCCAGAGGGGACCGCTCGAGGGCCTGGATTTCAGGAGGCAAGATCCATCGGGGGTCACCGGTGTAACAATCCATCACAAGAGCCTATAAATTTATAGGAGGGGGCTCCCAGCCACATGCTACCTCGGGATCTTGGAGGAGGGGTGTTGTGGAGCTGGGCTCAGACATGCGAGGTGCAGGCCTCCCCGCTCCCCTCCCCCAGCCTGTGCCAGGAATGCGGAAAGAAGTTGGAAACTGGAGCCATCTGCTGCTCCGAGGCGATCAGCAAGCAGATTTAGGAAGGAGCAAGTCTCTCTTCCTTCACCTTCCAAACTCTTTCTGACGAAGGAGAAGCGTAGCTTGCAGACTCCCAGCCTGGCATCCCAGAGCGCAGGGTAGGATGGCCGGAGCTGAAACTCAGGTGGCACGCCTGACTGTCTTTCAGGCGTGTTGAAGACTGGTAGTGTGTGCGGTGCTCAGCCCGGGGGAAACGTTCAATAAGGGGTTAACTATTTGTATTATCAAGTCTTTTTTTTTTAATTTTTATTTTTAAGTAATCTCTACACCCAACGTGGGGCTCAAACCCACAACCCCGAGATCAAGAGTCACGCACTCCACTGATCTAGCCAGCCAGGCACCGGTATTATTAACTCTTTTTAAATCTTTCTTAAGCACTGAACCCTCACTTACTAGGTACCTCGCTGTGGCTTAACATTTGGAGGTAACTGAGGCTTTATTCTATCCTGACACTTTCTTACTGCCCTGCGGCCCTCATCCATAAAGACAGTAACATTTCTCATCTCATGGGGAAGAATGTGTCAGGGTCTGGCACGAAGGCCTAGAAGGTCATAGAAGTTCACAGGGCTCCTGAGTGGATTTTTCAAACATTTAACTAAGACAGTGGCCTTGAAAGCCACACCTTTCTGTTGCAAGATCTGGGTTTATTCAGAGAGAAAAGGTTTCTTGAGGTCTCAGAGACCTGGGGCCTAGAGAGCTCAGAGTACAGGGCTCATACCAAAGGTGCAGAGAGGAAAGCAAGATAGGAGATCCCACCCCAAAGGAGAGAAGAGGGACCAACTAGCAGAAAGGATCAGAGGGGCTTAACTGGATCTGGTGTGTTGAGCCTGAGAGACAGTCCCATATAAGTTCCTTCCAGGACTTATAAGGGTATACACAAATTGCTGTGGGAGTGCCAAAAAAAAGGGGCGGGGGAGATCTGTGTATTCTGTCTCAAAGAGCGAGGCACAGGCTTGTCTGTCTCCAGCACGGCCCAGACAACACACTCAAAGTAGAGAGTTGAAAAGAAATGAATCAGGATCTATTTACTAAAGTGTGGGCAGGACTTAGTAACAGCAAGAAGTTGGTACAGTATCCCGATACTAATAATAGCCGCGAGCTATTAACTACCACTTTTAGGCCTGACGGAGCAAGAGGAAGGACCGATTCCTAGAAGCTGGAGAGCTGTGTGTTGAGGGCTGCCAGGCAAGTTATGATTGGGACAGCCAGCCAGCCTACTATGGCAGTGGCCCAGCAGGTGGGAAGTTTGGGGAATAAATGTGATTCCCTTTCTCTTTTCCCTTTCCTGCCAGTACAAGGGTTGCCAGATTACACGAGAAATACTTCTGCTAAAAAAATTATTGCTTATCTGAAATTCAAACTTAACGGGGTGTCCTGTATTTTATCTGGCAAGCCTAGCCGGTACTCCCCTTTGGCTAAATCCAGACAGAAGCCAGAGCCCAGGACATCCTATTGATACAGTCCAAAGGTCCCCCCTTTTATCCTGTAGGCAATGGAAGTAACTAAAGATTTTCAAGAAAAGGACAAATATTTTATGAAATCATTCTTTAATATTCATAGCAACACCATACATGATAGCATAAAATGCACATTACAAGAAGAATGAATAAATTGCAATGGGCACACAAGGCGATACTAAACAGCAGTGAAAAATTAACTAGCCACACACAACCACATGGGATTTTTGTTGTTTTTATTAGTCTCAGTTTATTGGTGGTTTTTTTTGTATAAATTTCTTTTTTTTTTAAAGATTTTTATTTATTTATTCGACAGAGATAGACAGCCAGCGAGAGAGGGAACACAAGCAGGGGGAGTGGGATAGGAAGAAGCAGGCTCATAGCGGAAGAGCCTGATGTGGGGCTCGATCCCACAACGCTGGGATCACGCCCTGAGCCGAAGGCAGACGCTTAACTGCTGTGCCACCCAGGCGCCCCTTTGTATAAATTTCTTAACTAACAATATTTAAATTAAAAATCAAGGCATATTTAATTTATGTAGAGTACATATCTTAAGTTTAATGGACATGACATACTATTTTTTTTATGACAGCATTTTTAAGATGACCACTATATTGTACACCTGAAACTAATATAACACTGTATGTTAACTATACTGGAATTAAAATTTACAACTTAATAAATAAAAAAGATAGCTACTATATTGCAGAATTAATATATTTAAGGTGGCAATTTTATGTTGCCATATAGTTTCTTTTCGGTGGAATAATTTTCTTTACATGACTGCCTCCTATTCATTTTTTAGCACATTTTTATGAAGGTATAATTTAGTCATGTAACCATTATGAAATCAAGCTATAGAACAATTCAATCACACCTCATAATCTCCCTATACCTTTTGTAGTCAACTCCTCCACCAGCCCTTCTGAGCCTCGGGCAACCACTTTCCATTTCTAGTTTTGCTTTTTTTAGACTTTCATACAAACGGAGTCATACAGCATGTAGCCTTTTGAACGCGGTGTATTTCACTTAGCATGATGCATGAGGTTCATTCCTATTGTTGCCTGCCTAGCTAATTCCTCTTCCTCGCTAAGCATTATTCCTTTGCATGGATGATGAACCAGTTTGTGTGTCCGTTCAGAAGTTTAAGGACATTTGGGATACGTATCAGGGCTCTCCAGAGAAATAAATTCCATAGGATATATAGACACATATACAAGCATACATATATCTACATCTATCTTTATCTCTATCACCTGTATCGATACCTATATCTATCTATCAAGAGAAAGGATTCATTTTAAGGAATTAGTTTATGTGATGGGGGTGGGTGGTAAGGAATGCTGGTAAGTCCAAAATCTGTCGGGTTGGCCAGCAGGCTGGGGACTCAGGCAGGGGTTCTATGTTACAGCTTCAAGGCAGAAGTGCTTCTTTAGGAAACCTCAGTTTTTGCTCTTAAGGCCTTCAACTGATTTGATGAGGCCCGCCCAGATTATGGAGGGTAACCATTACTTAAAGCCAACTGATTGTAAATGTTAATCACAACTGCAAAAGACCCCCACAGCAACATCTGGGCTGTTTGACCCGACAGCTGGGTACCATAGTCTAGCCAAGTTGACACATAAAATTAACTATCACAAGATATTTCTTGTTTTTGGTGAATGTGAATAAAGCTGCTGTAAACATTCCTGTATGGGTTTTGCGTGGGTGTAAGTTTTCATTTCAATTGGGTAACTAACTTGGAGTAGGATAGCTAGATCATAAAGTATATGTTTAATTGTATAAGTAACTGCCAAACTGTTTTCCAAAATGGTTATACCATTTTGTATTTCCATCAGCAACATATGAGAGTTCTAGCTGCCCACTTGGAATTGTCAAATCTTTTTTAAAATTTTAGCCAAGGTAGTAAGTATGAAGGAGTGAAAAAAGCAAGAGTACATACGGCCTTGCATACTTTTCCATAGTTATGAGAAGGAAAACTAAATGATATATATACACACATGTACACGCATTACAATTCTAATTTAGAAAATAAAATGGTAAACCCCAACTTTAGGATAGGACTTACGTCTGTGGGGAGAAGGTAGAGGAATGAGAAATAAAAGAACCCTGTAAGTGCTTATGTTATTATCAATGTACTGGTTCCCAGGTTAGATGACGAGATCATGGTTGTTCATTATTATTTTTTCTTTTTTCAGAGAGAGAGAGAGAGAGAGAGAGCATACCAGCGTCCAAGCAGGGGTGGAGGGAGGGGCAAAGGGAGAGGGAGAGAGAGAATCTTAAGCAGGCTCCACGCCAATGTGGAGTCTGTCGTGGGGCTCGATCTCACGACCTTGAGATAACGACCTGAGTCAAAATGAAGAGTCAGACACTTCACTGACTGAGCCACCCAGGTGCCCGGTTGTTCATTATTTCATTAAAACATGAATACATTTAAAAACGGCCACATGTGGACCAATGATGACAGTGTGTTGAAAACCAAGGACTGTGATAAATCCAATTCTGTACACTTGAAATCCCATTAAAAAAAAAAAAAGGAAAAGAAAGATTAGTGTCAAAATGGGTAGTGTATTAGAAGTGGGAGAGAGTAATGGCGTGAAGGACCGGGAAGGAAAGGTATTCCATTATCAGTGGATATCGTGGACCAAAGGTGGGGGGGGAGGGGATTTAAATGACAAGTCAGAGGGGAAATGGAATGCACAGGGACTCTGGGATTAAAGGAATATAGAGTAAGAGAGATGGTCAAGTACATGGTTGATGTTTCTGGCTTGCAGGAATGATGTCATTCATCAAGACAGTGGATGCCAGAGTGGAATTTTGAGGGGGGTGAAGAGCCCATGAGATTCAGAATTCAAGTAGGGAGCTCAGGAAATGGAGAGAGAAAGACTTGGGAATAATTTGTATATAAAAATGATTCTTTATTCAGCGCCCTGTCTCAGAGCCTGGGCCAAATGTTTTAAATGTGTTATTCCATTGACATTTTACAGCAGTCCTGTAGTGCTACTTTATACATACTTGATGGGGGAGAGACAGAGGGACCAAAAGAACACTGAGTGGCTTTAAGGGCCCAGTGGAGGTCAGAAACTAAATTTGTAATGGTGTCCATCGGCAAGGTTATCCATTTTTCCTCTGGCAATCCTTGACAGCCGGTGAAAAGGAGCAAGTAGAAGAATCTCAGGTTAGGAATATGGGGTTAAGGACGAGGGGGTGAGGAATTTAGGCAGTCTCCCGACTGATGACTGTGCTGAGTAGGACCCTGGTCTCGCCGACTCTGATACCAGGGAGTCCAAGGACAACGTGGGGGAGCACGACAAGACCTCCGGAGGACTTAACAGCTTCGTGGTCCTCAAAGTTACAGACCACAGATTTGAGGACTTCTTCCTTTTCATGCAGATCATAGGTTTGTGATTTTTCTAAATTGATTCTAGATGATTTTACACAGTGCAGCCTCTGATAACAGTAGGTGCTGAAATTGCCATGGGCTGTGCTTTTCTTTTTTAAAAAAAGATTTTATTTATTTATTTGACAGAGAGAGAGAGAGCACACAAGCAGGGAGCCTGATGGGGGGTTCGACCCCAGGACCCAAGGATCAGGTCCTGAGCCAAAGGCAGACACTCAACCAGCTGAGCCACCCAGGTGCCCCTATACAACTTTCTTTTTAAGGAGCTGGTAAATGGCTTATTTTCTGTTCATGGGGTTTTCTGTGTACTTATTAACATATCCCAAAATACTCCCTCAGTTATTTGCTTTCCTTTCAATAAGACCAAACAAATCAGGTGTCCGTTACATCTCATCTTCTTGAAGAAATCTCTCTTGGAGCCTTTTAAAAGATTGTGGTAAAATACACAACATAAAATTCACCATTTGAACCATTTGTAAGTGTACAGTTTAGTGGCAGAAATGCATTCCCATCATGGTGCAACCATCGCCATCTGTCTCCAGAACTTTTGCATCATCTACGCTGAAACTCCACCCATTAAACAGTAACTCCCATCCCCTCTTCCCCACCCTAGCAACCACCATTTTACTTTCTGTCTCTGTGAATGTAAACGGAATCATACAATATTTGTCCTTTGTGACTGGCTTATTCTACTTAGTATGAGGTCTTCAAGGTTCCTCCACATTGTAGCACGTGTGCGAAATTCCTTCCTTTTTGGGGCACCTGGGTGGCTCGGTTGGGCATCTACCTTCGGCTCAGGTCGTGATCCCTGAGTCCCGGGATCAAGCCCTGCATCGGTTCCCTGCTTGGCGGGGAGTCTGCCTCTCCCTCTCTTTCTGCTCCTCCCCCCAGCTTGTGTGCTCTCTCTCTCTCTCTCGATCTCTCTCAAATAAATAAAATCTTAAAAAAGAAAAAAGAAAAAGAAATCCCCTTTTAAGGCCAAGTAACGTTCCATTGTATGCAGGTATCACATTTAGTTTACCCATCCATGCACCCGTTAGTGGACACTTGCTTTCACCTTTTGGCTGTTATGAATAATGCTACGGACATCGGTGTGCAATGATCTCTTCGGGACCCTGATTTCAATTCCTTCGGATATGTACTCAAAAGTGGATCTGCTGGATCATATGGCGGTTCTATTTTTAATTCTGAAGAACTGCCATACATTTTTACACAACAGCACCTGCACCGCTCAACATTCCCATCAACGGTGCTCGAGGGTTCTCTACATTGCTGTCAATTCTTGTTATTTTCTATTTTTGTTTCCTGACAGTAGCCATCCTAAGGGGTTTCAGATAGAAGCTTTTCTTTTTGATTATTCTTTATCAATTTTTTTTTTCAGATAGTTCCTCCTCCTCTGACTTGATAGGTTAGTATCCTCCCATGTTCTCAGCCCTCTTAACTTCTCCACCCTCCCCAGGTGATGCTTTCTCTCATACTGAGACGATGAGACGACAATGACATCTGCAGACAGACTCCTCCCGAAACCAGTCTGGGCTTCTGCCTCTGCTCCGGATGTCTGTATCCACGTGTACACTGAGCAGCTTCAAATACGTGCTCCATCGGCAGATGAAAAACCAAACTAACATTCCCTGAAACCTGTTCTTCCTCCTGTATTTCCTGACTCCGTGAAGGGCTCCACAATCTGGGCAGACAGCCAAGCCATTAACATGGGAGTTATCTCAGTTTTCCACTTCTCCCACCCTTCTGCCTCCCTGTTATCTCGTATCCATAACCTTCTGTCTTTTCTCATTGCTACTGTCTAAATCCACTCAATCTACACCACCTCATCTCTTGCCTGGACTATGGAAATTATGTCCCAGGAGCTCTCTCAGGCTGAAATCTCTCACCCCTGTAATAATCCACACATCTGCTTGAGTTATTCTGCTACAGTACAGATCTGATGTTACTCCTCTGTTTAAAACTCTGAATACATATGAAGGAGTGAAGGACCAAGAACCACAAGGACACTCCTAAAGAAGTGACTAACCCCACTAGGATTAGAATTTATTAGGAGGATCTATTTTTGTAATGGCACAGGCATAACAGAAGTTGGCCAACGGAATAAGAGAGCCCAGAAGCAAACCTGTGCAGACAGGAAACTCTGGTGGTCAAGAAGGTGCCTGGCTCAGACCTCCCTGCAAGAGAAGCTGCTGCCCGGAGTGTACTCAGTGGAGAGCCTCCAGGTCTTCTCCAGGAGAGAAGACAGCAACTTCGTCTCCACTGCAGCATTCACGCAGATGCCGTGCTGTCTCCCAGGCTGCTTTCAGCCTGTCACTGAGATGGCAGAATTACTGGAGCTGGGCCATTCGGGCTCAGCACGGGAATTTTTCTAAGGGGCACTCTTTGCCCTGGGGTGCCCCGGTTGCCTAGCCAAGACTTTCTTCAAGTCACACAATATCTGAGGCGATTGCTAGCCAATCCTTCCTTCCTTCTCTCCTTTGACAAGTGTCCAACCTCTGTTGCGGGAGTCCTGGCCTATTTCAGTCCCCTCCTCCTTCCATCCTTTACAAGCTTCCCTTGGAGCGTCTTTTGCATATCTAATCCCACTTTGATGTCTTCCTAGAGGACCCGAACTGCACAATGACAAAGGGAGCATGTCCCATCAACTGGGGGCAGGGGAGAGCTGTTCAGTAATTGCAGTTAAAATAATGGTTATCTGGGTGCCTGGGTGGCTCAGTTGGTTAAGCGTCTGCCTTCTGCTCAGGTCATGATCTCAGAATGCTGGGATGGAGCCCCATGCTATCAGGTTCCCTGCTCAGCAGGGAGTCTGCTTACCCCTCTCCCTCAGCCCCTCCTCCCACTTGTGCTATCTCTCTCCCTCTCTAATAAATAAATGAAATCTTAAAAAAAAAAATGGTTATCCATATGGAAAAATGTGAAATTGGATCCTTACCTTACATTTTTATAAAATTCCAAGCGGATTAATGACTTAAATGTCAAATACAAAGTTTAAAAAATTTTAGTAGACTCCGTGGATGAGAAGCTCTTAGAATTTATAATTTAGGCTTAAGGTGGGGAAATACTTCTTAAATAAGACACACACATACGCACAATAGATCTGACCACTTTAAAGGCATTTATAAAGAGAAAAAAACAATTTATGAACTGGGAGAAGATATTTGCAATATAAGTGAGAAAAAATTAGCATGAGAATTCATATAAGGAGAAAAGTACACATAACCTCATAGAAAAACAGGCAAAAGGTATCAACAGGCCTTATTCAGAAAAGGAAACACACATGGCTAATAAAATATGGAGAAATGTTCAATCTTACTGATTAGGTAAATGCAAACTAAGACCACACTGAGCTCACACTTAGATTGAAAAAAACGTAAAAAGTTTGACAAAAGCAAGTGTTGAAGAGAATGTGGATCCAGTCATAAGACCTCCTACCAATGCTACTGGGAGTGCAAATCAGTGTACCTACTTTGGAAAAAATATTTGACATTATCTTTTAAAACTGAATATTCACATACCCTGTAACCCACAATTCTACTTTAGCTATAGATCCAAACAGACCAAAGAAAGCTCTCATGCATCGAAAATGGGAGATATGCACAAGTATGTTCATAGCAGCACTGTTCAGATTAGTAAAAACCTAGAAGTAATCCAAATGTCCATCAATGAGAAATCAAAGTGTAGTATATTCACACACCGGAAATCATGAAATAGTGAAAATGAATAAGCCACATACATAAAATATGGCTGAATCTTACATTAGGCGAAAAAAAATCTCAAAAGGATACAAAAGCACCTTTTCCCCTTTGTAACAGACTTAATTTTTTTTAAAGATTTTATTTATTTATTAATTAGACAGAGAGAGCACAAGTGGGGGGAGGGGCAGGCGGAGAGGGAGAAGTGGGCTCCCTGCCTCGGGGCTCAATCCCAGGGATCGATCCCAGGGATCACGACCTGAGCTGAAAGCAGACGCTTAACCGCTGTGCCACCCAGGCACCCCCAGACTTTAGTTTTTTAGAGCAGTTTTAGGTTTACAGAAAAATTCTGCAATAGTACAAACTTCCAATACACCCTCTCCTCCACCACAGCATACAGTTTCCGTTAATATTACCACCTTGCATTTATGTGGTATGTTTGTTGCAACTGATAAACCAATACTGATACATTATTATTTACTAAAGTCCCCAGTTTACATTAGGAGTCACTCTGAGTTGTACAGTTCTATGGGATCCATCAAACAGTATCATACAGAATAGTTACACCACAGTGAAAATGCTCTGTGCTCCACCCATTCCTCTTCCCTCCTCTGCCCCTGGTAACCATACATCTTTTTATTCTCCATAGTTATACCTTTTCCAGAATGGCACATACTTGGAATCACACAGTACGTGGCCCTTTCAGACTGGCTTCTTTCACTTAGCAATATGCATTTAAGATTCTTCCATGGGCCTTTTTGGCTTGATAGCTCATTTTTTTCTTTCTTTCACTGAATAACATTCCATTGTCTGAATATACCACAGTATATCCATTCACTTATCGCAAGACATCTTAGTTGCTTCTAATTTTTTGCAATTATGAATAAAACTGCTATAAATATTCATGTGCAGATTTTTGTGTGGACTTAAGTTTTCAACTTATTTGGGTAAATACCTAGGAGCTATGTTTAGCTTTGTAAAAAACTGCCAAAATGTCTTCCAAAGTGGTTGTTACCATTTTGCACCCCCACCAGCAATGAATGAGACTGCCTATTGCTTTACATCCTTGCCAGCATTTGGTGTTGTCAGTGTTCTGGAGTTCAGCCATTCTAACAGGTGTGTAGTGGTCATATTCTTTCTTTTTGGGGAGGGCATACTCTTTTTTATTATATTTAAAACAGTTAAAAATACGGTGTATACACACTTTATATATATATATATATATATATATAGTTGTGTTCTGTATAAACATGTATATGGAGTAAAAAATTATAAGAAGGAGAACAAAAAATGGTGAAGATTTGTGATTATGTTCACCCCAGGTGAGGGGAGGCAAGAGGACCACTTAGTGTGGGGGTGGGGAAGGCAAACCATATTTGGTTGTAAATTGTCATTATAACTTTCTTTTAGGATGGAGAGTTCACAGCTATTATTACATTAAAAGTAACTAAATTAATAAAAGTGGGTTGTGTGTGGTAGGCTGAATAACGGCCTACCAAAGATGTCTATGTCCTAATCCCCAGAATCGGTAAATGTGGGAGGCGGGGAGGGAAGGGACTTTGCTGATGTGATTAAAGATGTTGAGTTGAGGAGATTATCCCTGTCCAGTGTAATCAAAAAGGGTCCTTCTAGGTAAGAGAGGGAGGCAGGAAGATCAGTCAGAAAGAGGTGTCAGGATAGAAGCAGAGGTCAGAGAGGAAAGAAGTTGCTATATTGTTTTTGAGGATGGTGGATAAGGCCAAAAGTGAAGGAATGCTGGCAGCCTCTAGAAGCCAGAAAAGACAAGGAACCCATTCCTCCCCCAGACTTCAGAAAGAACCAGCCCTGACGATATCTTGATGTTAGCCTAGTGAAACTGATTTTGGACGCCTGACCTCCAGAATCGTAAGATAATAAATTCCTATTATTGTAAGGCACTAAGTTTGTTACAGCAGTAATAGGAAACTAATACAGTGGGCCAGGCATGGATCAATTATTAATTGGATTACGATAAATCCAATTCTATACCTAGGTCCAATGAAAGCAAGCAAACAAACACCCTTGAATAACTCCTCACTGCTTCAAAGACAAAGCTTAACTCGTCAGCTTGGTACAAATCCTTCACAACACAATTCTTTAAGCCCACCTCTCTCAGCTCTCAAGACCCCTACGCCATGCCTTTCTCTCTTCTCCCTCCCCAAATAACTATGTACTTTAACCCTGGATCCTGGTCTCTGCGTCCTTTTGCTATTCCCACTGACTCTTAAGGGGTTCAACTTCCTTGCCATGGAGTCTATGAAGCTTTCCAGGTTCAAATCCCCCTCCCCCTCAGTACATGTTGGCAGAGCCAACTCTTAAGGCACTGTTTAACTGGGACCCTTAAGGTCGGGCAACAGATTGAAAAATCTTATCACCACCCTTCACTAGGTGTGGGTAGAAACTCAGTAACATTCTTCTAAAGATGCTGGGGGGAGGGGTTGGAATCGCACCGTGACTGCTTTGGGGGGGGGGGGGGGGCGGGATGCTACAGGGCTACAGAAGCAGTTTGAAAATAGCTCCCTCCATTCTCAAGCAAGACTTCATTTCCCGTCTACATGATGGAGATCTGCAAACACAATCTGAAGTCTGTGCACGTCTCTGCCCAAAGATTTTTTTCCACTCCAAGAATTAAATAGGGGTTGGAGCGCATTATCACTGCACCTTACACTGACTCGATGAGTCATTTTAATGAAGGACTGCTCTACTTACCATCTTATCCGATGAGATAACGGATGGGGAAACCTTTGAAACACATAAAGCAATCTACAAACAGCCTACCTAGGCCACGAATACCTATTTGCGGGAAAACACGCCCAAAAGACACGGCCGGACCTTAGGAAGCCAGAAGGGACCCAGCGAGCGCAGCTCCCACTTCAGCCTGGACCCGACGTCCACCACCGCCCCTCCAGCCCGTCGCGCGGGTCGGCGGTTGATGACCACGGGTCGGCTGTTTTGATGAATAGAGGAGGGCTAGAAAGGCCAGGTGACTCGGACACCACGCGGAGCCAAAGCAGGGATTCACACGCAGTTAAAGAAACCGCTCTCAGGCTGGACGAAGGCGGAGCGGTAGCACAAGCGGAACCAACTGAAGAGCCTTAAAATGCTCCGAGCAGTCCTAGGACAGCCCCCAGCGCGAGGCACTCTGGGACTTGTAGTTTACTTCCAGATCAGCGTTTTTTCGACCCCGTCTCACCGCCTTTCGACGTCGCTTTTATTCTCTCCCTCTCTTTCCAGCACGCCGACTTCCTGGTCGCCGCACGTCCTCACGTATGACTACACTACCCAGAAGTCTCTTCTTCGAGATCCAACGCGCCGCGGGCGCCGGCCGTCTCCTGTGGACTACAGTTCCCAGAAGTCCTCTGGAGAAGCGCTTCCTTCTCTCATTTCCAGGACCACAATTCCCAGAACCTTCAGCTTCACGGCGGTTCCCTTTTCACTCGATCTCTTCTTGAGCTGGCTGGGCTTCAGCCGGCCAGCAGGCACTCAGCGGCGACGTGATTCGTCGGGACTGGGCACAGGGTTTCCTTAGCGGCCTGTTTTTTTCCCCACTCAGTTATTCCCTTTACAGGCCGTCGCGGCTGGCCCGAGCGGTGACCTGGCGGGCCGCGCCTGCGCTCTGCCCCGTTTCCTGCCTGGCTGGTGGCGGTGGCCATTTTGTTCATCCTCCTCCTCCTCCTGCTCCTCCTGGTTGGAGCGCAGTGTCCGGAGCGGGCTGGGGGGAGAGAGCCCGAGAGCAGGGTTCGGTGGCTTTTCCTCTGTCCCCAGCCGGTGCCCGGAGCCCCCCTCCCCTTCCTCCCCACCCCCTCCCCTCCCCAGCCCTGCCCTCCCCCTTGTCCCGGGATCGCTCCGTCGCACCCACCATGATGGAAGACGACGGGCAGCCCCGGACTCTGTGAGTACCCGAGACGGGGGTTGCCAGGCGCCGAGAGGCCCGGGCACCGCGGGACGCTGAGGGAGGGAGCAGGAGAGCGGGGCCGAAGCTGGGACTTACGGCGGCTCCCTGGCCGGGGTGGCGCGGACGCGAAGTGCATTCCTCTTCTGTCCCCTTTTCCTTGGGAAGGAAGCCCTCCCTTCCCCCAAACACAGTCACTTCCTGGGGTCTGGGGTTTGTTTCGACCTTTTCCTCTCGCGCCCTTCTTTGCACACCCTTCCTAGGCCGGGTTTCTGCACGGCTGGGGCTGTCAGGCCTGGGAGAGCTCCTGCTCCCCCTCTGCTGTGGGGGCCCTGGACTGGGCCGGGAGCTGCCGGTCCCCACGGGGGCAGGGCCTGGGTGGGGGTGGGACTGGGGGTGGGACCGCAGCCTCGTGCCCCGCGGGCCCCGAGGAATTAGCGCTCTCGCCCTGCACGTCCCCAGCTCCATCGCTCCCGGCTCTTCTCCCAAGCTAAGCTCTCCGAGGAAACTGGACACACTTCCTCCACTCCAGCCCTTTCTCTCTTTCTGCCCCACGTGCCCCCGCCCACGCTGTCAGAGACACTCGCCCAGCGCCCGCTACTTTTGAAGTGCAAAAGGGATGCCTCTTGCCGCCGGAGCATCTTTCCCTTCTTGGAAGTTTACTTTGAGCGCTACCTACGCTAAACTGACAACCAGTTGTTAAACTGCTTTTGCTCTTTTGGTGTTACCTCCCCCTAATCATTTGTGCTTTGAGACCTTCAGAATTGGATAAAGTGATACCTATCCACTATTCGGTGTGTGTCTTCTGAGCGCCTTTTCTTCTATCTTGCTGTTGCTTTTTACCTGAAGCCCGATCTAATGAATGAATTTCATCTTCCAACCGCTTATTCGAGTTTTCCTTTCTTTCCTAATGAAGAGTGATGACTCAGCATTTGCATTCCTTTCCGGATAGTGTGGCACTCCTTTCTTTTTCCTGCATTTTTAAAAAAAAGTCTGAGTAATTTCTAATTAAATGTTTAAGTTGGCCACCTTCGGTTTTCCTAGCCTCTGGAAGCTCAGCACACCTACCTCGAGTACAAGGAGTCAGATCGCTGCTTTGTTTTCTCTTGCATCTGCCTGGTATTGATATGATCATAGTCCACTTGGCTCTGCTATCTGTTGGGGAAATTACTTTTTGGGGAATAGAAGAAGGTGGATGGGTACTCAGGAAGTTTGACTAGCTTCTCATCTCTTCTACCAAAGTCAGCTCAATAAAGAAGATAGATACCTATTTACAATATTGATGCAGGTTTGGTTTTTTTGTTTCGTTTTGGGGAGGGTGGGAGGTGGGCTTGCCTTTGTATTCCTGTTTTTCTAATGTCTCACTAAAGTATTTGCCATCCTGTTTTGAGAATTTGAGGCCAATTTAAGCACATCAAATGCTTCAGTGAAAAGTCTGTTTCGGAGAACTTTTATATTTATATTTTGTGCTGTCTCCCATTACTAACTTTTTCCCCCAGGAAAGAGAGAATTGGGACAATTTGAAATCCGCCCTTTAAGATGTGTTTAAGCGAAGGTTTGATAGTTAGCCATGTGTGCTTTGATGGAAGCATCTGGGAAAGTTGAATTTAGTGCCTAGCTAGCATGTATTTAACAAAGATAAAAGTTACATTGTATCTAAACATCTGAAATGTCATCATTGCATCATAATAGCTACTGAATAATTGGTAAATTCTCATGGTACCTTTCTCATTAACTGTTATCTGTCTGTTCCTTAAGAAGAGGAATTCCTGGTTTTGTCGGGCTAAATAATATGCCATTTCACTATCTTTAAGTCATATAACTGTCTTTGCATTTGCCTTATCTTCATCTCCATCAGACCTTGGACCCTTCTCCAGTAGACTAATGAGTTAACTTTGTCACTTCTTAACCTCTACTTTCTCCAATCTGTTCTTTCTCTGAAACACATTTAAGTCCTCTACGTTTACAGTTGTTTAAGAATGTGACATGTGTACATGTGAGTAAAGAAACATCTTGAGCTTAGTAGTACCTGTATGTCAGTACATGTTTACTGTTCTGTCTTCCTTTTTCCTTTTCCCACTCTTCTCTACGGGAAGGGTTTTTTTTTAGACAAGGACTGCTACATCTTCCTAGGTCTTACCCCTGCAGCACTTAGTTCACTGCCTGGAACACAAGAGGTACTCAAATATTTTACAATGATTATACTCCTTTTCATTGAATTAGTATTAAGTTTATTTTTTTTAAGTCCTGATTAATGTAAAATTATGAGCAGACATGACTGTCATACATGGTGTGGTCTGTTGACTTTTATATATTTTTTAAAACCTTCAAGTGTGGAATTTTGATAAAAGTGAATGTTTCAGAATTGGGATTTCTTGGTCAGATTTTTAACAAATATAATGCATAGTATAGTTTTTTGTAAGCGTTCATTTTACATAATTCCCCTCAAAGTGTTCTTTTAGGTGTAACATGACCAAAACTTTGAACGTGACTTTAGAGGTTGACATCTAGTAGGGTTTTATTTTGCTTATTTATGGAGATCTTTTATTTTACATTGTGATCTGTGGGTTAGGTTTTCACGTGGCTAGTATGTTTTAAAAGAATGTACTCTTAAAGCTTATCTTAAACTGTTTCCTTAAAATGCCTGTGTGTTACTAGTGAGGTTTTTTTCCTGCAGACACACACAAGCTAAGACATATGGTTCTATCATCAGAAAACAATATGGTGTTTATAGCCTAGGTAGGTCTTTAAATATTCATTACCTACAGTATTACTAATTTATTTGATGGTATTTAAAGTGGTATAGAATTGCTTTGATGTTGAGCCTAAAGTTTATTTATCCTTTAAAGGTCTGTTTTCTGATGTTCTTTGTTCTTATTTGACATTTATTTTGGGGTAATATGTATTTGATAACTTGTGATCTTAAAAAACACGAGATCATGCTGTGTAATCTGGTGTTGGAAGTAAACTGCCAGACACTGACCTTGTGGGACCCACATTTCAGACTTGTGTTGTGGGTAGCTTTTGCTTGCAGAGATTTGATCCATAGTATATCTGAATCTATAATACAACATTAAATTATAGTGGTGTTCTATTGTAGTTTGATTAACTTTCTTCGTTTATCTGATGCCTCAAAATGAGTAGGACTTGTGAATCTGGGATTATACCATGTTACGCAATGCCATCCTTTAAGGCTGTTCTTTCTTTCTGATAGAGGCTGTCAAAAGGAGGAAATAAAGCAGTGATTTAGAATATAATCTGAGCATCTGAGGGCAATAGCAGAAGAAACTGTTAGATCCCGTTATAGAATTGACTACCTATATGATGGATTTGACTATATTGTGGCTGTAATTAAGCACCTTGGCCAATTTAATCGTATTCTCTGTTTCTTTAAAATGTGTGTGTGTGTCGATATCCCTTATGTAGGTGGTCAAGTCACTTATACCCACCCTGTATCTTTCCTCCACCTTACCTCCTTCCTAAAATGAAATACTTACAAATTGATCAGGTCATTAGAGGCCCATTGAAGGATATTGTTATAAAATCTCCTCTTAAATAGGAACTTGTCAAGAACAAGAGCAAAAATGTTGCTTTCATGGAAATTTAGCAATAGTTTCTTGTGCAAAAGTGCATGTAATTAATTTCAACCTTGGTAGGGCTACTCTTTTCAGAGTGAGAGCACAGTCAGTGTTGAAAAAGCTTGATTAGTCTTCTGAAAGGCATGAGGTTCTTAACTTAAAATTCTGCCCACTTGGACATAGGAAGTAGTTTGGCAATGTGAACTTTTGCCGACTGTGAAACTGCCAAGTTTCTAGTCTCAAATTGGATTTTAACCCTTACGTTAGGGATAAAAGCATCATTTTCCATTTTTAATGCTTTAGTTCCTACAGTTCCTGTTCTTAGAAGACAAAATAGACCTAAGGTATGCCTTTTTTTTTTCTTGAGTAAAAAATTGTTTTAGAATTTCTAAGTGTTTACTCTTTGAATTAACCTCTTTATACAAGAATTTGAGCCATTTGTCTTTTTCTGTTATTCTGTATGTTCAAGTAGAAATTTTATACTTAAACACTAGGAACTTTAGAATATATTGACTACTTCAGAAGGGAAAGAGTGAAGTGTAGAAACTATAATTTAGAAAGAGAAAATATACTTCAGTGTACTGCCAAGAGATGATGTTCTTTCCAGGTCAGGTGTTGAAAATCTGCCTTAAATATTTTTGTTAGTATTTATTTTGGGACGTTATGGTAATGTAAGGTACTTAAGCTGTGTTGTACAGTATTTTAAAAGCTATAAGAAGTTTCTCTATTGAATATTATGAAGGATGAAGGCATATGCAAATGAACGAATTACAGAACTCGAGTAAAGGAAAAGGCAGTCAGATTTGGGTAAAGTTTAGGTGAAATTATATGGTGAATTACATCCTTTTTATTCTAGTAAATTAAGATGTTCTATGTGTTGTTATGGAAGACTTTTTTTTTATATTATTTTTGGAATTTAGTTTGCTGCTTTACCACTGAACTTTTAGTTAGAGATATTTGAAAAATAGGAAACCTTAAAACTGGATTTTTGTATTTCATGACATTCTAAACTTAGATTACCATTTTGCTCTTTAGCATCAGTGCTTGAAATGTAAATTGCTATATCTAAATGTGCATCTAGAAATTCTTCAAAATTTATAGCTCACTCGAAAAAGATTGACTTGGAATAAAAATCCTATTAAACAGTAACAGCTTTAATTGTGACTTAGGTGTGGAAGGTAATTAATGCCCATGCAGCTTTTTTCTGAACAAATACATGTTTAAACACTAGTGCAAATTTAAAACTATTTAAGTTATTTAGATTTTATTATATAAAAGTGGTGATCTATTTTTAACTTTGTTATTAGTGTCAATATGTGAAAATCAGTTTTATCCATTCCTCTTCTATTCTCTTAGAAATGAGTTAACTAGCACTTTGGGCTAAATGAATATAACATTTAGGAGACCAAGGTCACTTGTTCATTTACTTTATAGATAGTTTTACCTTGTACAAAAAGAAATTATTCCCCGGATACAGGCTCATAAATCCCTCTGAGTTAAAAAGGGACAGGCAGTTGTCTGGCGAGCTTATAATCCTATAACCTTTTGCAACTGCTGGAAAAAGTGTGTCATTCCATGGCCTACCGATGGGTCTGCTCTACTTTAATTATAAGAAAAAGATGGCATAGTAGACCTAAAGCCATTTTCCACTGGCTTCGTCTTCTATTTAAGTAACATTGGACTTGTGGTTCAGTTTTAGTACAATGTAGATATTAGTACCCATTGCAATGAAATTCTTAGCTGAATTGGGAAATTGTTGCTCATTCTTGATCAGATAATTTTTTTACACTTTACCTTTCTCGGTTTATTTTTCCCTTTCAGAATGTTCCAGCTTATACCAGTTATGTATTTAATATGGTAACCATAGATGCAAGGCATATTTTGGTCTCAGTACTCAGTTTCCAGTTATTATATATTATCGTTGGGAAAATAAAATTTATGTCTTTTTAATTTCCAGGAGAAGCTATGTTAAATTTTATAAATATTGTTTGGTTCGTGAGGTTGTTCACAACAAATGTGTTTTAGGAATTATACACTGAGTACCAGAAAGACTTAAAAGTTTGGCAATTTATTGAGCTAAATTAATACAAATCCATGGGACAAGAGAAACCAGGTGGTCGTTTCTGGGTGGTGGTGTTCTTTTCTTTTGAGTTTATCTGTATTCTGAATTTCTTAATACAGAATACATCCATTCAACATGTAACTTAAAAAAATAATCCCAAATCTTTAAATAGGCATGGTGAAAAGTGTACCTATATTTGTCTTAAATTTTCTCTGAATTTCTGAAGAAATCTTTATATTTGCTTTTTTATCTACATAATGATGCATTTTGTTGATTCTGATGTGTTTTAGACTAGGAAATTTTATTATTTTGCCCTGCATTCCTAAAACAAAGCAATGAAGATAGATCATCGATAAATCTTGTTTAGCAAGACAAAACAGAACCTTCCAATCTCTGTGTGTTTTGCTAACTTTACTGTTTCTTTGTTTGTGTAATTGCTTTTGTTGCGGGGGTCTAAGATAAACTCACCTTATGTCTAATGTGTCTTTATTGATCAGGTGTTATAATTAATCAGTATTTTTGGTGGTATTTATGTGCGTGTGAGAGAGACACACACACACACATTATTTTGAATTGTGTTGTACATCCAGAAATTGTAGTTATCTGGAGACTGGTTTTAAATTTTTATTATTTTTATTCTAATAAGATGAGACAATGATATGTAGGATACAGAATAATAATGCTTTTGGGGTATGCAAGGTCACATTGATTTCTTCTTTATAAAATGTTTGAAGTGATACTTTAGTGGCCTAATTTAGTACCTAAGAACACTTGCTGCTTTCCTAAATAAGGGTTAATCTTAACTTGCATAGGATTAGGCTTGATTGGAAAAAAATTTATTGAAGACAGAGGAAGTTAAAATGAAAAAAAAGGTATTAAGCAAAGTGATAATGCATTAGAGACAGAGCTGAAGGGAAATTGCTGATAATGTATTCTTTTTCTTCTTGAACAGATACGTAGGTAACCTCTCCAGAGATGTGACAGAAGTCCTTATACTTCAGTTATTCAGTCAGATTGGACCCTGTAAAAGCTGTAAAATGATAACAGAGGTAAGATCTTCCCAGTTCCATGTGCTGACAGCGTGATGTTTAACGTTGTGAGATACAGGAGTTGATTAGTATCATTTTAAAATATCATTTTAAGCCTCAGGTTATTCTGATGGAGAGATTCATGTTTGTTGTGTTGACTTATTACTTTGGTTTGGCAGATAAACTAGGTTTAGAATGGAGTTTTATTTGAGAGGACAAAGTTTGTGTGCTGTTACTCTCACATGGTCATTCTTCAGAATATAGTTAACTTTGAGTGATTCTGCTTGTAAAAAATTGTTAGCGCTTATCTCAGGGTTGAGAAACTAGGCAGTATTTCCTACAATTCCAATAAGAATGTTCCTGATTCAGATGATACACATTTAAAGTGTAGGAATTGGTGTAGTAAAAGAACATTGGGGTCTTACGTGCGTGGTGTTGCACCATGCACCTTGTGTATCTCCAAAAAAATACTAATAACAGCAGCTTTCCGTAGACTGGACTTAAATTGTTAGGGTGATCGTTTTATTTTCCTTTTTGCAAAGAAAACTATCTTTTTATACTCTCCTGATTAAGACTGTATAGCAATGCCCAAAGACTTGTGTTTCAGTTCGTTCTCATTTTCCTTTTTCTTTATTCATCCACACACTTCTTAGACTGTTTACTGTGTACCAGCTATTCCGGTAAGTGCTAGAGATACACTACTGAATAAGACGGTTCTTAGGACCATAGAATTTTATAGCCTACTGAGGGAGACAGAGGAGTTAGCAGGCACTAATAACAGAGGATGATAAATGCTGTGGGAGCACAGAGGTCCAGTACAGGCTTGGGTCAGGGGAGGCGTTATTGGAGGAGTCAGTGTCTAGGCTGAAACTGAAAGGATAGCAGTGGAATCTGAGGAAGAAGGGATTCCAGGTGAGAGAATAAGGTTGATCCAGTCTGGTAGACAGAGAGAGCAGAAGTGCTCATGAGAGGAAATGGAAAGGTAGAGACCGTAGTGTGGTTGGTGTTCCGAATGGGATTAGTCATGAAAGATGCCAGGAGATGAGGCAAGAGTGTTCGGCAGGGGCCGGAAGCTGTGCAAAGGAGTTTGTGTTATACCCTGTGAGAGGAACTGTGTGAAAAACTTGTAAAGCAAATTGGCCTTTTGATCTTCTTTCCTAAATAATAATAGTTCTCATTCTGTTCCAGTAGCTCTTCTTTCCTTCCTGTCTTTGATTATTCATTTATTCATTCATTCGTTCTTTCATTCATCAAAAATTTACTGTGTGCTAGGCACTATTCAGAGCTCTGGGGATCTAGTGGAGAGCGAAAGGGAGGAGACTCCCATGAGTTACATACTATTGAGAATATTGTTAACAAACAAGTAAACAAGATAATTGCAGATAGGGATAAGAGCTGTGGAGAAAATAAAGCAGTTCTGTGATGGAGATTGGAGGGTTGGTATTTATACAGACTAGGTGGTGAGAGGGAAGATGTCACCTCTTTGGTCTGAGACAGGAATAACAAGATGGTGCCATCTATGTTTAGAGTTGGAGGCAGAGGAAATGGCAGATACAAGGGCTGCGAGTTGGTAATGAGCTTCGTGACTTCATGGAACCAAAGACCAGGATGGCTGGAGCCTGGGGAGTGAAGGGAATTGGTGGAAAATGAGTGTAAAGAGGCAGGCAGGCAGGGTTCAGAATCACCTAGGGAAGTGTGGGCCATGACACACAGTTTGGATTTTACTGTGGTTGTGGTGGAGTTTTAAGCAGAGTAATGAGGCACTCTGATTTGCATTTTTAAGATTATTTGGAGACTGTCACAGAGAATGGATTGTAGGGGGCGGGAATGGAAAGAGGGAAAGCAGCTGGGTTTATTTTACTAGTCTAGGTAAGAGATGATGGGGGCTTGTTTTTTAGATTGGTAGGTCTAGAGGTAGAAATAGGTATGTTTGGAATATAATTTAGAGGTGAAATCAGTAGGACTGGATTGGCTGGGGGACATAAGGGGAAGGAAGACATCAGGAAATGTACTAAAGATTCTTGTTTGTAGTTGTGTAGATGGTAGCGCTGTTTATTTGCTCAAATGGGCATGACCAAGGGAGTTGGGTGGGAGGTAGTGGTGGGAGTCAGAAGAGCTGTTTTGGCAGTGTTAAACTTAAGGGTGCATTAGATATCCAAAGGAACGTTATATGTAAGTAGTTGGATAAACCGAGAGACCAGTGCTGATGATACCAGCTTGCAGTGGTATTTGAACCTATGGGACTAGATGAGATCTAGTTCCTTGATCTAAAGAGAGTGCTGACGGAGAGAAGTAGAGTAGTCTGGGTCTAAGCCCTGGAGCATCTCAACACTTAGGGTGACATTTAGAGTTTGAGTTAAGGGGGAACAACTGCCTTCTGAAAGATCCTCCAGTGAGAAAACCAGAAAACCAAGAGGCTGTGTGGAATTTAAAATGGAATATTTAAAGGAGGAGGAGTCGTTAGCTAAATTCTGCTTGAAAGTCAAGGTGACGACAGAAGAGGGATCACAGAGGTGGCAGAGGGGTCACTGGTCAGCTCAACACAGTTTCATTGGCCTGAGAATGGGGTCTGAGAAAGTGGAAGAAGTTGTCTAGAAAATTTTTGAGAAACATTTTAATAGTATTTTTTTTAAACTTGTGTGCACAATCAGCGATTTGTGGGGAGAGGATTTGAAACGAATTTGTATAACATCCATATTCTACAACTCCTACATTCAAACTTGTATATAGCTGTAAAATCCCATATTTCTCTGTCTTGACATTTATGTCATCCAACAAAAAGTGTTGACAATACTTATTAAGGTAAGGACACGGTTGATTTTTAGAGTGTCCCTTGGTGGCATAAATGGGAAGCTTCCAAAGAGCATGCAGTCTAGTACAGACTATATAGGTGTTTATTTTCCTTTCCATAAATTCCATTTCAGTATATGAAAAATGCTTTTTTCCCTTAGTTTTGTGATTTTTTACTTTGGATACTGTTTATCTTAGACTCTAGCTTTCTCTGTATACTCTAATGTTATCAATTTTAAGGCTAAAAAATTCTCTGACAGTTGGGTTGTGACAAAAATCAGTGGTGTCTTACATGAAGTGCAGTGTGATGTGAGTGTGTGTGTGTGTGTGTACGTACATGCATATGTTCATACGTTGAATGGGGTTGGCCTGCTACTATTAGGTAAACTTGAAGTCAGTCTGCATGAGTTAGGGTAGTTTACTAAAGCCTGTTGTTCTCATGGATCTACCATTGGATCCCTGTATGTCTTGCTATAATTACCAGTGTTTTCTGTAGAGACCATCAGGGCAGAAGAGATAGGAGTAAAATGAAAAATTGACTAGCATAGTTTTAGCTTGCTATTTACCTTTAAATCCTTTCTGTAAATGAATGTTATTGGTAAATGTTAACTCTTGTATAAGAGGAATTTAAGTGCATGTTTTTCTTTGGAATCTTTTCTCCGTTTCCTTTCTATACCTCTTAAGAACAGAGTTCACATGGCTACGGTAGGATTTTGTATGAGAGCCCATAGTTTTCTTGTCAGTATTAATGATCACACTTTTTTTCCCTCAAGGAAATGCCTTCTGGTTGCTTCGCCACTATTGTTTTAGACGTCTTATTTTGGATTTTTCTTCTAAAACTTTCCTGGAATGAAAAAACAGTGGTTGTTGAAAAGATCTTTATTTTATCTGGTATTTTGTACCCCTTGTAAGTGCAACTAGAATTCGACATTTTAAAATAGTATTTTTTTTTTTAGGGCATTTTACATTGAACAGTGATGAATGTTTTTAGCCTTATGCAAAAAATGTATTTGTACGGTTGTGTAGCTCTTTGATACAGGTTTCAGTTTTGTAAAATTCATTTCCATTTTGGTCATTAGTTTATAAAGTTGCTATAAATTAGGCCGTACTTTCTGACTGTCTTTATAAATGTCTGTTTGCAACTCCTGTCAAGTATAATATTGCAGAATATATTTAATAAAGATTTCTTATATTGGTTTTTTTGTGATATAAAATTGTAGCTTTGTCCTGGAATATTTTATTCAGACATATTTTCAGAAGTTCTTTTCTTGATTACTAGCATATTTCTCTGGTCTTTGAAGACTAAATTCAAAGTATATAGACTCTCCTGTTCATTAGGTTAGTTTGAAAGATGGGGAGTTCGTTTTAATAGCTAGTTATAAATTTGAAATTTTTCTGTTTTTATTCTCATTCTTTACTTAGGAGTACATAATCTCATCTCCTATGCAGTACTCATCCTAGTTTCCATCATAAGCTATGTTTGTAAAGTTGGTTCATTTCTGTATTTTTTTTTTTGTCATGGGATATAGTTTATGAAGGATTATGAGGCATAAATAGAATTCATCCTTTTGAAAATAATGTTGGGAGAGAGAAGAGCTGTGGTAAGGAGTGGTCCTTAAGGTTTTGTTTGGTCTAATATAAACTGCTGTTTTATATTTAACATATTTCACCAGAATTCTATATTTTATTTTGTTTTAATACTGATAGTCATGATTCTGTACTGCTTTGATGGTTCTGTTTGAGTTCAGCAGTATTCTCAGGTGCAAAGTCAGGTGTAGCTGTAAATCTTATTTTTATAAGTGTTAGGCTTTCATAAGCTTATGCAATCTCACCTTGTACATTCCTAGCTGTCAGTAATGTTTTTTCCTGGATTTTCTTCTCAGCAACCCGATAGCAGAAGGGTCAACTCTTCTGTTGGATTTTCTGTTTTGCAGCATACAAGCAATGACCCATATTGCTTTGTGGAATTTTATGAACACAGAGATGCAGCTGCTGCATTAGCTGCTATGAATGGGAGAAAAATTTTGGGAAAGGTAAGATTATAGAGTGATGACTCCTCATGAGTATATATTTTTGCATGTCGAATTAGCTTGTGTGTGTGTGTGTGTGTGTGTGTGTGTGTGTGTTTTAGCTTGTATTCTTTTTAGCAAGTTTTTAAACAAATATTCAGCTCTGCCAAGTGACGGTTTTGCTTTATTCGGCCTAGTGTTTTTACAAAAATTATCCTGTTTGATAAATGATTTAATAAGTGGTAAGTGTTATGGTTCATAATGACATGCCTAATAATTGTATTAAATATAATCTTTATTTTTAGGAGGTCAAAGTAAACTGGGCAACAACACCAAGTAGCCAGAAAAAAGATACTTCCAGTAAGTACTCCTGCTGCATTTTACTGTGGAAGAGTTCTGAAATTATCCCGGCAGCACTACCAGCTTAAATAGGGTTTTTCTTCCCTTAGTGTTGCCTGAAAAAGGCTTATTAGTAGCTGGCTTTTTAAGTATTTGATTACCAAATGCTTTGATTTCAGATCACTTCCATGTGTTTGTTGGGGATTTGAGTCCAGAAATTACAACAGAAGATATCAAATCAGCATTTGCCCCCTTTGGTAAAATATCGTAAGTATCATAGTCAATACTATATTCAGTAGTGATAGGCAAAATTGTATATGATTAACTTGTACTGGAATTAAGATTTTCTTTCCCTAGTTAGTGTGATTTTTTTTTTTTTGGTTTGTTGGTTTGTTTTGTTTTTTTGATTAGTAGATGTTGTTGAAAATGTTAATGTCATTTCAATGTTTTGGGGTCTTGTTTTCATCTAATCCTGTGTATAATATGTTAAAATTTTTTAAGTGATTCTGTTTGTTATCTTTGAAGCAGATGTTTGGGTGGTAAAGCCTATTATAAAGTCCTACTTTCTGTCAAATGTTTTTAAAATTCGGTGGTTAACCAAAAGTGAATGTGATGTATACTGTGTATTAAACTTTTATAGGAAGAGTTTATAAATTGGGAAAAGTAGGTAAATCCTTGGATATATTGCGGTTAAATTGGAAATGTACATGTTTAATTATACTGGTAAATGTGTTTTGATACTTTAGCCGAAAAGTAGTACTATTATAATACTAAAATGTTGCGTTGTCTGAGCCATAAATGTGGGATTAATTAGTAGATGTTTTTTTGTTACTGGTATTTGATTCTGCTAGTGAGGGCCCAAATGTGGTTTGATTTTTAACAAAGTTTATGCTCAAATCTCATTGTATGTTATGTGATCTAGTATAATGGAAAATTAAAAGTGGTTTTATAAGTTTTATAAAATGTTTATCACAATATGTCTTTCTGATTAAAATCCGTATATTTTATGTGAAATGTTGTAGTACTGCTTTACAAGAATATGTTTCACCTAAGAACAACAATATTTTTCTGTATACAATTTGTTGTTCTGTAGATTTATTTGAAAGAAAGATTTAATTCTTAATTTTCTGTTTTGATATTTGCTTTGCTTTTTAATCTTTAAATGTGGTAAGTAGTACTGTTTTAAAAATCAGTATAAAAAATAATACAGGTTGCTGTTTTTCAATCTTTATTTATACCTGAGACCTGCAGTTTTTCTAAAGTCCAAGTCACAATTAAAAGTAATAGCATTCTGGTTATTTTGCAGAATTGCTCATAAGAATGGACAGGATCTTGAAGGCTAACTGCAAGGAACTGTGCACACTGGAACTCAGTTGTAGATTTTTTTCTCATTTCTATTTATTCTTATTATACATTATTTATATATACATATTTTAGTATTTACATTTTAACATTCTATATTCAGTGGAGTTCTATATTTCCAATCATTTTAACTTACTCACTAAAATTTCTGTGTAAATTTGTTGTTTTCGTACTGGTGTGCTTAGCATTGTTGTTAGTTTTTTATTCTCCTTTCTTAAATTTCTGAAAATGTCAATTTTTCAAAATTTACAGCTGCCCAAACTCCAAAATGATGGTAGAGAATTGACCAAGAAAAATAAAGAAATCTGTTAACAGGCCATGTATGCCTTTTTAATTCCTATTTTTACCTCTTTTTCAATTTTTTAATATTTCATATATTTTGTATCACTAGGCAGAAGACATTTAACTATTTAGAGATTGCATGGTAAAGTAGTTAGCATTGTTACAGTAATTTATAGAACCAGTAAACCTTAGAGGACACTAGCCAATAGAATATTAGAAAAGGAAACTATTGTTCCTATTAATCTTCAAATTTGAGCATTTAGTTTAGAAAATGCAGGCTATTTGATTAGGTTGCATGTTTATTACATGTTTTTGTCCTACTGCTTTTTTCTAACAGGTAAAGAAGCGTTAGGGAGAGTTCAGGAATGGCAGTAGTTAATTAGGGCTAACTGGAATTTTATTTAAAAAAATGCTCACAATACAGTGTGTGTGGTTCCTTTTAGTTTTTATTTTGAGGATGACTCTTACTTCCCTCATTTAGCTGTGCTTCTTTTCACAGGGATGCCCGAGTAGTTAAAGACATGGCAACTGGAAAATCCAAAGGCTATGGTTTTGTATCTTTTTATAACAAACTGGTATGTTCTTTCAACTCAATGTAAATTTAATACAAAATTCAGTCGTTAATTATTGGAATCTTGAATATTCTTATATGTTGCCTACAACAGCTTTTATGTAATTTTGTATGTTTTAATAGTAGAGTGTAATTGTTTTCTTGGAAATAGCTGGAAAAAGATAGGCTGATTATAAGAAAGAGTATCATGGTTGCATTTATGCATTGGTGAAGGTAAGATGTGTTGGAAGTCAAACTCAAGATTAGGACATACAAACTTACCTCAGAATTTCGAGGGAAGTTAAATTATATTTAGTCTGAACCATGAAAATCTCAGTTTTAACTTTTAAATTATCATCCATACTTTTATAGCTAGGATATTAATGATTACAGCAAATTATGTAAATGAAAATTAAAACAATTCATCATGATTTTTGCATGTATTCTTAAAGAAAGAGGTACCAAAATGTCCATAAGCATTTGCATTAACTGTAAGATCCGATAATAAAGTGGGCTTTGATAGTAGCATTTTAGATCAGTTTTAGCAACTTAAATTACCTACATCTTATTGCAGTGGCAAAAGAAAGGCTAGGAGCTGTATTCTTTCTTTGCTTAGATTCATTGCAAATTCACATTAGTTGTGATAATTAAACTCATTTTTATTGGCAGCATTCTAAATCTTAATGCAGAAGTCTGTCTTAAAATGAATTCTTAGTCTTGTGTCACAATCATAATCCATTGCTACTGGAATGTAGATTTAGGGGCAGGTAATTTAGACCATAGTATTGGGAGTTTGTTACATTTCAAATCAGCCATTAAATTAAGATATTTGTGGGATTCTTGCTTTCCCTCTTTTTGGTAATGAGTGGGGTTATGATTTTTTCTTGCATATTTGAATTATGATCAATTTCCCTTGATGCGTAAATAAAAATAATTTTGACATATCACCGGAGTTCAGATCATTTTTTTGTGATATTAGTTCAGTTTTGTTTATTTAGGAAGCTTAGTGAATTCATTCCCTATACTGGTAAGATTTTTTTGGAGCCAGCGGTGCCAGAATTTTATTTCATTTTACAGGGTCTTATATGCCACAATTTTCCTTCCTATGTTTGTAATTGCTCTTTCTTTCTCTTTTTTCTCTGTAGGATGCAGAAAATGCAATTGTGCATATGGGAGGTCAGTGGTTGGGTGGTCGTCAGATCAGAACCAACTGGGCCACACGTAAACCACCTGCACCTAAAAGTACACAAGAAAGTAAGATGTGTCTACTGCGTATGTTAAAATTATGGATACATCACAAAAATCATGAAGTAATATAATCTTAATTTCTTAAAATTTAAATTTTATTAGCATTGTAAGTCTCATTTCATCTTGAGTTTAATTGTCTAATATTAATTGGGCTTTGATAATTAGTATATTTGGAGCTGTGAGCCAGCTGATTTTATAGATCGAATCATGGTGTCAAGAAAAAAATTCCATTTTCTCCCCCAATGAGGTGTATCTTTGTACATAGTTATCGGTTTGATACTACTGTACAATCATCAGCATTTTTCTTTTCTTTCTGCATATAGATAACACTAAGCAGTTGAGATTTGAAGATGTAGTAAACCAGTCAAGTCCAAAAAATTGTACTGTGTACTGTGGAGGGATTGCCTCCGGGTTAACAGGTACAGCGTATGGTTTTCTCCTCCCCTTCTCTGAGGAGCTTTATCACTCTTAGTGTCAGTTTCATGAGACTTAAGTATTTTATTTG
Source organism: Ursus americanus (assembly GCF_024610735.1). Classification (NCBI taxonomy): domain Eukaryota; kingdom Metazoa; phylum Chordata; class Mammalia; order Carnivora; family Ursidae; genus Ursus; species Ursus americanus. The sequence goes on from NC_142132.1 coordinate 11,697,440, forward strand.
TGTGTTTTTGTTTCTCAGATCAGCTTATGAGACAGACTTTCTCACCATTTGGACAAATTATGGAAATAAGAGTTTTTCCAGAGAAAGGCTATTCATTTGTCAGGTAAAATTCTGCCTACAGGTTACTCTTCTATTTTACCCATTCCTTTCAGTTACGTTATTCGATCCCCTCCGGTATCAGCCTTTGTTGTTTTAGTAGTTCTTTGCAGTGTAGAACTTTAACCTACCTGCATAATGTACTTTAGGAAAATATCAAGTTGACAGTTATAAACTAATGAGTTTCTATTAGTTACCGTGTAAGTTCTTCAAAAAAAGAAAAAAAAAAAGACAAAAACCCTCGTATCTTCCCCTTTTAGATTTTCAACCCATGAAAGTGCAGCCCATGCCATTGTTTCGGTGAATGGCACTACGATTGAAGGACATGTTGTTAAATGCTATTGGGGTAAAGAATCTCCTGATATGACTAAAAACTTCCAACAGGTAATTCAATTTTTCACAGCACTTTTTAAGGTTTCCATCTTACATATCTACATAAAAGCTTTAGAAACTCTGTAAAATAAACAGAAAATAAAGCATATAGCTGCTTTCAGTTTATTTTATTAATGCTTTTTCAAAAGTGATTATTTTGCGGTATTAACTGAATCTTAATACTTTCTTTCCACAGGTGTCACCACCCCAATAAACTTAGACAATGATAAATAACAGAGTCCTATTCACATAAGGGTGCTTACTTAGTTTTTCTCTTCCTTGTCTCCCACTTTCTTCAAATACTGTGTTTCTTACTTATTCCCTAAAACAGTAATTTGCTTTTTTCTAGGTCGACTATAGTCAGTGGGGGCAGTGGAGCCAGGTTTATGGAAACCCACAGCAGTATGGACAGTATATGGCAAATGGGTGGCAAGTACCGCCTTACGGAGTATACGGGCAACCGTGGAACCAACAAGGATTTGGAGTAGAGTAAGTTGTTTGGGTTTTTCCAGTATATAAACAGACATAGTTTTGACAAAAGAAATCAAAAGTGTGTTTTTCTGGGGAGAATCTATTTCAAGTAAATTCATCAGGTTATTCGACATTATAAGTGTTATAGAAACCTTATGAAAAATGATTTATAGTGCTAAAAATTTGCTTTTTATTACCTGGGTGAAAGGGGAGGTTGGGGTATCATTTGGTGTGTCCTATCTCTGTAAGCTGTTGGTAGAATTTCATTTACCTTTCTAATTTTATCTCATTTATTTTTGCATGGAAAAGGTCTTTGTCTAGGTATGTTTAGAAATTTAATGATTTGTGTCTGTTGGCTTGTGTGAGAAGTCTTAAGAGATTTATGTGGTACAAAGTAGCTTGCTTTTTTTTTCCTTTGTTCATAGAGTGGGTTGGTCCTTTGCACCTTTTTCCCCAGGCCAGCCCAGATCTTTATTTTTACCGGTTCCTTCTTCCTTCTCTTTCCAACATGAACTTTGTGATTTTTAAATTTCTTAAATTGATGTACTGTGTGTGCAGTATATGATAGGTAGGTGATCTGTCATTTTTTTAAAATCAGTTTTGAGATGTTCTTCAAAGAAGTCATTGCATTAAGTTGTGATTATGTTAATAATTTAAGACTAATGTTGGGATATGTATTCTGCATGTGTAGATTTGTGTCATTTATTTCTTTGCTCTTTGTTGTGGGTGTGTTGATTTCTTGTTGTCTATTCTATGATGGGGCTCTGCTTGATGTTTTTGTATAAATATATGGATAATTTTTTCTTTGTGTTTGCTCAAGATTTTTTTTTTCCCCCCAAGTCAATCACCTTCTGCTGCTTGGATGGGTGGATTTGGTGCTCAGCCTCCCCAAGGACAAGCTCCTCCCCCTGTAATACCTCCTCCTAACCAAGCTGGATACGGTATGGCAAGTTACCAAACACAGTGAGCTGGGACTCTAAACACAATTGTAATTCATGATAGCTTCAGTTTCCTGTGACACTCTGAAGACATGAAAGTAGACATCGGAAAATGAAAATATTTATTTTAAGAATTGAAATGTTTGGAACCTTTAGCACAGCTTTGCTTTGGTGAAGGACACATGTCTTCTAGTTCTGCCTTTTTAAGTTTTTGTTCATGATGGATATGAACATGATTTTTCTTTGTGTACAAAAACTAAAATAAAGTCAATAAAGACAATTCTGACTACAAATTTTGATATAATAGGAGAAATGGGTAATACATTTTGATTCTTAGATACTATTCCATTTTTATCTTGCTGTTCAGTATTTTAACTCACTGTGTTTTTAAAAGAGCAAAAAAAGGGAGGATCGTGGAAAACTGGGAATCACATATAAGTTCATCCTGAACCTTGATACTCCCCTCCCCTCCCCCGAGGTGGACCACATTCGAAGTCAGCAGAAAAAAGTGTGATACTGAGAAGAAATTGCATGATTTTGGAGTCGCTTTGGAGAAAATGCTTATTTTATGCCTAAAGAAACTGAAGCCAGACTGATAAAGAAATTTTACAAACTAAATAAGGAACAACATCTGAGTTACTTGAGCGAATGTTGGTGGTCCACATTAAGACATGTTTTTTAAAACTTTAAAAAGTGTTGATTATTAAAACTGTAGTAAATTACATTTCATTTTGGGGGGAAGTTCCAAGTATGGTGTTTGTATTAAAGTCAGACAGTCATACTTGTGCTTTTACATGAAGTTTAAATGATATACATTGTAAATATTGAATAACTACAGTGTTTAAAAAGCATGCTTCAACATAGAAGTAGCAGCAATGTAATTATTTGAAGTAACACTTAACACACTCCACTGCATCGAATGCAATGGATTGATAAGAATGTTTAAGACTGACACTTCCAAGGTTGGCTACTATGTAAAATTAAAATTATACAAATTATTATACAAAAAAAGCCTTAATTTTAATTTCATACAAATCTTTGATGCATTAGTACATTTTAAAATGTCATTGGAAATCAGATTTCTTTTTTTTTCTTTCTTTACATCACTTGGTATGTAAATACCTTGATTAAAACCTTGTAAACCTATTCCAAGGTTCCTATAAGTTGTATAGTACAAGTGTTTTTAAAAAAAAAAATATCTTGGGGTGTTTTTTAAAATTAGATATATTTTGCCCGAGAATTTTTTTAACAAGATTGCTAAAACATCTTATTTAGACAGTTTGATGTACCAATTTATAATTGGATATTCAGCTTAAGTAGTACACAGAGTTGTGACTTTTATTTTTATTGAACTTTTTTTCCTCGTGGGTGGTGTGCATGGGTTGACACGCCTGATCAGAGGCTGACTTGTATGTGTGCAGGTTTGTCAGTGAACCGGTTGGGTAGATGTAGAAGACTGAAGTTTGCTTCTGAGGTATTTTTCAGGCTACGTGGATAAAATCTGCCTCAAATTTCTATCCTAACAAGGATGTAAAAGATCAAATCCTATGTATTCGAATTCTGACAGCTAGAGGGCGCAAATGCTTAGGCGGCGTATTTGAAATATTGCCTTGAGGCCTGGGCGTCAAAATGAGAAAACCCTTTACCAGCAAAGTAGCAAGATGCAATTAATACCCACAAAGTACTATTTTTTAAATGTTTACGGTCTTACAATTAGCTTTAAAATAATGATGGTTTTATAAATTGGTGACTACGATAATTTTGGTATAATTTTTCTTCTTCCCCCATTTAGGAAAAAAACAGTCAAATGTATTAAACATGAATATTTGCGGGGTCTGAAATTCATCTTTGGGCCAGATTTGTTACGGCACTTTAGTTTTAACCACAGGAGTCCTCTGTGACCCTCTTCTGTATAAAAGTTACCCTTATATCTTTGTTTATGGCTAGTGTCCTTGGGGGATGTTATGGAAAAGTTACTTTATATTTTATAAGGAGAACACTCAAATTATATCAGTTATGCCTCTTAGTTTAAAATTTCTTGAATATATGTGAAACTTGAACAACTAAAGACTTTTTCTTAATATATCAATATTCTCAGTTTGCCTTTTTTGGTCTGCCGGTAAATTAAACAGCTTATTGCAGTAGCAGCTAACTATAGCTGCAGTGTTTTCCTGGTTGTCTGTTCTAGGATTTCATAAAATGATCCAGACTAGTTCTAGCGCCATAGTAAACCTATTACTGAAGTGTCCTTCGTCTCAATCTGAAAGAGAGAAAGATTTCATGATCAGTTAGTGGAAGTTATTTCATATTAAATGGTTTTTTAAATACAAAGCTACTTATCCAAATGAAATGCACCATTTTAAAATACAATTGTCAAGCTAACACAGACTCAAGTCTATTTTATAACAAAGTCAAGTCCGTGCCATGTTGATCAGTTTAAGCCTAAGAATCGTTGCCTTTTCCGTGTTCGTTAAAAACAACAGCGGAGATTCTTTGGCATGCAAGACAATGTTTCTTATTTCTGAATTATTTTGAGATTTATTTTGGTGATGTGTTCCTGACTGCCATTTTCTTTGCTCTAATAATCTCTCTACTAGTATTTCCCCCGTACCGTTCCCACGTGATTTTCATGTCTGCCGGCAGTGAGAGGCTAAAATGACTGGCCAATAAGCCAAAGCTGTAAACCACAGTTGAAGTAAGTCTTTCAATAAAGACTAGACTATCTGATAAGTGGCTTTTTCTTATTGTCGTTTATTACTTAATTATTCCTTCCAGGCTGCCATAAAATAAGCAATTTTGTTTTAAGTAAGTTATTAGTAAGGTATATGGAATAAACATACATTTAGGATCTATTTCTATGTTCTGTGTAAGTGTCAAAAGTCCATTAGCTTTGTTGAATCAAAATTTTTTTTAGTTAAAATTTATTTTCTGGATATGGAACAGTAGAAATTTGCATCCTTCTAAAAATGTGTGCTCTACTGAATATTAGTATAGTAAAATTTCATTAATTTAGAGTCCCCAGATAATGGAAACCATTGTTTTACCACATCTGGGTTGATCTTTGGTGGTATCTGTGAGTAAAGTTTGCACTCAACAAACAAAAAAAATAGGAAAAGAATTTATCTATAGGCACTTTTCTAGCAGGTATGCCCAAATTAAATCTTCCTGTTTGTTAAAAATCAGCATTTGGATTCCTACTTAATACATTTTACACCTTGATATTACATTTTTAGTATGCATTGGAAAGATGCAAAAATGATTTAGACTTTATAGAAGCTTTCTGTTAAGTGGTCCAAATGAGCAGGTTTACTTACATATGAATTCTGATGTGTAGTAATAAAGTGTCCTACTTACCATGTCCAAATAGGTTACTATGAATTAGATTGCCTTCTATTCTATTTTGAAACAAGGAAATTATGTGAATAATTACAACTTCAAACAAATGTGTTAATTAGTACAGGTTAATAGGAAATGTGGGCTCCAGTCTACTTAAATGGATCTACTTTGACAATTAGTACAGAGGCTAGAAACTAATTCACAAGGTACTTTGTGTAAATATCTCTTTTGGGGGCAAGAATGACTTTGGTTTTAAAATGGCCTAAATGTGAAGAAAGTTCAGTTTGTATCTAGGAAATAGAGGAGGGGTGGGAAAGTGTATATAGTTGGGAGGTTTTTTGTAATCTTGGACAAAAGAGGCAGGGCACTAATAGAAATTGACTTTTCACTATAGTTAGGATTTTATTCGAGGGAAGAGAGAGCTTACTCCACATAGCGTTCCCAGTTTGGTTTTTAAACAAGAATGTCAATGAGAGTAACGGTTGACCAAAAGGTATGTGTCAAAGAAATAATTTCCTTAATGTTCTAACTCAGTTCTAATACAGATGCTAAATTTTAACTTTTCCAAATTGTGTTTTTTTTGCAATTCACTAACCATTGTTTTCTCTGAAGTGTTCCTCTGGGAAAGTGATCCCCATATTCTAATATTTTGAAGTCAGCTTGGAAAGTCCGCCAGACAAATGCAACCAGAGTGCTGTCTCCTGGCTGTTAGAGGAGGGGCAGGCTAGCGGCACATTGGAAAGGGATTTCACGTGGTGGAGCTGTCCAGTTGGTCTTGCAGCTGGACTCAGCTCGCCTGCAGATCTCCTGTTTTGACTCTGCTTTATTCTGGTGAACTGACGGGCATTTGCAAAGAGCCTAATTTCCAGGTGATACCGGAAAATTGCATTTTTGGAGTAACCCAGGTTTTGCTATAAACAACCCGTCGATAGCATAACTTGCCCAGCTATGATTTTTTTTTTTTCTCTCTGTTCCTCCCTCTTTCTTCCTTGGGTTTTGGTATACCAAAGAAGAAAAGTCCAAAACCATCTGGACAAAATGGCATGAAGTATGTAGCCTTATGCAACTCTGTGTGTTCTGAGAGTTGATACTAACATTGTATGTGTTTTAAATTTTCATAGTTCATTTTACTGGTTAAGAGTTGTGAGTTGAATTGTTTGGTATGTGGTTAAATTATTACTTTTGCTCACAGAAGTAAAGCTAATTCATAAATCTTAGCTAAACGAAATTGAGAATGCCCATTTAAATAATCTTAGTTTGCTTCTTTTTGGAAAAGACTAAAGTTGTAAAAACGTTGTTAATTAGTTTCCTTTGGCTAGGTTATATTTTAGCCTGTGGCCCTGCTCAGCCTTGGTTATCTGCTTAATGAGGATTTGAACTGGGAAGGGGTGGTGACTAGGGTAATGAAGGGAGCAGAGGTCCTTGATCTGGAAGAGAGTTGACATGGAAACAGACGGCCCTGGGCAGGTGTAGCAAACCGTGGTGATCAGGGCTTCAGTGCTGATATTTCATGTGTTATTTAGTTTAAGACCACGTGCACATGTTACCAGGAAGGCTAGGAGACTTAGCAGGTCATTGAAAATAAAATATTACCAACACCTTTGTCTTAGTTACTGACCCTGATCATTTATTTTCAGTTTCCTTTAACGTGTGTATCTATTACTGTATCTACACGTCTGTTAGAATGTTGGGCAGACGCTGCCGTGCTAAATACTGCCTTTGAGCGTTTTCAGTAAAATGGGATTAAGATATGGTTCAAATTCCACATCTAGTTTATTATAACCAGGAATCTTTTATTTTCAAAAACGGACAACTTCATTTCCAGATTGCTTTGCTATTTTTGTATCTTTGGTTCTGTCAGTCATCCTCCACTAGAATGTAAGCTCCACGGGGGCAAGGATTTTCTTTTGGTGACTAGCTGAACCCGAGCGCCTACAGAACGGTGCTTGGCATGTGGTAGATGTGAAGTAAACGTTGAATGCCGTGACTACGATACAGGAAGTGAAGGTAAACATATTTTAGTCTCCCTGTTAAAACCAGAACACCACCGGAATCAACTGGGTGCTTGTCGGAATGCAGATTCTGAGGATCCACAGTTGTGGATGAAGGTAGTCAAATAAAGTTAATTGGTGTGGATTCCTTTTTTCCTCTTCTAACTCTTGTCCAGGGAGGACAACCCTATTGACCATGTCACACATTAAAAAGAAAAAAAAAATGGCTTTTTGGGAGTTTGCGATCTCTGTAGTTGTTACCCAATATAGCTTGTCAAGCATCTTCGGAAGGTGATTAGGATGCACCCCTCTGGTAATGCACTGGGGTGCACCAGGCTGGAACCGTAGCTGCCCCTGCAGAGCACTCTTCCAAGAACGTGAATGATACTGGGCCGCGGTGCCAGATAGTTTAGGGCGGATTACTTTTTTAGGAAGAGGGGCTACCAGCAAGGCAGGAATTGGGTTCCTGGATGGGCAGCGTCTGAGTATAACAGACAACCTGGAAATAGCCATGGGAAGTGACACAGTTGAGATTCTTAAAGTGGCAATTATATATATAGCACATAGACTAGATCTAAAGTCAGTGTGTGCTTCAGCGTATTTACTGATTAAACTGGTTAGAGCAGAAGGCAATTTCTTAGTTTAAGTGGGGATGAGAAGACAACTTATAAAAGACTTGTACAGTGTTGGAAAACAGGTCATCTGAACGGTGTTGGTCTTTGGTGTCATGGTGTCCGCCACGTGAGTGCACAGTTAAAATAGTGTCTTGTTTAAAATTTGGTTTGCCCTTCTATCTCACGGGGTAAATATTTATTGAAGACCTTATATTCTGTATTCTTGGTTGGTTGGGTCTTAAATGTGCCCTGAATCTAGCTCTGCTGTCAAAGAGAAAGGTTTTAAATTTTCATTTCTGGAAATTACTTGCATTTACTCGCAGGTATTTATAACCTTACTCCAGCCTATTACCTCTTAGAAGCAAATGTTTTGTTTTGACATTAAATTTGCTGATGGTTTTGTTAGACTTACTAGGCTGGTGACAAAATGCAAAAACGGAAATAACAAAAGCCTGTGACTTAATAGATCTCGTCCCTACCCGCTCCCTGTTCTTCCCCCCAGTCCGACTACCGTCCTTCACCTGCACCCCTGCGGGAGCTCTTACCCCATAGACCTAAGTATGTATCTGAACATTCCACAGAAGAGTACGTGTGTGTGTGCACAGCTCCGAACTCTCACAAAGTGAGCACAGTCACCAGGTGACAGGAGACCGGGCGACGATGTTGCCAGCACCCAGAAGAAGCCTGCCTGCCCTTCTGTCTGGTTCCACTCTTCCCCTGACAACTAGTAGCCTGATTTCTGTGACCACAGATTAGTTTGTTTTTTTCAAACTATATAAATACGGAATTAAGCAGTTTATACCCTGTTGTATCTGATTCACTCAATGAGTGGTTGCGTGCCACGGAGTTTTCAATGCTGTGTGTCGTGTGAGTGAGTGCTACAATTCATCCATTCTGCTCTCCATTAAACACTTGGCTTTCCATTTGGGATTTACATATAGTGCTGTAATGAATTTTTATAAATGTCTTGGGGAACATACATACTCATTTCTGTTGAGTATATACCTAGGGATGGAATTTGGGGTTCCACCATGTGTGTCTGATGGGTTTCAGTAGATGCTGCCCCACAGTCTCCCAAAATGGCTGCACGCAGCATATGAAAATTGCACTTACTCCCCACGCTGCCAACAGTAGATACCATCAGTCTTTTCCATTTTAACTGTCTGGTATCTTTACTGAGTTTTAACCCTTCTAGTCTTTTTGACACAGCCAGAGTGATTTTAATTTTCGATTTAATTTACTGTTAGGTAGGTAACTCTTAAGCATGATACCTAATTCAAAGGATACAAAAAGATAGATGGTAAAAACTTCCTCCCACTCCTCTCTCCTAGCCACGCCATCTAGTTCCCATCTCAGGAGGCACCAGTGTTACCAGTCTGGTATCTTTCCAGAGAGAATCATTTATGTGTCAATGTTTATTTTCCCTTTTCCCCAGAAATGATAGCATGTTGTATACACTGTTCTGCACCTTTCTTTATTCACTTGATAAATCTTAGAGGTTATTCTGTAACAGTTGCATTAATTTTTTAAAAATACCTACTAACATGTAACCTGAAAATGCCTCAGTAACTTCCCGTTGCACTTATCATGAAATCCCAAGTGCTTCACAGGCTTTCCAGCTCTGCAGGACCAGGTGCCTACCTACCCATCCAGCCTCCCCACACACCCCCCCTCCCCGCCCTCCTCCTCTCTGTTAGCAAGCTCCAGTCACCCTAGCTTTCCCTTCCTTTATTCACTGAGCTCTGGCACCTCAAGGCCCTCGCATATGCCTCCTTGACCTAGAAGGTGCTTCTACCACTGCCTATCTGGCTGTTTACATCGGCCTGTCATTGTTCTCAGAAGTCTGACTGAGCCTCAGCCCTACACATAATTTAAGGGTCCCCCAGTTATACTTTCATTATCCCTGTATTTTTTTCTTTATGATCCTCGAGACTCCAGACATGTATTTATGTGATTATTTGATTAAAGATATTCTAGATTATAAATTCCACAGGGGTAGGGATTTTGTCTCGTCTACCACTCATGGTGTCTATGTGTTTAATAGTTGTTGAATGAATAAATGGTTTTGTGTAGGTAAATTTGCAAACGAATACAAAGGGCTTAAAGGCAAGTAATCAAGTAGCACTGGGATGGAAGGGAAATCGATGCTTGTGTGCAAATTTGGAGTAGCAGTCTGATGGTTAGAATAAAGGAAGCCGTATAGGCCATTCTGTTTTACAAGACAGAGTTCCTGTGCCTCCCGCCATGCTGCTTGGGTATCTCCGAAAGTCTAGGGGGCCACGGAGAGCCTCCTCCGGCAGCCTGGGTGGCTCCTGCTGGTGATGGAAGCGCCAGTGCTGAGCTGTTCTGGGCAACGGGCAAGTCCGCTTCTTCCTGAGCTCCCACTGGTGTCCCTGAAGGTGCTCGTGGCCGTGGTTGGGAAGGAGATCTCCGAGGGCAGCCCCTGTGGGGGCAACATCTTCCCTCCCGCCCGCTCCTCCCCTGCTCTGGCACTGCCAGCTGTTCCTGTGTTCACTGTTGAACGGGCCCTTCCTCATCTTCCCGGTGGACTAGAATAAGGCAGGGTGTTCGAAAGAAAGAAAAAGTTGAAATCTAAAATTAAGAAAAAGATTTTGAAGTTAAAAATTTTTAAAGTTCTGGGAACAATGATTCAGTCAATGAGACACATTTTTAAACATTTAAAACGTTTTGGACAACTGTTTCCAAGTTTTTTCAACATTCAATAACTTAAACCAAAAAATCTACCATGGATGTAAAAAAGTATATGTGTGTGTGTGTATTTTATTTTAAAGGGAAAACCCCCCCGAACTAACAGGTGTTGGTGAGGCTGTGGAGAAATTAGAAGCGAGTGCGCTGTTGGAGGGGATGTAGCAACGGTGCAGCTACTGAGGAACATAGCCTGGAACGTTGTCAAAACATTAAACAGAGAGTTACCGTAAGATCCAGCAATTCTATGTCTGGGTATACGTCCAAAAGAAAGCGGATTTTCGAAGAGATAGTCGTACACCTATGTTTATAGCAGCACTGTTCACAATAGCCAAGACTGAGAAGCTACTCGATGGTCCATCGGTGGATGAATGGAGAGAGAATGTATATCCACACAGTGGGAGCACTCGGCCTCGAATGGTGGGGACTTCCGACACGCGCTACAACCTGGACGAATCTTGAAGACGGCAGCAGGTGAAATGAGCCAGTCACACAAAGACAAACCCTGAACGATACCACTTAACATGAGGTTTCTGAGTAGTCAAATTCAGAGAAACATAATAGAATGGTGTTGCCAGGGCCTGAAGGGAAAGGGGAAGAGGGAATTGTTTCGGGGGTGTAGGCTCTGATTTGCAGGACGAAAATGCTCTGCAGATCTGTTTCACAGCCATGGGAATGCATACAGTTAGGCTGGACTGTACACTTGAGAACGGCCATGATGGTAAATTTTATGTTGCGTATTTTCACCCCAGTAAAAGTATATGATTTTTAAATTTTATAGATCACATTTAAAAGAAATAAGGAGAACCACTCCCGCCTGGGGCCTAGATACTTATCTACCTTTCACTTTCCTCCACTGCTCCCCAAATCTGGGTCTCCATGCAAATTTACTCAACTTTCCTTTTGGTAGGGGACTGTTCGTAGATACTTTTCCTCTTGGAAACACTACTCTTGCACATGTTTGCCTTATTAAGTGTCCATTTGGTAGGACAGAATTTAGGTATTTGACATTAGGAGCGTTAAGATCTCAGCTAGTCACCAGCTTATTCGTGGATTTCCTCTTGACTTAAATTGCTTTACAGTGGTTTTAATCTACGGGCATTTTAAATCTAATGACACAAAGACATTAGACCTGAAGAAAGAAGGTGGATCCAGTACCAGGAAGTTCTAAATGCCTCCAAAACGTAGCAGATAACAGTCTTTATTCCTCAACTGCTCTGTATCCGTTTAGCCCATAAAGTCACGAATGGTATGTTTGCACTTGGAGAATTTACTGCTGTTTATGTTAAGGGTGAAAAAACTCTCTGGTGACCATGACTAAAAAAGGCTGAGGACAGTGGTGGCTGAGAACAGACTTGGCCTCCGCTGGAAAAGATTGTTCGAGGTTGTAAATGGTCCCTGGCAACAAATTTTACCTGTATCTATAAATCCCTTCAAAATATGGACTAGATCCAAAATGGCACTTTATAGCCTATTACGTAAATGTGTGGGATTTACAGTTATTAAAGAAAGTGTTTTGGTATTTATGACTGGAAGCATATAAAACGAAGTACTGTTAATGGGTTCTCTTGTCTTTTATCAATAGAGATCATCTAATGATACTAACAACCAGAAATTTGTGGTATTTGCCTCCCTGTACAGGTAACTCCTTCTTATGGAAAGATCTTTGGACGTTTTAAGCTTTGGGTCTGATGATTGCCAGATCTCTGTGTGGAACTAATGCCTACTCTTGAGAGACATAAGCTGTACAGATTGTCTCTAAAATGCATTTAGCTGTGGGTTGCCTGGCTGGCTCAGTTGGAAGAGCATGGAACGCTTGATCTCAGGGTCATGAGTTTGAGCCCCACTTTGGGTGTAGAGATTGCTGAAAAAAATAAACTTTAAAAAATGCATTTAGCGGCTATGCCAACAATCCTCACTGCTTTTCAGCTTGCTTACACGCTAATTTAAATATGTGCACATGCATACATACATGTGCACATGCGTGTTCATATGTGCACACACACCTATATATGTGTGTGTATATACACGCATGGATTTTTCCACCCCAAGTATATTAATCTGAGTTATGGCTTTATTATTTCAGGTTTTTTTTCCCTTCAGGGTGCAAAAATTCACATGTAATGTTCTGTAACACTGATAAAAATATCAAACTTTTGAGCCTGAGAACATGGTCAACATTTCTTGAGAACTTGGTCAACGTGTATCTAGGAAGTAGTGATTCAGGAAAGTTTCCATCTGGCTAAAATTTAAGTAAGAATGACATGATTTGCAGTCCCTGTGTTTTTGTCAGATGATTTTCTAATATGTTTACTACTTTTTTTGACATATTTTCTACAACCACATGTAAAGCAGTGATCAAATAGCTTTTTGGTAAAATTTGATGTCTGGGCAAAAGGTACTTGGAAATCATAAATGGGAACAGTTTAACAAGTGATCTATCTTTTGAAGATTGCTTTCTAACTGTATCTTGGTTGGGTTTTATGATTTTTAAAAGCATTTTAAAACATTTTAGAGATTAATTTATAAACATTAGATGAATAACCAGAAGACTGAATAAAAATCATTAAAACTTTTGCATTTTTTAATATCAGGCTTGGGTTAAAAGTGATTTTTTAAAATTTTTAAATTAAATTCTGTCTTATGGGGCGGATAAGTTCACAAAGTGTCCATTGCTTTTATTAAGTAGTAAGGAACATTTGTGGGTATATTATATGATGGCCATAAAATTTAGTAATGTAACTTTTTGCTTTTGTAAAGTGAATCTCTTTTCGCCATGCCGGATTTTATATATCCAAGATGTGAAATATGTGTTTGTCTTTAAAAGGAGTCAGCTGGAATTCTCTTCCCAAATGCTGATTCTTTTGAAGGCACCTCGGGGTTTGGTTTATAAGGCACGCCGGTCAGCTGGCCCAGCGATTCTACGGCTGCGTCTTCTGTCCCTGCTGTCGCTCCTCACTGCCATCTCATGCACCTCAGTCCACGGATTTTCATCAATAGCTTTTGGTGGTTTCCCAAAACCGCAAGATAGGTCCACAAGATAGTGTTCACTATTAGAAATAGCTGGGAGAATAGGACATCCCAAAAGAGAAGTGTTTGAAAACGTCTCAGCAGTGGCGGCTACCCAGTGGCCTCTGTAGAGTGTCTGTGATCACCCTGAATGGGGCGACACTTTGTGGGAGATGTGTGTTGGCAACGCGACTGTTCAGGAACCCCAGAATAGTATTATGTTAATGGTCACGCCTTACATGCATATGCGTAGGTCTGCACGCACGCACTTTTCGTTGTTTCTGTTGTTTGCTTTTCAGAAGACGTTGTTGAATCTAGATTTGAAGGGAGATCCAGGTTAAGAATCTTGGATTCTGTAACATTTAAAAAATAACACCAGGGTACAGTGTTACAAAGTAGACACCTGCAACAGGGATTTTTTTTAAATCATTTTTTTCCTGGGCGGGAGGCAGTCGTGCAAAGAGCACCAGGAGCCAAGAGACCAGAATTCTAGCCCTCCTCTTTCATCTGTACCTGTGACATCGAGCAGTTCTCCAGACCTCTTGGGCACAGTTTCTACGTCTATAAACTCCCCTATCACCGTGTTAGTGACCATTGAATGAAAATAAGTGTGAATGTGCTTTTTCATCCAGGAAGAGCCGCGATTTTACTTGCCGCCCTTAGAGGCAGGCTGGAATCGAGCCCCCTATAAGGGCTTGCTAAATGAGAAGAGTATTTCAAACAGCATTTAGAATGGTGTCGAGCACTTGCTAAGTGCCCCCATTTTTGGTGCAGCGTATCTTCCAGTAGCTTTCCAAGGAGTCCATGACAGTTTGAGCTCTGAACCTTTGTATGGGACCTGTTTTTGATCTTTGTAAATTAAAAAAATAAACAATTTTGTTGAGAAATAATGTGTATATCATACAGTTCACCTATTTGAACACACAATTAAATGATTTTTTGTATATTTACAGAGTTGTGCAGCCATCACCATAATCTAATTTTAGGACTTTTTCATCATCCCCCCAAAGCAAGCTTGTACTTAACAGTCCCTGCCCACTCTCTTCTTGCTTTGGGTTTAGGTAACCACTAATCTACTTTCTGTCTCTACCTATTTGCCTATTTTGGACTTGATATAAATGGGATTATATGATGTAGCTATTCCGTGATGGTTCTTAAACCCAGTGCAATGTTTTTTAGGTCCACCTGTGTTGTTGCATGTCTTAGGACTGCATTCCTTTTATTGCTAAATAATATTTTATTGTAAGGATACGGCATATTTGTTTATCCATTTGTCTATTGATGTGCATTTGGGTTGTTTCCACTTCGGGGCTCTTATCAGTCATGTTGCTATGAGGGCGCCTGGTGGCTCAGTCGGTTGAGCATCTGCCTTCAGCTCAGGTCATGATCCCAGGGTCCTAGGATCAGGCTGCACATTGAGCTCCCTGCTCAGTGGGGAGCCTACTTCTCTCTCTCCTTCGACCCCTCCCCCTTCTCATACTCCCTCTCTCAAATAAATAAAATTAAAAAAAATACTGTTGCTATGAACATTGGTGTACAAGTTTTAGTGTGGACTTCTGTTTTCATTTCTCTTGAGGAGATACGGAAGAAGCAGAATTTCTGAGTTAACGGTTTCTGCAGTCCCATCTGCTTTCGGATTGGTTGAAATCTCTCTTCCATTATTGCCTCCTTCCCCCATACACCTTGTCCAGGTGGGTTTATACCTTACTATAAAGATATACCTTGCATTTAGCAGCTTCTCTGTCATCCTCCTGGGGATTTGAGAGAGAGGAGAGAAGGGTTCTCCTGGGTCATCCACACATTTCATTGAGTACTTATTGTGTGACAGGCCCTCCCCCAGGTGCTGGGACTCCAGGGAGAATGGAAGGTAGGGGGAGTGTAGGGACCGTGTGGAGAAACAGCAGACAGAACAAGTACAATGCAGTATGCCAGAAGGTGCTACGTGCTTTGTGGAACCCCATGGCAAGGATGGAGGAAAGGGGGTTGGAAGTACGGGAGGTGGGGTTGCCATTTTCAACACCGATGAGGTAACATCTGGATAAAGACCTGAAGCAACTGAGGGAGTGCACCATGCACACAGCCAGGGCGGGGTGTTCCAGACGGAACAGCCGGTGCAAAGGTCACGAGGTGGGAGCATGTGGAGGCGTTTGAGGGATGAGGAGGTTAGGTGGGAGCAGATGAGTTGGGGGGCAGAGGGCAGACATAGAAAGGAGGTCAGAGAGGATATCAGATAAAGGGTTAGTATCCAGAATCTATAAAGAACTTATCAAACTCAACACCCAAACAACAAATAATCCAATCAAGAAATGGGCAGAAGACACGAACAGACATTTCTGCAAAGAAGCATCCAAATGGCCAACAGACACATGAAAAAGTGCTCAATGTCACTCGGCATCAGGGAAGTACAAATCAAAACCACAATGAGATACCACCTCACACCGGTCAGAATGGCTAAAAATTAACAAGTCAGGACACGACATATGTTGGCAAGGATACTGAGAAAGGGGAACCCTCTTACACTGTTGGTGGGAATGTAAGCTGGTGCGGCCACCCTGGAAAACAGTATGGAGGTTCCTCAAAAAGTTGAAAATAGAGCTACCCTATGACCCAGCAGTTTGCACTACTGGGTATTTACCCCAAAGATACAAATGTAGTGATCCGAAGGGGCACCTGCATCCCAATGTTGACAGCAGCAATGTTCACAATAGCCAGACCATGGAAAGAGCCCAGAAAGAGTCCATTGACAGATGAATGCGTAAAGAAGATGTGGTATATGTACACAATGGAATACTATTCAGCCATCAAAAAAATGAAATCTTGCCATTTGCGACAATGTGGATGGAACTAGAGGGTATTATACGAAGCAAAGTAAGTCAATCAGAGAAAGACAATTATCACATGATCTCACTGATATGCAGAATTTAAGAAACAAGTCAGAGGATCATAGGGGAAGAGAGGAAAAAATGAAACAAGACAAAACCAGAGAGGGAGACAAAGCATAAGGAAACAAACTAAGGGTTGCTGGAGGGGAGGGGGGTGGGGGGATGGGGTAACTGGATGATGGACATTGGGGAGGGTATGTGTTGTGGTGAGCACTGGGTGTTATGTAACACTGATGAATCACAGACCTGTACCCCTGAAACAAATAATACATATGTTAAATTAATTGAATTTAAATTAAAAAAAAACAAACAAGAAAGGTGGTCAGAGGAAAATGGAGTTCTTGGTCACATGGGTCCTTGTCAGTCTTTATAAGGTTCTTGGGCTTCCTCTTGGGGCAATAGGGGGGCCCCAGTGCAGTCTGAGCAGAGGGTTGATATGGTGAGACTTCCCTTGTTTCAATGATCCCTCCAGGTGCTGGGTTTATAACAGACCGCAGCGAGGCAGAGGCAGGGAAACCTGCAGGGAGCTGCTGCTCTGGGCCAGGCAGTGGGTGGTGCCTTGGACAAGGTGGACATGGTGAAGGCATAGACTTCTGGGTTCGTCTGGAAGGTTGAACCTACAGGATGACTTGATGGATGAGATGTGAGGTGTGAGAAAAACAATGATCAGAAATGACTCCCAGATAATTGGTCTGAGCCACTGGAAGGGTAGGTTGCCCTTCATTGAGATGAGAAGGCTGTAGGTGGGGCAGGCGTGGGCCAGAAGACGAGGATCCGTTCTGGGCCCACTCAGTTGGAGAGGTCTCATGAGGCATCCAGGAAAGGATGCCAAACAGGCAAGTCCAGGCTGGAGAGAGAAGTGTGGGAGTTCCGTGGTATAAAGATGGGATTTCATATGGACTTGGGTGACTGTGACGTGTCATGAAGGTTCATCAGTTGTAACAAACGTACCACTCTGGCGGGGGAGGTGGATATGGGGGGGGGGCTGTGCGTGTTGGGGGGCAAGAGGCATATGGGAACTCTTCTGTACGTTGTGTTCAATTTTGCTGTAAACCTAAAACTGCTCTTAAAAAAAGTCTATTTTTTAAAAATGGTATTAAAAGCCATGAGACTTGATGAGATGGTCCGGGGAGTAAGCGTGCAAGAAAGAATCCAAAGACTAAGTGTGCAGTGCCCAGTTTTACGAAGAAGGGGTGGCGGTGTTGGGAACGGCAAATGCGACAGAAGGAAAACCAGGAGAGTGGTTCAAGAGGGGGGAGGAAAGAAGGGGCTCAAATCTCTTAGGAGACCTAGCAACACATCCTCTCCGAAGCTCTCTGGGCCTCAGTTTCCTTTTTTTTTTTTTTTTAAGATTTTTATTTATTAGAGAGAGAGAGCACACAAGAAGGGGATCGCAGGCAGAGGGAGAAGCAACCTCCCCACTGAGCAGGGAGCCCAATGTGGGGCTCGATCCCGGGACCCTGACCCGAAGGCAGACACTTAACCAACTGAGCCACCCAGGCGCCCCAGGCCTCAGTTTCCTGATTTGCAGGGTAATACACTGACCTCTGGCTGTCATATGCCATGAATGTGTGACTTGAAATGCAAGGGAGATCAAAGATGGGAAAGGCCATTTGTGTCTGCTTGCTCCCTCCATGGGAAATACAGAGTTTAAAGACAGCAAAACTCATGTTGTAAAAATGTGGGTTTAAATATTGGTAGATTAAGCCCTGTAGAGATTTTAACCAGTTTCCAACTACCGATTTCCCCCCCTGATTTAAGAGCACATACACCACAGAAATTTTGCAAAACTAGAAAATGTAATAATGAAAGTTAAAACCACCCCTTAGCCCGTCTAGAGATAAATGCTAGTAACATTTTGGTATAGTTTTCTGCAAGTTTTCTCTACATAAATTGACCATATTTCCTCTCCTTCCCCACTGAAAAATTTCTCTATATTTGTATCCTGATTTTTTTCAATGAAAAAAAAAAACAGTTCTTATAACTGTTAAATATCCCATCATAGGAAGATACTGTCAGTCACTGCATTAATGAGTGTTTATAACACTATCAACAGCACGGATGAAAGAGGAGTTAGGAGGTTCAAGGGTACACAGACATCTTTGCCCCTCTTCGTCTTTCTTCGGCATAAATTACTAGTTGTGGAAGCAGTCACTGGTCCTATGGGTCTAAACATTTTGAAAGCTTTTATACATGCTGCCAAATATGTGTCTTCACTTATCTGCCTCTCTTGCCTTCCAGAGAGGTTGTAACAATTTACTCTCCTCCTTTCTCTGTGCCTGTTAATTGCATCACTGTTATGAACCCTGCGCATTCCTCATATTTTCTTTTAAAAATGCTACTTCTCACTGCACATAGGCTAAAGTCTATTAAAGCAACACTGGAAGGGGGAGCAAGAATAATTCAGATTCCAGTAAATTTTTGTGTGCCGACATGTGCTGGACACCGTGCCAGATGGCTTTCTTGTTTATTGCTGGTGAACACCACACCCTTAGAATGTAGGTGGCATCCTCTCCTTGTCCAATCCTGTGAGGCTGTGTTTGAAGACACTTGGCTGGGCTGCTATATGCCCAGGACTGGTACCCAGGTCTCTTGACTCCAAGTCAGGCACTTTTTATCTTACTGTATAACTCCCCTGCCTCAACTGGCCTAGAATATTCTTTATGAGACTCTAAAATACTATATAATAAAATATAAGAAATTCTATAATATATTCACAGCTTACTAATTTTTAAAAGTTTCTGAGTAGAACAAAGAATAGTGAACTTTGAGGTCAATGATCGCTCTGCCATCTTAGGGTCTTTCTCCTTGCCTGGCTGAATGAAGATTGTTCAACCAAAGATGAGACCAACAGGGGTAGGAAGAGGCCAAGCTGCCTGTCCTCTTTCCATCCAGATTGGTTATCATCGCTTGAGAAAACTTGAGATGAGCTACAGAAAGTGAGTGATGCTATCTGGATGGTGGGCACTGTCAGCCCACACGCAAACCACAGGCAGAACTTCACCGTGTGTGTGTGTGTGTGTGTGTGTGTGTGTGTACTTTTGGCAAGCTTTAGGGACCATGAAGCTCTATACTTGTATATTTGGTCTTTTATACAGTGTCTGTTGAAAACTGGCTTTTGGATCATTAGACACTTAAAACAGATATTTAAAGCAACTTCACCAAGTCAGTCTCTTAATGTCCCAAATCAGAAATTTTAAACTGTGTATAATAAACCTTGACCATGGTCTTTATTTTTGAACTCACCATCTGATACGCTAACAGGACAGTGAAAGTGGTTTGAAGCTGGGCTACTTCCCCTTATGTCAGAAAGGCCTGGCCTCCTTCTTAGCTCAGGAGGCATTCATGGGTATGTCTTAGGCCATCCCAGGGCATTTCAGGACACTGTGGTGCTGGACCTGGCAACCGGCATATTTAGCCATGCCTGATGGTGACAGTCTCCTTGTTTCCTGTGTTAGGATTACCTGTCGTTTTATGTGTAATTTGGTCTCCAGAGCGGTTTTCTGGGGGAGATGCGCTGCACAGATACCCTTGGCATTGCTTTGAGAATGTAGCGACCTCATTCGGATCCAGGACTCTGCCCCAGTTTCAAAGTCCTGCTCTTACAAGGGGGGACGCTGCTGCCTGTCGTTGCGGTATGTTACAAGGGTGTGGAAGCAGGTGGGGAGCCCACCCCCAGAGGAGCCCAAGGACAGGAGGAGGCGTTTTTAAATTCAGCTTTTCTGCTGGGTTCTAAGCTTTTTCCTGGCCCCCCTAGTGACCATCCTCCAGCGCAGCTCGAAACGAAACGCCAGTGATCTTCACGATCTTCAGGCACCAGGAAAACCTCTCCTGGCCGCAAGGGCGAGGGGGTGCTCAGAAATACTCAGAGAAAAGTGGCTTTGAGAGGGCGAGGGTAGGGCCCGGATGAGAAGCAACCATAGAAGGCCAGAGATGGGGTAGAATTGGGACCGAGGGGGTGGGTAGAAGGAGGGAGGAAAAATGAGCAGAACGGGCAGCTCAGAATAGAAGATATAAAAGAAAGTGCCAGCTAGTGAAAACACTGCAAAAGGATGGGTGGCAGGGCCCGACGACGGGGGAGCGGTTTAGAAAATAGCAATTAGCACAGCTAAAAATAAAGACCAATTTGGAGACAAAGCCAGATACACAAGGAGAAAAATAAGACTCGCCAGAAAGACAATTCTTCGCAAACCGAACGCTCAAGAAAATGAGGCTAATGACACCCCCTTGGGGACTGTTTTGCACAGAAACGAGACAATAGATGGAGGGGGGCGCGCCGCACTGAGCAGGTGACTGGTGGCGGGAGAGGAGAAATCGGAGCCGGAGCGCAATGTGGACCTAAGTGACTCTGAGCGCTGAGCGAGAGGCCCTGCCGGAAACTGCACCACGTGTCCCCAAAGTTAGAGAAGTATCCCCAAGCAGTCGCTGTGCGGGGCAGAGGCATCTCTCGGCGCTGGAACGCGAACGGCTCTTGCAGAATTCCACGGAGGCCCGCCCCTGGAGCCTCCAAGCTACGGGGAGAAGGCGCCCAAGTCCCCCCCTCCCCCCCCCCCACCGCCGCCCGCGCGCGGCCGGGACCCTGGCGACGCCCCACCGGCTTTCGCGGCCGTGGGAGGGCTGGGCAGCCAGAGTGGCCGGGCGGGCAGGCGCGGGCCCGCGGGGATCCTGGATCTCGGGGGCGAGGAGGCGAAGGCCGTGGGCCGCACCCGGTTTTGCAGAACCTCGAGGTCTCAGCTTCCGGGTCCGTGTAGCAGGAGGGGATCCCCGCCTGCCGCCTCGCGAAGGGGCACGGAGCCACGGAGCGCGATGCGCCCGCGGCGCCGTGCCCGTTTCTCGAGGCTGCAGGAAGAGGGCGGGAGACCGGGATGGTCACAGTCTCGAAGCGGGTGGGGCGGGGCCCGGGGCGGCTGCTTGGGCAGCTCCGAAGGCGGGAGGGCGGGCGGCCGGGTGCGCGCGGGTGCCCGGGCAGGGTTCCTAAGCCACGGGTGGCGCGTGCTCCCTCCAGGCCAGCGCACCCCATCCCCGGAGCGGGGCCGGGCCTCGGCGTTTGGTCACCCGGGGCCACCCTGTCCCGCCTGGGGCCCCGACGCTGGACTATTGGGCCCCCGCCGGGGAGGGTAGGGCGCACCGAGCGCGCCACGCGGCGCGGGGCGGTGGGGAGGGCGGCCGGGCGGGGGCGGGCGCGCCGGGGCGGTGCTGAGCGGGCTCCTCCTCCTCCTCGGCCTCCTCCTCCTCTCCGTCCTCCGGCTCAGCTGCCTCGCCGCCCGGCTGCTCCTCCTTCCTCCCCGGGCGACCGCGGCGATGTTTAACCGCGCCGTGAGCCGGCTCAGCAGGAAGCGGCCGCCGTCAGGTAAGCGGCTCCCGGGCCCGCGGGCTGGGGATCCGTGCTCCCGGAGGAGCCGCCTCGGCGGATGCTGCCCACCCAGGGTCCCGGGCATCCTTCCCTCCCTCCCGTGCTCGGGCGCGGCTTGGCAATGCCACCCGACGAGGGTCCCCGCGGACGGCGCCACTTCTCCTTGCTCCGTGCAACGTCCCTGCGGTCGCAGTCGCAGCGGGAGCGCAGAGCCCCGAGCGGGCTGCGGGGAGGAAGTTTGGACAAAAGGGGGAACAACGGCAGTTTTCTTTTTAGTGACGATCTGGGAGAAGAAAGGAGATCCCATACACCCTCAAACTTTGGAGGGAGTGTGGGCTCTAGATCCGAAAGCCGAAAGTCGCGCGGGTTCCTTCCCTTCTGGAGTTCTCTGCCTCTCTCCGCCGCGGGCGTTGGTGCAAATGATGCCCGCGCAGCGCCGCGAGGAGGCAGGGAGGGACCCCCGGCATCGGAGTGGCAGCGGGGCCCGGGCTGCTCGGCGGCACCCTCAGTTCTGCACCGCGGAGCCGAACGTGGGGCCGCGGAGGACGGTGAACCCCAGGGTGGAGAAGGCACATCTGTAGTTCGCGCCGGGGGAGCGCTGGCGTTCCCGTGGGCTCGGCTTGGCTGTCACGATGGACCAGCCGGAGCCACAATTTGGAGCAATTTGATAGGACAGAGAATCCAAGGTGAAGATGAGACCACGCCTTTCATGCCAACCGCCTAACCCCTTTCCTTCGCAGTTATGGCTTTGCTCCTCTGAGCTCTGAATGTGGGCCCAGGTCTCTGTTCACCCAGTTATGTGTTCTCCCTCCACCCTTACGGGCGACCCTGTGAGTATGTACTGTTAAGGCTACTTTCCAGAAGAGGGAACTGAAGCCAGGAGCTGTTAGGTAACCCCGCCCCTCCCCAGCCAAGTCACACTTAGGGGGTGATGGAGAATCTTTGAAACCCAGGTTGGCGGGACTGTGGAGTTCAGAGGCTTTTCTGCTGCCTCCCACTCCACGAGTCACTTCTTCCTCGTGCTAAGAGTCTGGACATGTTGGTCCGTGTCCTGTTTTCACTGAATATCATATTTTATGAGGGACATTGCAGTTAAGAGGATGGACTGGAACCAGACCACGGGGACCAAATCCCACCTCCACTGCTGTGAACACTTTGTGTCTGTGCCAATGAGGATCCGCAAAATGGGAATAAAACAGCTGTCCCTCTTTGAGCCCTTGAATGGAGCTGGTTTCCCCATCCATCAGCTTATGCAAATCATGGCATTTAACATTCAGGACACCCCTGATAAAGTAGGACTTCCTAGGGTTATTGTAGAGAGCTTATATTTGTGTCAGTAGGTTTGTACATCTTGCTGTGTTGTCTGTGGGTCAAAGGATTCCTTTGTGGGTGTCCCTTTCAGCCATTCCCTGTTGGTGGCTATTCACAGGCCTGTGGAGCAGTAGTCCGAGCCTGGACTCGAGTTCAACTCCTGGTTCCCAACCTGACT
This sequence comes from Ursus americanus, assembly GCF_024610735.1. Classification (NCBI taxonomy): domain Eukaryota; kingdom Metazoa; phylum Chordata; class Mammalia; order Carnivora; family Ursidae; genus Ursus; species Ursus americanus. Next base: position 11,720,697 of record NC_142132.1, read on the forward strand.
CTATCATTCAGTGACCTTGGGCAGGTTACTTGACCTCTGAGCCAATTGCTAAATTATCGGGGAATTTGAGAACGGGTTGCTAAATCACAGATAGCTTGATATTGGCTGTTGGTGGGTATTTTTACCATGGAAATGGGCAAATGCTAAAGACTTTTTTTTTTTCGAAGAGAGCTGGTTTATTGGCACACCTCTGTGTCTGTTTTCCCATCTGTAAAGTGGGTTTCATAGTCCCGGGATTAAACACACCAGAACATACGAAGCCGCTGTGCAATGCTAGACACATAGAAGTGAGTAATAAAGGTTAGTTTCCCCCTTTCATGTTATAAACAGAGCTGCTCTGAACATCTCTGCCTGGTTATTCATTGCTTTGCAACATTTTGGGGCGTCCCTGATTTGGGGGGTGTTATATGGGTGAGGGTTGTACCCCAGAAAGACTGGGGCAACTTAGGGACACCAGTGGAGTGTATCTCTTTTGGGGCAGCCACTTTTCAGTCTTACGACATGGGATTAGGTGACAGATAGATCGGTAGCTAAGCGTCATGGATTGGTATCGGGTGCCTGGCCTCCAAGAGCCCAACCGCCTTGGGATTTTTAGCTTTAAAGTGGGCCCCACTGATAGGAAAGGGCAAATGAGGCCCCGCCATTTGGGCATCACCATCCAGCAGTGAGAAAAGAAGGAGTCAAGTGAGAAAGAGAATGTGGGCCCTGAGGCTGAGGTCCTGGGAAGCCCGCCAAGCAATCCATGGGACCCTGGACGACATTTTTATTTGGTAACTTTGAATTATTTTTCCTAAACTGGCTCACCAAATTGTATAAGCTTCCAGCCCCACGAGAGCTGGATCCAGCCTTGCAGACCCCTGATGTGGACCTGGCTGCAGTCCTGCCTCCCAGAACCTTCTACTGTATAGACTTTTCCTGCTTTTCAGCAAAACCTCATTGGAGACCATGTCTTTTTTTTTTTTTTTTAAGATTTTATTTATTTATTCGACAGAGATGGAGACAGCCAGCGAGAGAGGGAACACAAGCAGGGGGAGTGGGAGAGGAAGAAGCAGGCTCATAGCAGAGGAGCCTGATGTGGGGCTCGATCCCACAACGCCGGGATCACGCCCTGAGCCGAAGGCAGACGCTTAACCACTGTGCCACCCAGGTGCCCCTGGAGACCATGTCTTTAAGCTCAGAGTTTGGAGTTCCTAACCCCTAATTCCAAGGTTCAAAGTGCTATTCCCTTGTTTTCCTTTCGGAGAGTTCTCAAAAGCGTGTTCATGAACGCACCCGGGTTGCAAAGTGGTGGATAAAACGCAGCTTCCAGGCCACACCCTGGACCCACTGATTCAGTCTTGGGGACCCGAGGTGGCAGCGAGAGTAAGCTGCATTTTCAACAAGTGCCTAGTTGGTTCTTACGCCACTGAAGTCTGTCTGTCCACCCCTCGCCCCCACCACGACTCACGCTGTTGATGGTTACTGGGGCGCTGCCCTGGAAAGCAAAGCCAAAGCCAGTCTTCCCTCTGCAGGCAGATTGAGGGGCGACCCATGGAGGGAATCCCCACCCTCCCAGGCAGGCCTTGGCTCTCCCCCGGGGGCCTGTTGTACATTATCCCATTAAACCCTTGGGACCGGTTTCGGATTTATTGCTGGGCTTAAGTTTTTATTTAAAGATGACAGTCAACATAGCAACTTAATGTCTTTGTTTTAACAACCCAGCAGCGGGGCAGTCTTGGCCTCTGGGGAAACTTTCCCTGCGGAACTTCACGGGCGGCCTGTGGGTTCAGGGAGAGCAGCTCAGGGACAGAGAGGCCGGGCTGGGCCAAGGGGTGTTGTTCTAAACCAGCGTGGCCAGCCCACGAGCTGGCTGAGTCCATGGTGTCAGCTCTGAATGCCGCCAGCTCTGAATGCCACCAAGGGCAGCCCGTAGACTGGTGGGGGTCAGGCGCTGCTGGGGGGGGGTCAGGCGCTGCTGGTGGGGGTCAGATGCTGCTGGTGGGGGTCAGGCGCTGCTGGGGGGGGGTCAGGCGCTGCTGGGGGGGGTCAGGTGCTGCTGGGGGGGGTCAGGTGCTAGTGGAGCTGTATTTGCCTTCATTGACTTTGTATGTGACTGAGGTCTCGTTTCTGCACTGTTAGAAATTTGGGGAACCCCGGCAGGTGCCTGGGGGCCATTTCCTGGGGCTTCCTGGGTAGACTGAGGCACATCCCCTGCTGCACTTGAGGAATCCCCTCTGCCCGGGGCGCTGGGCTCGGAAAGTTGCTGTTTAAATTGTACTAAATTTACTCTCACTGGTTGTCTTCTGCTTCCCCCAGATAGCTCTCGTCTGTAGCAGCCCCGAGAGGGGCGGTGGGGGCAGAGGGGGCCGGGGCAGGCGACAGCAGCAGCTCCCTGATAAGAGCCTTCAGGAGGCGTCCCCTGTGGGAGAACAGCCCCTTGCAGACTTCCGGGGACTCATTTCCCTTCTAAGCAAGTTCCCATCCCTCCAGGGCCTTGCCGAGTGCCTGTGGGTCAGCTGTGCTGCCCCCTCTGTGCGGTGCTCAGGGACCCCCTCCTCTGGCCTGCCTTCTCTCCCAGGCCCATCTCCCCTCTCCCCCACTCTGCCCATGGAGGGGGGGCTGCGCATTCCCACTTCTGCCCCTTTGCTTCCAAGGACGGCCTCTGTCCTGAGTCTTCTCCCAAAGCTGGGTCTCCCCCTGTCCCAGCAGGGCCGCTCTCCCCAGCCTCCTGCCTCCCTCCCTCTCTGCCCCGGAATTGCAGCCTGTCCATTTTGTCTCTCCCTGGACAGCTGCAGAGGCCACCAAGGGGCAGGCACTTGTCCGGAGCCACCCATTTCAGAAGGGACAGACCAGAGAACTCAAATCTCTGACCCAAGCCCAGAGCGACCTGCATGAGTTCACACAGTATCCATTTAGTCATCTTGTTATAATATATTTAGAGTTTAAAAAAATATATGCATATATATAAATATGACTATGGAGCTGACAACTTTTTCCTTTCCTCCCGCCCCCTTCTTCCTTTTCCCCCCTTTCTTCCTTTCTCCAGTCAGGACATTAAAAACAAGGCCATCATCGACCATCTTTATCATTCCATGACTGAAAGGGCATTTGAACACCCCAGAGAGCAAAGACAGGATCTCATGTAAGGAAATGTCCCGATCCCCCGGAATCTTCTAGAGGTTGTTCCGTCCAGGGAGAGACACTGGGTGGCTGAGGGACAGAGCTGACAGGAAGCCCTGCTCCCCTGTGCTCCCACAGTGTCTCTTGAATTTTGTACCATGTAAATAATGATCTCTTGCCTAAAAACAAGCCAAGGCCGTCTTGCCCGTATCAAGACAGCTTACGTGGTGACTATTTCCTTATCCTTATTCTCATTTCTTCATGAACCAGTGAAAATAACTTCATGCCAGCCTGTGGCATTGTGGGCAGACAGCCATCTGGGAACTCCTGGTGTCATCTTCTCAATTAATTTTAAGTTCCGTGAGAAAAAGGGCCCCGCCTTTCACTTCTTGCATTTGTCACTGCCCTTCCCTTTCCAGGCTCTGCAGTCCTAGAGCTTGGGGCTGAGTCCCACCTCGTCCACATCTTTGCCTGCTCCTCACCGTGCCTCAGTTTCCTCCTCTGTAAAATGGGCCACCCACGAGCCCGACCTCAGCTCTAGCAAGCACTCGGGCAGGCAGCTATTTTTACAGCTGTCCTGCTCACTGTCTCGCCCCCGATCTATCAGAAAACATCCATCAGTGAACATGAGTGCCCGACACTGCTGACCCCGGGAGACGAGCTCCTCCTTTAGAGATGCACAGCCTCTCTGACGCTGGAGGGAGAATGTCACTTAATCGCCTGGCCTAGGGGCCCTGGGGACAGTGAGGGCACATTTGTGCATGAGTGTCAGGCCCCGGGGGCAGCACAGGGCTTCTGGGAAGTGAAGGAAACAAGGACAGGGTCTTCATTTTCACCCCCAGGGTAGGGCTCCTGGGTAATTTTATTTTTTCTGGGCCTTTGCCTAGAAAGTGGAGATTCTAGGGAGGCTACAAATAACAGTCTGGCGTTCTGATTTCCTTCCCTCTGGTAGAAACTGGAAGCCAGTGGCCATCTGTTGTTTAGTCCACTCAAAAGAGGATGTGGAGTCTTGTTTTTCCCCCGGACCCAGGGGTGCTCAGGAGCCCCGCGGCCCCCAGCCTGTCTCCCATGAGACGTCTCTGAGAAGGCAGCGGGTTTCCGGGCTGCGCGAGACTCCTCAGGTGGACCTCAGAGCATGGAACGTAAGGAATGGCCCCCGCCCCCTTTGGCGGGTGTCCTCAGCCTGCGCACTGCCTGGGGGACAGCGTCGCAGGGCGGGGGCTGGGGGGAGAGCGGAGGGCAGACACAGGTGCACAGGCGACGTTTGGAGGCACTGCCTGAGCCCTTGGCTTTCTCTGAGGTCTCTGGCTTCTTGTTAAAAAAAAAAAAAAATGCCATGGTGCCTTTTCTGAGTCCAGCCAACCCTCCGCAGCCTGCTCGCCTTCTCTGGTCTTTGATGCTTGTTGCTATTATGATTATTTTAAAACTTTGTCATTTTTATTATTATATTCTGCTAACTGCAGTTCACGCAAACCTCCCCACCGAGGGAATTGCATGCTTGAAGGTAGTTATTCTCAGAAGTTAGATACTGGAGCCGATAAACACTTAAGTAATATTTAGATAGAGTGTTTCCATGACCCACTTTCTCCGGAGCCTTACATAGATCACCAGTTGTAACAAACTGATTCTCTGCTTCTGAGTTTAGATGAGTTTTTTTTTAAATGTAATATGTTTGATGTGGTATAGTTGATATGAGGTTTTAAAGATTTTATTTATTTATTTGGGAGAGAAAGAGTGAGAGGAGGGGCAGAGGGGGAGGGAGAGAGAGAGGGAAAGAATCTCAAGGAGATTCTGTGCCGAGTGTGGAGCCCAACATGGGCCTCGATCTCACAACCCTGAGATCATGACCCGAGCTGAAACCAAGAGCCAGACGCTTAACTGACTGAGCCAGCCAGGTGCCCCTGATGTGAGGTTTTAAATAAGGTTCCTGGGGTGTGCACTTTTCCTTGAATATTTACTGGAGTAATGGGGTGTGTGTGTGTGTTGCACTAAACTGCTTTAGATTTTGGAAATGAACATTTCTGCCTCTTCCTGGGCTTGAATATTTGGTTTGTTTTCTTTAATAATGCCGTAAGTTTTGGGGGTACTTAGGATAGACTCTTCGATGATGTACGCGGACTCTGCTTTGAGGAAGTCGGATACTGAGATTTTACCAGGACCTCATTTGACTTGGGAAGATTGTCTGTGCAGGATCATTACCCAGACCTTCCTGCCGACTAATAGCAGGCATCCGTGCTGTAAGCACTCAGTGCCGATGAGTGTTACAGATGCCTTTTGAGTATGGATTTCCAAGGAATTAATGCCTGGAGAAAGTCTCTGGCAGCTATGACATCATGGCATTTATAAATAATGCGTTACGAAATATGCTGCAAGCAACGAGCCTCGGCCATCTGTATCTTTGAAATAATGGCTTTTGCTAAAGTCAGAAACCACATAGAACAGCATACATGTAAATGGAAAGCGTATGTACATTGCGTTTGTGTGCTAGATGATTCTGGCCCGGTCTCGTGTGGGTTTTTGTCTGCACTGAATTCCCTCTTGGTTTTCTCAGGCTTTTCCCACGGTGCAGTTGTTGTCTTTCTCTCCAAGGCCGTTGTGTTCCGGCCTTTGTGAGCGTGAAGATCAGCAGTTATCAAAGATAAAAATGGCAGTAGAAGCATGATAAAGAGCACGGGCTCTGGAGCTGCGCTTGGAGAGAGGTCCCCCCTTTCCTAGCTGGGTGACCCTTGCAAGTTACCGTCCCTCATCTGTGCTTCCGCATCTGAGGTGGGGGATGATAGTAAGCACGGGGTCATTGTGAGGTGTGAATGATTTAACCCCAGACCAAGCTCAAAGCAGTCCTCAGCACGTTGTAAGCAATGGATAAGTGTTCACTGTTGTTATTAGCTAATGAGAGATTCAACTGAACTTAGATTTATTGAAAGATAAGTGTTGTGCCTACAAATATCTGATCTAAAATGCCTTAAAGGGGGCGCCTGGATGGCTCAGTTGTTAAGCATCTGCCTTCGGCTCAGGGCGTGATCCCAGAGTCCTGGGATCGAGCCCCGCGTCGGGCTCCCTGCTCTGCTGGAAGCCTGCTTCTTCCTCTCCCACTCCCCCTGCTTGTGTTCCCTCTCTCGCTGGCTGTCTCTCTCTCTGTCAAATAAATAAATAAAATCTTAAAATAAAATAAAATAAAATGCCTTAAAGAACTCAGAAGGTTAAAAACAATTTTTTTCATCGCAAAAATATTTTATAGGTAAACTAAACAAGAGGAGATCAACAGAGCTGGACGAAATGACAACAAATGTTATCACTGATGGTCCCTTCTAGCTTGAGTGATCTTAGAGCTGCTAGAAAAGCACATTGGACTTTTGTTCCCCCCCTGTGCATTCCAAGCTTACCTTCTCATGTAATCTATCTAAAATGGCAACTTTTATCGATGAAGAAGCAAAGAGTATTACACTTTTATGGCTCCAGGTGCCAGGAATTGGGAAGCTGGGAACTCTTGGTTTTGCTTTATTTTTAAATTCAGAAGTAATCCCGCTTACTAGAGAGAAAGGTTATTCCTTTTTCTTGTAATTGCTGGACAGATTGTAACATTTAAGGTGAACTTGTCTTAGGAAGCCTTTAGTTACATGCATTGGGAAGTCGTGAAAGTCTCCTGAGTAGGGGACCCTGAGTAACGGAAATGCCCCGAGTTGAAGGGCAATCTCTAGGGCCGAGCCAGATGGGGCGGGTCTCTGCTCAGTCTCACTGGAGGTCAGGAGCATGACTTGGAAAAGAGATATACCATGAAATGAATGGAGTTTGCAAATGTGCTTCTATTTAGAGCTATCTGTCTATATTGATACCAGTCAAGAAGGATCAAGGAAAAAAGGCATAGCCAAAAGCTTTTATCAAAATTGAAAGGCAATCTGGAAGTCTTGGAAAAGTTCAAACCAGTACTTCTGGGAAAAGCAAACACACGCATCAGACAGAGTGTGGGTAGAAGATTCCTATGGTAAGGATGGGGGCGGCAGAAGGCGGGCAAAAAGGCAAGAAGGAGTTGGTCTTTATCCAGGGCACCAATGTCAGAGCCCTGTGGCCGTGGCTATGGAGAGTAGCTGCATCTTGGTGGACTTCCTGAGCCAGCCCTGGAGATTCTGTGCCCTTCTAAAACAGTGTGGGGGTAAATGTATTTCATTACTTTTGATGGCAGGGAGACGGTAGCCCAGCCAAGAACTGAGAGGAAGGGCCGTTTATTTGCCAAGTCCTTTGTTCTGGAGCAACCCTGGGCTTCTGTGGAGGTGGCCCTGGGAGGGACAGTCACCTTCACAATGAAGTCCCAATACTGGTTCCATCAAGCACTTCTTTAACTGGGTCATCTTGGGTAGGTCATTTTACCCTCTGAACCCTTATTTCATCCTCAGAACCTTTACTTCCCAGTCTATAAAATAAGGGGACTAGACCAGACTAGTGGGTATAGAGTGACAAGAGTATTTGATCAAGTGAATGCTGGCACAGAAATCTAATATGCAGAATGATTTGAGCATGACTTAAGGGTTGGGGGAGGTGGCAATTATCTCATGGTGGGGCCAGATATCTCCCGTTTAACCAAAAGAGCGCTCTTTTGGTTAAATGGGAATCCACCAAGTGTATTTATTTGCAAGACAGCATGGCAGCAAAAACCCAAATGTGGTTTGGTTTATTATTGAAAAGAATGTCAGGAGCTTTGGAACCCCTTCAGACCAAGGCTGAAAACTTCTGGGCCAAGTAGGTGTTGTGTGACCGCAGGAGAAATTTGTGGCTGCCTGAGACAGTTCTCGGGAGCAGCCCACTTGTGTCTCCGCATGGATTGACTTCAGAGAAGATCTGCTGAGGGAGGGCAGCGAATTGTCAAGCTGTATTCACGAACAGGAGAGTAAATTGGTGAAATGCTTGGCAGAATGAACCCTCTCGCAGAACTTCTTTTTTTTTTTTTTAAAGATTTTATTTATTTGACAGAGATAGAGACAGCCAGCGAGAAAGGGAACACAAGCAGGAGTGGGAGAGGAAGAAGCAGGCTCACAGCAGAAGAGCCTGATGTGGGGCTCGATCCCATAACGCCGGGATCACGCCCTGAGCCGAAGGCAGACGCTTAACCACTCTGCCACCCAGGCGCCCCTCGCAGAGCTTCTTATAATGGTGATCTCTTGATTTGAGTTGTACTTTGTCGGGAAGAAACTCAGCGTTCAGAGGCTTGCCGTTCTAGCTTTTGCAAAGAGAGCAGGGAACTAATGTAATGTCCACGGACTGAAGATTCACTTTAGAGAAGCATCCGGTCCATTTGTGTTGTGTTTGAGCGAGTTTGCTTCTCGATGAAAGGAATAGATTTGTCCCAAATAATTCTCTTATGTGCTCTATCACCGGTGCATATTGAAACACAGTCCCCACCCACCCCCTTGGAGGGCTTCTGGCTTCTGCATTTTAACCCCAGTCAGCCAGCGAATGTCTAAAATCCAGGTAGTTCTCCCAGATGCTGGGAGACAGGGTCTCAGCTGCTTGAGAAATCAACACGTGCGTTGACCCCCCAATAGGACACGAAAGATCATGGAAGCTGAGTTACTGTTAAGGCTAATGTATTCGGATATGACTTTCTTCCAAAAACATTTAATTAAATTTATTTATTTATTTGAGAAAGAGAGTGTGAGAGAGAGAGCAAGAGCAGGGTGAGGGACAAAGGAAGAAGCAGGCTCTCCGCTGAGCAGGGAGCCCGATGCAGGGCTCGATCCCATGATCGGGATCATGACCTGAGCCAAAGGCAGACGCTTCACCGACTGAGCCACCCAGGCGTCCTCCAAAACATTTTAAAGATTTTTATTTATTTATTTATTTATTCATTTATTTATTTATTTATTTATCAGAGAGAGAGAGAGAGACGGTAGGGGAGAGAGTGAGAGCACAAGCAGGGGGAGCGGCAGGCAGAGGGAGAAGCAGGCTCCCCCCTGAGCAGGGAGCCTGACGACACGGGGCTCCATCCCTGGACCCTGGGATCATGACCTGAGCCAAAGGCAGACACTTAACTGACTGAGCCACCCAGGCGTCCCCCCCCCCAACCAAAAAAAAACCATTTTAAACTGTATGGCATCCTAGCTGTTCGCAGCAATTAATATTCATGGGACTTTTTTCATTTATCCTTTTCAAATGGTTTGCTTTGCTGATTTTTTAGTTAAAAGCTTATTTTCTCCTTTATTCAAACTTTTCTTTATAGAAATAGGCTTCTACTTTGAATGAAAAAAGGCAATGGAGAAGAAGTATTAGCTATAAAAAGAGTTCCCTTGATAGATTATTTCAGGGAAGAGGAGAGAGGAACTAACATTTGTTGCGAGTCTGCTGTGAGCTTCTTGGTGCCTGACATGCTTCCCCTTTTTGTCTTTTGGAGAACCAGCGAGAGAAGAGGATTATCTTTATCTCGCACACAGAATTTTGCCCCTTACCATACAGTTTGAGTTGGCCAAACTGGGTTTGGAACCTGGGCCCACCCAAAGTAACAGTTCCATGGTTTTTCCTTGGCTCCAGGAAGGGGCCAGATTCTGTAGAATGAAGCATGTTTGGGTTGTCACTTCCTCTCAGGCAGGTAGTCAAAGTGTGTTAGTTGGAGGTCCCCGTGCCCTTTCCTGTAGTCAAGAGACTTTTCAGGTGTCTTGAGGAAGAGAGGCGGGTGTGTGAGTACAAAGAGTCATTCATGCAGTCTACACCCAGAGTAACTGAGGCTGAACCATACTGGAGGCAAAGGAAAAATCAGTAATACTGATCCTGTATTTACTATTTGGGTATTTTGTTTGTTATGGAATTCTTTTTTAAAAGATTTTATTTATGTATTTGACAGAGCGAGAGACTGAGCACAAACAGGGGGAGAGGCAGAGGGAAGGGGAGAAGCAGAGGCTCCCTACTGAGCAGGGAACCTGACTCGGGGCTCGATCCCAGGACCCTGGGATCCTGATCTGAGCCAAAGACAGACACTTAACCAACTGAGCCACCCCGGGACCCCACATTATGGAATTCTTTGCATATTTTGATTTTTCAAAATCTTGCATGAAAATACCATTTCTCTTGATGCTTGAGTTTTTTAGCAGCCCCCTGAAATCTTGCACCTGCGGCCAGTGTCTTCCTTTTCCCACCCTTGGCCCAACCCTGGTGCATACTTTGGTTGATGTGCCAGGCAATGAGTTACGTGGTGCAGATACAACATAAAGATACGCAGAAGCTGTCAGACTAGGGTCAGTCGTGCACGTCATCACAAGACAGCACGATAATTACAAGACTGCGCACAAAGCGTAATGGGGGAGGCAGCTGCCATTGTGTCGGGGTCCCTGGGAGGATGGCTTGAGTGAGGCTTGAGGGCTGCCTGAGGGTTAGCCAGGGGACACGTGGGTGGGGGAAGGATGGATGGAGAGTGGTGGGAAAGGACAGGGCCCTCTAATCGTTGCTCTGCGCCTCAATTTCCCTCACCTGTAAGATGGAGGAAATGGCAGTGTCTCCTTCCTAAGGTTATTGTCATCAGGATTAGAATGAGGTCCCCGTGTTAAGTGCCTGGAATAGATTCCGGCACATTGTGTATTAGCCACAGCGCTGATGACGATGACCATTATTTGCAGATATTTTTACATGAAGGTATCTTTGGACCACATACCCAGTCTGAACCTTGCTTTGCAGACATCCACGTCAGCGATGGGAGTTCCAGCAGCAGCCAACAGAACCCCAAGAGCACAGCCAAATGGGCGGCCTCTCTGGAGAATCTGCTTGAAGACCCAGAAGGCGTAAAAAGATTTAGGGTTTGCCTTTTTCATTGTTGACCGGGATCGATGCAACCCATGAAGAAGTTTAGACACCTGTGGGGGAAACACAGGCTGGTTTTTCGCTCTGTGTGTCCCGACCTGAGAATAAGGACTTCTCACTTGCCATGGCCACGGTGGAGATGCTCTCCCGGATAGCCTTGCACCGGAGCTGAGGGGCACGCACAGACTGTTTCTGGTTTTGATATAGTTGGATGGGAGGGGGAGGGGTGATGGGCAAAGAGGCGCTTTGCTCATTGGCAGAATCCACAAAGAATTTCCAGCGCTGTGACACCTGGGAGGGGGTGGCCTGGGTCTCTCTGATGAGAAGGTTGGTTCCCTGGTGTGTCGGGGTTTCTTGGGATTCATTATTAACTCAGTGAGAAAGGTGGACAACAGCTGCAGAAGTGAAGCTGAACTCCAAGAGGAGGGCTGATGGATGGGGCGTGTCGGCGCTGTCTAGAAAGACATGTTTTGGCTAGCAGAAACCCCAGGTGTCAGTTAGAAGAACCACATGTGAATTTCGAGAATGCCCCGCATCTGCCTGAGTCCCACCGCCTCTGTCTTTAAGTCTTGGCTCAGGTCAGAGTAAGCCCTGATGCTGTTGGTCCCTGTTGCAGGCTGGGCGACTAACATTCCTGGACACCAGGCCATGGGGAACACCGTCTAGATCTCGGGGAGGACCCCATTCTGCGCACAGCGGGAGGGCGGGCTGTGCTAACCCAACAGCTGCCGAAAGAAAACACACCTCCGACTTAAAATAGTTTTCATCGTGGCATTTTTAGACATGCTTAATATGTTTCTTTTCTTTTGTTTAAAAAAAAATGGGCCTGATTTTAGAGGAATGTACTTTGTTTAAACACTGTCTGGAAGGAACTAATACATCTCCCACTTAAATTTACTCTTTGGTAATTTATGGTCATCTTAGACTTGTGAGTAGATTCTTGCTTCATTTTTACTCTTCCTGACGGTGCCCAAGTCATTAAGTTCAAATGCATATGAAATTCTAGCTTTAACATTAAACGTACGCTTTGTTTTTCAGGATGGAGTTTTCGAAGGGTGACCGAGCCACAGTCATTAGTTGCGTTTTGCCAAACCAGCCCTTGAAGGAAAATGCATTATTTGTTTGTTTCTTCCTTTAAAGTGGAATACTGCTTGATATTTTTTCCTCTTTTTATCCATAGGAATTTTTAAAAAAAGAATTCAGTGAAGAAAATGTTTTATTTTGGCTAGCCTGTGAAGATTTTAAGAAAACACAGGATAAGAAGCAGGTATGTCTTCCAGTCTGTAATCATGTGTTCTTGATCTTTTTTTTTCTCTCATTATAAAGTTACAGCTGCCTTTCCGATAGACTTTGAAATTGCCTCAAGAAATCCGAACTGTATTGGATTTGGGGAAACACTGAAGCTTCAGGTTAGGTATCTTGTGTGGTTCAAATATTAATAATTTTTAAAAGTGTGTTAATTTTTATTTTTTTAAATATTTTATTTATTTTTGAGAGAGGGAGAGAGTGGGAGAGAGAGAGTGCACACATACGAGCTGGGGGGGGGCAGGGGGAGAAGCAGACTCCCCGCTGAGCAGGGAGCCTGATGTGGGACTCGATCCCAGGACCCTGGGATCATGACCTGAGCCAAAGGCCCGTGCTTCACCGACTGAGCCACCCAGGTGCCCCTAAGTGTGTTAAGTTTTAAATGGAGCTGTTCAAATGGACAAATAGTTAAAGTAAAAATAACGATTTCTGTTATTTCACGTTTATTATTGCGCACGATTTCTTTCTTCATGAGTAAGTTATGAGGATGCTTCCCCAGAGTTTGACATGTTGGCGTTTTGTACAGACGTAGTAAAACGATAAACAGCTGTGGGGCGATAAAAGCGCAACTCGAATCAGATAGATTGTCAATTATTCAACGTATCTTTACAAAACATCCTGCAGTTGGCAGGCGTCCCGCGTAGAACGTTCCTGACTGTTCTCCTGGGTAGATGCGTGCTCTTTGCAGGGTACCCTTTCATTCTGATGTCAGCAGATTTTCTGTCCTTGAAGGTTGGGTGCGAGGGGAGGTGGAAGAGATGATGGGGAAGAAGGCGTGTGGATCGGGTGTGTTTATGAGGTCTGTGCCTGTGTATTTTGAAGAGGCTACCAGCTACGTGTCTGCAGGGACCAGCGAGTGAATATGAATCTGTGAAGCTTTGGTGTGAGGCTATAGGGAGCGGTGGGGACTGGGCCACTGTGGGCCGCTGGCCCCGCCTCCAGGAGCTGTGGCTGATTCTTCAGCTGACTTTGGCAGTGAACACTTTGGGGCGTGTGGCTGTCTGGGCTTTCCGTGCTTTGAGTTCTGCCCTTCTAGGTCTTTGCTCGCCCATCCTTGCCCCCAGAACCCTAAGGGGTGGGTGTTTCTTCCTAAGACACCTTAGGAAGACAGCCCAGCACTGCCTGGTTTTCCAGAGAAGTTGGACGTTTGGATTCTTAGGAAATCATCCGATTTTATAAATGTTGGAACTAATTTGTAAAAAATGTAAAACCTTGTCTGCCAAACAAAACACATCCACGGGCAGATGCAGCTTGTGGGCTGCCAGGGTTTGAGCCTGTGTCTCCAAAAGCTAGACTCCACGAAGCTGGCGCCATTACGTGTTTGTAGACAGCATCTTGGAAAATGTTCATCATTGGTCTGTTCAAAGCCTTTTCCTGACTCAGACACACTTCTCCCAAGATGGAGCAGCGGGGCCTTCCTTCTACCGCCTTCCTCTCTGTGGCGGCAAGGGTGGATGCTAAGATAGGTTCCCTTTAGCTCGAATTTCCTAGGTTGGCCTAGAAAGCCTTCCCAGGCAGGACCCTTGGCATTTGCTTCCTTCAGGCTTCTTCTCTTCCCTGGATGACCGTCTGAGCCTCCTAGGTGGTGAATGGTCTCCGGGGAAAAGTGAGCATGTGGGTCTACGTGCCCTGGAAAGCTGGGATGCCACCCTGGGGACAGGAGGGTTCATTGTTTTCTTTCGGCGCAGCACCCAGGACAGGGCCCAGGGGCCACTGTCTATAAATGCTGGACTGTGCAATTTGATTGGTCCAGCCTCAGGCTAAAACCCTAGGCAAGAGCCAAGCAGGCAAACAGATGTCCATTCTTCTGCCATATTCTTTATGTGTTGGTGGTGAGAGGGGCCGTCCCTCCCCACACCACTCTGCCACCACAGTTTACTAATCGGGAAGCTGAGGCTCCCTGACGGCTGAGCTGGGACTTAAACCAGCATTCCAAGGTCACCTGGACCCTCTCCCTGCACACCATGCTTGGGCGTCCTTAGATTCGGGTGAGTCCGAACTTTGGGAGGGCCTGCTCAGGGCCAGGCCTTGTAAAGTGCGTGGGAGACACACGGGGACGAGACAGACAAGCTTGTTTAGGGAACAGGCATCGAGAAGGAAAGCAGCTTGTTAAACAAGCCTTTGCAAGTGTGCTGAGCAGAGAAATGGGAAGTGTGGGTTCTGTGGGAGCCCAGGCGGGGGTCGGTGGGGAAGCTGACACCTGAAGTGGAGTTTGGGGGTGGGGGTAGCCTCTGGGGAGGACGGCCTGGAGAGAGGAGCCGAAGGAAGGCCAGGTGGTGGGAGAGCGGTGCTTGAGGGGCAGGCCGGCTCCGCTGGGCTTGAGGCTGGGAGGGAGGGAGGGGTGGTCACACCTGGAGAGCCTGGGAGTGCAGGTGAACACTGGAACACCACGGGGTTGGGCTGCATCCTATAGACAGAGTTTCCAGAATCTGGCAGGCCCTTGCTGCACACCCATAACACCCAGCATAGGACCCCTTCAAGGTTGGTGTCCTGAAGCCTAGAACATGTGGGGAGCCCTCACCCGCCAGCCGCCCGAGAAGGCAGACAGTGCTGGGAAGGAAGCAAGCCGCCGTGAGGCCCGCCCGCGGTGCCCGGCTCGGTCTGGGTTATCACACTGAGCCTCATGACTGCCCGCATCCTTCCAGATGTGTGGGCTGTGGTTTGGGAGGATACTCGGCGGCTTGCCTACGCTGCCCGGCTTGGTGCAGACAGGGCCAGAGTGCAGACCCAGGTCTCCGACCGCAAGGCCTGTGTATTCTCCAGTGGGTCTGGCTACAGGGGAAGTAAAACCAGGATTAAGTTCTAAAGCACTAATTTTAAAAAGTGAAGGAGGACAGAGGCAGGGGGAGAAGTGAGCCCAACCGAGTTTCACAATAACACTTGTCGTGTCTGGTCCAGCGGGGAGTCTGCAGTGAACGACGGCAGTGGTGGGATCGGTGCAACTCTTACTTTGCCTCCGTTATTTTATTTATTTTTTAAAGATTTATTTATTTTAGAGAGCAAGGAAGCACGAGTGGGAGGGGCAGAGGGAGAAGGAGAGAGAATCTCAAGCAGACTCCATGCTGAGTGTGGACCCTGACATGGGGCTCCATCCCACGACCCTGACATCACAACCCAGAGCCGGGCCCTTCACTGGCTGAGCCACGCAGGGGCCCCTCCATTGTTTTAAATAGGCCCTGGGTGGCTTGTTTTTTTTTTTTTCATTCTTTTGCTAGGATTATTCAGCTGGATCTCTCCAGAGCCCTTACCGACCGACCTGGCCTCTTGTGTGTAGAATGTCTTTCTTTCCTTTCTATGCCGTCTTGTCTTCCCTCTATCATGCAGGCTCCGTGGGTCTGAGATCCTTGTCTGTCTTCTCCCCACTGTATCCACGTGCCTGGAGCAGCCTGGTGCCGTCTACTTCCCGTTCTCCCCACTCAGGTCAGCGGCCACCTGAGGACCCACCGGGGGCGGGGTCCCAGCCCTTCCCACTCATGCTGTGGTGACGGCCCTGGGGACAGATGTGTTTTCTCAGAAGCTCCAAACGGTGGACCAGGGCCGTGCCCCCGCCGTCTTCCCAGGCTTGTGTTTTGCCTCCTGGCTGGCAGGCAAGCGCCCTTATGTTGGGAGGGTCTTGATGCTGCGTGTGTGGCAGGGATGCTGGGTTTTAAGAAGTTGGGAGGGTGACAGCCCGCACCCCCGCCCTCCTTGGGGTTCCTAGGGTGGTTGTACCTTTCAGGGAGTTCACTCAGCAAGCAGCTTTCAAAGCACTGCTCTCCCTTCCCAATTTATGGCTTGAAATTCTTTCGTAAAGTGCCTCTTCCCCATGCATTCGCACGAGAGACGGATCTAGCTTGTAAAACCGAGCAGCATTTTTTAAAAGATTTTATTTATTTATTTGACAGAGAGAGAGAGAGAGCACAGCAGGGGGAGCGGCAGGCAGAGGGAGAGGGAGAAGGAAACTCCCCGCTGAGCCGGGAGCCCCATGCGGGGCTTGATCCCAGGACACTGAGACCATGACCTGAGCCAAAGGCAGACACTTAACTGACTGAGCCACCCAGGAGTGCTTCCCGAGCAGCATCTATGAGTGATAAAACCTCAAGAAAAGCTTCAGTGACGTGTTGGGTATCCCCGAATTCATTCATTCACTCATTCATTCGTTCAGCAGCATGTGCGTACTGGGCTTGTTCACTCTGTGACAGAGTGGAGAAGGACATGGCGGTTTGTGCAGATTTGTAAAAACCAAGCCGAGAGTGGGGGTGGGGAAGTGGTGGGGCAGTACCGGTTTCTTTCTTTCTTTTTCTTTTTAAAAGATTTATTTATTTATTTGAGAGAGAGAGCGTGCATGTGAGTGTGGGGGGTGGGCAGAGGGACAGGGAGAGAATCTCAAGCAGACTCTGAGCTGAGTGGGGAACCTGACTTGGGGCTCGATCTCACGACCCTGAGATCATGACCCCAGCTGAAATTAAGAGACGCTTAACCAGCTAAGCCACCCAGGCGTCTCACAGTGCAGGTTTCTAAATTCACAGCTCCGAGAGGGACTTGCACTGGTATTTAAATATAATGGTGCCTTTTTATAGTGTTTCAGAGTTAACAGAGTTACAGGGGGAGGCGTCTATGGTGTTTGTGATTTTTATTACATATTTAATGCTACAACTTGATCCAGGATTTGAAGTGTTTGAGGTTCTTATTTAAAGTGCTAAAGTAGGGGCACCTGGGTGGCTCAGTGTGCTCGCTCGCTCTCTCTCTTGTGCTCTCTCTCAAATAAATAAAATCTTAAAAAAAGAAAAGTACCAAAATAAAGGTTTTCCTAAAAGGCTAAAACACCATCTTCTTTATTAAAAAAAAAAAAATGTATTCAAAAATCCCCAAACGACCCACGCTCCTTCTGGAGTAAGATGGGCTGGTTCCCTTCACCCCGCAGCACCCTCCAGATTTCATCCCCGTCTCTGGTTCGTGCTGTGCCTTCGGCACGGGTTTGGCTGGGTCCACGCTGGCCCAAGCGGAGCTCAGCTGCTCCCGGCGTGGTGTAGACCCAGCACCGGCCGGCCCTGCGCCCCCGTTCCTTCCGAGCTAACGCATCGCTTTCAGATGTTATCTACCAGCTTCCTCTTGCTATACGTCAGCTTTCACTTACGGACATCCCTGTCTATTTTCGTGACGAAGTCTCTTCTTTCTCGTTTGCTGCTGAGCCAAAAGGGATGGCTTTTCTCTTTTTTCTTGGACCATCGTTTACTTTTCTTATTTTTATAACCTCCAGCAGCCCTCAAATGCCTCTCGACACGGTGTCGCATGGATTCAGGCCTCTCGGTTCCCCTCCACAGCTGGGGTTCACCCGGGGACCGTCCCCCTGGGGCCCTCTGACCACAGCTCCCATCGGGGTGTCCCCAGGCCTTCCTTTGCCACCACGGGCATTCCCTCAGCCTCTCGCCTGTTTCAGGGACCCAGGACCTCCTCTAGTCCCGAGTGGCCCCCTCCTGCTGTGCGGGCACGGCCAGCGGCAGGTTCCTGAGGAAGGGGACGTGGCAGGTGGACATTTAAAGATCTCGTTGAGTGAAAATGTTATTTTTTCCCACTACTCTCCCACTTCACTGATACCATGATGGAACATAGAATTGAATTCTAGGTTGATCGTCTTAGACCTTTGAACACGCTGCCCCATTGTCTTCCATTTTGGTTAAGAATTAGTATTTTATATGTAAACTGTTTGGTTTCTTTTCCTCTTTTCCTTTCGGAATAGCATACGCTCTTCTTTGCGTCACGAATATTCTACAGCTGTATAGTCAGAGGCTTTGGGGGGTTGGGGTTCATCCACCACGTGGGCGTTTTGTGGACGCTTTTAATCTGGAAATGTATAGTTCTGGGCAACGTTCGGTGGTTATGATTGTCGTGACTTTTGGTAACTCCTTTCCTTCCCTTTTCTCTGGCCTCTTTCCCAGTGACGGCCCTCCCCCCCGGATGGAACAAGCCCTTCACTTTACTAAACTCTTTTCCCTCTTTTTTTTTTTTTTTTTTTTTTTTTTTTTTGGTCTCTTTGGCTTTTGGTTCCTACTTCTCTTTTGGAGATTTCAACTTTATTTCCACATCCTTCTGTGGAATTTCTTTCTGCTTTTGTTTTCTCTAGACTGGGGCCCTGTAGTCTCTTCCTGGCAGCCACAAAGCTGATACGCTCATAAACACATGTACGTCCCGTGCGCTGGGCTGGGAGGATTTTGCTGGGGGTCCGTAGTAGAGTTCCGCTTAACCGCTTGGTATCTCACCCTTGCCCTCCTCGTGCCTCCGTTCTGCAGCTTTCCCCGAGTCCATTTCTTTAGAGGAGAAAACTCTAATCTCCCATGGAGAAGGGAGGGGGATAGCTGCTCAGGGTTGGGGGGCCCTGGGGGGCCCTGGGGTTCTAATAGCTTCTTTCTGCTGCCCTCCTTGTCCCTTCTGTCTGGGGCACCTGATGCCCCCCGAGTTCCTGCCATTTTTGGGCGCTCCTTGTTGGCGCTCCCTCCCCACCCATGCAGGTGCACGTTTCTGTCGCTGCTCTCTGAAGAGTCATCTGCTGTCCCTCCAACTGCTTTCCATTTCCTGAGCCAGTTCTCAGAAATATTCTCACATCGTCTACTTGATATTTTCTTTGCCTCATTCTTTTTCTGAAGCTGATATGAATAAAGGTAGTAGCTCGATTCTTAACTTTTCTCATGGTCCCCTCCCGCAGTCCATCTCCGGCCGAGGGGTGGGAGTGGTCGAGGACCGGCTGTGCAGGCCCACGTGGGAGACCGAGTGAACCAAGTGAACAGATCTCGGTGACAGGCGCAGTGTGGGGTGAAGCAGGTTTTGGGGACTGTGGCCCCCAGCTTCCTGGAGTAGAGATGGCAGGACCCACTGGCCAGGAAGGGCCACTTCACATTTTGGTGTCAAGTTGGTGGTGTCTGTGGGACATCCAAGCCCACATTTCTAGAAATCAGTTGGCTCCGTGGTCAGTAGCTTGGGGGGGGAGGGTTGGGCTGAGATCTTGGGAGAGCCTGTGGTTAGGAAAGCATTCCCACTAGGGCAGAAGTCTGGGAACCCCAGAATTTGTGGGGGAACAGAGAGACGGGAAACTACAAAAGAGACAGAAATAGGAAGGTGTTGGAGGATCCTGAGAGGGTAGCCAGGGGCCAGAGAGCGGACCAGAAGAAGGTCCAAGGGAGTGAGGCACCAGCCCATGTGGGTGAGCTGCTGGGAACCCAAGCTGGCAGGTGGGCGGAAGCCGGGCTGAGGAGGGGGGCACGGAGACGATGGAGACGCAAAGTGCACGCTTTTCCTTTGAGATGTTTCAGGAAGACGTCAGAGGTGCTCGAGGTCATTAGCGATAAGGGCATGTGACATGCAAGGAGGTTTTATGTTCCCAATGGAGAAAGTTTCAGCACCCTTAATGGATGGGGGAGGGGAGCCAGGGCCGTGAAAGCAACACTCTTCTGAGCTCTGGAATGCTGATGCTCTTGTCTTCTTCTGAGTAGACTGCTGTGTCTAGGGCTGATATTAGAGTGAATTTGCTTCTCCTCAACACGCATTTGCTGAGGGAGCAGCGGTTCAGTGCTGACTTCCGCCTGAGCTTGTTATGGCTGATGCATTGCCAGGCTGGAAGTTAGGCCCCAGACTCGTGGGGTGTCTGGGAGAGGCTTCTCTGGGTGCAAATGCTCCCACAGGCAGTCCTCAGGTTGGCGCCAGGAGTCATCACAGTGGCCCAGGCAGATCCTTTTCCAGCACCTTCTGGATGGGCAGGGCCGGGTGTTGGACCCGTTTGCTCTCCGCGGGGCAGGTGCGCTGGTGGATGCTGGCAGGGTTGGGGGAGAGAAGCTGGCCATCCTTCCAGCTCACACCCAGAACCACAGACCCAGGCAGCTCCACCGGTGCTCGTTCTGTGCCTGACCTGACGGGAGCTAGAATAGGGTTAATGAAGCTATGGAAAATCAACCAAAATAACTCGAGAGACCCGGTTCTTCTTTTTTGTTAAGAGTTCTCGGCATGGGCACCAGGCCTTCCCGTGACTGGCTTGTGGTCTGCAGTCTAAGGGTTTCCCTTTTCAGTCACGCTTCCTATCCCGGCCCAGATAAGCTCTGTGGCTGAAGCCATTCCCCCTGTGTGTGTTCAGCCAGAGGTGGGGCCAGCCATGGACCAGGTCGGCCCTGGACTGGGTGCCTCGGGGACCCCACACTCTTCCCAGACAGACTCAGGAGGGGTGGCTGGGGGACCTCAGGGTGGGGCTGAGCCACCCAGAGGCTAGCATACCTTCAAGCACCCCCAGCCTGCTTCCTCTCCTCCTGGCCCCTCCAGCCCCCGCCTCCAAGCCTAAGCTACTCATTATACTTCTCCTTTGCAGAACCACCCAAGACAGCCTGGATTCATCTGGAAAACATGTGTGTGTGTGTGTGTGTGTGTGTGTGTGTGTGTGTGTGTGTGAATGTTCAAGGGGGAGGGGAGACCCAAGTGATTTCTATTTCCAGAGCTCTGCATGGAGTTTGCTGATCAGACTAGACGAAATTGTATTTTCATGAAGTATTGTTAAAACAGGAAGTGGTTTTCCAAAATTGTTCTTCACTGACAGAAGGGGTGGTGGGAGTGAGGCTCATGACTTCATGGAGCGGTGGGTCTTTGAAAAGCAAGAAGCTCCGAAGTGCTGCCCCACCTGGATCTCGTGATGGCCTCCAGACTTGTCCGTTGGAGTAGCCATATTTATCTTAAGATGCTCCCGTGTTGTTGAGTTTGACATCATTTAATGGTTCATGGTAACAGCTGATGAAGAAATGACACCGTGGCCCGGGGTGTTGGCCCTCCCCCCCCCACCTGGGTAGTCTTCCTGCGTGTACTGTCAAAACTTCTTTCTGGGGGATAGGATGGTCAAGCCTTGGCCTCATGGCGTCTTTTGTCAACTAGTCCCTGGGACCAAAGTCAGTTAAATTCCCCTCCTTTCAAGCACCAAGTAGTGAAGCCTTCTTGTGGTTTCTAGGAGGCCGAATGTTTCCAGAGCCTGGGCTTTCCTGAGCCGAGCTCTGCAGCCTGTGTGGGGTCCCACATGGGCTCTCTGGAGACAATGGCAGTTTTCTAGGCCCCATGAAGCGCCCCTGCTCCCCCCACATCATGGCTTCATGGTTGCAGGTCAGACCCCCCACATCATGGCTTCATGGTTGCAGGTCAGACCCCCCACATCATGGCTTCATGGTTGCAGGTCAGAAACATTTGTCTCCCGACTTGCTGTGGGGTGAGGTACTAGGTGAGGCTGTAATATCCAGAGAACCAACCCCCATCTTTGCCGTCAGTGAGGTGCCTCCTTTCTCTAGGAGAAAATAGAACCCTCAGGGAGGCTCTGGAGGACCAGGCTGCCTTCCGCAGCCCCAGCAAGGAGACATGCTGTTTTTAAGACAGAGCACTTACCCGAAGTGCTTTTGCTCCAGGTTTTCGCTGCAACCTGAGTGCACGTGGGCGTATCTTTTCCAGCTGTGCTTAGAAGCATTTTAAGGCCTGTACCTACTTAGGACTGATGCTTTCCAGCAGGACGGTGCTTGAGACTCAGGGTGGGCAGCGAACCTTCTCCCCTTTCCCTAGACTCATATCCTGGTACCAAAAATATCCTTGTCCTGGAATGTGGACCCCCTAGAGGGGGTGATGTATCTCACGGGTGTGGAACGGGGACACGGGGGGGGGGGGGAGGGCGGCGGGGAGATGAAAGGCTTTGGAGCCAAACAACCCTCAGTTTCCCTGTAGACTCCTTGAACAAGCCACATCACCTCTCCTCTGTGACCTCATCGGGGAAGTGGCGCCAGCAGGAAATGGCCCTTTGCTGGATGCTCAGGGGATTAAGGAAATGGGATCATGGCTGTAAAGCCCCTCGCATGTGTCCTGGACACAGTGGGTGCTTGATGACTGGTTGGGATATGTGTGCATGGGCTAACTTGATTTTTTTTTTCTTTTTCTTTTTTCTTTTATTTTTTAGAGGGGGGAGGGGCACAGGGAGAGGGAGAGAAAGAATCTTAAGAAGGCTCCACACCCAGAACAGAGCCCAGCTTGGGGCTCCATCTCAAGGACCCTGAGATCATGACCTGGGCTGAAATCGGGAGTCGGATGCTTAACTGGCTGAGCCACCCAGGCGCCCCAAACTTGATTTTTCAAATTGTGGTAAAACACTCATAGCACAAATCTTTTTTTTTTTTTTTAAAGACTTTATTCATTTATTCGACAGAGATAGAGACAGCCAGTGAGAGAGGGAACACAAGCAGGGGGAGTGGGAGAGGAAGAAGCAGGCTCATAGCGGAGGAGCCTGATGTGGGGCTCGATCCCATAACGCCGGGATCAAGCCCTGAGCCGAAGGCAGACGCTTAACCGCTGTGCCACCCAGGCGCCCCCATAGCACAAATCTTTTAACCATTTTTCAGGGCTTTCATTTTTACGTTTTAATCATTTTAAAGTATACAGTTTAGTGGCATTAAGTGCATTCACACTATCCAGTTCCAGAAATCTTTCATTGCCCTAAAGAGAAACCCCTTCCCCGTGTGTGGCCGCGCCCCGTCTCCCCCTTCCCCCAGCCCTGAGCCACCACTCAGTTTTCTGTCTCTTCTGGATAGTTCACGTGAATGGAACTGTGCGGTATGCGGCCTTTAGGGCCTGGCTTTTGTCCTCAGCACACGTTTCCAAGGTTCCTTCCTGTTGTAGCGCGTGTCCATGCTTTGCTTGTTTTTATGACTGAACAATATTCCCTCGAGTCCTTCATTTGGAGACCTCACAGGATGGTCCTAAATGGTGCAGACTGTTACCTGCTCTGGGCCAGGATTCCTTCTGTCTTCATTTCTGAGTGGATGGTGTAGCAATTTCGTGACAGGAGATGAGGCAGGGGTAGGGGCTAGGCCCTTCACGGGCCCTCCCGGGTAGAGCTTAGCCCCAGGGCGGCAGCCAGAGCCCTCAAGGGCTACGGAGCTGCTTCTGGGTCTGGCTGGAGTGGAGAACTGGGTTCAGGAGGGAAGGGCTGGGCTCCCAGATAACTGGCTCGCTGTGTCTCCTCCAGATGCAAGAAAAGGCAAAAGAGATCTACATGACCTTTCTGTCCAGTAAGGCCTCGTCACAAGTCAACGTCGAGGGGCAGTCCCGGCTCAATGAGAAGATACTGGAAGAACCACACCCATTGATGTTCCAGAAACTTCAGGACCAGGTAACCTGACTTCCCTACCTGCCCCTGGATGTGACACTTATTCCCTGGCTGGAAGAATGTTAGACGCCCCAGAAGCCATCCCCTCCGGCTGGGCAAGTTGAGGCACACTGAGGGGCCATGGTTGGTGAACGAGAGGGGACTGAAATGCCAGGCTCAGGATCTGACCCATAGGAGGCTCCCTAAGGCCTGCATACTTTTGGTCTACACACAGTTTGAACCAGCAGGGTTATCTTCTTCTCAACCCAGATTAGAAGGGAGGCTGGAGCTATTCAAGGAACCCACACTGAGGAAGCAACATGTAACTGCTGAAGGTAGGAACAGAGAGAAAAATCTAGAAAGCAAGCACAAGGGCTCACAGTGGTAGGGAAGCTGGGGCTGTTTTTGTGCAAATACTGATCATGACCACCCATTTCTGGTGGCCCGGGACTGTAAGCTGGTTCATAGTGAGGCTCCCGAGTTATAAGGAAAAGGTTAACATTTGGCACCTTATTCCACTTAAAGCAGGAAAAAAATGAGTTTAAAAAAATGGACCTATAAGGGGTAGTTTTCTGGCAAGCTTTTTTATGAGATATGCCCGCAGTAATAGGAAAAGGGGTGGAACTGCACTCCAGAGATTTCTTAGACATGAATTGGCAGGTGTGACTACCCAGAATGTGCTTGTGAAATGTTATCTATACGCTTGACGGTGGAACACAGACCAGTGTCAGACTTCTGCTGGCTCCATCCTTACCGAGGGAGCAAAGGCCTTCCTTCGCTCGCAGGTGAAGATGAGCTTTTAGCTTCATTCAGCGGCCCTCAAAGGTGAGCGAGCCGAGACCCATCTGGAGGGCTTGTTCAAACAGACGCTGGGCCTCACCCCCAGAGTTAACCTTCGAATGTGATGGTTCCCAGATGGCCTGAGACTTTGCCTTCCTAACAAGTTCCCAGGTGGCACTACACTGATGCTTTGGGTCCTGGCACCGCACTCTGGGAACTGGTACAGTGCCTCGGTTGGCCTTTTCTGGATCATCTGGAGTGGGCGCAGAGCCCAGAGCCTGTCCCAGCATCCACATCGCCCCATCTTTGCTCAGCGTCTGATTAGGAAACGAGTATACAGGTAGCAAATACAAAGATGAAAAGTAGTTCGAGAATGTTTCGTGGTGGCAGGTGCAAACTGCACGTGAATCCAGAACCAAATTTAGGTGTTGAAGGAATGCCAGTGGGTGTGGGTGACTTGCTGAGGGCTCCCTGGAGGTGGTGGCTTTCAGCCAATGGGAAGGACGCCATGGACAAGGAGTTGTGGCCAGAAAGGAAGTAGAATGTATGGTGAAAAAGCCCTTCTTGTGGCCGTAGCTGCGTGAGGATATCTGCCCCACCTGGACCTCTGAGTCTTTTTTTTCTTTCTTTTAAATATTTATTTATTTGAGAGAGAGAGAGAGAGATCGAAATTGAGTCGGGGAAGGGGTAGAGGGAGAGGGAGAAGGAGACACCCTGCTGAGCAGGGAGCCTGCTGCCTCTCAATCCCAGGACCCTGAGGTCATGACCTGAGCCAAAGGCAGATGCTTAACCGCTGCGCCACCCAGGCGCCCCAAGAAAAATATTTTTGAAATTACTTTTATTTACCTAACTATAGAAGTCATACATGTGTAACAAAAGCAGCTTGGGAAATCAAAACATCAAGATGAAAAAATTCATAATTCCATACCTGGAAAAAAAACCACAAATAACATTTGATTTCTAGGTTTTTCATCCTTCTCTTTCCTGTAAGTACACATGTGCCACAGTGCCGTTCAAAGTACTTAATGTGAAGAAAGCACTTGTGTATCCTGTTGCTGAAAATTCACTTACTGGAGAGGGAGAAAGAGGCACTATCTTCCAAAGGCACAACACGGTGGAAACAAGGGCTGATTCCACAGCGAGCCCCTGGGAAGGGCTTCTGCGCTCTGTCTCAGTTCGGAAAACTCTGCCTGTCAAAGGCCTTGCTGGTAACCCTCAACACGTGTGCTCAGCATGGTCTGTGGTTCTCTGCCCCCAAAAGGCCCCCCTGGAGGGCCCTGTTTTTCTAAGTGCAGGAGTTTGAAGCCGAGAGGCTTTGGAACCACAAGAGCTCACCTCACTCGAAGCCCGCCCCCCTCCGTGGCTCTGGCTTTGTTGAGCTCCACGGGGTGTCTCGGCGGAGCGGTCTGAGCCGCTGCTTTGTGCTCCCCCCTGCACCCCGTTCCCCAGGGAGACTTTAGGGAGCCTCAGCCCGTCCTCAGTGGGGCAGGACTTGAGGGCACAGCCAGAGCCCAGAAGGGTGGGAACATCCTCCGTGAGCATTAAATTAGATGACCCCACGTCCGTGCCTCTGGTTTAAAGGAGGGCTTCTTGGGTCTTCAAGTCCTGTTGATTCCTGGTTTATACCCAGCTCTAGCGGGCATGGCGGCTCGGGACGCTGCAGGTTGGAAACGCTGCCGGAGGCTGGGCAGGGATGCTTAGCGAGAAGTGACAACTGACAGGCAGGGCGGAGACAGAAAAACGAAACTAAGCATCAAACCAGCCCAGGGATATCTGGAGCCACCGGGTGTGGGGGCCCCCAGCCCCACGCACCGCACCGGGGGCATCCCTGTGCCATGGGATGGTGACACCATCAGGGATCCTGGTACCCCAGAGCTGACATTGTGGTCGGCGTGTTCCGCGAAGGATGTGTTAGACGTTCTGATATCTTAAGAGAAGTTCAGGGGCTTAACACTCCGTCACTTTGAAAACTTACGCAAGGGCAGAGATCATGCTCTGATTTAACTCAGTTCTGCAAACATGGCCCGGGTGTGTGCTCAGCACATGCTGGGAAGGCCAGGAGAGGTGGGCGGGAGGGGACTGTGGCTGTTTCCTTGGAACGGTAGCCTAGAATCAAAGGACAAATTTAAGTTGTGGGAAGCAGGAAGGAGGAGGAGACCTTAACAAAGAGTTAGTTTTTTTCAATGAATTGCAATTTCCTGCAGTGTCTTTTTTTCTTTTAAAAATCTGCTAGCAGGTCTATTTCAGTTCTGGTTGGTTTGCTGGTATTCGTTCTTTCATTCACTCCTTTATGCTATGACCTTGATGGAGAACCTACTATGTACCAGGGACCATGCTAGGAACTGTGTGTGCGGCGAGGAAATCAGCCCCCGTCCAACCACGAAGGCAGAAAAAGATAAATGCTATGAAGGAAATACGGCAGGTGGTGGGCTAAGAGTGACTGGGAGGGGCCAAGGAGGGCTCCTTGAAGAGGTGACGGAGACCCGAGTGGCAAGGGGAAGCCAGGTGAGAAGGGGGCAGGACCTTCCAGGGAGAGGCAGCAGCAAGTGCAAAGGCCCTGGGGTGGGGATCTGCTTGGTATGTTGGAGGAGGTCAGTATGGCTGGAGTATATAGTCAATGAGGAAGATGGTAGAAATTAAGTCAGGAGGGACTGGCTGCGGTTAGGCCCTGAAGCTGTGGTAACCAGTTTACTCTCGAGGATTTTGAATGGTAACTATTTATAGAATGTGCCAGTTGGGCGAATAAGGTTTGGGCCTCTTAAAAGCTGGGCGCCTTGGCTCTGATCCCCAGCTCCAGCGACGCCTGTCCCTCCTGAGCTATGCAAGAGGATGACGATGGCTCAGGGCAAAGCCATCTCTATACGAGCTGTGAACCCACAGCCTCCTGACCATGGCTCAGCATTTGTACCCTAATGGCCTGACACCTGCCCTCTTCCTCTCCCGCACTGCCCATCACTTCCTGGATGCTGAGCTCTGACTTACTGTCATTTTCACTGCACGTTGGGTTAGCTGGGAGGGGTAAGTGGGGGCTCTCGTTCCAGTCCGGCCTCCCCAGGTGAGTCCCTTTTCTTAGGGACCTGTGGCCTCTGTGTCCCTTTCTGTAACATGGGGCTCTTGGCCAGCCCTGCTGCCCCTCGGAGCTGCCCAGTGACGCCATCTACAAACCTTCCGTGGCCTGGTGTTAGAAAGCTGCTCCTTGCTAGCCACACCCTTATTTCCTTAGACCCGACGTTTCCCCCTTTCCTTTGACTTTAGAATTTAGTAGCTGTGAAACGTTGGGCAAGATTCAGTCCCTCTCTGTGCCTCAGCTTCCTCTTTTGTGAAATGGAAGTTATGATAAGACACTTGGGAGGAGAAATGCAGTCGTCTCTGTGATGCGTGCTTACTCAGTGCCCTCCATGAGTGTTCACTGCACGTGTCCTTTAGAATGTCCCGTGAAGATAAACTTTAACTTCATGCAGTTCTTAACTGGGGACGATTTTGCCCCCCCCGTCCCCTGCCAGGGGATCCTGGGCAATGTCTGGAGAGTTCTTTCTGGCTGTCACAACGGGGGTGGGGGTGCCACCAGCACCTTGTGGGTGGCGGCCAGGCTACTGCTGAATATAACACAGGGGACAGCCCTGCACGACACAGAATTATCTGGCCCAAAATGTCAACGGAGTGGAGGTTGAGAAACCCCGGCTTACTATGACTTCCAAAGCCGTAGCAGAGTGGCCGGGCCTCAGGTCCCCACCTGAGAACAGCCAATAATGTGTGGCTTTCTGCACCGTCGTGACTTCGGGAAAACTTGAGGGCTGAGCCCCTTCACTGTCCCTACAATGCTTTCATTGTGCAGCTCATGTGATTCAGGGGGCATCTTGGGGAAGGTGGGACCCGGCACCTTGGCTTACAAGCGAGAAAGTTCACCCCCGGGGAAGGTGACCCAGCTGGCCCGAGATCGCAGCGCTGGGACAGGGGGAAACGTGCGTGGGAGCTGCAGCCCTGCGGGACCAGCCTTGCCGTCGTCCTCCTGCTCTGGGCCCCCACTTTCCTTTCATTCATGCTTCCCATCAGCCCTGTCTTTGGCCCTGGAAGACCCGCCAGGGCTCTCTCCTCCTTTCCCACATCCGTCACCCTTGCCCCCCTGGCTTTTCTGTACCGCCAGCCTGGCTGATTCTAGAACATCCCTGTCAGTCCCTCGGGCACTGAGTCAGCTACAACAGGAAGGGGTCAAATCGGTCACGGCAGCCTAACATGCTGTTCCTTGTATGAGAGATGACCACGTCCCTCCCCACCGGCCTTGTCGGCTCAGCGTGCTGAACGCACCTGTCCCGCTCCGCCACGTGGCTCGGAGCTCCAGGGACGAGGGCCAGCCCAGGGACCCACAAGGCCAGCACAAGCCATGAGCACATCCTGTTACTCTGTCACCTAAGATTCTGAGCAGGTTAATTTTTAAAATTAAATTTTTTAAAGATTTTATTTATTTATTTAGAGCACAAGAGGTGGGGAGGTGGGCAGAGGGAGAGAGAGGATCTGAGCTGAGCGAGAATCCACGCTGAGCACGGAGCCTGATGTGGGGCTTGATCTCACGACTCTGAGATCACGACCTGAGCTGAAACCAAGAGTCGGACATTTAACCGACTGAGCCACCTGGGCGCCCCTGAAAATTATTTTTAATTGTTAAACAACTGCTTGTTCATAGTTGAGAAGAAAATTCACATAATGGAGGAGGGTCTGAAGTAAAACGTTAAAACCCCTCAGGCTGTGCCTTCCCTCTCCTTCCCTAGCACGAATGCCCATGTTTCATATCCTTCCAGACCCTTCCCTGAAGGTGTTAAGAAGGGAATGCTTTGAAATCTGCTCAGTGAGTTGAGATTGTGCCATGTCAATGATTTAAAATACAACTCTGCTCCTAGAAGTTTCTCGGCACCATTTTACACTCCCTTCTTGCTCTGAAGCCTCTGGTTGGAACTCCACAGAATAGCCAGATTGGTTCCCTCTGGGACAACGAGGAGACTGGAGGCGATAGGAGGGTCGAGGTCATTGCACACGGCAACTTGAAATCATTGCTTTCTGGGACCATGAAAGAGAAGGTTTGAGGGGGAGCCGGGCTGCTCATTCTTCTTCCTTAACCTTGAGGGATCCCCGTGCCTACACTTAAAGCAGGTTTCCAGTGCTACTTGGACACTCTCACCCAGGCTTGGTGCTAAGTGTGGTCTGGGGAAGGCAGAATGGAGGCGTCCTTCTCCAAGGAAAAGGAAGCCCTCCACCTCGGATGCTTAGAAAAAAAAAATGTAGAAAAGACTTCAATGAGATGTCAGTGCTCCCAGCCACATCCTTGACAGAGAAAGGAGCCATGCGTCCGGCCCCTTGTCGGCGGTGTCTTTACTTTGAATTTCCCCAGAACCCAAGAAGCGAGAAACACTTCCTTTTTCGACATCAAGAAGAAGGGGTGGGCCAGTGGGTGAGGACCCAGAAGTGGGGGAGGGGCTGCCATGCTTCCGGGGTCAGGTGGGGGGTCCACTCCCTCCCCCACTCCCTGTATCTCCGAGTCTGCAGTGGTGGTTGGGCCCGGGGATTCTGGGCACTTCCATCGTGTGGGTGCAAGCTGACATCTGCCCCTGAAGATTAAGTCCAGTCCTGAAACTGGCATTTTCCAGTGTGCAAAGCCAGAAAGGGCAGGTCGTGGGTTTTCATTCAAACGGAAGAAAAGTTGGCTCCCTGCGTCTACCACAGCCGTTTGCCTTATGAGGGATGGGGCGGGGCAGGAAGGATAGTATTTGAAATACTTTGAGATTTTTTTTTTATACCTTTAAAAAGGTATTTAGGGGAAGAAGGGTGGGTGGGTGCTAGAATAGCTTTTAACTCTCCTCCTGATGGCAAAGGCAAAAATAAAATACCTTCACTCCATGTAGAAAGCGTGTCATTTGGGCCTTGGATTTGAGGGTGATGGACTCCCGGAAAAGTGGACTACATGCCACCTTGCTCCATGCCACAGCACCTGACCCATGGGTCTGTGAGGGACTATCACCCTCGAGCAGGGATCTCTCCTTCTCTGTCCATGTCCACCTTCCTTCTGGAGTTTTGATCCCACCTGGCATGGTGTCCGTCTCTGGCAGCCTGTCCAGGACCACAGAGACTTCCACGGCTTGGCCTGGCAGGTTGGGACAAGGGCTGAGCTGAGCTGCTGTCTGCTGGCCACCCTCAGACCTTCTTCTGGATGCACCCCACTCAGAAGCTGGGGAGGGGGTCTTGAACTTGCTCAGTGGGGACATCCCTGTGTGTGCCCTGCCCCATGGCTTCTGATCATTTCACGGCCTCAGGGCTGGAGAGAGGGAGCTTGCTATCTTCGCACTTTCTGTGCACGTGGGTACGAAAGCATGTCTATGGTCTGGGCGCGTGGGAAGAGAGCATGTTCTGGAAGGGGGCAGCTCAGAGACGGTGGCACTTGCCGCCTTCTTTCAAGCACCCAGTTCTTGGAGCAAATATGAAATTTCACTACTAAAACTTTCTGCTGCATTAAAGGATTTATTTTTCTTGTCGCACCCAGTTGAAATCACGTGGCACAGGGTTTGAAAAGGAGGGAGGAGGCTCATTTAGGTCTCTTCACGTTCCTGCTGTCTGAGAGGCGTTAAAGGGTAGGCTGAAATGCACTTGATGGAGGCAGTGATGAAATCTTGGTTAAGCATCCCGTCTTCTCCACGGACGGGGTGCATCTGGGAGGGCGTCCTTTCTTGGAGCAGGTGCGGAACGACCTCCAGTTGGAGCACCGTGTGGGTATTTTCCCTCGTAGAAAGGCAAATCCTATCAATCCTTGCCTG
Source organism: Ursus americanus (assembly GCF_024610735.1). Lineage (NCBI taxonomy): Eukaryota > Metazoa > Chordata > Mammalia > Carnivora > Ursidae > Ursus > Ursus americanus. Next base: position 11,751,585 of record NC_142132.1, read on the forward strand.
GGATCTGGAGCGGGAGGGGCCCTGGTGGTGTGGCGGGGCCTGGCGCATCAATGCCCGTGGGCAGGAAGGCTCCCTTTGCCTGTATCACCGAAAGTGCCCCCTCCAGCCGCCTGCGGGAGTGGCGCCCAAGGCAACGATGCTAGTTTACAGTCGAGGCACGCCGCTGACAGATGTGGGGCTGCCGAAACCTGCAACCTGCTGAGCCACAGCTGTCTTGGCCAAAAAAAAAAAAAAAAAAGGTATATGGAATGCCTCTTAGCTGCCAACTGGAGTTTTCTGCTTCATCGGCTGCCTGTCTCAGAAGGACTGTCTGTCTGCCGTATTGCTCTGCTCGGATGCTGTCTGCCCACCTGGATTCCCACCCCCACCCCAGATTTGTCTCCACCTTCTGCTTTCTCTTCCCCGAGGACAACTTGAGGTGTGTTGGAACGGTGATGCTCTCAGTTCAGGCCCGATCAGAGAGTCCTTGTTTTGTAGAACCTTCTGGAACACCTAGGGCCATCTCATTTTCTGTGCTCAAGTAGGAGTGAGCTGAAATCAAGAAGCCGACTGTTAGTTTTCAAGGGCTGTCTTAAATGATCTCAAACTGAGTTGCTTAAAAGAACAGAAATCTATTCTCTCCGTTCAGGAGGCCAGAAGTCTGGAATCAAGGTGCCAGGAGGGCTGTGCTCCTCTGGGAAGTGCTGTGGAAGAATCTTTCCCTGCCTCCTCCTGGTTTCTGGTGCAGGGCTGGCATTCCTGGTGTTCCCTGGCTTGTGGCTGTGTCACTCTGATCGCTGCTTCTGTCTTCACATGGCCTCTTCTGTGTCCCTCCGTGTGTCCTCTCCTCTTCTCAGGAAGACACCGCTCCTTGGAAGATGGTGTCATTGTGAGAGCCTCAACTAACCCTATTCCAAATAAGGTCACATTCTGAGGTTCCAGGTGGACGTACGCTTTGTGGGTCCCCCATTCAACCCGGCACACTGACTTTTAGGGATATTTGTTTCCCATTTATACACACAAATACTTTTTTTTTTAAGTTTTATTTTTTTTTAAGTAATCTCTACACCCAACATGGGGCTCAAGCTCACGACCCCGAGATCAAGAGTCACACGCTCTTCCGACTGAGCCAGCCCGGCGTCCCCACAGATACAGTTTTGAACGTACTTGGGATCATTGTTGTTCATTTTAGCACATTTCTAAAATTTAGTGTTTAGAAGTGTAACATTCACGTGTTGCGTTCTTTCCACGTCTAACTAACTTTTGCAGACTTCATTTCCAGTGACTGCCTCCTGGTCTGCCAGGTGCGTGGCAGGACAGCCTAGCGGTTCAGAGTACGGGCTCGGGAGCGAGGTGGCCGGCGTTCGCATCCTGCCCATCTCTCTTGGGCTGCTGTGGGCTGTGTCCCCTCCCAAATCCGATGCTGGAGTCCTAAGCCCCAGTACCTCAGAATGTGACTGCGTTTAAAGATAGGGACTTTAAGGAGATAATTAATGTAAAATGAAGTCATTGGGGTGGCCCCTAATCCAGTAGGACGTTGTCCTTCTAAGAAGAGGCATTTAGGACACAGACACACACAGAGGGAAGACGCCAAGTACAGATCTTCCTCGACTCAATGGAGGTACAATTGGCAATACGTGGAAACTACTGAAAGTCGAAGATATTTTATACATCGAACCCACCGAATCTCACAGCTTAGCCTGGGCCCCTTGAACGTGCTCCAAACACATTAGCTTACGGCTGGGTGAAATCATCCAACGCAAAGCCTATTTTACAATGAAGTGTTGGGTCTCTCACATCGTTTATGGAACACTGTACTGAAAGTGGAAACAGAATGGCCGTATGGACATAGGATGGTTGTCAGCAGGAGCTGTTTGCGCCGTGATCGTGGGGGGAGCACCCCCAGAGAGCATCGGACCGCGTATCCCTGGCCCGGGAAAAGACCAAAATTCAACATTCCAAGTACGGTTTCTACTGAACGCGTGTCATTTTTGCACAAGTACAAAGTCAAAAAATCGTAAGTTGAACCATCGTAAGTTGGGGGCCATCTAAATAAGCCAAGGAGAGAGGCCTCGGAAGAAACCCACCCTGCCAACCCCTTCATTTTAGACTCTCAGCCTCTAGAACGGTGAGAAAAGAACTTTCTGTGGTTTGAGCCCCGCAGTCTGTGTTATTTCTCATGGCAGCCCCAGCAGGTGGATAAGCTGCCTACCGGCATAAAACACCGAACCTCCGAGGCCTAGTCCCTTCTCTCTGCAATCAGGTGTCATACGGTCTCAGTAAGGTTTAAATGAGAGAATGCTCCATGCGCGGCCTGGCTCGGGCTGGGCTGGAAGGTGCTCTCGGCAGCCCCCGGTTGGTACCCCCTTTCATCAGCTCTCTGCCGTTACACATTGGGTGATTTCTGTTCATTCACTGGGCAAGTATTTACTGGACCCCAGTTGCGGCCATTTGCCCCCTGACACATGAGGCTGTGGCCTCTGGTCAGCAGCTGGGTTCACTGCCTTTGGTCACTTTCTTGGGAGGTATTTTTTTTTTTTTTAGGAGCATTCTCTATCCTCCAAACAGTTTTCACCGAGCACCCCCCATGGAGGGCCCTGGGATGGGAGCACCCTGTTGCCATACGCTCCAAGGCCAGTGCCCAGGAGACCCTTTGCTGGTGACAGTGGTGAGCTATTAGGCAACTTGCAGCCCCAGAAAATGTGGCCATTGGAGCGATATCCCTTTCCTTTTTCCTTTTCCTGTAGGGGTCTGATGGCTGCGGCCACCACCTGGTGACTCCATGGCTCCAGGAGGCGGGCAAAGGCTCCTGGCGGTGGGAGCCCTAGCCCGAAAGCCTTCATGGGCATTTCACACCTGCCCATGGCAGGGAGTGGCCCTTACGCTCCTGTTAAATAGTTTGCGGCCCCGTCCCCTCGAGCTTGCTGGCACCCGTGGAGCCTGCGGCCTCGGGAGAGCTCCTGGAGGCTGAGTCCTGCCAGCCCCTGAGCGTTCCCCTCAGCCAAAGCCACCCCCTGCCCTCTGTCCCCGCCTCCTCCCCTGGGTGTCTTTTTCTTCTCCTCTTTTGAAGTGCGAGCCTCAGAGCCCCGGCAGGCAAACAGGATGCTCCCCTCCCACACGCACAGAGCACAGACTGCAGACGAGACGCTCCGGTCGAACCGCATCCTGCTGGCAGTGGTGGGTCCCATCTGCTGCGGACCTGCCGTGGGAGGGGGCGCAGGGCTGAGTGCCAGGAGGGGTCCTCATGAGGCAGCTTTCATGAGTCACTCCGAGACTCGCTCCAGACTTCCAACTAGGTGGGCATGTCAGAGTTCCCTCTGGGAGCTCTGTGCCTGGAAAAGCTGAATAATGCCGGTGGTGAGGGATGGTCCCACCTGCACAGCACATTTGTGGGAGGCCGCGGAACGATAATGGCATTCCTCATCCCCTGCCTTGCCCTTGGCTCTGATTTTTGCGTTTTCTGGGAGGGTTTTTTTTTTTTATTGTTGTTTTTAAAATGAATAATTTCTCAGTCTAGGATTGCAAGATTGCTCTAAAAGAGGTGACGGCCACGGAGAGGCACAAGGTGGGGACTTACAGAGGCGTGTTCTTCCTGAACAGCTGCAGATCTGAGGCAGGACGGGAGGGACACCCAGGGAAGGTCAGGCAACAGTGTAAGAGTTTAAGGAAAACACGAAGTCCTAAATCTTTCCCTGAGCGGTGGACTCTGAGGATAGCTGAGTGATTTAGGCGCTTCTCCTGCGGGTGAAGCTGTGTTGGGAGAAGGAAAGTATAAGGGCAGAAGGTTCTAGGCCTCCCATCCCCCAGGCAGATGTTCTGAGTCCTTAGACTTCATCAGTCATTCAGTTTTCAAAATAGTTTGCGTGTGTGTTGGGAGAGGTCGAATTAAAAAGATGTCAGGGTTTTACCACCCACTTGATAACCCCGCCTGGCAGTGAGCGACATTCTAGACACCTCTGGAACTTTCCACTTGTTGAGCCCATCGTTGTGCAGGGAGCGAAGACACCAGGGTACACGGTGTGGACTTTTCATCTGCAGAAGGTCCTGAAAATTCAGTTAAAAGTTTTGAGAGAGCGATGAGGAGGGAGATTTCTCAAGAGACTGGACTCCTCGACAGCCGGAAAATGCTTCTCTTTTCTCCACGGCTTTTATAGGCCAAGGGAGGAGGGCGGCAAAGGATCGGGTGGGAGTGGGTAAGAGGGGATGCTGGGAAGAGGGACTGTGGCTAACTCTCTGAGGACTGCGGTGCAGGAGGCAGCCCTGTAAGCCAGGAGACGTAGGCTCCATCCGGGTTCCCCTCGTACCTGCCGAGCATCCCCAAGAGGCATTGCTTTCCCAGAGCCACGCTCCTGGGCTGTGTGAGCACGCACGTGCCCCCATGGTGCAGCCAACTGCTGCTTTCTTTAATTAGGGACTGTTCCCAGAGCCTCTCCTCGCTAACGCGGTACTTTCACTCCCCTGCCTGCATTAAAGAAGCCCCATTTTGTTTCTTGGCATAATAACAGGTTTATTTGAGATCTTGGATGCCGGACTTCTGGGGGAGGGGGTCTTAACACTACCGGCATCATCTGAGATGACAGCGGCCTTTCCAATAACCACCCTCTCTACAGGAATGGTTTCTGTTCTGCCATCTCAAGTTTCTGGAGAAATACGTCCCTGTGTTATCTCTCCAAATAAAGTGGAGATTCTTAACGGACCTCTTGATAGAAGGGTACGAGTCAGTGCTGTGTGCATTTATACTTCCGTGGAAGATAAAGGTAGATTCGTCCGTGTGGCTATTATATTCCATTGAGACTGTCTCATAAGGACCAAAACCATCCAGGAAATCTTCCTGGCCCAGCACATGACTTACTTGCTTTGTGTGTTTTGCATGTAGTTGCCTCCTTTGGCACACGATAGGTATTTAACAAACATTTGATAAAATGACTCATGGTCCGATTGGCCTCAACCTCCAGACTCTTTTTCCTTTTCTCCTTAGATCTTCAACCTTATGAAGTATGACAGCTACAGCCGCTTCTTGAAGTCTGACTTGTTTTTAAAACACAAGCGAACCGAGGAAGAGGAAGAAGATCCCCCCGATGCCCAAACTGCAGCTAAAAGGGCTTCGAGAATTTATAACACATGAGCCACCAAAGAGCTGGCAGGACTGGCGGCTTTGGGAAGCGAAGGAACTCCCTCTCAGGACCGTGCAGGGTTTAGAATTGCTTTGTTATCTGTAAGGACTGAAATGTACAAAACCCTCCCATGGGATATGTGTATTTTATTAACTGCTTGACCAGTGCGTTCTGCATGATGGCTAATCTTACATAAAAAAACAAATAGCTTTGACGTTTCAGTTCACATACACACACTCACACAAGCATGCACAGCAGAAGAGTCCTTAAACACTGGATACTTCAGGCGTTCTGTAGCTTGATTGAACATCCGCTGAGGCCACCAGGTGAAACTTACAGCCACCTGTTACCTTTTAAGTCTTTGCCCGGCCTCTGGGGGAGGAGTCAGGCATGTCCTCGGAGTCACTCGGCAAATTAGCTCGAGAGTGAGTTGATCTGCCAGACTCAGGCCCCTGAGGCTGTCATCAGGCACCTTTTGGGTTAAGTACTTGTCGAGAATAAGTTCAGGGCTGGGAAAAGGAAAGTCATCGCGGACAGCCTCTATAGATTCGGGGAGCTGTGTGCGAGCACCCTCAGAGGGTTCTGATTTCTTGTGTGTGGGTTCGTCCTGGTTTTGCCTACAGTCCGTGACATTTCATGCAACACAGATAAATAGTTCATCTTGCCAGAAACAAGATCTCAACCAGGAAGAAACAAATGCAAAATTGCTCAGGGTCCCCGTGACAATGCAAGGCCGTGTTGAATGGGCTCGTGGCCGATGGCCCGTGCCGATGATGGAGTTGGTGGGATGTTCTGTTCTCCCATAGCCCGTCTGGGGACCTATCGGAATCATTTCTCTTCGGCCCTACCCTTTGCTGGACTTGTTAACTCTGGGCTGGATGCTTCAATGAGGGGAAAGAAAATGCTCTTTGAAAGTCTCTTCTTGGGTGGAGAGACTGTGAATGAAACCCTGCTGGGCCTGGGCTATCCCAGCCAGCCCAGGTACCCCCTCCCCTCCTTTGCGAGCAGAGCCCAGCTGAGCCCAAGGTCAGGCACGGTCCCCTTCTGCCGCTTGCTCCCGCCTCCCGCTGCTGCCAGACCTCTCCAGCATGTTTGCCAAACCTTCAACTCCTGTTTGTACAAACAAAGCAACCAGACTGTTACTTGTGAGCCTTCCCACTCAGACTTTTCCATTTGCAAAATTCCCTGATGTCGAGGGTGACTGTGTAGTTTATTAATCACACAGGATGGTTTTGAGAGAGAAGGGAGCTGAGTTTAGTCATTACGAGGGGCCGGGGTTGCGGGGGGATAACAGGCGGAGACTGGTTCTGCTCTGAGTGAGCCAGTTTGCGATGATGACCTTCTCCTCACGTGACCTCTCTGCCATTCCCCTGACTCCCCAGTGTCATCGTCCCCTCACTGTGGTAGAAGGTTTCCTGCCGTCCATCTCGGGCCTGGGGAAGGGACGGCCTTTAGAGAGCTGTTCACTGCTGAGAACCAAGTCACCCCATGGAGCATTCATCAGAAACGGCAAACGTTTGATCCCCTTCCCGGGGTTCTCTGCCTTCCGCAGGACATCCCAGACAGGCCTTCTGTCTGTCTGGGACGAGGTGGTGATGCTGAGACAGACAACCAAGGGACATGCCATCCTTAATTTGCAGTTTCCTAACCAGAGAAGTGCAGGGCTGCACACCCAACCCCACCACCCCATCCGAGAGAGGGTAACTTGGGGTCACCAGGGAGTTGAGCAAGCAGCTCAGTGCTCCCTTTGGAGAGCCTTGTACCGGGAAGGTCCCGGGCTCTGCAGCTGGGCCGGGAACCCTGTTTCTGGCTTTTACCCTCTTTCCGCTGGGCTCAGAGACCCTTCAGAGTGGTGGTCGCTTTGTGAGTGCTCGAATAAAGGCAACAGCCAGAGTCAGCCAGAGGATGATGTAGCAAAGGAAGGCCTGTCCCGTAGATGCTGCCTGAAAATCTGGCGCCAGCGGGATGCGGCGAGCCAAGGACGTTTCACCGCAGGGCTCCCACCCGCGTGCCCTTGGGCCCCTTCCTCCGCCTTGCTCCTGCCTGGCTGCCCCCCTCTCCGCCGCATGCAAAGCTGAGGCCTAGACAGAATTCAGTTTCCTGAAGCCACTGCGAAAGCAAGCCAGAAGCGTGGGGAATCCGGGCAGCCAGATAGAAACTTCTCCCCCAGCTTTTCGCCCTCACCCCGTCGGTCTGACCTTCCCTCTACGCGTCAGTGAGGGTCTCTGTCGTGTCTGCAATGAGCCAGCCACTAAGTTGGGTGCCAAGATTCCACGGGGGTGGGGGGGGGGTGGGGGTGGATAAAGCAGGTGCGAGGAGTCACACGCTCATGGCATTCACAGGTGTTACCAAATGGGGGTTTTGTTCTTACTCAGGTGTGGGGCGGAGATCGAGAGATGATGACCATGGCAAAGGGAGTTTGCTACGGGTCCTAAGAGGAGGGGCGGGCCGTGCCATGCCGAGCTGCCTGGGGAACCCAGGGCCAGTCAGGAGGCAGAGGGAGGATGGGAAGCTGTGCGCAAGGGTGTCTGTGGTGGTTTCCTTGGGAAAGGCAGAGCGAGGCAAGCAGGCGTGGGACTGGCCGGTTTGAATAACCCCCACAGGCTCTGGGGCCCCGGGGCGGTCCCGAGCTGTCCGCGACCTGCGCCCGGGTGATGAGGGCAGGTGGCCTGGAGGGTGACAGCCCGGTGAGAACCTGAGAAAGGATGTGGTTAGGAGATGAGCTCTGGATTGGTTAGTTAGCCCCAGTGGTTTGCTAACTCTAGGAATGAGCGAGCCCTGGGAGGGGCATCCCTCCAGGATCAGCAAGGGCCCCGACGTCAAGGCATCAGAAAAAAATTTAAAAAAACAAAACAGAGCAAAAATGCTTAGTACAGCAGCCTGCGGGGTCTCACACTCTGAACCTGCAGGCCTAGATGTGTGTGTGACACAGGCAGGTGTTAACAGTCTCTCTATGCACGTGCCTAGGCAGAGCGTGAGGGTCCCTCCAAGTGGCTGCAGGCCCCGCCCCTCCCCATTGCCTATGACAGGCCACTCACATACTTACAAGCTCTGCCCGCTGCAGACTTTGTGCCCTGAGCTCCCCTTCCCTCGTGCAGAGAGCATGGCCTGGATGGCATTTTCCTCTGTGACCTCGCAGTCCGTAATGACACCTTCGGATCCACTCTGACCTGCCTGGCTTTCTAGGAATGGGCTGTGGTCCCGGTCCTCTGCCCGGTCCTCACTACCCTGCCTTCTCAATGTCAGCTCTCCCTCTTAGCATGGGGGTGGGGGGGGCTCACCTACACACAGAGCTCCCCTCCCAGTGCTTCTCTCCCACTGCCTCTTATACCAAAGCTTAAGAAGTAGGGGAACTCAGGGCACCTGGGTGGCTCAGTTGGTTAAGTACCTGACTCGATCTCAGCTCAGGTCTTGATCTCAGAGTCATGAGTTTGAGCCCCGCATTGGACAACGTGCTGGGCGTGGAGGCTACTTTCTAAAAAAGGGTGTGGGGGGAGGGGGCGAGGGAAGAGCTATTTCCCCCTCATTTTAGAGAAGGCAAAGCCAGAACCAGTGTCCTGACTCAAACAGGAGCATGCCGGTGAGCCGTAGAGTCAGGGGCCGGAACCAAGCACTCTGCCCTGACCCCAGCTCCCTTTCAGCCCACGCTCTGCCTGGACAGAGGCTGAATGACCACCTGCTCTATCCCAGGCCGAATACAAGACACAGGAGCGACCAGCCCCCCGGGGGAGGGGCCGCTGGGACTCGACTGGCTGTTTGTGCTCATCTCTCCAGTTTGCAAGCCCAGTTGTTCTGTCTTTCCCCTAAATATCAGGACGTCAGGCTTTATGTTGACATTGGTGAAATGATTGCTTCCAAAAACACGAGGATGGGTGCTCTGTTCTTGGGAGCATAAGCTTTTCCTTCCCGTCTCAGGTGAGTTCTGGGAAATGAAGAATTAGTTTGGCCACGTTTCCCATTGTGGTTTTGCTCACAAGGACATAGGCCCCTTCCTGTGTTACAGTGTCGAGGCCTGATGAATCGGTACCAACTGCCAGGTCCCGGCTCTGAATTTGGGAGCACACTTTGTTTACGAGCTTTGTAAACTGCTAGGCAAGCACAGTCATGACTCATAGTCTGTCACTATTTACCTTCATTCTGGCTGAAGATGTCGTAGAACGTGCATTTATTCAAGTGCTAAATGGTCTTGCTGTACCGTTAGCGTTCAGGTTTTTTAAATGTGTGTTTCTTCTCCAGGTTGGTTGTATCCAAGGCAGGGGTGCTGTGAAAGGGCCGGCACCGGGGTGAGGAGGGCAGAAACCTCATGCACTGGGGCAGGATCACTGCCCAAGGGGCTCCCAAGCCCTGCGCAGAGCAGGTGGGCTCTCCTCGGATTCCCACAGGCTCCGCACGCTTTGCGAGTCCAAACTTGCACAAGCAGAAACCTGGGGGCCACCCTCTTGGGGCCTTGAGTGAGGGGCCTGTGGGTCATGCCCTCCCTGGATGCTTAGGGGGAGGGCGTTCATGGTGCTGCATCTGCCTGCGGGGGGGCGGGGGGCTTTGCCAATTCCCACAATGCCCCCGGGTAGGGGCACCTGGCAGTGGCCTGAGAGCCTCCCCTTTCCTGTACTTCTAGGTCTGATTCATCAGTTGGTCCTCTAGATTCCCTCCAGAATCCAGCCCAAATGTGCCCACGCCTCCCCATGTCCATGGCCCCCCCCAAGCCAGACCGAGCTGCCTCCCTCCTCGCCAGCCCCGAGGCCCGTGACAGCCTCTCTGATGGTCCGTCCTCCACACGGCACTCCGGCTCCCCATCAGCACCCAGTAAAAGGACGAGCCTCAGCGTGCTGCTCCCCGGCACAAGCCCCTGCTGTACCTTTCCTTGTTCGAGAAGAAAAATTCAGAGGCCAGGAGAGCCGAGCCCAGCCCCCCCTCACCTTTTGCCCCTCCGCAGCTCCTGGACCTACTTTCAGATCCGAGAGCCAGGCACAGATGCTGCTTTCCACGGCCTCTCATGGGCTGTGCCCTTGTGACCTTGGTGTGGCTGGCTCCTTTCCTGGTGTCAGGCCGCACGTTAGCTCCTGGGAGGGGTCTTTCCTGAGGACCCCGCTAAGCCGTCCTCCACCCGTAGGCCCGTTTCCAGCCCCTTCAGAGCCCTGGCACATGACTCTTTATCTGTTACAGGTTTGTGACCTCTCTCCCTAAGGACCAGGACCCAGTGGGTTTCACTGTGTCCTCGGTCGTGAGCCCAGTGCCCGGCCCAGAGCAGACACGTGGCAGCAGGCCCTCTGTAAATGCTTCTCAGGGGAGCAGATGCATGTCAAATGGATCAGCATCTTGAATTTGGGTTGATTTCCTGCACAGTCGGGCAGCTTGGTGGTGCCCCTTGCTAATGGCCAACTCTTGGGATTGTCATAAAAATGCAGAATTGGGAGGATGGGAGAGGCCCACCATTTCCTGGGTGCCTCCCATAGGTTGGGCATTGGGGGAGGCCCACTGCAGATGGTAGGAGACCTCCCCTGTATCCTGGGGGAAATGCTCCTCGAGGCATCGACCTGGACCACAGCTCAGGGCCGATAGTGGCAGGATTAGAATTCAGGTCTTTCAGACCCCGCAGGGCACCACTTGTCGCTGCCCCCAGGCTCCCCCCCCCCCCCCCGCCCCGCCGACCAGGGACCAGATTTCAGCTCAGGCCAATCTGTGGCCATTCCCACTAGAGAAAAGAGAATTTGCTCTCTATTCTCCCAGGGACAAGGCCACCACCCAGCTGCTCTTGGCCTATTCGTCCTTTCCTTCTGCAGGATATGAAGAAGTGGCTTCGCCCCAGCTAGGGGGGTCGAGTCAAATGCTCCTTTAAACAGACTGGTTTTGTATTTGCCACCAGCTTTTCTTTTTTTTCTTTCCTTTAGCAATACATCATGACCATCTTTCTATGCCAGTAAACACAATTATACACCATCCCCCCAAAAAGTCCAGTTTCAAGATTATCTAGGGAAGATAAATGTTTCCCTTGTGCTAATTCCAGGACAGTTTATATGCTGTTTTGCAACACGGGCAAACTGTTTTCTTCTTATTTAAGCATTTAAATGCTGTTTTTTAAACTGTTATGGCATACAGATCGCCTAAGAGTAACAGATGTCTGCTTGATAGAGATGTTCCCAGGAAAAGAATTTGCTGCTTCTTGGTCTCCAGAGGAAGGATGCCTTTGCAAGTATGTGGCTTTTGGTCCACATGCCCCCCCCCAACTCTCCTAAAAAGAGGGGGGAAGAAATACAGTGCTGTGGGCTACTTGGTAAATATCTGTATTCACAGATCCTGGTGATGATAGAGGGGAGACCCTGGTCCCCCAGGAACGTCGACCCTGCCCCTCCCAGAGGGAGTATTTCTCTGAATTTTTCTAGGTGGGCGAGGTCACTGTCCATGATCTGGAGACATGAAAACGTAGGTCCATTTTTACTAAATTTGTAGCTTCCTCCAGAATCTTAGGAGTGAGAGAAACGTTCTCAAGTATCTCTATTATTATATTATTATTACTATTATTTTATAATAGGTTAGCATGAGAATTTTGGTTAAGATCATATCATGGAGTTCGACTGCCTAAATTCCAGCCCAGATCCATCACTTCTTAGCTGTGTGATCTTGGGAAAGTCACATCTCTTTCCAAGCCTGCGTCTGTACCTTTTTTATGGCGATGACATTGGTCCCTGTGTAAGATTCAAAGAGATAATACTTATAATATGCATAGTGCAGTGCCTGGCCCTTAGCAGGTCAGTAAATATTAGTGATCCAGAGAGGTTGTGTGGTCTGTCCGAGGTCACACAGGGAAGATCTACTAGATTCCTGGTCTGGGCTGATTTCTGACTCCTTGGCTGGGGCTCGTCCCTGTTTTTTGGCAGGAAAAGACCCAGAACCAGGGAGCTGGATCTTCATGTCCTCAAACGACAGAAGTTGAAAGCAGGTGGCTCTCCAAGCAGGAGAAGGTGAAGCTCCAGGGTGAAACCCCAGCAGAGGGCAGCCAGGGGTGAGGAGAGACCTGAGTGCGCCTGGGATTCAGTAACACGGCTGGGAGAGAACTCCATTGCCAGCCTGGAGCCAGGTTCCTAGTCCAGCCAAGCGGCCAAGTGAAAGGGGTGGAAGTCAGAGAGAGGGTCGCTGACAGCGGGGTTTAGCATCCCACAAGGGAAACACAGTGAAGATAGGGAGCCAGTACTCTCCTCTGGAGGCATTTTGCATCAGGAGGATGGGCAAGGGAGTCCAGGTGTCCTTTGGGGAGCCTCTTGTATCCTCGGTGACTTTCCCTGGCAGGCACGTCAGGGAGGAGCTGCGCTGATGTCTTGAAGGATGGCAGGAGGAGGAGGAACCCGGCAGCACAGCCTTCCTGAAGTTCCTGGCTTGGGCTCACGGGGGAGCTGGTGAGCTGTGGAGGGAGTGAGCGTGCTGGGTCCTTGCAGCGCAATACCCTCTGAGGTCCTGGGCACCCCCCACCCCCACAGGTGCATTGCAGTCCTTCCTCCCCAGGTCCAGCTGTAAAGGGGTTTCTGTGCCAATCAGCTTCCGAGAGCACAGGCCCGGGGATGGGGCAGCCCTGGAACTACCGGGTCTGTGCCAGCTGACCAAGGGCACCACCTTGGCATCCAGGGGTGGGTGGCACCGAGGCTGGGACTGGCCAGGAAGCTGGGGCAGCTGCTCTACCCTTCCTCGCTCCCACAGTCCCATGGCTGTTCCGGCAGGGGGACAAGGCACTTTTGGGGCTTTGCTCTGAGGTTTTCTTTCTCCTTCCACTGGTTCTTGACCCCCCGCCTGTCCCCCTCGCCCCCACCTTGGCCTCAGCTGACCCCAGATACCCCCCCGCCCCGGGCCATCAGTGGGAGACTGTTTTCTTCATTTCATTCATTTCTAAAGTCACTGCTAATTTTTTTTTTTAAACCTTGGTAACAATGTTTTGATGCAAGTTTGTTAAAGAAGTCTAGGACTTCGTGCAATAAACTGCCTGCTGCTAAAAGTTATATTAACAACGAGATCAAGAAATGACTGGCTGTGTGCACAGAGGCTTAAAGGTTTAAAACAGTGGAGATAGTATGTCTCTCCCTCTCGCATGGCTGGATTTTCAAATATATCTCCAAATCCCTGTCTTTTAGCTCTGGTGTTTGTTCTGAAATGTAGTTATTATTTCTGAAGCTTCCAATATAAGAGGCTAAAATTTTACTCTTTCTTCCCCTGTTATCTGGGATAATTTGGGGGAGGGGGCTTTTTTTTTTTTTTTAATTGAGATGAAACTAATGTTCGGTAAAGTAGAACAATCCTGAGTGGGCAGCTCAGTGAATACGGAAGCACCATCGGCATCTGGGGGATAGTTTTTAAGGGGCGTCTTCTCAAGAAGTCCATCCCACAGGAGCGCTGACCTGAGCCCTGGGACCAGGGGGGCGTCGAGGAAGCCATGCTTCCTGCTGTGCTACTCATCCCTCCTACCTTCCGTATTTTATGTCTCTCAGCAGAGGGAGAGTGTCCATGCCCTGTCCCCAACTCCTTGTCCAGCTGCACAGAGTGAGAACAAAGTGGCCTCTCCTCCATGCACAGAGCTCTTTCAGACTTTCTTCTGATTTTTTTGCCATTAGGGAAATTAGTCATGTGGCAAAATCTTTAGCAGCCAAGGCGCCATTTTGCCTTTGTACAACTTTGTGGCAAATCTGGGATTTTCGGGGGACTTATCCATGTCTCTATATCCCTGCTTCTTCAGTGCTGACAAATTGTTTTGCTCAGCTCACCACTAGACCATGACTTAAAAAAATTTTTTTATAGGAATACTTTCAAAATATTTATAAAGGTTTAACTAGGATTATAATAAAATTGCCTGTACTTAATAATTGACACTCTGCCACATTTCCTCTATCTGTTCGTTTTCCTCCAAATGATTTAAAAAATTAGACAAGATGGTTCACCTAAAAGAACATTTATGACACCTAATAAAATGAACAATTATCCCTGATATCATCTGATACCTACTCCATATGCAAACTTCCCAAGCTAGAGCGCACTTGGAAATGTCCTTTTTCCAAACCAGGATCCAGTCGAGGAGCAGGCATTGTAATGCCTGGTCTCCCCATCTTTTTAAGTTTTTTTGTAAGTGTAGTGTAAAATGCCCCACATTTTTGTTTCATTTCTGGTCTCTTCCTGGTGTCATCTAACTTTTATATCCTTTACTTCTGAGGAGGAGATAACATGGCCTCTCCTGACCTTTCCTGTGAGCCTAGGGGTTCCTGAATTTTCTCAGTTCATGATGCCACTGATGTCTCAGGAAATTTTACAGTGTCGCTAGGTTAAATAAAAATTTAACTATTCCATTTAAACAGGTCCAAATAACTTCATAAGTATTTTTGTCTAACAACTTAGCAGCTGATTGGGAAAAAAGAAAAAACCCAGAAAAGAAACCCTAACATGAATTGAACGTTTACAAGAATATTTCTGTTTCATTAAAAAATAACCAAGAATACTTACTACTAGAATGTTTGCACCTATGGGCCCCACACAGCTTCTCAGACCTTGGAATCAGATTGACGCCACCAGCCTAATGTCCTGTCCCACAGTGGTTTTCGTGTGGGACCTACTTTTCGTCACAGCAACCACCAAAAACCCAGGTTTGCAAAGATAGGACTCCATTGAAAGGAATGTACCATGATCTAATGTTGAAATCACGAGCTAACCTGAGCTAATTCGCAGTGTCTGCTGTCACTGTAGTTCCCTTGACAATTTAGAACATTCTAGGGTACTCCTGTTGGTTTGCCGTGGCATCTGGGTGCCTCCATCGGCAGCTGGGGACTCTGGGATGGATACGGTCTCTGGTAACTTCCTCTGCGAGGATTACCAGTTGTTTGAAGGCCACGTGAACAAGGACAGGTGTGCCTCAACTCAGTGAACAGAAACACTTTCTTCTCACCTAGAGCGGCACTTCCTAAGTCTGCTTTCCTCCAGAACCATTTGGGGAGCGTATTAAAATGAACACTCCTGACCCCCCCCACCCCCCCGCATAATCCAAAGACCCTTGTGTCAGGCAAGACTTCTGGTTCATCTCTGACAGGGTCCACTCTCAGAGAAGAAAATGGGAAAAGACAAGAAAGTCAAGTCTCTGCCGACAGAGCTTGGGTCTTGCTCCAGCCGCTAGCGTGAGTTTGGTGGCCTTGAGAATGCCCCTCACTCACTCCCCTGTTCTCTCGAGCTCCACACTTGGGTAAGCACTTCTCGTGCGACAATCCCTGAGCCCTGCAGTATGTGGGACCCAGAGACGAGGCAGCCCGGCCCAGCTCTTGAGTTCCCCCAGCGGGGTAAGAGGAGAGGGGTGCGAATATTGAGTCTTCAAGGCACCACTTAGGGTCAGGGCAGATTTAACTTAACAGTGTTGGCGCAGTTTTCCAGGGCTATTGACGGATGCCACCTCGTATTTTCTCCTTCCCATTCCATAGCAAATAAGGCCATTTCCCCCAAATCTCCGTGGGGGGTGGGTGGAGAGGGGGATTGGGGCTCTTTTTCTATGCAATTATCAACATGGCCAGAGTGAATTATTTAAAATTCTAAATGGAAACGTGGGGGGGGTGTCTTTCTAGGGTTTCTTCCCTCATTCCTTAAAAAGTTTATACCCCATAAGTTTATACAGTTCTTTCCAGCTCACACCTACGTCATCTCCACTGAAATTAAAAGCAGCCTAGAAGGCCGGCAGAGCAGCAAGGGTTAACCCCATCCTACAGGCGAGGAGCTGCGTGGCCCCGGGGTAAGTGGCTGGCTGTGGAGCTGACAAGAAGTCATCAGAACCATCGGAATTCTCATTGATCAAGGTTCAACCATGTGCCTTGAAAACATTCATCTGCTCAAACATTTTGGGCACATCTTTGACACGAGGCTCTGCGTGGATACTTCTGGGTCATCTCTTTCGACTTCCTCCAATCCCCCCCAGAGGCCGGGAACACGGGGCAGGAAGGTGCAGGGCCCGGGCAGCGGAGGCCAGGCTGCCCTTCGGGAGGGTTTGCTCGAGAAGAAGCCAAGCGTCATCTGCTCGGCCTCGGGAAGCAGGAGGAGACTCTCCGCTCTCTGAGACATTCAGGCAGAGGCCTGGCCCTCACCGGTGGGATGTGGCATCCCGGGGACGTGCAGACGACACTAGCTGACCCTTGAAGCCTCTTCCAGCTCTGAGAGGCCGCGGGTTTATGTTCTGGAAGAGGCTTCCCCAGCCAGACAGGAACTCACATCTTCATTTTCACCCAGAGGGAAAGCAGGAAGTGAGCTTAAAGGAGATTTAGGACAGAAAGACTATCCCGAGAGGCAAGATTTGTTTCAACATTTCGACAAGCTCTTAAGTCTGGGCCCCGGAGAGCTTGGAGGACACCATCAAACGAAACAATCTCAGTGGGATAATAAATATTAGCCGGGAGCCTTCCTCTGTGACCAGCTGCCCGCCGGAATCCCGTCTTGCCAGCTGGGCCACCATCCCAGGCGCAAACAGGAAGGGTTCTTTCCGGCCCAAAGAGGTTAGATTGAGCCACATAACCCAGAAAGTTGGAGAGGGAGGGAGGGAGAAGCAGAGGAAGGTGCCAGGCGACTGGGGGAGGGGTGAAGGAAAGGGAGTGGGAGACAAACAGGGATTTTAAAAAGTTCCTGAACTCGGCATTTGCTCTCCTTCAGGATTTGGGGGGAACAAAGCGAAAACACGTTGGACTGTGCCTCTTCGGTGTTCTGAGATGGGGCCATGTAGGTTCTGGGTCCTATAAGGGTTACTTTATTAATCCTCGGGCTTCACCGGGAGAGGCGGGTGGGACTGCCACTATAGAGGGGTTAGCGCTCGGTGTCGTGCGGTGTGGTTAGGAAGGCTCTGGTCACCTGATTCACCTTAGCAAAGATACTGTCTTTTGAGCTCCCTAAACAACCCTCACCCCATAAGTCACAAAGCACTCACTCCTCCAGCTGGTCTCCTTTGAGCCTCACTGCAAGTCTGGAGAGAACACGAAGGTATCACTGTGCCCATTAAGCAGATGGCAAAGGTAAGACTCAGAGGCATGTATCACAGCTGCAAGGAACACCCGGGTAGTTAAGCTTCCTTTTTCTCACTGTGACTCTGGCACTTCTCCCACGGCCTGCGCTTTGAGCCCCAGGCTCCGTTTCTCTCTCCAAACTTTGGCCTGAAGAGTCACCAAGTTGGTTTGGCTTCTCTGTCCTCAGAACAATTCTCAAGTAACTTTGGAATGCCAGGCTGAATTTTCACTCCCCCCCACCCGGGCCTTTCTTTGCTGGTTATAGGCACTTTTTTTTTTAAGATTTTATTTATTTATTTATTTATTTATTTATTTATTTATTTGACAGAGAGAGACAGCCAGCGAGAGCAGGAACACAAGCAGGGGGAGTGGGAGAGGAAGAGGCAGGCTCCTAGCAGAGGAGCCTGATGTGGGGCTCGATCCCAGAACGCCGGGATCACGCCCTGAGCCGAAGACTGACGCTTAACGACTGCGCCACCCAGGCGCCCCTGTAGGCACTTTTTAAAAACCCATCGAATTGTTTGTGAAAATGAGTGACAGTACGTTTGCCAAAGCATTATGTGGGTGGTGGCATCTTGCTCTCCATTCTGCACGCACAAAGAAACAATGCTGCTAACGACCCCGGTCCTGCCTGGATGTGCCCCTCAGCACGGTGACTGTTGGTGGCGTTCTCGGCTCAGCCGTGAAAGGGAGGGGGCCGAGGGAGCCGGGGGCTTTCTCTCTCCGGGTGTTTACAGGGAGCCAGGCGTGTCATTGAGGTTCTCGTTTCCATTTTGTTGTTGCTGTTGGGCGGTGGGGTAGGGAAGGGGGAGCAGGGGGTCTCCCTGACACAAACGGGGTGGGGGGAGGCCTCGCGCACGGCCACTGAGAAATGAAACCGACCGAGTTCCACTTGCAGCAAGTTCAGAGGATGCATCAGGGAAAACGGCAGGTGCTGGATCTGAGGCTTTTGGAGTTTGGATGAAAGAGAAGAGCAAGCAAAGCCCTTGGCAGCTCCTCTCGAGGACTCCGCCGGCCCTCCTCCCCCAGAGCCTCCTCCGCTGGGTCCCCAAGGAGCGGGGGGTGCTGGAAGGGGGCAGACGGCGAGAAACAGGGACAATAAAATGCGTTTTTTGAGTCAGCTCGTTTGCCCAGCCTCTAAGTGAAATAGAAGGGGGCAGTCCTAGAGCAGGGACCACATCAGAAGATTTTACGAGATGCCACAGAAGGAAAGACTTCCCTGAAGTTCCAGCGTTGGTCAAGTTCAGGCTGTAGAGACCACACGGTTTCCTTAGAGGTGAGGCCAGTTCACTGGCCTGGTTTTCATGGAGGAAAAACAGATTCTAAAATGCTCCTAACGCTACGAAACTCACTTCGAGTGTCACCGAGGCCCGGAGCGGGAAGGGGCGACCGGTGTCTTAACTCCTTCAGGTCGGACGCCAAGAGGCAGGAATCCCGTGACCTCCCGCAGCGGTGACCCCGACCCCCCCAGGCTGGCAGAGAGCGTGGGGCCCCGATGTCCAGGCCTGCATCCTCTCCCCTCTACCTCTGGGTCCTGGCAGACTCCAGGTTCCCGCTCACCGCGCTCAGGGCCTCCCTGAGTCCGAGCCGGGCTGTGGAACAGATTCATCTCTGGGGTATTTATTTCCCTTGGGCTCAGGCGGCCAGGCCCTCGGGCCCCTCTCCCGCTGGGCCGGTAGGTCTGTTCGGAGCGTGTGCGCTCTGGCCTCCCTGTCCGTCGCTTCTGTGGTGGCTGCGTGAGGGGGTAAGGAGGCCGTGGGGCAGGAGGAAGGCGGTGGTTCCCGGACGGCAGCACGAGGGCCCCTGTGGATGTGCCCCGTAGGCTGGAGTCACGTCAACATCCCGGTTGTGCTGCTGGATGAGGGTGTCACAGATGCCACCGTTGGGGGAAACAGGGGAGGGGTACACGGGACCTCACTCTGGGGTATCTTGCCACTGCTTACAAACCTGCAATCATCTCCAAATTTAAAAGAAGTTTACTTAAAAAACAAACCGAACAAAGCAGCAAGAAAACCCCCTGCATTTCCATACTACAGTCGGGTATAGGGGGTTACTTCCAACAACGTGGATTCCTGAGAAAGGCTGTTTCACCTACAAGCCAGCGGACAGCCATGATGGGCCTGTTTAAGGCTGACCGGCCCACAGGCCCTTCAGGCAGACAAGCTTGGCTCCGGGTCAGTGGTTCTAACATGGAGAGCACATCAGAGTCACCCAGAGACTTGTTAAAGCAGATTCCCAAGCCCTCATCCTAGAGTCCCCGGGCTGGGCTGGGCCCGGGGAACCCACGTTTAAACATGGCCCCAGGAGGAACCCATGGAGGCTCATCGACTGTTCCCTCGTTCCTTTCATCCCCCAGAGCGAGTGCTTACCTGTGCTGGAGCTGTATGGGTTATTGGTTTCTAGATCTTTATTTTTAAAAAATAAGTATACACCCACATGTGCACGCAAGCCCACACACACAATAAATAAATACACACGCCTGGGATTCGGCTCTTTCGGGATTCCTTCTCTGGTCGTTACAATAGCTCATACGAATCGAGGACTCCCTCGGGACCTGCTACTAAGCTAAGCACTGTGTGTGCCCTAGCCTGCTTGGTCCTTGCACTCCTGGGAGATGCAGACACAGGCACACGGAATTCAAGAAATGTGCCCGGTGTCGCAGCCTGGACGTGGTGGGGCCCAGACTCGTTAGACCCTGCTCTCGAAATGCTGTGGTCTGAGTGTGTGTGTTTCCCCCGAAAATTCAGAGGATGAAGTCCCACCCCCTGTGCCTCAGCTTGTGACCGTATTTGGAGACAGGGACTTTAAAGAGTGATTCAGTGAAAATGAGGTCATGAGGGTGACCTAATCCAATCTGACCAGTGTCCCTCTGAAAAGAGGAGATGAAGACACGGAACCACAGTGAGGACAGAGGAGGGAGTCGACCATCTTCAAGTCGGGAAGAGGCCTCAGAAGAAACCAGCCCCAATAACACTTAATCTGGGCCTTCTGGCCTCCAGAACTATGAGAAAAGAAATCTCTGTTGTTTAAGCTGCTGCTCCATGGGACTTCGTAGCTGCCCTCGCAGACAGACTTTCCTTGTAACCAGAAAAAACTTAAAAATGAATGGCAAGGAAATTTTTTCTAGGACGCCAATGTCCATTATTTAACTCTGGGTCTGAACACCACCCCAAAGGATCTCACCTGTTGGGGGAGTGGTGAACAGCTAATTCAGGGGTCCCCAAATTTTCTAGGGGGATCTTTATTCCCCATTTCACCAGAGGCTTAATTAAGGCCATAAAGTGGGAAGGGGCTAAGGCCTCAGTGAGGGTGAGGTGGAGTAGGGGGGCCACCCCTGGAAATGCTCAAGGTTCATCCCAGAATCCCCGGAGGCCTGCTGGCAGCCAGAGTTGCCCAGCCTCCTATGGACATGGTGAGGTCCATCGAGGCCACTTTGGGTCAGTGGGGATGGAGCTTTATTTTCTCAAGTTCCCGAGACCAGCAGACCCCTAAGTCCACCCTCCTCATTTCCATGAGCCTCATTGCCCCATCTCCCCACTCCTTTGCATCAGGTGAGAATCTTGCTTGGTTAGAATTGCCCGTGGCAACCCCCTGAGAAGGCACAACAACACGTCACACTTCCCGCCAGGGTGGGACAGATTCCCAGGTCTGAGGACAAGCCCCTAGCCCAGCGGTCGGCCTTGAAGGGGGGCCCAGGCCTGGTGAAAAATAGGCATCCTTAAACACTGGAATTATGTGCAGGGCAAGAGGACCTCGCCAAGTGGGGCAGGGGGACCAGCTGATCAGACCCATGCACCCCCCTCATGCTTACTCAAGGGGGATAGGCTGCCTGCACGTCATGGGGTGCGGGATTGCCTCAACGATTAAAATGGTCATTTCTCACTCTCGGTCGGTAGAGTTGAATCTCTGCATTAAATCATGTGACCTCCTCGTGCTCGGAGGCTCTCAGACGGTGTCGGCGTCCCTGTCCCTGAGACCTGACCCTGCATACGTCTACTCCCTTTCCCTCTGCCACCTCCTAGGGCTCTGAGTTGACCTGCTTCAGCCCAGATATGCCTCCCTCCTCCTTTCCCGAGGCCATCCTCACCCCCATGAACCACAAACTGCACAGCGAGAGGCCGTGACCTTCTGGGGCTGGGCCCCTCATGCCACCACCCCCCCGGACTCTTCAGTGGGGGTCCGCCCCCTCATGACCACCACGCATGTCCTCTCCCTCGCTCTTCACTTGCGGTAACAAGAGTATGTTTTCTTTTGTGTATCTGGAGAAAACCCATACATTTATCGGTTTGGTTTATAGTTCTGTTTTTAAACAAATAAAGGCATGTCATTCTGGCTGGCTGCCATCCCCAGACTGATAAGGCTTATTGACCCTCTGCTCTGTCCTCGGGGGGGGGGGGGAGGGGAGTAGGGGAGGGGTCAAAAGGTGGAACAGGAATCGAGGGGAAAGGTTAACACTGGTCGAGGGGAAAGGGTCTCCAAACCCCTGGGGGCTGGAGTGGACAGAAAAGGGAATCAGGGGGACTTCTGGCCCAAGAGGCCATGTGTGTCCACCCCACAACCATCTCCCATGTGGTGTCTGGACGCAACAAAGAGTAGAACTGGCCTCGGGAGAGCCAACCACGTGCATCTCTTCTGAAGGCCACATTCAGTGACATCACGTCGGCAGGGGGCATCAGCCACGGTGGGAACACTTAACCCCAGGAACGGCCAGTGCTGCAAGCAGGACGCCCCTGTCCTAGGAGCCCGTTGTTAAACCTTTGTCAGCACACCACTGAGCGTTCTGGGCACAGGTGGTCATCACAGCGACACTGCTCTATCTACCTGTCTATCTAATTCCTGGGGCCCGCGGAGGGTCATCTGTAGGACCAGAAACACATCTTTTGCTGGGCAGGGGGTGAATAGGAAAAAAATGGGTGCATGGTGAACTCAGACCCAGGCAGTGGCTGACATGAACCTAGGGGGAAATGAACAGAGGAACACCTATGAAGCAGATCTAGGAGGACAGAGATCAAGTTCAGCCGGGTTCTTCTTTAAAAATATTTTATTTATTTGGCAGAGAGACAGTGAGAGAGGAAACACAAGCAGGGGGAGTGGGAGAGGGAGAAGCAGGCTTCCCGCCAAGCAGGGAGCCCGATGTCGGGCTCGATCCCAGGACCCTGGGATCATGACCTGTGCCGAAGGCAGACGCTTAACGGCTGAGCCACCCAGGTGCCCCAAGACGGGTTCTTCTTTAGAAAATAGAAAGATTTTAAAACTCATTCCTTCTCCAGCTTTTCAGAATTTCCACAAGTTAGGTTGCAGAGAGGTGTGATGTCACGGACCCCTCCCAGTCCTCCAGGAACGGCCCTCACACCCGACGTCCAGGCCAGCCACAGGGAGGACAAAGCCTTTTCTGAAAACACCCCCCACAGCCTGGGCCCCGAGAGGGATGGGCCCACCCTCCTCACCACCGCCTTGCCCTTGCTTGTTACGTGACGTTTAATTCACCTAAGCTTCTCCCGTCCACTCGGCTGAATACTCGGGGATCATTTACAAACGCACGAGCAAAAGCCCTGAACTACACTTGCCAGCCTCAAACCCACTTGTCTTTGGCACCCTTAGGGAGGCCCGGGCCACTGGGAAGGGTGGCCTTTGTAGCTTGGCCAGTGACTCGGCCCAGATGCTCAGGCCTCGTCTCGGGCCCAGGCTGGGCTGCACAGAAGGACGTCTCTGAACCCCCAGAAACCCGGTGTAAAAATCCACTGAGTCCATCACACTTTTACTGCTTTTTATCCTCTTTGTTGTTGTGGGTCTGGGCTCCCTTTTGTGCGCCCGGCATGAGGAGGGCTGTAGGATCAAAAGCGAGGTGGTGAGGAGGTCGGCAGAGGGCCCTCGGTTAGCTCTGTGCCAAGCTCCTTCCAGTTAAAATGGGGCTGGACAGCTGGAGGCCTGGAAATTGCAAAGAACTGAGCTTGGGAGATCTCGGCCAGCTGCTGAGAGGTGCCTGGGGCATGGGGCCACAGTGCCGGGTGGCGCCAGACACCACAGGGCGGCACAGACGCAACGGACGTGACCCGATCCTGCCCACCGAATCGGAGGCCAGCTGCACTGTCAGCTGGGGCCCAAGGGCCCAGCAGCACGTCCTGCGGGCCTCCCCCATGCCCATTCCTGGGGAGAGCCAGGGTGGCAGCTATGTCCTTGCAGACGATGACGGTCTCCTAACAACTCGGCCTTCCTGCCCCTGGGCATTCTCAGCACACATTACGCCATTCTAGCCCAGCGTGCGGCAGAGTCAGCCAATTCCAAACAGAGCTGGGCTGGACGGACTGTGGGAAACACCCAGAAAACCCGGCTAGCTGCCCTCAGACCCTGCTGGCTGGGATCAGGCCGCCTTACCCCTCGCTGCTCTGGCAACAAGAAGCTCTTGGATGACAAAGTGCCTTGGAAGGAAGGGGCCCTGGGGGGGGGGGGCGGGGGGACACACCCTGGCTGTTTGTTACTGCATGTGGGATGCGTTAGAAAGAAATACGTTCAATAGACCAGACGATGGGGTGGCCAAGCCGCTGCTCTGGGGGAGCTGCTGGTTGCTTCCATGCTTGGCTCCTGGGGGCCTGGCCTGAGTCCACAAACCCCGCCTTCCCAAAGCCTTAGAGGGTTGGGGTTTTGGTGCACTGGGAATGGGCTTCCTTTCAGAGAGAGAATAACCTAGGAGTGAGGGGAGGGCTGAGGGGAGGTGGGGCAGAGGAGAGCATGGGCGAGAAAGACACACAGGGACCTCGGGAGATGGGTCCAGAGACAGGAAGTGACAAAGATGGATGAAAGCCAGAGTCGGTGACACAGAAGAACCACCCGGACACGAGAGAAAGGAGCAGAGACAGAGATGGACACACAGAGTCAAGGACAGCAGGACAGACAGACTGTGGGACGGAGAAGGAGGGAGGCGCTGAGGCCTTTCTCAGACTGGTCCTGCCCCTCTCAACAGTGGCCCTCCCAGCAGCTGGCAGGGGGGTAGGTGGGGTCTCTGGAGTCATTGAACCTAGAATGTCTCCTGGGGGCTGGAGGCAGTTTGGAGAACCCCTTCTCCTCCCCAGGGGCCACGGGGAAACGTGTAGGGCACTTAGAGGCCCAGGGGCGCCCGGTCACCTCCAGCCCAGCTGCATGCCCCCCCCACCATAATCACTCCCTCTCCCCCACTCCTTGGTGTTCCCAGAGGGAAGCAAATCTGGGCCACCCTAATCCCTCTCACTGGGTCAGCAGGGGTGCACAACCCTCCAGGATCTGCCTGGTTCTTGAAACCCCCTGCAGGTCTGGGTCTACACAGAGAACCTCCCTTGGGGTTCAGGAGCCCTGTCAGCACTGAGGAAACAGGCATAGAGACCCACCTGACTGCTGACTGATGAAGATCGTGGCCTGCTGGAGGCCGGGCTCTTAAATCCCCGGGGTACTCACAAATGGACATGTGACTGCCAGCAAAGGAGAAGGACAAGCCGAGGTGGCCCCCCCTTTCCCAGGCCCAGGGGGCCATCCCACCTCCCTCTCTTCCTCCTGTACTCTCCTTAGTGAGCTGGGAGGTCCCCACTGCTGCTGAAACTCTTCTTCCACTCGGGACACACCCTCCTTGCCAAGCACGGTCCTCGGAGCTGAATGATTCCTACCTCGGCACACGTGACACTGGCCGTACGGGGCAGGAGCTGTTGTTGGACCAACTTAACAGGCAAGGAACAGACTCAGAGAGGTTAAGTAACTCGCCCAAGGTCACACAGCTAGTAAGTAACAGCCCTCCAATCCCATATCTCTCTGCATCCAAAGCAGGATCTCATGCCAAACGTGTAACACACCACCTGGAGAACAATAGGAGAGGCCCAAGGAGTTGAACATCTATTCAGAGGAAATGACAAAACCCAAGGACTTGATTGTTTAGGTTTAGATTTGAGAAGGGTTTGTATTGCTGGAAAACACAGCCCTTCCTGACTGACCTTAGCGAATGGCTGTTGGGGATGGAGTGGCTTCAGTCTTATTCCCTTGTGCTCACTCGCGTGTGATTCAGCACTTTCCTTCTTCTCCCCTGGACAGCAAGCTCCTGCAAGGCCAGCAAAGTACTTCACACTCAGTGGTTCCTCATGACTATGTGGTGAGTGAATAAGTGGCTGGTTCTAGAATTCAAGAGAGAACGAGCTGGAAAGGGCTGGTTCTTAGGTTCAGGAGCAAATATGCTGCCTTAGTTTCCTGTCCTGTGCCCACTGCAGACATCACTAATCGATCAAGCCATTCTTTCCCTCATCACAGCCTCTGCGCCCAGTTTCCTGGCTCCAGGACAGCGATGACCTCCTAGCCTGCCCACCCCTTGGAGCTGAGCGGTTCTTCAGAGCTGGAGCCAAACTGTAATTTGCAAAAGACACCGAAGCCCAGAGGAAGCACTTTCCCCAAGCTCACACAGCACAAGTAGCGAAAGGTTGTCTGTTTCAGGCCTTTGGATTTGTTTTGGGGGAGAAAGGTTCTGTTGCTAGAACAAGTTTGGGGAAACCACACGTTCTGCTCGACTGTCTCCCCTCACACCCCGGCTTCCTAGGGAACAGATCATTAAAACCGAGAATAAGGATGAAATGTACGAGTTCCAAACAGCCAAACAGGAAATGGCCTCAGCTGGAAAGGGAGAAAGAGAGGCCCTTTCCGATCTACTCCTACAGACCCCCCCCCCAAAGATGTGGGTCCACTGGGATAGCAAGGCGCCATACCTCTGTAACAACCGGGAACCAGAGATAGGAGTGTGTCCTCGACCTCGGGGACGTGCAGGAGAAATGGCTCCCACTGTGCTTGGATCCTGTCTGCGAAGGGACGCCGCTGCGACCTCGTGGCAAGGGACATCACCACTGTCTTCACAGCACAGCCCAACCCCAACCTCACCAGCCCTGCGTATCCACCCTCCATCCCCTTCTGTCTTTATTTTGCAATCACAGGTCACATATCATGTCATCTGTAAATAGTCCAGTGTGCATCTCCAAAAGTTAGGGACTTTTAAAAGAAACACGACCACAGCAATATTTCACATACACACACAAGAACAGAGTTTTAACACTTTTATTTTTTTAAATTTTATTTAAGAGAGAGCCCAAGCAGGAGGAGCAACAGGCAGAGGGAGAAGCAGGCACCCCGCTGAGCAGGGAGCCCGACACAGGGCTCAATCCTAGGACCCTGGGATCATGCCCGGAGCCGAAGGCAGATGCTTCACCGACTGAGCCCCCCAGGCGCCCCAAGAACCGAGTTTTTAAAATATAACACTACATTTTCTAATAAAAATAATCTAACATTATTATTTGCAGCCTTCTGGGTTCACGCTCTGGGTCACAGAAACCACCCCCTGCCCTCAGGGGTAGTTGAGTGTGGTATGCCCGCCCCCAGATTTCCACACTTCCTCCCGCCTTTAGTTTACATTTTCCTACAGGTTAAATAATAACTTTGAATTTGGAAATAATTATAGATTCACAGCGAGTGGCAGAGACTATATGGATGGGTGTCCTGCGGCCTTTACTCAGTTTCCCCCAACGGCTGCATCTCGGGTCATGATAGCACATCAGCAAAGCCAGGAAACGGACGTTGGTGCAACGTGTGGGTGTAGTTTTCTGTAACCACCGCAGCTACCAAGGCGCACAGAGATCTCTCGGGCTCCGGTCACCCCCGGCCCAAGCTCTGGAAACCCCTAACCTGTCCCCGTCTCTATCATTTGAGAATGATGCATAATTCCCTTGAGGTCCGTCCAGGTTGTGAGCCTCAATACTCCTTCCTTTGTACTGCTGAGTGGTCCACGATGGCAGACGCAGGACAACGTAACCATTCACTTATCAAACGACATTTGTTCTCCTGTTTTATTATTTCCTCCTGAGCATTTTTGACAAGCAGACTTTGTATTTATTTCTGTGCTGTATTTAGTTTCCATACCCCATCTGGAAGGTAAGCCCCCTTAATGCTGGGACATTTGCCTCTTTTGTTTATTGTCGCATCTCTAGGGCCCCCGGCCGGGCCTGGCCTGCGGTAGGAGCTCAGTAAATGCTTGCAGCGGGAACGTCGCATGGGTTTTACAGAGGAAGAGATTTAGATGTAGGGACCGAAAGTGACCTGCCCAACGTCCCGGAGCCAGTGGGTTGCAGGGCTGGGTCTCACACCAGCTCCCTTGGCTCAGAGCCCCAGGCTCAGCCCCACGCCGGCCCCGCTCCTTCTCCTCTCTGGCCAAGCGTGGGCAAAGTGGTTCCCGTCCCTGTGTTTCTCTTGGCTTAAAGGACAGCAGCAGGGGTTTTCAAAATGGAACTTTACTGACGACCCGCAAAGCCAAAGAGAAATAAACAAGGGAAACGTGAGGACTTTAAAGTGTTGAACTTGTGAAATAGATTTTTTCTTCTTTTTAAAAGGAGTGTGAAGATTTAATGAGAAAGCACAGAAAATGTTTCGGATAGTGCCTGGGACATAACGTGTACTGAATAAACACTACTCTTTTCCTTCCCTTGCTCCTCATCTCCTAAGTTTCTGGAGCAGTGTTAGACGCTATTGGGGAGCGAGAGTATAAAAGGCAATTCATAGCCTCAAGGAATTTGTAATCTAACTGGGGCGACAAGGAGGGAAAAGGCTTGGTGTAGAGTGAAGCATCATAGGAGTGTAAGACACTATTCATATAAGGAATATATTAATCTCAATCTTCATTGGTTTCTGTTTCGTTTGTAACAAATTACCACAAATTTAGGAGCTTAAAACACACGTGTATGATCGCTCATTCTGGAGGGAGAAGGTGAGAGCTGTTTGGCAGGGCAGGCGGGTGTCCCTGGCAGGTGGGGGGCTGCTGACAGTGCTCTGTGACCTATACTGGCCTAGAATACATTGATAACATTTTTTAAAGATGGTAAATAAAAACCATAATGGAAAATAAGCTTCATATTAGGAGATCCCACTGGACTCTGGTCTTTTTTCTGGGCTACACCACGTCCACCCTCCCAGCTCCCAGATAGCAGGTAGGAAGCATGGGGGGACGGGAGGCCCTTGACGGCAAAGCAACATGGGGGAACTTGTCAGGATGAAGGCGGTGTCCTATATCTTGACTGGTAGATGTGGGACTGTATACATTTGTTAAAACTCACTGCATTGTACACTTGCAATCATTGAATCTCATCGTTTGTAATTATGTGATAATCAGGCCAATGAAAGTCATTCTCAGGAGGGCTTGTTCAACAGCCTGACCTTGACGCCCTTGCTGCCCTCTCTGGTCTGTGCTGAAGTTTTGCGTAGGGCTCAGTAGCACCGTAGACCTCTCCCTCCGGTTCTAGTTAGTTCTCCTCCTCCTACTTCCTGTCACTGTAGGATGGACCTCTAGGGCTCTGGGAATGCACCCAAATCCCCAGGTGTTCAGAAAAAGGAACTGGTCCAATGTGAGCCCAAAACGCCAGAAGCTCCTGCCACAGGAAGTTGTGCAAAGATGAATAGAGATATTCAGATGGAACCTGCTGGGCTATTTGGGCATGCAGCTGGCAGCCTTCGGGAGCCCTGAGGCCAGGAGGCCCAACCCAGGGGTCGCTAAGGGACCCAGGGAGCCGACTCTGCCAGGCACCCCCAGGGACAGTCTTGAGACCCAGGTGCAGCTGTGGTGATGCCATGACAGCTGGTCAGGGGACCGAGTGGGCTGTGGCCCGGGGAACTGGAGAGCGCCAGCCAGGGGTGGTCTGACCTCAACCAGAGCCTGGTGACCCAGCCACACTGATGGCCCCCAGCACTGCTCCCCTTGGGGCAGTCAGGTATAAAGGTTGGGGCTGGTGGCACAGAGGATAAAGATGGTCCATGGGACGGCGGCTCTGCCGTCCTCCTGCATCATTCTTTGACCCCACTGCGCTCTGGGGGTACTGTGGACAAGCCGATCCCTGTATTAGCCTGGTACCGCTCCTTACACAAGCTTAGCGGCTTGAAACAATACACATTTGGTTCTGGAGATCAGAAGCCGGCATGGGTGTCACTGGACTAAAACCAAGGTGTCAGCCCAGTTACGTTCCTTCTGGGGTTCCTAGAGGAGAATCAGTTTTTGGGCCTCTTCTAGCTTCTAAAGGCCACCTGTATTCCTGGACTTGGGGCCCCTTCCTCCATCTCCAAGGCCAGCGATGGCCAGTCCAGTTTTCCTCACACCACTCTGACTGTTCTGCCTCCTCTTCTATTTTCTTTTTTTTAATATTTGAGAGAGAGAGAAAACACATGCACGTGTGGGGGTGGGGGTGGGGCAGGGCAGAGGGAAAGCGAGAATCTCGAGCAGACTCCCCGCTGAGCTCAGAGCCCGATGCAGGGCTTGATCCCATGACCCTGAGATTATGATCTGAGCTGAAACCAAGAGTCGGATGGTCAACTGACTGAGCCGTCCAGGCGCCCCTCTCCTCCTCCACTTTTTCTTTTTAAAAGAGACTTAATTCATTTCTCTGGAAGTGAGCGCACAAGCAGGGGGCAGCAGAGGGAGCGGGAGAAGCAGGCTCCCCGGCGAGCAGGGAGCGCAATGCAGGGCTCCACCCCAGGACCAGGACCGGGGCGAAGGCAGACACTTCACCTACTGAGCCACCCAGGCGCCCCTCCTCTTCCGCTCTTAAGGACCCTTGAGCTTACATGGCCTGCCTCCTCACCCCGGTAATTCAGAACAGTTCCCTATTTTAAGGTTAGCTGATGGGCAACCTTATTCCATCTCAGCCTTAATCCCCCTGGCCACATGGAACATATGTAGGTTCCAGGGGCCGCTGTCCTGCCCGCCACACTCCCTCAAGGAGCTCATGGTCTAAGGAGGGAGACAGGCTTAGCAACAGCTGCGTTCAACACGGCATGGGTAAGAGCACGGAGGGAGGGCAGCCGACCCAGGCAGGCAGGGTATTGCTCCCCAGAGACGGGTGGCCAACTGAGGACCTGAATGACAAATAGGAGTGGGTCAGAGGGCGGTGCAGGCAGGGGCACAGCACGGGCAAACGCCTGGAAGTGAGTGGCGAGAAGCGGTAATAGGGAGCTACAGAGGGTTTTGCACAGGGGGAGACGTGATTAGCTTGTGCTCTAGAATGAGCATTCTGTCTGTAGCCCTCAGCCCCTCTTGGCAGCTCGCCTCCTTCCCAGATCCTACGAGAAAAGCCTGGGGGTGGTCATCCAGAGAGCGGCTGCTTCACGCATGAGACCCCTTCCCGGCTCGCTCGTCCTTGTCTGGGCCCGTGTCCCTCTGCCGCGGCCTCCTGCCTGTCCTCCAGAACCGCCCGAACGCTGCAGAGGGGCCTGGTGAGGAGGACCCCAGTCCTTCAGTCTCCCCTCCTCCCCAACAGGAGGCCCTGCATCTGTAACAGACCCTCGTGAAGGTGGGACACGGGAGGAACGTCACAGGTGGGAGGACACAGCTGGAAGCTGGACCTAGCATGTGCCAGTGACCCAAAGATGCACAGTCAGCCTTTCCCAGGGGTTTCCCTGGGGACACACCCCAAGCCCAAGCCTTGTCTCAAGGTTGACCCTTTGCCGGGAGCAGCTCCGGAGCCAACCCATGTCTCCCACCCACTTCCCGAACATTTAGTCACACAGATTGGTCTTGTTTTCCAACTGGCGACTTT
Source organism: Ursus americanus (assembly GCF_024610735.1). Classification (NCBI taxonomy): domain Eukaryota; kingdom Metazoa; phylum Chordata; class Mammalia; order Carnivora; family Ursidae; genus Ursus; species Ursus americanus. The sequence goes on from NC_142132.1 coordinate 11,782,245, forward strand.
TACCCTCTAGTGCGGTTCAAGAACCCAGCACCTAGACAGGGTCCTGAGTTTCTCCGAACATTCTCTGCCTGGGGGGTGGGGGACCTTCAGCACCAGTGGGTTTTCACCAGATCCCCTCCATGGAAGCCTCTAGAACTTCTCCCAGACTTCAGGGTCGTGACTAGTAATGGGTCGGTGACCACCCCCACACCCCAGAGAACGAGCCTCAGAGCCAGGGCAACCCGAATCTCTATCTGGGAAGGGGACCTTTGATTCATGAGCATGGCATATTTGTATCATTTCTTTCAGCAATAGTGTTTTTAGTTTTAGCATAGAGGTACTTTACGTTTTTTGTTAAGTTTATCCCTAAGTATCTTATGGTTTTGGATGCTATTTTTAAATTTCATTTCGTCTTTGTTGCTAATATAAAGGTGGAAACTGATTTTTTGTATATTGACTTTGTGTCCTGAGACCTTGCTGAATTTATCAGATTTCCTGTGTGCACGTGTTTGTTTTTGCTAGATCCCTTTGGATTTTTATACACAATTATTTCTAAAGAGACCACTTATTTTCTCCTAGTCTTTCAAACTCTTTTCCCCTTAATACATTGGTTAGAACCTCTAATATGGTGTTAGTTAGAAGTCCTTCCTTTTTTCCTGCTTTTAGGGAGAATGTGTTCAGAATTTCACTCCCAAATATGAGGTCAGCTGTAGGGGGTTTATAGATGCTCTACCAGGTTAAGGAAATTCCCTTCTAAAATTTACTGAGTGTTTTTAATCACCAGTGAGGGCTCAGGTTTGTTTTTTCCCCCCTCAAATGCTTTTTCTGCATGTTTTGAGGTGATCGTGATTGTTCTGGTAATGTGTCGTTACACGGATAGGTTCTTGAATGTTAAACTTGTATTCCTGGTATCAAACCCATTAATTCTTTGGGTGACAAATGGGACTTGGTGCCTTCACAGTTTTCAAAATAACCTGTTCTCTAGACCTTTCTAAGTGTGACAGTGTTGAATTTTACTTGAGTCCTGTGCTCCTGGAGAACAGAGATGGTTAAAAGAGTGCCCCTCGCCATTTTGTGTTCTGGGAAAACAGCAAAAAGCGACCCTTCCCCTTGCCCTTGCGGGCTTAGAGAAGACCCTGGGAAGCCCCACCCCCTACTTGTTTTTCTGCGACAAGGCCCGACACAGGCCCTTCAAATTCCCATCGTTTGCCTCGAATGGTTAGATGAAACGCCAATCCCTGCCGGTCCGTCCAAAGCGCTCGCTGACCAAACTTTGGTTCAGTTTCTGTCCTTGCTCCAGGACCTTGAACTTCGGCCGATCTTCAGCCTGAGCCAGCACGCAGCCCCTTCTGAGAATAGGCTGACCTCACGGTAAGGCATTCTCTTTTAGAAAAACCTGGGTGTGGGGAAGCGGGATGTGAGGAGCCTTGTTTCCTCCTCTCTGTAAAGCCAAACCCCTTTCGGCCTGACCCTTGGGAGCTTGCAGAAAACTTCTGCAGTATCTCTACTCGCTGTCGCCATAGCTCCTTCCGAATAAAAGCCTCTCCTCACTAAAGCCAGGTTTTTCATTTGATACTTGCTTCCAAAATCAAGTCTACAGGACAAGGCACATTCGGCAAAGTCTGGCTTTTCTGTCTGCTCCCTCACCCTGTTCCCCGCTGGCCGTCTGTCCCTATAGGTAACTTTTTTTCAGTTTTGGCCTATCCTCTCTTTTTTTTCCCCAGAGATTTGAGAGAGAGAGAGAGAGAGAGAGAGAGAGAGAGAGAGAGAGAGAGAGAACGAGCCGGGAGAGGGGGTGGCAAAGAGAGAGAAGGAGAAGCAGGCTCCACGCTGAGCAGGGAGCCTGATGGGGGCTCGATCCCAGGACCCCGGCATCATGACCTGAGACAAAGGCAGACACTTCCCCGACTGAGGCACGTGCGCCCACCCCCTCGTTTTTAAAAGCCTGCGGCAACACGATTATACACCATCGCGTCCTCGCTCCAGTTTGAAAGAACAAAGGCGGCAACGATACACACCGTGTCACACTTATAGCTCAGAGCCCCACACCACCTGCACCTCTCCGGTCTCCACATGCAGAGCCGTCAGCGGGGGTGGCGGTGAGATTCCCAGGAGGTGAAAGCACTTCGTCAATCAGCCCTCCTCCAGCTTGAGCGTGCATCTGAATCACCGGGCAGGCCTGTTCCCAGCTCCCACCCCAGAGCTTCCGACGAGAATCGGGGTGGGGGTTGACAATGCCTCCCTCCCAAGTGCCCGGGGTGGTGGCCGCTGCTGGTCCAGGGGCCAGACTTTGAGAACCGCTGGTGTGAACTCCCCTCAAGGGTGCCACAAATGTGAGTGAGAACAAGACATCTCTCCCTCCGCATGCAGGGCCTGAAGGGGACAGCAGTGGGAATGTAGGTCCTGGTTTGACTGCAGACCTTGGCCTGACATTAGGGTGTAGGCCTCTCTTCTCAAAGCGGGGTCCTCGGACCGGCAGCGCCTCTCAGGAGCTTGTTAGAAGAGCAGGCCCAGACTCGGGTCAACTGAGTCGGGATCTGTATCTTATCACAAGGCTCAGGTGAGTCTGTGCTCTTTGAAGTACGAGAGGCCCCTGTGCCCTGTGGTCTGTCTGCCAGGGGTGGCCGATGTCCCTGGGATACAAGGTCCGGGAGGGCAGGGGCTTTGTCTGATTCGGTTCTGAGTGCTGTGGATGAAGTAGGAGTTCAACAAACACCTGGTGAATGACTGAGTAGGGAGGAGAACTCAGCCTCTAGCCTCCTGAATGGGCCTCTTTCCTGTTGCTCCCCGCCCCCCACCCAGGCCGTGGAGCCGGCCCGACCGAGGTCAGTGCGAGGTGTGACAGGAGTCCTGGCCTGCCGCACCTGGAGTGCCTGTTCCCGAGGCCCCGACTTCCTCTCCTCTTCACGGCCTCTGGGGAAGCCGGTTAGATCCTGATACCCTATGGACACTCCTCCCAGAGGGACAGCAGCCTGAAGCTCCTTGGGGCCCTGGGGGGTGCCCGCTTTGAACCTTTCCTGGCGATGACTTGGTTGCAGACCATTTTGGTGCCCTCGCTTACTAAATCCACAGCTGTCTGGAGGGAGAGAAGGGAGGGGGCCTGAGTGGGTGGAGGAGGTGAGGGAATGGCACCACCTGCCCCGTCTGCCTGGGAAGAGGTCAAAGTTGCCGGGCAGAGGCGTGTAAATGGTGGGGATGGGCTGGTGCTGTGGGGAGAAGGTCCCCAGAGAGAGCCCCCTGTGATGGCACGCTGGGGTCAGAGGCTCGGAGTGTACCTTTTCCCCCAGTGAACGCTCTCTTGTGGTCAGGGGGAGGTCTGGGGGGCTTTGGGTGGGGTGGAACCGTAAAGGGTTAAGCAAGACGCTGGGGCAGCAGGTGCTGGCAAGCTGGGGGTGACAGCCATGTGCAGAAAGAAAGAAATGCAATGCTCTTTTCATTAAGGAATTTATTTCTCTTAAAAAAACAACAGTGGTTCGATCTAGATACAGCAGCACGGTGACATATTAGAACGTACAGAGATTCAGAGCAGCAGAACAAAAGCCGTTATCTTCAGGAATGACCTCCAAAATGGAACTATTTTCTTTTATCATCAACGTGAAAATTTCCCTGAAAAAAAAAAAAAAAGAAACCTTTGGATACTAGAAGGGTTATTATTTTAACACTACCAATAGCCACGAAGCTCTTCTACTCGAGAACATTTGCTTTTGATCTATTACAAAAATGACTTAATGACAGACTGGAGAAAGACATCGAGATTCTTCTTTTAAGAAGCGTCTTTCCGTCCGGGGAGAGCTAGCTTTTCAAATGTTTTACCCACCGTCCCCAGCACGAGACCAGCGGAGAGCCCAGCCCTGATCCGCACACTCTGGCCTTCCAAAGCCGGCGGGGGAGGGGCCTCGGGGGACGAGGCTGTCCTGTCCTGGTCCCTTGTGACAGAAAGAAGTGAGCTCGGCCGGTTGTGACTCAACTCTGTTGCTTCAAAATGCGCAGCGAGGTCACACGCGTGCCCTCTCCGCACGGCGGCCGTAAGGTTAGGAGGTGCCGTCTCGGAGGGTGGGGCTGTGAGATCAGGAGACCCCGCGAGAGGTTGTCCTCGGAAGGCGCAGGCGCGCTCGCCGGCAGGGGAGCCTGCCGCAGCCCAAGAGGAGGGCTGATGGCCCCGAGCGGCACTTCCTCTTCATCATGGGGACGGCGCAGGTGGGGGTGGGGGTGCTCCTGGTTGTCCGCGAGGCCGCCGGTCCCTTTGGCCAGGCCTGGGATGCCAGGTGCAAGGAGGCCGCGGTGCCCCCTCCGAAGCGAGGTCTGGGTCAGCGGCTCCCTTGGGAGAGTCGGTGGGAAGCCGATGCCCCGAGCCTTTCGGGAAAGGACGGGGTGTGGAAGAGCGACGAGGAGCTTCGACAGTGGGCAGGGCTCCTGGGCGAGGCGTGGAGGCCCTGGCTGCCCCGAGGGCATGCCCTCTGTGTCGTGGGGGCTCGCTGGGCTCCCGGGCAGGCGGCCACATCCTGGCGTGCCTTCGATGACAAGGTGGCGTCCTCACGTGTCCCCAGAACTCACCACCATGGGTCGCGGCGGGCTACCTGTCGGGTGTGCATAAAACCCAGGTACCCTGCTCTCTTGCACATGCCTTGCCCGTCCAAGGCTGAGGATTTGCTGAGAGCAGCGCACTTCAGGAAAAAAGCCCTTCTGGGGCCACTCGAGACGCGGCAACGCTTAGCAACAGGGCAAGTGAGCGCCCTCGAAAGCGCGTGGTTTAAAGAGTGATGTTCCCGGACGAGAAAGAGTCGAGAATGAGTGATACGGGATGGGGTGGCGTTCCCCGTGACGGCAGGGCTCAGGAGTTGGTGGTATTGTGGGTGACCTTGTGGGAGCACCCCCAAGGGCGTTCGATAAACACTCGTCGGTTGTGGTGCTCATGGCAGAGATGACCCCTGTCCCACTGGGGACAGCAGCTTGTCTCCTGAAAAGTGGAAGCAGAGATGTTTCTGCGGGGCCCGTGTCTCACCTCAAAGGCACAAGGTCAGCGAACGTCAGTGAGGAAAATGTCATGCTTGGAGAAAGAGAGGCCCTTCTGTGAAGAGCTCAAAAGTTAAAAAAAAAAAAAAAAAAAAAATCATTCACTGCCCAAACATGCCTCATCCCAGATGGGGGGATGGGGAGGAAGGTGGGGTTTGTTTTGGTTTTTTTTCCCCCCTAATTTAAAAATATCTTTTAAAAATGTAGCTATAGAAAACAAGTTGGAGGAGAAGAAGGGGGGGTAGGACCTTCGGTGACTCGGGGACTGGGGGACTTGGTGGAAAGGAGGGCTGATTTTCAGGCATTGTTTTAAATAATGACTTCCCTTCTCTTGTAGGAAACGACAGGCCAAAAGGAACAGAGCCGGGGAGGCACAGAAAGGCCGGTGGCTCCAGTCCTAGGAGCACTCGGTGGGGACAGGCTGCAAATACAAAGGAAGACTCCAGTCATTTTAAGAGGCCCAGGAAGGCCTGTGCGTTCGCATCGTTGGAGCTCCCGGGACGCAGAAGCCCACGGAGCAGACAGGCGTTTCCTTCTTGCTCCTTGAGGATTCTGTGCGGCAAGCGGCCAGTGTGGGGCTCAGAGGCGTGGAAGGAGATGGCTTCTCAACCCGTCATTCGGGAAGCGTGGAGTGGCTGTGAACTGGGCAAAAGGAAGGAGAAGGGGGAGTGGGAACTTGGGCTGGTGACCGTCCCAGGAAGATGACTGTCCTTTCCATTAAGAAAGGAGGGTCAGCAAGAGTTTGAGGATCTTAAAATACTGGAGCTTTCCACTTGGCAAAAACAGAGTATGGCTGTTTGTGTTTATCTCGTACGCAGCCCAGGAGAGGTTAACAGAAGCAGCCCCATGAGGCCAGAGCTGGTCTTGAAGAGAATAATACTGCACGTTGGAGGGATCCAAGGGAAGCCCAGCTCTTGTTTCTCTGCCATGTTTGTCAAGTGACCTAAAACAATGGTCCCAAAGGCCCCCTCTCCGGCAGTGTGCTCCAGGACCCGCTGGCCCAGTCGGAGGGAGGAGCCCGGACATGGGACAGGAGGCTGCCCGGACATGGGACAGGAGACTGCCATGCCCGCTACACTCTCCTCCCTCAAAGCTCGTGCTCCAAGCTGCCTGGGTCACGGAAAGAAATGGTTTTGGGAGAGTCCAAAGCCCCACTGAAGCTAAGGCAGCAGTGCCTTTTTGAGGGTGTGTTAGAATGTTCTGAAGAACTTCTTAAAAACACTGATTCCTGGGCCCTACTCCCAGAGAATCCATTCCATAGGTTTGGGGTGGGGCCCAGGAATCTGCATTTTGACTGGAGACGCCAGTGCAGGTAGTGCAAGACCCACACTGGGAGGAACCCTGGCAACTGCCGGGTGGCCGACAACAGGTCTGAATGAGGCTGACTCGGTCACTAGGGACTCAGCCAGGCAGGGGAGCAGGGGTGTCAACCACTCCCCCTGTTCTGGGGCAGGGGGGAGGTGACAGTGGATTTGCTCCTTGTCACCTCATGGAGGCAACAGGAGGCGGCCAGTGGCTCCTTGGTGCTGGAGGGCCATGCTCAAATGTCCTGGGCATTGCCCTCAGAAGACCCTGGTCTGGCAAAGCCACCACGTCTTCCTGGGGGCTACTTGTGCCTGAAGTTTTGAGATGCCCCCTCAGAGCTCGCCTTTCCCACCCCTCTCAAGAAATGACAGTTTGTCTCGAGTTCCGCGGTATCCCGGCCTCCTCCTCAGGCATCCCATTGCTTGGAGAGCCAACCCCACCCATGCCACCGGGGCCAGGGAATCTGGGGGGCCTTGTGAGGCTCTCCAGACCCTGTGACCCCGTAAACACGCAAGGAACGTGCCTGGAGTCCCTGGGCAAGCCTCCCTCCCCCTCTATGGACTCATTCAGTAGGACTCCACTGACCCCCCACTCCCTGATGCTTCCTCAGGCCATAGGATTTGGGACAGGTGGGGTTCCATGACTACTCCTTATCATCGCAATGTGTCCCTTAAAAAACAGAATAAGACAAAAATCCCCAAATGCAAGCCTCTTGAAAACATACGGGCTTTAGCAGTCAGAACTTGCTCAGAAAGAAAGTGTGCCAGCCGCCTTCCAGAAGGAAGAGGAGGCCAAGGCCGAAGCAACACGGACACCGTGTGCCTCTAAAGGAAAAGTGCACGTTGGCCCCAGGTGACTCCAGAGACCTCGCAGAGGATGTTGTGACGGGGGTTGAAGCCCCAAGTATGTCCGGAGCACTTAATTCGGGTTGTTACAAGCCAACAGCATGGTGACATCAGTGTGAGGGAAAGGTTACAGAGATGGATACAACCAATCCTTTAAAGGTGAAATGTGAATCATTTTCTACATTTAATAAAAACATTTTCTCATTTGAGGCTCTGGAAGTCTTGAGTCACATTTTTTTGTTTTGTAAACCCCCCCACCCCCCCACTCTAAAATGTCTTAAAACACATGGCTTAACAGCGGCTGCACAGAAAATATACACCCTCAAAGTCTGACTTTCATTTAAATACAAATATACAAAATGTAAACTGAGACGATAGAGAAATTTACAAAACTTTTCTTTAAAAATAATAAAGACAAAATTCAGTTCTAGGTATGACGCTATTAAAATACGTGCAAGTTGTCGTATCCAACTGGATTTCTATTGCAATGTTCCACGTCGGCTTGAGGGCCACCTCTGGAGACAGACCTGAGTGGAAATCTCTTTGAGAAACCTGGAGGCTCTGCGTTGGCCTCCTTCCCCGGCTCCTGGGAGGGCTCCCCCGTCCACAAGTTCTGCTTCTAAGGACAAGGGTCTAGGCTGGTCCCACCGTGGACTTCAAGGCCAGAGCTCCAACTAGCTGCTTCCGGTGGAGTTTGAACTGACGTGGTTTGAATTTATGTGGTGGTTAAAACTGGTCTTGGAATTGGATGAACTCTTGGAATTGTTTTGATGCTGGAGGGGAGAGAGGGAGAGGGAGAGAGTGAGTCAGTCCTGGTGGACGCGTAGGGGCCTCTGAATCTGAAAACGGGGCCATGGTCAGGGCTGCTGACCAGCTCCTCTTGCTTCCTGCTGCCTTGTGCCTTGTCCCACCACAGACCCAAGGCCAGAGGCCACCCCTTGGGGCAGGGGGAGAGCTATGGGATTAAGAGGACCCCAAGGCAGGGAGGGAGCAGGTGGCCCCTCCTAGGAGATCTATAGGGTTCGTTACTGTAGGCCCAGGGTTACACTGCCTGGGTTGGAGTCGAAAACCTGTCACTTAGCTGCATGACCTTGGCAAGTAATTCAATCTCCTGGTTGCCTTGTATGCCGTGAGGGACAAGAGCCACTTCTGTACTGGGATGGTGGAACGTGAAGTGAGGGCCCCCAGAGGCCAGGGAGGGTCAGTATGGTGCCACCCACGTAGCGGGAAGCGTCGGGGCCAGATCTGAACCCCGGGTCTGTGAGCCTCCACAGCAAGGGATTGTCCCAGGACCTAAGTACATGCTAGGGACTCAGCCGTGTGGAAGGGGACAGGTCCCTTCTTTGGGGAAATTCAATTTTACTTCGTGGAAGCACTTAAAAACTAGATTTTTATAGTATACGAGCGGAGTCTGTTTTGGAACAGGATGTGAAACGCACATGAAGCTTTCAGTTCAAACCCCAAACTTGCCCTCAGTCTGCATTTTCTCTCCATGTGCCTGAGCCGTGCCCCCTGCCATTACCCCCAGATCCTTCGTATGGGCTGACCAGCCATGTGACCTTGGGCAAGTTCCTGGACGGCCCTCCACCTCCATTTCCCTGTGAAATGGGGTAATGGCAGCACATCCTGGGCTCACACTGCACTAGGAGGCCCAAAGGGAGGGATCCCAGTTTGGCTTGCTGGTGCATCTCAAACCCTGAGGAAACAGCCTTGCACACAGTAGGCACTCGCTACATACTGGCTGAATGACCGGTTGAATTAAGACCCCGGCTTCTCCGGAGATTACGTAAGACAAGCCCTCAAACAGCACTCGGTGCAGGGCTGGGTCCACAGCAGAGCGCCATCAACAGCCACCCCATCCTGTCATCAGGGTGGGGGTGGGGGAGCTGGGATGCCTGCGGCCTGGGGACCAGAGCTGCACAGCCTCTCCTTCTCCAGCCTCCTGGGAGAGGGGCAGCTCCTTGGGGCTGGGGGCGGGGGGATGTAAATAATGGAGTCTCCCAGGCTGTGGGATGGACACACTGGGGACAAGCCTTCTTCAAGGGCCAGGCCAGGAGGGGGCGCTATTCTGGCCACCTTGGGCAAGGGAGATGAGGTGAGGGCCTCCGTGGTCTCTCATAGGCCTGCGGGGACAGTTCTGCCACTTGGCCCATGCTGAACCCTCAATCCAGGGACAGGCTCTGAGGAAGAATGCCTTTTCCCAAGGGGTAAAGTCTCCTCAGGCTGCCCGCTGGAGGCCACAGCCTCCAACTACGGGGTCCGACCCCAGGAGCCGTGAGGTTCTGTCCTGCCCGCTTCTTGTTATGCACAATCATTACCTACAAAACCTGAGCCTTCCCAACGGCCACATAGGGCAGCTAGTTCTCTGTCGGGGAGACTTTGCCCCCAGACGACATGGGGCCAGGTCTGCAGACATTTTTGACTGGTACAGCAGGGGTGGGGCGCTACGGGCACCTGGGGGGGTACAGGCCACAGAGGCTGTTCAACACCCGCGAGCGCACGAGGCAGCCCCCTCGCCAGAGAATCAGCCGAACGTCCGCAGTGCCGAGGCCGAGAACCCGAGATGAAGGGTGGGCTCTGGGCAGGCCCTGCCCCTTCCAGCCTGCGGATCCCCTCGCCTGGTGGGGCTCAGGGGCTCAGGCTGCTCATCCATCTGTGCTGCTGCGGCCCCTGGGCTCCCACACCCCACACGCGGGGAGAAGGCCACAGCTCCGGTCTCAGGGAAGTACCTGGGCCCAGGGCGTCCCGGGGCCGATGCCAGGACAGACGGGCACGGAGGAGGCATCTCTCACCTGACGCTTGAAGATTCTCTGGAGCAGCCCTTTCTTTGGCGGTTCTGGAAGGTGACTTCTGTTCAGGTCCGGTGAGAGGGTACCGTTAGGTCCGAACACGTTCAGCTCCTTAAAGCACTCGGTTTCTATCATCTGGAGGAGCCAGGCCAAGGTGGCATGAGGGGCTGCACTAGTCATCTTGGCTGGACAGGAGTCCCAGCGGCCGCCACCCTGCCCTGAGCCTGCTCCCTTAATAGGTCCTCCACCTGCCCCGCGTCCTTCAGGGGCCCAGGCCCGGACCGCTTCCTGCCTGCCACTGCCTCTCCCCTGCCAGCCTCCCCCAGCTGCCTCCACTGAGGGGGTGTGCTCATCGTCCAGCCGCCAAACCCACACCTCCTCTCCCCCTCCACCCACCCAAGCCCAGGTCACCCACATGCTCTGCGCCCTTCCCCTTGCCAGGGCCCCCTCCCCTGCCCCATCCCATCCATCCTGTGGAAGCAGCACGGGCTTCCCCCAGCGCATTCCCACTTGTGCTTCCAGCCACGGCCCCTGTGCTCCTGCTCCCAGTCAGACTTCCCAAGATAGCCCTCTAGACGACCGTGTCTCTCCCGCCCCCTATCCCTCTCCCGATCCCCACGCCAACAGCACCCTAGTCCAGGCCTCGTCCGTCCGACCCAGTGGCCCCTCCTTCAGGGTGCAGACGGCCACAGCTCTGCTCACCTCGCTCTGCCATGGGATGGGCACGGAGCCCGTGGAGAACTTGGAGTAGAAGTCATCGTCCGTGTGGTCCAGGTTGACACCTTTCACGGTGGAGAACTGCTCGATGTCCAGCACGTCCTTGCAGTACACGGCACGGGGCTGCGGGCAGAGCGCTTGGTCACACGGGGCCCAGCCTTGGGTTCTGATGAGGGGCGGGGGGCACCTTACCGGGGACGGTGCAGCTCTCTCCCACAGATCTGCCGAGGGGCTCCTTCCTGCCATCACCCTTACGCCAGCTGCCGGTCACCCCACTCTCCAGGCTGGGGCCGCGGTGGGGTGACGGAACATGCCCTCTCTGACCTCACATTCCTCGGTACCTTCGGGGATCCCCGCTCCCCTGGCAGATTGTTTCCCTGGAGCCCACAGGATCAGGATGGTGGAAGCGTTTCCAGGCACCTCCATGGGAATGAGGGTGGCCGCAGCTGGGGCCTCAGCGCACCCTCCACAGAGAGAGGGAGTGCTGGGGGGCCAGGGCCAGAAAGCCACGCTGCCCGGGGAGGCCCTCCTGGGCCCTTCTCACACTGCTGGGCGCCCGGGCCCTGCAGCACGACACGCCTGGGCTTGGCTCGCAGCGGTGGTGCTTAGGAGCTCTGGCAAAGGCACGTGTCCCCTGCAGGCTTCAGTCTCCTCCCCGGCAGAGTGGGGACAGTGAAGCACCCAGGCCGTGAGGCTGATGGAAGTGCCTGCCACGGAGCCAGGCCCCAAAACTGCGAGCTGTGCCTGTTACAGCGCCAATACCCGCTACTGTCACTCTCCCACTGGCCCTGTCCTCCCGGAGTTCAAGGACATTCGTTTGGTCGAGGTCTGAGTGGGTGCACAGGCCCAGCCTGGGCTGGGGAGGCTACTCACGTCTGGAATGAAGGGGGGGTCCAACATCCCGGCTTCTAAGCGCTTGAAATTCATGTTCCTGAAGAAGGGGTGTCTCTTGACCTCCGCGGCCCCCTCCTCCTGACAGCCCAGTCTCTGCTTTGCATCTTTGGTGAGCAGCTGTGACAAGAGAGCCCCGAGAGGTCATGCCTGGTAGGCCTTCTCTCCTGCTGAAGGCCACAGGGGGCTTGGGGTGTGGGGCACCGTGGCCATCTCCTTTCACAAGTGCGCCCCTAAGTACGTGTCCCTCCTCCAGCCTCTGCAGTGCCCACGCCACCCCCAGGCACACCCAACGGACACCGCCCCAGCCTGCTCGGGCCTGGCGTCAGGGTGGTCTCGCCATCGCAGCGGACTTAGGTGCCTGGAGCCCGCAGGAGAGCAGGAGTCCCGTCTGCCCTCCCCAAGGGGGCACGTCTAGGGCCAGCTGTGCGCCGGGCGCCGCTAATGTTCGCCGCACTGTGTTACCTCCCCTGTTGTCGGTCAGCCGCCGAGGGCCAGGACCGTCCCTGCAGGCCTCCCTCATTCATTCACTCAACTCCGGAGGGCTCTAAGGACCTGCACCTGGTTGGCACAAACCACTGTGCCGAGGGGGGTGGCACGGAGCACGTAGCCTCAGCAAGATCCTGTTCGGAGGACCCCTCGAGGCACTACAGGTGCGACACCATGGTGGCCGAGGAACAGAACCTGGCTGCCAGCTGGGGGGCCGGGAGGCTTCCCAGGGAAAGGGCGTTTGCAACAGGCTTTCCCGAGTGGGGAAGGCATCGGGGAGAGGGTCTGCACTAGCACGAGAGACCTGACGAGCAGGCTTGGGGAACACCCGTCTTTGTCTCTGGGTGAAGGATGAGGATGGGGGGATGGGTCAGGCTGAAGGGGATGTGCTGGGTAGAGTGCTGGGGGTCTTGAGGACCAGGTCAGGAGGGTTTTGATCTGGAGGTAGTGGGGAGCCACGGATGGTCAGGGTAGAGGAGTGTCCTCATCAGAACCAAGAGGTGGGAAGGTTCATAGGAGAAGAGGAGGTGCCGAAGTAGACGGCCAGGCCAGAGGCCTAAAGGTGTGAATGAGGCCAGGAGGCTGGCAGGAGGGTAAGGGGCGGGGAGGGGGACGTTGGGAGGGGGCGGGCAGGGGGCTGAGGGAGGGGCAGGCTGTGATGCCGGAGGACCATCAGCTGACCACAGGCGTCAGCCCCCGCTCCCCAGTCCAGGCGTCCCCAGCTGCTCTCTTCCCCGCCCCACTGAGCACTGCACCTGGTATGCCGTTGGAATCTCCTGCTTGGAGACTAGAATCGAGGTAGACGGCCTGCACCCCAGAGGCAGTCCAGCCCTTTCTTCCTCCAACACCCTGGCAGCCTCTCCTCTGTGTGTATTCCTTCCACACGCATTTGCCGCCAGCCGCGTGGGCTGGGGTTGCAGTGGACAGACGGTGGGCGGGGGGGCCTCTTGGGGTGCATGGTCTGGAGGGGAGGCTTGCAGGAACCATTCCCCGGCCCCCATTTCCCTTCAAACAAAGGAATCAAAGGTGGCACCAGGGCAAGCACTCGGTCACAGCCTGGGAAGGACTGAGCCCTGAGAATCGCTGTCAAGCTGTGATCCGCGACCACCCAGGCCAGTTCTGCCCAGCGAGCTGGTGGCTCGGGGCCTCAGCTTCTCGTCACCATGGCTTCTGCCTTTCCACAAAGGCTCTGGGAATCGGCTCTGCTGGGCCAGGCTCCTCCCTGCTCTGAGAAATCCCAAAAAGGCAAGGCTCCTTGGGTTGAGGCTGGACCTCCCAGCTGTAGACCCCAGAGCCTGCAGGGGCCAGCCAGATAGTAGACACAAACAGGACAATAAAGGCCGAGTGGGCTGGGTGAGCCGCGCCAGGCTACCGATCAGTTCTTGCCAGGGCCCAGGGCTGAAAACCCAGGTTTTTATGTGGAATCTCTCCAATTCTCAATCTTGCCAATGAATCCACCATTCACCTCTTTCTAAAATACCGTGCAGGCTGAACACCCACCAACACGCTGCCTGTTTGCAACTCTGATATCGAGTGTACACCAGGAGAGGTGGTGTGAGCTGGGCAAGTGGCACAGGCAGAGTGGGCTTCCTGGAGGAGGAGAAGGGATGGGGTGGAAGGCTGAGGTGGCTGAAGGGCCAGTGCTGGGACTCAGCAGGGACCTTAGGGAGGTGGGGCTGAGGTCTGGGCCAAGGGACTGGACCAGGGGCCAGGGCAGTAATACGCATGAATTTCTGGACCCCAGGAGCAGTGGAGAGGGTCCTGTGGCTGCCAAGGTGGAATGGGGGAAGGAGCTGGCAGCCAGGGACCAGCTTCCTTACTGTTTATGGAGTGGCCTTCTTAGACAGGCAGGGCTGGAGCTGCCAGCGTCTAGAAAGAGCCCGACGTGCCCCAAGCCTTCATGGTTTCCTGAGTCAGGCCCTGCTGTGTTCTGAGCTGGCACCTCTTGGAGAGGACAGGGCAAACCTGGCTGCCAGACAGGCTGGGGTGAGGGGTGCCAGGAAGCCTCAAGGCTAGACTCTGAAGACCTGATAGTCATTTGTAAGAAGACGAAGCAAGGTCAGAAGCTTCTGTCAGTTCTTCCAGCGGAGAAGATGAGGGGACTCTGGTTTGACGCTTGACACCCATGGGCCAAGGTCGGTCCAGAGCTCCAGGCTCAACTCACCACCTTTCCCTTGGTGGCCACCAGGGGGAAGCAGAGGGCCAGCAGAGCCCCAGGTCCTGGAGCCCCAAAGCCCAGCACCAAGGAGGACAGCGGGCAGGGGGGGGCTCTCTTCTCCTCTCTGTCCTCTCGGCATGTCCCACATCCTGTTGAGGCCACTGAGTCCCCAACCCTGACCTGGGACATTTGGTGATGCTCTGACCATGGCTGACGACCTCCCTGTTCTATCCTTCACCCAGTTTGGTCCCACTGGATAAACACCTTGCCTCCATAACCAAGTATTATTGGCAGCCCCCCAATCTCGGTTTTCAAACGTCCTTAGGACCCCAAATTTCCACCGACCTGACTTCTGCCTCGCTCCTCCTGTCCCCCTCCCCTGACTCTGGCTGCCGTGACTACCTGGGTTTCTGGGAGGCCCGCACATGCAGGCAAGTGCCCGGCTGCAGGCCAGCCCACGGCCATGTGGCTTGGGTGTGTGTTTGCACGTGTGCACGCCATCCGTCCTTCAGGGTCTCCCACACACGTCAGTGGCAGGTCTACGGTTCCTCTTTTTTGGAAGTGGTCAAATGGTAGCTCTTGCCCCAAATCCTTCTTCCCATGGCTCTGTGACATCAGACCGAAGCTGGTAGGAGGAAGCGGTCAAGCGGTGGGTGGACAGCTCCAGGAGAGGGGTGTCCTCAGGGTGGGGAGCTACGCCACATGGATCCTGGGCCACTCGGCTTTTCCGGAAGCAGAAGCTTGGCTACTTTCATCAGCTCCTCGGGCCCGCTCTTCTCTACACTCCAGGCTTGTGGTTTATGCACATGAGTCAGAGAGGTGGCAGGGAGGACAGCCTCCAGCCTCAGCCCTGCTCATCTGCTGTTCCAGGTGCAGCAGTGCCCCAGGGAGAGGAAGTCTGTGGGCTCACGGGTCCCCGGAGCTCAGGCCCTCCTGTCCCCATGTGGCCGGCACAGGAGGGCAGGGGCCTACGGTGGGGGTACAGCACAGCTGGGCCTGGCATCAGAGGGAGGAGGGCCCCAAGCAGACACAGGCAGAACTTGGGAACCTGAGAGCCAGGAAGGAATGGGATGTGGCCACCCCCCCCCCACACACACATAACAAAGCCTCTGGCCAGGGGTGGGCCCAGCTGGGCTGAGGGGAAGGACAGCGGGCCAGGGGCGGACTCACTTCCAGCTTCGCTTTTGATGGCTCCTGACACTGCTCCAGCTTGCCGGCCCCGCAATCTGGCCCTGCCTGCCCAGCCTGTCTAAACATCACTCCCCACTTGCACCCTCCCCGTGGACGATCGAATCCCACTATGCATAGGATTGTTGTCAGGTGGGACCTAAGCCAGTGTGACAAGCATTCCATGTAGTGGAAGGAAAACTCTGTTGTAAGATGTTCAAAGACTGAAAATATCAGCACCCCCCCCGCCTGCGCTGCACCTGCTGGCCTTAGCCAGCACCCAGGGATCCAGAGTTTGAGGCTGCAGGGGGCCAGGGTCAAGGGCAGGGGATACCCCAAGATCCCTTTGTGTCTTGGGGAACCAGTTGGGATCACCTCCTTTCTCCTCCACGCCGATTTCCCCCAACAAAGTGGGATGGAGGGTGTCTCATGCGGTTCTCCTCAGCCCCCTTCCCTTGCCGCGGAGCCTCCCTGCCCCCACCTCGGGCTTTCTCCTGGAAGCCCTCGCCGACCACCCCGGTCCACAGCAAGGAGCACTCGCTCCTCTGGCTTGGGGGCTCCCTGACGCCTGCCCTAGTGTGCCTGACCCTGCCTGCTTCAGCCCTGTTCGCGGCTCTCGGCTGGGGCAGGAGGAGAGACGTCACTAGACGCCCGGCTCAAGGGGAGTGTCTGGCTCACCGGGAGCTCACCATTTTGCAGATGGACTTGGCCTCCTCGGAGAACTTTTGGGAGTACACCTCTTCCGTCTCCAGGACCCGGCGGTCCACTTCCTCCCGCTTCACCTTCTCTTTGCGGCCCCGGAACGGTGACTGGCCCTCGATCATCTCATAGATGAGGCAGCCCAGACCCCAGTAGTCAGGACTCAGGCCATATCGCTGGTTGTTCAGGACCTCCGGAGCTGCAGGCAGAGAAG
The DNA here is from genome assembly GCF_024610735.1 of Ursus americanus. Lineage (NCBI taxonomy): Eukaryota > Metazoa > Chordata > Mammalia > Carnivora > Ursidae > Ursus > Ursus americanus. The sequence continues at coordinate 11,798,511 of NC_142132.1, forward strand.
CGGGGCCAGGAGAGGTAAGAGACAGCTAGTGGCAGGACAGAGCAGGGGCACAGGGGGCCAGGGCTGAGACTCACAGCAATGGAGCCTCACGGCGTCCTGCACCCAGCAGTGCTGGCGTCGCTCACAGAAAGCCTAAAGCTTCACAGCAGGGACACACTTCCTCCTGCTGACTCCTACTCACCAACTGCCATAAACACCACCTCCTCCAGGGAGCCTGCCCTGACTGCTCTCCTCTGCTCCTGAAGGGCTCAGGCTATGGCTTCAGAAGCCTGACCACAGTGGACGGAAATGTCTCCCCCACTAGAATCAGAGCTGCCTATTCACTGCTGTGTCCAGTAACGGGTATGACACCTGACACAGAGTAGGTGGTACACGCGTACTGATTTCTAGGAATGAAGATGGGTCCACACAAAGTAAAGATGATTTTAAGTTCACCTGGAATTGAAACAGCCTCTCACGATGCCTTCCCTACTACTTTGATAAAATGAATTACAGATTAACCATACAAGTGCAAACAAGATAAGCCTCTTGTCATCAGGCAGGTCAGAAACATCAAGAGGCAAAGGCATCCACACACGTGCCAGGGAGCACATAACGCTCCGTGCTCGAGGAGACAGACGCAGGTGCCCTCAAAGACGTGCAGATGGAGTGCTCGATTTATCATCTGTCCAACCATCCATCCATCCATCCATCCATCCATCCATCCGCACTGGCGTGGGGATACACAGCCGCATACAGGTAGGTGCACACCCCACAGACTCCCAAATGACGTGCAATTTGAAAAGAACCTTCTAGCAACAACCTAGAGAACCCTGTACAAATGCTATTGGCACGAGCCTGGCAGAGGACAACATCCCCGGCTCCCAGAGCTTTCTGGAGCCCCCACCTCCTGGGGTGAGTGGACATATGTGTGGGGGCTACCATGTGCAGGAGGAAGCCCGGGGATGTCCTTCACCGGGAGGGGTCCTGGACTAGGCGTATACGGTGAGGGGTTGGGGGCAGGGCGGGGAGCCTAAGGCTGGTCTCTATGTAGCTACTTGCTTGGTGACACAGCAGGTGACACTCCTTTCTGGGCCTTTCCAAGTGACTGCCTTCCTCTCAGGGGCCTCTCTGAAAGGCTGCCTGCCAACGCAACGCCCCAGCCCCTACCTTCAGAGCAGCCTCCCCGAGCAGCGCTGTGTGCCAGCACTGACCGCTGACGCCGAGAGTGGCTTGGCTTTGACGCACAGGTGGGGCCGGGGTGGGGGGTTCAGAGAGCTCAGTTTAGGCAAGTTGAACCCTGGGGCCCAACAACCCCCCTCCACCCTGGTTAAGACCTCCCACTGCCCACCGTGGCTCCACTGCTGGTCACAGTTGCACCAAGAGGCCAGCGGCCAAGAGGTGGGCTCGGGGAGGGGCCATGCCCACACTTACCCATGTAGCCGACGGTGCCCACCCGGCCGCGGATCAGGTCTCCCTCGGGGATCTTCACAGCCAGACCCAGGTCCGAGATCCGAATGTGGCCTGAGTGGGGACAGCAGAGTCAGCGGGTCTCTGGGACAGTCCGTGGACGTGTGGCCCACCCTGGGCAGGGCCACAGACCCTCACATTTTTATCTGTCTGCGAGGAGCGGCGGCACCATCAGCCCCTCGGGTGACTGCAGACCATTGGGAGAGTCCAGGTGTCAGAGGTGTGGGTCACTCGTTACTTTTCAGGAAGGAAACATAAAGATAGGAAAGGATGCCTGGATTTGGCTGGACAATGGCCAACCTACCTTGTAAAATGCCCTCATGGGCTTTTTGGAAAGCTGAGATCACCAAGTTTAAAACGCCTTGGCCTGATTCTGGGATTGCTTCATGGGAAAAATGGGAGATTCTCCCAAAATTTTACAACTTGCTTAAGGGGAAAAATTATAAAACAATTTGGGAAGCAACGCCCTGTTCTGCCTTGTTGATCTTCGGGGGTTCTTTGCGTTCTCCCTTCAGAGAAACAGAGTGAAGTCGTCCAGGCCTTGGGGAGACAGGGATGGAACTGAGTGCGGGACCAACCCCCAAAGGCCGAGATGACACAGTGCTGAGAGCTCTGTCTTGCTGTTGTCCTATTCAGCGGCCCACCCAGGCCGGGTCACAGCCACGTCTGCCCCCTGCTCTTTGTCTGTGCCTGCCAGGGTTCCGACTCCAACAGGGAACAAGAACCCCAGTGAGCACTGGGCTCACCCAAGGCAGGCCTGGGGTGCTCTGCCCCCTCTTTCACATAGTAGCATTACACTCAAACCTCCCTCCAGGTCACCAGCGACCTGCTCCCTCTCTCCCTCCCCTCTGCCTGGGGCTGCCTGGTGTCTGGGGCATGCTGGGGTGCCCCTGGTTTCTGGTCTCAGCTCCCCACTGGTATTGCTAGATGACCTTGGCAGGTTGGCTCCTCTGAGCTCAATCTTGTCATCTGTCAAATGGGCACAGGGATGCTGGCCCTGCCCCCTCTACAGAAATGGGAAGATCTAGTCAGAAAACAGGTGTGAGCCTCACCACTCCCCCCGGCCTCTAAAGTGGGAAGAGAAGGGCCCACTGCTCCCATTTCACAGGCAAGGAAGACAGGGTACAGGGAAGTTGTGTAAGAGTTAAGTACTTTCCCAGGATCTCGGAAATTCCGGACTCCTCAGTCAGTGTTCTCTCCGTGTCTTCGTGTCTGTTTCTCTTTTTTGGCCAAGCCACACTACTTCTTCACCAAGCAGGCACTTTATCCATGCCCACTGCCCTCCCCAGGTACCCAGGATTGGGGGGAGGCTGTGGGTACTCCCCCTACTAGCCCGCTGCCCTCCCACGGTCCCAGGGCCGTGCCTCCAAGAGGCTCTACAGAAGGCCCACTGCTCCCTTTGGGTTGTGACACTCATCTCGGCTGCAGAGCAGGAAAGGGGTCTCCCAGGCTGCTCCCCAACTTACCATAATCATCTAGCAGGATATTTTCGGGTTTCAAATCTCTGAAAGGGAAAGACGGCAAGCATGTGAGTGTGGGCGCTCCGAGCATCAGGACATGGCATCTGGATTGACCTCTTTCCATGTCGCCTTCCCGCCTCTTGGCTCATGCCGTCTGGTCTCTCTGGATCCAGACAATCTTGGACTAATTTCCCTTCTCCCAGTATTTAGAACAAATGCCACTGTTGCCAGGCATCTTCCCGACCCTGGAGATGACTGGGAAGGGGTCAGGCAAAGGCCAGCCCTGGCTCCCATCCGCACAGAGGGCACCAAGACAGAGAATGCTTCTGGCCGGAATAGTGAGAGACCCTTCCAGGGCTGGGAACACCTGGAGGCCTCAGGATGCCCTGGGATGCCCTGACGGCAGAGCGGGGCCTGGGAATCAGCCAAGAGAAGTTATCGAGCGCACAATGCAAACTGTAGAGCTGGGGCAGAGAACTGCTGAGGAGGGACCCCCTTTGCGAAGGGGACCCCTAGGGCCTGGCACATCTCTCAATCCAGCAGTGACAAGCCTGGGGGAAAGCACAGCGGCAAGGCACAGCTGTAGGCGCGCCCCTATCCTTCTGCCCCTCCTGTCTCTTCTCTTGGATGACATCATCGCTGTTCATAAGCATGGGCCCCCCACTGGGGGAGGGAGGCGGCAGAAGTGTCTGGTTTTACTAGTGGCAGGTCCTCTCTGTGGGTAAAAGAACAGCCAATAGGATAGCGTGAGCAACTCAGTTAAGCCAGTAGCATCTGGACTGAGGATGGGATTCTCAACCAACTGGCTTTGCTTATTTAACTGATGGCAGCTGTCCTCACGGGAATGGTTACTGTGTTCAAACCCAGTGCGGCAGCCTCACAAGGTGATAATGGGTTTGTACATAGTTATTTATTACAAAACACTCTGCTACTGTTATTTAATTGGCATTCTGTTGATGTGTTCACGATTCCAAATAAGGGCGAGAGCCATCACCTCAGCAAGCCAGCAGCCACAGGGTTGGAAAGATGGCTGGCTAACAGGCATGGGCCAGAACCCAAACCCGCCGAGAGGCCATGGCAAGTGGTGGAGGCCAGGGAGGCGCTGTGGTTCCCTTCTTCCCGAGAATAAGGGCCAGAACTTGGAGGGCTGCCTTTCTTTTTAAGTGAAAAGCAATCAAGTGGAGAGTTCTTTTTTCAACCCTCAGGGAATTTTTTCTCTTCTCACTTGAATGAAAACAGAACAAAAGCCTAAATGGGGACATGGGGGGGGGGTGGAGAAGAGCAAGCCATCAAGACCATTCCTTCTTGTTTCCAAAATCTTCTTGGACTCCCCAAGATCATCTCTGCCACGAGCTCCGTGGCCAAGGTCTTTGTGCTGGGGTGTGTGTGCCCGCTGGGTCTGCGGGAACCGTCTAGGGGGCTCCTGTGTGCTCCCGGTTTCAAGAATACCGAAAGAAGAAAATTCAAGAATTTTCTGCCTTTCTAGATCCTCAACACAAGAAAGCCCTGTCCCGGCATTCTTTGGGATCTCCCCTCCCACTTGCCCTTTCTCAGTAGCACAGATGCCAAGTGACAGACGAAAAGCAGGTTCCTTCCCCCTCCCATGACGATGGTGCCCTGCTCCACAGTGTAAAATACCCCAGGATCCCAATGAGAAAGGGTTCTACTAACAATCATGACAATGGCAACTCAACAGAAGTTATTTTAACACTTAAAGCCTGTGGTCAAAGGACATTTTTAAAAAATCTTATATATATCCACCTATTACAGAGCTGCATGCTGATTACTGACAGACTTTTAGGCAAAAAAAAAAAAAAAGGTGATATAATAACAATCTGTGCGGGTGGAGAGGATGATAGAGAATCCCTCACCTTTAAAGAATTTTCATGCATTTTAATAATGGATAATGGTGGAAATCACTTTGCCACAGCAATCAGAATCTACCGGATACCTTTCAACATGTGATGTGACTGTTCAGTCTCAAAATATCAGCCACTATTTTAACAGACGATGAACTATTTCAGATGTTTCCGTAATGTATAAGGGCACACAGATTTTCACATTTTCTTGAGAGGGGCAGTGAGCAAAGTCCAAAGCCCACTGCTCGTGGAATCCATCAAGCTGGATGGAGTGGGAGGGACCGAGGTCCGCTCTGCTGTCTGCCTGTGGTGGTGACCCTACTAGGGTCTTTCCGGGCCTGGCTCGCTGTGCTTCCCGCAGGCTGGGCTGGAAGGGACCCGTGGCTCGGCCCGTGCTCATCACTTCTGAGGGAACATCACCTCATATACTTGGTCCTCAAGTGAGCCAGGGAGTGAGTCTCTATGGCAACAACCAGGCCCTGAGTCCCAGCGCGGGGGTGTCTGCGTGGCCGAGGATGTGGCAGGTCAGCCCCCGCTGAGACGCTGGTGGCAGGACCGGACAGCGAGCCTACTCACCTGTACACGGTATTCTCCCGGTGGAGGTCTTCCAGGCCGCACAGGATCTCTGCCGCGTAAAACAAGGCTCGCTCCTCCTCGAAGCCAGGGTTACCCATGTTGTAGATGTGGAACTTGAGGTCACCCCCGTTCATGATGGTCAGAACCAAGCACAGCGCGTCCTTGGTCTCGTAGGCATAGGCCAGGTTGACCTGGGAGCACAAGACAGCACCACGGTGACGGTCCAGCGACTGCCACCCACTTCCACTCGTCCTCCTCAGGGTCCTTGAAGCTGGCGGGGGGAGGGCTGGAGCGGGGTCCTCAGCAGCTTCACGCCACTGCCCTGCACCCAGACAGCCTCACGGTGGCCCTGCCCCCTGCCCCTCCTGGGTGGCGAAGGACTCACAGCTTCTGACACCGTGGTTCCAGGTGAGGAAGCAAAGTGGGGAGAGCAGGCCGGCACTCCGCCCTTTCAGGAAGCCTGACAGGATAGTGTCTCTGTGTTTACACAGACAAAGAAGCCTGTGCGTGCTTCATTCGGTTAAGATCGTGGGTTGCCTTTTTGGCCAGTCAAGAAAAGCAGGCCCAGATGCCCTTTGGGCTGGGGTCTCATTACTGCAGGGATGTTGGGAGTGGACTGGGGAAGTGGCCAGAGGGACCCTGTAAAGGGGAACACAGTTTGGCAAAGTCTGCCTCCTCTTGCATGCGGGACACGTCTGGTCAAAGGGACCGTTAACAGGGAGGACCTAGTTCCTTGCTGTCAGAGACCAGCTGCCCAAGGATGGAATGGAGGCCATGGGGCTGGGGGAGAGGCAGCAAGGCTGGGCCTGAGGCAAAGTCCACTAGATGGTACTCATCCTTCTCCACTTAGGCAACCAGTCCAAATGAAATCTGGCCACCATGGACCAGGATGGGCACAGGCTGGGCCATAAAACTTGGATGCTAAGGCCAGGAACAATGGAGTTATTTCTGAGGAAAGGAAAGAGAACAGGAGCTGAGTGGGGAGACTCTGGGGATGGTGCTCGGTGCCAGCTGCCAGGCTGGCCTTCCCTCCCACACCTGCCTGCGGTCGCCAAGGAGGGGCTCCGGGAGGGCGCTGAGCAAACCCCAGCCAGGAGCAGTGGATGGGGCACAGTTGAGGGTGGGTCAGGCCCTCGAAGACAGGCCACCCCATTTACCAGGCACAGCGCCCTTTTCCCCCGAGTAGCACCCACCATCACCAACCCCGGCAAGAGCCAGCGCTGTCCCTTCCTTTAATGATGAAGTTTCCACGGGTAGCACGGAGGCAGTGACCTGTGGTCCCCACTGAAGGGGGCTGGCAGCACAGAGCGTGGCTGGCGGCTGGGGGCAGCCTGAGAGGAGACCCAGAGGTGCGCACTCCTGTCCCCTCTGAGTGCCGCCTTATAAAACCACACCCTCTGGGGAATGACGGAAGCGCTAGGCTGATGGCATCGCTCCGGCTCACACACAGCTGGTGGGCGTTTAACCGGCACAACCTTGATGGAGAGCCATTTGGGAACTGCTACTAAACGGAAAATGCACACACCCTGTGACGCCACAACTCCTCCACCAGGAATCCATCCTACGGACACACTCAGGGAAATGCGCCAAAGGGATGTTCAAGGGTGGACACAGCAGCCGTGTTTGCAGGGGCTTAAAGACCAGAAACGCTCCATACTGGCAGGGACTGGCCGCACAGATGACGGGTTATCTCTGTGCTGGACGGCAGGGAGGGGGGTGCACAGCGTAAAAGAAAGAGCTACAGCTGTAGGTCTGGCCACAGGAAAAGACCTACAATTTAAGGGGAAAACACTGCAGCTTGAGACGTCTGGTAGGACTCCACTGGCTACAAATATTAAAGCCTCTGCATGACTCCACCATGTTAGAATGGTTACCCAAAGAGGGAGGCTTTTATTTGTATTTCGTACCTCTCTGTGCTGTAGGAGTTTCACCCTGTACATGCTTTTTATAGTGACATGTGGCAGACGGATTGAGAGCTGACCAAACACGGGCTCGTCCACATTTCCCTGCAGCTGGCTCGGCCTTGCAGTGACTAGTGCTGGCCCACGGACGGTGGGCGGTGTGAGGAACGTCCCTGCGGCTGAGGCAGTGAGGGTCCTGGGCAAACGCCCCGGGACGCACTATTAAGACTCTAGGTGGGGCAGCTGTAAGACGGAGGGGGGTGGCTGGATCGGGCTAGACTCTGTGTGCGTGACAATGGTCTTTCTTGTGTCCAGCGACTTCAGGTTGGGGCTAGTTTGTTACTGCAGCAGAACCTGGCTGACATGTGGTAACACAAAGAACATAAACAAGATGGTGTCTCTCCAGGATCTCGACACTCAGGTCTCCCCCATGATGAAACCAGCCTGCGGGGGTCTGTGGAAACAAAGCTCCTTGGCTGGGCCCAGGGTGGGCTGCTTTTTCCACTGAGGACTTTACAAGGTGGTCCTGGAGAACAGAAGCCTTGGCTGCACACACAGAGGGGAGCCAGGCCAGTTTGAGTGACCAGAGCAAGTCAGCCACGATTGGCCATAGGGAGCCTTGTGATGGAGGGAAGGCCTGGCTGCCTTTCTGCTGCTTAATCTTCTCACTGTGTTCCACTTCCCTGGGGGATGGGGACCTGCCACACTGGAGGACCCCCCCCCTCCTTCCCAAGGGACAGAAGCCCTGGTCACTAGAAGGGTGGCCTGTCGCCGGGCCCTGGACACTCACCACAAACTGGCTGTTGACCTTCTCTAAGATCTGCTTCTCGTTGAGTGCCATGGACTCCCCTTTCCTCTTTTTGATCCTCTTCTTCTCCAAGCGCTTGCAGGCATACATTTTACCTGTGGCCCGAACCTGGCAGGCACAGACCTGAGGTACAAGAGAGAAGCCAAGGGTATGGGACAGGTGAAAGCCTGGCCTAGGCTCCTCCAACACCAGGATGCTGGGTCGGCAGGGCTGGGAACTGATGTGCCAGAGCCTGGCCTGATGGTCATAGACCTAAGGATGCCTGGCCTTGGACCTACTGCTGCCCCCAAGCCCTGCCCTCAAGAGTTGGCTTCTGTGCCCCTTGCTTCCCTCTCTCTACCCTTAGGTGAATCCTAGCTTTTCAAGGTGCACGACCAACCATTTACACCGGTATTTAAATGACCGGCCAAAGCCTAAAGTGCTGTCCCTCTCTCAGATGCAACTAGAGCTTCTCCGTCCCAAGCTTCCACCCAGATGCAGCCGCTGCTAACTGGGGACTTCCAAGCACCAGCTGCTGGTAAGAGAGGCTTGTTTTGGTGACAACGCTGACTTTATAATTCAGCGGAATAGGAGCCAGGGCATTTGGGTTCTCGTCTTCTTGGTTCCACCCCTTTTGTGACCTTGGCTGAGTCATCAACCCTTCTGACCCTCAGTTTTCCTCATCTCTAAAATGGGAATAACAAGGCTTGCCTCACAGACTGGGAAGATCAGATAAAGTACAACAGCACATATTAATGTCATCATCTGGCTAAGACGCTTGGGCCCCTCGTACCATCACGCCTCCCTCCAAAGACAGCCTATAACGCCCGTTTCTCCTTTCCAGACTCAAACCCTGACTGAGGCTGGCTCCGAGAGCACCTCCATCCCACCAGCCCTGCGGACCACCTCCTTTCCCAGCCCAGCGGCACCTCCTGCTCCCAGGCCCCACGCCTCACCCTCCCTCCCCGCCAGGGGGCGCAGGACGTCTGAGGCGCATCCAGAAGGGCCAGACGCAGTGATGGAGTAGGGGAACTTCCCACGGAAGACGCGGTGTTCACTCACCTCCCCAAAGCCCCCTTTTCCTAGGACTCGGTACTGCCTGAAAGTGTTTTTGGTTACTGGTTGCCTGGAAAAAAGCAAGAACCCAACATTGGTCTCGTGGTGCTGAGACGCAGAATCCACAAGAAACAGACGACAGCAGCACCGCGTGGCCTCCAAACCAAGCCAGGAATCATCCGTGTGGATGGGTCCCTCAAGGACTTGCTCTGGGGCTGGGTGTTCAAATCCCAGGCCACCACCCTCGGCCCCCTGCGGCTTGGGACCCGAGCAGTCCCGGCTTGCTGGCTTGCTTGGAGGGAAGAGCAGAGGTGAAGGAGCTGCTTCCCCACACTTTCTGCGTGGTTCCCTCTCTCCCAAAGGAAAATCGGGTGGCTAAGCTCAGAAAGCAGCTGCGTCCTCTGCAGGGAGAGGGGAGGGGCCAGGAGACGTGCAGGTTCAGTGTCCCGGGGAGGACATGGCGGCCTTCCCCAAGCCTGCACATCTCGGCCACCCAGCCACCTCCTGTCCCAAGGGAGAAAGGCTGCTGGTCATCCTTTCCCGCAGGTCTCCAGCCCTTCCCCGACCCAGGCCCCTTTATCACATTCCCCCCATCGCTCCGCAACACCAGCAGACCCTGTCTGCCCAAAGCGGGATTTATGAAGCATCACTGCTTTGTGTCTCCCAGCCCCCCATTTTAACTAGCTAAAGCCACCCGTGTCTAATCAGACAGACCCTCCGATCATGAGGCCAGGGTGGGACCTCCCGGAGTAAATAAACAAACGGTCATCTAAAACTGCCCGAAGAACTCCAGGGTGCAGACAGCTTGGGCTTTTTCATCACTGGCCTGTTTGGCTAAAACTCATCAGCTCCCCCCACCCCCAGCTTTTCTGAGGTACAAGTGACAAATGGTAAGTAACCAACTTGGTGCTTTGATACATGTGCACATTGTGAAAGGATCACCACAATCAAGCTACCTTTCTGTCACCTCCCATGGTCACCACTGTCCCTCTTCCTCTCTCTCTCACTGGTAAGAACACCTAAGATCCACCCTCTTAGCCAATTTCAAGCACACAGTACGGCCCCGTGAACCAGAGTTACAAAACTGCTCATTCACCTGCCAGAACTAACGGAAACCTTGCATCCCTCCACCTCCACCCCCCCTGCCCCCGGCAGCCACCATCCACGCTCGGCTTCTATGACTGGGACGTTATTTTAGAGTCCACGTCTAAGTGAGATCATCAGGATCTGTCTGTGGCTCGCTTCACTTAGCAGAACGTCCTCCACGTTATCACAGATGGCAGGATTTCCTTCCTTTTTTAAGGCTGGGTAATATTCCGTTGTATGTGTCTACCACATTTTCCCTCCCATGCTCACTGCAGCATTATTCACAAGGGCTAAGAGATGCGAACAGCTTAAGTGTCCTTGGACCATAAACGGATAAAGAACAATCCGCTTTTCGGATGTCAAACTTAGCTCTTGGACCTCCAGGACTACTTCTGAGCGTCCCCTAACCCCAGCCCAGAGGCCGGACCAGGGCACACGCTGGAGTGTGACTGAACTGGCCCACCTAACTGGGTCAGCTTGAGAAAGACTGGTGAGCCTCTGGTCACCCAGCAGCTCGTGAATGAACCCTCTGTTGCAATCCTTCTTGCTGCTGGGTCACGAAGGTCCTCGGCACCTCTCCTAGGACAGCCCCGAGCCCCCGGCCCCCACCGGCTCTCTCCGGCAGGCCCGTCTGGAGTTCAAGTGCCCTGACTCTTCCTCTCTTCTGTTTCCTTGGGGGCGGGGACCCGACACACGGATTCTCTCCCCGCTGGGAGCAGAGGGCCGCCCCTCCGCAGACTCTCCGTGGTTCTATGTCCTCCTGCACACGAGCGGCCTGGCTGCAGCAAAGCCTGCCATGCGCTGCATCCGCCATGCGGCCCTGGAAGCGTTTCTACAGCTGCCCTCGAAACCACATGAAGGCGCCTGGGCCTAACAGTTTACGATACATGGAGAACAAACAGTCAGTCGGCATTACCACAGAGCTCCTCTGCGAGGGGAAATGAGTGTAATACAGTCTCCGAGGAATTTCTCGGTTAACCTTGGGAGGGAGAAAACCCCTTTAATATTTCAACAGTACGGCACGAACAGGCCATGATCTTGTTAGCAAAAAAAAAAAAGAAGGAAAGGGAGGAAGTGGGGTGCTGTCAGTCATTTAGGGGCATTTCTAGGCCAGGGTCCTGCCCTAGTGGCTTCAACAACTCAATGCCCGCAAAAGTTAACTTCCTCACAGTTAACACACAGATTTAAAAAGTCTGTTTCTCCATTTCAAGTGTTCAGTACAGACAAGTAAAATCAAAGCTAAAGGGTTCTATTGAACAGAGTGCTGGGTGGAAAAAGGGTGAAGGACTTGATCGAAGGGCCATGGGTTCAGGTTCCAGCCTTGCCAGGCCCTTGCTGTGTGACCCAGGGCCAATTGATCAACCTCTCTGAGCCTTGTATCTTCAGTAAAACGATACTGAAAAGGCATCTGCATCCCAAGGCTGTTTGCAAGCTGCTGTGTGAGTGTCAGATGGCATTATTAGAACTCTAGGAATAGGGGCATCTGGGTGGCTCAGTTGGTTAAGTGTCTGCCTTCAGCTTAGGTCATGGTCCCAGAGTCCTGCTCAGTGGGGAGCCTGCTTCTCCCTCTCCCTCTGCCACTTCCCCTGCTTGTGCGCACTGGTGCGTGCTCTCTCTGTGTCAAATAAATAAAATCATATATATATATATAAAAGAACTCTAGGAACAAAGGACACATCCCCTCTAGGGGGTCTTTGTGGTAATAGCCCCCACTGCGTGAAGCACCTTGCACACGCACTAATGTAATCCTCACACCTGCCTCGGGAGGTGGGACTGTCCCCGCTGTGCAGGTGAGAATGTTTAGGCCCTGGGAGGGGAAACGAGCTGCCCAAGGTCATGATGGTAAGTGGTGGCTTTGGGCCTGGGATCCCAGGCAGCCGGCTGCAGAGCCCACCTCCAGTGTCTCAACCCCACACTGCCACCCCGGGAAGGTGGGCAGAGATCGGGTTGTGTGGCCCACAGCCCCAGGCTCCCGGGGGGGGGGGGATGATGAATACATCCCCACCACACGTCCTGTGATCATCAGAAACACAAGGACCAGCGGTTTCTCCCCATACCAGACGCTTGAGGGTGACGGCCACAGTGACACTGATGATCTCAGCACCAACCACAGCAACTGTATCCAGCATCTGACTTCTGGGGCCGAATGGCTGACCTTTCTTGAGCACTTGCCATGTGGTAGGCAAGTACTATGCTTACCTCAGCCCGTCCGCACCCACGCCTACAAAAGCAGGCACTATTATTAACCCCATATCACAGATAAGAAACCTGAGGTGGGGAGGGGGAGCAGCCCTTCCCGAGGTCCCCGTGGAGAAGGCAGAGTCGGGACTCAGACCCAGGCTGTGGACTCCAGGGCCGGGCCCGCAGCAGGATGTCTGCCTGACCCTCACTTCTCCGGCTCTCCCGGAGCCACGATGTGCATGTGTGAGGGGGCCAGCGGCAGTAAGTGGCCCACAGAGAAGACTGTCCCTGCTCAACTGTCATTCCCACCAGCGGGGGTGGAGAGAAATGTCCCCCACCCCACCCCGCGTGTACGGAGCTGGGTGTTTTCCTCTGGGCTTCCTGAAGTAGGAGGCAAGGGCCGCGGCTGGGGCTCTTCAGGCGTCTGTGTCCTGCAGCTTCCTAAGTGTCTACAGGGCACTCGGCCAGCAAAGGTGGGGACAGGCAGAAGAAAGATGGCTCCTGGCTCTCTGCCCACAGGGGGTCCAGACGCCCGTGAGTGCCAGGCCTCAGGCACAGGGACCCTTGGGCTGTGGAAGGGGATGTTCCCGCCCTTGTCTACCAGGGGAGCCCAGCGTGGATTTAATGCAGGCATTGCCCTGTTCTGCAAATTCTGCTACAGTTGGGGGGGGGGGGCAGAGCCCGGTGCTAGGGGTCCTGGGCCAGGGAACCCGCCTCGGCTACACTACAGGCCTGCTGCATGACCAGGCAGGCCACACCCTCTCTGTGGCTGTCGCTGTCAGGCCGAGTCACTGCCATGTCTGTGACAGCACTTTGCAGAGAAAAGGCAGTCAACAAAACAAGAAAAGATGCTCAGTTTTACCCATTATCAGAGATGAAAAGATAAACAAGAAGGAACCCCTGCTGCTCACATACCGGCCAGGAAAGCACGAGAACAGTGTTGATGAGGCTGAGGGCAAGTGGGCACTGGCGCACTGGCGGGACTGGAAATGGGGGGCAGCTGTTTGGGAGGGCAACTTAGCGGTCCCTCACGGTTTCAAATCAGTGCTTTCTGACCCAGAAATTCCTCTGCTGGGATTTCTATGGATGTAACTGCAAAAGTCCATGAAGATACATGTACAAAGCTATTCGTTATTTAGGGAAGATTGTACCCCAAATTGGGAGCACGCTCCAAGTCCATCGACAGGGGGTTGAGCTACGTCAGGGATGTGTAACTCATTCAGAGAACATGGCGGCTCTTAATTTGCCGGCAGAGGGAGGATCCCCAAAAACAGTGAACCAAAACTAGGAAGACTAGGTATGTATGTGTGTAGGAGTGTGTGCGTGTGCGTGTGCGTGCACACTTTAACAAGCACAGAGCATTTGGCTAACATGGCTACTTTCCTTTGAACCACGGACCCAGGGAGGTAAGTGATTTTTATGTGGGTTGTCAGGTGGAAAACCTGTCCCCCCGCCCCTGCCACGCACGCATGTCGGCACACACTTGTAGGTGGGCTGTGCCGGGGAGCACTCACCTTTCCAACCACTTCCACTGGAGAAAGCGATCAAAATACATACTGTCCAGATACTCATGGAAAGGCTCTCCCTTCAGGTAGTCGTGGACAGACCTGGCTCGGAGGGAACAAACAAACATTTTATAACCCCGGCCTGACGCAGACGGCCAGAGCCGGTACACATCCGGCAGGCTAACCACTGGCGTCAGAGGCCCGTCGTCCTAACGAAGGGACTGCCTGATCCCGCGGACACTTCCTGGGTCCCCGCCGCAGCACGGCTCTAGGCCCGGGGTAGAGCTGTGAGCATGAGGCTGGTGTGATGTGGGACAAGGATGCGGATGAGTGTGAGATGTGCTGAAGTGTGTTATCACGAGGGAGGGTTAAGTGAGGTCCCTGGGGGCTCAGGTAGTTTTCTCTCTCTCTCAAGAAGGCACTCTTAAGCTGCAGTGAGGACAGAATACTTAACTGGGTGCAGGGATGTGTGTGTGCAGGGGTGGGCCGAGCAGGGATGCAGCGCCTGGGGGCCCAGGCTCTGGATTTGGTCCAGGACCAGTGAAGCCACTGGGAGATTTCTATCCCCGCAGCAGAATTCACCAGTCACCTGTTGTGGGCCAGGCCTGCAGGGTTCTGAAGCTGGCTGTCGGCAGGGATGGTCTTCTTCCCTTTAAAAAGTGGTGATACTGACCAATCTAGCCCAGGCGTTCGGGCCTGTGGATGGGGGAGGGGGGGGAGCGGCATGTACAGGGGAGGCCATGTTGGACGCTGTCTCCTGCCAAACATGACAGCAGGGGCCAGTGTAGGGGACCAGGATGTCCACTCCCTCAGGGTCACAGTGACAGCCCAGGGGCCTAACCCGCTGTCAGATCTGACCCTCAGCCAGCTCCAAGAGGACAGCAACCAGGTTTGTTTCTGCTTGTGGTGGGGAGGTGGGGGGGTCTCTCCCTCGGCACCTAACAGGGCTGGGCCCCCAGTTGGGCCTCCCTAAATGTCCATTCTCAGCATGGGGCTCCCGGCTCTTCCCACAGGGCACAGGGGCACTGGTTTCCATGTCCTCCCCGCCTGGCTGTTAAGCTCCGAGAAAGCCGGCCCTGGATTCTTGCTCACCATGGCACCCCAGCACCTATCACTGCCAGGCACACAGCAGGCGCCCCATTGTCCGTGGGCAAAGGCTGAACAAGGGCATACAGCAAGCCGTGGGGGATCAGGCTCCGAAAGGTTTTTGGTGTGCAGGCACGTGTCAGCGTACAGGGTAGGGTCTCTGCGTGGGCACGGGTACGTGGCTGTGCCTAGCGGTTCACACTTCACAGTGTGTGTGCCAGGGGCAGGTGGGGGCCTCACTGGTGTCTGGCCAGCAGCACACCAACCGACCTGTCTCATATACCGTTAGGATCGCCGGACGGCCCGCACACAAGGCGATGGCATGTGGCTGAGAAGGCGGCCCGCACTTGTTCCTGCAGCAGCGCTACCTGGCTCTGGTTGCTGGCGGCTCTGGGGGCTGGGGGCCCGGGCAGGACTCCCAAACCACCCAGATGGGGGTCAAGTTTTTGTACATTCCTCTGCTCAACAGCCTGGACAGCCACTTGCTTTCAACACCCTTTGAGGCAGATGTTTTCTTTGGACTTGGCACTTTGGTATCTTTCCCCTTCATAAGAAGTATACAAACAGCTGGGTGGCTTGGCTGGGGCCCCTGGGCACAGGAGACCTGCCCCGGAGCCCGCTGCTCCAGGTGGAGGGTAGGGGCAGCCGCTCTCCGGGGCCCTGTGGCTGCAGACCGGAGGCTGAAGGGCCTGAGGCTCGGCCTGGGGAGGGAGGGAGCACTTACTGTGCACAGGCAGAAAAGAGCTCCT
Source organism: Ursus americanus (assembly GCF_024610735.1). Taxonomy (NCBI): domain Eukaryota; kingdom Metazoa; phylum Chordata; class Mammalia; order Carnivora; family Ursidae; genus Ursus; species Ursus americanus. Next base: position 11,814,206 of record NC_142132.1, read on the forward strand.
TGCCGGGCCTCTGTAGAAGCTTCTCCTCCGTCTGGGAGACCAGGTCCCGGCCAACTTGGGCAATGAACACTGGGGACTGGAGGAAGAGAAGAGGACGTGTCAGCGAGGGGCAGGAGCGGGGCGCCACCTCTCCCTCCCGCCCACTCCAGGCCCTGAGCCACATGCCGCATTCAGGGGTGCGTGGAGGTGGCAGGGCTGGAAGGCGGTGAACGAGCCCAGACTTAGGGCCAGGTTTCTGGCTCTGCCACTTTCAGTCCGTGTGACCTCATGGAGGTCACTTGGTTCCTCTGAGCCTTGCTGCCCTCATCTGCAGCACGCGGAGAATGATGTCCCTGTGTCCTGGGCTTGGGGTCAGACCCGAACGAGATGTGTGTCCGGAGCTGGGCGATGTGGATGGGTTGGTCAGTCAGACCCCCTGGGAGCTTGCAGGTGCCCCTTCCCAGGCTGGGCCTGTCTGCTCAGAGGGCAAGGTGAACACTTGCTCAAGGTCTTGCGTCAGAGGGTCTGAAAGGGGTGGAAGGGCCAGCAAAAGGCCAGCTTGGCAGCAGGGGAGGGGTGCTCAATGGGCACAGCCTTGATTGGCAGGGGATCGAGGCCTAGATCTGCTACTTGCAGCCGTGGGATCTTGGTCTGGACTCAGCTTCCCGTTATCAGGGACATGATCAGGAATAACAGTTTCTCCTGGAGAGAATCAGTGAAACCTTTGGGTCAGGTGTTCGGCCCAGACCGTAGCACCTGGTAGGGAGGGTGTGGTAAACATCATTACTGTTGTTCTCCTTCCCCTCCTTTAAAACCAATGGGTAGCACTGGTTTGCCTCCGCTGAAGGCCAACCGTGGGCGGGCGGTGTGAGAAATCCCTTACATGAATTATTTCATCCAACCCCATCATGGCTCTGCAAGGTAAATACTACTGTAATCTCATTTCACAGACGAGGAAATGGGGGTCCAAAAAGGTTCAGTCGTTTGACACCGGGTCACCCAGCCAACAAGTGGCAGACAGGGAATACGAACACAGGTTGGGCGGGTGAGCCTGGAGTGAGTCCGGTTGAAGGTGGTGGGGTGCCTGTGCCCCTCTCGCCCACTCCCCATCTCCCAGGAGCCCCTCAGCCCTCAGGGTGGGGAGGGCACCGTGCAGCCCTCCAGCAGAGTCAGGAAGAACTGAAATGGAAGATGACGCAGCCCAGGGCAACGAGCCCCTGGGCTCAGAGAGGGAGGTCATTATGGGGCAGGGTCATCTGGGAAAGGTTTCATGGAGGACAGGGTCAGAGGCAAAGCAGAATCTGGGCTCAGACCTCCACCCGTCATGGGCCTTCCCATGGAGGGCCAGACGCTGCTCCTCAGCCAATGGGAGGGGCGGCCCAGGGTCTAGGGGTGACCCAGCTGCGTGCATGAAGTCCCACCGCTCTCATTCTCTAGGATGGGTTGGCAGGAGGGCTCTGGGGATGCAGCCCATGCTCAAAGCCCTAATAGGAGTTAATGAGTGGGTAGTAGTGCGTTTGGTTTGACGACCATGGGTTTAAACTCAGTCTCTGGCTCAACATGAAGAGATTAAGGGATTCCAACCAAACCCCCTTTCAAGTGACTCCAGAGAGTAACGCCTCTGCCAGTAAGGGAATGAGAAGCTGTTGGCCAGTTTAAGTTGGGAACTGAAACCCAAACTTGCCAGGGGGGTGAGAGGAGCAGCTGCCCAGGGGACATTTCCATGGGACATTTGCAATTTGCATTGATGGAATTGGAAGGTATTGGTCCTTCCCCTCCAGTTCAGAGAAATCGGTTTCCAAGGGAGACCCATGAAGACGGCTCTCCCTAGCCTGAGTGCAAGGTCTAACACACTGTGTAAGATAAAGTGCCCCCAGATGCTCAGAGCGCTCTGGGGTCCCAGCAACCACAGCCCGCTGCACACCACCCCCTGTGGCTTGAAGGCAGAATTCCACAGTTTCAGATCTCATTCCAGGAGGCTAATCCCTTCTAGTCCCAGGAGGCCTGTGAGGTGGGCTAGGGAAGGGAGGGGTGTATCCTTGGGGCCAGGTGGGCTCTGGACAGGAATATCACCCTCACCGTGAGAGGGTTCAGGAATGCCAGGAGAACTGTGGTTCTTTCTAGCAGGAACTATCCCTCTGAGGGGAAGCTGAGGGTCAGGGTGGGGAGAAGTCTAGGGACCGTCCTCCTCCATGTTAAAGATGTCCCCCTAACTTCTAATCAAACAGAAAAGCCCTAAGACCCTTAGATATTGGCAGGGCTGAAAGCAGCCAGGAGAACAGGTCTTGGTGGAGGTTTCTCTATAAGTTCCCCTGGGGTCTGGGACCCTCTCAGGCAAGCAGTATTTTGAAGTGACACTTTCTTTCTTTGGTCACCAGATGGTCTCAAGTAGCTCCAGCCAACAGACCTTGACTTTTAATACCACAGTGTGAATTTAGGCACCAAGTTTCCTCCGAAATGTGTGGAATTAGCTCTTGGTGGTACAGCTTCCAAGGACAGGAGGAAGAAATTGCGGACAGGGTTTCCCTGCTGGAGGCCCCACCATGAACGGCCTCCTGATGGTCTTGGGCACTGAAACTCACCAGCTGGCCAACCTCCATGTGATCATATGCCCAGCCCGGCCCGAAAGTCCACTCTGATGACAGGATGACTCCCAGTTGCTCTTAAGTTTTGCTCCATGGCCAACTCCTGGGACAGCTTAAGACAGCATGACATGCCTTGGGGACATGGCTATGCTTGCTGGGGGCTGCTCTATCCCCTCTAGCCAGACTGACAAGAACTCCACTTCGTTGAGGAACTGTAGGCTGCAGGGAGCACCTGTCTTGCCCATGAAACCACAGCTGGAGCAAGAAAATCTGCACCTTGCTCCCCTCTTTGGCTAAGGCTCCTCTCCACTGTTTCCCCTCAAAGTTGCTGGGAAACAGAGGGGGTGCTTTATCCACTGAGTCTGTGCCTCTGGATAAGAGCCCCCTTCACCTGCAGGGGAAGAACCTGTCCCACACCCCCTTTGGAATGAGCAACTGACCTTGAATCCACATCCGGTACCAGAGGCACTTGGGCCCTCACCTGGCTGGGGACAGGCTGCCAACATTCGCAGCTGGTAGGACAGACTCAGCCCGTGCATGTTGGGCTCTAGGTCTCCCTTGGAATCCCTCAGAATAGCTGCTCCTTCTTACCCCCCGCCCTGGTGGCCCAGACTCAGCCCACTGTTCCTGGTGCTTACGGCCCGGGTTCTGGGGATACAGGCAGCTCCTGCTGTCCGTGTGAACCAGAACACACCTTTTGCGGCAGCAAGACTCGGAGACCGCAGCACGGGTGTCTTTCGGGCACCACAGCACTCTGAGAGGAGTCCCTTGTGCCGCTTGGCACACAGGGAGGAGAAACCCCTGAGGTGGATGCAGGGGGCCAGTGGGTTTCGCACCTTCACTCTCCTGCAGGCCCCTCTCCTCCCTTTTGTCCCCCCACCCCGTGAAGTTCTCTAGGACCTCACACCGCCTCCACTGCCTGCCTGTGACCCTAAATTCTGACGTGGGGCCTAAGCCAGACCGCTCTTACCCTCCGCTCCATCGAAACAGTAACTTCCGCAATGCACAGGAACAATATTGATGACCGGCAATGAATCAATGCCCTGGAGGCCTCGGGATTTCTAAAGAGAAGGTAGTTCGTAGAGCAGAGGATGGGGAGCATGGGGTGGGGGGTGAGATCTGACGGAACGGAAGAGCCAAGCAGCCAGGACTGGGCCTGAAGCTGCATTTGCAATCCGCAGCGGTCATTGTGCGTCCGGAGTGCCCACACACTGGGTCTGGGGGACGTGCTGGCTAACTGCCCACAGGCAGGCTAGAGCTGCCTCAGTGCCCCTTAGCACTCCAGCTGCTCAAGGCTCCACCCCTCCCCGGTCAGAACTGCAGCTTCACAGGGGCCTTCTGTGTGAACCTGAAGCGGGACAATCCTGGTATTTCAGGGACAGAGGCTGGCTCGATAGGGAGGGTCGGCGGTGAGGAGGGCAGGGGCCGGGCCTGGGCAGGAAGCCACCCCACGGTGCTGCACTCGGTACTCAACCCAGGAAGCAGGTGCTGATCACCCGCCACACCCAAGGCTCTGCCTCTTAGGGTGCTCTGGCGCCCACCCCCACTGACGTCACCGCGAGATCTGACGCCCCAGCCCAGCTCTGCCTCCACGGGCCAGGCCCTCCAGCCTTGGCCCACCCAGCAGTCCTCCCACAAGGTGGCGCTATTGAGCCCCTCACCGCGAGCTTCGCTGCACACACTCCACACAGGCAGCCCAGCCTCCCGGCCTCAGAATAGGGAGGCCAGATGGCACACCTGAAATAATTACCAAGTGATTCATCGCAGACCTGAGGAGCACAGCCTTTGCAATAACAGTTGAAGGGAAAAATGAGAAATCGGCCTGGGAGGGAGCCCTCGGGAGGGAGCCCTTGGGAGGGAAGGCGAGCGCCAGACCTTGGGGGAGAGGTCGGATTTACACAGCTGGAGGAGGCCAGCATGGTACAGGCAAAGGCCAGGAGGCTGGAGAAAGCAGGGAGGGGGTGTGCAGAGAGAGGACTCATCTAGAAGATGTTGAATTAGTGCTGCCGTGTCTGTGAGGCCAGTTCTCACGGACTGCTGCATCGTTAGCCCGAGGGTGGCACCTCGAGGGCCCTGCTGCATCTGCCGTGCGGGGCACTGCTGTCTCCCTCTGCACTGGGACGACTGGCAAGAGGAAGGGACGTCATTTCCTGCATGAGCAAGGAACTCCACATGTCTGAAGACCTTGCTCCTGAAGCATCTTCTGGCTTCAGTCTCTGGTTTAAAGATGTCAGACTGGAGAGGGAATCAGCTGTATGTGGCTGGGGTCTCTGGAGACACCCAGGGATGGAGGCACAGTTGGGCTGGAAAAGGCTCTTCAGAACCACCTCCCACACGTCCTTAGAAGTCACCAGTAATTCTACAGTAAGTGCCCCTGGGGTCACCCTCAGAACCTTCTGGAAACACCCTACACTCGTTCAAAGATTCGGGACCCAAGGTGGAGCAGAAGGAAGAGATCACAGGGGGCTCTCCTGGAAAGACCCATCAGGGCCCAGCTGGTTCAAGCCACTCATGGCACACATGCGTTAACTGAGATAAAGGGCCAAGAAGGGAAGAGACCCCTCCAAGGTCACACTGTGGCCCATGGTACAGCCAGGATTAACACCTGGAGGGGCTCTATGGCAGGGCTGAATGGATATGAGCTACATTGGCCCTGAACCAGGTGTCCTGGGCCACCTCAGGGGAAGGACATAGCTTTGGTCTCATTGGCATCACTCAAATCCAGCTTGTCCCCACCTCCCAGATGGGACATGCACGTACAGCAAGCCTAGCCCTGGTATCTATCCCACCCACCCCTCCTCTCCGTCCTCACCTCACTCTCCTGCATTCGAGAATTCTCTTCTCTCACTTGCTACCACTTGCTCTTGCAGTGACACAATGGCCACCAAGGGAGTTTCTTCATACCACACAGCACAGATGGTCTCTACTCCAAAGGACAAAGCCCACCGCGTTCTTGGCTCTGGCTCCAAACACCCTTCTCGATCTGCTTCTCCCTCTTGTCTTCTGCTCATGGATGTTCACTCCACACTCGTCTCTTCCTGGGAAGCTCTAGCTCTCTAGCTGCTGGACCCTTGCTCGTTCCCTTAGAAGAAGCCCTTCCTGCCCCATCAGGGCATGTCCAAATTCCACCCAGTCTTCAGGACCCACTTCTGATACAACCTCATCCAAGCTGATTTTCTGAGCAGACAAGATCTTCTACCCAATCCCACCTCCCATTGCAAGTGTCACCATCACCATCACTGCCATTTCTTGAGCACCTACTATATGTTGAGTCCTAGAAGCTTTATATGGGGTTATCTTTCTCAATCCTCTCAAGGTAGGTTTTAATTATTACAGTTTCTATTTTAGAGATGCAGAAATAGGTTCAGAAAAGTTAAGTAACTTGCCCAAGGTCACGCAGCTGGCATGGGAGCAAAGACAGGATTCAAACTCAGGTCATCTAGTCAGAGAACCGTAACCCTAAGCACTGCCATGTCCTCCAAGAATGTCCCAGTCCTCTCAGATCTCGTGAGAAGGATGGGACTTTGGTCTTGGACGCCCGTGGGGCTGGAGAATGAGATGAAACGGACTCTGTGTGTTTGGGTAAACGCTATTTGTATAGTGGTGTCGTACGTACCACACAGGCACGCACACGCGCACACATACACGCAGGCTAATGGCCAACATATGCTTCGCTTCAACATATGAAAACATCCCACCGAAGAGCTCCGTGCTCATTAGCGGCGGTTGCATCAGTGAACAAAAGGTCAGCCCGGGAGACTGTCCGCTCTATCTCCAGAAGCAAGCACTTAGGGCTTAATGATGTGTATATTTTCATATGTGGGCAGCTGACATTCCCCATGTAAACTATTTGCAATTTCCCAATGTGGACAGACTCAGCTTTTAGGAAAAGCGGACGGGAAAAGGGGTTCTGGAGGGCCCCCTGCCTTCCAAAAAGGGCTGCTTAGAGGTCTGCCTGTCTGGCCCATACCAGGGCGGAGGCAGCTGTTTCTTGGGGGGCCACCCCCATTTCCCATTCCTCCCCCTGGACAGGAACAGGGGAAGGGCACTCCCACAGCCATACCCTGGCCACCCCTTGACCCCTCACGAGGGGATCTGCGTCAGCCACGGGAAGCCCTGCACGCAGAGCCGCCAGGGCCTGGCTGTGGGCGGGGGTGGGGGCGGGAATCAGGCGTCCAGCAGGAGCCAAGGCCAGAGGCGCTTGTGGGCGCCTGGGAGGGGGGCCGGCCTGATAGTTACTGGCCCATCGACGTGAGTTTGCCCACAAATTTATACTTCTGTTGCTCCCCAGAACAAGGTCATATGATGGAGCTTGTTGATCTAGGGTCATAGATGTGGAAACTGAGCCCCAGACAGCTCTTGGAAGGGCAGGAAAGCTGTTCGTTCCTGTCTCCTCAGAATCGGGTACAATGCTTGGTGAGCAGCAAGTACTTCCTATGTGCTCTTAGCCAGAGTAGTTAGTAAAGGGTAGACCTGAGATTCAAATCCAGGCCTGCCTGGCTCCAAAACCTATAATCTCTCTGCTCTGTTTTGCTGAAAAGAACTGATGATGGCACACAGTAGGTGCTCAATATATCCGCTAAATAAATGTATGTGCGTATATTCACACTCACAGCAGGGAAGAGGGAAGTGGAGAGCAAGAGTGTCTGGTCCATCAGAAGCACCCTCATGAGGTCATCTGGTCTACCCTAACTTCATGACAACTGGGCCAGTCAGAGTTCTTTGGGATGTTCTTAGTTACAAGTGGTTGGAGTGACTGTCTCAGGCAGAAACTGTGGGCTGGAGGCTTGGGGGAGAACCTGGAGCTGCCCCTGGGGGAAGCATCCTCGTGCCAGGGTTCCCCAGCCCATGTACAGCTGGTGTCTCTCTCCAGTTTCATTTCATCATATCCCCACCCTTCCAATAAATTCCTCCTTTGTTTGAGCAACTGGGAGTTAAGTATCTGCCACTTGCTGCCAATAATCCAGACTAATTCACTCCCTGTAAAATTAGGAGGTAGGGCAGATGAGTAGGAGGGCCCTCCAAACACTACCCGAAGCACCAGAGGCTTCCTCTCTCCTTGCTTTTCCCTCCCCGCCACCCCTCAGGTTCTGGTTCTGAACTAACTCAACCCAGTCCGCCTGACTCTAGCGATGGGCACTGGGACTGGCAGGAAGTGGGTGAAACAGGGCTCGTTTCAACCCCAAATCCTGGCTTGAAATGAAACCTGCTTGTACAATCACGACCAGAAGACAAAGGAGGGAGTTTACTGAATGGCAGCCCTGGACAGAGTTTCCTCACTCGAGGGTTGGTTTAAGGTCTGGCTGACAGGAAGAAAAAGCACCATTCTTCCACCTTTTTAATCAAAACCTTCATCGGCATGTGGAAAAGCCACTGCCGTGCCCTCTGTGTCCGTCTGGAGCAGTTCCTCTCTCTGACCACGGCCAGGCAGCAGACACAATCCACAAGCCCCAAATAAGAACAGAACCGAAGGACCAAGTCAGGGTTTTGCTTTCTTGGCCATTGGGGGAAAATAAATCAGCCCAGACAAATGCTTGTGAGCACAGTGCCACGGGGCTGTGGCTCCCTCCACGCGAGGTCTGATGTCTGTGCCCTCCAGCCCTCAGCCGAAACATCCCCAACTCCTCCCCGAGTGTCCACACGGTCAGCCTGACCAGTAGCCTACAGGGCCTGAGCGCCAGGCCAGATGTAGCCCCGCTGTGCGGAGACACAAGGCTGGACAGGCAGTTGGTGGCCACAGGTCCTTGTGGTAGAAGGCAAAAAATGACCAGTCTCGGGGCGCCTGGGTGGCGCAGTCTTTGAGCGTCTGCCTTCGGCTCAGGGCGTGTTCCCGGCGTACCTAGATCGAGCCCCACATCGGGCTCCTCCGCTGGGAGCCTGCTTCTTCCTCTCCCGCACCCCTGCTGTGTTCCCTCTCTCACTGGCTGTCTCTCTGTCACATAAATAAATAAAATCTTTAAAAAAAAAAAAATGACCAGTCTCATTGTGCCTCTTCCGAGTTCTAAGGGAGCTTACCGGTTCCCCTCAGGGTGGGCAGAGACTCCAATCAGACGCGATTCCCTGGAGCAGAGAAAGCTTAAGCTTCGGGGCCCTTCACTTGCAGTCCTGGGAGCTACAGAGAGCTCGAGGTGGGAGGGGAAGCATTTCTACAGAGGCATTTCTGGTAAACTGAGATCTCAGATAAAAAGGGCCTGAATCTCCAAGGATCTAGTCATTGGTTGTGATTTTTTTTCTCATTCTCAGGAAATACTTTTGTACTTAATATTCTCTTCCTTTTTGTAATGAGCATGGTCTCCAGGTTATTCACGCTTCAGCCCCCCCCAAAACCTGGATCCTCCCTGTCTCCAACAGAGAGCACTGTGTCTCAGAGGGGCCTTCTCCGCAGGGACACCCAGGAGTGCGCCTTCGGCCTGCCACCAAGCCTTCAGGAGCCTAAACTTCACCTTTATGTTTCCATGATGAACAGCCAAAGACCCAGAGTCTGAGGAGCTCACGGGTTCCCTGGAGCTTCTGTGGGAGGAGGAAAGGGTGCAGAAGCCAACGCCCTGACGCTGTGTTGAGAAGTAACCCGGCGTCCTCCGTAAGGCCCACAATCCCACTGTGACGCAGATACGCGCGAGCACCCGGGCGATCTCCTTAACTCTTTGGGTAATGATCTCTGGCACCACTTTGGGGTGCCCCTGGCAATAGCTGGTTACCCTGCCAGGCCAGGAAACACTGCAAGGGACGGAGCAGTCTTCGCCAGCGGAGCTGACGAGGCGCTGTGAGTAGTCAGGAAGCCAGGAGTCCACCGCTTCTCCTGCGGGGATCCAGGCTGATTTAGTCCATTAGCCACGTGGGCGCCCTGTCCGTTCTGTGCTCAGGTCATGAGTTCCACCCCAAGGACCTCACAGACCAATTTACTCGGCCGAGGGCACGATGGAGTTCCAGACTGGCACGGACTAAGGATGGCTGAGTGCGGAGCAGCCTCTCACCCCCAGAGGCAGTCTCATTAGACACAAGTGGCTTCATGGCTAAGGTGAGGTCTGACCAAGGCCCAAAGGATGAAGTGTGTTTGGCTGAGCAACGAGGGGGACCCTTCCTGTTTTTAGCTCCTGGCATTTGCATACCGACAAGTATTCTGAGAAGCCCAGGGCTCTGAGAGAATCAATTCTTTTCCTGACACTTTCCTGGACAAATTTAAGATGGCGGGATTACCTTTAAGGACCCCAAACAGCAGGCTCAGAGAGGTCACCAACCGAGTGAGGGGCCCTGAGGCCAGGAAGTGCTCGGAGCGAGCGCAGCCTCTGCACAGGGTTCCAGGCCTTTGCGATGGCGCCCCTGCTGACCTGGCCACCCCAAGTCACAAGGTGTCACATTTCCTGGGTCAGCAAAGTGGAGAAACACAGCCCTTGAGAAACAGCCACAACTCTTCAAGAAGGGAAAAGCAGACTGGGGCTTAAAAGGTCTTGACCCGTATTTCCTTTGCCGTTCAAGAGGCTTCGCAGAAATCAGGAGGAAGGATTTTTAGGGGTCAGAGAGAGAGAGAGAGGACATTTTTAAACATCAGCAGAACTTAGCCAGGGGCCCTGAGAGCTAGGCAATTTTAATGAGAAAGAAAGGAAAATACAAAGTGACCCTGACCCAGGCCTGGATTCTTTACGTCAAAAGCAAGAACCGATAATTAACAAAACGAAACGTGCCTGGACGGGAGTGAGGGGCCAGCCGGGCTCTGTCAATGTGATAATCCCCGGCCATGACCTGTGGGCATGAAGCACTGGATGGGAGATAACGTGCTGTTCACCCAGGCCACGTTGGCTGTCAGGACCCTCAGAAGCGTGACTTTGCCTGGCGAGCTGTCTGCATCCAGCCCCCTGTGCTCTGGGTGAGAGCAGCCGTGTGCAGGTAACTCAGGAGCGGGCTCCGGTCCGAGGCGCCGGCTGCAGGATGCTCACGGCGGGGAGTGTCCCTCATTCCTTGTGCGTGAGAGGCCACGGCCCAGCAAGCCAACTTTCCATCTGCCAGAACGCCCTCCCTCCCATTCCTCGGCTTCCAAACCGGCTTCAATTTGAAATTGTGTTGGAAATATCTTGGCCTTGGAAGATTTTTCTCCAGTGAAGATTTCATTCCACGGGGCTTGGGAATGAAGGAGGGGCAAGAATCTCCAAAGATCCAGGGAGTCGAACTGAAACCCCCCATCCCCTACCCCCCATGATGTCATTGCTCTACCCAAGGCCCATGGATGGGGAGGGCCAATCAGGCCACATGGTGAGTCAGCGGAGCACAGGCAGCGCAGAGGCCGGCACGGCTGCCCACCCAGGGCAGATCTGGGGAGGTGGGGGAGGGGCTATGTCCTCAGGAAGCCTAGGGCTGATTTCTCTGTCTCCAGCCACTCTAAAGAAAGGAATGCTGGGCAGGAAATACTATACACACACACAGGAATGGGGATCAGAGGCAGAGCTGGCTCCACCGGCATCAAAGGAGCGTCCAAGTTTCTGACCTGGAAGGTCACAAGAAAGGAAAGGGACCCAGACGGGCATGCTGTGAGGAGCCCCAGCTGGCACAGAGGCCTCAAGGATATCAGAAGGAGCTGAAAAGAAGTCAGGCCGCCAGCGAAGAGAATTTGTTTTCCAGGAAAGGTCATGGAAGAAAAATAAGTATGCCTATCTGAAGGATAATTGCACAGTCATTAAAAATGCTGTGCAAGGAGACCGTGACATGAGACCATGCGAATGACATGGTGCGACGTGTAAGCCAAGCCCCAGGCTTGCCATGAACGGGGCCAGCAGCTGGACAAGGGCCTGGAGGGAGCAGCCTGTGTACAGTCTACAGATGGCAGCACCCTCGTCCTCCAGACTTGCTCCTTCCTGCAGCACCTGGGAAGCTGATCTGGGGGGGATTTCTGTCTCTGGTTAACTTTAGAGAAGACAACACAGTGGAGGAGAAAGATCCCAGGCTCTAAATCAGACAGACTGGACTTGGAGTTCAGCTTCACTCTCTTTTTAATACTTTTTCTTTTATGGTAAAATATATGTAACGTGAAAATTGCCATTTCAACCATTTTCGAGTGTACAGATCAGTGGTTATAACTATATTTATAATGACAACCATCACCACCATCCTTTTCCCAAAATGTTCTCATCACCCTATTAAGTAGTAACATCCCATCTCTCCCTCCCAGGAGCCCCTGGTAAACTCTAATCTACTTCTGTCTTCACGGATTTGCCTAGGCTGACATTTCATGTAAGTGGAATTACACAATGCGTGGCCTTTTATGTCTGGCTTCTTTCACTTCGCATAATGTTTTCAGAGTTCACCCACGTGGTAGCCTGTGTCAGGTTTTCGCTCCTATTTATGGCTAAATAATATTCCATTGTGTGGACAGACCACGTTCTGTTTATCCATTCATTTGTTGATGGGCACTGGGTTCTTTCCACCTTCTGGTGACTCGGGGTAGGCTGCTGTGGACATTCGCATACACCCATCTGTTGCAGTACCTGTGGTCAATTCTCCCAGCCTGCCCTCTCAACAGCTGAAGACCTCTGCCCACCGTAGAAGGGACAACTGGTCTACTACACAGGATGGCCAGGAAGACAAGAGAGAGGTGCAGAGCATATAGCATATAGTAGGTGCTAAATTAACCTGACTTGCTCACACCTCCCCCATTACAAGCCACCCTTAGTAAAGGAAAGAGCGAACAATATTCCCTTTCAAGGGTCTCCATTTAAAAAGCACAGATGCTAAATGGTGCAGCTTTCGGCACCAGCAGCTTCCCTGCTTTGCCTCAATGCTGCTAACGTCTCAGCATTTAGACACATATAGCCCAAAGAAGAAGAGCCTCGGGGGAACTGAAGCCCAGCTGCAGGCCACGACAGTAGAAGTTGGAAAATGAAGTCAGTTCCTTCTAGTGCCTTCTCTCCAACCTTCCAGGGTTGTGGAAAGCCTGGCAAGGAATGGTCCAGTCTCTTTTCCAAGTCATGTGACCCTTGGAGGGGAGGGGTGCAGCCCCTCTCTGGGCCTCAGTTCCCTCACATAGGGAATGAGAAGTTGGGCTCAGTTCAGGTTTTAAAGCTGGGTTCCACCAAGCCACAGGTGTTCTTAAAAGCCAAGGTCTGGGGACGGAGAGGGAGGCAAAAGGGGGTCCAGCCCCAGGCCACTCAACTGTGGCTGGTCTCTGTGTCTTTGCATATTGGAAATCCGCAGTTAAAGCTATCTGCAAGGCCCTGGACTGGATGGTCCCTGAGATTGCCCTGAGTGCCCGGGCCCACCCCAGGAGGTTTTCTGTCCCCTCGGAGTATATTGGAGGAATGATGTCCCAGGAAGGGCTCTCGGCTCCTCTCCCAATGTACCAGGATTTCTGGAGGCTGAAGCCTGCATTGAGAAGGCAGTCAAGCAGCACGGGCCCTTCATGGAGAGTGGTGCTGTGCCGGGCACTGGGGTGACCTTGAAATGACCCAGGAGCCCTCACAGGCCCTGCTGTTCTCCAAACAGTACCCTAGCTCCCTGGTGAGTGCTCCTGGGTCATTAATAAACCCTCAATCAAGAAGAGACTTAGGCAGAGCTCAGGGCAGGGAGCCAGGTTAGGTCATCTTAGGAAAACAGGGTCAAGAGCACAGACAGAAGTCTCAGCTTTCCCCATCCCAGCTATGTGACCTTGAGGGAGTGACTTAACCTCTCTGTGTCCATCTCTTCATTTTTAATATGGAGATAATAACCCACGGGATAGATGTGAGGATTATGTGAGTTATTTAAAGCCAGTGGAATCAGTCTGGCCCGCAGTAAGAACTGCTCCTGGAACTGCAGGGGGTTGGAGCTGGGTGGGCCTCGCAGACAGCATCCAGGCCAACCTCCTCACTCTACTGACAGAAACTGAGGCCCAGGGAGGGCAGGCATCTGGCTGTGAGGGGAATGAGAAGAGTCAGGCTTTGGGGCTCAGGCCCGGCTTCGATTCCCCACTCGGCCCCAAGCTTGGTGTTCTTGGGCAATTACTTAACCCCTTTCAGCCCTTGTTTCTCATCCATTCAGACAACCGTTATAAGGACCGAATGAAATAGGGAACATGAAGTTCCAGGCACGCAGTAGTTGCTCAATAGATGCTAGCTCCCTTCTGTCTTGCCCCCAATAGCTAGTAAGCACAAATGTGCCTTTATCTGTTTTGAATTCTGTTCTCTGCTGCTCCCAAAAATGGAAGAGGAAGAGGCCCAGCCTCCCCTTCCCCACTGCTGCTTGAGAAAACTCAGGAAGTTCCTCTGTCAAGTTTTCTTTTCAGTCCTCTTCCACGGAGTCATTTTGCAGTGCTGTGGCGAAGTGGGAAAAGCCAGGGTGCAGGCCCAGCTGCCCCTCCAGCCCCGCTGCCTACCCAGCCAGATCCTGCTCAGGAGGGGCTCAAGCAAAGGTGGACTCCGAGCTCACTGGATTCATTGACAACAGGATGGAGGTGCCCTTCTAGGCACCTTCTAGGAGACAGATGAGGGCCAAGCAATCTAGCAGAGATGAAATGCTGGGTCCAGGACCAGTGTCTGGAAGCCCAAACCCCATGGAGGATGGGGCAGGCACTGGGAAGGGAGTGATTTGTCCAAACCACTTATATCCCATGCCCTGGGTTGCCCAGGAGACCAAGGATTGGTTAGATGGTTAGGCAGACTCTAGGCCAGCTCCCTCCCAGGCCACGGAAGCCAGGAAGGGAGATGGGGAATGAGCCCGACTCCTAGTCCAGTGCTCCTGGCTCCAGGTTACGCTGTCTCCAGCAACGAGTCAACATTTATAAAATGCATCACAGCTGGGAGGTAGATAGTCAGCCCCGCATTTTCCAAAGATGATGAGGTCGTCTCAGGAGGTGCAGGGACACAAATAATACCGAACCGCTCAGTGAAAAAGGCAACCCCTTTTCAGCCCTCCTTTGAGCCTCCCCTCATGAAGAAGAAAGTCTCAGTGTGGTGCCACCATCTTGCTAACACATCTCCAATACTCACTAATCTTTCTCCCAAACAAAGAGAAAGGCAGCTCTAGGCTCGGAGCCTCAGGCCGGCCGAAGAGGACCCAGCTAGGATTTAATGCCACTTTTCCCAGTTAGCTTTCTGTATGACAAGCCGGCGCTGGCTTTCCAGGCATGGTCCTGACACAAAGTTTTCTTTTGAAACTCATTTATTGTAATTAATTAATTAATTTTTAAAAGATTTGATTTTTAAGTAACCTCTACACCCACGTAGGGCCCGAACTTACAACCTCGAGACCAAGAGTGGCATGCTCCAGCGACTGAGCCGGCCAGGTGCCCCGAAACTCATTGATTTGAAACAGAAAGACACGAGTTAATTTAAAAGGGAAGAAAGTTCTATATAACTGATTGCAAGGGTGGGATGCAGGTACAGCGGAGCCTGTGGGCGTGCTGTAAGGAGGAGGGCCGGCCACGAACCCAGCGGCAGCCACATTTATCATCATACCAGGAGAACGGAGGCTCCAGGGACGTACAGCAGGAAGGAGGCCGAACCGGGGCTCCATGTGCTCCTGAGGACAAGGACTGAAGCTGCTGACTGCCCCCAAGGTAGAGGAACTGTCCCCGCAGAGAAGTGAGCCGGCTTGGACTAGCTCAGACTCCGGATCGGCTGCCCAGGCCGGGAAGGGGGAGGCGCCGGTGAAGCGAGCAGGGGGCCAGGGGCCAGGGAAAAAGGAACTTGGAATAATTATTATTTCCTTTCATTCAAGCTCTTTACTTTTTAAAAGGTGGATGTTTTCCGGAGAGCCACACCAGCACTAGGAATAGATTTCTTTTGTGCAAAAACTCAGGCTGATGGGTAACTTCCCCTTAACAAGAACAAACTTCCCTGCCTTACCCTATCAGTGTTTACAGAAGCAAAGAGGCCTGTGTTTGTGTGGGGCCCAGAGAACAATACCCTGCCGGTAGACCTCCAGCAAGAAGTACCCTCCAAAAGCTGCTCACCGCAGGCATTCCCAGCATCCCACAGAGGCCGCCAAGCCGGTTCATGTCAGAAGCCTGCCCCAACCCACCAGTGCACCTTGGTGTCCAGGCCCCTTCAGCAGGACCCTCCACCGGGTCTGAGCCTCCCCTGGAGTTTGCTGATAGTACATTAAAACTGGGTGCCGCCTGCCAGGCCTCAGTGACTGGGGTGGTGCAGCTCAAAGACGGAGACTCGGAACCACTGCTCGTGGGCCCAATTAAAATGAATCATGGCAAGACGGACTACAAACGACACTGCCGAAGCAGGATACTCAGGGCCTCGCCTGAAGCCCTGCCTCCACAATTCGAAACCAGCCTCTTCCCTTCCCAGAACTTGGTTGGCTGGTCTGTAAAATGGGTACACTAACACTTAGCTTGAAGAGTTGCTATGGAAGATCCAAGAGCAGGTCTGTAGGATGCCATTGCAGTGTTGGACATAGATGGCCTAAAGGAGAGGATATTGTTATGTCAACTGGGAGAAGGACTGGAATAATCGTGAAGGACCAGGCCAGGCCCTGCTTTTCCCAACTGGCAATGGGGCTTTGGTTCTCCGGAGGAAGACAGATCCATGGGCCTGAAGTGCACTATGATTTGTTTACTTTGTCCCCAGATGCACCCTGTTCCCCAAAACCCTGAGGCCTTCTGACAAGGACAGATAAGACGCAATGAAAGCAAGTCATTTAAAAACAAGTAACAAAAATGAATCTGAGTTTTATCAAAATTAAAAACCGTTGTGCTTCAAAGGACACCATCACAAAAGTAAAAGGACAACTCCTGGAATGGGAGAAAATATTTGCAAATCGTAGATCTGATAAAAGCCTTGTATGCAGATCAGACAAAGAAGCCTTAGGATTCAACCTTAAGAAGATGAACAGCCTAATTTAAAAATGAGCAAAGGATCTGAATAGACATTTCTCCAAAGAAGATCTAGAAAGGGCCAATAAGCACATGAAAAGATGCTCAGCATCATTAGCCATTAGGAAAATGCAAATCAAAACCAAGATGAGATACCACTTCACACCCTCTAAGATGAATACAATTAAAAAGACAGAAAATGCCACCTGTTGGTGAGGATGTAGAGAAATGGGAACCCTCAGGCGCTGCCGGTGGGAATGCAGAATGGTGCAGCCCCTTCAAAAGCAGTCTGGCAGGTCCTCAAATGACTAAGCATCGAGTTACCCCGTGACCCAGCTAGCTATTCCACTCCTAAGTATCTATCCAAGGGAGATGAAAACCTAGGTCCAGGCAGAAACTTGCACACGAATGTTACATGTTCACAGCAGTGTTATTCATTCTAGCCAAAAAGTGGAAACAACCCAAGTGTCCATCAACTGATGAAAAGATACATAACAACAGGGTTTACCCATACAGCGGGATATCATGTGGGCCATAAAGAAGACTGAAGTACTGATACGTGTTACAACATGGATACACCCTGGAAACGTTATGCTCAGTGGAAGAAGATACAAAAAGCCACACGCTGTACGATTCCATGTACATGAGATGCCCAGAATAGACAAATCCGCAGAGACAGGAAGTAGATTAGTGGTTGCCGGGGGCCAGGAGGAAAGGGAAGTAGGGAGTGAGTGCTAATGAGTATAGAGCTGCTCTTGGGAGTGATAAAATATCCTGGAAGCGGATAGTGGTGGTAGTTGTACAACTGTGTGAATATTTTAAACCACTGAACTGTACACTTCAAAAGGATGAATTTTATGGTATATGAATTATAGCTCCATAACCCTAATATTTTAAAGTCTGTAGTGATAGATGATATATCACACTGCTTTCATAATCACCTATTATTATTCATTACTGTACTTAAAAATCCTTCCTGGTCCACCCCAGCTCAAAGCAAGCCTGCCCCCTCCCCACCCCACATGCACCCCCAAACACCTGTAATACCTCCGGTCTGCAGGTATCGGGAAGATGAGCTGCCCAGATCTCTGCAGAGCCCAGCACAGAAACCTGATCTGACCAAGGGCCTCTGGGCAACTTCACTGAGCTGACACACCTCTGACTATTTCTAGGACATGCCGTACTCATGGTTGTCTCACCATCACCAGAGACGAGGCTGTCATACAGACAATGTTTTCAGTTTGGGGCTTGGGGGATGAGAGGGTAGGCAGGAAGCTGTACGTGACATATGCTTCCCCGAGTCCTTCAGCCTCCCTCGCTGGCCAGTGGAGCTCGAACTACGCAGTTAATGCTCGTGGGCTTCCTTCACTCCTCTCCTCCCCTTTGGCAGTGACCATGAGGCACCATCTTCAAGATGGTGGGGCCACAAAAGCAGCCAGGACCCCTGGTCTTCACCCAAGAGAGTTGAAGACCCAATCAGATTGTGCCTAAGAAAGAAAGAATCTGTGTTGTGTGAAGCCCCTGAGATTTGGGTGCTGTTTCTTGTGGCAGCTAGCATTAATCATCCTGACGAACACATCGCCTTCTAATGAGCCTGGCCTTTCTGGCCAGCCTCTATGGCTGGGGCCCTCCAGACCCCTCCTTGGCCTCTCTCAACTCCACAGCTGGAGTTCATGTCTGAATGATTTCCTCATTCAACAGTCTAATTTTGAAAGCACAGAGAGGAGGGGGAGAGTCAGATGCTAGCCACCACTGAGTGAGTGTCTAACACGGACCAGCTCCTGAGCTCTGCACTTGCGGGTATATCAGTGACCCCCACGGCCACCCCACCCACCTGACAGACGGACCACCCGAGGCACTGGAAGGCTAATTAACTTTCCCAAGACCACGCAGCTAAAGGAGACCAAGTCTGGCTTTCTATCCAGGTCTATCTGGTCCTAAAATGCCTTTTCAAAGCACTCTGTGGCCTCTGTGTTAGATCTCCAACACTTTTGGTGCACTCCAAAGCCCGCCCAGGGCTGGTGTCTCTAACAGCCCCCAGAGCAAAGCTGGCCACATTTGGACAACTGATGCAAGATCTGGGCAGCGTCCAAGGAGTGGGCTTTGCCCCTTGGGAACGAAGCCTTTAAGCCAGGGTTTGAAGAGCATCATCGCACAGGGAATGAGAATTCAGCTCAAGGCATAAGCTCTGGCTTTGAGCAGGGACTTTCCAGCCAGACTCTCAGCAAACATACCATGTCAGACACCAGGGAACACAAGCCAGCCAAGTGGCAGCTCCCCAGGAAAAGACACGAGGCAGGCAAGGTGAAGGGCCCACAGAAGGAAGCTTCCCAGGGCCCCCTCACTGTCTCATTCAAACCAGCTTGCAATGATCGCGAGCCATGAGTACAGCACGGCACAGGCGCAGGGGATATCCACAGAGAGCAGATGCTATCACTTCTGCCCAATGAGCTAATAACCCTGCCACCTGTAGCAATGACCTTTGTCCTCTGTCTCTCTGTCTTTCCTGGGAGGGGGGGAGGGCAGCCACTCAGTAACTCAAGATGAAAACCAGAGAGTCACCTGGGACTCCTTCTGCCCTTCTCCTTCATGCCCCACACCTGGCCATCCCCCAAGAGTTCCTTCCATCTAGCATTTCCTAAGACCCTTGTGCCACCATGTCCCTAGAGCCGCTGTCCCAGCATGGGACACGGTCACTCCCACAGCACCTGCAGCAGCTCCCTAGATGGTCTTCTGCCCGCAGCCCTCCTCCTCCCCTTTCCTCCCCCATGTGGTCAGAGGGACCAGCCTGAACCAACTGCAAATGGCCTGCAAAGCCCTCGTGGCCCCACTGCCACCAGGATGGTGTCAAACTCCTCAGGTTGGTCTGCCAGGCCCTGCCACCCAGAGGGCCCTCATCCCCCTATCTTTCTACTCCTGCTGTACTGACCGCCGCACGCCCTGTCCCACTCCACAGCAGGGTTTCCCAACTTCGGCGCCACTGACACTTAGCGTCGGAGAATTCTTTGTTCTGGGGCCGGCCTGTGCACCGCAAGGCATTCCACAGCATCCCTGGCCCCTACCCGTTAGATGCCACAGCACATCCTCCAATGTGCCAATCAAAGCTATCTCCACACACTGCCAACCGCCTCCCGGGGGCAAAACGTCCCCAGGTGGGAACCACTGCTCTATACCTTTGCCCACGAAAGGCCCTTCTTTCCTTTCATTCATATCTGGCCTCCTCCTTCTCATCACATTAACATCTGATTCAGCTGCATCACCTCCCAGGAGCGTCCCCGGCTCACTCAGGCAGGTGGAGGGGCAGCTTCCCTTTGCACAGTTCTGCCACTGCTCCTGTCACACTGCAGTGGACCCATCCACTGACGTGCTGTCACCCCCCTGCATGGCGGGCTCCTCAGAACCCGGGGGCATGGGAGCATGACCATGGGAACCTGCGTAAGTACGACAGTGCGGCACGTTCAGAGACTACCCAGGTAGGTGTGGCAGCTTCTGACCACAGGCAAGGGGCTGTGTGCAGCCAAAGTGTCAGGCTGAGGGACACAGAAGGGAAAAAAAACCAGAGCAGGGGTCTAGGTGGAGGGCCTTGCAGGGAACAGCCTGAACAAAGGCTACGAGGTGTGGTCAGCAAGATAAGACTGGGAATGACATGGCCAGAGCCCAGTGTGGGGCCTGTGGGAGAGGTATTAGGAGAAAGGATTTTGAAGCAGAAGGAAACCAGGTCATGAAGACCTCTGGATGTCTTCTACAGCCGCAGATGTATCCAGCAGGATGTAGAATTTGCGGAGGCGGGGGAAGGTTTTATGGTCAAATAAGTTTGGGAAATGCTTTGTCTGCAAACAGGTTTCCTTACTGCAGGACTTCTCAGAGCCTTTGATTATATGCTCACATACCAGATGAATCTTTACAAGTGGAAGATACAGCATGTAGCACCGTCCACATGTAACTGACTACAGAGCCTCTCAAATGATCAGTGTCCTTTAGCGTACCCTTTGGAAATGCTGCTTGGAGACGAGATACGGGGCTACAACTTGAAGAAGGGCTCAAGGTAAGGACGATCTGGGTTTGGGGACAATGGCTCTGGGAGTTCTTCAAGGACCTCAGGACCACCACTGGGGCCTCAGCCACTAGCTCAACCCCTCTCCCAGCCCCTGGCTCCCCAGCCCCTGGGGCATCTGCAGCACTGAGAAGTGAAAACAGCTCCCGAGAGATTGTCTACAGGAAGGACTGGGAGGCAGTGCGAAATTTATTGTAGGAAAACAGTCACCCCACGGGACTGCTTCGACCACCTTCCCCAGGCCCTTGGGCCACAACATATGGTGTGGTTTAAATTTTTAAAATTGAGGAGTACTTAAGGAAAAAATGTTGGCAGGCTCTGAGGCACTTGTAAAACCGTCTGAGCTGATGAGCAGTCTGGGCCCCGTCCCTCCAGGAGATGGAGGCAGCGCTGAGCAGGGGCAGGGAGGTCTGGAGAGCAGGATGGGGTCCTCCAGCAGAGGCTTCTGGATGAGCCTGGCCAGGCAGGGAGATAATGGAACAGCCCCCTGCAGCGGTCCCTGGATGGGCCGAAGGAGCAGACCAGGCTGGACAAAGGAAGCACTTCGTCCTCACTGTAGATCGCAGCCGGGGCGGGGGCAGCAGGAGGGCATTGAGTGGCCAGGTGTGGGAAACAGGACACCACGGGTGGGGGTAAGGGGCTCAAATCCCAGCTGCATGGCCTGGGACAGTGACAGCCCCTCCGGAGCCTCCCCGGGCTCATCCATAATATGGAGCTAATGGAATCCCATCACGTGGTAGCGGCACGGACTAGGTGAGACCGTGTCTGCACACAGTGAGTCCTCAATACACGTTAGCTGCCACTGTCTAGGGGGGACACAAGTGGGTGGGCAGCCCCAGAGCGGGTGCAGATGGACAGCTGGACCGGCAAAGCTGAGGCTCCGTGGAAACTGCCTTCGCTGAGGGCAGCTGAAGATCCTATTAGCTGAGTGGCCGTGGCACGTTACCTCCCTGCCCCCCATCTGGGCCCTGGCAGCCACCTGTACCCTTCTCATCTCACAGAGGCTGGCGCCATCACAGATGATGCCTAGCAGGTGTCTGGCACCCACAGGCCCTGAGCTGTGAGCTGCTCTTCTCACCCACCCTGGGGCATTTACCCCCTCAGGGCGGTGCCTCCTGAGCTCTGGGTCCTGGTTCTCCCCAGGGTGTTCACGCCGTTTCAAGTGGTGGCCGGGAGACCAAAAGCAACACGACAGTGGCAGCGAGTGTGGGGAAACAGGGACCCTGCTCTCACGTCTCCTCCTTGACCACTTTCGACCTAAGAACTTCCACTGATGCCAACAAGGCCTGTATCGGGAACAAAGCAAGGCACGGCTGCCCCTTGGCCGCACAGACGGAGCAGGCCAGCCGCATGTGCCCAGGGCCGCGCTCGTGCAGCGCTAGCGGGCCCTGCCCAGCGTCTGGGGCTTTCATGGACGTGAATCGTCTCTTCTGAAATGTGCAGAAGGACTGGGAGTGCTTGCCCATCACGTGGAAAGAAGCATACACTTACGAAGGAAGCAGAGACACCAAGGGAAGCAGCGAGAGAATGACAAGTCAGGGCGGTGGCTTGGCGGGAGCGGGAAGAAGTGACACAGGAGACCTCTCCAGGTGTGAGGCCGAACTGGCCGCCCGCAGATGCTGGAGATGAGCACATCTGCTCCAGAACAGGACCCAGTGTGGTATGAGAGACCCCTGGGGCGGGGGGAACCCCTGGCCCTCCATAACCCCTGAGGGCACAGCGAGGGCTTGAAGGGGGACCAGAACTACCGAGGACCCCCTGGGACCCTTGCTGAGAACATCAAGCTGGGAGTTACAGGCCTCAAGGGACTCCCATGTCACAGAGATAAAACTTATAAAAATATGCAGAGATGGACTGTACGCGCAGGGGAGAGGAGGCCTGATGTGAGACTCCGAAGGAGCTACTACGAGTGTAAAGTGTAAAGCCCTCAGGTCACCCTGGATGTCCTTTCCAGGGGGTCACAGGCTGGCAGCAGCCCCCTCGTGCTGCAGGAGCTGCTGTCTGTGACCCGGATTCCTTGTGTCCACAGTCCTGTCTCCCGAGCGGAGTCACCCTGAGCTGCGGCAGACCTCTGTAACTGCGTTCTGCTTTAGTGCAGTTGTGAAGGGACCCCAGCCAGGGCACGGCACCCCCAAGGAGGCAGGCCGGCAGGACAGGGGCTGCCTTTTTTCCAGGGTGTCAACGTCACATCCAGGGAGTCCCTACACCTCGCTGGCAACACCTCTCTCTCTGACTGAAGCATCTCTCATCTTTCTCACTGTTTGGTTCTTACCTTGTGACTCACTAGTCATTCCCTCAGTGTAAGCTTGTAAAGTCTGTGAAGGTCCGATTTGTAGGGACCCTGAGACATTATCCGGTCAAGCCTCACCCATTTTACAGCAAAGAACACCGAGGCCCAGGGAAAGGAAGACCAAGGTCACATGGCAAATTAGGGGTGAAGTCGTTTCCTGACCCACATGCCTGTGTGTTGCCACTCCCTGCCACACCCTGTGAGGATGGACTGACAGGACCCTGTCACAGTGGCTGTGGCAGCCCCAGTCCCCTGGCGGCCTGGGGCAGAGGCAGTGCCCAGATCCCGGATGAGGACAGAGCCAATGCTGGCCCACAAGGCTACAGAACACACCGGAACTGTTGGGAGGCAGGTCGCAGCTCGGGCTCCCAAGGCCTCTAAGAGATGGGTCTGGCAGGGAGGACCTCTTTTAAGAAACGGAAACTGAGGCCCAGTGAGGGAACATGACTTAATTGTGTGGGTAGAACAGCTGGGACTAGAACCCCATGCTCCCCAGCCAAGTTGTGAACTGGATGGAGACCACATTTATCTGTCAAGTTGGGGATGAGAAGGAACAGGTTCCAGGGAAGCAAGGCCACCAGGACCGCAGGGGGCGGCGCTCACGCTGTGCCTTCAGCACTGGGGTGGGTGTGCTCCTGAAGCTGGGTCCTGGCGGCCCCTCCCCCTTCAGCATACGGCCAAACTTACTTCAGGATACTCCACATTCTATGTGAATTCAGCCAATGTTGCCTCTGCCAGCATAGCCTCAGCCACTTTGTTTCCCTCTCATTCACCCCCAGACCCTTCCCCTCCACACCAATCTCTCCAAACCACCCCTGCTGTGCATTTTCTTCTGGGCCAGGCCTCCACTGGTCCAGCTACAAATGCTTGGGTGTGGGCTGTGGGCAGCATAAGGCCCCAGGAAGCAGGCTCCCCACCCCACCCCGGGCCCAGCCTGGCCCACCTGCCTTGGCCTTGCCAGACTTGGGCCCTCTCTGAGGGAGGATGAGAATGCTGGCTCTCTGGAGACCAACAGCAGCCACCAGCTGGGTGCTTCACAGCTCCCCACATGGCCTGGCCGGGATCTGGGGCCCATACTCCTGCAGAAGGCCTCCCATTCCTCCTACTATGCGGTCTGGGCAGCCTCTTACCTTTGGGGTGAGGTACTTGGTCATAATTTCCTTCCCTTTCTCCCCCAGTTTTTCATCTGGAGTAACTTCATATTCTGCCTGAAACAGAAGAAGGGAGAGAACAATAACAGATCTGCCCCTGCACTGCTCCCGGTTCCACAAGCTCCTCCTGGAGAAGACACCATGGAGGTCAAGTGACCACGCCCTCCCCCTCGGAGCAGAAAGCTGAGGCCCAGACTGGGGAGAAGACCTGGCCAAGGAGCCCTGACGTCCAGTCCAGCCTACTCTGCACCACGCAGGGACACGTGCTTATCAGAATAGGCGCTCTCCTCTCGGGCGGCACGTTAGGACCACCGGGAGCAAACACTGGAGCTCGGGCCCTACCCCACCCCAAGAGACTCCGACCCTTTGGCCAGGAGCGCAGGGCTCCGGGCAGCTGGGGTTGAGAACCACCGACTCAGATAAATCACAGGAAGCCACTGGAAAATAACAAGCCACCAAACTGGAAGGTCTCCGAGAGGCTGCCTTGGGTCACTCAGACCTTACAGCTGCATGACCTTAGACGGTTTCCTTCACCTCCATAAAACACAGACTGAAAAAGCACCTACTACAGGGCAGACAGAATGTGACGAAGCTCTCAGCCCAGAGCCAGGCACATGATAATACTCAATGAACAGCTGCCGTAGTTATCACCATTGTCATTACTATGCCTTGCAGGAGAAAACGCAAATATAGATGCCTTACCTTTTGCAGCTTTTCAGCTTATAAAATGAGGATACAGAGATTTGTCAGGTGTTCAGAGGGCGCGCATGCACACAGAGGAAGAGGAAGAGGGAGAAGCAGACTCCCCGTGGAGCAGGGAGCCCAGTGGGGGGCTTGATACAGGACCCTGGGATCATATGCTGAGCAGAAGGCAGACGCTTCACTGACTGAGCCATCCAGGCCCCCTTTTCAGATGTTCTTATCTGAACTTCCAGAAGGTTCCAGGCAGTGATGTGGGAGGGTAGGGTGCCCACTACACCCCTTCGCCTGCATATGAAAAATAGGAGGTTCAGCAGACTCGGCCAGAGTCATGCAGAGCAGATGGCAGGACTGAGGCTTCCATCTCCAAACCGGAGCTCTTTCTCAACAACTCCAAGGAATTCAGGACTCCAGATTGCTGGCCAAGTCAGCGGGACCTCCAAAAGACAAACCTTTTTATTTTCCTTGACCTCAAGAGGGGCTCCTTCGCTCACATCTGACGCACTTGCCAAGAGGATAAAAGGCCTCAAGTTAACAAGAAGCCTGGGTAAGCCTGCCTTTCTCATTTAGACAAGAGAACTAATTGCAAATTGTTTATAACCATTTCAAAATCCACCACCCAAGGATTTGTCAACCTCGGTCCAAAAGTACAGCTATTTCAAAAGAGACAGTAAATGACATCAACACGGACTGAAACACGGTGGAGTTAGGCACCCGGCCCTCCTGGCCCAGTTCACGGCAACCCCACCACCCAGTGTCTAGGGTCCAATCTCCCCCCAGGCCAGTCCAGAAGCCCCTCCAGAAAGGGGGAAGCAGAGGCAGCAACTGGAATGCCCACAGATGCAGCCAGGCACATTTCCAATCAACACGAGTGGGTTTTTCCTGTGTTACCATTTCTCTTCTAATAGAGAATCAAGGCTCAGTGATTTTTCTCCAAGAAAGAAATGTTAACACTTCCATCATTTGGATCACAGGGCTATGGGATAGTAATTCTGGAAAGAATCCAACCCCCTCAATTTACAGAGCTGGACACCGGGGCTCAGAGAAGCCAAGAGCCGGGCCCAATATTACACAGCTGGTCGAGGCAGTCAGGAGAGGAGCACAAGCCTCCTGACTTCCATGGGCCGCCCGCCTGCTCAGTGCGTCTCCCTCTACGATGACTCCACACCATGAAGACTAGCCTTGTGGGACTGATCGTTTCTTGTTGAACTGATTTGATTGATGATTTCCTGAGACTATTTAAGGAGAGAAGGTGGCTCTTCCCCCTTGAGTTTTTCCTGTTATTTTCTCCACCGATGCTCCCCAACAATCCCCCCAAACTAACACGGTATCGAGTAGGTTATAGACTCACCCTCAAAGTAGGGATCATTATTCCCAATTATCAGATAAAGAAACTGAGGCTCTGAGAGCACAAATAACCAGTTCAAATACAGTCGTGTGGGCACGTGAGAGGGCTGGGAGCTATGTCTCCGGAGGGGCTCGGAGTTCTAGAGCACAACTGACCACCCTTTTTCCAGGATGAGGAGAGAAGCACCTAGAGTCCTGCCACTCTGGAAACCCTCCTAGTGGTCTGGCACCATGGGAATCTACCCAGACTGCTTTGCGGGGCCCAGGCCCCGGGCACATGGCCGACCACCTTTTGGGGTAACTCAATCCCATGCAGAACCCTGGATTTGCACTGTCCCAAAATACATCTGTGAAGGCGGCTCTATTTAACCAAATGGAGGCTTGAAGCTCATTAATCAGCCTCAATAACCAGCTGAAAATATTATTGCTCTGGATACTAAAACCCACGTTAAAAAAATAACATCACTTTCAGGTCAGCTGCCTCCCAGCAGAGGCCCGGCTGGGCGGCTGGGCGCCACAGTTCCACAGGGAGGCAGCCGGGAGCACGCGGGGACAGGCATCCCCAGCCCAGGATCAAAAGGCCTTTCTTTGAGAGTCCATGTCAGGTCACCACCACTTGAAGAGCATTTGTGTTGGGAGGCAGAAAACCAACAGAAGGCTTCCAGCTGGGCTTTCCACACTGATTAAGTCACCTGGAGTGACAGGCCATGTCTCCACAGTGACCCCCGAGAGGCCTCCTACAGAGAGAAGGCACCATGGCGGCTCAGCTGGGCGGGCAAAGCTCAGGCAGGTCACGCCACCCGAGGCGGGGGACCACCCAGGAACCCACTGCTGTGGGAACGCCCTTGCCCAGGTAGTGGGCAAAAGCTGCTGAAATCAGCTGCGACCAGAAAACAGAAGCAGCAAATAAGAGGTTGGGCCAACAGCCCAGAAGTTTACAATTAGCGTTGGCTCAGGAAATGGCAGCCAGACAAAGACTTCAATGGAAAGAGAGAAAACCGCATGCAAGGATTGTCCCCGTGACCTCCATCAGTAAGGGAGCTCCCTTCAACCAGAGAGGTGCTAGGTCTTATCCCCTCCCCCAACGGAGGGGACGGGTGCGGTCCTCTCTGCTGTAAGGCCCATTTGAAACCGGGGAGCTCAACCCTAACAGCCAGAGCACCAAAGGGCACCTACACTAATCCACTCGGGGGATACCTCTCTTCCCCAGATACACCCAAGGTGCTCATTTCAGGAGCCTCTCCTCGCACTGTGATTTATGCCAAGCGCAGAAATGGCCTTTGGGGAGGAGACGCTGCTATAACACAGAGAGCAAAACGCTCCATTGAGTTTAAGGCAAAAGAATTATTTATAGAACCCTGCCTGCCGAAGAGTATAAACATCGGTGTACATCCTAGTTTATAAACCTAATATTTCATCCTCTTGGTCTGCTCTAATTGCATCATCAATCTCAGAAAATGCTGGTGAAAATATGT
This sequence comes from Ursus americanus, assembly GCF_024610735.1. Lineage (NCBI taxonomy): Eukaryota > Metazoa > Chordata > Mammalia > Carnivora > Ursidae > Ursus > Ursus americanus. The sequence continues at coordinate 11,841,575 of NC_142132.1, forward strand.
CCTCTCTATTAAAACACACTTCCCTCCGACGATTTTTAAAAACATGAAGACCACAAGCCAGTAAAAGGGGACCTGCCACGTTTTCAAAGCAGCCGGCACTGGGTTAAAGAGCAGAGTCTGAGCCGGATTCCTCTCGGCCTCTGACTAACTTCGGATGTCACCTCCTCGTCCTGGGAGACCTTCTCCTGCCCTGACAAGAAGATGAAGTCAGAGATGCTATGAGGTCTTGCCACCTCCGGCTTCTGTAATTACCGATGTGGTCAGCTTTTCCAGAGTCCTCGCAGCGGGGACAAGTGACGCGCTTGGTTGGCAGGGCTGCTCACCACGGCCCTTTCTGGAGAAACACCCAGCTCCACCCACACCGGCCTCGGCATCTTGCCTGTGCTGCCCGTGTGGGCTGGAGGTCTCCATTTGCCTCTCTGGAGTCTCTCTGTACCCTGGTGCAGGGCAGGCGAGAATCAGGCTGGGCAATTACCCCTCCCCCAACCTGGGCACCACGGTTCCTGGCCCCGTCTCCTAAAGACCCATCCTGCTTAGCACTCCACCAACAGCCCTGCACTTGACTGTGGGCGGGCCGTCCATCTCCTGCCGGAACCCTGACTGAACAGTCCTTCAGAAGGCTGGGCCCTGACCTTGCCCCCTCTCTGCTCCCCATCTAGAATGAGGAAGCACTGCCGAGGGGCACATCCCCCAGGAATCCCAGGATCCGGTGGGTCTGGTCAGCCCCAAAGCTTGTATCCACCCGGGTAGACTATTCTCTGGTCTCTAGCTGCCACCTGAGGAGCCCTTTAGGCCTGTGTCAGGAAGAGAGTCACTGGCCCCCCTCAGGGCAACAGATGGGACAGGACCAGAGAAAGGAGGGAGGGAGAAGCCGACCCATGGCCATGTTGGAGGATAGCCTGAGAGTGGGAAGAGTGACCCCAAGGGGACCCCAGATCATACTTATGCAACATAGCCTGGCTGGGGCAAAGGCTAAAAAGAAGGAAGGAGGAAAGGGGTATCACACCTTTCTCGTGGGTGAGGTAACAAATTCCCCAGCAGCTGTCAGAGTCCCCTGGAAGAGGGGCCATGCTGTCACCTCCTGCCTGCCCCGTCATCCTTCTCCCGAGAGCCTCAACCCTGAGTGGCTCTCTCCCCACCCCCTCTACCATCCCTGGACTGCCTAGCTGCTTCTCCTCCTTCCCCAGCCCCAGAATTATTTCTCCATCTTCACTCTCCAACAAGGCTCATAAGGCCACCACGCACGGGCCTTTGACTCTCCCTGTTACTCTTTTAGTTCTAAGTGAGAAGAATCCCAACCTAACCTAGTTTGGGCAAAACCGTTATCTCTTAGCTCCTAGAATTCAAGGATGGACTGAACAACAATATTGTGGGGAGAGTGAAATGCAGCCAGGCCCAGACTATCAGGAGCCAGCCACATGAGCATTTCTGGAACCCACTGTCATCCACATGTGTGTGCACTCACACATGCCTTGGTCTCTCTCAATGCTGACTGGCTTGCTCCAGGGGCACATGGTAGTCAACAGCTCCCGGGCTTTTTATGTTAAGCATTCTCTACAAGAGAAGGAGCTCCTCTTAATTCTATAAATCCCAGAGGAAGAAATCACTGGCCTACATTGGCTCACAGGCTCATCCCTGCTCCAACCGACTATGAACTGGGGGTGACACCATTAGGAACATGGCAGCTTCCAGGAGAGCCATGTTGTTCAGGGGTTTGGGTGGGGGACCGGGGACTGGACAATCCCATCGAGGTCTACTAGATGAACCCATTTTATAAGTGGTACTTTTTCAAGATGACCCTGTTCCCAGGGTCTGGCATTACCAACTCTTCTGAGGGTCTCCATGTCCATTTGAAGAACGATTACTTCCCTCCCCCCCCTCTTTGGGGAGAGCACAGAAGTGACAGAAAGACAAGACAAATTCTGGGTATGACTCATAAATAAGAGAAGCAGGATACTTGACTCCTGTGGTGAGGCACAGCAAATTGTTTCGTTTTACAAATAATTTCAGGATAACCAGGCATATTTAATGCCAAGTGATAGCCCACTGATTTCAAGTGATTTCCTGCAGTTCTGGGCTAATGAATGGCTTGAAGTGCCTTTTAGCGCTTCCTGATACAAGATTTCATTTGTCGTAGCCTCCAACCTGTAGTTGCCACTCTCCAAGATGGAGACTGTCATGATCCTTGCCTCCTGTTACTCACGCTCTTGAGAAGGCTCTTTCCACACTGGAAGGAGCTGACCTGTGTTAACATTATGACACTATGGAACCTCTGAGGCTCAGTCATAACAGACACCGCAGCTTCTAGCATGCCGTCTTGAATCACTGGCTCTGGGGAAAGCCAGCCATGGGGTAAGGACACTCAAGCAGTCCCGTGGGGGAGGTTCACATGGAAAACAACTGGGGCCTCCAACCAACAGCCACCACTAACCTGTCAGCCAAGCGCATACACTTGGAAACAGATCAAGCCCTGGATGACTGCAGCCCCAGCCAACATCTTAATAGAACCTTGTAAGAAACCTGGAGCCAGTACCATCTCGGTAAATCATCCCTAAATTCTTGACCCACAAAAGCCATGAGATAGTAAGTGTTTCTTGCTGGTTCAAGCTCCTCAGTTTTGAGGTAATTTCTTATACAGCGATAGGTAGTGAATACTTCCGTATCTGAACTCGTAGATAGTATCACTTACTTAATTTCTTCATTTTTCAATCCTCCATTTAATCAGAAAGCAAGTTCCACGAGGGCAGGAACTTTCTTCTCCTACTCAGTGTGTAGTCTCCGACTGCTAGAACAGAGTATGATATACTGGAGACATCCAGGAAATAGGTGCTTAAGAACTGGTTGAGTATCTCCCAGATCTCCCCTAACCCCAAAGAGAAGAGACCTGAAAACTTTTAGTCACACCCAAGTGAGGGGACAGGCGGGCATCATTCTGGGATGCCATCAAGACTCCCAGAAAACAGGTGAGAGAAGAAGTACATCAATCTTTAAGAAGGCTGTGGAAAAGACCCTATTGGCCTATGGAGGCTGACACTGGAGCCCCTTCTGGTCCCCTGACCAGGTGGGCAAATCCTCTTTCAGCCCAAATCAAGTCACGGCTTTGACTTTGGTCACTGACCCCATTTCTCTGTGGGAGGGCAATGAGAGAGTCCTTCTCAGGCTCCCAGGAGGCCCTTGACAACTAAGACCAAGGGCTGCATGACCCCTGCAGCCTGGTGAATGATACACAAACAGTTCTGCTGCCCCCCAATCACCCAGGCCCCATTTTAAAACAGCCACAGGTCTCCTGCTTGACTTGAGAAATTCAGACATTAGGACTGTGTAAGACAACAATGTTTCCTGGGGACTACGTCAGAGCCTGACGAGGACGGGTTATTTTTAATAAACCCCACTTGGTAGAAATTCAACACAGAGGTGGGAACAGTGTGGACGGTGCTGGCTGAGCCAGGGAGCACCGGGCTGTATGCTGCCTTCTCGGAGCTCCAGTCAGGATGGAAGGAAAAAACATATTTCAGACGAGAGCCGCGCCAGCCCTGGAAAACTCAATAAAGTCTTCCTGCGTAAAAGAGGTGTTCCAAAGGCTGGTCCTTTGACGTCAGGATGGGTGATGAAAAGGCCCTGCTAGTTCCCAGAGATGCAGACAAAATGCTAGGGGCGGGGCTGGCCCCTAGGAGTGGCGGCGAGCTAAGGCGTATGTAAAGAACATTTGTCGCATCAACACAGGGAGCCAGACTCACATTTCCTTTCCAGAAAAAAGCTCTTGGTACCGGCCCAGCAAAAGGGAACGTCTGCACGACCAGAATGAAAATGGGCATCCATTGGATGTTTTTTTTCTTCTTCTCAAACTGACTATAAGCGTCTAACAAGACACGTGGCTGGAAAATTCCACTGGCTCCTGGGTTTAGCCTTGCCCTGCTCTGCCTCATCAACTCTCTAGACGAGTCTCAAAGCTGGCGATGCCTCATCTTTTCCAAACAGGGAGCAGCGTTGGTCCAGGGCTCGGTCTTTGGTCCTCGTCTCTCCTTCCATGTTCATCTCCTTGGTCAGCTCACCCAGTCCACGGCCCTAAATACCGGCTATAGGTTGACAGCTCCCAATCTTCCATCTCCAGCCCAGACCTTTCTTGCAGATGCCAGACTTGAACGTCCATCTCCCCTCAATCATCTCCACTCGGATGTCCGAGTCACACTCCAGCTGAGCGTGCCTAAAATGGGGTTCCTGGTCTTCCTACAAACACGCCTCCCACAGCCTTTCCCTTACCCCATCCTTCCATCTGCTCAGGTCAATGCTTTGAAGTCATCCGTAACTCTTCTGTCTCACCCACAATGCATCCAAAAATACTGTTAACTCTGCCTCCAAAACATGCCCCAAATTCAACCACTCTCACCACTGCCAAATGCTTCCTCGCTGGCTTGAGCAACCATCAGCCCTCCCCTGGACTCCTATCAGAGCTCCTGCGCCTACCCTTTCCCCACCAATACAGGAGCCAGAGGGATCCTTTAGAAACCCAAGTCCGACCATGCCACTGCTCTATTCAAAACCCTCCAGTGGCTCCCCATTTCACTCCAAGTCAAAGTCAAAGTTCTTTAATGGCACAAGGTCTTGCATAATCAACAGCTCTCTTAGACCCCTCCCTGCCCTTGCTCCCTCCATTTCAGCCACAGATGCCATGCCTGTAGGCCTTTGCACTGGCTGTTCCCCTGCCTGCCTTGCTCTTCCACCACATACTCACCTGGCGATCTCTCACGGAGGGGTTCAGCCCCCACCCAGGGTCTCACTGCCCACTGGCAGCAGAGCCAGCATTGCTCCTTCAGTCTGTCTGTGGAGGCTGCACAGGCCCGACTCATACACCACTCCGCCAGCACAGCCCAATAATGAGGCTCAGGTGCGTGCTGGAGCCAGCCCCTGGAGCAGAGGGCACAGCAGGGAGGGGTGGCTGGGGAAGGCTTCTGAGAGTAGAGTACGAGAAAACAAGGAACAAGCAGGCATTCTCCTGAGGGGCACGTGGGGGCATTTCAGGCATCAGGAGTGAGGGAGCCAGGGCCGAGAGGCTTCAACCTGGGTGGTGGCGAGTCAGAAAATGCAGGGCTCAAGAAAGACCCGGGTGAAGGTTAAGGATGAATGGTGCAGGTAGGGGCCTGGCAGCGGAAGGCCTGGTATTCGGCCTCAGAACTCAGACTCTGTCCTGGATGTCAATGCTTCCCAACCCTGGATACACAGCACAGTCACAGGCAACTTGAAAAATGCCAACATCTATTAGAAATCTGGGCCAATCCATGGATTGGCACCAATGAGCACCCCTAGTGCCAAACTGTGGTCTCCAAGTACCATTTCCCGGTAAGGGAACCAGGGCTCCTTGGAGATACAACAGACTCTAGGTCTAGGGCAGGAAAGATACCAGATGAGCTGTGACATCGCATCCTACCAGAGAGCAAAGAGGTGACCATGACTACTGGGTCCTCTCAAGGGCTCAGAAGCCAAGCTGGTGGCCAACGATGAGATCACAGAGCATCAATAAGGATAATGACCACCACACATTGAAATGCATCCATGTTTAAATCCACGCCTTTAAAACAAATTGGTTACTATATTAGAGGGTGCTAGTGAACTGATCGGGTACTTAGAAAACATAAATACAGGGAAAGAATGAAGCAACTCCTCCATGAACTTCATCACTGGGTAACGAAACAGTAATCGAAAGGAAGTTTCCCAGTTAGCAAATGAAGAAGGAATGACAAAATGAGAATGTCGCCACACTGCAATCCCTAATTAATCAACACATTTAGGCACTGCCTAAATCAGCTGCCATCTCTAGCAGAAAGACAAGCAGAGGGTAATGTCCCCTGATGGAAGAACAAGAAACCACTTATGAAGTCACCCTGCCCCTGCCAAAAACAAAACAAAAAAGAAACAAAAAAAACCTGAAACTGAATCTGGTCAAGTTTCTCGATTCAATGAGCAATTTACAAGCAATTCAGAGGAACCTATTTATTACATGACATATGGGGTGACAGAACAGAATTCAGACCGCGGGGCACTCTTCTGGATGAGCAAGGAGAGATGGCTATAACCTGTTAAAACATGCATTTACAAAAAGTATAAGAAAGTTGGACATTTAAACACTAATGTATGATGATAATAATTATAATTACTTTTTTGAGAGCTGCACTAAGGGTATTGTGGTGATTTGTGCGTGTGTGAGAGAGCCCTGATCGTTCAGGGATACTGAACTGAAATGCTCCCAGACGAAATCGTATGTGTTAGATCCGCTACAAAATGCTACAGGTGGGGAGGACATGGTGAAACAAGACTGGCTATGAGCTCATAATGGTTGAAGTGGGGTGAAGGGTGCATATACTGCTCTTTGACTTTACTTTTTACAGTTTGAAATTATGAGAAGTTATGAAACTACTAGCCCCCTCCCCCCCCCCACTCCCCGCCAAGATTCAAATTAATGAGTCTGGGCTTCAGCTCAGGCAATGGTATTTTTTTAAGGCAGGTGTTTCTATTACTCAGCCAAAGTTGAAAACTATTATAGTCACTATGTGAGACATGCTGAGAGCCTCCCCTAAAACCAAGACAGAGGCTATGGAGGGGAACTGGTCTGCGAGGTCAAGAAATCAAGCACATGGTCCTGGATTAGATGGGGGAAGAGATGAGGAAGACGGAGGGGTCAAGGACATTGCAAAGATTTCAGGCTTGGGTGACTGGGTGCTGACCACTGGATCAGGGAACATATCAGGCCTGGTAGATTTGGGGGTCTGGGGGAAGGTGACTTTTGGCAGAGACACTCAGTGGGCAGTTTGGTTTGTAAATCTAGAGATCCACACTGAGACCCTGAAGCAGACACAGAAACCTGGGCCCCACAGGACTGTCCCCCAAACCAAGATAGAGGTCAGGACGACTGCAGCCAAGGGTGGCATTAGGGCCTCTAAGAAACAGCAGCATCTTAGTCGCCTGCCCTGGGAAGGGGGCGCCTGGAAATACCCCATTCCTTGGTCTCTGAGGTGCCCTGCCTTCCTGCACAAGCGCTAAGGAATTCCTGCATATTCCTACATCCTGTCCTAAAAGCCCATGCAGATCAAGCACCATTTGTTAAACAAATCAATGCCTGGTAAATCTGAAGGAAGTCTCCATATGGCGTCAAACTCACACATGCCAGCAGCCTCTGGAGCCAGCGACTGTCAGATTGGCTTAAAACGGCCAACACATGTTCATTGCACAAATGTTCCCTTAAAGCCTGTATGTGTCATGTTCTGTGCTAGGCAGGGGTGATGGGAAGCCCAGGGTCCTGGCCTCAGGGCACTTGCAGTCCAGCGGAAGAGTAGACAATAAATAAGTACACAAACACAAGCTTCAGAATTTTAGAAAAGGGGTTTCATACAGGAAAAGGGGCCATGGAATCCAAGTGTTACCTTGGGGTGTTATCCAACTTCCCCTGGCACTACCGTGCATAACCCAGGCTCCCAGAATCAGAGAAGTGACAGGGCTTCACTATAAAGCAGTAGTAACTGAGGCCCAGAGAGGGGGGTGGCCCATCCACGGTCACCCAGTGGGTGCAGACTTGCAGACAAGTCAATATTCTCAAAGTCTCCACTGGAAATTTCTTGAACAACAATTTCATTCTTCACCCTTCTAAACGATATGGTCTATCTCTTCCTCTGGGCAAAAACAATCACTGATCACAGAGGACCAAAGGGCCTCCCCAGGACCAGGGACTTACCACTGAGTCCAGGAACTGAATGTAACACTCCAGCCCGGGTCTGGTTTCACAGAACTGCCGGAAAAGCAGTCTTCCAATTGGCTGCTTGTCACATAAACTGCAGTAATCCCTGTCTGGAAACAAGAAAAGAAGAATGTGGTGAGATGCAGGAGAGAGCCAGGCAGGGCCGTCCAATCAACCCACACCTGGATCCAGAGCCCCAGATGGATGGAGCAAGATGACTGGCCAACTCTCAGGACCCTTTCTTTATCTCCAAGCGGTGAAGACTCAGAGGGGACAAGGGCAGTTTAGAGGAAAGCACCAGTTATGACCCAACCTCTAGTTCTTAGCCCACTCCCCCTTTCCAATGCCCTGATTCCTGTATGCCAGATATGCCAGCAGTTCTGGGGACAGTGACTCCACCCCCGGATGGCGATCACATGTCACATTCCCCACTTAGTAACTGGATAAGGGTGGCAGACATGTAACTCAAGCCAGTTCCAATCGGAGTGGACCACAGACAGTGCCTGGGCACACGGAGCAGAAATGTTCTCTCTTCCTCTGGGTGCTGGGGTGCACGGGTGTGAGGCCAAGTCTGCTGCAGTGCTCTCGACACTGCAAGGGAAGCTGCTATGATCAGGCTCACGCACAGAGGAGGTCAGAGCTGGGAAAATGACTACAAGTAAAGTTGGTGTCCTCATGGTGTCATGAATCTCTGGATCAA